>NC_086045.1:11483848-13883848 GCF_947568885.1 Cydia strobilella | reverse complement strand
ACATATTAATGATATTTAATAATACGAAATAAACTAATTATTTAATAAGCTCCTAAGGAACGTCTAGAGCGTACGTTTTGTTCGGTTCGGGAAAACCTCGGCAGGGAGTCAGATATCGAACCAGCTCAAAAATTTCGCATAAATAGGTTAAGAAATGCAACCTGTAAAGGAGAACAAAGGCGGACAGCCTTAAACGTAGTCTAAACTTAAGGGAAGCATTTTTGCTCAAGCTAAAACGAAGACGCTTCTTTCGCGCTTCGTGCTCGCTCTGTCAAATGCATGAAAATAAGTCTATTTGATTAACACGTCCAACAACATTAAATTATTGCGAAACAGTGGGAATCTTTAAATAAATATGTTTTAAAACTTCAGTTCATATTAGTAAAAATTATTAAGGCAGATTTTTTTTTTAATGATCGCTTTATTGTTTATTGGCATCTTGGACAACCACTATAAAAAACGTAACAAACGTAGCCTTGCCTTCCTCATTTTCAAGAATTTGATATTTTTCAAATACGGAAATAGTACATTTCGATGCTAGTGCGGAAAGTATGTCATTACTTCACGAGTACTGAGATATCGGGACGAGTGAAGGTCGCTCCATCGTTTTGCCGCTGTCTTTGTCACATTTCGCAAGAAAGAACGGGAAAGAATATACGCGCCAAGTGTCAATTTTGATCGAATTTTGTCGATTTTTATTTATTTTAAAAACGTTACCTTAAAATATCGAAATTCTAAAGCTATGAAATTACTATTTATGTTAAGATTGTTTTTTCTTATTTTTTTGTTTATAGTATCACATAATAAATAACCGAGTAAAGTAGGATTAAAAGTCCGAGTTAGAGGGGACTTTGGGAATTAATTGTATCGAGCGAAGTGTCATAATTCGTGTATCGGAAGCTATGTTGTTAAAGATAATATAGTCAAGAACTACATATATTTTTTCCACGTCTACGAATATCAACGCCTCTAAGAAAAACATGAGCATATAAGGAGATTTTTCGCCTTCTGGCTCAGGGAACCGCCTGAAGAATTACATTTCCGCACCGTGTATCGACCGACGTTTTTTAATACACTTGCGAAAAAATAAGAAAAACAACAAGTAAGGAATCAAAACTTTGGAAAGTTAAAACATGCTTGCAGTAAGAAAAAACGCCTCTTCTTTGACAGGCATTTCGGCAGCTATTCCTACCTCTACCTTCCATAACTATTCCGTTCCATTCAGACAACTTATTACGAACGGTTATTCAATATTAAAAAATAAACGTGCTATAATATATTAAAAAATAAACGTGTTATAATAATGAAGAGGTAAGTAATACAATTAAAAATTAATATATTTTTCGTATTCTTACATTAATAGTAGGTTTTTATGTTGATTACGACGTTTGAAGAAAACTAATATTAACATTCATCAATAAGTAGTCATGAATTGGAACAAGTATAAATAAATAAAAAAAGGAAAAGTAAAAAGCATTAGTTCGCGAATACCAACTTTCCGCACGCTAAACAGCTACGTAAAGTAGCACTTTTTGAGCAACTGTATTAAAAAAAAAAACTGTGTAGAGCACTACCTACCTACGACCTTGACCAAGCACTGCAGAATTATTGAAAAATCAAATAGCAATCTTGAGGCCTTTCTCATTACCATAATCTGAGCGTCGGGGCAATAAAACCCGCTGTCAACAAGGTTGTGCAAAAAGCACACGTGCTTATCGATAGTTTGATACCTGCGTTGGAATTTTTGCTTGTTATTGAAATTAATGTGTTATTGAAGTTAAAGTGACGTCACGGACGGTAACACACACTGTCACGCTCGCGGTACTTCCTTTGATTAAAAAAGTAATCGTGAGTTTTACCTGCAATCAGAGTCATCGGCGTGTGTATCTATGTGCTCTAAACCTGTGTGAGTGTGCGCAGCCGACACGCGCTTGTGATAGTGCAATAAAATTGATGACGACTTTTACTGTGTATCACTGAGTGACTTTTTGCATGTGGTGGGTAGGTGCTAATTAGGAAAATACAAACAGTTTATTCACATAATTTTCATACCTTTCTTTAATTACATACAAGTTGGTACTACGGCATACACTTACAGACTTTTTAATAACACCACCTCAGTCCGAACATTATCATTTTATATAAATTATATATAGACACTGCTTTCATATTAGCGCCATCTAGTGGCTCCCGTAGGAACTCTTAAGCTTCTTGCGATTGAATCCATAACGAGCAAAATGGTTGTCTGCGCCGCGGCTTGTGGCAAACCTCTTGGGGCGACAGGTGTCGCTAGGTGCGGCTGCGGCCAATCTTACCATAAAGCCTGTGTGGGCATGGGTCAGAGTGCGCGCGTCGCGAGTACATGGGCGTGCCCGGCGTGCAAAGCGACGACTGTTCGGCGTGACAACTCAGACAATACGCCGGTGAAGCCGGGTGGGCCCGGCGAGGACGAGGCGCCGTTGGAACAGCAGCTCGACGTCGCCGAACAGCTGCGCTTGCTTCGTGCGGACTTCGGCTCTGTGCGCGAAGAAGTTGTGGGCCTGCGCCAAGAGGTGGCGCGCTTCAACGATCTCCTCGGTGGTCTCACTGGCCGTCTGGATGTCCTGGAGGAGAAGGTCAGGCGCTTGGAGGAGCGGCCGGTGGAGCCCGTCGACAGGGAGCCTGATGAAGGATCGCCGTCGGGAGCAACGGTGGAGCTGCAGCAGACAGTGGCGCGCCTACAGCTGGAGCTGAACGACCGCGACCAGGACGCGTTGCTCTCTGACCTCGACATTGGTCACGTTCCAGAGACAAGGGGCGAGAACGTTGTCCATACGATCACCGTCCTCGCGGCCAAGTTAGGCGTCACCTTGGAGCAGCGTGATGTCGTGTTCGCCGAACGAGTCGGTGCGGTGGACCGGGGCGGGGAAGGGGCCGACAGTGAGGCCGGAGGCCGGCCGCGTCGCGTCGTCGTGAGGCTGGCGCGGCGACAGCTGCGGGACGAACTGCTGCAGGCCGCCCGGGTGCGGCGAAATTTCACCTTCTCCGATGACAGCCTGACGGGTCCCCCGCGTCGGATCTTTGTCAACGAGCGCCTCACACGCACGAATCGCCTGTTGTTCCACAGAGTTCGTGAGCTGTGTAGGCAACATCAGTGGAGGTTCTCGTGGACAAGGCGAGGCAGAATTTATGTCCGACAAGGAGAAGGAAAGCCGGCTTCCCCCATTCGCTCTGAAGCTGACTTAGTGCGTGTTTTTGGAACCAGCTCAGTTTGAGGACTGGGCGGTCATGTATAGTCATATAGTCATGTATAGTTTAACTTTTTTTATTTTAATGTTCTCTTGTTTCGTGTCTTCACTATGGCACACCAATGCTCGTTTATTAATTTTAGATAATTCTTATTGGTATATGATAAATAGGTCTTTTATAATCCGCAGCCTATGTTGGTTATGTCAATCTGATTCTGTTATTTATATGTTTTGTATTTTTTTGTTAGGATATGGCAATGCAAACTTTATTAATTTATCTAATTATACAATAAATGTATTTTATTTCTACACATCGTATCAGTTGTTTTGCACCCTATATATAATAATTAGTCTTACTTGTTACATTATCTTATCTATCACTACATACTATGTTCATGACTCAAACCAAACCGGTTATAATATTCAACAACAAGCAGCTTAAAATAGGTTTGTATAATGCAGGTTCCCTAGGCACAAATCAGGACAATCTCATAGCGGCTACTACTAGGCAAGATGTTGACGTGCTTGCAATTAACGAAACCTGGCTGACTACAGAGGGCGATGGGCGGGCCCCGGTGATCCCAGGGTACAAGTTGCGACACATACCCAGGCCTCAGGGTACTCGTTCGCGAGGGGGAGGCGTTGGGTTTTATATTAAACGCAATCTTAATGCCCGTACATTCCCCCACCCTGTCGATCCTCTACATAGATTGGTTGAGCAATTTTGGCTTACTTTGACGGTCAATGGGAGAAAGCTAGTTATTGGCACGGCTTATCGGCCACCTTGGATGGGCGTGGATTTATTTTTTGACGCAATTTCTGACACAGTTAGTTCAATTCCGAATTATGACAATTTAATTGTATTAGGAGACTTTAATATTAATTTGTTAACAAATTCTGACCCAAGAATAGTTAAATTTAATAATTTTTTGACATGTTTTCAACTTACACAATTAGTTTCGCAACCTACACATTTTACAGAAAAAAGCCAGACCCTGATTGATGTGGTTTGCACGGATATGAAGGCAAGAAATACATGCATTGAACATGTAGGCTCACTTTACGGACACTGCCTCATAGTCTGTGAATTTAATATCAAATTAGAAAAGCCTAAACCATATCACATAACTTACAGGCCTCTCAAAAATATACAACTTGAATATTTTGATAGGGACTTGCAGTGTGTGATTATGGACCCCTTGTTAAATTCCGGAAATGTCAACGACATGGTTAGAGTGTTCAACAAGAACTTACTTTCCTTATTCGACCTTCATGCGCCTCTAAAAACAATCACACTCAAGGGAGGTTCTCACCCCTGGATTACAGACACAATCAAGGATATGATGCGGCTGCGTGACAAGGCTGCAGCTGATTTCCATAAGAACCGGTCTGAGGGTAAAAAACAATATTATAAGGACATGAAATCCATAGTAAATAAGGCTCTGTACTGTGAGAAATCAGCCTATTATAAACTTAACATAAATAATAAAATAAATGATCCCAAATCAATATGGAAAATTTTTAAATCGACTTTACTGCCCAAGAAAAATACAGAACTGCCTACCTCATTTAGCGACCCAGAAATAATCAACTCACATTTTCTGACACTACCGGGCACAACAGACATTAGCATATCTGACCTCACTTACTTTGAATATCATAGATTTAATGAATCTGTGTTTCAGTTGCACCCAACAAGCTCTGATCAAATAATTAAAATTGTTAAGAACCTCAAGTCAAATGCTGAGGGCTGTGATGGCATTAATTTAAACATGCTATTATTGACTTTTCCTTATACTGCAGACATAATTACCAAAATAATAAACACCTCTTTTTTGACATGTACATTCCCTAACATCTGGAAATTAGCTATTGTTCGCCCACTACCTAAAATATCAAACCCATCTGAACTGAAAGATTTAAGGCCGGTTAGTATTCTACCATGTCTCTCTAAAATTATAGAAAAAATTGTAAGTAAACAACTAACTGACTATTTAGAGAGCAACAATATCTTACCAGATGTTCAGTCGGGTTTCAGAAAGGGGCGTAGCACAGCGACTGCTCTGCTAGATGTCACTGACAACATCTTGTGTTCCCAGGATAAAGGGATGTGCACACTGTTAGTACTGCTAGACTTTTCCCGGGCTTTTGATTGTTTAAATATTAATCTGCTTCTATCTAAGCTTACTTACTATGGGTTTGATAGTAATGCTATAAAGTGGTTTGACAGCTATCTTAATAATCGCTCTCAATGTGTAAAATTGACTCAGAGTAATGGCATCACAAACACTTCGGTTCAGGCTAGTCTTAAGAGAGGCGTTCCGCAGGGATCGGTTATCGGTCCAATCCTATTTATTCTATACTCTGCTGATATAGGGACGCAGGTCACACACTGTAAGTACCACATTTATGCAGACGATATTCAAGTGTACATTTCTTGCAAGCCAGATGAAACAGAGAGTGCTATTGAAAAACTTAATTATGATCTTGGTAAAATTGCATGCTGGGCCCAAAATAACAGCCTAATGCTCAACCCTAGCAAGACCAAATATTTAGTCTTCGGCAGCAAACAACAACTGACAAGGTTTAACCCCACAGCCGATGTGATATTGATGGGGCAATCCATTGAGCGAGTCCAGGAGGCCCGTAATCTCGGGCTCCTTATGGACAGCAGCCTTCAGTTTGAGCGCCACACTGTTAATGTAGTCAGAAGCTGTTTTTATAAACTTAAAGTTCTTTATAATATAAGGCCATATATAAATGAAAATGTGCGTATACGGTTGGTTGAATCTCTTGTACTATCTAAATTAAATTATGTTGACAGTGTATATGGTCCCAGACTTCTTGCTAAGACAAAGAAGCTTATCCAACGCGTCCAAAATGCCTGCGCACGTTTTTGTTTCAGCATTCCCTCAAGGGCACATGTCACTCCATTCCTCAACAAACACAATATGCTAAAAATGCAGCATCGACGCAAACTCCATTTAGCTTGTCTTCTTTTTGGTGTCTTGAAGTTCAATACCCCAAAATATCTTTACGATAAGCTGACGGTCGATAGGACGCGTGAACGCCGGCAGTGTGCGATACAGCTACTGACATCCCGACACGCTACATCAGCGTTTCGTGGTAGTTTTCGATATACAGGAGCAAAGATTTGGAATAACATTCCTCCGCCAATAAGGAACCTGCAAAATGTTAACACTTTTAGATGCAAACTCAAGAAGTTTATGTATTTACACCAACAATCACAGGAAACTTTGAGTCATGACACTAGTTGCATATAAATTGTCTCTCGTATTTATTTACCGTTCGTTTTTGTCCCTTTTGCTTTGCCATGTTACTTCTTTTAATTTATAATTTTAAGTGTATGTTAGGATTACGTCTTATGTTGCGATAATACCATTTAGTTGAGGTTATACCGTGCTTGCAGTTGCAGGCAGTTTTAGTTTTGCCAGTAGCCGCTGGCGCTAGCAGCTGCAAGCTGGTTTTTTGACAGATTTTTGGTTTTTTTAGTCGCATTCATAATTATTAATTGTCTATGGATTTGTTTGTTTGTTTCTTGAATGTTTTTCTTTTTTTTTTCTTGTATACTTGTTTTTTTATTTTTGTTTGTGCTCTTCATGTATATTTTTTTGGTTTGGTTAATATGTTTGTATATAATTAGGTATTCTATGTGTGTAGCTTTGTAATGTTTTAATATGTATCTTTGTGTGTTATCTGTCGTGGCATCACCGAATGGGCCCTACGGAAGACCAGCGCTGGCTTTATAGCTAGCATTATGCTGAGTTGGGTCCATTTCGTGATGCACACTTGATGATCTCTTCTTTTCTTGCTGTTGTTGTCTGTACATGTTCGTACTTGTGTTGTGATCGTCACGAATAAATGTCTTTTATCTTTTATCTTTTATCTTATCTAATGATTTGTAAACATGTGGAATTGTGGATTATAGAGTAGGTAGTACTTATTAGTAAATGTATTATCGTGTCGATTTTCCATTGTACATCAAGCCATTGGTAATGGCGTGGTGATTTCATTTTATTATTAATTTAATATGGGTCTAATTGGTACATGGATTAATGTGTTGCATTTACATTGTAAGCTTAAGTAAGCTTCTGTAGGTTCCAAAAAGGTTTACGAAACCGTAATGTTAATCAATACCTATCTATCGTACGATGGAGACTTTATTTGGTAACGTGGAAATACAAAAGAAAAATTGATCCGGTGATCCGGCAAAGGGATCTAGTTGGGTCTAATCCTGGGTAAGTCGATGAAAATTCAGTATCTGCTAAAGAGTGTTCCGCCTACGATAAGAGAAGGACGTGTAGTGCGTGTCCACCCTCGAAAAAGACGGATGATATAATTTAAAAGAAAAATTTTTTGAACCTATTAATTTATATAAATGAACACGCAGAGGATCCCATTAGACGTCGCTGAATCGCGGCAGTAATGCGGCGGCGAATGTCACCCATTTTGTCAAGGAAATTGACAGATATAACGGCGGCATCAACGCCGCAGCAGTAATGTCGCAACAGTAATGCAGCTGCAGTTGCCATCGGAATGTCACCTATAAGGTAACAAGAGAGCGTATGTAACTACACCTTTGCAATTCAACTCAAATGTGTGTGAGAGAGAGAGAGAGAAGAGAGAGTCTTTCAAAACAATTTTGCGCGTTTATTTTATCAGCACATAATACATAAAGCGTATTGCTGTATGAACGAAAACCTATTTAACACTACAATAATTTCACTTTGCTACGAGGGCGGATTGACTCAATACAATCACGATCCGTCCGACCGAGTGCATTTCTTTTTAATAAGAATTCCAATTTATTCAATACCCTGCTATAGGTATTTGAACCAATGAAGTGGTAATGAAACCCAGTGCTTCGGTTGAATGCATTTCAATTTTGTAGTGCTGTTTGAACGGAAAGAAAGCCCAGGCACTATTAGTTGACTTGCCTGCTGATGGAAAGGAAGCCCAGGCATTACTATTAGTTGGCTTGCCTGCTGTTAGAACCACAGGGCGGACACGCTATACATCATAATTTTTAAGAAAAAAAAACCGACTTCAATGGGGGATGCCGCTGAAAGTTTACTTATTGTTGATGGTGCACTCTTAGATTCCAGACAATGAAATGAAATAGACAGACTAATCCATCTTTTGACTAATTTTGCCTAATTGCCTAATTATTATAATATTGCCTAATAATGTAGAAAAGGAGGTAAAACCACCCACTTTTCTAGTAGCATTTCGTTTTTGTAAGGGTCGCAGTTCTAACCTAACCTTTTTTTTTTTTGTTAGGAGGGAAAAATGCATTACGCATACCACCCGGGTGCGGGGGGTGACCCGAGTGGTTATGTGGGACTCCCGTCTAGGCTAATGAGGCCCACGGTGTACCCACTAAAAACCCCCCATATGCCGCCTCGCCGCCCTATTGGTGGGGTTACAGGAACGCTTGCGCTTGTCATCTGCGACCCCACCGGCGGCAGCCGCCCACGAGCGCGGCTCCTTCGCGGATGCCCGAAGGCCCTTCACGCTAGGCGCGCCAGATGGTAAGACGCGCCTTCCTCCTCGGCTTCCATTCTGTATTGTAGCGGACCCCCCCGAGCCCGCCACAAGGAAGCCACGGGCGCCAGGAATTTCCCCGGCGCCCGGCGACAGATCAGGTCTATGGTTCTGCCGCAAAACCACAACTCAGCTGCAGAGGACAGGGAGAACGGCACAACGTAACACCGACACTCCTCTTCCTCTGCAGCCCCACCAACGCCGCTACAGCGGAACGGCCCCGCCAAGTTCGCAGGGGATAGGGAGAGTGGCGCATCGAAATACCATCACTCCTCTTCCCCTGCGATCCAACCTCGGCCGCCGAAGATAGGGAGAACGGCTTACCGCAATACCGACACTCCTCTTCCCCGACGGTCCACCTTCGGCGCATCACAAGCGGGCTTAACCAGCCCACTTGGAGCGTCCTCCTCGGGCCAGCCCGCGACCCAAACAGGCCGGCCCTGGTTGCCTCTTCGCTTCACCGTGGGTGACCAAGCCACGGTTACTAAGCCCCTCCACCACGACAAGGTGAGCAACCCGCGGGGGGACAAGGTGAGCAACCCGCGGGGGGGTTCTAACCTAACCTAACCTAACCTACTTTTCTGATAGCATTTCGTTTCTGTAAGGGTCACAGTTCTAACCTAACCTAACCCACTTTTCTAGTAGCATTTCCGGGTCCGGGTCTGTGTCCGGATCCGAGTCCGGGTCCGTGTCCGGCTGTCCGGGTTCAAGTTTGGGTCAGAGTTCGGTCCGGGTCCGGATCCGAGTTGGGGTCCATGTCCAGACCCGGGTCCAGAACAAATCGCCAAACGTGAACTATGTGTCATTGAAGAGTTCCATTCTGATCATCATCAGCAGTTCCACATAATCAAATGTCACTTTTTTAAATGTAAATGTTGGATTTGTTGATGAAAATACAAAAATCACAATATGCATGCATTTCACATTTGAGGAGTTCCCTCGGTTCCTCATGGGTCTCATCATCAGAACTCGAGCTTGACAAAAATGTTTCTTGAAGACCTAACTTGCTTAACAAACATAACGAAGAGGACAAATCGCCAAACGTGAACTATGCGTCATTGAAGAGTTCCGTTCTGATCATCATCAGCAGTGCTTGATTTGTTGATGAAAATACTAAAATCACTATATGTAAGCCTTTAACATTTGAGGAGTTCCCTCGATTCCTCATGGATCCCATCATCAGAACTGCGTTTTACAAAAACGGAACCAATCGGTATGTATATACTTACAATCAAAAAAAGAATTTTCAAAATCGGTCCAGAAATGACGGATTGATAACCTCCTCCTTTTGAAATCTTGAAGTCGGTTAAAAAACCGGCCAAATGCGAGTCCGACTCGCGTTCCAAGGGTTCCGTACATTAATTTAAACAAGGTATTTTTTATGTGAAATGTAAGTGAAATGTCTGTAATCTATAGGTAAAGAACTATTTTGTGTATTTTTTCAAAATTTTAGACCCAGTAGTTTCGGAGATAAAGGGGGGAATGGTCATTTTTTGTATATTTTTTTGAATAACTTCTAAACTGTTTATCCTAAACTTATATAAAAAAATATACTTGAGTTTCTTACAATGAGCTCTTTTATTTGATATGTAACACGATATAGTTTGAAAAACTTTATTTTTTAATTTTCTCATTTACCCCCAAAAGTGGTCCCCATGATTAAATTTTATTTGTTTACGTTAATTACGTTACATGTCCATCTTTGGGTCACAAACTTACATATGTATACCAAATTTCAACTTAATTGGTCCAGTAGTTTCGGAGAAAATAGGCTGTGACAGACGGACAGACAGACAGACAGACGCACGAGTGATCCTATAAGGGTTCCGTTTTTTTCCTTTTGAAGTACGGAACCCTAAAAATCACTTGCGTTTCTATATGCAAACGGCACGTCTGTACATGCGTCATGCGTCATAATGTGAGTAAGTTGCTTAAAAATAGTACTGAGCGGCCGGCAAGCGGCCGTCAATCTGGTGTCGCGGGGCGAGTTAAGTCGAGTCGGGGCGGGGCGGTGCGGGGCCGTTCTGTATGATAATACTATTACTTAATCTGTGGTTAGAAGTGTTAGAACCGAAAGAAAGCCCAGACAATACTATTAGTTAGCTTGCCTGCTGTTAGAACGGAAAGAAAGCCCAGGCACTACTATTAGTTGGCTTGCCTGCTGTTAGAACGGAATGAAAGCCCAGGCACTACTATTAGTTGACTTGCCTGCTGTTAGAACGGAAAGAAAGCCCAGGCACTACTATTAGCTGGCTTGCCTGCTGTTAAAACGGAAAAAAAGCCCAGGCACTACTATTAGCTGGCTTGCCTGCTGTTAGAACGGAAAGAAAGCCCAGGCACTACTATTAGTTAGCTTGCCTGCTGTTAGAACGGAAAGAAAGCCCAGGCACTATATACTATTAGTTGGATTGCCTGCTGTTAGCTGTTGGCTGGTAGCAGTTCTTTAAAATTTGTGAGCTACACAATTATGCATTTAAATAATAAGTACTGAGAATGATTTCTAGAATTTTCGTATGCTATGCTAGCCCTGATATTTTATTAGACTCTGATGACAAAAACAAAATTGAATGTATAAAAAAAACATAGGTGTTAACGCCGCTGCTGTACGACGGTAAAATTTTAATAAATACTATCCTACCTGTTTAGACTTGACCTTGACATCGACCTTGACGCATTCCACCATGGCGTCATGCGCAGGTGTCGCCCGCGGGAGATAAATACTAAGTGTGCCAGAACATACATTACAACATACATGTTTACATATTTTACAAGTCATATCTGTAATCTGTACTAACAAAAAATGATCTCAGTTGGTACTGACTTATAATAGTTATTTTCAACACACTTGCTCAAAACGACGTTTTTATTCCACCGATTTTTGGTTCATAATCCCTAGATCTTAAACACGCGTGATTTTTCTGTATATTATAACACGTTCTTTTTCATTATATTATCCGACTGAGTTAAGAAGGTAACTGATTGCTAATAATATGCATGGAAACGGAGCCTTCTTTAATTGATCGGACTGGCAGGCACCGGCGTGCCCGACCGCCTGCCGCGGCCCGGCCGGTCCGCCCGCCGCCCGCGGCCGGGGCGAGGTGCGGCCGCGGGGGGCGAGGGGCGGCCGGCAGTATGACAGATTTTAGACTTTTACTAACTGTTTTAACAATTAAAATTTGATGAATATGAAAGTTTCTTTTTTTGTGTGCAAGTGTGTTGAAAAACGTCATATAAAATGCGTGTGCATTGGTCATTACACACATCGGCTTTCTTATTGCGCGCTCGCTTACAGCTCGCGCACACAATATCGCCTCGTGTGTAATGACCAACTTAGCACACTTGTATCACAATGTACTATTGTTATACAAGGGTGCAAAGTTGTATTTTACCCGCGAGTGTGGAATTGAAACACGAGCAAGCGAAAGGATTCTATAAGTAGTTAAACTACGAGCGAAGCGAGTTATACCATTAATTTAATGATAATTAATATCGAACCAACCATTATTATGAGCGTGTTACGTTTAGTTATCTGTCAAAAGCTAACACGCTTCAAGGTAAATTACTTTCCCCACTAGTGGATAAAATGTGTTTTTCCCCGCTTGTTTTAAAGGATAAAAGACGGCTTTCCGAGCTAGTGAGGGGAAAATAAAGTTTTGGTTTAGCAATGCTCATCACACACATCTGAGGACTGAACATTCTGAGAAAACATACGAGTAGCTACGTAATAAAATAATGTTCGCTGGCCTGCCACTATGAACCGCTGCCAGACTCAAAACTTATTCTGAGTTGAGAACTGTATGTAACAGGCATGATCAAGCAGCTACAATACTCATTTAGCTTTCCCAAATTCTCAAACAATGAGCCGCAGACCGAAGCACTGCTATGCTATATACCTTTATAAATTACTTTGCAAATTGCAAAACTCTGATGGAATGTGGTGCAAAGATCAATCCGATACTTCATTTAAGTTATAGTAAACGAACAGAACGTGTTTCAGTCGGCTTGACCCAGTTCTCAGTAATATCCACTTCGTTCGCCCGGTTGCGGAAAATTACCCAGATTGTAGAAAATATTCCTTTGACATTCAATGAAGCTGTGAACCTGGTCTTGAGAAATGTTCCTATACGAGCATTGCAAGCTTCTCTTAGGAATTTCCGAATGGCTAGCCGTCCATTGGCGTAAATGCGCTTGAAACAAAACGGTCTTGTAGTGTAGACTGTTAAGATCAACTCGGCTAGTTGGTTGCTTAGATTACCTACTTTCTAAATTATTGTCCACGCCTGTACCATGAATGTACACTAAATTATGTTAGCAACGTTTACATTCAGCAATAGCATACCTAGTATTCCTAGGAGCCATCCAATGGTGTAAATAGGTTTGAATTTTAATGGTGTAGAGTACTTCTGGGCTAGTTAGTAGCTTCTGTTATTCCTCACAGCATAAACAATGCATCCACGGGAAGTCGGGAGCAATAGCAAGCGTTGTGTTTTTATGTATATGTGTTCGAATTGGCCTGTCAACGTGTCTGGGCCGAGGCGAAGAACTATTATATAATCTAAGCCGAGGCGGCCGACAATTCAGTTTTTTATAGAAAGCCTCACGTGATCACCGGTCATAGAAAACAGGTCTATATTGGGTCGCATAATAATTGATTATCCTAATGTAATGTTACGCATAAAACTCATTTCGCATAATTGTAATTGTGCTGAAACTATTAATATTTCAGAAAAATTATAAAACTAACCTAACCTTTTTTTTAGGGGAAAATGCTTTCCGCATACCACCCGGGTGCGGGGGGTGACCCGAGTGGTTATGTAGGACTCCTGTTTGTGCTAATGGGACCCACTAAAAACCCCCCCGTATGCCGCCTCGCCGCCCTATTTGTGGGGTTACAGGAACGCTTGCGTACTCATCCGCGATCCCACCGGCGGCAGCCACCCACGAGTGGCTCCTTCGCGAATGACCGAAGGCCCTTCACGCTAGGCGCGCAAGATGGTTCGACGCGCCTTCCTCCATTTTGCACTGTAGCGGACCCCCCCGAGTCCGCCACAAGGAAGCCACGGGCGCCAGAAAACTCCCCGGCGCCCAGCGACAGATCACGTCTATGGTTCTGCAGCAAAACCACAATTCGGCTGCAGAGGACAGGGGGAACGGCACATCGTAACACCAACACTCCTTTTCTTCTGCAGCCCCACCAACGCCGCTACAGCGGAACGGCCCCGCCGAGTTCGCAGGGGATAGGGAGAGTGGCGCATCGTGATACCATCACGCATCTTCCCCTGCGATCCCAGCTCGGCCGCCGAAGATAGGGAGAACAACGGCTCACCGCAAGACCGAAACTCCACTTCCTCGACGGTCCACCTCCAACGCATCACAAACCGGCTTAACAAGCCCACTTGGAGCGTCCTCCTCGGGCCAGCCCGCACCTCAAACAGGCCGGCCCTCAAACAAAACCTATATAATAATAATTCTATACCTATGCAAAATACTTTCTGTTTTAGCTGGAGAAAAATTATTAATAAAAGAGAAAAAATATAAATTTCGACGAGATAGGCACCGACAGAAAACGAAGCGTCGGTAGCCTTGGCCCGAAACCGGACCGTTCTAACGTGAGTCATCCTTTCTCCAGAGGTTTTTAACATGTTTATTACTACATATTGTATTGTATTGTATTCATTTAATTCAAGCAACATGGCTCATAAAAGCTTTGAAACATAAAAATCTATCAAAATTAAAATACAAACTTAAAAATTAAAACATGTATTACTAAAATATTAACTAAGTTACAGGAAACATGTCAAAAATAAAATAATAAAAATTAACTAATAAATAAAACATGATTCATATAGAATTTCAAATAAACTTACTTTAAATCGAATGTCATGGTCGCGTAAAAATAAGTAACATGTCCCTCATAAATTAACAAACATACACATACATACATACATACCGTTATTTACATAGTATAAAACAAAGTCGCTTTCCGCTCTGTATGTATGTCTGTCCCTATGTATGCTTAGATCTTTAAAACTAGGAAACGGATTTTGATGCGGTTTTTATTAATAGATAGTGATTCAAGAGGAAGGTTTATATGTATAATTTGTAAAGGTTTTGTGTAAATTTGTTGAACTACCCGTGCGAAGCTGGGGCGGGTCGCTAGTTTATATATATTATTACCCCGGTGGCCCACTGATTTTACCCCCAATTTAAATGATACGGTTTAGGTAGGTTCGAACTGTCTTACTTCCATGAAATTGTTGTTTTACCCCCACGGTGGCAATTATCCCCACGTTTTATAGTTGTTATATTTATATATTTTCATTTCATATATTGTTTTATTTAATTAATATGTCGAGTTTTCAATTCCTACTTATGGCGGTTCCCTGAGCCAGAAGGCGAAAAGTCTCCTTACATGATCATATTTTTCTAAGAGACGTTGATATTCGTAGACGTAGAAAAAATATATGTAGTTCTTGATTATATTATCTTTAGTAATTTATAATCTTCCGCCCAAAGTAGCCTCTAAGCAGGACTTTTATTACTCGGTTATTTATTGTGTGAAACTATAAACAAAAAAAGAAGAAAAAACAATCGTAACTTAAACAGTAATTTTACCGCTTTTGAATTTCGATATTGTAAGGCAACGTTTTTAAAATAAATAAAAATCGACAAAATTCGATCAAAATTGACACTTGGCGCGCATGGACTTTCCCGTTATTTCTTGCGAAATGTGACAGTGATAGCGGCGAACCGATGGAACGGCCTTAAGTATTATTTAAATTGAAAAAAGCGTACCTTCAAACCGTAGGCGGCAGGTTCGAACCCCGGCTCGTACCAATGAGCATCTTGAAACTTACGAGTATGAATTTACGAAATACATATTGTGTACCTACCTACATATTATTATCATTTAATTTTATCAGATGCTTTTTGCTGAGAGCAAATAAGTAAGCAAGCCGAATTGATACCAATAAGGTTTAATTTTCCCTCTGTAAAATGTAAAAATTTCAGTCACTTTCAAATAACTGGTATTATTGTAAGTACCCACCTATGAAAAATCTTGAGATTATGTTACTAAAGCGAACCCAAGGCGCCTCAAGAATGCAACCGGGAAAGCGACAGGATAAAGATCATGACTTTCATTTAAAACAATGCTTAAGAATTTTGGCCAGTTTGTTTATGAAATTGCATTACTTTATAAGTTACGGCACAAAGTCTTTTACCGTGCTTTTTTTATATCAAAATATTGTTTGTTTTTGTTATTTTGTGGTCACAATTTAATGCCTTCGGATTATTAACTGATAAAAAATATTTTAAATTTAAACTAACGGTTCTATTAAAGGTAATACGGGCATTGCGGTCGTCTCCCGGGAAAAATAATACCTGGATGACGCTAACCGTTGATTAATGTGCCGTTACGGCCGGTGTTGCCATAAATATCCCGGCTTCGGGTAAAATGGATTTAAGTTCAGCTTAAACATATTTTACAAGTTTTAACGGAGTAATAGGTGCAGCTGCTTTGAGATCCCATATTCACAATAATTTTAAGACAATTACCTAATAAAAAACGAATGCATTCTTTAAAAATGAAAGTCATTGTTTTTATTTATTTTTTCTTGCAGCCTATTTTTTCTTTAGTTTGTGAGAATATTAGCAAAAAATGGCAGACGTTTTGTATCTTCAAACCTTCAAGAAAAGAGCGTACTCCCATCTTAAATGCCGGCAACACACTTAGTTAGTTAGTTAGTTTTGCTGGGCATTTTCCGCAAATCGACATCCAATGTGCCTATTTTGCGTGAAACGAGGTAGCGCTACTCTACGGTACGGTACGGCAACACACTTAAAACCCCTCTGGTGTACATGGGCGGCGGTAATCGCTTACGCTTACCATCAGGCGATCCGTCTGTTCGTTTGCCTCCTATATCATAAAAAAACCGGCCAAGATAAGATAAGATAATATTTATTGAATAACTGTACACAGGTACACAATAACTTCTAAACTGTTTATCCTAAAATTATAAAAATATATATTTGAGATTCTCACAATGAGCTCTTTCATTTGATATGTAACACGGTTTTAAAAACTTTAATTTTTAATTTTCTCATTTACCCCCTAAAGTGGGCCCCATGTTTAAAATTTATTTGTTTACGTTACATGTCCGTCTTTGGGTCACAAACTTACGTACCTATGTGTACCAAATTTCAACTTAATTGTTCCAGTAGTTTCGGAGAAAATAGGATGTGACAGACGGACAGACAGACGCACGAGTGATCCTATAAGGGTTCCATTTTTTCCTTTTGAGGTACGGAACCCTAAAAAGAAGCAAAAGAGACTATTATAACTATACCATGCAGCAAACAGTCAGCAACAAAGTAAGTAACCAGATAGCGAGGGATAGGTAAACGTAAAGATGTGTCTGTCAGATCTTTCTGACAGACGCGTCTGGCGAACTAATTAGGCTGGTAATATACATTCAGCAAGCAGAATTTGAATGATAAATAACATTAAATTGCAAAAATTTGAATAAATTGCACATAAAGTTTTACTTGCAGAGCGGGCAAAAGAGTTGTTGAAAAGTTTGTCCGTTTATCGTTTGTTGAAACCACGTATCAGATTTATCTCCATAATAAAGTCACCTAAATAATGATGTGAACGCGATTAAAGTTTTACCTACACGCTCATTAGTTTCCCGTCCTAAACCCGGTAAGTTAATCCATAATTCCCGAGAGGAAATATTAATACCGAATTATTTACCGATCCTGAGCCAAATGGACGCATTAGGCCCAAGGGAGAAATAAAAATAATAAAGCCGGATCAAGCTTCTGATGATGAACAATTGTCCGATATTCTGCTAACTATCCTGATTAATCTGGCTCTTCGTCCTGCCACGTCCTGCTCCTTGTGAAATTATACTGTAAAATAATTAAGATTGTAATAAAGTTAGGTCGACATTTTAGGATATGACTGTACCTACTGTGCCTAGATATCTACTTATACACCGTGTTTTTATTGAATGGGGTTGGCAACTGTCAAAGGTTTGCATAGATGGCGCCATCGTAATTACTGGACAAGGATATGGGTGGGGTATATAAAATTATTTTGTGCTTTTCAGTGGGTTGGTTTTTTGAAGGCGGTTCTCTATTTCTTATAAAAAAACAGGATAATAATATTAACTAGGAAGTATTTTCACCGGAGAGTCGATTTGACTGGTCAGAATGACAGATATGTCGAATGAAATGCAGCTATTATATGTCTACTTTCCATATTAATACCCCTAAAATGACAAGTAAGAAGGACACATCCTTCTTCTTTTTCATTTTGTCTTTATGTATGTATTTATCGTATAGGCAATACATACACTTCTTAAATTAAACTTAACATCAAAATTTACAATTCCGCAGATACAAACTCGTGTTTCTTGTCAGGTTTTTAAAATCCTCAACTGGGCCATTATATCTGTGTACTAATAAAATGCAAATGACGAGTTGCAACATTTTTTAACAATAATTTTTGCATTTTTCAACAGTGTTTTGAGAAGTTTGTCATACAATACAATTATGCCTGCTTGTATTTACTAAGATTGCGCCTGTAAACTTAGACATAAAACAATAGCCTTGTTCAAACAATGAGCTTCACTGCAACGGAGAACAAAGCCATTGCGAGTGGCCAATAACCAACGAATTCCATTGCAACTTTAATACAATAGGGCAATTTGGGAAAATAATCCCGTGTCGATGCAGTTGCACCTAATTTAACTGTAGTTACTCTATAAGCACTATTACTCCTTTAAATTGAAAACCGAGCACACTTTAGGTTAGGTTTAACTTTTAAACACAAAGCACAAAAATCTAAAATTCTGGATCTTGACCCTAAATTAAGTATAGGAGGTTCGTTAATAGAAGGCGTGGAGGAGGCCAGAAACCTAGGGCTCGTTATTGACAGCCAATTGCGGTTCGAAAAACATGTAAGTGAGTTGGTCAAGTCTTGTTTTTTTCGCCTGAAGGTTTTATACCAAATTCGAAACCTGTTAAGTTAGGAAGTACGTAAGATTCTATGTGAATCACTTATTCTCTCCAAACTGAATTATGGAGACATAGTGTATGGGCCACGTCTACTAGAGAAAACTCGTCGTCTTATACATACAACGAGTACAGAATGCCTGCTACCGTTTTTGTTATTCAATCCCGCCTAGGAGTCACATAACGCCACATTTAAATAAGGCCTCTATACTCAATATGTCGTCTCGCAGACACCTACACCTTACAAGTCTTTTGTTTGGTGTCATGAATGATAAAAAACCTGAATATCTGCACTCAAAAATACACATTTCCTCCTTTCACAAAAGACACGGTACCAGATCCACCAGGAGTTGCCTTTTAGAAACGCACCCGCACAAAACTGTCGCTTTTACTGGCTGCTTCCGGTATCTGGCAACTAAGTGCTGGAATAATATCCCCCCACCATTAAGATGCCTTAAAACAAAAAAATCATTCAAGTTTCATTTCAAAAAACACCTTTTAAATAAACAAAACTTAGGAATTCCGTACGGGTACTTAGTTACAGATTACCGGATGTAGTCTGTAGGACGTTCACTACTGCTGTATTTGTTAATACTACACATACGCACCAACACTCACCACACCTATACGTCCCTACGACACATCTATTCTATTCAGACATTATAATGGCAATTTTATTAGAAATAGGCCAATTATTCATTACTATTATAACATTATAATTTCTACATTGATAGTCTGTTAGTAGTAGTAGTAGTAAATCACTTTATTGTACAAAACAAAAATTGATAACATGAAATTCATATAAATTTAGGTACAAAGGCTAGCTTATCCCTATAAGGGATTTCTTCCAGCTAACCTTAGAGTAAATGAGTGGAAAATTCGAACCTACCGTGTTAGTGACCTGGGTTCTAGCAGAACTACCAGTGCTTCGCTCGAAAGAGTGGAGTGTATAACTGAGCTAGAACCCTTTTGTTTTGCTGCAACGCACACAGCAATCATATTTTTTTCAGTTTTGTTTTTTTATTTATCTTAATGTTACTTTTTTGTATCTCCTGTGTTTCTTCTGTTTTAATATGTGTGTATTGTGGCAAACGAATAAATGGTTTATCTATCTATTTATCTATCTAAACTTCTTTGTTAATGCAAGTTTTGATAAAAATACACTTTTTCAAAAAAAAATTTTACATTGCTACGAATACTTGTTATACGTTTAACGATTCCTTACCCAAAGGTTGGCAATTCTAAGCCTATAAATAATAAAAAACCGGTCAATCGTGTGTTGGTCATGCAAAAAATTCAGATGTAAAAAATTGTGTGATGGTAAGGAACCTACTCACACTTCGTACATTGTCGACTTTATTTTGTAGCTATCATGATTTGATATCTATGTATTTAAGAAATCGTATATTTAGTTAGGTAGATACTCTCCAACTCGAAGCTTTTCCCCCTTTTCTTTTACGCCAGTCACTAACAGCGATGTCGAGAAGAATATCCGGTACATTTCTTCGAATGCCGTTGGTGTCGACTGTGTGGGCCGTCACATGATCATTCCGCTTCTCGAACTTCTCGTCCCTATCATAACTAGCATCTTTAACTCTTTCATCTCTTCTTCTTCTTTTCCTAAAATTTGGAAAGATGCTGATGTAATTCCGATTCCTAAAAAATCAAATCCGTCTTCCTTCCCTGACTTTAGGCCTATTTCTATCTTACCATTTCTTTCCAAAGTCTTAGAGCGTCTAGTGCACTATCAACTTACTTCGTTTTTAAATAGAAGCTCTCTCCTTAATCCATTTCAGTCTGGTTTCCGATCTGGTTGCAGCACGGTCACCGCTCTAGTTAGCTCTAAAATTACAGATGACATCCGTTTAGGAATGGATAACGGAAAGCTAACAATACTGACATTGCTCGAATTCACTAACGCATTTAATACTGTAGACTTCGATATACTGTTAGGGGTGCTAGGTACTCTCAATATATCTCCTGATGCGATTAGGTGGTTTCGCAGTTACTTGGAAGGTCGTCGGCAACGTATTAAAATAGACGACGTTTGTTCATCGTGGTGCAACACGCTAGCTGGCGTCCCGCAAGGTGGTGTGTTGTCTCCCCTTCTCTTTTCCATTTTCATCAATTCTATTTCTCTTAACCTCCTTTCTTCTTATCATTTGTATGACCTCCAAATTTACTCTCAGTGCCCAATTGCGGATCTACCTTCTCTGATTCTTACCACCAACTCTGATTTAGAGCGCATTTTGCACTGGAGTTCTTGCTATGGAATTAGAGTTAATCCTACGAAGACCCAAGCTATTATTATTGGTAGCCCTAAGAACATAGTTAAGGTGAATTTTGAGAGTCTGCCTCCTATTTTATTCGATGGGGTCCAGATCCCGTACTCGGCCCAAGTAAAAAATCTGGGCGTGATTATGGATCGTACTCTTTCCTGGGGTCCGCAACTTAATGAAGTCGGTCGTAAAATTTTTGCCGCTGTGGAATCTCTTAGGCGTCTCCGCAACTTTTTACCACTTTCCACTAAAACCGCGCTGGCCCAATCCCTTCTTCTTCCCATTTTAGACTATGCCGACATCTCTTATCTCGATCTTACCGAAGAGCAATTGTACAAGATTGAACGGCTTCAAAATGTGTGCATTCTCTTCATTTTCGGGCTACGAAAATTTGATCATGTCTCCAGCTTTCGGTCACAGCTCAGGTGGTTACCGATTCGTTTCCGACGTAATACACATATACTGTCTCTACTCTATCGCACTTTATTTATTCCAAATACTCCTGAATACCTTAAAAAACGGTTTAGTTTTCTTTTGTCTGTTAAGTGTTCTCAGAATCGCCTTCTTGCTCCCCCTCGGTCATATAGTAAGTTCTACAACAAATCCTTCACTTTCCAGTCTGTAAGGTTGTGGAATGCTTTGCCCATTGATATAAGACGTGCTCAATCCCTACCCATTTTTAAAAAACTTCTAAAAGAACACTATTTAAAATCTCTTTCTTAGTCTTGGTCCTTTCACTTACACATATATATTTTTCTTTTTGTTCACGCTACCTGGTCGTTATTCTTCTCTTGCTTGAATTCTCATTATGTATTTATGTATTTTGTGTAGGTTTATGTAGTGTATTATTGTTGCTTAAATAATATATGTAGTTTATTTTTCATTGTTTGTAGTTTATACTTAGGTATTTGATTTGTAAACTTTACACCTTTGTTATTTTGCACTGCACATTAACTTATTTCTAGCCACTGAATCGCTATCTGAAGGTTGTCTGGAAGAGATCGCTTTTTAGCGATAAGTCCGCCTGTTGTTACCTACTCACTTATGTCCTGTCTTTGTTTGTAACAATGACATGTATTTTTCTTTGTAGTGCACAATAAAGTATTTTATTATTATTATTTCTCTTTATTAATCTTTTTTCTTAAGTTAGGATTTTTATAATATGTATATAAAAGTAAAATATAAAACACTTACAAAACAATACAAAATACATATAAACACATTATAAAAAACCTAATCTAGGGTGCCGCCAGCAGCGAGGCAGGGCCCAAGCTGCCGGTGGTCAGGGCCGCAGAGAGAGGAACCGGCGGACTATCCGCGCCGTGTCCAAGACCACCGCCTTCTGCATCTGACCCTTGATCCAACCACCTAGCGAGAGTCTCTCAAGGTGTTGGTCGAGACTCTTTGCTATGAGACCGTTCGCCGAAACGACTATCGGGACAATGATCGTCGAATCAACATCCCACATGGCGGTTATCTCGTGAGCCAAGTCTAGGTGCTTGCTGGACTTGTCCTTCTCGGCCTTCACGAGATTATTATTATTATTCTCTTTATTTATTATTTTTCTTATGTTAGGTTTTTTATAATATGCATATAAAAGTAAAATATAAAAACACTTACAAAACAATACAAAATACATATAAACAAATTATAAAAAACCTAACCTAGGGTGCCGCCAGCAGCGGGGCAGGGCCCAAGCTGCCGGTGGTCAGGGCCGCAGAGAGAGGAACCGGCGGACTATCCGCGCCGTGTCCAAGATCACCGCCTTCTGCATCTGACCCTTGATCCAACCACCTAGCGAGAGTCTCTCAAGGTGTTGGTCGAGACTCTTCGCTATGAGACCGTTCGCTGAAACGACTATCGGGACAATGATCGTCGAATCAACATCCCACATGGCGGTTATCTCGTGAGCCAAGTCTAGGTACTTACTGGACTTGTCCTTCTCGGCTTTCACGAGATTCTCATCATGGGGGATGGTGATGTCGACGAGCACGGCCCGGCGCTGCGATCGATCTATTATCACAATGTCAGGCTTATTGGCTACAATAGTCCTGTCAGTGATAATAGATCGATCCCAATAGAGCGTGGCACGACCATTCTCGAGAACTGGCACAGGTAAATACTTGTAGTACGGTACTTCGCAGTCCACAAGGCCGTATAGAAGAGCAAGCTGCTGGTGAATAATCCTGGCTACGAGATTATGTCTGTGCAAGTACTCGCCGATAGCAAGATGAGAACAACCGGAAATGATATGCCTGAGTGACTCTCCGGGACGGCGGCATGCCCGACAAATGTCGACCGTACCGTCCTTCAGGATATATTTCCGATAGTTGTTCGTCATCATAACTTCGTCCGCAATTGCACAGGCAAAACCCTCGGTTTCTCCGAAGAGGTCCCCGAATCGTAACCAGTTCACCGACGCGAGCAGGTCTACATCGGGTCCCATGAGGGCCTTGTAGAACCGCCCGTGTAGCACCTTACTATCCCATACCGCCCTGCGGCCCGCAGCACTTTGTACCACAGGTTTGTGCCAGTTCTCGTTTGCCAAGAAGAGCGGCGTGAAGTGCCTGTCCACTGCCACCACATCACGATGCATCCCACACTCGTTGTTAAGGAAATAATTCCTGAGATTGCACACCTCGCGGTTGTGGAGACTGTTAACAGCCACTGTGCCAACTCGCGTCTTATGCATCTTTCACTTCCACCCCTGGAGCATATAGCTCTTACGACTCCCCTCTGGACGGCCAATGAAGGCAAGCCAGAGCTGAGAGTCCTGCGGGTCCCCTTGGGGTCCACTCCGACCGACGAAGACACGCCGGAGACGGAGACCCTGACCGACTCTCCGGAGCACTCGGGTCCGTGGGGTCGTCACTCCCCAACAGCTCGCCACAAGCTGCCCATGCTTATTATTATTATTATTATACTTTTGATTGCATATACCTACTTAACTCTTCCTTCAGAGATTCTAAACAAACGTTATTCGCTGATGTAGCTTCTAAGATAAATACGTATGTTCATACAAGACCTCACGGTGCTCTCTTTTTTTTATAGAAAACATAATGAATTAAAAAAGCTTAATTTTTAACTTTTCGTTAATAATAGAACATTACGAGCTCGTTATTAATGGAACAGTAGCGGAAATTAATTAGGGAGCAATAGCTCGATCGGAAATTGGTCTCATGAATATTTATTAATTCGGCAAACCATGTCGCTGCCATATCCTTTGTTTTTTCCGTGAATGAAAAAATTACAGTTAATTAATAAATAAAAAAATGCTGTTTAGTAAACAAGAGTTAATTTATTTGGACGATCGGGCGCCGCGCAGGGAGTTGTAATACATTGTCAATTTATTGTGGCCCGCTTTGTTTTGCCCTGATAGCCTCACTCAGCTAATCGTTAATAAGCAACTAAACATGCAATAGGCCGGGAATAGTTTTTTCATATTTTATAGGTATAGAAATTCTAAACATTTTTAGCATAGTTATATATATAGAATGTGCCATTCAGTTCGACAACTTGTTGCCATTTTGTAGGTAAGGGACATCTGCTCAAAAAACTGCGACAAGTAGTTTTGACAGTCCTCTCGCGATATTATCTTAACACCACATAAAAAAATCTGAAGAGACCGGAACAGGTGAAAATCTGAGGGTGCGAGGTCAGAGCTAACCTATGGCGGATGCATTAACACTTTTTAATCAAGCTCTCTCCATTTTGGCTGAATGGCTAAAGACGCGTGTGGTTTGGCGTCATACACGATTCATTAGGTTTCTTTCAGTGAGCTCGTTTGGCATCAAATATCAAGCTTTTTTGTATACCATGACTTTTTCAAATGGGTCAAAACTGTTTTGTGGGCAACAACTAGCACTTCAGCTATGTTGTAACTACTGTAATCCGATCTTGCTTCACTTTTTTCACAAGCTTTTATTTAGTTATATCTGTTGTTGTCTGTGTGTCTGTAATCAAACGTTGCATGTTTAATTTGACCCACTTCCCGGTTTCCGATGAAGCTGAAAATACATAATGTAATTCACGTGACTGCAATATTATTGCAATGCATCGAGCTGATCTGATGATGGAGACAGGAGGTGGCCATAGGAACTCTGTGATAAAACAACGCAAACTAATTGCGTTTGGGGTTGTTAGAATTGTCTCGATGAGTATTAGTTACCTGCGGAAAGAAAAATACAGTCAGCACTAAAAGCTTATTCAATAATGGGATCGATTTTAGCCGTGAGGCCGTGACAGGGCGGCCAGAACGAGCTTCATCTTTAACATCAAATTTCTCGGAATGAAAACGCTTAAAGAAATTTTGTGCTACTTAGGTACTCTTACTGACACTGCGTTTAGTCCATAAACGTCACAAATTTTTTTCGCGGCTTGTGTCGTATTTTGCCCATTTTATGAAATAAAATTTCCAAATGTATCGATTTTTTTCCTCAGATTCACTCTTTTCTCGGACAGAAAAAAAAATGGAGGCAAAGAGTTTTTATATTTTAATTTTTCTTTATTTATTTAAACACGAAAGAAAAACTTATCATTCAAAAGGTGAACTTAATGCCAAAAGCATTCTCTACCAGTCAACCTTAAGGCAAAGCGAAGAGATTGTGGGCGGTGCTACTGCTACTACTACTAACAAAATATAAAACAAAGCTGAATTAAAAAATTTCATACATATGCAAGACCATCGAAATATACATGGTGGCTAAAAAATAAGTGCATTCCCGTTGCCAGGGAGGTTTTGGGATTGTACTGAGCAACTTTTACTATGGGACCAACCCTGAACTCTCGGAAAAAAATTGTTTGTTTCATACATTTTGGCTGGTCCATTTTCTATGGGAGGGTAACACTTTTTTTCGCGATTTCGTGGTTGGTCCCATAGTAAAAGTTGCTCAATATAATCCCAATACCTCCATGGCAACGGGAATGCACTTATTTATAGAATACATATATTATAAATACATATACCTAATATATACAATATAATAGGTGGAATTAGAGTGTTTACTTTCATGCAATAAAAAAATATGAATTATGAATTATTATGAGGAGAATTTTAGTCTTAATGGGCAAAAAGTGCTTGTTTAGTGAATGAAAAGAGCCCATAACTCGATAACGAAACGATAGTGCCGAAACGAGTACGATGAGATGGAAAGCTGTACTGTCCAGTAAAATGCCTAGGTCTTTGACACTGTTACTAAAATGTATTGGTGTACAGTTGAAGTTTACTGGTGCAATAGTGTCAAAGTCTAGTCTGGCAAGTGGCAACCTGTCGAGAACTACCAATACCAATGGCTTGGCACGGAGACAGGTTCACAAAAAGGTCATACTTCTCAGACCACTGTTGAATGTGCAATAGGTCAAGGTTAAGCTTGTCAATGGAACTCGAAATACTTCACACCGGTCGTAAAGCTGCAGATCGTCGGCATACAGGTGGTGGGAACAACGAAGGTCAGGTGTGATGAAATTAATGAAAGTGGAAAAAATGAGCGGAGACAGACTTCTAACTTGAGGCACACCAGTCGCAAGATCACACCAATCAGAGACTTGTCAACCCTGACCGCTTCCTGGCGTCCACCCAGATAAGTAGCGAACCAGTTAACGACTGTCGAAGACACATTCAAATGTTTGAGCAGGGCAAGGTGGATATCATGGTCAAATGTATTAAATGCGTTGGAGAAGTCTTTTAAAACGAGTATCGTGACCATTTGGTTCTCCATGCCCTGTCTAATGTCTTCCGTCACCTTAAGAAGCGCAGTGCAGGTGCTGTGACTAGGACGGTAACCTGACTGTAAGGGGCTTAACAAGTTATGGGAGTGAATTAAACGGGACAGTTGCATGTGAGGCACCGCTTTACCTATTTTAGAGAAAAAAGGGAGGATAGAGATTGGTCGGAAATTACTAAGTGGTGGGATTGCTAATTTTAGGCAGTGTTATAACAAAACCCTTACGGCAAAGAGAAGAGAATTCGGTATTGGCCAGTGAGCAGTTGATGATGTCAGCGATTACAGGAAGCACACAGTCGAGAACTGATACAATTATATAACGGCTGACATCATCGCAACCCACGGCTTTGGACTGATGGCTTTACTTATGGCCTTTATATCAGAGACAGAAACGAAAGAAAATGAGAAAATATCTGAGATAGGGAAGGGAAGGTACGAAATATTTGAGAGAGTGGTGGCCTTAATCCGATTGTCAAGAGTAAGAGCGGAAGAGAAATGTCTGTTGAGATTATTAAGTGAAAAAGTATCATTACTGAAACCATTAGCGACTTTTTCCAGACCAAGTGATTTGATAAACTCCCAGACATCGGCCATAGACGATGAGGACACATTGTTATGAATAAACCATCGCTTCGCTTTACGCACCACCTGATTGTAACGATTACGGGCAGTCTTAAAAAGTTTCCATCTTTTTAATGGTATCAAAACCAGCCAGATTCAAACATTACAGTGCATCCAACGAGTTTATAATTACTAGGTACCTACAACTTTTCATCTACCTATATAAAATACAAAAGAACTTTTTCCTCGACCTAATATAATTGATTGCTAAATGTAGTATTCAACTTTGGTTAGAACTGTTACTGTTTCATTACATGCATTGCCGTTTAGCTATTTTGCTCGTGATTTAGTTCAATAATGGGCGCTCATTTCGTCCACTAGCCGGTTTAAACGATTAGCCTTACTAGTTAGGTTAGGTACCGCTGGTATCGCTTTGTTTTGTAGCATTTTGTAACAACGTCTAGTTTCAATGTTTCGCTTTTTGTAAGGCTCTTTTGTTCATTTTAATCTCGTTTGAACAAAGCGTTGACGGCTTAGGTCGATATTATAGAAAGAAGCTGAGTAACAATGCAGTTTCGTTCTGTGTAAAAGTATATACGAAGAGGCATAGGCAACTAATGGTTTGGTCTGTATATATTATGACAAGTACCTACCTATTCAATAGTAGATTGTGTCACAAGGGAGCAAAATGACATATTTACGGCGAGGGCGTACAATTGAATCCTAAACGAAGCGAAGGATTCTATAATAGAATCCTGAGCGTAGCGAGGGATTCTAACATAGAATCCTGAGCGTAGTGAGGGATTCAAGTGTTAACGCCCAAGGTGAAAATAATTTTGCTACCATGTGACACATACTGCTTTTCACATCACCTATGAGGAAATTACATACATATATTAGGTTTCAAAACATTATTGTTTTAAGCAAAAATCGATACGGATAAAGTGCCAAAAATATGTATACACGACCTTAGTATAAATTAAATTAAATTAAATAATCATTTATTTTCAGGCATGGCCCATAGAAGTGTGTAGGTAGGTAGATACATACTTCTGGCACTGTCCGTATCGATATTTTCAGACGTGACTGTACTGACAAATTAAAAGTACCTACTGCTCATAATTATGTACCTAATATATTTTCAAAGACAGCAGCAAACACCTAAAATGATACAATGAAAATCAAGTACATTATTTTTGTAGATTTTTCTGGTAACAAATTAATAGCTCTTACCCCTTTGAACCAAATCTTCGGAAGAACACTATGATATGATATGATATGATTTATTTATCTCACAATATACAATTGCACTTAAAATTACACATGGTAAATTCTTAGGAATTTATATTGTATGAAGACTGATATCACTTATATTTATTATTATAAAGTTATTGATTTAAACTAAGTATTTACAAATTTATACACAATACAGAACCGCATAATTATGCTTTGTGAAATATTTGTGCAAAACTTTTTAAATATAAACTTTTTAAATTGCATAGACAAGTATGGCTGCGTTTAAGAAGACCTAAAATGTCAAAATAAAAATTAAATTATTAAACTAATGTTTTTTTACGTTTCTTTGTAAATATTACGCTAATTAATGAATTTACTTAATTTAAATATGCTACTTACGCTAATTACATTTATTGTTTACAATTACAACAAAATATTATTTAAGTTAGAAAAATTGTATGCACGTAATCGATTATAAAGAAATTGTAATCGATTATATGCATACTAATTTCATATGTCTTTGTGTCAATATTTCATACTGGCAACAAAATGTCCTTGAACAGAAAAGTGCCACTTTGATCCCTCCTAGCAGGGAAGAAAAGTTCCCTTTTCGAATAGGTGATGTGAAAATAACATATTCGCAATACTCATGTGTTGTGTTGCTGTAATTTTTAATATTTATTTATTAAAACCTCCCAACTGATTACAGTTAATTTTGGACCATAGTTGGGAGCTTTGGACTATTCCAAAGCACCCAACAATGGTCCAAAATTAACTGTAATTCTTTCATGCAGGTGTGACTTTTACTGTATTTTTTGTAGTTCTAAGGCAAGGTATGTTTATAAATGGAAGAAAAAAATAGGAATAATCTAAAAGGAACATTGGTATTGATACTTAATTTCCTTTTGAGCTTGTGCACCATAGTTGCACTATTAGACTATGTTTGGGAGGTTTATAAAAACAATTGTAGGTATGATTCTGCACTCACGAACTTCATACTTAAATTAACTTTAGGATTTAATAGAACTTATAATTTACATAGGTATGCCACAAATATATAGTGAAAATATAATAACATTAAATATTTAAAAGGCGGATACGAACTTAGAATAGGTCCGAATAAGTTATGCTAACATCAACGTTTTTGATGAGTTTTAATTAAAAAATAAATGTAATATTCAGGTGATTCCGAAAGGAAAAAAAAACACGAGGTAAAAGAGTGGCGGATAAATCCGGAAAGGGACGGTATTTTCAATTTCCGAAATTTACCGAATACACCTTATACCATTGGAGTATTATTCTATCAAGCAAAGTTCATCCAATTATGTCAAAAATAGTGGGGATCCGTTCAAGTATATTAGGTATCGTGTTCTAATTAGGAAAAAGTAGAAGACAAAAATTTTGGACACAAAAAATTTTTGGCCTTGGTATGGAGGGTTGGCTGACTTGGACGACCAATATGGGGCACCATAAAAAAATTTTTTTTGCTCAAAATTTCTAATCAGGATACGATACCGAATATGGCCTTAAACGGATCCTCACTATTTTTGACACCTTGTACTTATACTTACATTGAGATATAAAATGATGTAAGTTTAGTAATAACGACTTGTTACTTATCTTAAAAGTAGGTAGCGTATCGTAACCCCAATAAAAGTCATGATTATAAAAAGATGCCAGTAGAAAATTCTACTGAGAGCAATAACAATTCCGTACTGTGAAAATGTCCTCAGATGGTATAAAGTTGTATAAAGTCGGTCATAATCCCATTTCCGGCATGATTCAGGATTAACTAAGAAAACGGGACTTTTCCCATGTTAGCCTTTCAACGCTTACGGCGCTTAGTAATAGCCATCTTTGTTGAAATCGCAATTAAAACACGATAAGCTGAAAAGCAGGAGCGGCCATTTGATAACTAAAATAGTTCATGTTGAGATTCTAGCAATTACCAAAGCGGCCAAAGATTTAATTATGTAAAGACTGAGATTTGACTGATTGGTGGTTTATTAACCCTAGAGTAGTTGCGCCTTTCCGTGAAACGCGAGTGCTCGCGTAGGGAGTATTTTGTTTTTTTTTTGTTTAATATAATGAATAAATCACTTATGTACTTGTTATGGGATAAAATAAATCAAAAACTATAAGAAAAACTTACCTTTGTCATAGTTTTACACTTTATTTATTAATTATTTTCGAATTAATAACACGGCATTTGATCTAGTTAGCTCTCATAAAAAAATTAGCCATCGTTATTTTCAATAAAAGTTAACGTTTTATATATAAATAAGGAGAAATCTATATATATAAACGTAAAAGTCCTGACTAACTGACTGACTCACTTAAATCAATGCCCAGCCCAAACCGTTGGACCTTGAGAGCTGAATTTTTCACAATAGGTAGCTTTTATGACGTTAGTATCCACAAAGAAGGGGTTTTTCAAAATTCATCCCCTGATTTTCAAGATCATAATTTTTTTTGAGTGTGGGACTTGAGACTTCGTATAAAGGCATATTATTAAAATACTAGAAGAGTGATTTCAGCGTTTGTAAAAATTCATCCCCTAAATGGGTTAAAAAAGGGTTGAAAGTTTGAATCCATTAAAAATACTTTGAAACTTCCTAGAAAGGCATAATAGCCGATTACAAAAAAAAGTAATATTGACGTTTTTTTATACTACGTCGGTGGCAAACAAGCATACGGCCCGCCTGATGTTAAGCAGTCTCCATAGCCTATTTACGCCTGCAACTCCAGACGTACGTTATTGGAAATTCAACCCCTAAGGGGGTTAAAAAGGGATGAAAGTTTGTCTTGAGGTTCAAATTTTATAATATTTATAAATGTTTATTAATAATAATAAAAAAACAAGAAAACTCATTTCAGGGTTTTAAAAAATTCATCCCCCAAGGTGGTGAAAAAGGGGTTGAAAGTTTGTATGGAGATCAAATATTTTTGTGAGTGTGGGACTTGAATCTTTGTATAAAGGCATATTATTAGAATACAAGAAAAGTAATTTCAGCGTTTTTAAAAATTCATTCCTTAAAAGGGTTAAAAAGGGGTTGAAAGTGAATCTATTACAAATGCTTTGAAACTTCTTAGAAAGGCATTGTATAAGATTCCAAAAAAGTTATTTCAACGTTCTTAAAAATTCAACCCCTAAAGGGGTTATAAAGGGGATGTAAGTTTATATGTGGTACAAATTTTCTTTTAAGCTAGGAACTTGAAACTTGGTAAAAAGGGCATTATATTAAAATAGACGAAAACTGATTACTTACACCGTTTTTGAAAAGTTTGTATTAATAGTTTCGGGAGCGAATATTTTTTTAAATAGTGGACTTGTAAATCTTCTAAGAGGGTCGAGAGGGATCAATATCGGCAACAATTTTTTCAGTTAGGGTCTTGAAACTTCGTAGTTTGTGAAAGACAAATTTCATGCGTCGTATAATTATTAACAAATGATTAACCGTCCCTACTGATATCTTTAGCTGCATAATGTTCTATATTATGCTCATGTAGAATATATAACCACCAACATACAAATCCACGCGTACGAAGTCGCGGGCAACAGCTACTTAATCATAATTTAAAAACTATAAGTCTTAACAATATACTTTGAAAGACAATATAGTAGAGAATTTTATGAAGAATATACTTCTCCTAGACATTTTTATTGTAACTTACTAAGTTTTCAAGAAAATTAAAAGAACTAAAAACCGGCTAAAAGCATGCATGCCAAGTTTCGGGCTTTCTGCCGGATGGGACTCGTAGTTGAGGCTAAGAAGCCGCACTAACTACGCCTGTCTTGCGAAAAGATAAAGCGAATACAGACAACATTGAAAAAAATTAATTTTTAGGGTTACCCTATTACTAAGACTCCACTGTCCGTTTGTCCGTATGTCACCAGGCTGTATCTCATGAACCGTGATAGCTAGACAGTTGAAATTTTCACAGATGATGTATTTCTGTTGTCCGGTTTTTTATATTAACTTTACCGTAAAAACCCTTAATTATTAAAACGCGTTTTCTCTAGTTAAAATCGGTTTTCCGTAAGGCCTCCATATAAACTAGTTATATAACTAGGTATACCCGTATGGGTATACACAGATATAATAATGGCATATGGCATTACGATGGTTTTTGTACAAGGTAATAAAAATTAAAGGTATTAATTAATAAAGTAGTACGTTTCTTTTTATATCGTTTATAACCTAGGCCTAGTTTAGTTTAGTTTATTTATCACATGTATACAATTTTCACACAGGTAAAATATACGTACATTTCAGCTTGTACTACTTGTCGTATAATGATCGTTTTTTTTGGTAATAATAATAATAATAATTAGAATTGAACATCAGTATAAATGAAGTTACAATTAATATTAACAAATCAATATGTATGTAACTAACAACTCTATGTAGTCCTGGTACTCTGAAATTGTATTACTAATTGAGCCGCTAGTATAAATTAGGGCCATTTTAATAATAAACTCCTATTAATCACTCGAAACTGATAGTCGGGCATAAATAACTGGGTCTGCCGAATAAATAGACAGATTGCCGTATTGATATAAATTTTACCGTAAAAACCCTTTATTAATTAAAACGCGTTTCTCTTGTTCAAATCTGTTTTCCGTAAGGCCTCCGTAAAACCTAGTTATATAGCCCTAAGTACGCATACAGTATTATACACAGGTATAGTATGGCACTACGATGGTTTGTATACAAGGTAATAAACATTAAAGTAGCATTTAAATTTATTATAAGCTAGGCTTAAGTATGTAACTAACACCTCTATGGAGTCCGAGTAAGATATTGTATTATATTTTCATGAGACTTACTTTGCCTCTAATTAAACATCATTTACCAGCCCATTTAATAGAGCCACGATTTAACTTTTTAAATACTTATAATTGCGTTGACTTAAGTTCTAACATTAAATTGTCTCGGCAAGCAACACTTCAAGCTCCAAAAACTTTGTTGCATTAACACCTGCTCGAGGACTCTACTAATTGAGCCGCTAATATTAGGGCCATTTTAATAACTCCTAAATCACTCGAAACTGATAGTCGGACATAAATAACTTGGGGTCTGCCGGATAAATTGACAGGGGGCCTGAATTTGTGGTCCACACCTTATGGAGGTCCCTAATAATTCTTCCGCAAGATTCACGATTTTTCAAATGGACGCTCAAATAGTTATTTGGAGCTATAACGATGAAAGTGAGACAAAGGGGAAACCATTGTGTGCCTTTACTTTAATAATGATACCGACACCGTCCACATTCGATTTAATGTCATATATTTATTAAATAACTAAATAAGGGATGTGGAAATTTAGTTTAGTATACCTGCCTGCTATACCAAAGAGTTCTTAGTTATTTCGGGCATATAGCCCGGAGAGAACCTGTCAACTTAGAAAAACTGTTGGTGGTTGGAAAAGTAGATGGAAAACGACCTCGTGGTTCATCTCCCAGCCGGTGGATAGACCAGGTTGCCACAATGACTGGCCCCCCAGTAACGACTGCCGTGAAGAAAGCTGAGGACAGGACAGAATGGAGACAACTGGTGACAGGTCACTAAGGCGTTTCAGGGCGAACACGACCTTCAGCAATGAAGAAAACGACATGATCGAGTGGAAAGTTTTTTTAAATTACTTCATCTAATTACTCGTATGTAGGTACCCCGGGCTGAGCTATTTTTGACCCTCCGAGAAAACTCTTAGTTTGTTTGAAAGCTTGTGACCTTTATTTATTTACTAACTGTTGCCCACGACTTCGTACGCGTGGATTTGTATGTTGGTGGTTATATATTCTACATGAGCATAATATAGAACATTATGCAGCAAAAGATATCAGTAGGGATGGTTAATCATTTGTTAATAATTATACGACGCATGAAATTTGTCTTTCGCAAACTACGAAGTTTCCAAGACCCTAACTGAAAAAAAATTGTTCCCGATATTGATCCCTCTCGACCCTCTTAGAAGATTTACAAGTCCACTATTTAAAAAAATATTCGCTCCCGAAACTATTAATACAAACTTTTCAAAAACGGTGTAAGTAATCAGTTTTCGTCTATTTTAATATAATGCCCTTTTTACCAAGTTTCAAGTTCCTCGCTTAAAAGAAAATTTGAGTACCACATATAAACTTACATCCCCTTTATAACCCCTTTAGGGGTTGAATTTTTAAGCGTTGAAATAACTTTTTTGGAATCTTATACAATGCCTTTTTAAGAAGTTCCAAAGCATTTGTAATAGATTCACTTTCAACCCCTTTTTAACCCTTTTTACTAACCCTAATTACTTTTCCTCTATTCTAATAATATGCCTTTATACAAAGATTCAATTCCCACACTCACAAAAATAATTGATATCCATACAAACTTTCAACCCCATTTTTACCACCTTAAGGGATGGATTTTCAAAACCGCTGAAATTAGCTTTCTTCTCTTTTAATGAAATACCTTTTTACGAAGTTTCAAACTCTTTAGCTTAAAATATAATTTGGACCCTATACAAACTTTCAACCGCTTTTTAACCCTTTTAAGGAATGTATTTTTAAAAACGTGTAAATGACTTTTCTTGTATTCTAATAATATGCCTTTATACAAAGATTCAAGTCCCACACTTACAAAAATATTTAATCTCCATACAAACTTTCAACCCCTTTTTCACCACCTTGGGGGATGAATTTTTTAAAACTCTGAAACGAGTTTTCTTGTTTTTTTATTATAATTAATAAACGTTTATAAATATTATAAAATTTGAACCCCAAGACAAACTTTCATCCCTTTTTAACCCCCTTAGGGGTTGAATTTCCAATAACGTCAATATTACTTTTTTTTGTTATCGGCTAATTATGCCTTTCTAGGAAGTTTCAAAGTATTTTTAATGGATTCAAACTTTCAACCCTTTTTTAACCCATTTAGGGGATTAATTTTTACAAACGCTGAAATCACTTTTCTAGTATTTTAATAATATGCCTTTATACGAAGTTTCAAGTCCCACACTCAAACAAACTAAACAAACAAACAAACACACACATGAATTTTGAAAAACCACTTCTTAGTGGATACTAACGTCATAAAAGCTACCTATTGTGAAAAATTCAGCTCTCTAGGTCCAACGGTTTGGGCTGTGCGTTGATTTAAGTGTCAGTCAGTCAGTCAGTCAGGACTTTTACGTTTATATATATATATATATATTAGATTTATTTATAATAACGGTATGTAAAGCTAGCATAACAGTTGCCCAATGCGATAGTGTAACAAATTAACAAATAGTAATCTAGAGACATATACCTGTTAAATTATTTGTAACAAGTATAACATAACACAAGCAAAGATAATAATAATGTTTTTAATATTTGGAGCGACTCTTTAACTGACTGTTTATTTTATTTTCATCTGAGTAAAACTGTTTCTGTTGCTTTATTTTTACAGTTTTAATGAAATTAATAACCTTTTTAGTTCTATGTGTTCGAGTGTTCTTAAAAGAAATGTAACTGAACTTATTCGTAAAATGTAAGTTGTGAATGTTGCCAGGGAAAATTATTTAGACGATTTATTTAGAGAAATAAAAATATATGTCCAAACGTACAAATTAGTCACCATTTGTGCATTTGCGCAATGGGCTGGACTGAACGGCTGCTAAAATAATCAACACGTATATTGCTGAGTAGTCAGAGTTGTCCAACAGAGCGCAAATATTGGTGAATGCGGACAGTTGGGGTATTGTGCTGCGATTTAGCGCGCTCACAGTTCATAGTCACAGATGAAGTGTTAAAAATTTGTGCCGCATACTTAAATGTTTGCTTAATGTGTCTAGTGTAGGAATGAGTTTCGAAATAAGAGTTTTAAATGATTCACGGTTAGTTTCACTAGACTTATATAACGCAGAACGCACGCCGACGCGCAAAAATGAGGGTAGACCGAGCGCGGTCTACACAACTTTGACACCCAGCTAAACAATACAAAAGGTAATCACGGTCTATATCCCGGTCAATATGTCTAGAGTTTCGAAATACCTATAAGGTCGTGATAAATTCAACAATTTGGATTATTGCGTCTACTTTGTTATTTCTCAAATACGATAGTTTGTCACGCCCTCTAATTTAAAATAACACACAATCCGGTGCTGGGGGTTTGAAATATTGTCCGTCCGGTACTAGGTTGCAAAGAATGAGTTTTTTTTCACTAGTTTACTTTTTGTTTTTGAATTAGTTTATGTAGAAGTTGCATTTGTGTTATTTTATTTTGATTCTACAGTTTGTTGACTAAAGTAATTTATAAATAAAAATATATTTTATCAAATACTTTTTTTTTTTTTCATAAAAAGGCTTAGATGTCCGCCACTCGGGGACTTCCCCCTACGTTAACGTTTTTACTCGCGTCCGCTAGTGTCATAAGGTGCATCTAAATCTAACATTACATTTTGTTGTAGTTTGCGCAATGTATGCGAACCTCGCATGCGTTCAGCTAAATAAGTGCACAATGTGGAGCAAACATGCATGTGCTGGGGAATCGGGACTGGGTGCGGGAAACACCTTTACAATACCGTTCTCAATACACATCATCTCACTTCTAAGTATCAAAAGAATAAAAAGTCATTCCAAGACATTTAGAGCTAAGTGACATCCACATTAAACGGCAGTCTATCTCAAAAATACGACCCGTGAATGGACTAATACTAAAAACAATGTTGCAATCTACAGTAGCTATTAAACTGGAAGTATTCCACAAAACTCAGTAAATGTGTACCGTACGTATCATACGCCTGGCCGTTATCAACAGTTTTATGAGGCACAAAGGTGCGTCGAGATACGATAGTGCTAACGGTAAATTTTAAGGCCCACTGTAAAATGGTAAAATTTTATAGAGTCAATCCACCGCATTTTATAGTTATAATTTTATTTGCCATTAGCCCATGAAGAATTTAGCTAAATATCAAATTGATATAAAATTGCTGTGTATATATATATAGTACTCGGGCATTATTTTAAAATCATATTTTCAATGTTAATCATCTATGAAGGTGTTTTTGCTTCAACGTATGAAACAGGCTAATCTTCATTTGCTAATTACGAAAACAGGGTTCTTTTATATATTCAACGTTACTCAAAAGCATTTTAATTCTTTAAGCAAGCTTAAAAACATCTGTTCCATCTAAAAATAGAAATCATATTAGATGAATATTGTATACCTTTTCTAAAAATAAACGCAACGAGCGAAAACTATTATCGAACTTCACAAAAACATCCGCTTCGAACTCAATTTATTTTCATTACAACGATCAACGAGACATTTCAATTACTTAAACAAATGCGTACAAAGTACTAAGACAGCAGGAAGGGGAACATTGTTTCGACGAGAACTCAAACACGGAGGGGTCAAATGTTTGCGACCACCCCGCATACTGACAAGCTCAAACATGCTGGATAATGAACCGTGGACGACAACATATTCCCGAAGCGAATATTTTAATTAAACCACAAATAGTCAATTAATAAAAATAGCTTCCAATTATGGACCAGATATTGATTTAGCTTTTAAACGCAAACAGTAGTATCAGTTTAAACTTGGTAAAGAAAGGCACTGATCTATATCGGCTGTATAGGGTTGTCAAGTTTGCATGTCAGACACATCTCCACCGCACTCAACACAGCACCGCACCCTCGGAGATGCGAGTATTAACCCCGCTCGGCGCGATTAACTGCTCCGAACAGCGTAAGAGCTAATCTAGCTAATCATCAGGTGAACTTTTTTCACTTCATCAACCCAAGCCGAAAATTTCGTCTGATGATGATGATTTAAATGCATCCGAAAGAGTAATTGACAATACTTGTTATACAATATACATACCACTGTTTATGCTTACGTTTTCAGTGTGGGTATTATATTACCACAGCCCATAATTTTAAGATATTGTATGTACTAGAACAATTTTTTCCTGCCGTAATAGACCAATAAAGATAAGGCACCTCTTAATTTATGAACTAGTGCGGTAAATTGGCTCATTTGGGATATCGCCAGTATTCATGTCGTTGGTACGACTAGAGGAGATAATTACCCACATATGACTCACGCTTTTATAGTAATATTGTGGATCTGATGATGCAGCCGGTAAGATAGTCAAAGGAAACCTAGACAGAAAAACATGACAAAAGTGTCGGTCATGAGAAGGGCGCAAATAAATTGGCAATATATAAATTGTAACTTTTTTATATAAACACTTAATGTGGAATGTGTCCACATTAAGAGTTTATTTCATTTCATTTCATTCCATAATTCTAGATAAAAATATTGTTGCTCGCGTCAAATAAATTTGCGAGTAAATTCGCTGTGCGGTCATCCGTCACCCTTTTAAATAATAAAATTGCTTGAATTATTCGTAAAGTCTTACCTACACGTGTCTCAAAAGTTCACTACCCTACATTTCAAGTCAAATTCGGTTCGAAAGTTAAATCGAGCATCACAAAAGGTTAACAATAGACATTACGTTCTGACTTAACAAATAAACGTACCTAAAGAAAGTTAGGCGCTTGTTTATGGGAGAGTCGTGCGGGCTTGCGTTCTGGAATACTTAACTCCGATGATCAATTCAACACTGATCGGTTCAAGCTGGCTTTTGGTTTTAAACTAGAAAAATATCTAGGGACTTCATATAGCTACAATGAAGATGTAGTAGGGCAGTTTCAGGTGATAATATGGACACCTACCTAGTGATTGCTTAGGTATAAACTTGACGGGTCCTGTTACTATTTGATAACCATCCTTCTTTTTTACATGCTTACCTAATGAGGTAAACCAATGGGTTTAAACAGGCCTTGTATATTTAAGTTAACTAAACAACGTTTTTTTTTTAATAATATACATAAACACTAAATCGGTGATCTCTCAAACCTCTCCATAAAAAAAAGTATTTTTAGCTGCTTTACCAGTAATTAAGCTTTTACCAATGAACGACTCTCTTTACATCTTTCAGTTTTTTTACTAGCCTAATTTAGTGTCCCACTGCTGGGCAAAGGCCTCCCCTCGCTTCCTCCACTCGACCCTGTTGTTTGTAGTTTCCCGCCAATCCGGATAAAATGCGTCCAAGTCGTCCCGCCATCTCCTTTTCGGCCTACCTGCACCCCGGCCAGCACCAGCTATGGTGTTCCGTGGGTGGGTCCCACTCGGTTTTGTAACAAAAAAATTAATAAACATACCAATTCGGATAGTTAGTCGAGTTGGGCCCCTTAGGAAGTTGTATGTTTTTTTTAAATCATTTATTTATAGAAAATGTTTTGTATTCAATCTCCACAACAAGAGGTGGCCAGATCTTAGTTTATGGGGTCTTGTATTTATTGCAATAAAATAAAACGCCTGTGTTTTTTTTTATCCAAAATATATTTCCTTTATATAAAAAAATGAAATCATGCAATCATGGGTAAAAACACAACACCTTAACGATATGCCTTGTTAATTCTGTTCTCCAATTAGTAGGAGGATGTCATCTTTCACGTCTCATTTGTCCGGATTAGTTGAGTCACAGCGGGCCGGGATCCGGTTATGGCCGGTTATCGCCGGTAAAGCGACTCTCGCCGGATAATGGAGGTAGTGTTGTTAATTGAAGCCGTCTTTACGTACTACGATACTCCACCTTCATTATACTCTGTATTCTTAGATAACGCCCGACGAGGAGTACCTATTAGCTTTTACATACCTACGTGTAGGTGCATAGTAATGCAGCTATTTTAGCGACTCGTATTTATTAGCGATCCATATTAATTTTATTAAAACTAATGTATATATATAAAACTTAAAATCACTTATTGAGCAGATCTATGCGATTACATAGATAAGTGGCAAATGTGACAATAGTTGCTTCTTTAATTTTAGTTTACCATTATTATAAATACTGGGTTATACATTTCAGCAGCAGTGAGATAGACATACAGTTCACACTCGTGTATGTTCCAGTATCATACAATTGACACCAGTGATAAAAAATTGTCGCAGATAATACTGCTGCTGGTCTTCAACCAGCTCAAGTCACTCAAAGCCTACTAAGCTCAAGATGAGCCTACGCGGAGCTCTACCTTCTGCCTTCGTAGACATAGTTACTGGCGGGCCTTCGGCCTTGTGGGCCGCTTTAAGGAAAGAGTCCGTCTAAGCTAACTTGGCACTGATGCGAATAGAACAAAGGTGTTATAATATAACAGTGTTATTATAAACGACATAATATAATGACACTCCCACAGTAAGTTGGCAGCAAGTTGGAGTTTGCAGCTTCCCGTCTTGTCTTATAAAATGCTTTTGATTCTGCCCGACCTACCTAACCTAACACATAAAAGTGCGATCATTCCATTTCGCTGTCTTTTCCTACATAGAAATGAAATAATAATATGTTGTATAACTAAGCGCTGGTGGTCTAGTGGTAAGACCATCCAACTTTCAATCCGGAGGTCGCGGGTTCAAACCCCGGCTCGTACCAATCAATGAGTTTTTCGGAACTTATGTACGAAATAAATTTCTTTTGATATTTACCAGTCGCTTTTCGGTGAAGGAAAACATTGTGAGGAAACCAGACTAACCGCGATAAGGCCTAGTTTACTCTCTGGGTTGGAAGGTCAGATGGCAGTCGCTTTCGTAAAAACTAGTGCCTACGTTAATTCTTGGGAATAGTTGCCAAGCGGACCCCAGGCTCCCATGAGCCGTGGCAAAAATGACGGGATAACACGAGGAAGAAGAATATGTTGTATAACTAAGTTTCGAACATTAAGTATAATTGGAAAAAAAATCGGACAAGTGCGAGTCGGACTCGCCCACCGAGGATTCCGTCTTACTTTTTAGTATTTGTTGTTATAGCGGCAACAGATATACTTCATCTGTGAAAATTTCAACTGTCTAGCTATCACGATTCATGAGATACAGCCTAGTGACAGACAGACAGACATACAGACAGAGCGACGGACAGTAGAGTCTTATTAATTGCAAAGATAGTATAGAGGGTTATTGTCATAGTAAATTTTGTAGTCACAGTAAATTTACTGCCATCTATCGACAAACGATTAAAACTAAAAGTGAGAATGTATGTATGTATGATACGAGTATGTATCTCCGTATAAGCAAAGAGGATATAATAGGATAGAGCGGTACTGTCATAGTAAATTTTGTAACCACAGTAAATTCACTGCCATCTATCGACACATTATTAAAACTAAAAATGAAGATGTATAAAATACGATAAAATCCATACTAATATTATAAATGCGAAAGTCTGTCTGTCTGTCTGTCTGTCTGTGTGTTCCCTCTTCACGCTTAAACCGCTGAATCGATTTAGGTGAAATTTGGCATAGAGATAGGTTGAGTCCCTGAGAAGGACATAGGATAGTTTTTATCCCGAAAATAATCCCTTAAGAAAGTAAAAAGCGGGGTGGAATTGAGATAATTAATGAAGTGCCTGCTAATTTTGTGCATAATATGCTCAAATTGAATGATATTGCTCTGAGATTTTTTCCAGGCGCTATACTTACTTTAGCTGCTGTTACTATGTCCACGCAGACGAAGTCGCGGGCAAAAGCTAGTGTATTTATATATGGATAAATGTTTTTTTTAATTGCATTAATTATTTATATATGATTTTGCCCCATGTTTTTCACTGATATGCGTTAAAATTGTTAATAACAAACGAAACCGTCAACGCCATCTATCCGAGAGTAGGCCGAAGGTAGTGGCGCCATCTGATCGAGAATCAAATTTTCTTGATTTTCGAGGCACGTTTTTTCCTTAGACTGTGTATCCATCTATAACGAACTACTATTATTATTGGTATATAAAAAATCGTGCGTAAAACAAGAAAAAGTCATAATCTAACAGATGGCGCCACATCTTTGGCTTGTACTCTGCTAGATGACGTTAACCACACCGTTTGATATTTAATTTAATTTAATTTAATGTTGTATGCAATATGGGCAAATGCCTGAAATAAAAGCTTTATATTTTATTTATTTGATAATTTTAACACAATATATCAGTGAAAGAACATGGCTCAAAGCCATATGGCGTTCTAAAAAAATAAAAAAGTAAAAAATCATTTATTCATATATACGGAATGACTCAGAAGACGAAGGCAGAAGTAACTGCGCATTTCGTAAATTACAAGCAACTGTTTCAATTTTTTTGTCGCGTTGAAAAAAAAAAGTTATTAATTTATTTACGACATGCATGGTCGCCCTACAATTAGATTGAGGATTAAACTACCGATATATTTTTGTGTCAAATTTAGTGTCATCATAGTGTCATCTCTTCATTACTGTCATCAGTCTGGTTACTTTTGAAAACTCGTATCTCACTTAAGTTTGACAGTTTATTTTCTTCATAATCAAAATGCTGCAGCTGTCGTTAGGGTTAAAGAGGTTTTATGTTTATTAATTAGGTGTTGTAGGGTAACAATGATTGTAGCGAATTAAATTTGTCCTGACGAAAAAGTTAAAAATTTGAAATATTGTGGATGTTTCAACTAAATACGACGGTTATCGATCAATCAACAGTTACTGAGTGAATATGACGATGATGATGTGATATGACTATGAATCACCCTATCTTTGGTAATAGGGTCCCGTTTTTACCCTTTGGGTATGGAACCCTAAAAACGCGAAATGCCCGTTGCTTCTTTCAGAAAAATCTTCTTTCTGTTCACGTTTATGCGGTCACAAATTCAGTAGAAATGACCCAAATCTTGTACAAATGGTAACAATATTTACAGCGGCTATTACTGGCCTTTTATGTGACACAAAACGCTAGTTGGTGTAATCTGGACACTTTTTACGAGCATTTTAAGTAATGTCCACCGGGCTGTTGTAAATCAGAGGACAATACGACTTACCCCGATTAGCATAAAGCCGTTTGTTTCCTAAATTAGTATTATTATAATTTTGTATCAGAACAGAGAGCGGAATGTGTATCATTACAATATACCTACTACAGCGGTCCGGGTAAATTAAAATACTGACGACTTTGAGTAATACCTATAGCAAAAGCGACGTCTTTATATATTACAACTTTTTTGAACTAAGTTTTCGTCAAGAATTTTATTGTTAAAAAAAAACACACTGTGGGAAGTATCTACTTAACGCCCCGATGTAATTAATATTGGGATGATCTTACACAGATTAACTCTACTACTATTAAATATATTTTATGGATACTGTGTCCATTTGACTACCAATAAAACATCTAGATGATGTATGTATGAATGACGCTCAATAAAACATCTAGATGATTTCTGTATGAATGACCACCAATAAAACATCTAGATGATTTCTGTATGAATGACGCTTTAAGAGGCATCGTCATTGGTGACAATGATTATCTGAGTCGCTCGTATCACTAGCGGGGAACAGATATTAACCTATTATTATGTAATTAAAATGATGAAAAACACCTCAAACCTCTATACGGATAACTAATTAACCTTAAAAGGCAATCGTCTCAACTCCAAGGTTAGTGCCGCATAAAGCATTCATTATTTGTGTCGTTTTCAAGTAAAAGGTACCACATTGTCGCTTGCCATAAGGACGCTTTGGCAGGTTTTTCATATAAAGATACAAGCAATTTTCGTCAATATGGGAAGCGACAATGTGGTACCCTTTGATTGAAAACTTCACATTAATTTTTATGTTTAGCTTTATTACTTTCGTTTTTTTTAGTTAATACTGACAATCAATCCAATCCTCCATACAAAATGAAAGTATGCCACCAAAAGATTATGACTTCTTTTTTTCTGGTAGTCTCTGAGCATAGTGAATGTAAATTTTCGTATTGATGGTATATGTGAGAAGTGTTTTAACACTGCAACATCGATACTAAATGTTAATTAATAGGACATTTTGTCAAAAAACTATGTGTACGGAATTTTGTCGACACAAAAGCAAATGTCCTTATGTAACACCATTTTTAAATTAAATCTATCAATTACTCTATTAATTAATCTTGTTTCTTAAATTGGCAATACCGTTTTCTTCTGATTCTACTAATAGTAGGTAGGTACAGTTTTTTATAGGCCATGTACCTACCTACAGCCCGGAACAAATATTCAAAGTAGGTATACATAGTGGTCTACATCCTACTACTGCATGTAACGCATTGTGCAAAAGAAACTGCCTGTCTGTTAGGTATCTCTTTGAACCGTTCAATATAACAAATAACTTATGATTAATATTGAATTAGTTTATAGTGCGTTTCATTTTTGTACAGTCGAGTTCACACCATTTAATAAACATATTTACAAGCCAAAGTTTCAAAAATATATGTACACGTTCTCCTCCTCATTGGCCTTATCGTCTGTTGCAGACGATTTATGGTGTAACACCGGAGAGACACCGTTTTTGATGGCTAAAAAGACCGATGCGAGACCGACATGGCCTACCGCAGGCCTGACAAGAGAAGCTTGCGGAAAACGGTACTGAAACGTCTTGATGTCGTTTTTGCCTCTTGTCAGCGAGTGCGGCGAACCAGGACTCATCACAATACTTGCGACCCTCCAAAATGCCTTTGCGCCACTCCGTCCGTTGTTCTGCGAGCCTCTCCCAATCTCGGTGGTCGATATGGAAGGCAATCATGTCCCTCTTTACGCAATCTTTAAAGCGAAGCAATGGTCTTCCAACGTTACGTTTTGCGTTCGCAACCGCACCAAGAAGAACACGACGAGGTAGTCGAGAGGGTTCCATCCTGTGCACATGCCCTAGCCAACGCAGGCGTCTCTGTTTGAGAAACGCGGTTAAGCTAGGCAACTGCAATTTCTAAAACCCTTTCGTTTGTCACCCTGTCTTGCCATGATATCCCCAAGATCTTACGAAGGCAACGCATGTAAAAAGAGTTTAAACGACGTTCTATTTTTGCATACGTCGTCCAGGTTTCAGCTCCGTACAAGAGTAAGCTTAATATAGAAGTCTTGGATGTAAGGTGCTTATTTACACGTTCTAAGACACTGACAATAAGGTCGTGTAAATATATTTTTAATACAGTTGCTCAAAAAGTGGCACTTTACGTAGCTGTTTAGCGTGCGGAAAGTTGGTTTTGGCGAACTAGTGCTTTAAACTTCCATTTTTTTTTTAATTTATACTTGTATCAATTCATGACTACTTATTGATGAGTGTTAATATTAGTTTCCTTTAAACGTCGTAATCAAAATAAAAAAACTACTGTTAATGTAAGAATACGAAAAATATACATATTTTATTACTTACCTCTTCATCATTATAACGTTTATTTTTTAATATTGATTATTGAAAAACCGTTCTCAATAAGTTGTCTGAATGGAACGGAATTGCTATGGAAGGTAGATGTAGGAATAGCTATCGAAACGCCTGTCAAAGAAGAGGCGTTTTTTCCAAAGGCAACATTCGATATTTATTTTTATTCCTTACTTGTTGTTTTTCTTATTTTTTCGCAACTGTATTAAAAAACGTCGTTCGATACACGTACGGAAATGTCATTCTTCACACGTCCCGAGTCTTGCCGGTAAGATATCTCGGTGCTCGTGAGGTAATTTAATGATGACATACTTTCCGCACTAGCATCAAAATGTACTATTTTGGAACCTTGCCTTGTAAAGATGTTTGCGAAATCGACAAGTGCGAGCAAGGTATGTAGATGTGACAAAACGTTTTGCATTCAATTTGAAATCATTTCTAAGACATTTTTTGTAGTCTAAGTGGCAAAACCGGATCCTTTATGATTACATCATGTTCCTCTGTCATAAACGGATTACTTATTTTATGCAGCAAGCTGTAGCTCAACAATCCCCCACCCGCCTCATTGTGGAAAAAAAATCCATCCTTGTCCTAGACGGTTTACATCTTTGGCAGGAATAGCATTTTTTCGCAAAATGCTATTCCTGCCAAAAATGCCAAAGATTCCTGCTAAGATTTTTGAGCGTAGCTTATTTTACTTCAGTCCAAAATAAAGGCTAAAGCATAGTTTACCTGTAAACCCGCATAGGAATGCCAACTATGGCAATTTCGACATGACTCCGGAGTCGGAATGTTCGGGCAACGCTTCCCAGCGTGCTTAGTCCGTTTTGGAGGGGTTAATGAAATACGATACAAGGACGAAGAGATACCGATAAGTGTTCATACTAATTATCTTGTCCCAACAGTAAAGATATGAAACTAGTGCAAAAGCTAGTAAAGGTGACATTCAGATGCTGTTGCAGTGCAGTGTTACTGCTGCAGCAATGTATGTGGGCGATATCACTGTAAATTTTCTCGATAAATTGCATCGAGGTTGTTGTTGCATTGCTGTCGCAATTATAACGTTCAATTCGTCTTTTATTGCTAGTGTTGGAGCATTGACGCAGTAGGCGTCGGCCATACTGTCAATTTCTTCGTCAGTAACGCTGCTGGTATCATTGTTGTGGGTTTCGCTGCTTAGGTACTACCTATTTTTGCATTTCAGTTTATTGTGTATTCAGTTACCTTATTGCATTGCCAATGCTTCGACCACAGAGCGTATCTCGGGCCAATGATATTGATTAATTTCACTGGAGTCAACCGAGTCTGAAAGAGAAAAATAAATCAATATTTCAACGATGTCGCAAATCTAAATAACAAAAATAATTTTATCAAGGATTTAAATAGACATAAACAGACAGTCGTGCCGGTATATTAATTGCGCAGTGCAGTAATGCTGGGTGCAGTCTAAATTAGATTGTAACCTATCCTACTGGATGTACTGGATGTAGCTCTATCCGACATAATTGACACAACTATGCTGCCGAAAGGCGACGGGATAGGTAAAATGCTGACTTAGAATTTCGATACAATATTTACTACTATTATTCATTTAAACCTAATTATACAACAACCAGACCCAGGTGTGCATATCTACGACAGAAGCAGTCTGTTTCAACTTATATTATAGGACCTTCATACTCATTTGCTGGTAACATAATTTAGGAAGTAATCGTGACTGTTGGAAAACATTTCATCAAGTCAAAGTCCTATGTATTTTCAGTAGCGACAAGATGTAAGTCAAAGTTCGTCTCTTGGGAACTTAATAGATAATTTCTAAGTCGAACAAACTTCTCAACTTTTGAACTTACGTCTAAAAGTTACTATTCTTAAATTCACAAAGGTACCTACTTTATTCAAAACGAAACTGGAAACGCTGTAATTTGCACCTTGGATGGGGGTGAGTTAGAGTCTTGTTTCGTTTGGTGGGGAACGATTCCTTTCTATTGACCGTAGGAAGGCCGGGAGCAAGTGTGACTACGGAACCGTGAAAAGTTTAAAAAAAACAACGTCCCGTCTGTGCTTCCGCGTCGGCACTAGCAAACTGCTCAATTTCCGGATTTCAAAGGCCAAAAGAGTTTTAAATGCTGGAATCGTGAGTAGGAAAAAATATTATATTCGCGTGGGTTACGAGTTTAGGTTACCGTATGTAGGTATTTAATCCTCATTGATAATGTATTTGTGACAGGTTGGTCTGAGTTGACAATTGGCAAATGTACCTATAATAAATATCAATTTGTATATTCAATTTAATTAGTATTAATATATCGATGTCTATTTAATATCTTATAATTAAAGCAGAGTCAAGGCTACTTTTATTAAGTTTATTTTTTAAGTATATCGTTTATTGGTCCTTTGTTTAATTATAACATCAATCACAAACGTAATACGTAGATATAACCAAGTCAGGTATATTACGAGTAGGAGACTTCGTTCGTCTGCGACTTATTGTACCTTCCTCTTTCCGCTATTCACCTACCCATCTATCTGTTCAGGAAGTGTGTGACGAAAAATGACATACTCGGCACCAGTAAATTTGTAATCGAATATATTTATATAATACATAATATACTCGTATACCCATAGGAGTGTGATTACAAAGTTACTGGTAGATTCATAAGGTTGGAGTGAGGCGAGAATGGGACTAAAATTGCGGTATGTCTAAGTACCTATTTCTTTAATTGGTTTAAAGGCTTCATATAAAAGCTCTTTTCGCTTACAAGAAACTAGCTTTTAGCGATTTTTTAAAGCTATAGCCTTTCTAGCGATTAGCCTTTGATAAGTCGAAGACGTCTTTCTACTAATAGTATGGCGATATCGCTATTCTCAGATAGACTTTTAAATAGTATTATATATGTAGATATATACACAAACACAGACGCTAGTCACAGTAGGACGAGCTGAAGGCACTTGGAAAATTGGAAAGAATTAGACGCAATTGAAAGTGTAGTAGGCTCAGCTTGTTACGCTCTACATTATGAGAAGTTTTAACACTTGAGCAGCTAAGGCAAGTTTATTTTGCTCTTGTTGTATCGAAGCTGCGATATAGTCTCAAATTTTGGGGCAATACGTACGACTACAATATCAAAACGGCTTTCAAAATTCAAAAAAGAGCAATAAGGGCAATGGTAAGGATACCATGAGCACTTCTCCCGATTGGGTATTCTAACCGTACCTAGCCTCTACATTTTGGTTTTGCTTTTTTACAAGATCCGTCAAAGTATGAAAGTAAGGAAGAAAGGGAAATCCGTTTGTATTCAAGGAAAAAGAACCTTAAAACAACAGTTAATCAGTAGTTAGTCCTGCAGCACTCTACGCAATATTAGGCATATAATAGCGAACTTCCAGTTCACCTAAAAATGATCACGACACACGCGACTTTGCTGTTAAAAGGCTGTTTTTATAGTATTAATGAGATATTTCAAGGACAGAGTTCATAAACCTATATTAATATTTAATCTCGTTGAACTGTACTGTACGATTACTGTAAGTCAGCATGTAAAAAAATATTCAAACAATAGGTACTGTATTGTTAATAAAATAAAGAAATAAATTAAACTCGAAATTATTGTTCCATTTCAATTTTCATTGATGATTTTCACCGTCGGCTTTTTGGCAATCAGGCTTGCTTAGTGAACACTGGACCAAACACTTTATGGTGAATGATTACCTATAGCTATTAAAATAATAATTGTATGCCTATAAACTATTGTATACAGACATACCTACAATTATTCTTTTTGCCGTAAAGTCGTTTGGAAACGAAATAAAACAGCGAATTTGTAATAAATACCCATTGGTATATTCAATTTAATTAGTATTTTCACTAAAGTTTTCAACAAATTCGCTTCGCGTAGTCACGGAGCCACCGTCATTCCTACCGAAAGGATACCGGGCATCGAAAGCCCCACGTACATGGTGATTTAGGACAACCCCCACCTGGCAGGCACGCCCAGGGCACTTAATTAATAGAAAGGGAGGTATTTACTTAACGTTCTAACAGTTTAGGATCGGTGTACAATTGCCTGTAAAAAGGAGCAATTTTGTAAAATAAATTGTCGGGACAAATAAAATGAAGTTAAGAAAAATAATTATCTCAGTACCTATGTTTTGGTTTTTAAAATCGTGCATCAGATCTGTTTTTTCTTTATTCATTATATTACGGTCTAATGATATGGGACACTATATTTATGAAATAGGCACCTACATTACTACGAGTAGGGGAGATCGGGGCTAGAAGTTACCGGGGTATGTTGTTCAGGTTGATGTAACATTGCGAGGAAAATAAATAGGAATACCGAGTAAATACGTCGTGATATGAAGCGCATCGACGGCTGTTATCTTAAACAGGCTGATGGTACTCGGAGCAACGGAATGACAGCATGTGCGTCGCTGGTTAACGTAAGTCATTATTTCCATATTTGGTATTTTTAGTCAATCTCACTTTTAACGATTAGCCTTTAGCACAATCTCGGATTACGACTAACCTCGAAATCTCTTGGACAGTTATGAAATTTAGTACATATGTTAATTAAAGGTCTCTTTTTCATGTTCACACTATTTGACATTAAATTTGGGGACCTCGAGGAATCGCAGCCATCTTGGAAAATGTGTACCATCCTGGAGAAATTTGCGTTTTACTCTAAATATACGTTCTATGTGAAAATATAGTGTAAGGTAACATTAAAGCTTATTAAATTCTACACAAAAAAGTCCTAGATATCTTTGCGGAAAAAATACATTTGTTATAGAAAATAATTGCTGAATCCAGATTTTATTATTTATAATGTGTATAACATTCAGGGGATATTCTCTTAATAGGAAACTTGGAGGAATATGAATTCCTTTTTTTTATATACATTTGTACACGTTCTACCCCAATTTCAACATTTTAGTCGACTGCGACTTGACCTCGGAACAACTTGTCCCAATTCAGTTGTACCAACTGTGGAATATAAATATTGATGTTTATTGATTAGTACTAAACGGTCTAAGAGTGAAGAGGACAGTATAGAACTGTTAGAACATTATTGTACAGTATTTTGTGACAGTTACCAACTCTAATTCACGTTCTGGAGAAGAATGAGTTCAATGTCAAGGACGTAAGAATGGGGCCCATTCCAGGTGTAGAAATAATCAAGACTTATTAACCTACCTATGCTCGAACTGTGATCCTGACAAATTTTCTGATGATTGTTTATAAGTATATATAATAATATATCTGCCTATCAATGCAATCTGACTGACTTTTTCAGCCCAAGACAAGGCAATATGATTGAAAAGTGAAGTAATTATCAAGGCTGATTTTGAACCTACGAGTTATTTAATATGCTGTTGAGTGTTTACTTGGTTATAAATGGTGTATAAATGGTTGAAAAATGTTTAAGTAAAAAATATAGGTACTACTTGTTAAAACATAGTGAACACACAAATGCTTACCTGATGATTCGTAAGATACTGTTGATTATTTCTTAAATAAACAAATTTATTTTAAGAGCCCGTAGTCGATTTGAAAACGCGCGAAGATACGACTTTTACACAGTAACCGAACGCCGGCCGCTGCTTGAAATAACGCGACCGCCTAAACAATATTGATACTTTCGCAACATTATGCGTCACTTTATAACTTTAATTAGGTTAAAATAAAACTTTCGGTAAATTTGATATAATCGTTTATTACTCTTAACAATTTACCTATGTATTCATATAATACATACAAATTATATAGCATGATGATAATGATTTGCACTAAGGCAATATCTTATATATATATATATAATCATCTTACTCGCGTTATCCCAGCCTTTTTGCCACGGCTCATGGAAGTCTGCTGGGGTCCGCTTGGCAACTAATCCCAAGAATTGGCGTAGGCACTAGTTTTTACGAAAGCAACTGCGATCTGACTTTCCAACGTTCCAACACTTCCAACCCAGAGGGGAAACTAGCCTTTTGTTGAAATTTGGTATACAGATAGTTTGAATCCCGGGGAAGGACATAGAATACTTTTTATTCAAGAACTCACCCTTTAAGGGGGTGGAAATTTGTACGGGGAATCAATAAACGCTGAACCGATTAAGATGAAATGAGGTATGGACATAGTTTGAGTCCTGGGGAAGGACATAGGATAGGTTTTACCCCAGAAATGGGGGGCAGGGGGGGGGGTAATGGAAATTTGTATGGGATCCAATAAAACCGATTTGGATGGAATTTGATATTATGGATATAGTCTTAATCGTTGGGAAGGGTGATAATAATTTTTATTTCCAAAGTCATCCTCTTCTCTTCTCCACTCTTCTAACACTCGCTCAACGTGTGGTTGGTTGTACGATGAATACTGCTCAAGACCTGGAACACCTGGAGTGCTTCTGGGTGCAAAGGGTCAGGGGTAACACTCGCTCAACGTGCCGCTGGTAGAGTATGATGGGGAAAACTCAAGACCTGGAACACCTGAAGTGCTGCTGGTTGCAAAGGGTCAGGGGTAACACTCGCTCAACATGCCGCTGGTAGTGTGTAGTGTACGATGGATACAGCTCAAGACCTGGAACACCTGGAATGCTTCTGGGTGCAAAGAGTCAGGGGAACACTCGCTCAACGTGCTGCTGGTAGTGTATGATAGGGAAAGCTCCAGACGTGGAACACCTGGAGTGCTGCTGGGTACAAAGGGTCAGGGGTAACGGGTAACACTCGCTCAACGTGCCGCTGGTAGTGTATGATGGGGAAAGCTCCAGATCTGAAACACCTGGAGTGCTGCTGAGTGCAAAGGGTCAAGGGCAAAGGGTGGGTAACACTCGCTCAACGTGTTGTGGGTAGTGTATGACGGAGACAGCTCAAAACCTGGAACACCTGGAGTGCTGCTGGACGCATCGGATCAGGGGTAAAACTCTTTTAATCTGAAGTTGGTAGAGTATGCTGTAGGCAGGTTAAGTTCTTCAAGACCTGGAACACCTGGAGGGCTGCCAGATGAAGCAGGCACCTGACCAGAGCTACCACACGTTTAACATGCAGTAGGTACTGGGGGTTAAAAGGGGGTGGAAGTTCTGATAACAATAAATGAACCTGAGTTCCACTAGGTACAGCCAGGGTTCAGCATCAGCTCCATCTTGGGTACTGCTCTCCTAATTGCTCATCAAGACGTGTCGAATAACCAAAACAGCGTGTGCCTATGTTGCACGAAACCTGATTTCCACTAGGTACAGCCAGGGTTCAGCATCAGCTCCATCTTGGGTACTGCTCTCCTAATTGCTCATCAAGACGTGTCGGAAGACCAAAACAGCGTGTGCCTATGTTGCACCAAACCTGCGTTCCACTAGGTACAGCCAGGGTTCAGCATCAGCTCCATCTTGGGTACTGCTCTCCTAATTGCTCATCAAGACGTGTCGAATAACCAAAACAGCGTGTGCCTATGTTGCACGAAACCTGATTTCCACTAGGTACAGCCAGGGTTCAGCATCAGCTCCATCTTGGGTACTGCTCTCCTAATTGCTCATCAAGACGTGTCGGAAGACCAAAACAGCGTGTGCCTATGTTGCACCAAACCTGCGTTCCACTAGGTACAGCCAGGGTTCAGCATCAGCTCCATCTTGGGTACTGCTCTCCTAATTGCTCATCAAGACGTGTCGAATAACCAAAACAGCGTGTGCCTATGTTGCACGAAACCTGATTTCCACTAGGTACAGCCAGGGTTCAGCATCAGCTCCATCTTGGGTACTGCTCTCCTAATTGCTCATCAAGACGTGTCGGAAGACCAAAACAGCGTGTGCCTATGTTGCACCAAACCTGCGTTCCATTAGGTACAGCCAGGGTTCAGCATCAGCTCTATCTTGGGTACTGCTCTCCCAAGTGCTCATCAAGACGTGTCGGAAGACCAAAACAGCGTGTGCCTATGTTGCACGAAACCTGATTTCCACTAGGTACAGCCAGGGTTCAGCATCAGCTCCATCTTGGGTACTGCTCTCCTAATTGCTCATCAAGACGTGTCGGAAGACCAAAACAGCGTGTGCCTATGTTGCACCAAACCTGCGTTCCATTAGGTACAGCCAGGGTTCAGCATCAGCTCTATCTTGGGTACTGCTCTCCTAATTGCTCATCAAGACGTGTCGAATAACCAAAACAGCGTGTGCCTATGTTGCACGAAACCTGATTTCCACTAGGTACAGCCAGGGTTCAGCATCAGCTCCATCTTGGGTACTGCTCTCCTAATTGCTCATCAAGACGTGTCGAATAACCAAAACAGCGTGTGCCTATGTTGCACGAAACCTGATTTCCACTAGGTACAGCCAGGGTTCAGCATCAGCTCCATCTTGGGTACTGCTCTCCTAATTGCTCATCAAGACGTGTCGGAAGACCAAAACAGCGTGTGCCTATGTTGCACCAAACCTGCGTTCCACTAGGTACAGCCAGGGTTCAGCATCAGCTCCATCTTGGGTACTGCTCTCCTAATTGCTCATCAAGACGTGTCGAATAACCAAAACAGCGTGTGCCTATGTTGCACGAAACCTGATTTCCACTAGGTACAGCCAGGGTTCAGCATCAGCTCCATCTTGGGTACTGCTCTCCTAATTGCTCATCAAGACGTGTCGGAAGACCAAAACAGCGTGTGCCTATGTTGCACCAAACCTGCGTTCCATTAGGTACAGCCAGGGTTCAGCATCAGCTCTATCTTGGGTACTGCTCTCCCAAGTGCTCATCAAGACGTGTCGGAAGACCAAAACAGCGTGTGCCTATGTTGCACGAAACCTGATTTCCACTAGGTACAGCCAGGGTTCAGCATCAGCTCCATCTTGGGTACTGCTCTCCTAATTGCTCATCAAGACGTGTCGGAAGACCAAAACAGCGTGTGCCTATGTTGCACCAAACCTGCGTTCCATTAGGTACAGCCAGGGTTCAGCATCAGCTCTATCTTGGGTACTGCTCTCCTAATTGCTCATCAAGACGTGTCGAATAACCAAAACAGCGTGTGCCTATGTTGCACGAAACCTGATTTCCACTAGGTACAGCCAGGGTTCAGCATCAGCTCCATCTTGGGTACTGCTCTCCTAATTGCTCATCAAGACGTGTCGGAAGACCAAAACAGCGTGTGCCTATGTTGCACCAAACCTGCGTTCCATTAGGTACAGCCAGGGTTCAGCATCAGCTCTATCTTGGGTACTGCTCTCCCAAGTGCTCATCAAGACGTGTCGGAAGACCAAAACAGCGTGTGCCTATGTTGCACGAAACCTGATTTCCACTAGGTACAGCCAGGGTTCAGCATATGCTCCATCTTGGGTACTGCTCTCCTAATTGCTCATCAAGACGTGTCGGAAGACCAAAACAGCGTGTGCCTATGTTGCACCAAACCTGCGTTCCATTAGGTACAGCCAGGGTTCAGCATCAGCTCTATCTTGGGTACTGCTCTCCCAAGTGCTCATCAAGACGTGTCGGAAGACCAAAACAGCGTGTGCCTATGTTGCACGAAACCTGATTTCCACTAGGTACAGCCAGGGTTCAGCATCAGCTCCATCTTGGGTACTGCTCTCCTAATTGCTCATCAAGACAGACCAAAACAGCGTTTGCCTATGTTGCACTAAACCTGCGTTCCACTAGGTACAGCCAGGGTTCAGCATCAGCTCAGCTCTATGTATACTAAAACCTTCTCCAGAATGTAACAAACACTTTTCTAAAAACCGCATACATACATATACGTACAAACATACGGGTCAAACTGAGAACCTCCTTTTTTTTGAAGGCGTAATAAACAAGTACTTACAACCCAAGGATTAAAGTTTCTGGTCGCAGTTTACACGCACACAGTACAGCCAAACACGCAAACAAATATAACTTTTTACACGGCGAGCGACGCACACAATGATAAATAACTTCGTCGTCGTCGATGCAACGTGCGGAGCCGATCAACAAACGTCCTGCCTCTACCAGCTCCCGCGCGGGACTGAGGCCGCGAGTGCGTGTCACCGATGTTATGCCAGAAAAAGGGGAAGTTTTTAAAAAATCGTCAGAAAATAAAAGTTGCAATTTAAATAAAATGAAGTACAGCAACAGTTTAAGTAAACATTGCAGATTATTTGAGTATGCAATCTACGTCGAAAATAAGTAGATTTTCGGAGAAATTGTCACTTGTTTTGAGGTCATTTCTGGAGAAAATTGAATTCGTTTAACTTTCATTTCCTCGAACTCTAAGTCATATAACAACAATGTAATCTGATAAACCTAGAGTACAGAATATGTGTTATACAAATTTACCATTTTTAGCAGTCCAAACTTTACGAAATTTACAAATAAGAGCATCAAAGTCAGTGCTTTACACGCGTTTACCTAAACGTCCATCAGAAAAAAATTCATTACTAATTTTGTAAGCCTTTTTTCAAAAAAATGATCTGATAAACCTATAGTCGTGCTAATAGAAACCAGTACTTGTTATTTCAATTAGGTAACAAAAGGTGTACAATTTCACAGAAGAAATCTATCAACTTTACATTTTTGCGACTAAAATCGTAACCGGGCTCTTAATGCATGCATGATAACACCGGATGCATGATAACAGATGGGCCAAAATAGTCTCTAGCTGGCATCCCCAGTGTAGTCGTGGCAGAGGCAGGCCGAGAAAGAGATGGCGGGACGATTTGGATGCGTTTCAGCGGCATTGGCGGGATCTTGCTCAGCACAGGAAGGATTGGAAAGGAAGAGGGGAGGCCTTTGCCCAGCAGTGGGACACACACATAGGCTAATAAAAAAAAAAATTGTTTTTTATTTCACAAATAATGGCTTGAATAGACATCGGTAACAACTTACCCCGTCTTGTTAAACACTTGCCCAAAGTCGGGGTAAGTTGTTACTTCCGACTTCAGGCATTAAAAAAATAAACTCACATGGAATGGCCGAAATTACTGTATTTTTACGAAAGTTAGATATTATTTACGTTGATTTTGATCGTATTGTATGAATTACTGAAATCAAGTATTCATAACAATTAACTACAATATTAACTTCTCCCCTACATATAACAGCTCCGGTAACATAGCTATATTAATAAATAATAAATAAATAAATATTATAGGCTAGTTATAAAATACAACTATTTTCAAGGATCATTTATTTACATTAAAAGGCATTATTGGGTACAATAAAAAAATACAATCCTTACAAAATACCTAAGACCTAAAAATAATCTATAAATAAAACTAAAGTAACTTATAAAAACTACTCGAATAACCCACCCCGCATCGTTCCCAACGCAAAGGTGCCCATCATGCTCGCTGCGTTTCCGCGTTAAACCGCAATAGACAATCTCTGCGCCTGGAACGACTCGTAGCGGGGGTCGTGACCCCTCTCCTGCAGGCGACGCCCCAGTTCCCCGAGAAAAGATTTGACCTCCGCGCACCAGCACCCAGCAAGCCACGGCAAGGGGAACAAACAAGTAGCTTGTTAGCCCCGAGTACTTGTCCCGCTTTAGGGACGCCGCCTGCTTAGCGGCAGCTCCCGCCGATCGCACAGTGCGGCCAAGGTGCGTGGCGGCGAACGTACTGTCGCAGGTGGCATCCCACAAGATGCACTTACCCCTCTTCCACGGCACCAGGGTCAAACCGTCCGGCCTTTTGCACACACACGGGACATTGGCTGACACGAATTGAATGCCCTACGAATAATATCATTTAACGCGTGGTGCCGTGGGAACCTCCCCGCGCACCGACAACAGCTCAAGGCATGGTGCCCGCTGCTCTCCACCATAGACCCGCAGATGCATAGATGTGGTTTACAAACATCGCAGCCCAGACGAAGAGCAACGGCCCCCGCAACGAGTCGTTGTCGAGCAGGGCGCCAAAGTTCGGGGAGGGGAGGGCGTGCAACCAAGCCCCAGATTCCGGCATCGAAGCCGCGTTCAACCTGGCTCTATTATCAGCATCAGAAGCATTAATTATTTAACAGATGGTCAAACAGACGCTTAATGCCGACTTCGTCCCACAAGCGCTGAAGGAACGGCTTTTCAGGCACTGGCGCACCCGGATTGAGAGCCTCCCAGGCTGACAACGCATCGGAAGCGAAAGGTATTATGGCCTTCCTGACCATCACAGGATAAAATCTTAGTGGCAAGGTCCACTACCCCCGCCGCCGATGCCAGGAAGGCCGGAAGACACACATCCCTCACGCGTCGTATACCAAGCCCGTATAGGCAACGAAGCCAAGTCCCATTGTTCCGAATCTAAAGCGACATTAAGCACACACTCAGTACATTCCTTCACCACAAGGTCGAAGGAATCAATGTGGCCGGGGTGCAGCCAGGCAGGCACAGTACGCAGAAAGCATGACACCTTGGGAACAGCATAGCCTGTCTCACCTTGAAGGCTTCAGGTATTGCTGCGGGGAAAATCGGAGATCCCAAAAAAATAAAATTTTGGGTAGATAATTCCTCGAGACCAGTGAGTAAGGTACCAAACGACGAGAAGGAAGGTTGGAAATTGGCGCTACAAGGAAAGAACTCACATTCACTGGAGTTGACCTCGAGGCCCAACTCCCGAGAAAGTGGTAGGAGCGCATGCAGATCCTGTTCGACCTCCTCTGGCCTACCTCCCAGAGTGCCGTCGTCGAGGTACCAAACGTTCAGTGGTGACCGAGATCTAGATATGGCTTTTTGTATAGCCAGGCTGAAGATTAGGGGGCCAAGCGGGTCACCCTGCTGAGCACCGACCTGAGGAAAAATGAGTGCACCATTATAGAAGAGCTTGGAAGGGGACGAATAAGCCTGATATAAGAAAGGGTAGAGAGCTGGAGGGTGTCGCGTTCTAAAGAGTTGAAAGCATTCCTCATGTCCAGCTTGATGATAATGCAATCCGCGTTGTTCTGGTCGAGCGCGAAGGCTCGCACAGCGTGGATGGCAGCCTAGCAACCCAGTTTGGTGCCAAAGCCCAGCTAGCATGATTGCAAATAGGACCAAGCCAAGCTTGGCAATCAAACGGCGGAAGACGCTGCCGACAGCGATATGCCTTAAACCGCCATCTTTCTTCGACAGCTGTGCGCACAAGGACGCACCGTATATGTAAGGGCAGACCAAGGGGTTTAACTGACCACTAAGGAGGAAGTTACACAGCCTGGTCAAGCACTCTAGCAACCGAAGCGCATTCTCGCCAGCAGAACCTGAAACAAGCTCCTTCAAATGTGATGGACGAATACCGTCCAAGCCTGCCGCAGAAGCACTGTTAAGTGAACCTAGAGCCTGTGCAACCTCCGGCCTGACTGTGAGAGGTGGGCAGGATCTGTCTGGCTCCGATGGCAACAACAACGGCCAGGATGGGGCAGGGGGCTTTAACTGCAAGTTGGCAGGGGTTTCAGGACTCGACGGTGCCACCGCATCATCCGACATCACCCTGACCGCACCCCTGAGATCGACCACGAAAACTTTAGACTCGATAGTTCTAAGGACCGAGTGCGGCCTCGAGGACACCGACTCGGCTTCGACAAATAATGTGTCAATGACCCCCATCGATTCAATGTTACGCTTCACTTTTGTGGTCAAGTTACCCGGACCGGCTGCTTCTGGCGCTTTCAATGAGGAATAGGCAAAGGAAAGGATAATATTATAGGACATTCTTACACAGATTGACTAAGTCCCACGGTAAGCCCAAGGATGCTTGTGTTATTGCTACTCAGACAACGATATATATAATATATAAATACTTAAATAAATAGAAAACACCCCTGACTCAGGAACAAATATCTGTGCTCATCACACAAATAAATGCCCTTACCGGGATTCGAACCCAGGACCATCGGGTTCTCAGGCAGGGTCACTACCCATGCACTAGGCCAGAACGGTCGTCAATTAAACTATCATAATCGCCGTTGAGGGCCGCTAAGAACTTTTAGCGTGCAAACTGCAAGCGTGTGCTTACACATGGGGCCAAATGAGGGTTATTGATGCGCTTTTTTATTAACTACCCTTTTTCATAGTGTATTTTTGTTAACCTTTTTGTTTTATGTCTGAGATTACATTTTCTTTATTTCCGCGGTTGCCTTCATTTTAACACAATTATTGAAATTCCTTTGTGGCTTTAGCTTTGTTTGTAAATAAGTTTTAATAATACCAACAGTGAACTTAAGTTTCTATTTTCCATACTAGGCTATGTGTGAAAAGGCACTAGACTACAGCAAAAAAAGCCGAACGTGAATATTGCAGCGTATATTTTAGAGGTAAAATTTATTTGGAGGAACTAAATAAAAATACCAAGGCTTTCCGTCGATTTGTTCCATTTAAATAGACCACAGGATTTTTCGGTTGCGGTCGTAGTAACGTGGTGAGAAGTGCATTTCAGATACTTTGTTAAGGTACGTACTAATTAACCATTCATTTCCGACAAGGAACATTGTATTATTCATTTTTTATTCTCACATAAACACTGAAGAGGTATATTTATATCGTAAAACGGGGTGGGCAGACACACAATTCTCAGCACATTTTAGGTGAATTTTCTCTTGTCAAAGATTAGGTACCTATATGTGTGTAATAAAAACGGTTATTGATTATAATATTATACATATTGTTTATATTTTACAAAAAATTACCTTATTTTTCAGCACATCGGTGTCCTCTTTTATTTATTATTTAGGTACTACTACAGACTCAGAATTAATAAATTAACTAATCAACACTTGGTGACTATCATTGCATAGGTATCGTGTTAGGTTATTAGGTATAAGTACTTAAAATTAGATAGGTGAGGACATCACACTAAAAAAATAACTTAAGAATTATTGTAATTATTTAAGAAGAAAAAAAACTTATATTGTGGTGTAGGTTTTTTAGTATAATAATATATCTAGCAATAAAACTATGAAAACGGATTATATCGCGTATATTGAATTTATAATACATCCCGACGTTTCGAACTCTTTACAGCGTTCGTGGTCAACGGGTGACTCAACGCAACGGGTGAATATACGCGATATAATCCGTTTTCATAGTTTTATTTCATGAGTAACTATCGCGGTAACCGAAGACAATATATCTAGCAACTTAAAATCAAATCTTTGAAATTATAGGTAATTCAAACTTGAAAAACGGATAAATTACAGGATACATTTCAGGTCACTTGAAATTACTACAAATTTTTAGTAAATATTGTAAATCTATCTAACTCAATTTTACAAAAATACAAACATCAAGTAAGGTAATAAATATCGCATTTGACGAAATAACTACTAACACAGAACTTCTTAATTTCTATTGACGAAACAACGCATTCCATTCGAATTCTTTCTCACAACATCCAATACTCTAAATACTCTAATGCCTCCGTCAGCAATAAAGTCGCTACTTTATCGACAGGGTTATAAATTGAGGGTTTCAAAGAACGTTTTTAAACGTGAAAAAGGGAATTTTATAAATAAAACGGCACTCTGGGGGAATTGCTAATAGTGAGGCGTTGTCAAGTTCTCTTGTAAGTATAAGTATATTGTATAACTTAATGGGGTGAAGCTAGAAAAATGCAAGCAAAGTGCAATCATTTGCAATTTTTTTAAATAAAACACTCGAAGTAGAGTCGTTTCTGGTGTAAAGGCTCCAGTTGTCCTTAGCCTTATGTCGCGAGCGTTATAGGCCTTTTGCACTGCAAGCGGTAAGGAACAAGTATGACTAATTACTTCTATACAAATTTTTATGTAATATGATAAATAAATATTTATTTTAACATATCATGGTTGTATAGGTAGGTACATAGTGATGAAGGCATATGTCATTATTTGATACATGTATCGATACATCTGTAAATGTATTTACAAGGTCTGGAAAAGAGAAAAGTATGCCACAGAAAAGTTAGATTTAAGTTTACTAGGGTCGCGTTACGAAAAGTAAGGAATTATGTGACAGGACATGGGCTTCGCGGTTCGCCTGCCCTAAGAGAATGGGCTTCCCGATCATACAACATCATCATCATCATCATCATCATGTCAGCCGATAGACGTCCACTGCTGGACATAGGCCTCCCCCAAGGCTCGCCACTCCGACTGATCCTGTGCCACTCGCATCCACCGAATTCCCGCGACCTTCACCAGGTCATACAACATACGAAGAAGAAAAAAAGGCTTGACAGAGAACGATTGACATTGACATTAAAAATAAAAAACCGGCCAAGTGCGAGTTCGTTTCACCCGCGCACCGAGGGTCCCGTACAAAATTTCAATATTTTCATGTACATTCATTAAATACTTTTGACCAGAAGTATGCTTCGCTTAATTGTGTATAGCGCCATCTATTGCCTAACTAATTTGCGTGACATGTAATGTATGTACGTTGGTTTTACAGGAATAATTCTTTGTTATGTGAACCGATTTCAACATTTTTTTTTGTTCAAAGAAGGTGTTTTAGTGTAATCTCGTAGATATTTCAAGTATAATAAACACCCACGAAAGTTTTCAAGATAACGGTGTGATTATATTTTTGTCCTGTAAATAAATATATGATAATTTTATTATTATGTAAAAATATCATATTTTTCGTTGGTAAACTTCGGAGATAAGGGGGGGGGGGGGGGAATGGTATTTTTTTACATTTTCCTCCTTAATTCTTTTTTTTATACGAAAAAATAATGTTTTCTAATGTTCAATTCGAGCTCTTTCAAATGATATCCCACTATTCCCACTCGACCTAGTAACTAGTCTGAAATTTTGCCCCTTTTTATATTGGGAATTTTCCACAATTAATAAAAACGAAATAAAAAAATTGCACTTCCAATGTGTTTGGGTTGGCGTTGTTCATAACTATTCCTAATTTCAAATCAATAGCTTTAGTAGTTCTCGAGATTTTTAGCTATGTGACAGACAGACAGGCAGACAGACAGACGGACAGTCGTACCATAAGGGTTCCTTTTGTACCGTTTTGGTACGGAACACTAAAAATGGGGGTATTGTAACGCATTTTCACATACATTTTGTATGGATCGTTACAAAACTGACGCCCAAAATTTTTATTAAAATGACACTTTTTTTCTTTGTCTCATTCAATAGTACTCGTGATTCTGAGTCTAAATAACCCAAAAGTTGATGGTTTTTCGAAAAAAGTACATTAGTACCATTTTTTCTGAAAACCCCTTATACTAAAATAAAACTTTGAATATCGATAGGTTATTGTTCTGAGGCGAGGTTGATAAAAACACACATCACTATGTGAAAAAACATAACCTTTCCTGGTTCGCAGAAAATTTCGAAAATACATGTAAAAATCTATACAGAATTGAATACGCTGATTAATACATTAACTACTAATATTGATTTTTAGGGTTCCGTACCCAAAGGGTAAAAACGGGACCCTCTTACTAAGACTCTGCTGTCCGTCTGTCCGTCTGTCCGTCGGTCTGTCTGTCACCAGGCTGTATCTCATATACCGTGATAGCTAGACAGTTGAAATTTTCACAGATGATGTATTTCTGTTGCCGCTATAACAACAAATACTAAAAACAGAATAATATAAATATTTAAATGGGGCTCCCATACAACAAACGTGATTTTTTTGTTGTTTTTTTCCGTAATGGTACGGAACCCTTCGTGCGCGAGTCGACGACGTTTTCAACCAAAAGGTGCCAAATTGTCGGTTGTCGATAAAGATGATTTCTAATTAAAGCTATATGGAAATAGCGCCTTACTTGACAAGCGACAATAGCCCTTTTGGTTGAAAATGGCACATTTGTATGCCAAATTCTATCGAAATGGGTTCAGCCATTTTTGCAGGAGAAAAAAACATCCAATTATCCAAACAGATAATTTTTCACATATTAAGTAGGTAATAGCATGATGAACATATGTAATTCAATGCTTAAATAATTGTCATTTCTTCTTAACTCTTTCACATGTTTAAAGAAGAGCACAATAAAATTTTAAAATGGGAGCTACGTATGTTCAATAATATTAAGTGTATGCCTTTTGTTTGATGTCACAGAAAAAAATATTGAAATCTGAAAGGAGGAAAATTTCGTAGACAATCAGATTACCCATCTACTTAAGATAAAATAAATTGGCTTGGCACGCTGCAGAGTCATGTTGTCTTGTCCTGAGTCCTGAATTCGTCTGACAAGAATGACAAGATCACTAATTCCCGAATCATGTACGTATGCAGATATAGAGGGGTACTGGTACCTACACGTATGTATGGTAGCGAAAGTTGGGTATGGCAGAAGAGGTATCAGAGCCAAGTGAATGCAGTGGAAATGAGAGCGTTGAGAAGTGTGTGTGGTGTAAGATTACAAGATAGAATTAGGAACAGTGTTATAAGGGAAAAGTGTGGACTGAACGAAGATGTAGTGACAAAAATTGAGAAAGGTATGTTGAGATGGTTTGGACACGGACACGGGTCGTTTCGTTTATGTACTACAACAACTCGCAACATTGGTCAATAAATCGACAGCCCTCACAGCATATCATGGGTATGTCGCATCTGTGCTCAGATATGGTATACTCCTATGGGGAAACTCAACTGAGATAAAAAGAGTTTTCGCGAGTCAAAAGAAATGCATCCGAGCTATCTGTAAAAAAGCACCTCGTGCTCCATGTAAACCTCTATTCATTGATCTGAAATTGTTAACGTTACCATCACTGTTGTATATCTTGGAATCTTGCAAGTTCGTTAAATTATATCCAGAGCTGTTTACAAAATTGGAAAATATTTGTAAATTTAATGGTAGGTATCCAAATAGACTTGTAAGAACAACAAAATATAATACCATATTATGTAATCGAAACTGTTATTTAATGTGTATAAAAATATATAATAAGTTGCCTAGTGATATTAAGGAATTACCATTAACGACGTTTTTAAGGAAACTACAGCAATGGCATTGGCTAGTGCAGAATTCTTTCTATTCGATCCAAGAATATTTTAACAATTGATATATCAATTTGTAGTTTTAATTTAAATAATGTTTCATATTTCGATTTTAATTAATATAACTTGCATGTTGTAAATTTTAATTTGTTATGTACATATAATTAGTTTAGTATTAAGTAATATTGTTTGCATACCAGTGTTGGCGAGATATGAGCGCACCTCTACTTATTGTAAACTATGTTAACACCTGTATATAACCATGTCTCTAGCAAATAAAAAATTCATTCATTCATTCATTCATTCACGTGGAAAAAATGAGTGAAAGAAGGTTAACAAAAGAGTGTATAAGGAAGAGGTAGAAACGGGAGTTGGAAGGGGCAGAAAGGGCTGAAGAAAGGCCAGGACAAGAGCACCCTAAACCGGCGAGCGTGTATGAGGAATGTTATGAAAGTGAAGGAAGCGAAAGAGGTATGTCAGGATCGTAGCAAGTGGAAATCCGTGGTCTCTGCCTACCCCTCCGGGAAACAGGCGTGATTATATGTATGTATGTATGTATGTATGTAGATATAGTTGACCCCCCTGCGTGCTGGGGTGGTCCCGTGGACTAAAACCAAGACGTCAGAACAAGTAATATGTTTAAGTAAATAGTTGTTTTTTGTTGCCAGTGACAATTTTGAGTCCCGAGCAGCCGAAAGATTCCTAAGAGATTAGGCAAGAGGTGCAACTGTAAGTTAGGAGTGATATTAAAAATAACAAAATGAAAGGTCAAGTTTGAGAACAAATCAAATTATTTTATTAAATTTTTTGATTTGTGTTTTTTAAAGTAGTCACACTACTATATATAAATTAAAAACCACTGGAGGGCTTCGTCACTTTTTCTTTAATATATGACATCTATTACAGTTTTTAAAATGAAAGGTATTAAAGTAATCATAATAAAATTCGTAAATATATATTGTCGAGCCTAGCCATAGCTTGAACTATGAGTACTAGGGAACGATACTCATGCCTAAATTAAATAAATAAATACAAACCTACTTAGATACATAGAATAGGTACATCTAAAACTCAAAAACAAAAATATAAGTGACAAACAAATAAATAAAATGTCGTTTCCGGGATTCGAACCTAGGATCTCCGGCTTCGTAGGCAAGGTCATTATTGAATAGTCTAGGTGCTAGGAGGATACTAAACAAACACAAACAACAATAAACAATGATTGTGAACTACGCAGCGTGAGGAACTACCTACGCTTGTTGGAGCTGCTGAGGTAAAAATAAATTTAGTGCCTTTCGAACTTACATCCCAACCCAGACTAATAAGTCTGAATCTTTAAATGAAAAGATGAAATAAAAGCTAATATCACATATTCGAACCTCTCCGTAAGTCCCAATATTAACACCCAGCATAATACATCCAACCCTTCCCGGCGCAAATTAGATTATCTGAGTTATACAGAACCTTATTGGCCTCGACTCGGACCTGCTTGATTAATGCTCCGTAGTTCCGCTATCTACCTAGTTATCGTACCTAGATATTGTATTTGCGATATTCATGTTTCATTAGTAGTAATAACCGGTGTCTCGAACCCTCTCCTCGCTTAGGTATGCCTTTGGCAATGTAATAAGGTATTTTGATAAGGTAGCTACTCAAGTTCTCAATCGAATTCAAAAGTGCTTTTGTTATCGATTTAGTACAATTTCTACTAAGGTATGTTGGGGTAAGTGCAGATCTTCTCCAGTCACACACTTTCCAACACAATTGCCTAGGCTTCCATGTCTCATAAATTTTAAGTGACGGGTAATTTATAAAAGTTAAATACTTAAGGACAGCTTTTTCATAAGTTGGCCTGAAATCCCCACTTTCCTCTGGTAGTGAGCTTTTTGTATTTATTGTAGGTAGGGGAGACCGAGGTGAGTTGTGACAGAGGGGAGTTGTGACATTGTCGATTTTTTGGAACCTAATATTAACTGTTAGCGAGTTTGCAACAGTAGGTACGCATTTGTTAGCTAGTAACTTGAACTACTTGCTTACCATCAGGCGGGCCGTATGATTGATTGCCACCGACGTGGTATAAAAAAAACTTAACAAACGCGCGCTATTGCGGTTTCGTTATTAGTTAATAGATTCCAAAAAATCGACGATGTCACAACTCTCCTCTGTCACAACTCACCTCGGTCTCCTTTACAAAACATTATTGATTTAATACAGGATGATTTTTTTTATTTTTATTTTATTTTATTTATTTATTTTATTTATTAGGAAAACTTACAGCTGAAGTAACACGTTAGGTAATAACATAGAAGCAGTGAGCCAATTACAAGTTTCCACAGATAGATTATACATTAACTTTGGCGTTTGTCTATGTACATTTTAAGGAAACAAATTAGCACAATTAGTGTTTTGAATGATTCACGGTTAGTTTCACTAGACTTATATTGACCGGGATATAGACCGTGATTGCGTTGAAATATCGGGAGCTCACAAATAATACAAAAGGTAATCACGGTCTATATCCCGGTCAATATAAGTCTAGCACAATTAGTTTTCGTAAATTTGGATATTTTAAATAAATATTAAAGGACAAATTGACTAAGCCCCAGAGTAAGCCCAATAAGGCTTGTGTTGTGGGTTAAGGGTGTGGGTGTGGGTATACAACGATATATAAAGCCTGACCAGGAATATATGATCACGCGCCATGTTGCGGAATTTCACTGAACTATATGAACCTGTCACCCTATACATGAGAATGAACAGCGCCCCCTTGACAATGATCATATATTACTATAGTCAGGCTTTACTAGTAGTTCGCCCCGAACTGAGAACTCGCGGTTTGCCAAAAACGATATAGAGCGATTGAATAAGTTGCACCTACTTAGTCGGCAATGGATCAAAAATCGCGTGCGATTCATTGCAAGGACTGTGGAGCCCTTAAAACGAAAGTGGAGGACCCGCGCGAAATTGCCGTTTCATACAAACGTAGTCTTCATTTTCCTCTCTGGAAATATTTTGACAAAATTTGCTGTACCTATATAAACCACAGCTATGCCCCTACGTTAGATTATTTCGAATTTTTAATTATTATTAGTTTTGAAAATGAGAGTGAAAATTTGTATGAAATCTGTTCGCTCCTAATTTTTACCATAATCAAAAAATCGAAAAAAGTCAAACGTAGGGGCATAGCTATAGTAAATATACATCCAATTATGTCAAAATTGATGGATACAAAATAGCTGGGAGGCTCAGACGGAGCGAGTTCAGCTAGCCAGGAAAAGTCGGAATCTTTTAGCCGTCTTCTGCGAAGCCGTTGCCCGGGGTGGACCACGAGGAGGTAGATTCTGACCAATTACCACACCCACCAATTACCTCCCGAAGTACCTACCTGGTATTTCTACCCGAAGTACCTGGGGGTAACCCTCGACCGATCCCTGACTTACAAGCCCCACCTGGAGAGTCTAGGACAGAAATTAAAAACTAGGGTGAACTTAATCAACAAACTCGCGGGAACAACCTAGGGAGCACGAGGCCGTGTCCTGCGCTCCTCTAGCCTGGCCCTTGTCTACCCAACAGCAGAGTATTGTGCCGCAGCGTGGTACAAAAGCGCACACACAAGTAAAGTCGATGTCCAACTGAATCGTGCTATGCGCACAATAACGGGTTGCCTATTACCAACGCCTACACACCTCGAGGGAATGGGAGAAATCTAAGAACGGCACGCTTCCCATAAGCAAAACACTGGATGGCCTTCCCAATGCACGCCTCACATCTCGCAGACCTATCTGGTCGGACCCGCAAATCACAGGCCCAGAACACTTCTGTGTTAACTCGGAATGGACGAAAAGCTGGAACACGTATAATACACAGTCACAAAATTCCATCACCGATATAAATCCAACAAAAGAACCACCTGGGCTTGACGAGACACGCAAAATCTGGGTCACACTAAATAGAATCAGGTCCGATGTCAGCTGCTGCAACCACAATCTCCATAAATGGGGCTATAAGCCAGCCAAGCTGCGACTGTGGTGCGCCAGACCAGACAACCACGCACATCGTAAAGGAATGTCCCAAGAGATGCTTTCCTGGAGGCGTGAAAGAACTGCACGCGATAACTGCGGATGCCAGGGAATGGCTATCAAACTTAGATCTAAGACTATAGCACACATAATGTTAATTTTATCTTTGTAATATCTGTTTCTGTTTTGGGTTTTAAATCAATAAAGCCATACGATAATAATAATATCCAATTATGTAAAAATATTTTCCATAATGTCAATATCCACAGAGGAAAATGGGGACTATGTTTGTATGGAGAAAAGGCCGCCCCTAAAGCTTCTTAACTGACAGATTTAAGCCACTATAGAGTTTATTTTAAAACTGTTTTTGTGGTAAGCCGTAATGTTTCTTATCAAATGTCAAATACCTATATTATATGTTTATTTTATTTAATATTCTATATTTATTATTTTAATTATGGCATCTGGTAAACACATAGTTCATGATCAGCAACGCAGGCTTCGTCAAGTGCTTACAACAATAAATCAGCTACAGGCTTCGTCAAACTTAAACACTAAATTAAACTAGGCCAAGTCCCCACTTCGGACCGTAGCCGGTTCAAAAGTCCCCATGACACTGGCAGCGTTGCCCCGCTGAATTGCCAAGGAGATCTGTTGGACCAGATACGATCCGGAGCGAGGATCGCCACCCCTTTCTCTTAGTCGCCGACCCAATTGCCACACAAACTCCTTAGCCTCCGCACCCCAAGATCCTGCAGTCTCCACCGCCACCGGTATGAACTCATACGTCGGTTCCAAGGCAGAGTACTTTATATGCTTCTGTTTGGCCGCATACTCCGCAGCCGAACCAGCAGTACTGATGGTGTGATTCAGATGGGACGGGGCAAAGGTGCTAACACACGTTGCGTCCCATAAGAGGCACCGGCCCTTCTGCCAAGGAACCAACGTAAGACCATCTGGCCTTTTGCCGTCCGAACGGCACAAACCCGGAGGCTCCAGGACGCAGGGAACGTTGGCTGAGACCAAAGCCCTGCGAACTACCTCATTTATCGCGTGGTGACGCGAAAAACGACCAGCGCACCTCTGGCAACTAAGCCCATGGTGTCCGTCCTCCTGAACCATGGCTCCACATATACATCTATGCACCTCGCAAACCTTCGAACCCAACCGTAAGGCAGCCGCAATCCTTAAAGAATCATTATCCAGCAGCGTGCCTAACTGGGGGGAAGGTAATGCATGAAGCCATGCTCCTGACTCACACCTAGATGCGGCCTTAAGGCGCGCTAAATCAGAGCCGACTGCCTCGCTCAGCAAATCCGTAACCACCTTCTTACACAATATGTCATCCCAACCTCTTTGAGTGGCAGGATTGCTTGGCGGCTCAGTACCCTGACAAATAGAGGACCACTTGAGATATGCTTCAGCAGCAAAAGGTATTTGGGGATTGCCACCATTGCAAGACAATATACGAGTGACTAGCCCCAAAGTCCCATGCGCTGAGGCAAGGAAAGCCACCACGCCTACCTCACGACACCGACGGATCCCAAGCCCACCATGACGCACCGGAAGAGCAGCCTGCGTCCACTGCGTCTCATTCAGATGCACATTTAAAATAGACTCTAACGCTCTATTTTATTTAGTTTTTATATAATTATCATATTTTAAAATGGTAAATTTAAAAGCAATGTTAAACCAGGATTACACTTGTAAGTTTTACTTAAGTACGTAAGTAGGGACACAGCTATACTACAGAATGAGATATGAATATTGTTATCTCATTCTAGCAAATAGCTTTGTCCCTACTTACGTAAGTAAAACTTTACAAGTGTAATCCTGGCCTTATAAATGTGTAACCCGAGCACTTTCATTCGATAACAAACTCGACGATACTTTCTTGCAAATAAGATGACCAGAATAGCAAAACCCCTCACAAATAGCTTTTTAGCCTTCTAAGCAGCTCTTCTAGCTCAATAACCCCTTTATCGAGCCTGCTCATAATTTAATGACTAAAATATAATGCCCTCAACTACACGTTTACCCAATTTAATTTTAATTAGAAAAAAATTATCGCTCGTTCGATAATATTGTGACGTTTTAAGTCGCATTTAGTAGGATAGGATACGTTGAAGAAAAATACCCGGATTAAAATTACAAAATGTATTTAAACTAAAAACTAAATAAAAGGAAGATAGGGCCGTGAGTCTAATTCTGAGCTGGCAGATTAGTAAATTAGCGCGAAACAAGTCTTTGATAGGAGTCACTTCCCTGCTCTACGTTGCAGAAAGTTGCACTCGGAGATAGACGTCTTCAGCCGTGGTTCCGGATCCTCAGCACGGGAACCTTCCGGAACGTAGAGGAGCATGCGCATTGCGCATCCAGGTTGGTAGGTGAGTATCTCAACCCCAGACTCGTCGGTCCCCGATCCGGGGAAATGTACACAGCATATTATGATTTAAAAATGATCGGCAACTCGCGATCTAGCTAGTTTGCGTCAAGGTTTTAATTATATATTAATATTTTAAATATTTAGAAGATTATTTGTGAAAGAAAAGTCACAGATCTTCACAATTTTCTTAGTGACAGATTTCCAAAGATTTCAAGATTCAAATTTTTAACAGCCGGCCAGCACAAAAGGCTAAACACGAACGAGGTTTTATAGCAAACCGTTACAATATATAAAACATATATAGATCTTTACTTAAATTTCAATACTTAAATTACATAGAAAACACCCATGACCCCGGAACAAATATCCATGCTTACCACACAAATAAATGCCCTTACTGGGATTTTAACCCAGGACCATCGGCTTCGTAGGCAGGTTCACTACCCACGGCCAGACAGGTCGTCAAAATCTTTATTTTTTGTTTTAATTTTCATACGAAACAACATTGACATAGGTATCTAAAGACGAGTCTTACGGGCACTAAGAATAGTGCTAGTTTAGCGGTGTCACTTACGAATTCGAGCCAATCGGTGCGTGACACCGCTGTACTGGCCCCATTCTTATTGCCCGTAAGGACCATCCTCAGGTATATGTCAATGCAAAATAATTAAATGTTCTATCTACCGCTGTTATAAAACAGGCATTATAATTTAACTCAAACAAACAATTGAAAACTATGAGTCTATGACACATCAATGTCATTACTAACATTCAAAGTCCGAGACAAAAAGACAAATAATAGCACAGGGCGGACACGCTATACATCAGAAATCATTAGCGTTTCTATGTGTGAACGGCACGTCTGTACACGCGTCATGCGTCATTGTGTGGGTAAGCTGTACCGAACTGAGCGTTCGCCAAAAGCTCGTCAATCTGCTGTCGTCTGTCGCGGGACGAGGTAATTCGAATCGGGGCGGGGCGGTGCGTGGCCGTTCTGTAATAAATAGTCCTAAATTTTAGGTTTTATTTTACAACGAACAGAAACTTTTCTACGAAAGCGGTTGATGTAAATGATATATCGTGATGCCCTTTAACGAAGTGTAACATATTTTGAAATATATAACTGGTAGGTATCTAAGTAAAAAGGTTGATAAAGGTAGAACTCTTCAAATACTTTAGCTATAAATTGAAATTCCTCATCTTTTTTTAATTAATCTGACATATTTTCAATGTTAACCTAAACACGCAAAATCCACAAACAAAGGACATCAAAACAAAATACCTTACGCCTTAACACTTCCATCATTATCCCAACGGATGGGGCCAAATCGAACTTTAAAATGTTATCTTAATAGTGGTATTTCCTATTAAAAGGGACCTTATTGTCGATGGCGCTTACGCCATTATAAACAAAGCTCCGATATAAATACAATGCCGCGCGACGCTGTGCGGCGTAAGCGCCATCGACAATAAGGTCCCTTTTGATAGAAAATGCCCCAATTTGTTATTGTTATTATATGTTACTTATGTGTAACTTATACAGGCCGCATTTATATTGGTGCGATTGAGATGCATATAACAGATTTGAATAAGATTTTTAAAGTTCGAATTGGCCCCCTGGGAACTTTAATATATTCAAAGTTAATTTGCACGCCACTGTACCTCACACAAAAACCTGCTCCTTGAAATACATAACTGGCATCAAAAGCCCTTTCCTACCCTTACGTAGGCCGTCAGCGTGGAAACCAAATGGTTTTGAACAATTTGCTAATTAATTTTGTTCTTTATTAAGCAGTTGTGAAGGCGGCAAAGTGACAAGTTAGGCCGAAAAAGTCGTGTGTTTGAGGTTTGACCGGAAATTTGTTGACTTCCATAGCGTTTGGTAGTAGTTTGACGCGTGTTATTACTTAAACCGCTTCAATAAAGCGTCAAAAATAATTATACTTGTAAATATTGTCTAATGGCACGGTACCCTAAAAAGCAGCAGCCGACCTTCATCCGATGCACGGCGACATCCGGGGGCAAGTGCCCCCGCCAAGTCGAGCAAAACAAAAGGAATCCTTTTCTCGAAGCCATTCAGGCCATTTTCGACGTCCTGTATTTTTTGTGCTGGCTAAAGCTAAAACCCTGAATTTTCAGTGACATATAGAGCATAATATGGTTTAGATATATTCCCAAGAACATTTAATTTAAACTTGTAGTTTAAGAATTATTGCACGTCAAAGTTCCTTATAGTTTTGTCACTGACACACTTACTCACTCACGATCATCATAATTCTAAGGTACCTACTTCTAGCAGACCCACAAGCTTCATAAACATAAGTAGTTTTTAGCTTATCAAGCCATAAAAAATCTAGAAATATTGCAATATCAGTCACGTCAGATAAGTAAGTTTGTAGTCCCATATAAACATATGCCATTACAAAGTTACTTTTGCAGTTACTACAAATAGTGGGTAAAGGTCGAAGATGTACGGTGTGAGTATGAAGATGTGTATAGTTATAATATGACATGTGTATAGTATAAGTGTGGTATGGCTATGAGTATGGTAAGGATATGAATATGGTATAGGTACCTACGAGTGCGGGTATGGTGTGGTGTGGGATGAGTACTTGGGTATGAGTATTGTATGGGTAGGGTATACACTACCGCTCAAAAGTATTTAGGCACCCGCAATTTTCACCACACGATTGTATACAAAAAAATATTTTCAAAATCATACTGTTCGATCGCAGGCAAATGACTCTCTTACATGTTGGTTTGAATTTTTATTTAGGTTAATATATTGAGCCTCAAGTTGTTGCCAAAGACATCCTTTAAAATTTCGAGTTTACTTTATGCAACGATTTAAAAAACCCTAGTTCATACAAAATAAAACGATTTTGTAGGTACTGGAAAACGGTTTATGGATTTTTTCACGCTTGCCATTTGGTAAATAGGCAATGTACACGAATATTGTGCACATCATTTTGAAGCTCGATATGTCTGTTAAATTAAAAAAGTATACGTCACAAAAAACTGTTACCCGACTTAGCGGTATAATTCTGAAAGTCGATTGTGTATGGAAAATATTACAAGTGCCGTAATAGTTATGAGCGGTAGTGGAAGTACCTATAGTTTGGTATGGCCATGCATGAGTATTATTGTATCAGTATGAGTACGAGTATAGTGTGGGCTGGGTATGAGTATGAGCTTTAAGAAAAGTGGTAGCTAACGTACAAGAAGTAGTATCAACGCTTCCGCAGGGTTCCAAAAGCAAGCGTGGAACATGTGCCTAAACGAGTTATTAAAACAGATTGGGGAGAGTCGGCTAATTGTACCGACAGTTAGTCGTACCACATCTATATAGATTTCTCTACTAGAATACCTAGTTAGGGTTCCGTACCCAAAGGGTAAAAACGGGACCCTATTACTAAGACTTCGCTGTCTGTCTGTCTGTCTGTCCGTCTGTCACCAGGCTGTATCTCATGAACTGTGATAGCTAGACAGTTGAAATTTTCACAGATAATGTATTTCTGTTGCCGCTAGGTATAACAACAAATACTAAAAACAGAATAAAATAAATATTTAAGGGGGCTCCCATACAACAAACGTGATTTTTTTGCCGTTTTTTGCGTAATGGCACGGAACCCATCGTGCGCGAGTCCGACTCGCACTTGGCTGGTTTTTTGTTTTATTTACACGTGAGGCAACAATGCTTCAATGGTATTACTTCTAATAATCTCGTATATAACTTTTGATCTAGATAACTTAGAAATTGCAATCAAAAGTAAATGCTTTTTCACATTACATCTCACCCTAAATAAGCTGTTTATATTTGTAGTTAAATTACTACAAATATAAACAGCTTATTTAGGTGAGTTTTAATAATCGTCCAAGTTTTATGCTTCTATTTTCATATTGATTTGGTATTTCAAAAATCCTAGTCGTATAAATCGTACTATGCATTACGGGCATAACAGTACGATTTCGGTGTCTCGCAATAATTAAGTAATGGATTTTTAAACCTTAAGTAAACAATAATCACGCAAAATGTTTTATGCATATAATAGTGTATTGATGGTACGATTTAATATTTTCCTTCAAACATACATATTTTATTTGGACCAAGTTACTTAATTTAATCCGCGTGTGCGCTCATTTTCATTCGTAATGTGGCCAAGATACTAAACTTTTATTTACCTATTCAAGCACATTTAACCTACACAAGGCAGTCACTTTCATAAACAAAAATAGTCGAGTTGAAGTAAAAAACTGGTAAGATATTACCGACTCTCCTCTAGTATGAGATATGCCCGTAGCGTCGAGTCGTGACTCGTGACCCAAAACCTTGGCACAGCGGTCGCACAATACCGAAGGTGAATATTTATTTTGTTCCTGTTGATTATTTCCGTTTTTAAATTATCGATAAGATTTATATGTATTACATGAATAATAATAATGCATAAATAAAAAAAAATGCTAATTAGCCAAAAGCATCTGACATCCTTTAAGTGATACCTATAATGACTAAGAGTATAATGGATTAAATACTTAGAATAGAAACAATAAATAAAGCCTTACAGAAAAAATTAAACTGCAATTAACTAAACTAAAACTACTATAAAACTAAAAATCTAAATCTAAAATGGGCCCCCGTGGCATGGTGAAAAAGTAAAAAAAAACTAAAAATAAAACTAATAACTAAAACTCACCTAAGTAATGCATTAGGTGTGGTAAAGCTGATCATTATAATATGCACATTAAGTACTCTTAATCGCTGTTAAAAATAATTGTTTGACGATGGCTGGTTCTTTTAAGTTTGGCATGCAGTCAAAGCTAACTGTGGGTAGCGCTCTCGACGATTATCCTTTTCATATAAATTCGACAAATAGCGCATATTACTGCTCGTGTATGTTATTGTAACAGTTTTAAATTCAGTTTACTTTTTTCCAAAAGGCCATAAAAAATGCACTAAGGCTATTTTAAGTTAAGTTGTGGTTTTCTAGGAGAAAAGGGTCCTTAGGCACATGACGCATAAGTTAAATCCTTTTCTGATGGAAAGCCACATTTCTCATGACTATACGCATAGTAATATTATTTCGGCCCTACTGCTCAGATCCTGTAGACTATACATAAGGCTTGGCTAAGCAATAACGCAATCAGGTGACAGATGTCGCCCCTAATCCTATAAGTCAATGTAGCTACGAATATTGCCTGAGTATATTGCACATTATCGCCAACTCAACTCGCCCGCACGTAATAATCTGAGCGTTTGGTTGAGGTCAGTAAACAATTCCGGTTCCATTATTGGTTTAGGAAGTTTATTCTTTGATGTGTTGGATTGGATGACAGGTCTCGTCTCGTAGAAAGCAATACGCAACGAATATACCAAATACGATTGTTTTGCCGTACATTAGTCACATTACCTATTCACTTAGTAAAACGAAACGAAAACGAAAAATAAAGCTTGTTATATTTGTTCCTGAGTCATGGGTGTTTTCTATGTATTTAAGTATTTATATATTATATATATCGTCGTCTGAGTACCCACAACACAAGCCTTCTTGAGCTTACTGTGGCACTTAGTCAATCTGTGTAATAATGTCCTATAATATTTGTTTATTATAATATATGGTGCTACTTTACCGCACTAGTGCGGTAATTAGCACTTTACGTGCCTACGTCGAAAATGTAAAGGGTAGATACATATACCTACTGTAAAACGTTGTACGATATTACACGTGTGAATACGTAACTCGTAACTCGTGTCGTGTCGATTTAAAACGTACACCACCCCGTTGCGAATTTCCTACTTTTCGCACTTGTATTATTATTAAAAAAGAAAAATATAATTCGTTTTTTTGAACCTGTTAATTTTCCGGACAGGGTAATCCAATCGGTAGCATTGGGTTCTCTATGATTGACCTCCATTTGATTTAGGTAGGACCGAGCTAGCACTTTATCCTATGCACACGTGCATTATGTACGAGAAGATTGATCAAGCCCCTAATGCTTTAATAAAACGGCAGCACATATTCGACCAAATTTATAAGCTAACGTGTATCTAAAATTGGAATACTAATAAAGGAAGCGGGCGTCTCATAAAGGGGCATTATACCCGCCAAACTAATCAAGAGGACTAAATTGAATTTAATTTTGCAAGCGAGCGTACGTCCGCAGAGAGGGCGGCGTGCCGTGTAGATGATGATTTATGGACTGCGACCCAATGTTTTGGACTCGACATCTCGATTTATCTTCGTCGATTATTCCGTTTTAAGAAGAATTCTACGGAACTAGTAATATTTGTGCGACAAGTGTAACGTATACGGAGTGAAATCTGGACAAAGTTTTGAACATGTAAAAAGTAAACAAAAAATTAAACTGGAATTATATACAACTGACAGTTTAAAGTCTATATATCTGTCAATTAATCCGGTAAGTTTCATGGGCATTGGATTATTTCTCTTGAAATTGTGGTCAATCTAGAAGAACACCATCGCGAAACTGTTTGTAATTTTTCCAGTACTATTTCCCTATGGCCAAAAGCGAAGATAGTGGTACATTTTGTGGAAGCGAGTTAGAGGTAACGATATGTTTATAATACATATTTTTACATCCTTGTTCTTTAAAAAAAACTCCGGCTATAAAGTCTGGTTCAGGTAAACCTTCCAGCATTAGCCAGTTTCCTGGAAGAGATCGATTGAAGAAAATGACGGCCCGCTGAGTCACAAAATCTTACAGAGAGGTCATGAGATTATTCAAACGTGGCAGTAAAACTGTTTAAAAATATCTTGAAGATATGGGCATCGGCAAACATCCAAGAAAAGTTTAGGTCACCGTATCCGAAAATAAAGTCATACGTCATACCGACCAAAATGTGTAAAAAACTGCTGTTTTTGCGTAATGGGATTTTTGGAGGACTAATCATAATTATGTCACAAAATGGAAATGTATGGCAAGGTAACTATTATTTTGAGAACACCAATGGTCCAACGGACGAGAATGTGAAATATGTCGAGCATACGAAGTTTCCTAAAAACGTTTTCCTAAGGAAGATAAAATTTTAACTTAAAAAAATGCCAACATGTGTGTTTTCGACACCGATGACTTTAAAGTACTACAACTTCCGTTAAAAATCTCGCATTTGACTAAAATTTATCTTGCATTTAACGTTGTTAAATACATTATTAAAATACATGAACATTTATGAAAAGTAACCATGTTGTTTTTATTTAATACGACATTGAATTTTGTCCAGATTTCACTCCGCATACGTTATTGGTTTGTCCTGGGATATCATTCAAAAAATAACAAATATTTTAGTACCCAAATATAATATTGGTGCGTTTCCTTTAAGTAAAAACCGGCCAAGTGCTAGTCGGGCTCCCGTTCCAAGGGTTCCGTACACACACAATTTTTAGCAATGTATTTTTTATGTGAAACGTGAGTGAAAATGACTTTAAAAACCCATAGGGGTCGGATCAAAGCCAAGTAATTAAGTCCGACTCACGCTTGACTGCACATTTCTAATAGGTTTTCCTATCGTCTATAGGTAAAGAACTATTTTTTTGTATTTTTTTTAAACTTTAGGTCCAGTAGCTTCAGGTTTAAGGGGGGGGGGGGACTGGTAATTTTTTGGCTATTCTCTTAAATAACTTCTGTACTATTAGTGACATTTTCAACCAAAAGGTACCACGTTGTCGCTTGTCAATAAGGCTGATTTCAAATTGAAGCTATTATATGGACATAGCGCCTTATTGTCAACCTTAAGTACCCTTTTGATTGAGAATGGCACATTTATTTTAAAATTACATAAAAAATATATTTGAGATTCTCACAATGAGCTCTTTCATTTGATATGTAACGCGATATAGTTTGAAAAACTTTAATTTTTAATTTTCTCATTTACCCCCAAAAGTGGCCCCCGTGTTTAAAAGTCATTTGTTTACGTTACATTTCATGTCATGTCATGTCATGTGTCTTTTGGTCACAAACTTACACATGCGTACCAAATTTCAACCTAATTGGTCCAGTAGTTTCGGAGAAAATAGGCTGTGACAGACGGACTGACAGACAGACAGACAGAGGCATGAGTGATCCTATAAGGGTTCCGTTTTTTCCTTTTGAGGTACGGAACCCTAAAAGGTTATTAAAATTTAATTAACAACTACATTCCCTACAATCTACGGTAATCTGACGATAAAATTAATATTAGATAAAAATTTACTCTTTTAAAAGCTTTCAGTAGTATGTGATATTAAGTAAATCTGCATTTAATAAAAAAAAAACATCGTCAATAATATTTACGTGGGAAACACTGAAAGTCCTTAGAACAGAGTAAACTGTAGTAAACCGAAATAAATGTATGAGTCGTATAGAATGAATATGAAAAACTTCTGGGTTTAAGACTGTAACTATTCACAGCATACACTTTTCAATTTTATTATTAGTGACAGTGTGTAAATTTTATAGTGAAATCGAAAAACTAATAGACATAATGCTAAACTTTGAAAGTAAAACATATAGCTAAGGACAAAGCACGGGGAAATGACCATAATAATAATTACACGCAACGTTCACTGAACACCCAAGCTTGTGTTATCACTTATCACAATAGGAAATTGTATAAATCAATGAGAAGAGTGAATACAATGAGGTAAAATGTGTATAAAGTGACACTGGCCACAAAATGAGTGGGCGCGCGCCGAAAAACACTGTTAATTACTGACCAAGAATAAAATTTAATTATTCTTTTTCTTGCGGTAACCACGTGCTTGTTAAAATTTTAAGTAGATGAGGAAGTGTTTTTAAAAATGCAGGTTAATTATAAAATAACATGAATTGTTTATGCCAAAGTAATTTTGAGGGATAACATACCATGGAACCGTCATTTGGCGACTGCGGCGAAGCCAAAAACTTTAAGTAGTTTGACATCCATGAATGTGGTATACGTATACTCCTAGGTTATAAAACAAAAATGAATCAGTAGTACAATAAATTACCCACCCTAAGATAACCAGGTATGACAGGTATCGTTAAGAAACGAAACAAGTTAATATAAAACTTGACAAGCGGGTACCTCTCACCGAAATCCCACGGATAAACTAAACATAATGTCGCCAAGCGTTTGGTAATATGTAAAGTGAGTTAATGTGAATTATTGTGTCGTAAAGAATGTGTCTTTATTTTGTCAGATAATATATCCAAGGTTTGTCACGGGGATATTTGTTATTATTCTTTTATCTATACACATATATTATCATAGGCCCTCTATCATGCCTTTGAAAACCCCAAATTACGGCTAGCATAAAGATAAACTGTGTTGTTGGAACCAATTTCTTATCTGTGAAAATGTTATTATTTATTTATTTATTTAATCTTTATTGCACAATACATCAAGGTACAAATGGCGGACTTAATGCCTTAAGCCATTCCCCACCATTCAACCAATGGGTTTAACCAGTAAGATTAAGTAGGTGGCAGTGTCTTTTAAAGTAAATGAATTTGTAACCAAGACTAAATGAATATACACTATATTGATAAACGTACACATATACTTAATACAAATAAACATACATACATATTTACTATACTCGTACATATTTATATACCTATTGTGAGTCACTAATTTGACGAAGAAGAAAGTTTGTCAATGAAATGTGACGTTTTCAAGGAAAAGGTCGTCGCATTGACGAAAATTGCTTGTATTTTTATACGAAAAACCTGTCAGAGCGTCCTTATGGCAAGCGCCAATGTTTCTAGAAAAAGGCTTCATTTTTGGGACATGGTTTTGTATAACTTTTTAGTGTGGAATTTATTAAGCTTTCGTTTCGCCATACACAGTGTTCACATTAAACCCAGATATTCCGAGAAAAACAGAAAAACCAAAAAAGACATACTTTTCAAGATGGCGTTTGATCCCCGTGGTCCCCGAAGCTCCAATTTTATGATACGCAAACAGGGATCCCTTAATTTGTAGGTGTCAAATTTCATTACTGTCACTATTGTTTAAACCCCATTTAAGAACTAAAATCTGTTTTTGCAGTCACATTTTTAAGTCCTAAACATTTTTCCTCCATTTATTTTAGTAAATTTGTATTGCATAGCACTCGTGTACCAATTATGGATCTACTGAAATCCACTCAATAGTTTAGGCGCTAGAAGTAAAAATATGATTTAATATTCGGCGTCCTCTCAGGGCAGCTGTATTGATTTTTCTTTAATAAAACAAGTGTAAACAGGTTGCGAAGGCCAAGAGGAATCTATCGATATGTCATTTGAAAAAATCCGTCCAGTATCCTGAGCTACAGGGTGTACTGATTTTCAGTATTTAAACCCATAACCCTTCTTTCTGTTTAAGTCGCAGTCGAGTAAAATGTTGATATTGGGGTAGAACGTGTACAAATGTATAGACAAAAGTAGAATTCATATTCCTCCAAGTTTCATATTAAGAGAATATCCCCTGAAACAAGATGTATTTTTTCCGCAAAGATATCTAGGACTTTTTTGTGTAGAATTTAATAAGCTTTAATGTTGCCTTACACCATATTTTCATAGAGAACGTATATTTAGAGTAAAACGCAAATTTCTCCAGGATAGTACACATTTTTCAAGATGGCTGCGATTCCTCGAGGTCCCCAAATGTCAAATAGTGTGGACATGAAAAAGAGACCTTTAATTAACATACATACCAAATTTCATATCTTTGGAAGGATTTCGAGGTTAGACTTAATTCGATTGTGCTATTAAGTAGCCGGTCAAATTTATTCAAGGAATCTTGAGTGAGATTATTGCGTAATAATATCGTCAAATTCGAATTGATACTGGGATTCAAATTTCAAACAATTAAAATAAAGGAATTTGATTTAACCTCAATTCTAGTATTTGTAGAGATGAGGAAAATGTAAATATAAGAATGTAATATTTGTCGAAATGAAAATGTCAATCGCAAACAGTAGTGTGATCAATGGCAGACATACGAGGAACATAAGATTCCTGAACACATCAAAGAAAATTTATAATATATTTGTAGATAAAGCAGTGTACATAATTAGGCATTAAAACACTAGTGTAGTCTTATATTCACGCCCTTCGCTTGTTTCATAAACTACAGGAATTAGAATAGTACATTATGATACAAGTGTGGTAAGTTGGTCATTACACACGAGGCGATATTGTGCGCGCGAGCTGTAAGCGAGCGCGCAATAAGAAAGCCGATGTGTGTAATGACCAATGCACACGCGTTTCATACGACGTTTTTCAACACATTTGCGAGAAAAAAAAATACTCATATTAATCAAATTTTAATAGTTAAAACAGTTAGTATTGTGTGTTGCATCTTCTGTCATACTGCCGGCGGGCCGCGCACCGCGCAGGCGGTCGGGCGCGCCGGTGCCCGCCAGTCTGACCAATTAAAGAAGGCTCCCTTTTCATGCATATTAATAGCAATCAGTTACCTTAGTACTCAGTCGGATAATATAATGAAAAAGCACGAGTGGAATAATACACTGAAAGAGCACGCGTGTCTAGGATTATGAGCCAAAAATCGGTGGAATAAAAACGTCGTTTTGAGCAAGTGTGTTGAAAAATTAAGTTTGCAAATTACATCTATAAAATAAAGTACAAACCAATGTTATAATTTACTTTTAAAAATACCACCAAAATCAATAATTCATACTCGTAACACCGTAGTACCGCAACAGTGATGTCAGTATCATTACCACATCACAAAGACATTAAATTAGTACCTTTTAATTAATAATAAATATCTATATGTACCTACACTACTACAACGATACCTCGTTGTGCAAAGCGAAAACATCTCTAGTAATTACAAATCCGTCACTGCTAATGTTAATCATTTCGTTTTGACAAATGGATATTCTGTGCTGCCTTAATTAAATGGAGACATGAAACTTAGTTTTGATATATAATAATTATGTTTCCCGGTAAGTGGTGCGGATATTTGCCAGTTTAGCATAGGTACTAGTCTGGCTATGGGATATTTTTTGGAAATATAGTTTTTTTACTATTGGGTCATTTTTATTTACATGTCGTCACAAAAGTTTTTTTTTCCACCTGTTTTTTGTTAAACATTTGAACTTAATGGACTTAATATCGACCTAAGACATGAATAATAACATTTTACCAAGAAACAACCGACTTCACAATATCTATACTTACTTAATTTTAAAAGCCATTATTTTGTAGTCTTTATCAGTAAGTAGTTTCACTATAATAAACTGCGAAATATTTTTCTGTTTCAAGGAAAAATAAATTCAAATCAGTCCAGCCCTCTTCCAAAAATCGTGGAACATTCATAGAAAAACAAAGGTCGCGACGACTAGACAAACAGTCACTAACCTGGGTAAGTTTGATCGACTTAAGACTTAATAACATAAAATCATAACTATATACAAATTGTAGATAAGCTCAATAAATACTTATATTCAATATGATAATGATACTACAAAAATATTCAATAACAAAATACAAACAATGTGTAAGTAGGACAAGTAAGTAAATACACATGACAACACTTTCCACACGACCATGCAAGGCGCCCCGCTGTGCGGCTGTGTGTGTAACTGTGTTTTTCCTCGACTTGGCGGGGGCAATCATTGCCTTGCTTCCATACACAACTTACACAACGCTATACGTAGGCCTTCTAGTACTTATAGAAAAACTCACTTGAACCCTAAAAGTGCCATTCGCATTCAGACTGCACAAGGATTAATACTGCAGTATTGCAGTGCGACGTTACTGCCAACTGCATTACTGCCGCAAATGTCAAAATTCGGACAGCAACATCGGTTTTGACATTTGCGGCAGTAATGCAGTCGGCAGTAAAGTCGCGCTGCAATACTGCTGCAGTTGACTGCATTACTGCAGGAAACGTCAAAATGCCAATTCACTGAGAAATTTATAGTAAATTTGACGTTTCCTGCAGTAATATCGCGCTGCAAAACTGCAGCAGTAATGCTGGTGTAGTCTAAAGGATGTCAAAATCACGTTAAATTAATAAACCTCATCGTTTTTAAAAGAAGTTGTGGTAACTACATTTATAAGTAGGTAGTTCCCCATATTAAGCAGCCCCTTATCTTATTATGGGTTAAAATCTCTCCTACCCTCCACATTGCACATTATACTATTGCAACACCTCGTACTATGTTGATCATTCAAAGGGCCGTTATTTGCATTTTGAGGAAGCGTGGCAGCTTTCAAACAATCACAGTAATTTGTGGAGTACCTAATCAAGTATAAGTTGCAGGCTTTCGTATTTCACCAGAGAACGCTGTTTGCATGCTAAATAGCAGACAACGCTGCAATTAAACCACCCACGTCAAGGGAAAGGGACCTAAACGACAATTTATGTTACAACTTTTTGTAGTCTAGTAAAATCGTAAGTACGAATTTATGAGTCAGACACTCGTGTCATTAAGAGTAAATAGGTTTCTTACAGAAAAATGTTTTGCCGCTGAAAACTACTTCCACGTCAGCTCTGAAACGACCAGCGCTGACAGCATGGTAGCATTTTTATCGCATGTCACTATGCCTGTCACTTTCGCACTTACGTACTTGTTAGAACGTGACAGGCATGGTGACAGGCGATAGAAATGCGACTGTGCTTAGCCCGCTGAATACGGAACGAGCAAATCTTGCTAACTACTTGAGTGGCATTCAAACTTAAAAAGTCTAATCGTGATTAGATATTGTTTTAAGCTCCATTTATATCGTTCAATAACTTGCATGCAATATTCGATAAACTGAACCGTCTAAATGGGGCTTTATTCCTTCCAGTGTATCTCACGCGCACTCATGTTTTGGTGCGAGCATGCTGCACTTAGGCACAGTTACACTATCCCACTAACCCGGGTTTAAGCGGTTAAACCGTTAACCCAGTGTCAAATTGTACTGGTAACCATGGTAACTCCAGGTTTAACCGGTTTGCCCCGGGTTAGTAGAATGGTGCAAGTGGGCCTTAAGGTACCTAATGTCAAATAAGTATCAGATCAAGATTTGATTTCTAAAGATGCGATGTTGCTTTTGGATACTCTGATTAATTTATGTACCCACGGGCAGAATTTTAATTGTATCATGTAGTTATTTATCAGGCGGATGATGCTGTACCTACGAATATTTACCTAATATTTTTGAATAATAAGGTGTTATAAATACTTGACTCTCGAATGAGTCGAATGAGTAATTGCATGCAAATCATTTGAAATGTAGTCCGACAAAAAATTGTAGAATATAAATAAGGGGGCCGGGTGCGCCAAAGTTCACATAAAATTGCGACTTCGATTATTCGAAGTCCGAAAATGTTTGTTATATAATTTTATATCATAATGATCATTACTTATAACTTGTATTTGCGCATAACTATCGTAACACATCCCCATCCCCATATCATATTTATTTTTTAACATAACGATTTTAAGTAATAAAATTTTATAAAATATTTATTTTAAACTACCTGGTTTTATTTATAAACTGTCAGGTATCTTGCACCCACACCACATTCAACTTGCTATCAAAAAAGAAATACAGTCCCAGAGTCGGGATAGGTACGACGACGAGCGAAGCGAGGAGTGTTAGGTTTCTTGCGTTCCTCAGAGCGGAAAAAGGAGCCCCGCGAAGCGGGGCTTCGTCGACTCCTTGGCGGGCCGAAATAGCTTAATAGGCTAGGTACATGAAAAATACAAAAGTTGCGGGGACATGACTAATAAAATTAATAATAATAATTAAATTAAATGGGGTATGAAATGAACACAATGTACTACGAAAAATCGCTGTGTACGTTCCAATACACCCATACTTTATATGTTATGCTTTCAAATACTTATACAATTTAAGTTTATAATTAATAAGTTTATTATAAAAACCATTATGAGTCGTGACGAATAGTTGGAAATGACATTATGTTGTTAAAAAAATCTGCCTACAGATAATTATGAGCAATGATTTTGGTAATACAAATTTATATACAACAAATTTGTACGCAAAAAACTTATGACAAATGATTATTATGATCAAAAAGCGTTATTATGAAAAATAATATGACAAGTAATGTTATGTGAGCCAATATGGACCCAAGGGGGCCACTTACTAAGTTACTACATAACTGTCACATGTTAAACATGGCAACAATTTAGTATGGAATTTTTTTATTCTATTTTATTTAATTTCTACTATTTTATGTCGCACTAGATGTATAATTGATATTATTATAAGACCATAATTGTGTGTTTCTAATAGAAATATTTTATACGACAACATTTTAATTCCACAAGTTTGCTAAATAGCAAATTTAATTGCTACATTCCTCCCTGCATTAAGGGTCGGCTCTTTTTTATATGTTAATAGTGACAACGTGCTCTTGTTAAATTCAAGATTCAGACCTCGAAAGCTCAGCGCTTGGCATTGACAAACGTACCGTTTTCAGGTAATCACAGTTTTTTCGCCGAAGGCGGCAAAATGCTCATAGCATGAGTACTCTTGGGTTAATTTCGTGATGCACTTTAATGATTTCTTTTTTAGGGTTCCGTACCCAAAGGGTAAAAACGGGACCCTATAACTAAGACTCCGCTGTCCGTCTGTCCGTCTGTCCGTCTGTAGATCTGTCTGTCTGTCACCAGGCTGTATCTCATGAACATAGTTATAGAACATAGCTAGACAGTTGAAATTTTCACATATCATGTATTTCTGTTGCCGCTATAACAACAAACTAAAAAGTACGGAACCCTCGGTGCGCGAGTCCGACCCGCACTTGGCTGGTTTATTTTTTTTTGCTATTGTTGTCTGTACATGTCTGTACATGTGTTGCGATCGTCATGAATCTATATCTAAAATTTTTATCTTTATCTAAATTGGCTATCATCCAGATCTAGGCCATAAAATAAAAATAAAAACAACGAAATTTGACAGTATTCTTCGCATTGACAGGTAAAGCCCATGCTGGCGCTACCTGTTAAATGCTTCGACCGGCGAACCCCATTAAGTAATGGATGTCTGAAAGAACTACATAAAGCCTGACATGACTGAGCATGAGGACTGATTCTAACTTTAAGATAATAAAATTTGCTAAAGATACCATAGGTATGGATCGGATGCCAGTGTCAAAAGAGACGTTTCTTCAAACAAAAGCACGTCACTTTTGACACTGACATATCCGATCCATGTCGTATCTTTAGCAAATTTTTGACTTAAAGTTGGGAGTTGCTTGACGACCGCCATCTGGGCGACATCGAGTCGGGATTAATTTTTTGTTTTTGCTCATTAACGTTGTTTGAAGTGTAATACTGATAGCTTATTATGCAGTAAACTAATGAAGACGTGTGCGGATAATGAAGAATTAATCTAGATACGAGTTTATCCACCGTTTTGGCGTCAACGCCAAGTAGCTCCACGTGGCCCTTGTATAGTCGCTATCGCTATACAAGAGCTCATAATATCACAACTACCGAACAACGTCGTGCTCTAAGAGCATTTGGTATTTCTACCTCTAACCGTATCTGGATAGAGCCCTAGAGGCCATAATTGTATTATTTATACTTTTACCGTACACTGGCTGATTTACATCAAGATTGAAGAAATATAACTCGATCCCACGTGGATCCCACTTTGACGTTGGCGAAATCATCGACAGTATCGATGGAGCCATTCTACATAAAGATTGATTGATTGATTGACTTAAAGTTAGAATCTGGCCGTGAGTCATTTATTATACCTAAAAAAAAAGATTTTTGAATAAAACGTTTATTCAAAAATCTTACGTACAACTAAATACATATTTTCTTCTGCCAAACCACACAGTGGTTTGTTGGCAGACGAGGCTCCTTTGTGTTTGTGTTGCCTGTGTTAGTATGTGCCAGCGTTGGGCAAAAAGTAATTGAATTACTAATTAACAATTGCAATTAAAATGAGTAACTTAAATTAATACATTAATTACATTAAAAGTAATTGCGCTTTGTAGTAATTGTTAATTACATTTCGAAATTGAAATTTGAAAGTAAATACTACACAAAATTTCAAATTAAGTACTTTTATTGAATACAAGTTTTTGATCATATTTATTTCCAAAATCATATTAAAATTATGAACGAGGTTTTAATTGAACTAACCTTACAATGTTTCACGTGTGTGTAGTAAGAGTTTGTAATAGATACACGATTATTATTGAAATATTTTTATCGCCTGTTTGTTGTTATATCAGTCTACTGGCAATATAAAGTAATTGAGTAATTTAATTATAAATTGATGTAATTGCAATTACAAATTACACAGCAAATTGATTTGCCGGAAACAGAATTTTCATGTAATTCTATTACAAACAATTTAATTACATGCAATTAAATTAGTAATAAAAGATAGTGCGTGGAGTCCCTCCGCGCGAAAGAAGTGAAACTTCGTAATGTGGAAATGAAAATAGGAAGGGGTAGAAATTGATTTTTAGTGAACTCATATTGTTTCTTTAAGACAAACTTTATAACCATGTATGTATATTCAAACAAGTATACAGAGAGAGAGAGAGAGGGATAGAGAGAGAGAGGGAGAGAGAGAGAGAGAGAGAGAGATAAGAGACACCGTGCTGGTCGAGAGAAAGTTAACTTTAGTGAGTTAATAATAGAGTATAAATAAAACTATGAAAACGGTGAAAACGGATTATATCGCGTATATTGAATTTATAATACAATAATAATTTATAATATAATTCAATATACGCGATATAATCCGTTTTCATAGTTTTATTTCATGAGTAACTATCGCGGTAACCGAAGACAATAATAGAGTATAAAATTAACCCCTCCATGGTAGCGTTAAACGTTTAACGCAACCTTGTTGGAAGTCGCATTAGAAGTTTCACTTCAAAATTACACAAGTAATTAATTGCGCATAACACTGCTATGTACTATCTCAAATTAAAACCATTTACAAAATTACATATTATAGGAGACGCTCGCCTTAATAATGAAGGTACTTCGTACACCTTTCAACCTAGCACAGAAACTCGAAACTGAAAAACCAAACCGCAACCACACCCAAATTACCCAAGGTAATTAAATTTACATGTACATGAAAAAGGTCGGTACGAGCCAGGGTTATTATTAAAATGAAATAACATGGCTATGCTTTAAGTTTTCATTATAGCCTTTGCGATCGGCCGCATAAGTGTATATGCAGATGAAAAGTTCTAGCAATGTAAAAATACAGGAATAGCTAGCAGTAGTTGTTCTTGGCCATGTTGCCCGCTGTATCTGTCAATTTCCTTTATAAAAAGAGTGACATACGAAGACTGCCGCAATTAAAACGTTTAATATGTTAATTATTTTATCAAGGAAATTGACAGTCCACTGCAGTGGCAGCCACTGGTTGGTCGCCTCAGTCTTATATAATACAAGTATTTATTGCAGATTGTATTTTTTTGGTTTACTATATGATGATTTATTTAGTCTATGTGGTTGCGTTTTACGATATTCGTCCGGAAGTTATTTTGGATAACTGTTGACTGAATCATCAAATTAGCATGATGTTAGAATACCGTCAACCGGAGTGAATAGGGATGGCTGGGGTGAATAGGGACAAAAATTAAAATGTGATTTACCTGACAAATTTTTAATAGCACAAAAAATACTATTATGTCAATCGAATGATACAATTTGTGTCGGTATTTTTTTTATAAAATTATCAGGTATATCACATTTTAAGTTTTGTCCCATTCATTTACCCCAGCCATCCCTATTCACGGTATTGCATATATTTATTAAGTGACTTCAAATACTTCGGCATAGGCATGTAGACTTTTAAGTCCAATAAAAATAGCAAATTAGTTTTCTTTATAAAATTGTCATCATCGTCATCATAACATTCATAACTTAAGAGTCTGGTTCTTGTCGGTGGAGTAACAGCCACTCGGTTCTTATTTCTGCCACTGTTTTGAGCTCCTAATATGTCACTACGTTGACTTTCTCTTTGGCTTGGTCCAAAAACGCATGTCTCGGTCTTCCTCTGCCTCTCCTTTTTTCTATTCTTCCTTCTATTATATACTTTATGTGAGTATCGTGCCGTATCAAGTGCCCCAACATGTTTATCCTTCTGTTTTCAATTATTCTCAGCAGAGATCGCTTCTCACCTACCAAATCCAATACTTCTGCATTCGTTTTCCTCTCCTTCCAGTTTATACCTTCCATTCTCCTTCTTCATAAAATTGTAACACTCAAAAATCTCAATGTACTCGTACCCATCTTTAAACAAAGCCTCTTGGTGTACTAGGGCAATACAGTAATGCCAGATTATCTTTTTTTTTCGGAAGTCATTTACGATAAAATCTTATACCTTTAAACGAGCAATTCTTGTATACGTTATCCTAGCAAAGCTCGGTCTCCCAGGTACTGGCATTTAAAGTAGGTATACCAGGAAGTTTAATTTAATTTCATCTTGATGAAGCAACGATTCTCTAAGAAAAACATATTATTGTAATATTTATATTAGTCTCGGTTTCAGCTTGGGTAAAAATGCTTTCGTATGTCCGGATGTTCTTCTCTATATGTAGGCCGCAATAAGCCTCATGCATGAAGTTTATATTTGAGCTAAATATTTTTATTTGGATGTTTGTTACCGTTATATCATGTTACAAATGCATTTCCGTTATTAAATGTTCATATAAGTGTCATTAGTAGCAAATATCAGTTGGACCGTCCAACGTGTGATGTCATCACGCTCTGTAGAATTAGCGCCATAAATTATGAGCGTTTCAACCGCTCAAAATTTTTCAACATTTTAAATACCTATTTTTTAATAAAACAATGTGAAGGTTTACAAAAGTATTTTAATTTTTTCCGGTGTTCAAACGATATTGATTACAAAAAAAAAACATGCATGAAGCTAATTCCCAACCGATTCTCGTAAAACTTTGTAGGCACCCCCCTGCATACAAATTTCTGTAAATTTGTATGGACGTGGGGTACCTTTTCATCGATTCAGATTTGGAAAAATTCCAAAATGGTGAAGCCATACATTTAGTACTTCCAGGTATATATTAAGTTATGCTTGCGAGATCTACAGCTCACAGAGCCACTAGTTAGATAGAAACTTGTGCGACGGAACTTCACATCTAATTAACAATTTGATTGCAATGCAGACTTAAGCTCCATACACAATCTTAAGATATAAATATTGCTTCTAACATTATCATAATGTCCCATGCGGGGTTCCCCTCATCTGGCAGAATATTATTTGTCAGAAATACACTTCGCATAACACACATCGCTGAAAACTTTTAGTTAAATTTATTTATTTAATCGTATGGCGATATAGTCACATAGGCAAAAATTATGTACAGTATATTATTTTATAAGGCAACATCCAAGTTTAGTTAAATGATACTTTCGCATAAATATATACTTGCCATAATAGTAATTTCGCATAAAATTCATTTGGCAGAATTTTCTAAGTGGGTTAGATATTATATGATAATTATGATTGATAGGTTAGTATTTTCTGCCAAATAATATTATGCGAAAAGAAATTCTGCAAAGTAATATATTATGCGAAAGGTAATTCTGCCAAACGACATTCCACCATCCTCCAAGCCCTGCCAAGTAACATTATGCAATACAAAAATATGTCAAAAAACTTTCTGCAACACAATAGGGAATCGTCCCATGCGTTACGATAGTGTAGGTACATTGCTCTGCACTTAGAAGTACGTTCTGTAATTTGATCCAGCCGAATCAGTGGTGCACTTTGTGGTAGGTAAGGTCACCAAATATATCGATATAAGTGTTTTGCCGTTCCTGTGGCCTATTTAATAAAGCTACAAGCTACAATTTACAAGCGGAAGTCTCTTCCTAATACATAGGGTTAGAAAGAAAGTTCCGCTTGTAAATTGTAACTGGTAGCTTTATTAAATAGGCCACTGCATTGTCGCTATTAACCTTTACACATGTTACTACAGTAGCTATTATAGTTGTGCGAGGCAGTAAAGAAGTGTGATAGAAAAAAATACAACTACCAAGAACACCAACGTGAACGCACTTACGCACATATAGGTAAACTAGCTTCACCCGCGTGATTTAAGAATCTATGTCGTTTTGTCTACTGTAATAGGGTGCGGGGGAGGCAGGGGTAGGAGATCAGCGAAAATATGGTTTTATTTTTAGATGGTTTTGATGTAGATTGTAGATACTTACGATTTTTTCATTTTACTTAGAATGGAAACCCGATGACTTACTCCTCCCGCCCCGTCCGTCCCGCCGCGCCGCCCGCACTCGCCTAGGTACCAATTGACAACGATCGAGATGGCACCAAATACAAATTTAAAAATCTATTAGGATACGTCGGTCTCGTTTCATACCTCAAAAGCAAAAATAGAACCCTTATAAGGATCACGTGTGCCTGTTGTCAGTCCGTCTGTTATAATAATATAACCGATTTGCTCCGAAACTACTGGACCGTTTGAATTACAGTTTGGCACAAATAAGAGTATTTTCAAGAATTTTCATGACCACATTATTAAATTTCAAAATCGATGCCATTTTCGTAATAAACGTCCCAAAAAACAATAAAAACGAAACCCATGATATTTAGACATTTCAACCCCATTGCACCCCAACATTACAGGGAGATGGTTTTTCACGTCCGCCACGTTGGATTTTAAAATCGTTGTTGTTTTCGTAATCAGGGACCCGATAAACCATAGAAATAATACCCATGTTGATTTTCAGACTTTGTCACCACATTTTCTTTTAGGGGTTGAATTTTCAAAAAATCTGAAACACGTGTTTATTCATTTATCGTTAGGAAGTTAGTGTTGTTTCGCTAGTTAGTGAAGTTTCGAACAAAATAGTCTAACTAATCTTGTTTCCCCATACAAACTTTGGACACTCATTTCACCCACTTGGGGGGTGAATTTTGAAAAACCCTTTCTTAGTGCACCTTATAAGAAACCTACGTGCCAAATTTGGAATCTCTAGAACCAGCGGTTTGGGCTGTGTGTTGATATATTATGTCAGTCAGTCAGTTTCTTCTTTTATATATTTAGATTAGGTAATAGAAAAATGCATTCTATTACTGCTCCACAACGTTGTGACTTGTTATAAAATTTTATTTATAAATGACATTGCTTCAGCAAGCAAATCTCAGCTGAAGGTAATAGTGCCACACCCAGGTCAAAGAGATCCATTTATTAAAGTTTTGTCGTCCCAACGACTTAATTAAATTTTAAAATTTAGGTATTTTAGCGGTGGTCTTTTTTATTTGAGGTCCGTCTACTTAAATTTAAGCTTATTATTATTCGGGCATCTAAAATATTAAACAGGAACTTTCATCGGGCATATAATAATATAATTTGGCTGTGTATTAATATTTTAACGCCAATAAATTTATATTAGCCTCAAATATAAGCATCATAACTAACAACTAACACTAACTAAGCATTATAACTAGTGACTATGCCAATTCTCGGGATTAGTTGCCAAGTGGACCCCAGGCTCCCAGGAGCCGTGGCAAAAATGCCGGGATAACGCGAGAAAGATGATGATGATAAGTATCATATTATTGACCAAAGCGTAGCGAAGTTCTACGGTTTGACTCGGGCATTTTGCTTTTGTATGTCCGGATGTTCTCCTCTACAGGTCGCAATTCTCAACCGATTCTCGTGAAATTTTGTGACCAAATTCTACGATTAAATATAATTTTTTTGTCGATCCGGTTTTTGGAAATTTTTCTAAATGGCGGAGTCATGATAGTTCGCGCCTAAACAAATAGTCGTATCAAAATAATAACAGTATTTTCTTTTTGAGATATGTTTACAGATTAAATGTCGAAAAATGCATAAATTTTGTATTGCTGATTTTGGCGGTATTTAGATATTTAGTTTTTACTCGAGAATGAGTAGCTGAATTTCATGGCGTGTTTTGCAAACATTCGCCTTTTTTGTTTGCACCGGGTGGTCCCTGGTTCGATCCCCAGTAATTGTATGCTGCTACATAATTTTTTGTATTTTTTTACACTTAAATTTCGTATTGTTTTTTATTTTTCTATTTTGAAATTGATTGATCAAGCAAAGCGTATTCATTTCATTTTTACAAGCTTTTATTTAACTAGCCCTAAAAAATATGTTTTTTTTTTGTTATTTTAATTCTCTAAAGTGTTCTAAACGGCGGAGCCATACATTTATTTAGCTTTAAGTGGTTATCCTTATTCCAAATTTTAAACAATTTTATTTACAGGTTTTCTCTCAAAATACGTAGATTTATTGCACCATAAACTTTGAGGTTTAGGTAGTATAGAATCGTTTGTCTAAGCGGGTTTATGGATCCAATTATTCAATAATATTATTGAAAAATTCAATAAAAATTTGAGAAAAATTTACTCAACGCCTGTTTGTGTACGCCTGCTTCCAACAATAGTTCTGCTAATTTACACAGAAGCGAACTGAACTGTATGTGAACCTAGACTGCGTAACGTTAGTCGACCAAAAGTTACATCTACAAATAAATCACTCTGCGAACCGATGTTCGGCGAATCGTTGTCTGCGAATCGACAATCATTAGGTACCCAGTACCCATCTAATATAGCTGACAACTAGAAAGCCTGATTAGCGAAACACAACAATCTAGTTACACAGAAGTAAGAAACAATTGAAACATTAAACAATAACCACTTTTATCACAACCAGATCGCGTTCGTATCTTCACACGCCGCTGGGTACCTTAATGCGATCAATTTGTACTTCTGGTCGACCGAGCATTCGTATTGTGGGTAAACAACGGACTGTCGGCACATTGATACTGTCTCTGTCTTATCTATTTTGATCTGATTGATTTCTATAACTAGTATAATACATATAGTGACGACCATTAACATCAAGTAATAATATTTGTTAACTACTTTTCACGACGCTATTGTTTCCTACATACCTGTGTATCTTGTGTACTTTTTATGTCGAATATCAAACAATAATAATACGTGTTATAAATAATACAATTTTATACATTTCAGTCGAGTAACGTGGCCTAAGTATAAAAAGCTTGATGAATACTTTTTCTACTGTGACCTAAATAATTAAACAAAATTAGGTATATAAAAACCTTTCATTAATCACCAACCACCGGCATGGACCCAAAATACTGGATTTTGCCCTCTGCACTGCTCCATGGGCTCAACCTCTAAGCTAAGAAGGAGTCGACTCTGTCACCTGTCACCTCAGACGTCTAATATGAGACGTTCCGACACCTTTTTATTTGTTTTTAACTGGCGTCCAAATCTCAAAAGAAGGATCTTAAAACGTTAATAATTTCATAATTAATTTGTCTGATTCGAGAAAGTACCTAATTTAAATCCACCAAGTGTTTTTTGGATTACGCTCGTTATTAGTTAATTATGAAATAATAATTAAATATAGCTAATGCAAAAGGAAGTGGAAGGAAGTAAACGAAAATAAGATGTTCATGACAAAAAGATATCAACCATTTTCCAACCATAATATCCGATGATTTGATTCATTGATTATTAGGTAGGTACTTTTGAAAGAAGACAAATCAATACTACGCATAGGTACCAACAAAACTGACCGATGGAAGTGAACATGAGACACACGAATATTTTAATATTTTGTTTGCTGTCATGCTTTATTAAAAAAAAAACATATAATTATGCACTCCGTTCATTAAAAAAAAAAACAAATTTGCTGTAACTTCAACTAGGTATTATGTGGGTATCATTTTCATTGATTGAAATAGACTTATAACATTAATAACATTCGAATTGAATTCATAGTTTCAAATTTACATTTTATGTGATGGCGTAAATCGCGCTCGAACAATTTCGCTTCGCATTCGTGAAAACGGATGCGCATTAACAAATACGTTTGAATAGTAAGTAAATACCTACATTTTCATTAAATACGACAAGTTTTCATTTGTGCATTGGCTAACCTATTTGCATGCAATGCAATGTTCTAGTAACAAGTATGGTTGCTAGAGCTCCGAGAATGTACCATGTTGACAACTATGACTTCCATCAAATTTTATTTTATTTAAACCCATAACCCTACTTTCTGTTTAAGTCGCAGACGAGTAAAATGTTGATATTGGGGTATAACGTGTACAAATGTATAGACAAAAGTGGAATTCATATTCCTACAAGTTTCCTATTAAGAGAATATCCCCTGAAAAGTATAAGCGCTAAATCTGGATTCAGCTATTATTTTCTATAACAAGATGTATTTTTTCCGCAAAGATATCTAGGACTTTTTGTGTAGAATTTAATAAGCTTTAATGTTGCCTTACACCATATTTTCATAGAGAACGTATATTTAGAGTAAAACGCAAATTTCTCCAGGATGGTCCAAATGTCAAATAGTGTGGACATGAAAGAGACCTTTAATTAACGTACATACCAAATTTCATATCTTTGGAAGGATTTCGAGGTTAGACCTAATCCGATTGTACTATTAAACAGCCTTGGTTATTTAAAAATGAAATTGTTGGCCACTAAACTCGTCCTATTGTATCTTTCAAATATAAAAAAATATATTTAATAATTAATAAAAAATATTAAATGCCGTTGTCAAGTACGAAATACCTGCTGTGTTCTTTATTAATTCTTAACTTTAAAAATAGTAATATTAGTACCATAATAACAGTTTTTAAAGATGCTCTGTATTGAGGCTTTTTAACTAAGAGGGTTTGGAAAGATGCAAAAGCTATGTATGCTAGTTTGCCTCTATCGTTCATGTTATAAACCATAGTGGGTAACCTACCTTGTTCAAATCAAATGCCTTAAGGAAAACACCTAGGCAAAATAGTATCAGTAATCCTGCAAATCCAAGTTTCGAAGAGATGTCAATTACCTGTATCGAGTTCATATTTTCAAATTAGATATTTTATCGTCCCCCGTTTGCCAGTTCAGACTTGTCAAGAGAAATTGCGAGGTCAATAAAATTGTAAAGGTAGCATGTTACAGCATTTCTCTCTTCCTGCTAACAAGGTAACAGACACTAGGTCGTTAATCACGGCAGCTAGCGGGGACCGATAAACACACCACATTTCTCACAGTAACCGCTCTGACACGATAAAATACCTCTTGGAATGATTAAAGTTTTAATTGCTTGTGGCCTGCCTTTAATGTTTCTGTGTGTGAGGGTTAGAGTCAATGAAGCCAGTTTCATATTTTGATCAAATGTCGTGCGAAAACATCATTCCACCACTTCATCTTGCCACCATACTTGACAAACACAAAATTTTTGGATTGGATTTGGCATAGGTACATAATATATTTTTACATTTTTTGGAAGAAAGAAATTATAAAAATTCACCGCTTCAAGCGAGATTCGAACTCGCAACCTTCTGCAATTTTTTACTCATGATAATAAAGTTGTTTTCATACACATGAGGTCATCTAATGTATAAAATTCTCTAACTTCTACCATTTAATTTAATTAATTACTGACTTTTCATATTACCACTAACAGTAGAAACTATGTAATTTTACCGTCCAATTTAACCAGTTTTCGTATTTTCAATAGCAATCAAGCCATTTGTCCACTGATTAGCATAGTTTCCAGAAACTTCTTCGATAAAACTTCCCACCGAAACTTATTCTTGTCGCATTCGTTTTTGTTAACTTGCTTGAATTCAAGAATTACAATTCTTCCTCTAAATAAGTACCTGTAAGATAAATGCTTGCATTTTTAATGTTTTATTTATTTATTTCTAATAAGCATAACTAAGTACAGTCAGCGTCAAACGTTAGCGTGTCAGACTATGCGTCAAAAGTAGGTATCTTAGTTTATAAAAAATCGGCCAAGTGCGAGTCGGACTCGCGGACGAATCGTTCTGTACCATTACGCAAAAAACGACAAAAAAATCACGTTTGTTGTATGGGAGCCCCATTTAAATATTTATTTTACAGAACAGACAACGGACGGACAGTGAAGTCTTAGTAATAGGGTCCCGTTTTTACCCCTTGGGTACGGAACCCTAAAAAGGAACATGTACCTATTTTTTTATCTGTTTAAAGAGCAGTTAAACTGTTGCAAATACGTTTGAACGCGATCTGCCGAGATAATTTATACCTATACCTATGGCTCCAGGTTCTCAATTAGGTTGTATTTATTTTCAACAAACACTTATAACTCCGTCATTTCTCAATTCTCAACTGGCTCTGTGAGCTGTAGACCTCGCTGTAGCTGTAGACTCCGCCGTTTATAATATGTAATTTAGAAAATTGAAATGCCATAAAAACATATTTTTATAGGGCTATTTAGTTAAATAAACACTTGTAAAAATGAAACAAATACGCTTAGCCCGCGCTTGATCAACCAACAAAACGATTTTTTTTAATAATAAAAAACAATACGGAATTTAAGTGTAAAAAAAAAGTTGTCCCTTCATACATGCTAGATGACAATTTTTTATTAATGGCATCAATCAATCAGGTTTGTTTTTGGGATCAAATGTGGGACCTATATGGAACCCATTGCATTAAAGCAATACAAAAGTCAGAAATGATAGTCAGTCCGACAGTCGTACTTCACTCGCGAATCGCTCCTAACAAAACGATAAGTGAACGTGACGTCAAGGTCACTGAGAGCCCATCTTGAATGTATGGAAAATAAGTAAAATTGCGATTTTGTCGGTGAAATATTGCGTTTATGCATATAGCATATATTTTTTTGGATAAAATGCAAGGAATAGAATGGTATCTTTACTTTATTCCTTTTTGAAAGTTAAAAAAAAACTTTAAATTTTGAAACTTAGATTCTGTATTTTTTTATCATTTCCATATATTATTTTAGTATCCACATTATTGTGATATTGCTCATTTGCTAACTACTAATTTTACTTGATTTTGTTACAAAATTTAACATTTGTCAGCATCCCTATTACTGGGGATAGATAGAACCAGGGACCTCCCTACTTCAAAGCGAATGTTTGCACACTGCGCCATGATAGCTCTTAGCTAAGCTGACGAAATTTGGCTACTTATTCTCGATTAAAAATTAAATATCAAAATACCGCCTAAACCAGCGATACAAACTTCCTGCATTTTTTGCCATTTACTCTGTAAACAGGTCTCAAAAAGGAAAAAAAATATATGATATTGATATGACTATTTATTTAGGTGCGAGCTTTCACGAATCCGCCATAAAAAAAAAAAAACCGGATATACAAAAAAAAAATCGATTTAATCATAGAATCTGGTCACAAAATTTCACGAGAATCGGTTGAGAATTGCCTCCTGTAGAGGAAAACTTCCGGACATACGAAAGCAAAATCCCCGAGTCAAAACGTAGACCTTCGCTACGCTTCGGTCAACTAATTATAGATACTTACAATATTTACGTACCTACAGACTGGTGCCATTTTTGTCAAAATCTAATTTTGATGATGGGATCCATGAGCAATCGAGAGAAATCCTGAAATTATATTGGCGAACAAATGTATATAGGTACAGGTAGTGATTTTTGTATTTTCATCAACAAATCAAGCATTTACGTCGAAAAACTTGAAACTTGATGAAGTCGAACTGCTGGTGAAGACCAGAACGGAACACCTCAACGACAAGTTCCGATGATGGGTTCCATGAGGGATTGAGGGAACTCCTCAAATCTTAAAAGCATATTAGTATATACAACACAGCACAGATATACAAGAGATATTAATTTATTAGTATATTAATTTATAAACCATGCATATACATTTAACAGTCAGTGCTATTTGTATTTGTATCTAAAGCGCTGGTGGCCTAGCGGTAAGAGCGTGCGACTTGCAATCCGGAGGTCGCAGGTTCAAACCCCGGCTCGTACCAATGAGTTTTTCGGAACTTATGTACGAAATATCATTTGATATTATCAGTCGCTTTTCGGTGAAGGAAATCGTCTTGAGGAAACCGGACTAATCCCAACAAGGCCTAGTTTCCCCTCTAGCTGGGTTACAAGGTCAGATGGCAGTCGCTTTCGTAAAAGCTAGTGCCTACGCGAATTCTTGAGATTAGTTGCCAAGCGGACCCCAGGCTCCCATGTGCCGTGGCAAAAATGCCGGGACAACGCTATGATGATGATGATGATGATGAGTCAGTGCTATTTGTCTGCTCATGAAGATCAAAATAGAGTGGAGTAGTTCACGTCACGTATTAATTTCACGTCTTGGGGCTAATTGTAAATTGTTATGAGATAGAATGAAATATTTTGTAAACCGTTTTTTTTTGTCTTTTTTAAGTAGTACAATGAGCATTAAATACTGTATGAATATCTAATCGTTATTATTTATTAACACGAAATATAATCGCAAATAGGTTATCTTGAAAATTAAGCGAATTGTACGGTTAATTAATCTGTATTTTGCCCTTAAATTTGCATTGTGATAAAATTGCTGCAAATGCAGTAGCTGCTGGTGTTATGCATTCCTAAACGAGTTAATCTTAGTCGAGGCGAAGGTTTTGGCATGTTTTCGAAGCCATTATGCAGAACGGCTGTGCTATTTATTGCCCAGCAACGAACAGATGGCCACTGATGGCGGCGGTCGAGTTACCTAATGTTAGTGTAAGTTATGAAGACTTGGTAATGTAGTCTCCATGGATTTATAACTTTAAATAGGTGCAGAAATAGGGTATGTATCAGGAAAATCTAAAAATTTTACAGCAGCTCAGGTAGACGTCCCGATAGACTGCCTTAAACGGAGGCTATAGGTATCATATGTTCGCTTTAGTTTTAATTTAGTATTGCATGTCTTACTTAATCAAGCTTTCCTTTCGCTATTTTTCATGTTTATGCATCAATGTTGGTTAAATGTAGGCATGAATGATAACAAAAAGACATAATGTAGAAATCAATTTGACATAAAACGTAAGCTCGAATAGGGTCGGCTCCCCAGGTCCAATCTATGCTATATTTCTTCCTGCTCTTAGACAAAGTTGCTTTCGGCGATCGAGGTTACAAACTTGGATTATTCATTGGGCCAACATCATAGACAAATCTGCATAAAATCAGAACTACCGGATTTGACACAAACGCTAAATGTATTAAGTTACTGGTTTTTAATAATCTATATAATATATAATTTATATAATCTGTGTATTACAAAGATGTATTTTTCAAATATGTACCTATTAATACATCAAGTACAAAATTGCTTCACAGTATATTTAATATATAAAGTACTTTTTTCTACTTCTCGACTATAATCTGTGTACTAAAACTTCATATGCAACACTACAACCTTACTCTTTTCAACGTAGGATAGTCTATGGCACTTCCGACTCAAGCATAAGAATTATATCGATACGGTTTAGTCAATTATAAAATTTTTGAACATAAAACTTCATACATTTCGATAAAATATTTCTTGTTTAAGGAGACTCGATGTTTTTGTTGGCCAACCAATCACAAAGCAGATGCGACGCAGCAGCGTGTTTAAGTAGGCTAATTTGCATTGAATCGAGTCTCCTTAAACAAGAAATATTTTATCGAAATGTATGCAGTTCTATTTTCAAAATTTTTATAATTGACTAAACCGTATCGATAAAATTCTTATGCTTGTGTCGGAAGTGCCATAGACTATCCAACGTTGAAAAGAGTAAGGTTGTAGTGTTGCATGTGAAGTTGTAATACAAGAAAAAACATTTTATTTTATGTTGTAGTAGAAACAATTGCTTCATAAGTCAGAAACGCGCATGTGACACCCTTCATATAGCAACATCCATACCCTACGAAAACCGATTAGAGTTGCTTGTTAGTCTCCATAGGCTACGGTGGCCAAAATCGAGAAAAAAAATGTCTTAAAATTGAATTTAGCGCAGAGCAGGTACCAGGGCCTCATGAGAAGGTGTCGTTGACCAACCCGCCGGGGGCGCCGGGCCCGGCGACCGGGGCGCGTACGAGTATGAAGGTATCGCGGGCTGCGGCAGATCGCTTATCTTAGCTGTATACGAGTACCTACTTTTGGTTTGTTTACCTATATGATTCTACTAGTTGAAAGTATTATTTTTTTCACATCACCTATTCGAAAAGGGAACTTTTCTTCCCTGCTAGGAGGGATCAAAGTGGCACTTTTCTGTTCAAGGACATTTTGTTGCCAGTATGAAATATTGACACAAAGACATATGAAATTAGTATGCATATAATCGATTACAATTTCTTTATAATCGATTACGTGCATACAATTTTTCTAACTTAAATAATATTTTGTTGTAATTGTAAACAATAAATGTAATTAGCGTATTTCAAATTAATTAATAGCATATTTAAATTAAGTAAATTAATTAATTAGCGTAATATTTACAAAGAAACGTAAAAAAACATTAGTTTAATAATTAAATTTTTATTTTGACATTTTAGGTCTCCTTAAACGCAGCCATACTTGTCTATGCAATTTAAAAAGTTTATATTTAAAAAGTTACGTACAAATATTTCACAAAGCATAATTATGCGGTTCTGTATTGTGTATAAATATGTAAATACTTAGTTTAAATCAATAACTTTATAATAATAAATATAAGTGATATCAGTCTTCATAGTGTTCTTCCGAAGATTTGGTTCAAAGGGGTAAGAGCTTACATTGTTACCAGAAAAATCTACAAAAATAATGTACTTGATTTTCATTGTATCATTTTAGGTGTTTGCTGCTGGCTTTGAAAAGATATTAGGTACATAATTATGAGCTGTAGGTACTTTTAATTTGTCAGTACAGTCACGTCTGAGAATATCGATACGGACAAAGTGCCAGAAGTATGTACCTATACTAAGGGCGTGTATACATATTTTTGGCGCTTTGTCCGTATCGATCTTAGCTTAAAATAATAATGTTTTGAAACCTAATATATGTATGTAATTTCCTCATAGGTGATGTGAAAAGCAGTATGTGTCACATGGTAGCAAAATTATTTTCACCTTGGGCGTTAACACTTGAATCCCTCACTACGCTCAGGATTCTATGTTAGAATCCCTCGCTACGCTCAGGATTCTATTATAGAATCCTTCGCTTCATTTAGGATTCAATTGTACGCCCTCGCCGTAAATATGTCATTTTGCTCCCTTGTGACACAAGCTACTATTTTTGCCTCGTAGAAAAAGTATTGTATACAATAGTGATATAATCAAGCTCTCTATTATATCACGATTGTATAAAATACAATTTTTTTACAAAATAACTGTACACCATACTTACAGAAAATTTGTCTATTCAAACCTCACAGTTTTTACTCTTAGTAGAGAGCATTATAAACGTGAGATACTACCTACGCCTGTGCACCTATTACCTTAGGTACTATGTAACTAATCGTAATTGCATGCGCGTTAGTAATATAATACTTAAGTTCTCAGCTCTAGTGTATCAATGCTGCAGCTACTCAACTGAAGCATAGATGAATAAATAGTTACTACTGAAGTACCAAAAGTTTGCCAAGTGCGGTGGCTCCTATCCTATGCTTGGCAGTTTACAATTACATCATAGTTTAAATTAGTACGATATGGTGTGCCTTCCCTTCTAGTTTCGTATCAAAACCTAGAACATTCCGCCAAAGTTACATACGGAAACTATGTTAATTAGTCAAGCGGGTTTTATTACCGGCAACTAGTAACTCCCGAATCTCGTGATGTAGTCTTCTTCAGGGCACTTGTATGTGTTATCAATATAGATTTTCCGTCATTGCTCTTTTCACAATCTATGATTAATTATTAACAGATAAAAACCCCTTTAATTAATAAGAAATAAGGGCAGAGGATTCTGGCAACCGAAAGTTGAGTGATCGGATTGGTCCATAGATATAATGGATTGGTAAAAGTTTGTCAAAAGGTACCACATTGTAGCTTACCATAAGAACGCTCTGACAGGTTTTTCGTATAAAGATACATGCAATTATCGTCCTTATGGTAAGCGACAATATGGTACATTTTGATTGAAAACTTCACAAATAGGCACATAATAATTTAAAAAATCTATAGTTTGTGAGGATACGGATCCCTCCAATTTATCCGTTAGGTAAAATGGTACAGTAATGCATACTCTCTTGCTTGTCATAGATAACAATATATTAAATAAGTTAGATGTTAACGATGACAAAGGTGACTGTCCATTTGTAACTGCCGCTGCACTGCAGTTGCGACGTTACGCGGTGCCGCACTACTGTAGCAGCACGACTGCGGCTGTTGCGGCGTGCAGTCGCGACAGCGTTCGTTGATGGCTTGTCAATGTCAAGTCATATAATGTCAGACGTACAAATAAAATACTAATTTACTTTTGTATTTTTTACGTGAAGAAGCGAGTGACGATAATGCTACATGCTACATGAATAAGAAGACCAGTTTGCCTTTCTACAATAGTCTGAGTCCGACGAAGGCAGCTACGCAATATTAATAAGAAATCTGATATTTAATGGTGATCCTTTATTCAGATAATATTGCCGATTAAATGAAAAGCAATTCAACATTGAATTAAACTTAATAATTGACTAAATACAATCAAATTACTCAAATAAAATTAATGCAGAGGAAAAATTATTCTTAACATTAAGGTAAGTTCACAGTGTGAAATTTTCTTCCCCATCCTCTTGCCTAAATGCGTGACCACCAGGTGACCACCGCACACAGCAATCCGATGCGATGAATAAAATTATTTGTAAGAGCTATAAGTAATTGCGCAATTTACACTTCATATTGTCAAGTTTCCTATTTGAAACTGAAACACAAATTAAAATCCCTTTTATGTTGCAGGTGTCCATGGGCGGCACGGCACTCTTTATGATATGACCGTGCATCCATATAAAACTTGACGGGCGAGACAAGAAATCCTTTATGAAGAAAGCTATTGCCCTCACCTTGGCCGATAGAAAGAACTTCAAATAAATTAATTTGAATAATAAATGGTTTCCTCGTGTTGGTGTGATGAAAAATTGCGTGTTGCACTGTAACAAAGTTTGTTTAACCCTCATGCCTTAAGACCCCCGCAACTGTCAATATTCTAAATTTTAAAGCATTCGCTTCTCTCGTGGTTCAATTTTGTATCCTTTCGTATGTTTGGATATCAATATATTACCAGGAGGTATTAAACAACATCTTTGCTCCTTGTAATAAAAATTAATGATTGCTTCGTTTATTTAGCTCAGGAATGGCTTTGCAAATTTTGCAATGACAAAATTAGAAAGTGTCGCCATAAACGACATTATATAATATGATATTACGACTAGAGTTGCCAGGAATATTCGGCAACTATTCGGCCTATTCGGCCACTTTGCCGATTATTCGGTATTCTATTTGCCTCTCTATCGCTCGTGCCCTGTCGAGCTTATAGCTATCCTCGCAAAACTACGAAAAAATAAAAGAACAGTTTATTTAATGAATTTATCATGAAATGATAAAAAAAATCACGTAGGAAAATATAGCTTGGCCAGGATTAGGGAATATTACGCGAAACTGCGTAGGGGGCGCCAGGGCGCCACTAACACAATCTGAGGGTCTATCGCAAACCAAGATGAAAATCGAAATTTCGTTATCTAACATCTCTGTCACTCTTGCATATTCGAGCGATAAAGAGACAGATAGCGAAATTTCGGATTCGCGTTTTCCGGTAGGTCCTCTGTAAACAAACCGCCTTGATGCATCAATGTCATATTTTGTGATCTCTGAAAACTTGTCAAAAACCTATTAAAGGTACAGTATGTATACTACAGTATGTTAGTATGTATACGTGTCTGTAGTGGGTACAGTGTGTTAGTATGTATACGTGTATGTAGTGGGTACAGTATGTTACTCTATGGTTTACTAAAAAGGCTAGTCCTGCACTCTGGTGGCAGAACATTGCAGTAATATCCCCTTTTGTCTTAGGGTAGTATACTAGTACCTAAAGGAAATGGATGAGTAGATTTTTGTTTTTTCTTATTTACTGACAAATTGGGACACTATTTCCCCTCTGCCGAGGTACAAGATAAATTGTGCATGCATACAACTAGCGCGGTGCGTGTTGTACACAATTATTGTGTACAACACACACGTTTCCTAACTGGCACTGTGATATGGCTCAATATAGATTAGCAAAAAAGTTTACAGTAGTTTACTAGTACCTAAAGGAAATGGATGAGTAGATTTTTGTTTTTTCTTATTTACTGACAAATTGGGACACTATTTCCCCTCTGCCGAGGTACAAGATAAATTGTGCATGCATACAACTAGCGCGGTGCGTGTTGTACACAATTATTGTGTACAACACACACGTTTCCTAACTGGCACTGTGATATGGCTCAATATAGATTAGCAAAAAAGTTTACAGTAGGGACAGTCGCCATCAGATATATCGGAGCGACCGAGGTGCTAAAAATATCTGAACACTCTAGCGCCTTGACAATAAAGGCGTGTTCAGATATTTGTGAGCTCCTGGACCGACCCGATATATCTGCGATATATGGCGACTGTACCATCGGGGTTGTATATCCTTGGGTGTAATAAGCTCCTTATTAGAACGTAGTGGTTATATCCTCTTTGCTTAGAACTACTCATATCTGTGACCCAAAGACATTTCAGTGCAGGTGACAGATTTGACGTGCGGTCTGCAGCCGCAGTTGCAATAATACACTAAATACGCAAAAATGGCCATGCTACGTGCAGTCGGCCTTGTCATTAATTTTACTATGGAAATTGACAATAACACCGACGTGTCGGAGCAGTAGTGCAGCTGCGGTCGGGAAAACGTTAAAATCACCATATTATGTGCAGTCGATATCGTCATTCATTTTACTATGGAAATTGACAATAACACCGACGCGTTCAGGCCGCTGCAGTAGTGTCGGTGCAGTCGCGCTGCTGCGGTCGTAAATGGACTGTCACCTTAAAGAGCGATGGCACCCAATGTCAGTTAAACTATTACCGACACATTGGTCCCTCTACCAGTTAAAACACTAAAATAGCAATGAAAATTTTCCCGACCTATCGTGCAGAAACTTTCAGGGAAAACTTTTGCTAGTTCATGTACTTTTCCAATGCTTTATTTTTGATGTTCATGTCTCTTTATCGACTTGGGCGATGAGCTCTTGGTGACCTGATTTTAATTTATAGTCTGTCTTACCGTAACCATAGAGTAACTTATACTAGAGCGGTACTGTCATAGTAAATTTTGTAACCCCAGTAAATTCACTGCCATCTGTCGACACACTTTAAAACTAAAAAACCGGCCAAGTGCGAGTCGGACTCGCGCACGAAGGGTTCCGTACCATTACGGAAAAAAACAGCAAAAAATCACGTTTTTTGTATGGGAGCCCGATTTAAATATTTATATTATTCTGTTTTGGTGAAGGTCCCGGGAATTCGGTGGATGCGAGCGGCACAGGATCGGTCGGAGTGGCGAGCCTTGTGGGAGGCCTAAGTCCAGCAGTGGACGTCTATCGGCTGACATGATGATGATGATGATTATTCTGTTTTTAGTATTTGTTGTTATAGCGGCAACAGAAATACATCAGCTGTGAAAATTTCAACTGTCTAGCTATCACGGTTTATGAGATACAGCCTGGTGACAGACAGACAGACAGACGGACAGACGGACAGCGGAGTCTTAGTAATAGGGTCCCGTTTTTACCCTTTGGGTACGGAACCCTAAAAATGAAGATTTGTAAAAATATGATAAAATGTATTTAAATATGGATAAATGACTTTTTTATTTGCATTAATTATTTTAATGATTTTGACCCATGTTCTTTCACTGATATGCATTAAAATTGTTAAATAACAAACGAAACCGTCAACGCCATCTATACGACAGTAGGCCAAAGCTAGTAGCGCCCTCTGAACGAGAATCAAACTTTCTTGATTTTCGAGGCACGGTTTTTCCTTAGACTGTCCATCTATTACGGAGTTATATCTATCTTTGCCGTAACTTTAAAACGTAGTTCTTCATCTATTAAAAAAAGGTTCTTATTTCCAAATTATTATTATCCAAATTACAATTATATTCAAAATAATAATAAACACTACTTGATAAAAAATATCCGTAATTGGTTACTGACCTTAAACTACGCTAAAACTGAAAATTTTAAATTGTTAGGTGATTGGCTAGAATAATTGCTGAATGGCGTCGGATCGCATAGGACAGGAACGAATGGCGAAATCTAGTGACGGAGGCCAAGATCCACTCGGGTCGCTGAGCCAGCGAAGTATGTAAGTAAGTAAGTTATTAAATGAATCTCTTGTTTGTGTAAGTAGTATTATGTCAATGTTTGTACATTAAATCTTACGTTAAATATATAAAAAACTTACCCTATTTCTGACTAGTTAACCAAGTAGGGTGGGTACTAGTTTTATAATGGCGCATTTTCATTTCTAGAAAATAATGTCCAATTCCGTGAACAAGTTTCAGTATCTCTCCCCGAGTTTATAAATTACTGTAGACTAAATTAGGGCTAATTTATTTTTATGTTGAAGTTGTCTGTTACAGATGCAGTTACATACGCAATTAATTAAGCCACTTTATCTGCTTTCGTAATCGTTGTTGTATAAAAATTATAATTATTATTACTATACAATTTAGTTCTTTTAAATTTGATTATTATTAAAGACCTCTCGACGAGTATAGGCGTCCTCCATTTCTCTCCACTTTTTCCTATCTTGGGCTTCTTTTGTCCAGTGGTCGTTTGTTAGAAGTTAGAAGTGTTAGTGTGAATCAAATCGGCGCGGACAAGGTGTCCACAAATATCTGATAAGGAAGGCCTATGGATTTTTGAACACCTTAGTTGCTCCCATCTCACATATGTATGCCTACCTACTTCTAATCTGCAATTACCTGAATCTGAAAAGTATCAACTTTTTCTCATATTTTATATATTTAAATTCTCGCTTATATTCAGATCGAGCGGTTTTAAAAGAGTAGGTGGATACTCTAAACGATTTTTTACTACTTATGATACCTATAGAAACACCCATAGAAATATGGGTAGTAATCATTTGTGGACAAATTCATTATGATTACTTACATTGTGTACCAGGTAACTACATAAATTTATTAAAATTGAAATTGCCATCGCCATTGCCAGTGATTTATTTATACGTTTACGAAAACCGCACCAAAATAAGGTACATCTTATGTCTGATTTATTTCAAGTTTTTAGATAAGAGTGAGAAAGACGTGGGTACTCTCGGGGATTTTGATAATAATATTTTATTAGGTCGGTACCAATAACAATAAGGTAGTAGGTAGGTATAAGCTGCAGTTACTAATTATGGTTAGGTCAAACCATAGGACGCTGCAGCTACTAATTAGTGTTCCGTGCAAAACTTTGTTTTGGCAAACGGAACACTTATGGGATCACTTCGGTCTTGCAAATCAGTTAAATGCGTTTTTCTCAGAGACCATTTGACGTAGATACCTAAAATTTGAAACAGTTGTAGCAATTACCACCACTTATATTGTAAATTAGTCAAAATCGCTTATTTCTTATTTTAGGGGGAAGTTTAGGGGGTTGAGAGGGGTAACCAGATTTTTTATTTTATTTGTAAGAATCGTGTGGGGTACCATTAGAAAGCTTGCAAAAAATTGAGTCGATGAACTGATTTTGACTTCATTTTAGACTGCAGTAGTTTCGATAAAAAATGCATTTAAAGTTGCAAGTTTTCATACAAAAATATTCGCCTCTGTCCTGGGGATTTTCCCAAAAACTATAGCTAACAGGCAGCTAACCAGACAATAACCAACTAAAACGAGCATGAAGACGGCGGGAAAATTATCAGGATAACGTAACCGTTACTAGTTTTTTGACTGCAGCCTGATCTTAGGTTACTTAGGGAATCAGTACTTGGTAATTCTGTACTTTACAATGGTTGCCCTATACCTTAAAAAAACAAGCTTTTTGGAATAGAAATAAGTTTAAATTTGGAACGGGATTTTTCACATACTTAAGTCATTTAGTTAATTTGTTTGTGGAATTTATATGTGTATAGAGTTACTAAATCGTAGATAGCTAGATAAATTAATTTAATATTTATTTAATAGTGTTGATGATTTCTAATTTTGACTACGACTGAGTTCAGTATCTTATTAGTCAAATTACTGTCGAGTTAAGTAAACCTGAATAAGGGCTGTGTGATGAACAGATATAGGAACCCAATACATATTACAAAATTAATGGTCATTTATACAATATGGTACAACACAGTTTCATGGCAATAATGTATGTGCTACTAAAAAAAGGCGTTTTCCCTAGTTAAAACTAATTTTATTAAAACCGATTTTCACGAGTAAAACTAGTTTTCCAAACGCATTTTCAATAGTTGTAACTCCGATTTTTAAAACTAGTTGTCGCAAAAGTACATTGGTGAAAACAAGGTAGATTTCACTAATTATTTCAAATTGATTGCAGTTTAAACTGTAGGTATTCTGCCAGAGTTAAAGGATAGGTGGGCTAACCGTGACCAAACAGCGCGATACCATAAATGAATTCAGCACCCCCGATTTATATGAAAACGATCCCAAACCCGGCCTAGCAGCTTCACCGCTGTAGATAATCAAGATAAAAATGAGAGCCCTAAATAAACCTTGAAGAGCGGATATCTCAAAAACTATACAAGATATCGAAAAACTTGACTGAATAAAACTTGTAACAAATTAAATCTCTTTTCATTTTGTATAAGTGGCCAAGTCGCTCAGACGCATAGTTTCCGAGATATAATCGAAAAACCTTCAAACCCCCTCTCCCCCACCAGGGTTATGGCCGGGGACTTTTGATATGTTCATCTCCTAACTAGTCCAAACAAAGCTACGAAGTTAAAAATTGTGTTCCTTGCATTTCCCTCTATACCTTTTTTTGGGCATTTATTTCCTGGCCTATTAAACTCAAAACTGTAATTCAAGACCAAAAAATCTACGGCAGATACGTCACTGTCAAAAGTGTCAAAGTCACTTAATGTCACTCTCAAGTAAACATTTCAGGTTTCGCCAACCTTTTTGCAATATGCTTCTTTATAATTGGCTTCCTCACTACTCACTATTGATAAATAAGGTTTTTTTTGTCAAAAAAAAGGTTGCCTGTGGTAGATTTTTTGGTCTTGAATTCCAGTTTCGGATATAATTATGTGTAAAATATTATCTTAAATATCCGGCTGAACTAATTAGCATAGTTTTTATGGCTCCGTACCGAAAGGGTAAAAACGAGACCGTCGAGACCCTATTACTAAGACTCCTCTGTCCGTCTGTCTGTCTGTCTGTCTGCCACCAGGCTGTATATCATAAACCGTGATAGCTAGACAGTTGAAATTTTAACAGATGATGTATTTCTGTTCCCGCTATAACAATAAATATTACTAAAAACAGTATTAAATAAATATTTAAGTGGGTATCCCATACAACAAACGTGATTTTTTGCCGTTTTTTGCGTAATGATACGGAACCCTTCGTGCACGTGTCCGACTTGCACTTGATCGGTTTTCTTTGTATATACCTATATCGATTAGCATCTATAACAAATTTTAACTGTCTCTTAAATCTACGAACCAATTCATAAAACGGAAAAGCCGATTTGACAAGAAACATGCTAAAATGTTATACAAAACGTACTTAACCAACACATTGATAAAAAGACATTGACAGTTTTGCAATGCTAAGCCCGCTCGGCGACAATAATCCTGAGGTAATGAATGCATCGACTCCAAACGGAGTTTTCATCTTCTATGACAAATTGAGCTTTCTGCCACAGGTTTTTGGTTCCTCGTTTATCGCTGTTTCTCAGCAATGAGGTAAACATCATTTAACCTAGCGTCTATTGTCTTAGCATTTAATACAATTAATTAAAGTAGAACCTGGTAAATAAACGTAATTAGTAGTTGTTCGATAAGGTATTAATTTTTTAATGTCATTAGAGATAACTAATTTTTACAATACAGAAGACCTACGCTCACATCTTAAGTGATCTTATTAACCGAACCTACACACACAAAGCAAAAGTACTGAATTTTTACAGGTCGTACGCAGTTGTAGTTACATAGAGTAAGAGATGCTCCATAAGGCGGCTGGTTGCTCTATTTAACTTCACTGCGAGTTTCGTTTTATAGGTGCGATCAATGTTATACTTATTGTAAGTAAAATAATGATTCATTTATTCTATTTGACTTATAACAAAACGAGTTGTTTCTTTATTCATAATGTATATGGAAGGGTTAAATTGAGACAAAGAAGTTCATTACTGGTGCGGTCTGGGGGGATATCCGCCATATTGTCGGGTAACGGCGCTCCACTTATTCACCAACTCGAGCACATGTCTCGTAAGTAATTTATCGATGACGTCGTTTTAATATCTTTGAGCTTTGTACCGACATTTCAAATGGAAATAAAGTGCGGCGAACCTCTTTGGTTGGCTTACCTCCGCCTGCGAACGCAGGCCGCTAAGCCAATTTTATATCTTTGTGTCACGAAACTGACCTAAATTAATTGATTAATTATTTATTTAACTCAAAATAGTAGTCCCACAAAAGAATAAGAAAAACATAAAAATAAAATATTACTTTATTAGTAATACAATAAATAATGCGCATCAAAGTTAAAATTACTGTTCAAAACTTGCTCACTTCGCGATTCAAAAAATCTGTTTCGCGAAAAAGGTTACGAATTTACGATCAATCTATTTGTTTGTATAGCTTAAAAGGAAAAAGCGTATTATGTATCATAAAGTCAAATCATTCCTCAGCTTTTTGTATTTTTATTAACCTAGATACACAAACAAAAAATACATTTCTGAAATTCTGTCGCGTAATGCGAGCGCGGTTTTGTTTGGGTTTGTCAAGCTGAGAGGGAATCGACAAGGGAATATCAAGCGAAGCAGTGAAACCAATGATGTTACGATGTTAGCTGTGTTTATATAAGTTTTGAATTTTGATTTTTCCTGCATAATTTATTGACCGGTCAAAACGGTAATTTATTGACCGGGGCCGACGACCGGTTTGGCCTAGTGGGTAATGACTCTGCCTATGAAGCCAATGGTCCCGGGTTCGAATCCCGGTAAGGGCATTTATTTGTGTGATGAGCACAGATATTTGTTCCTGATTCATGGTTGTTTTTATATTTATATTGTATGTCACAATATGGGACCTGTCCTGAAATAAATACTATTCATTCATTCATATATCGTTTTCTGAGTACCCACAACACAAACTTTTTTCAGCTTACCGTGGGGCTTAGTCAATTTGTGTATAAATGTCCTACAATATTTACAAAAAGGGTTGACTAAAGGGAACCCTTTATTATGCCTGACGCGTAATTACACAATACATTGTCAGGATATTAAAATGGATCCTTAACAACACTGTATATGTGATATTTAGGATTGTTCTTTAAGTAAGACTACACTTTGAACGTCAAAACCTTTCTTTTAAAGGTGTGATTTGTTGTCTAACACACCTAACAATTACAGTGGCGAGAGTTCAAAAAGCAACAAAACTGTTTAAACTCAATTTCCATTTTTTAGCGAGTCATTCAGTTTGTTCAGTAACGACGTGCGCGAATGCTTAATTTACCTACCTAATACTGAAGCACAGAAATAATTCGAAAAATCATCTTTCTTTAGGTTCTCATACCACTACTAAAAGAGGAATCAATAGACCTGTTGGATTTCAAGGAGACCTAGCTGATCTTTGTGCAACGGTGGTGCAACGAGTACCTAATATTTGTAAGGAATTACAATCGGCTCTTGTAGCCTTGTAGCCTTTGTAGGCAATATTTATGTCCGAGTGTGCCTGACGAGTAGATAAGTCGCTATATGAGACAGTTAGTCTACGGAAACATTCGACGTCCTACGCTGGTTATTCATGCCCATTTACTTACATAACGTATTGACATTTCCATAAAATTTACTGATTCAACCTTCCTGTGCAATCGCTTATCATAAATATTTTGATTCAGCTTGCTGCCTAGTGTGTAGGAGAAGTTTTCGAACAAAGTGAGATATGGTTCGTCGAATAAATAACTTTTCTGACAAATATTAAAATAAATATTTACCTACATAAGTAAATAAATAATAATGAACACATAAATAAATAAATAATAACAAATACTATAAACAAACCAGTTTACCTTCATTACTTCGTAATCTCGCTCTTTAAAAGGACAACCACGACCTCAACAGTATATACTTAAATATTTTTTTATATACATTTTTAGTTTAATTAAATGTTAATTATTAATATTTCAGGGAAAATAACCTTCGTAAAAACGTAGGTTATGTGTCAAACGCTAACAAAATCTGTCATATTTATTTACATTATTTGCAAGTTTTGTTGACGACTTTACAGGATAATTTTACACTGATTAACCTAGTCACACAGTAAGCTCAATAAGGCTTTTGTTGTGGTTAGGTACTAGACGACGATATATTATACACCGTGTTTTTATTGAATTCCGTTAACTTCGGGATATGGTTAAGTACGTTTAAGAAAACTAAATGTTTTTTGTTATATATTAAAGTAATTAAATGTGGCATATAGCGTTGTTGTAACACGGGCATTACATTTAACTCAACCAAACAATTGAAAACTGTGACATACGAGTATCAATGTCATTTCGAACATCGATCGTCCGAGATAGTACTTAAGTTTAGTAGCAAATGTATAAACTCGTACTCACACACATATATATATGTGGAAGCTTGTAATTTTCATTTCGTAGATAAGTCTGTTAGGCACCTATGTATATTAGGCAGTAAGAATCCCGAATAAAATAAAATAAAATAAAAGCTCTAATCAATATGCAAACAGGCCCTAAGGCAAGTGTACACGCTCGTAGGAGCCTTATCAGAAAAAATAATTATTGATTATCTCCGAAATGGAGTTAATTAGAATACCGGTGTCTTTGAGAAAGTTACTTAATTTAAGATCAGGCAGGAATGCACCCATGTTTAAAATTAACGAAAAAAAAAACACGGTGTATGTAATACATAGTTAAATATAAATGTTATAAATACTTATATACACGGTGTTACTTGAACCACTGAAAACCTGAGACACCCCAACAGTTTTTTTTTTTATAACTCATCTTGAGTATTTATTTTTTAATTCGATAAATATTTAAAGAAATATTAGTTGTATAGTTTTCTTAACAATTCTATTCGACTGGTAATTCTACACAAGATGCTTCGTCGTTTTAGTGACATCAAACAAATTGCTAGTTACCATCGAAAACACTGTTAACAGACCATTTGCATACCTTACTGCAACGAGATAAGGTTTACCAATGGCCAGTTAAGGGTTTTGCTCATTGACAAATAACGTGTCAAATGCTAGTTATTGATATTGTTGCATCGATTCTGAACAAACTGTTTTTAGGTTTTCAGTGGGTCAAGAAACACCTGTATACCTATATAGAAAATATCCATAACTTTCAATATTTCAATCTCAAATATTTTATATAACGTTACTTTAATAAGTTTAAAACAGACAGACAGACTCACGAGTGATCCTGTAAGGGTTCCGTTATTTCCTTTTGAGGTACGAATCCCTAAAAAATGAATCCATTTGTAAGTATTTTGTAGTACGTATTTTATCCTAATATAGTTTGAATACGTATATCACCCACGTACACATACCTATATGGCTGATTTCACGTACTTTATTGTATTTCAAGTGTCGAGGGGTCTGATCTATTGTCATTCCAGCCCCGGGTCACTACAATTGGAAATTCCGAATACGAAATATCAGTACGAACTAGTATATTGTTAGAATTTTATTACGATGTCTCAATGTAGTGAAGTAGCTACTTTGTTTACGGCGACAGCAATTGTTTTTCGCAAAACTGCTGCAGCACTCAACCTATTTGGCTTCTTGCTGTAGCTGTAGGTATACCTTCGGCCGCAGCACTCCACGAAAACTGAACATGAAAATGGCGTATGGTTAATTATTCTTGGAAACAACTATGTTTATAATTCCATATGAAATATCGTCCTACGGACATGTAAGACTATGTTTGACTGAAAACTTGAAGCAGAATCAGAATCAGAATTTATTTGTATAATTAAGATAGTTATGTACAGGTGGTACTTTTAACTTTTAAATACATTTCGATCACTATATATGTTTTATCCACAAATGCGGATGTACAAATTCAAACTTACTATTATAACATACTACTGTAACGTCTGTGAACTGACATGCAAAATCTGACAATAAATGATTATGTACTTACTTACTTACTTAATGTCATGTCTAACCTTAATAATAACATGCTGCATGCATATGTTGACATTAATAATATTCTTACAAATATCACAATCAAACTTGCAAAACAATACAAACAAATTACGAATACAATTTATGAACAAAAACTATTTAATAACAACAATTAATCGTGTGATGTCATAAGGTCATAACATATACAATTTATATAAAATAAAAAATATATTATTATAAAAAATGTATACTAAAGTAAAAATGTGAAAAATAATTCATATTGGCAAGGAAAAGTTTGCTTTTAATTTAAAAGAATCAGAATACCTATAACATATTATTTTAGATAGGTATAACACATGACAAACAAACATGACATGAACTAAATTGGCCTAAAAAAAACTAAACTTAAAAAAATTATAGACCTACGATAGAATAATATAGATAGATATAGATACGTGCAGCGTACCGTTTGGTAGCCTTTTTTACAGCCGCAATGTTCCAGGTATGATAATTAACGCCATATCTCCCTGCAGGCTTCAGACCATTGCGGTTCCCAACTGTCATTAGATTACTGCCATCCTCTTGGGGTTGGAAGTGGCACATGGTGTCAATACGAATTGATGAATACCCTAATCACTAAATTCGGTGCAGCCGTTTTGTGTATATATTTTTTTAAATTTTGTAGCCGCCATCTTGGAAAAGGTCCGCCATCTTGAATTCCAGTGGATGAAATTTGTGTTTCCTCGGATGAAATCATTTATATTAGTCCCTAGTATCACTAAACAAAGCTAAAGCGGCTTGCTTTCTGCATAAAATGCAGCTTCCCGTTTAAATATCGCCGTAAGCCCTAAGACATACGTTGTCTGTGTGAACGACGAATTTAATATCAGGATTAAATTATGCCTAACTACTTAAGGCACCGTGAAAATACTGTTTAAGTGCATTAGGAGAATTACGTGGTTTAGCTTTAATAGCACGGACCCACCTGATGTAAGACCTCGCCATGGCACTCGTACGCTGCGGAATCTCAAATTGCACCGCAGTGGAAGCGAAACCACAGATTACTGTAGTAGAAACAGATACCTATTCTAAATCTTGCTGACTTAAAAAAACAACTACGTCAATTCAACAATTTTTTGATGTTTGTAGGATAAACAATAATTCCTAAAAAATCATCTAATTAAAGAGTTTTCTGGAATCATTCTTTCGATATTATTATTGTGATAATTTTAAATCTACATACTTTTTAGACGTTGCCTCTGTAGATCTTGTGGTCCGAAGACTGATGCCTGGCAACCGCTTTAATGTATTAAAATATTATTATATTGTGCTTGTAGTTGCATCTGATTGCATCTGATTGGTCTGTGTCATTTCTTGTCCCTTTCCCAGGAGGTAGATTTCATGCCGAGACTTTCACTACCAGCGCGAGCTACGCACTACGAGCGTTGCCGATAACACGGTTTGTGGCGAATAGCGAATTCTAAGTAGTGTGTGTACGACAAGACAACATTTATTCAAATCGTTCCAGTAGTTAAGCTGTGAAAAGGTAACCAATAGAGTTAATTTTAAGGTGACATTGAGATGTCAACTTTATTACCAAGGAAAATTACATGAATAGCGCTCGCTTTAACGCCGAAGCAGTAAAGGTGACGTTATTAGAACGTTCATTCCGTCACTCATTTTATTGAAATTGACAGTGAGTGGGTGAGCAGGTGCATCAGCGCCCGCGTCAAGGTAACAGCAGCATTGTTGCAGCTGCAGTTGCCATCGGAATATTACATGCCGCAATAGTAACATCAGTAGTTGTCATCCGAATGTCACATTTACATTTATTACGTATTTTATTATCGATGTTTATTAGCCATCCTATATCTGCATATATAGGTACACGTCATTACAAAGATGTATTTTTCAAATATGTACCTATTATTACATCAAGTACAAAAGTGCTTCACAGTATATTAATTTAATATATAAATTTAATATATAAAGTACTTTTTTTCTACTCGTCGACTATAATCTGTGTACTACAACTTCATATGCAACACTACAACCTTACTCTTTTCAACGTTGGATAGTATATGGCACTTCCGACTCAAGCATAAGAATTTTTTCGATACGGTTTAGTCAACTATAAAAAAATTGAAAATAGTACTTCATACATTTCGATAAAATATTTCTTGTTTAAGGAGACTCGATTCAATGCAAATTAGCAAACTATGGCGTTTCGGAACGTAATTTCGTCGCGGCATCTGTCATATTTCTGCGTCGCCTCTGCTTTGTGATTGGTTGGCCAATCACAGCTCGTCGCGGTCAACAGGATGAAACAAAACGATAGCTCAAATTTATTATTTATTTTATGTTGTATAGTAGAAACAATTGCTTTATAAGTCAGAATCGCGCATGTGAAACCCTTCATATAGCAACATCCATAGACTACGAAAACCGCTTACCGTTGCTTGTCCACAGGCTACGGTGGCGAAAATAAATAAATTATGAATTATGAATAAAATCGAGAAAAAAACTTAAAATTGAATTCAGCAAGGAGCAGGTACCAGGGCCTCATGAGTTACGAGGAGGTGTCGTTGACCAACCCGCCAGTCCCCGGCGGCCGGGGTGCGTACGAGTGTGAAGGTATCGCTCCGCTCGCGTATCCTAGCTGTATACGAGTACCTACATTTGGTTTGTTTACCTCTATGATTCTGCTAGTTGAAAGTATTCTTTTTTTGTCTCGTAGAAAAAGTATTGTATACAATAGTGATATAATTAAGCTTCTCAATCTCGTACCTTACTTAAGCAACTCAGCGAGCTTCGTTGCTTAAACACGGTACTCGACTGAAAAGCTCTATTATATCACGATTGTACTATTGTTGATTAATATAGGTACATGCAGTGAGCTGCGAAATTGCATGGAGAAATTATGAATTAATTCTTTGATAAAGTCGCCATGCACTTTTACGGCTGATGGTACATGATTCAGATGAATAAGTATTAAAATGTCCATAGAAAAACTGAGTAATGGGTGATCGCGCTGTAAAAATATTCCGGGAAAGTTTTTGTTATCTAAAGTTGCGTCTGCTACTTAGGTAATATGTAATCTGTGATGAAACGTTTTCTGCGACATTACTCTCGCCTGCTTTATGTTTGGTGACAGCGGCTGGTATGTCGTTGATAAGTTGCGCTGCGTACCTGCTATTACTGACTTGGGTTTCAGTTTAAAAATATACAAAACGGATAAATTTATTTTACGAAGATGATGAGTATCTGCTTTTAAATTTTAATTGTACTAAAAACTTGTTACGAGTAAATTACATGAACGACTAAAATAGTCGAAAACACGGAAAGAAGTCAAGTGCCGCGGCGGATTTGCGCAAAATCAGTCAAGTGGCGGGGCCCCGATGGATTGTTAGCGCGGATTAAGAGGATTCTACAAAACCGTCGATTTAAGCTTATCTATGTATGAAAGTATATATTAAAGCATACATCGTTGAAATCAGCATTAAATAGGCCAGACCTAATCAAACCCCGGAAGAGTGACAGTTTTCCAGTTTCCTTGTTGAAAATGATTATACCACCATAAAAAAAAGTGATGATTGGATGTAGGTAATTGCTATTTAATTATCAAAGTACGTACCCGTGAGTGGTGGGCTGCCATTTTACTGCTTTTCGATCCGACCACTTACGTGTTGGACGTTGGACGTCATTTGAAGTGATGTGAATTGAAACCTAGAAATAACTGCTACTATTCGATTACAAAATAGATCATGTTTTAGATCTCAATCGGTCCGATTCGTGTTCATATGTCAAAAATTGTCAAGGCACCCTTACACACGAGTCGGCAATATCAGTGGGCATTGGCTCGTGAAATTGCATGGCTATCGGCTGGTGTTAGGCCAAACGGCCGGACCGATGGACATAATGGCATCTGCATTAAAGCTAGATTTGTTAGGGGCTCATAACGTCTTTGGGAGTCCAGTGTTAGTGAATGCAACTGTTGTACTTAGAATTAAACTTGACGGTTGGTTTAGGATTAGGTATAATTGATAGGTAACACAACTATTATATCAGAAAGAAGCCTGGCACAGCTTTGTTCCGAATTCCGGCCAGAAAAACGTCTAGGTACTGTCTTGGGGGTGCGGAAAAACTTACCACAATATATTTTCACTGGTTCTGGGTTTCTCCTTGTGGAGCGTCCACTGAACGGCGCTCAGCGGCACTTAGGGATCCCTTTTGTTTTTAGGGTTCCGTAGCCAAATGGCAAAAAACGGAATCCTTATGGATACGTCATGTCTGTCTGTCTGTCTGTCCGTCCGTATGTCACAGCCACTTTTTTCCGAAACTATAAGAACTATACTGTTGAAACTTGGTAAGTAGATGTATTCTGTGAACCGCATTAAGATTTTCACTCAAAAATAGAAAAAAAAACAGTAAATTTTGGGGGTTCTCCATACTTAGAACTGAAACTCAATTTTTTTTTATCAAACTCATACGTGTGGAATATCTATGGATAGGTCTTCAAAAATGATATTGAGGTTTCTAATATCATTTTTTTCTAAACTGAATAGTTTGCGCGAGAGACACTTCCAAAGTGGTAAAATGTGTCTCCCCCCCCCTTCTAACTTCTAAAATAAGAGAATGATAAAACTAAAAAAAAATATAATGTACATTACCATGCAAACTTCCACCGAAAATTGGTTTGAACGAGATCTAGTAAGTAGTTTTTTTAATACGTCATAAATCTTTCAATCACGTTTCACATAAAACATACATTGTTTAAATTATGTAATGTACGGAACCCTCGGTGCGCGAATCCGACTCGCACTTGGCCGGTTTTTTTAAATATTCTTATTATTTTGCATGCACGCGATCGTATTATCGAATTTTCTATATTGACATTACATGTGACATGCGACACACGTCTTTTTTCGCTTTGCCGTAGTTAAAACCTTGTCGGCGTCAAGGTCAGAATAGATACTTAAAAAAAATGTTTTTATATGTGGCGCAAACATTCTCTCGGCCTTGAAAGGAATAGCTTTCAAATAGTTATTTAAACAAATCATTTACTACATAATAACATCCTTATTGCTCAGAGAAAACTACACTAACATAATTAAATTAGGCCTACATAATGTAAGAGAAATAATTAATTAGTAATAGAAATATATTAAGTATATTATTGAGAAGGCAAAGGATATAAGTAATTTGACTGAAGGTCTTTTAAGTGTGCCTGATTTTGTTTTTACCAAAGCAACTCTGACAATACCGTCTTTGCCAGGAAAGAGTTGAGTTATGAGACCCAACGGCCAATGTAGAGGCATAACATTCTCTTGAAGGATGACTATATACAACACTGTTCCTTCCTTAACAGGCTGAGAAGGAGTACCTATTCCATTTTTGTCTGGTTTGCAACTCGTGCAAATACTCATCGCGCCACCGCTTTCAAAATGGTTGAGTTAAATGATCTAATAATTGGTATCTTTGCAAAAGATGATTAGATGTTACCTCCGCAACAGACTCAGCTGGAAGATATTTCAATGCAGTAACATTAAGAAAATGAGCCGGTGTCAATGCGGAAGGTTCAGCTGGATCAGAGCTTAACACGGATAGTAGCCTATGATTTAATAAAGCTTCAATTTGACACAAATTGTTGTATATCAACCACAGCATATTTTTCAAATTTTTAACTATTATTAGAGTTAGGAGCATTTAAAAATTTGTATGAGATATGTTTTTCGATCCTAATTTTTACCATAAACAAAAAAGAGAAAAAAGTCGAACGTAGTGGCAAAGCTATGATTAATATTTATACCTACATCTAATTATGTAAAAATATTTTCCATAATGTCAATATCCAGAGAGGATAATGGGGACTACGTTTGTATGGAGAAACGGCCGTCCCCTTTCCTCTTAAAAAAAGTTTTTATATGTGGCATACTATAATATACCTATCACGTTTCTAAAAAGGTTTAATCCACTGAAAAATCAAGGAAGAGATTTTCTAATATGAAAGTTGTAATCGCTTCTTAATAACTACTTCTTTCGTTAAAGAAAAAAGTAGTAGGTACCTCACCAACTCCGTACCTAATTGGCTATCCGTCTTGAATGAAACATGAAACTGTAATTATGAAAGGAAAAATTAAGTTTGTAAATAAAAAAGAGGTTCAATAATGGTGGTTCTTGGGCTAATACCAAGTGAATTTGGGTTAATTATACAGGAAAACTTACTTGGCACTTTGGTTCAATCCGGTCGAAAGTATAAAAAACACATGTAGCTCCACTTATTTAAAAAACCGGTCAAGTGCGAGTTCGTTTAACTCGCACACCGAGGGTTCCGTTTTCTCATGTATATGGGGGGAATGGTATTTTTTGTAAAAAAAAATCTCACTACAAAAAAAATTGGATTGTAGCGTTCAATTTGAGCTCTTTCAAATGATATCCCACTTGACCTGGTGACTAGATTTTGAAAATTTGCCCCCTCTTTATATATTGTATATATACATATATGCCTAGGTTAACGTTGTTTCAAATTTCAAATCGATAGCTTAAGTAGTTCTCGAGATGTGACAGACAGACGGACATACATAGTCGCTTTTGTACCTTTGGGAGTTGAAGCCAATAGCCAGGCGTCCAGTTTTTAAGGTTCCGTACCAAAGGGGTAAAAACGGGACCCTATTAATAAGACTTCGCTGTCTGTCTGACTGTCTGTCTGTCCGTCTATCACCAGGCTGTGTATCTCATGAACCGTGATAGCTAGACAGTTGAAATTTTTACAGATGATGATGTATTTCTGTTGCCGCTATAACAACAAATACTAAAAACAGAATAAATTAAATATTTAAGTGGGGCTCCCATACAACAAATGTGTTTCTTTTGCCGTTTTTTGCGTAATGGTACGGAACCCTTCGTGCGCGAGTCCGACTCACACTTGGCCGGTTTTTTGTAATAGCCTAGTAGGTATTTCTTCCATTACTTTCAGCCTTATAGCCTCGTCAGTTCGTCCCATGAAACGGGCAAGGGTAGCATCTGGCCAGTCTGCCCCATGTATTTCAGGTAAAGTGTCGAAAGGTTGGCTTCGGCTCCGCGCACGCCTCCCAAACGTCCGGAATACTATTGCTCCGTGATGGGTGATGGGCCAATCTTGGTTTTTAGTAAACGTTGGTATAAATACTTAACTAACTTAGCGGTTTCACTCGCGTATTTTTAGTCACTCACATTCGTCTCGTTCTGTCTCGTTTTTAGGCACTGTTAGTGCTTGAGAATGGAGACCTATTTAGGCTCTCTGATACATGTCGCGCGAGTGACTAAATATAGGTGAGTGAAACCGCTAAGTTAGTTAAGTTAATATGTCTCACGATAGTTTAAATTCGGTTGTTGGTATAAATAGTTAAATAATGAAATTAAACGCGTGTTACGTACGACTTTGCAGCAATCTTATTTGATAAGCTAATAGCTACTACCTATGTATAAGTAGTATGTAGTATGTGTGTTTGTGTTTAAATAGTCTCCATAATTTAGCTCCTTGCACTACCAGTTGACTTTTGAGTTTTGTATGAGTTCTTCATTTCCTGCTACACAAAGGTTGTCTGGAAGAGATCCTTACCTGGTTCTATTTTTCTTTAAAATTTCTTTGTACAAACAATACACTCCTTTTTTAGCAGTCGTGTAAAAAGATGCAAGTCTCGCAACGCAGTTCTTCTACTACAAAAAAGTTTTGAGATGTAGTGTGAAACCAAGTCGGTTATTTTAGTCAGTGCCAGGGGGTGTTAAAACCGTAACAAGATTAGATAACTTTATTTTTTTAATACATACTTATAATGACTTGGCAATCGCACACAACATGTTATTAAGAATATATCTAAATTATGTTATGCTCTATACGTCACTGAAAATTCAGGGTTCTAGCTTTAGCTATCACAAAATTACAGGACGTTGAAAATGGCCTAAGTGGCTTCGAGAAAAGGGTGGTACGGCCGTGCCTCTTTGTTTTGCTCGACTTGGCGGAGGCACTGCCGTGCCCCCAGACTTGTCATAATTAGGTAATAACGATCATTTTAGGCTTTTTTTTATCTACATACAAAATACTATTCTTATGACTAGATCCGGGTGTATGGCAACTGTTTATAGCAGGAGTTCCCAATCTTTTCCAGTCCGCGGCGCACTTACAAGTTCAAAATTTCGGCGGCGGTGCCGTAACCTACTCTAGGCCATTCGAAGTAGATAGGTAACATGGCGAGGAGGGCCGCCTCACAGCGCCTCAGGGCGCCGCGGAGCACCCCTGGGAACCCCTGGTTTATGGTATTTAAAATATAGGACCGACCCTCTATTAATGAGACGAGTTCAGGATTTCTCTCGTACTTTGTCATTCCTTTTTTCCAACAGAAAAGTTTTGCAAGCATTTCGTTCTGACCTCCACCGATGAACAACTGCCAGATGCCTTTTTTACAATTTTAATTCCTTATTTTTTTACAATTTTAATTTTAATTCCTTAATATCAAATTTTAGATAGAGAGCTAGCTCCATCAAGCCTCCGTAGCTCAGTTGGCAAAAGTGATTGGACCGGTGTTCCAATGGTCGCAAGTTCGAGTTTTGCCGGAGGTGTAAAGGGGCCCACAGATTACCAGTTCGCCGGACGATATCGGCCTGCCAGTTGTTCGGAACTGTCAAATTTTTGTTCTAACTGACAGGCTGATATCGTCCGGCGGACTGATAATCAGTGGGCCCCTTAAGCATTTCTATTTTTCCTTTAATATAAAAATTTGTAGACACTGGTGTGTGCGGTAGCGTGCGTAACGTTATAGATAACGACTCGATTTACAATTGTAACACAGGGCAATAAATATACAAACAAAACATCACACAACTTATTTTAGTTTACACGCCAACTATGTATTTGCATTATAGCATAGTTTCACTACAACGCAATTGCAAGCACTTATTTATTATGCAGAATAAGGAAGACACAGAAATCAAGTGGTTCTTCACTCAACACAACAATATATTTCAGCGAGTCTTGTTAGCGAGCTAACAACGGGCGGAAGCGACCGACGGCGCTAAGCTTGGATTGTGAATTCCCCGCTGTAACTTGGCACTTTTTTCTCTCTCCCTTTTGTCTGTTCGTGTTGCTTTTAAATGACATTATTACGTGTTATGGAGTTCGCGACTTTGTTGTTTGGCATTATTGAAAAGACACGTCAAAAACGCGTTTGGGCGTTGGGCCGTAATGATTCACAGTGCATATAAATTGAGTATATGGGTTACCAATGTTTTTGAAAGGTGAGTATTGTGAGTAGGTATACCAACAGATTTTTTATCCATGTTATGTGCACCTTAACTCAGGTAATAATATTTATTTCCCAAACATGCGTGGAAATATCGCCATTAGTTCATTACGTTCGTAATAGGGTATTCTCCTACTAGTCAAATCAGTTTCTTTTTTAGAACTGTCAAAACGATATGCTAATATGGAATTTATATGAAACATTACACAATGACGTCACGGTCAACTCACCTACTTTTTATACTTCAATCCGATTGATTAAAAAGAAATTGTGTTTAAAAATCTGTTTGAATATTTTCTGAGAATATTTTCAGTGAAAACCAAACTCAAGTTAACTTCAATTCACCCATATTACTTGAATACTGCTATATTATTAGCCTATTGCCGCATGAAAAACTCAAATGTGATACAATCTAGTGCAATAATTAAAGCTTTTGTGATATCACGAGAAACTACATTCTAATTGCACGCCATAAAAAGCAACAAGTTTTTTCAAGCAGATCCTGGAACTTTCATTTAACTTATCCATAAAGTTGGCCCGGTGCTACACTTCCAACTTAGCTTATCTTAACTATAGTTTAAACCTGCACCCGCATCTTTTATTTTTAATCCTCGCCCAACGACAAACGCTATCAGAGTTAAAATTACTTTGTTCTAAAGCAAAGATCGAATATCTGCGTTCATTTTTCAATACTTTGTAAGCGACGGCAAACTTAACTAGTTATCTACTTAAAGTTTACGTTCTGGCCATTAATTCATGGATTTAGAGCTAGATTAAAAGGAATCTGACTTTAATTTACTGAAAAATAAATTACGAAAATAAAACTATATAAAAAAAAACATTTATTTCAGATATTGTCCATATTTTGTTAGTTGTTAAATAAAACTTATAACTACGGTTAACTTAAAAATACACATGTAGAGGTTAGACATAAATAGACATTATGTAGAGATATTATGTAGAGGTTATTAGCATAGGTACATTACATTTCTTTAGTGCTTGTACACCTTGATTAAGGAAAAATATGTAGTTCCTAAGACTTGACTTACATTCTTACAGTTAAGTAGGTAGGTATTATAAAGCATAATTATAGTAGGTTCATGCTTTTTAAACATGTTTTTTTTTTTTCGAATAGACATAATAAATAAAAAATACTTTAAACGAGATTACGAGTACGTTACAATGTAAGTATGAAATAAAGTGTTTTTTTTATTACTGATAGTTTTAGGCCACGAAGTGGACTATGGGCATATATAGGTAGGTATGCAGGATAGGTGACAAACCAATTTGTCAATAGAAAAAGGCACGCAAACGAACTTTTGTATGGGAGAGTTTGCTAATAGTAGGTAGGTACATATGTCAAACACAAATGTATTTTTAGTAAGTATTTCATAAATCTTCGGCTATTCGAAGCGCTCTTGTTTTTACCTTGTATTGATCTCAGAAAACCAATTTAAAGTTACGACCGTGTTTACCGAAACTCTCTTTTTTACAGATATCACTCCGTCGAACATAATTAACTACGCGAAGTTCTGAGTCAACGACTTCTTTATGTACACGATTCCGGAACAATCGGGAGCATTTTTAATAATTATGGCTTCGGTATCCAATTACATTATTATTATTTCGCCTTCTTTGTGTTAAGGGGAACCGACAAGATTTCATTCTGTCTTCTTATTACATTGAGCTATTAAAATTGACTCGAACGTTATTTATTTTTCCTAATCTAGCTAAATTATTGCTTTTATACAATTTATTTCTTGCAAATTACGATTCTCTTAGACCACTTAAAAATATGTGTGTGTTTCCTTAAATGAAACTTCCAAGCCTATTTTATCTAGTTTTTGTTTCGGTGCGCAATCATTACTCGTCTTCTATTCCGTTAGCTACACGCTACACGCAATTGTTCTGCGTACAAAAATTGACACACGATTGCGCTCTTAGTGGCTTGGCGGAACAGGCTTTAGGTTACTTTTCAGTCAGACATTGACATTTATTTGGTATCAGTGCATTCAGTGTGATGTCTTGAACACAAATAATATATGAGATGACAAGCGCGAAAGTGGCGGGGGTAGTCGGTGACGTCAAAAAATATCTGGTTTTTTGTTTGGGTTAATATAATAGTTGCAGTTTAATGTAACAGAAAATTATACTTTTTTTCAACTTGATGTACTTTTCTTATTTTTGGTTATATCTGGTTAATTATTTTTTAACATTATATAGAGGATATTCACACTTTGTATGTATTTTGGAATGATCCATTAAGTTATTTTCAATTTAAAGCAGTTCAAATTCAACTTTGGATTTTGAAATTTTTGAACGTTTTCTAATAATTTGTTAGACCAAGTAGTGAAAATGTTACTGTATGTTATATATTTGTGATTCACTCACAAAGCCCTTTCATTTGATATCCCACATGGTATGATTAAAAAAAAGTAAAAAACTTTGTACTGCCGAATTTTGGACGTCACAGCAACTACCCCCACTACTTTCGCGCTTGTCATGTCATATATTTGGGGTCAGGAGATCACTTTGAATGCACTGATATGTCCATGTCTGCGACGACATGAGCGAAAATCGATTTCCAGAAAACTTCTAGACCAAAAACCGCCGCACTATCTCGAGTCTGACTCGAGTGAACGTTTACCACACGCCGTTCCGTTAACCAAGGGGTGTGTTTAAGATGGGTTTCTATTGTTTTACCATACAGTTTTAAGTCATAATGTATTGTTTGTCCTCATTTTCGTTTGTCATAATTTGTTTTTTTTTTTTTCAGAAACGCGTAACTTTTCAGGATTGCCATAAAACAAACCTAACCTAACCTATCTATAGGATAACCTTACGAAAATCCTGAAAAGTTAACGGTTTCAGAATTATGACTAACAATAATTTGAAAATCATTACATTATGACTTTCATACTCAAACAACGGGATCCCTTTAGATATTCCATCAAAAACGTAAATGTGAAAATGGCAGCCAAGTTCAATATTACTTCATTAATAACTAAGTAATACCTAAATGGATATCTACTATAAGTTCTGTACCCTTAGATAATCAGATGAGCAATAATTTAGGATAAGTTTAAGATCAGGAATTGACGTATTACGTAGTTAAATGAACCAGATTTCATGTGTTTAAAAGTATATTATTTATCGTATCGTATCGTAATCGTTTATTGCAGACAAATAGTCCATATTATTTACAAGTAGAATTAAAAATAATTAAAAATAATCAATCACAAAATTCATAAACCAAGTCAAAAAATATAAATAAACGAACAATTATGTCATAAAAAAAAAATTAAATTAAAATTGAAATAAAAATTAAAAGGATTAAAATTCAAATATTTTAAGTATAAAATTCAATATATTAAAATCTAAAAATTAAACTATGTTATTGAGTCCGGGAGTTCCGGGGTTATTTATGAAATGTGTGTGTGTGTGTGTGTGTGTGTGTGTGTGTGTGTGTGTGTGTGTGTGTGTGTGTGTGTGTGTATGTATGCGTGTGAGTGTGCGTGTGCTTGTGCTTGTGTGTAATGCATGTAGGATTTATATCAGGACTCCTTTTCTCCTATGTTTTCATTCCCTAATATTTTTGCAATAATGATCATATGTCCTAATGATGACAGTTTACATGCGCAAAAAACTAATGTAAATAATACTTAAATTTAGCTTACAAAAATGACAATTCTCGTAGTTGTATGGAGGAATTCAGTCTTCTCTATTTACTTGTCTCAGTCGTCCGGTTACCTTCGCTGCACCTACATGACATAACACACTTGCAATCCTGTATAGTTGTGTTGTTACATCAGTAGTGGGTATGGTATGCATTAATCGCGCGGCGTTCTGCCTGCAGCATGCATTTCTCTTAATGAACTTGTCGTTTTATTAGTGTGCCTCTGGCTTCCTTATAATGACTTCTATTGTTGAGGCGTTTATTATTAATTTTATGTAATGCAGTGTAATTGCGAAACGCTCTCGCCGACATCTGCCCTATTCGTATGAAATAAGCGCGGTGAGAGAGTTTTATGGGTATTTGGATGCTGGTAATGATAATTCCTACGGATGGTAGCCGCCGTGCAGGTCTCGACGACAAATAAAAAGACTTCGATTTGAAGTAAACTTATATTCTTGTATAGGTGCTGGTTACGTTACAAGGTACAGTTGACGAAAACGGTTAAAGGGTGTAGAAGTGGTGGTTATAGTATGGAGGCTGAAAATTTGAATAGTAAAAACGTAGTTTAAATTGGCCGCGATACAAGTTATGTGAAGCGCTCGTATCCGCATAGTAACCGAGCCCGACGGCTGCGTTTAGCTACTGCATTATACAAATAAAAGGTTGCGTTCGCAACACGGATTAAACATAAACTATAATTCCAAAATTTATTTATTATACCAATATTTAATATATACCCTGTCAGGATCAGTATTCATATTTCACATATTATAATTCCTTGTATTTAGCAAGCTGTGCATGAAGCCATTGAGTGCATTATGATGATTAATTTCATTTTTCATTTCAATGATAGAGCTTATTCCATTAATTTTATATATCTACGACTTAACTAAGAGGATTTGATAGTTATTACGGTTAGTTGTGCCCATACAACCATTTTCTGTCGCCGTTACGAGACGGTGTCGACACATTTTACGTCGACACCGTTTTTTCCGGTCCAATAACAATACAAATAACGCTTAACAGACTACTAGACTTATAAGACTTATATTGACCGGGATATAGACCGTGAAACGTGTGTATAAGTCTAGTGAAACTAACCGTGAATCATTCAAAGCTCTACTAGACTTATGATGTGAAAATAGTATGCTGTAAAGCATACATATACCAGCATATATATACGTATATGTATGTATATAGGTCTAGAAAATTACTTCTGAAGTACCTTATTCATAATCACCTTTCCAACTAAGTGTTTAAACTAAAATTGTTTTTATTTGAGCTAATTTTACTCATCTGAAAGCAACCGGTAACAGTGCAGCGTGTATTGTTTACCGGACGTCTGCGCTGGCCGTTCCGGTAACACCTCACAAATTTGTGCGTGTATTGGAATGTTTAAACGTTGATTTTACTTCACAATGAAACAATCGTACTGATAGCGGGAGGTTTCTCGCTTTAAACTGTCCATTTATTAAACAGAACGTGCGAAATTAATATTCATATTACCTATTTACACTCGAAAACGAAATGTTGTCCTCGACATTCACCGCACCTCACACCTTAAATACGTACATACTAATGTAATGTACCTCCCTATAATATGTATGCTTACTGTGGAAAGTGTGGAATTAGAAGCGACTAAATTATAAAATCATAGCAAAGGTTATATTTGTTTAGTGACCATATTTATATGAAAACAATTTAGAAGTTAGGAAATAACATAAACTGGAACAGATGTTATTCTAAAGAAAAAGTGACCAATCGTCCAGTGGCCGGATTCAAACCGGCGTCTTCAGCTATCGCGGCTAACGTCTTGGACCTCTACGCTATTCCTTAGGTTACCTTTTTACTAGTATATAATATTTCGGTTGATTTTGTAGTATGACTGCTTAAACAATACAAATCAAAATATTTGATTAAATAGGTATTTAATTTGTTTTTATCTCAAAGTTGTTAGGAAATATTTTCACATGTATCGAAAGTGGCATATTTCAGTGCATATCCAAGGTATAAACATATAAACATATTACGTTTATACATAATAATTATAAATTGTAGACAGGACACAGCTTTTCTGGACATAAGTAGATTATTCTTTTTAACCGACTTCAAAAAAGAGGAGGTTATCAATTCGACCGTATTTTTTTTATATGTATGCTCAGATCTCCGTCATTTCTGAGCCGATTCGGATTTTTTTTTTGTTTGAATGTATATAGTCCCTAGTTGGTCCCGTTTTTGTAAAAACCCAGTTTTGATGGAGGGATCCATTAGGAATCCAGGGAACTCTTCAAATCTTATAGGCATACATATACCGGTTTTAGTATTTTCATCAACATACCAAGCACTTTCATCCAAAACAGTACCATTTGATGAAGTGAAACTACTGATGATGACCAGAACGGGACTCTTTAACAACGCATATTTCAATTTTGGCGAAAGTCCTCTTCGTTATATTTATTAAGCAAAAGTAAGTTCTGAAGGAACATTAAATTTGTCTAGTTCTCATCAAGGTCTAGTTCTGATGATGGGTTCCATTAGGTCCAACTCCTCAAATCTTGATAGCTTAGATCCAGACATTGAAACTTACCCGATGCGCTAGCAAACTGATACGACTGAAGTCGGTGCCAAGCTAAATAGTTACAATACTGGTTCTTTTGTTCTTATCAAACTATACCAGGGCACCGACTTCAATCGTATCAGTTTGCTAGCGCATATAAAACGAGATGATATTTTAATTTTTCCCGTTTGAAGTCGGTTTGACTTTTTTTTAAAGATTATTAACAAATTAAGTTATCCGGTGCATTATAATTTCAAAACTTGCATACCTAATGTATAATATTTAAGACTAGTGACTGTGTGAGCTGTATACTTCGCGAGCATAGCTTAAAGATGAATAAATGTATGGCTCCGCCGTTAAGAATAATTGAGACAATAAGTTAAAAAAAAATTGTTTAGGGTTAGTTAAATAAAAGTTCATAAAAATGAAACGAATACGCTTGGCCCGTGCTTGATCAATCAACAATACAAAATTACTGGGGATCGAATCGGGGACCTCCCTACTTCAAAGCGAACTTGCAAAGTGCGCCATGATAGCTCTTAGCGAAGGTGACGAAATTTGGCTACTAATTCTTGAGTAAAAAGTTAAAAACAATATCTATATAAATATCGCCTAAACCAGTGATACAAATTTTCTGCATTTTTTGCCATTTACTCTATTAACATGTCTCAAAAATATAAACTTTTATGATATCGATACGACTTTTTTTAGGCGCGAGCTATCACGACTCCGCCATATTGAAAAGTTTTCAAAAACCGGATCGACAAAAAAAATCTATTTAAAAGGCCGGTGTCGATTTTAGTCGCAAAATGTAAAATTGATAGATTTAATCGGTGAAATTGTACACCTTTTGTTACCTAATTGAAATAACAAGTACTGGCTTCTATTAGCACGACACGTCTTCTTATCTTGTCTTTTATTAGATATTTTTTTTGAAATCAGGCTCACTAAATTAGTAATGTTTTTTTTTCTGATGGACGTTTAGGTAAACGCGCGTTCAGTGCTTTACGCGCGTTTACCTAAACGTGTCGTTTGTCGCTCTTATTTGTAAATTTCGTAAAGCTTGGACTGCTAAAAATGGTAAATTTGTATTACACATATTCTGTACTTGACCTTTATCAGATTACATTTTTGTTATATGACAGAGTTCGAGGAAATGAAAGTTAAACGAACTCAATTTTGATTAATTTTTAAAAACTGCCCCTTTCTTCATATATTACCGGTGACGCACGCTCGCGACCTCATTATTATAAGGCAAGATGAGAAGACATGCTAATAGAAACCAATACTTGTTATTTAGATATTACGTAACAAAACGTGTATAATTTCAACGACTAAATCTATCAATTTTACATTTTTGCTCCAAAATCGACACCGGCTTCTTAATCATAGAATCTGGTCACAAAATTGAGAATCGGTTGAGAACTGCGACCTGTAGAGGAGAACATCCGGATACACGAAAGCAAAATTCCCGAGTCAAAACGTAGTCATGTCTGTCTGTCTGTCTATTTGTCTATCTGTCTGTCTGTCTGTCCGTCTGTCACCAGGGTATATCTCATGAACCGTGATAGCTAGAGAGTTGAAATTTTCATAGATTATGTATTTCTGTTGCCGCTATAACAACAAATACCTACTAAAAAACAGAATAAAATAAATATTTAAGTGGGGGCTCCCATACAACAAACGTGATTTTTTTCTGTTCTTTCGCGTAATGGAGCGCGAGTCCGACTCGCACTTGGCCGGTTTTTATAGTGTAATATTGGTATCATCTGAAAGCTGCTTGTTTTCTTAATAAACTGTTTAATTTACTTTTACTATATCTCGAAACAATAAATAATTGATTTAACATACGCTACCTATTACCTATAACGTTGTACGTATGTATAATACGCAAGTCGACAAAGTAATTCGGAATTAAATCAATTATATCGTAAGCGATTCGCATGCAAAATACGCAAGTTTTGTTAAAAAAAAATAGATGAAAAACTTACCGTTTTCATGGAATGCTCCAATACTACGTCATAGACCAGGTATGGCCGTCAAAAATTTTGTTGTACAATAACGAGCCACGATCGTCGTAATAACTCGTGTTGTAGAAAAACGCCTTGACAAACAGACGGACTAATGGTAAGCAAGGGCTTCTTTTCTTTAATTTGAAGAATGGAATTCTATAGATGGTTCACTGCCAGATTTTATCATATACTTACTTACATATTCGGCTTAAGTATACTTCACGCCCTTTCGCCAGTTTTCGCAATAAGTGTAGCTACCTAATTTTTTTTAGTTAGGTTAGGTTAGTATTATTGTATCTTAATATTGTATCAAGGCACGAATAATCGCCTACAAGCAAAGTGACTGCTAGGGCTTCGGGTATCTTGTAGGTATACAAACTGCACTTTAGATCTGAAACTGGCTCGGTATGCAAATTAAATGCAGCTGTTGGGCGTCCGAGGATGATCCGGAACATGAATTAAGAAATGCTCTTGCTCCTCATACTTGCATAGGACGGACGGGCGCGTAAATAATTAACGGTCTACGATACAGTTAGCTTGTCTGGTCTCGAAGGTGAACGGAAATTACTATGATGTTTAGCGGTTACGTAATTACTAAACCTCTAATATATTTAAATTGACGTCAGATTACATTTAAAAAATATGTTATTGATTTGATTCACTTTGCAGACACAAGGCGAATCATGTGCCTAGGTACAATCGGGGATGCCGGTGAACCACTTCAGAAAAATTTACATCAATCCTTACGAGCGAGCTTAACTCCGCCTCCCATAGAGATAACCAATTACGGTGCATTAGGATTATTTTTCTTAATAATATTGAAAGGGTAAAAACAGGTAATGCGACAAACAATTGGTAGTAAAGACATTTTATTAACTGGACTCCAATAAACAAAATATACCTGAGCTAACCTTTTTTTTCAACACCCACATTTTTAAGTGCCATGCTATTTTATTGGTCATCACTTTTATGATATCGCCTGACCGTCTGCAAGACGTTTAAACAATTTTTGCCCTTAAGGTGGTTCACCGCCAATGTCCTCGATTGTACATATAGCATTAGAAATGATGTGCAATATTATACCCAGTGCTCTGGTTTTTAATTTCTGTTTTCTGTAATGATCAAAATATCTATACATATATGGGATTAATTGCATTCAAGCGATACAATAGTGAAATCTCAAAGCCTGATGATAATATCGGGTTAAAGAATTTTTATTTTCTCAAAAAGAAATTTACAATTTCACTTATATATGAGAAACATATTTCTATAAAATTTGATGAATAGGTACATAACATTCATATTATTTATACATTGCGTAGATAAAGTAAAATAATAATAAAATAATAAAATCATTTATTTCAGGTCTCACATACCCATATTTTAACACATTACAAAAATTACAAAAAGAAAAATAGAAAATAACATTAATAAAAATTCAAAATTAAAATTATACAATATTAACCCTATCATTATTAACCCTACAAACATGCTTTTTATATATATGTACATTAATTAATTACTTACTAAATAAATTACGAATCGACACTAGGTAAAAATCATCACTTTGTTTGGCCAGTGATGATTTGTATTGTACCCAGTGTTTAGTCATGGGGCAGTCCGCGCGTTCAGCGAACATGCTCAGGATGGTGTTGGAGCTGCCGCGCACTCTGTTCAGCAGAGACGCTACTCTTACATTAACATTTTACAAAATTTAATGTTTGCTTCAACAAACATGCAGTATTATAATACGATAAATGAAAGCAATAATATTATTCTATTTCTAAGTTCTAAAAGCATGCAATATCACTAAAATTACATGTTTTGTAATTGAAGGGATTATTAAACATAACTATAAGATCAAGAGATCCAGAAATTACTCATTAAAAATAAGGTAGGCATAGAATTGCAACGAGCAAGTTGCACAAACAAGGTGTACATAGTGGAAACAGTAAAACAGTAGGTCAGTTATAAGTCAGAAGGCTTTCGTCATTCAGGATATGGTGTTTTAAGCTATTTTTAAATATTTTGAAAGTGTGTGCGTTTTTTATAGTATCAGGTAATTTATTATATAACTGTACTCCTGCAAAAGTTACCATTCGTTTACCCTGACCGCTTTTTATTTGTGGCAAAACAATGTAATCCTTTCGTCGGCTATTGCGTTTGGATATTTGGTGTTTTTTTTATACCTACGAATCGCCTCACGTTCACGGTAGTCAAGCAAGCTCTGCAACTTGCAAGCTAGTTGGTTGCCACACGCGCTCACGAACGCACGTCACCGCGCGCCGCACTGGCAATTTTTACGATAGTTATAAGCTACGTAGGTACTATTTCTTTAATTAAATGTAGTATTTATTTCGAACAATTTATAGTTTGATATCTACCTTTTTGAAATAGATAGCAAACTTAAGTTATTTCGGTAAATGTTTATTTTAATGACAGTAAGTTCTTAACTTTACACCGGAAAGTACCTACTCATTTATACTCTGGTTATGATGAATTACCTGTATTCATGGGTTCTATATTTATTTTATTTTATTGTGTAACATTAATCTCTATTCGGTTTAAAATTACACGAAGTTTTAAAAATAATTCTTGCTGGGATCATGGCGCGGTTTATAAAACGCCGTAAATACTGCGGTTACTGCAGGAACATATGACCTTTTAAAATGACTATTTCGCAAACACTAACGTATAAACGAAATATTAAAATTATTGGAACTTAACTTGCTTATTATGTAGGTATTATAATCACTCAGAGAAGAAAAAAAATTATACATTACATAAAAGAAAAACAGTTTTAAATAAATGATTAAAATACATAATTTAAGATTCAGATTTTATTTTATTTCACTGCTGTAAGTAGGTGTATCATTTCTAAGCGTCGGCAACCATAGCGTTGTGCTGGTGCGCGCGGTGCGGGGAGCGGCGCGCTGAAGGTCACTTCATTGTATTTTGTGTAGGTATCAAAACGGTAGGTATTTGCGTTTTCTTTGAGAGATAAGTATCTGTTCGTAAGAACTATTATATAATCTGTGCCCCAGATTTCAATTAAATACATTAGATGGGGTTTGAAAAGGGAGTTGTATATGGTCTGGAGTACTCGATGTGGAAGGCAGTGTACAATATTGCGAAGGGAGCCTAACAGAGATGATAGCTTTGACCTTGCTTTTTCAATGTGTGTTGTCCAGTTTAGAAAGGTGTCTAATAATGTAAGGCCTAAATATTTTTCGTTTGTTTTTTGTTGTAGTACTTCTCCGTTGATTTTAAGAGGCAAATGTGACGGTATTTTTTTATTTTTCGCTTTGAAAATAACGTAAGACGTTTTGGAAGTATTCACTGTAAGAAGATTATAACGAAACCAGGAATATAATTTATCAAGATCTTCTTGTGCTTGAGTAATCAAGTCAGCAATCGAAGGGCCAAAATAAAAGAGACAGGTGTCATCAGCGTAAAGAGATAAGTGACCATTGAGTTCTACTTCATGTATATTGTTAATATTATACTGTAAATAGCAGTGGTCCGATTATGGCACACCGAATGTGATGTTTTAAGGTTTACTCTGGTGATTTCCAATCCTAACTACCTGTTGTCGGAGGTATATATGATATTTGATGCGCGAAACGATACACTTCTTCAAAAAAGGTTTTTAAAGGGATGGCAACGCGCATGTAACACCTCTGAAGTTGCAGGCATCCATAGCCTACTACGGTGACTGCTTACCATCAGGTGGGCCGTATGCTTGTTTGCCACCGACGTGGTATAATTCTACCGGGTGTGGCCTGTAACACGAGCAAATAATTAAAACATAGATTGTACTCCTCAAACGGTGACTTGGTTTTGTTTTTAATTAAATTATTATATAGATTGATCTTTGGAAAATGTTCGATTGTTGTATTACTAACCTATCAATTACTTATGTTCCATCGTTGCATAATATATTTATTATTTACTAAACCTAGAAAACATTGCAGCTATTCACTTTGTAAGTTGATTTTTAGGGTTCCGTACCCAAAGGGTAAAAACGGGACCCTATTACTAAGACTCCGCTGTTCGTCTGTCCGTCTGTCCGTCTGTCACCAGGCTGTATCTCATGAACCGTGATAGCTAGACAGTTGAAATTTTCACAGATGATGTATTTCTGTTGCCGCTATAACAACAAATACTAAAAAGTACGGAACCCTCGGTGCGCGAGTCCGACTCGCACTTGGCCGGTTTTTTTGTATTTAATATACATTTTGTCATCACTAGGAGTATCACTTCGAATATAAACTTTTATTACTTCAAAGTGGCTTGAGAATAAACATCGCAGGGAACAGTTAAATAGACCAGCATCAAATTTCTTTTTCGAAAAGTATTCGTTAGCACACTTTTGAAGCACTGAGTTATTTTTACTGCACAGATGACATTGTTACCTATATGTACTTATGTAGAAAGGAATTATGTTATGACAAATACCTACTATGACAATAAACGATATCGGATACAGGCGACAACAATACTGCCCTTTACGACACGGCTTTAAAAATGATCGACGTACGTTTCCGTATTTACCCTTATCAATCATAACTATACGAGAGTACCTTTATAGTAGGCGACAGCGACGGCCCATTTAAATCGACCTTCCGTAATGAGAATAAAGATCAAAGTCGATTGGTTGTGACGCATTATGTTGTAGAGTACGAACTCATTATGCGCAAAGCAAAGTGGAATAGGAATCGATTGAGTGTTGATATTAAATGAGTAATTTACGCTGTGCAATTTAAATTTATAGCTATCGAACTTCGGTCACGTTGGGTTAGAATGTTTATTTAAAAATAATAATTTTAAGGTTCCCAAATATTTCCAAAACTACTTTAGTTTTAATGTTTAAATGTATCAGTACTTAGTTGTAGACAAAATAATCCCATCAAAAACATTACATGTAAAAAGATGCAGTCTCGCAACGCAGTTCTTCTACTACAAAAAAGTTTTGAGATGTAATGTGAAACCAAGTCGGTTATTTTAGTCAATGCCAGGGGGTGTTAAAATCGTAACAATATTAGATACCTAACTTTATTTTTTTAATACTTATAATGACTTGGCGTTTTTTTATTTAACGTAAAATTTTAACTCAATAGATGACGCTGATTTATTTTTGTCAGAGGATTTAGAGTTATTGTAAATGATGTTGATTGTTGCACATAAGCTCAATTGAAACTTGCTGTCCTTTTTATGTCATCTGAGATTTCTAAGTGAATCGAACTACCCACATGTAGCTACTTAGGATCAGACACAAAGAGTCTTACTAGTACCTACTGGAAACAAGATTTGACATAAATGTACCGAGTTCCGTGGTCCCGTAGGACGTCGATTTGTTTAAGGCTCTGATCTATACGTTGCCCATATATCGACAAAGAAGAAAAAAGAAGTTATATCTAAATTGAAACAGATGTCATATAGGTACTAAAGAAAAAGTAATCAAGCCCTCTGGTGGCCGAAGCTGGAATCTTGCTGGAGTCTTCAGCTTAAGGATGACTCACGCTAGACCGGGACGGGCCGGACCGGAGCTTCAGGAGCTCCGTTTTCTATGGAAAGCACCACGTGATCACCAATCAGCCGTCATAGAAAATGACGTTTCGGACGCCTCGGCCCGGGCACGGCCCGTGAGTCATCCTTTACGCGGCTAAAAGCGTTTTCACATTGTCCGATCCGATATCAGATTTCGGAAGGAAGTAAAATGTAAGTATGTGTTTCTCTGTAATTATTTATGCATGTCATTAATCATACGAACTAGTAAATGACGTATATCTCATTGTTAGAATTGGCCTGACAGAAAGAAGGACGGAAGGAATTACGTTGGGCATTCCGAATACAATTTTCTAAATACCCAACTTTCGCACAAAACAACCGGAAAGATACTAGTGGAAGATATATTATTATGTTTTAATAATACTCGTAACATATAGGGTGTAGAATAAAAACACTGCCCCTTAAGCACTAAGTATATATGTCACCTGTCTTGCGCGCTAGACTAGTGCTGGGAATACCCACGTTTCACTCGGCGACACATTTTATTTGGTAAAGTCATTCTTGTCTAGTACGCTAACTGACTCACATACTGAGAGGATCAATTTTTTTTTGTTGAATATTTTCTGTTTACCAGGTTTTCCTTTTATGGCTTCATGTTATTTTGGCTATCCGGCGGTGACTTTTCAGTTTACCCTGAATATGATATTACTAAAACAACAGACCTAAAAGCTTTGTGATAGGAAATAGTAATTCAAAGACCGTCGAAGTGTCTCCGTTAATTAAAATAGAAATGTAATTAATGTTATTACCGGGTCTAACGCGATTAAATTTCATTATTTCACCTTTTTTCCGACGTTTCAACTAGGTTGCACTAGCTGTGATCACGGAAGACAGACGTCCCAGCAAATTTAATGTTAATTGAGATATGGGTAAACAACACTAAACTACCCGACATTAGTTTATATAAATGTTCGGGGTAGACAAATACATTTTATCTACCCGTTTCTGTTTAATGTTTATAATTTAAAAAAAAATTGTTTGGAAAAAAGATAAAATAATGAAATTTAATCACGTTAGACCCGGTAATGACAGTAATTATGTGTACAAAACGCGAGAGTTTAAAGTGTTATAATAGAAATTTATTTAAAAGTACCACCTGTACATGCCTATATTAAAAAGATAAATCAATTCTCATTCTGCTGAATAAAAAAAGCTCCCACTAATACGAATATAGCAAACTTTCATATACGAGTATTATGTTTTTTTTTTTTGTATTAGGATAAGGTAATTCGTTGCACTGTCTCTACCCGCCTGTTTTTAGGTTTCCGTACCCAAAGGGTAAAAACGGGACCCTATTACTAAAACTTCGCTGTCTGTCTGTCCGTCTGTCACCAGGCTGTATCTCATGAACCGTGATAGCTAGACAGTTGAAATTTTCACAGATGATGTATTTCTGTTGCCGCTATAACAACAAATACTAAAAACAGAATAACATAAATATTTAAGTGCTGCCATACAACAAATGTGATTTTTATGCCGTTTTTTTTTTGCGTAATGGTACGGAACCCTTCGTGCGCGAGTGCGACTCGCACTTGGCCGGTTTTTTTGTATGTCTAAATACAATAGTATCCTGTAATGAGCCCTTGTGACCTTTTTACTGAATAAATAATTAATTTTGATTTTCACACTTTCATATTAAAATAACAAGTTGATAATGAAAAGATAGCATGTGCAATTACCATGTTTTAAGTACTTGTAGATTTCTAATTTATCTCAAAATAAGTATGTCTGCAAGAAAAATATAAACCTGGCGTCTTGGGAACAATGCCCGCGCTTAAAATATTGGCTCGGTTTTATCCAAACCAAGCCATATCGTCGCTTGCTATACACATGGACACAAGACGTTGAGTTAAATAGCATTACGTAGTTAGGTAAGAAATTTATGTTTTCTTATTTACTAACGTGGAATACTAAAGTAGCGGCAAATGATCTATGATATTTTTAGATACATTTGCATAATACCCATAACTATGCAAGGCAAAGGCTCACAAAAAGTGTAGGTACTATTTAAAAAAAATTACCTTTACCTAACTTTGCGTAAAAGTACTGTGTTATTTAAAGAGTTCCAGAAAATTAGTTATATGGTTTCTGTATACGTTTATTATTTATTTGTGCGATCCTGTCCTTGAAATAATTAAAACATTAAAAAAAATTACAAAACAATAAGTTCTTTTCAAAAAGCTACATTTTCAGTTCCATAGAAAAATCAAGTGTCTCGACTCCAATTAAAAAGGCATAGTACATAACTACAGAGGCTGGGAAGTAAGGGGTTACCGGCCGAATGCATATCGAAATCTTTGAATGCAGTTTTGTTTCTTTTTTTAAATAAAATAATGTTTCTTTAAGTAAAATGAGCTAACTTAAGGTTTTGAGGCACTTTCCCTCCAGGGCCCATTAATTTTTTCCACACTGTATACATATAGATCAATCAATCTTTGCTGCTATTTTGCGATCGCCAGCGCTACGAAAGAAAATAAATCTTTTGTAAAAGTTTTCTCAACAGGATAGGTATTATTCATGAGCTTGCCAACCGTTTGATTGATCGCGCTGTTTGTTTTAATGCAAGCTATAAGCCGAGGAGGGCACGATAATAATTGTATTACTCACCATATCATTGGTTTATGGTGATTAAAGTATATCTATTTACCTACTCATACTTACGTTTAAGCTGATACAATTCTATACTGATTCTATATAATAATCATTCTATAATTTTTAGTTGTACATTCGCGCCCATTGTTTGGGCGGCAAAGGAGATACTGCTTATGAAAACTACTTTTATAATGATATTTTTTATGATACTCTCAGACAATGCTTTTCTTCACGGATGCAATCTCTCACTTAAAAAAAACTAGAAACTCCTTTTGGTAGATATAGTTTTTAACATAGACCCCTTAGGATCTACGAACATTTAGCCTTTTCCTCAATCACTTCTAATATTATAAATGCGAAAGTAAGTCTGTCTATGCGTCTGTTACCTCTTAATGCTTTAGCCCGATTTAATTGACATTTAGAAGAAGGACTAGGATAGTTATTATCAATCAATATCTCGGACTCGGGTATGTCCCTAAACTACGTCCAAAAGAGAGGTATATGGGCACAGTGAATGTCATCATAATGTATTGTATTGTTTGTCCACATTTTCGTTAGTCCTAATTTGGTTTTTCTCAGAAACGTGTAACTTTTTAAGATTGCCATAAAACAAACGTAACCTAACCAAACCTATCCTTACGAAAATCCTGAAAGGTTAACGGTTTCAGAATTATGACTAATGATAATCTGACAATCATTAAATTATGACTTGTCAAACAAAGGGACCCCTAGTAGGGTTCCCGAACCCAGGGACTACTTAATCTACGCCCTGGGAGGCTGAACCACCAACCTCGCGCAAAATCCCTGTTGTAGTAGTCGTGCCGGAGAAGGAGACCGGAGTGGACCCGGCTGCTGCAACAGGGGGGGAAACTGCACCTGATGCCCTTCCGTACGCCGTTCCTTTAGACCGCACTACCCTACATAACCATTTGAAAGATTTGTTCCGTTCTCTTGTCTTCAAAGTCGTCAACACGGCCAATCCTCTATGTGCACTCTAAAAAACAGGATATGTTTTCTAGGCAACATCCCACGCAAGAGGACTTCTGTAATATCAGGGGACTGCATTAAAATTTGAGCGCAGCCCTCGAACCTGCGCAGCCGACCATCCTATTTCTAACGGAGACCCAGATATATTATCCTGCCCGGCGGACATTTCATACCTATTATACCCCGGCTATACACTCGAAGACAAGTTCATGAGACACACTGGTGTATGTATGTATGCCCGGCAGGATATCTGCTGTCGCCGCCTTCATGCCTATGAAGACAGAGACCTGTCAGTTCTGTGGGCGCGTGTGGACTACAGCGGCCGGCCACACACGTATCTACGCGTGCCTGTACAGGCCCCTATTTCACCACGGTAACAGGTGCGACAATTATAAAACATCACTGTTGCTGACGTCACAGGCATCCATGGGCTACGGTTACCACTTAACCATCGGGCGGTCCGTATTCCTGTTTGCCATCATCATTCGGTGTGGGGCCGGGACAATTTAGTCCGATTCAACCCCACCAAGACACAAGTTTACCCTATTGACTGTGGTCCCACAGTTCGAAGGCACAGCCCTTAACATGTCAGGGAGTATTGGGATCCTCGGTGTCGACATTTCCAGTGACGTCAAATTCCGTAGCCACCTGGAGGGCTAGGCTGCGCTGGCATCTAAAAAACTCGGTGTGCTCAATAAAGCGAGGCGATACTTTACTTCGGGGCAAAGACTGCTGCTATATAAATCCCAAGTCAGACCCCATATGAAGTACTGCTGCCACCTTTTGGCAGGAGCACCTGGATGCCAGCTTGGACCCTTCGACAGTCAAAAGAATCGTCGACGATCCCAAACTCACAAAAGGTATTGAACTGAAGTCTAAGGAGAGACTTTGCCATCTTTACGCACGGTAGAATACACAAAAGTGTATTCTACCGCTTGTTTAAGTAATGGGCTGTGCTCTGAAGAATTGTTTGACATGATGCCAACGGCCGCTTTCTATCACCGCACCGCTCGCCGTCGGCAGGGTGTTCATCCTCACACCCTAGAACCTAAATGGTCGCGTACTGTGCGGTTTAAGAGGAATTTTCTCCCGCGGACGCTTCGACTGTGGAATGAGCTCCCTGCCGAGGTTTTCCCGAGGGGCTACAGTATGGAATTCTTCAATAAAGTAGTGTACAGATTTTTAAAGGGTCGGCAACGTGTATGTAATATCTCTGGTGTTGCAGGCGTCCATAAGCTACGGTGACTGCTTACCATCAGGCGAGCCGTATGCTTGTTTGCCACCGACGTGGTATAAAAAAATCATTATTATCATCCCACGCAGACAAAATCGCGGGCAGAAGCTAGTATAAAATATATGTTGACCTCTGTTTAATCCGCTTTATAGCTTGATTAATTAAAAGGAAGAATTATTCTTGTATTTCAAAAAATTCCAATCGTTTCTCTCAAAGAAAATAATTCGAACCGGTTTATTATTTATACGATTTCATTGTGAAACTTATTGAACTTATGCTTTATGAGGCAATGTGAACTATGCAGATTTATAATTGAGTCGCTTAACGTAAAACTTGGGTAAATCCAACTGTCAGATTTTGCGATTTTGGTATTAAGATAAGGTAATAGGGAAGATATTTCCTAAGAGGGTCGAATGGATTTATTCGAGTTTGAAGTTAAGCGACACAATTTTGCGTTTTCAGCTAAGATTGTTTAATGTTATTCCATTCACTCGTTATTTATGTTGAGACCAAAGATCTCTAAATAAAAAAAATGTTATCTGACATCAAAAGCTTACTTATTAATTAATGGTCACCGGTAGACAGTGCGAACACCGTCTAAACAAACCTACACAATAAATGTTTTTATAATACCCATGGTTTATTTTTGCGAAATCTCATACCTATATAATTATTTTTTCAAGTCGTTCTCTTTTAAATTGTGCCACGCATAATGTGTAGCTTCAAAATGTTCTTAACGCTTACATTCTGTAAGCTAATGTTTTACATTGGGATAGAAATGCCAGGGAAAAGTTGGTGTTCAGGTGATGTATCATCGGGCTACTTTACATAAATCCCCGGATTATGTTGTTCCTTTCTTTTTGGAGGAAAATCATTAGGTGTCATTATTTTTTAGAGAAGACTATTAAATTAGTTGATGTTTCGTTATGAAAACTATATTCTTTTCCAATCGTTTGTTTTAATGGAAGGATCACAACTAAATTACTTTAGTCGTGTTTAAATAAGTGGACATTGGCTTAAATTTTTAACACCTGTTTGATTTCAATTGATTGGCATGTTGATATTATTATTAATAGAACGCGAAAATTACTGACAGTCGAAAACTCAATTACTCTCACTAACAAGAAGTAACTGACTTTTTTTACTTACAAATTATACAACTTTTCAAGATGAAACAAAAGAGAGATTTGGATAAAAAAAATTGTTACCATTTGCAGAGTATGAAAATTTGCGAGTTCATCAACGCTGCGGCACATAATTTTTGTCCTCACGGCGAGAACGAGGAGCCTCCAAACAGATAATGATGTCATTTATAAGGATCACAAATTATATAGCCCTGTTTACAAATTGAGGTTCGTTTATGTGCTCTGGGTGGTTAGGCGAAACACATCGGAAGAAAAATCTGGTGAAAACTTTTTTGTAGCTACACTTTATGCGTAGTTCTGTTTAGTCATAAACACTCAACTTACACACAAAAGTGCAATGTTAGGTTTTTACAACAATATTTAAGGTATAAATTAATTTTTGTTTCTTGGGTTTTTAGGACGAAATGCAACACGAATATGTTATAAATCCATACTATAATATTATAAAAGGAAGTCTATCTGTCTGTTTGTTACCGCTTCACGCTTAAACAGCTGCAGCAACCGATTTAGTTGAAATTTGGTAAGTCCACATACCACGAAGATTCAGAATCCGCTCCAGTACTTTATGCCGACAAATCACAGTATCTTAAACAACCAACGTCTCTACGACAGTTTTTCTTCAGATGACCTTTTTGTTTACATTTCCAGCACCACGGATCTCTCTTACGACTAAGTAGTATCCTTCGTTTTAGACTCGGCCTTGTGTTGTTGCGCTTTTCTCGTCCAAGAGTTATTCGCAGTGACGCATTTTCTCATCGAAAACAAGCACTCACTCGAATCTCCACGAGTATTATACGAGTAATCCACCTTTAATCCTGCAGCAGTTTAGATTTTACAAGATCGGCCGTAATAACAACTCCCAAATGCTCAAGTGCCATGATCATGAGCTCGTAGTCCATCGGTAAACCTTTGAGCATTATTTAGTGGACCAAAAAACTTGTCTTCAACTGGTTTGTTCATTATTCGCTAATTGCTGCGCTAGTGATAGAACTCATTGACGTGAGCTTCCATGCTATTAAAATTCTCAAGTTTGACAGCGCACAAGTTCTAAAGACCTTTATTATCGTATGCACGTTTCAGTGCATTCCAGGCGTCTTTCGTATTTTGTACCAACAAAAAAAAAATGATATCATTTTTAGTGTTCCGTGCAAAACTTTGTTTTGACAAACGGAACACTTATGGGATCACTTCGGTCTTGCAAATCAGTTAAATGCGTTTTTCTCAGAGACCGTTTGACATAGATACCTAAAATTTGAAACAGTTATAGCAAATACCACCACTAATATTGTAAATAAGTCAAAACCGCTTATTTCTTATTTTAGGGGGTTGGGAGGGGTAACCTGTTTTTTTTTTGTAAGAATCGAGTGGGGTACCATTAGAAAGCTTGCAAAAAATTGAGTCGATAGACTGATTTTGACTTCATTGTAGACTGCAGTAGTTTCGATAAAAAATGCATTTAAAGTTGCAAGTTTTCATACAAAAAGATTCGCCTCTGTCCTGGGAATTTTCGGAATAACTATAGCTAACAGGCAGCTAACCAGCCAGTAGTAACCAACTAAATAGAGTATGAAGACAGCGGGAAAATTATCAGGTTAACCTTATCTTTATTAGTTTTTTAACTGCAGCCTGATCTTAGGTTACTTAGGTTCAGTTGCTAGCTTGGATCAGCTTCTTAAACTGATAATTTTATATTAGGAAGTCGTTTTAGCGAGAAAGATCTTTACTTAAAACTTTGGCATTGAAATTAATGACTTATGTGTGTGACACAAAGTTTAATTCAACTTGCTTATTTTTGTGGGTTATTTCATTTTTTTGTAATAGTCTACCAAACGCATGAGAGAAAAAAAGATCTACAAAATACAACCTTGTTATAATGCAAATAAGCTTAAATTTCAAACGGGCTTTCCAACCAATGGACTATCTCAATGTCGTCGCTATACTTACTCAACCTCATATCTGCAAAAATCATTTGATGGAAATGTCGCTTTTCTTACATTCGGAATACGGGTGTTTTTGTCATCAAATGAGTGTTGCAGATACGAGGTTGAGTAAGTATAGCGGCGATGTGCTCAGTAAGAATTATATTTATTGTTGAAGTAAACTTTGATTTTTTAAATTAAGAATTCCGTTCTTCATTGTCGTTTTGTTTTTTTTACACAATAAAGCACAGAGTTAGTAAGATGTATAGAGATAACAAAGTCATTTAATATTTATTAGAGAGTATCTAATTCGTCGAAACAATATACACAATATCCCTTTGCATTAAGTACGATGACATTTGTGTATAATTGTATACACTATGTATATTTTTGAAAGGATCGGTGAGAGCAGCAACCAGATCCCTTTCTGTTACGAGAAAATAATCTTGGAAGACCTATAAGTAGTAATATAGTATATGACAATTAAAATTTTTATCGTAGTTTTTGGAAACAGGTAAAGTTGACGAAATTGAGCCGAGCCGATGTTGTTCAAACTTGTTTGAAAGATCGGCTCACTTTATCGGCCCGATTCGAACTTTAAGATACGTCAAATATTACGATTATATTACGATACGTTTTTGTTAGAACAAACGTCACTTTTGACATTGACATGTCTAATACATATCGTATCTAGTCGTAATATTTGACGTATCTTAAAGTTCGAATCGGGCAGTATATTTCGTCAACCTTAGAGCCAGGCGAGCCAGCGACAAAAATATCAGTTAAGATTTGGTACCCATAAATCCAAGTTCTACTAAAATATTTTCTTTTTAAAAACAATAATGGAAAAGATTTTCTTTTTTAAATTCTTAGAAAAACACGATAATATTATATATTTTTCCTCGTCCTAAATTTCCTACTCTTGCGAACAACATCCTGTAAAGTTAAAATTGTATTAAAAAAAAAATTGAAATAGAAATTTTCGATTTCGCTTTTTCGTCACGTCTATTTTATACCTCGGCCTATCCATGCCTTACCTTACCTGTTATATCGTTCTCACCGTAGTCGTTTACACAGGTTCATAAATTGTCGTTAATAAAAGCATTTTTCATAACAAATCTTCATTCGATGTAACTGTCACGTCCACGTAATTTTTCGTGCGAAAAAATATTACTGCTACTTTCCGATATATTAAAAAAAAACGGTTAACTATTTCCACTGACTATAACGGTTATTTCAATCATATGTTTTACAACAAAATTTAATAGCAGGTTTTTTTTGTTAAAATGGCTTTCGCAGCCAGGGCACTTTGCCAACGTCAAGTTTTTTAGGGACAAACTGAGGAGTGCACCTGTGATTTAGCCCAGAATTTGGGGTTTAGAGAATTATAAACTTAATATGATAGCTTAAAAATATTACATTAACACACACACATATAGCTCTGTATACATACGAAATATTTAGGAAAAGTTTTAAGACATTGTGTTCAGAATTAGCCAGAAGAGATTTTACATTACAGGGGAGGGAGACTTTGAATTTCAGCATGAGATCGTAAAAGCAAAGACGGTTCAACGGACATTCGAAAAAGATATGTTCAATTGTGCCTACGCCATAACCACATTGGCATTCCGGGGAAACATTTACCTTTACCCTGAACCGAAACTCCGGAGAACACATGACATAGCAAAGTTTATACACACACAATAAACAGCAATGTCAAACACATTGTCATGACATATACCGTCGGCCAGAATTACAGTAAGAAGGTTTATTACCTAAGTATATGACAGAACTTAAACCTCTAACAGTAATTATGCAATATATTATGTTACCTATTCAAAACTACATGATATAAAACTATAAGAAGTTTAATTAGGTATATAAAGCGAAGCGCATATATTCCGTCTAATAAGTGTCAGTGTTAATGGACTTAAATAATCTTAAACACTTCATTGTCATGCTTTGCAATAATAAAATCAGCTACGTCACAATCCGGCATCATACAAAGTGCCTGTATAGGATCACTATAAGATCGCATTAACTCGTAACATTCCCTGCAGAAATAAACCAAAAACAACTCTTTTAGTTGCTGAGTAAAGTTTACATTTCACCGTAACTGAAAAAAAGTTACGAGGTTGATGTTCACTTGTATATGAAGGCCATTAGTAGCGGGCGCCCTTTTTGTCCGTGACCGACATTTGTAATAGAATAATGCAACGCTTTGTGCTAACGTTTAAGGTAATGCCGGTGTTTCTTTAGAGATAGAGGGTGCGTGCTTACGCTGTCGTATATTTTGATGGTGTAGTATTACTTGGGAAATTAGGGACCAAAGGTCGTAAATTTTCTCGCTGGTGTTAGCGTGCGTACGAATGTCGGATAACATTAACATTAAATTGCAAAAGCGATGAGGTAAAAATTCCATTAGTTTTAATTATTGTTTATTTTTTATGGAATATTAAGCCTAATAAAATCTACTTACCCTCAAAAGGCTCATTCTATTATCAATGGGCCTAACTCATTCGATGGTGATTTAAGTAGGTCGCTATGATTTTGTGATAAGCAATAATTAGTAATAACTATTTTATTAGACAAATAAATTAAAGTTATTAACCTATAAAATCTGAAATATCAGATATATTATTAAGTATAGCGACACAGATCACGTTGTTATGGTAATTTTAAGTTGAGACCCATCAAGTTTTGTTTATGCGGGCATTCAGCATCGGAAACGCACCCGTTAATTACGGGCATGACGTCAACAAAAGGGCTTGAGAGCCTCCCTGAGGCTTTTGTCGACTGTTTTATCTTAATTGCTTAAGAAACTCAATATCGTTTGACGACAAGATGCTTTTTATTCCCCGCTCCGCTCCCCGAACTTTGAATTAGTTTTCGGTTAGATAACGCGCTGATGGTTCTTTTCTTATAATTTTTTTCTTTACGCCACCGAATCTGGAATTTGAAGCTTTATAGTTCCGACATGGCAATTATGAATGTGAAGTTTTGTATTACGAGTAACTTACTTTAAAAAAAAATTGCTTTGCTTATTGTAACTTGAATGAGCTCAAGTTAGTTGCCTATTCACGGATTTTAGTTAAGTTGACATTATAACATTATAACACCTTTAGCATTTTGAACACATATTGAAATCCACAAATTATATTATCCGCGACCACGACCGGTGAAACCTGGGTGCGTAGCCAATCGTGTATTGCCTACACTTATTTGGCACATGGAAGAAAAGGGTCTAGTATTGTTTAGTTATTATTGTTACGTATTTCCTACATGAGACTACTAGGCAGCCAAAACCGAATCATTATTGCGTTTAAAAAAAAAAATGTTAATAATAGTATTAACTAATCAAATTAAAGGCAAAGAATTCTTATTAGAAAACAATACTTACCATTTTATTACAAAACAATTGTCTTGCAACGAAGAAATCACAAAAGTTTCATCTCTTACTACAACATTTTTCGAATTCTTCTGAAATTGTTATGAAACCAATGATTCTACTATTAAATTAGCATTATTACACGACTGCCCAAAAAAAGAGAGTGTAATGTTTTCAGCGTTCATGTTTGTATGTATAATTGTATATATGTATGTGAGTTTCTTTATTCCACCATAACTTCCGTATGCCGCGCTCCACCTAGGGCCGAAGGCCCGGAGTGTCCAACAGGTACGCGCTTCCTGCAATTTCCCCTAGTATCTTAATAACGAAGGCGCACTTAAAGATCGAGCTGCGGGACTTGTGCAGCTCGGCCTTCGGCCTTTTCATAGTTATAATATATGAAGAAATTGCAGGAAGTACTACGCGGAGCTCGGTTTTCGTCCTACGCATTTCGATACTTGTACAATGATTTTGTGTTTCAGCACTAACCTCCCGCAGCTTGGCCTAAGTTTTTCATAGAAGCGCGTCTCTCTTGGACGTTTTGGGCCTTCGGCACTACGCTGAGCTTCTGGCTTGTGCAAGTATGCAAGTGTTAATTATACGTCATAATTTCATAAAAAATTCCCATTTAAAATAATACTTGCATAGTCTGGACAATCAAAATCGCTGCAGACTTATCTTTGTCTAACTCTATCAACCTGCTATTTTGCTGAAGGCCATGCGTGGATCGTACCAAAGTCGCGTCAAAGATAATTTAATAAAAATCTTTTCTAAGTAGGAATTAAATTTATGAGACTAATTATGAGTTTTTCCTGAGCCTCAAACATTAACTACTACTACTTCTTAAAAGCTGTACCTACAAATGTAAAGATAAAGATGTGAAATGTTCCAAACCGTGAACATATTGCCCACAGAAAAGATGACCGTATTACGATTCCGGAACGTTGAGTTAATGAAAAGGTCAAATTTAATGATGATGATGTAATATCAACATTTAAAAATTGCCTGGATTTTTTTATAACTCATAGTTTTAGTTCGTTTTGACACTAAAATGAATAAAATAAAATAAAATTAATTAATTAAAAAATTAAAAACACAACTGCTGAAATTTAAGCGAACTGAAAAGCTAAAAATAATTTGATGTTAGTTACATAACTTTATGGATTTAAATTAGAATATAAATGTACACTTACGGTCATTTACAGTAAAGGTTTATGCACATTTATGACGTGACTGTACCTGTGTATTTTATTTTGATTGCAGTCGGGGGACCTTGATGTAGTGCATTTTCCCATTCAAAAGGTCCCCCGATATGCACTATACTTATACTCTGTTTATCCTTATAAATGACTGGTAGAAAATACTTTCTATACGCAGATGACTTAGTAATACTAATCAGCGGCCTAATAATAAGCACACTGTGCGATCTCACACAGACAGCACTGAGAATAGTAGAGAAATGGTGCAAGGAGAATGACCTATCGGTAAACCCAAAAAAGACCGTCACAATTCTCTTCACACACAAACGAAAACTGGGTACATATGCAATGCCAACACTTTTTGGCACAAAACTGACACTTTCAAAGGACGTAAAGTATCTAGGCATAATCCTGGGCGATAAACTGAACTGGAACAAACACCTGGACAATAAACTGAACAAAGCAACAGTAGCCTTTTGGCAATGCCGGAGGATAGTGGGCAAACGATGGGGACTTGCCCCTCACATTATACTGTGAAAGTGTGTAAAAAGGTAATAATGCCAATGATCAGCTACGGCGCGGTGGTATGGTGGCCCCGCACCCAGCTAACCACAGTAATAGACAAACTAAATAAAACACAAAGACTAGCATGTGTGGCTGCAACGGGCTGCATAAGAACTACTCCGACTGCGGCTCTAGAAATAATGCTAGGACTCCTGCCACTACACATATACATACAGAAAGAAGCGGCTGCCACAGCTCTTCATTTGAAAAATATAAACCTATGGACATCTTTTAGCTCATCGCACAAGAAGATCTATGAAAATACGATCTCAAAACTGCCCATGCTGGAAGCGCCCATCGACAAAATACCAATAACAATGATCTTCTGGAAAGATTACGCCATATCGTTAACAGAAGATCCGAAAGAAGGACTAAACCAAATAAACCTAAGAATATTCACAGATGGCTCAAAAACAAACGAAGGGACAGGATGTGGTGTCTTCTCAGAGGACCTGAACATACACATTACAAAATCCCTTGGTGAACACAATACGGTATTCCAAGCTGAATGTGTTGGAATAATAGAAGCTTGCAATGCTATTACAAGACGACAAGTGAAACACGAAACCATACTAATACTGTCAGACAGTAAATCGGTACTACAAGCGCTATGCATCGGTACTACAAACTTACTTCAGAGCTTATACTTGAATGTCATCGAAGCCTCACTGAAGTGAGCAAAGAAGGCAACAAAGTAACAGTACAATAGATAAAGGGGCATAGTGGATCAAGAGGAAACGATGCAGCGGATGAACTGGCCAGGAAAGGTTCAGAAACACCGGCATATGGACCCGAGCCAATCATGCCCCTACCAATATCCTACATACACAACCAGCTAGAACAACATCACAGACAACTGCACAACAAGTACTGGAATGAAATGAAGACATGCAGGCAAACCAAAGAAATTCTACCGAAACTGAACCACAAACTTACCAAAATATTACTGAAAACACCAAGAAGCCAACTACGTAAAATAGTAGGATTAATAACAGGACATAACACACTAAACAAACACCTACATATTATGGGTAAAACGGACAGCCCCATGTGCAGAGCGTGCATGGCAGAAGAAGAAACAACAAAACATATTCTCCTAGACTGTAAACAGGTAGAAGTATATAGGAGCAAATACCTAGGGAATCCATACACACTAAAGGAGGCAACTAGCAACCTGAAGACTTTGCTAGGCTTCGTGGAGGAGCTGGGGTGGTTAGAGTAGCGCTACCTCGTTTCACGCAAAATAGGCACATTGGATGTCTAGTTGCGGAAAATGCCCAGCAAAACTAACTAACTAACTACTTTTTAGCAATGACTTCACTTTTTCATTATGAGCATCAAAGATTTAATAAAAAAAATATAACATATACACTTGCAATAAGCATTGTTATATCCAACATGTCTATGTATGTCGTTTTTAGTTGAGTTATAAAATATATATAAATGAACTTTTTACATGTCTATTATTGTAGAATAGCTAGCTAAAAGTGACCGTCCATTTAGGATTCGCTCTTATTTACCTGAATAAATAATGCTCCTCTACTTGCATGTTATTCAGTTGATATTTAACTTTAAAACCCTACCCTAATGTTTTACCGTGAAAACAAAATTTAAACGAACTTTCTGGCGAGCATCCAAATCGCTAGCGGGGATCATTATAGGTCACCTCACCTGTCTTTGATGTGATGTGCGGAAACACCTTTTGGCACAAGCCTTGATCCTTGCCACAGTATTAATTTATTCTAAACAAGTATTTAGAGTTTGCATCTTAATTATTTATTGTGCCTGAATAGTAATTACACTATGTCATAGTGTTGTCAAAGTGTGTGCACATACTTACTAGGCACTAGTCTTGTCTAGTCGCTTCTCAACCATTTCAACAGATTGCCAAGATGGACTTATAGTTTTACGTGATAATTTTGTGCATTTTTTAAACCAAAACCTGTTTACAGCGTTAAATAAACAAGTGTGATCGACGGTGGGTTCGATTAAGGGTTAGGTATATAATAGGTGGAGAGAGCTATGCTCGGGGTTTCTCTGCGTGATAGAGTCAGAAATGATGATATCCGCAGTAGAACTAGGGTCACCGACATAGCTCGCAGAATTGCAAACCTTAAGTGGCAGTGGGCGGGGCACATTGCTCGCAGAACTGATGGCCGGTGGGGCCGGAAGGTTCTGGAGTGGCGTCCGCGTACCGGAAGACGAACTGCCGGTAGGCCTCCAAAGAGATGGAGCGACGACCTGGTGAAGGTCGCGGGAATTCGGTGGTTGCGAGCGGCACAGGATCGGTCGGAGTGGCGAGCCTTGGGGGAGGCCTATGTCCAGCAGTGGACGTCTATCGGCTGACAAGATGATGATGATATAATAGGTCTAACTAACCAGACGAAGCCAGGTGCAACCAGGCCGGAATAGCCTCACTTACCGCTCGCGCATCCGAAAATTAATGCCATCACGAACTACGGTAACCCAATATTAGTAGTAGTAGTACTAGTAAACTCTTTATTGTACAAAAAATGCATATCATAAATTACATGGTACAAATAATAAGATGTACAAAGGCGAACTTATCCCTTTGAGGGAACCTTTGAGTAGATGAGAGGAGAGTGAAAAGAGGGTGACAAATGTAGCAAAATGTACAACAAGGTACAGTCGCCATCAGATATATCAGAGCGCCCGAGGTGCTCAAAATATCTGAACACGCACAATAGAGGCGTGTTCAGATATTTGTGAGCACCTCGGGTGCTCCGATATATCTGATGGCGACTGGACCAGAAAGAAAGGATATAAATACATAAAAAAATAATAGGATAAACATATATTACACAAAAAGGAATGGGGAAAATACACTAAAAACTGGAAAAAAGTGGAAAAATATAGAGCACATATACAATACAAATATAGGTAGATTAATTTAATCAATCAGATAATCACAGCTTCTGTAACCTCTCCTTCAACCTCTCTTTCAATATTCGTTGTTGATTGTACCATTCAATAAAATACTAAAACCTTTAGTAATTATTTCTTAAAAAAAAAAAAAAACACTACAAGGGGCCAAAAGTTAAAACCAAGCAACAAATTTTTGGGAATAAATTTAATAACAATTAACTATAGAGGAATATTTCGTATTCGGGAATACGAACGTTAACATAGATGAATTTCTATATTATTATTAAGCTTGCTTTTTGTATAATGAACCAATACATATGATTTTAATTTAAAAAACATACAGCATTACCTATACACGTATAATAGAATAGGATAGAATAGAATAGAAATAATTTATTCGTTAGCACACACAAATAGAAAGTTATATAAAACAGAGAAACATAAAAAAGAAAAAGTGCCACGAAATGGTCTCACCTCAGCATGTAATAAGTGATAAATAAATAGAAACAATCATTATCACAACATTAAAATATGCATGCCGTTTAGTTAAACACCTAATATATTTTTCTATGGGTTATGCCATACAGAAAAAAAAATGCTACATACATAGTTTCATCAATTAAATAATTAATATTGGCCAACGTCCAGTGGCATGTGAGACCTTACTTCCCAAAGCAAACGTTTACAGGCTTGAATTTTCATCTTTTCTAACTGCTGCTATCATGTCAAAAGAAGAGGTCTTAAGTTGGATTTCAAACTTAAATTAAATTATAAACTGAACTATATGTTATTATGCTAAAGAAAAAGTGACCTAGCCCTCCGGTGGCCGAGGCCGGCATCGAACGGCGCGGCCGCGGCGTCTTCAGCTTACGCGGCTAACTTCTCTCTTGACCACCAGACCACCCGTCCACTTTTTTTTCTATAGTACATATTATATGACATCTTAATAAAATAATTTGATCTGTTTCCTACTTGGTTAAATAAAAATAAAAAATATAAATGTATAAAATTCCATAAAAATGAAAGTTCAAAAATTTCTTAAACATTCATATTGAATATCAGTTCAATAAATTGTATTTTATAGGTACACAACCAAACCAAAGCACGATTACACGATTTGTCATTTATAAATTATGAATAATTAATATGGTTAATTAATTAATATATTTTGATGACGAAATAAATGAATATGATGTTTATTTCCAATATTTATTTAAACGATATCTGAAGTTTTTCTTTTGCCAACTGCTTGTGGTATGATGGGTGGAAGGGAGAGAAAGTTTTGGGCGGCCTTAATGTTGGAATTATTCATGACTCTTTAGAAATTTCGATTGATTATATCGTTAAGCACAAATTAACTCTACGTAAAGGCCCCGGAGAATTTCGCGCGAAAGTTAGCGCCAGAATAATTGAAAACTTTATACGTTTCACATAATGTATTGTTTTGTATTTACGATAAAGGACAGAAACGATTAATTTCTTGTTTAGTCGCCAGTAAAAAGATGAACACCATAGACGAATTCAAATAATTCCAAATTTCTTTCGTGGGGAACATTGTTCAACGATTTTTAAACCATAAGAGTTATTTTAAATCCGAGCTTTTAAATTATAATTACATAAATAATGTGGTTAAAAACCTTAACAAAAATACACTATGATCGTGTTTAGAAAATAATTCCCTATTGTTTAAAAATCGGTGATTAACGTTCAAGAATCAAGGTTACCCCTCTTCGTTACCTAATTTATATACTCTATCAATTTATAAAATTACATGTATTTAACTGATAGAAAAACAAAAGTAGACTTATTCTGCCGAAAGTTAATGATCTTTATTTACATCAGAATCTTTACAAATTTGTTATCGCTTTTCCTTAACTTCTGAAATGAAACAATCAGAAGGAACCTAACTCGTCGTACATAACTGGAATGGGATTGACACCTATAATTCCAAGTGTAAAAAGGTACCTCAATAGGTACTTATAATAGTTTTCTGAGCATAATAAAGTAATTTTATAAATTAATTTAGTACCTAAATAAAATAGTTTTGTATTTCAGAATACCCAACTGGCGTGAAGTGGCGCAGAATAGAGCAGCAGAGTGGCGCAGAATAGAGCAGAATCTTGTGTCAGAGGCCATGCAAGATCCTGTTTGGGTCACTGACATAGACAGAGATTACATAGATGAGCTATACGCGTGCGCCCGTGAGGGACAGAACATACGCAGTGCGACAATAATGTCAATATGATTGGTCGAGTAGATTTGTAGCCCACCATAAACCATACAAAATTTACGGTGGGGAATAAAAAAAATGTGAGACTGTGACAAGGACAAACAATAACAGCGCTTTCTCTGCTACTCCTACTGAAAGATAAATAAGACAATCCCGTTCAGTCATTTCCCCCCACCCTCATGACCGATCCAGCTATACTAAATAGATTCATGGTCACTGAGCTAGTGAAGTGAGGTTAGTAAGTATTTCAGATTGTTTTCTTTGTTAACAGTAAAACAAATTGTTGTGTCCGTTGTCTGACTATTAATTCATTGTATCATATTACTATAATATATTCATTTAAAACTTTCGCGTTTTGAACACATATTAAATCACATTTAAAATCGGGTCTATCGCGAATTTATTTTGTTACCTTTATTTACCGACGTTTCGGCACAGGTTTCACAGGTAGTGGTTGTATAAATTCGCGATTTTAAATGTGATTTAATATATAATATATTAAGCCTATATACGTCCCACTCTTTGGCATATGACTCTTCTCCCCCCACGCTGACCCAGTGCGGGTTGGGGCCTTCACAATTCACATACACCTTTTCGGATTTCTTATCGGATATATGCCGGTCACGATGATTTCCTTCACCGAGAGAAAATATCAAATGATATTCCGTACCTACGTACATAAGTTCAGAAAAACTCATTGAACCCAGTCAGGACTTGGATCGCGAACTCCGGATTGAAAGACGGACGTCAGATCCACGTGGTCATCATTAAAGCTTTTTATTTTGTAACACTTTATAAATAGAACTTCAACTGTAAAAGGAAAAAGTAGCACAATTTTCAATTTAAAATGCTTTTATTTCTGGCTTTAAAGTTCTTAGCCGAAATAGAAATATAAGAGAAGCACTGCGGGAGACTGCCTGCAGTTAATTTAAACATTTGCCGCGAGCGGGCTGTTCGCCAATTAACAGGTCAACTCATTAAATTACTTCGCACCGACTTCCTAGCCTAGTACTCTTTCTTAAGTCCCCGGCAAGTTCGGCCGAATTCACCTTCCCATACAAACGGAGTTTCGTTCTCATTTTATAACTACGTGTTGGATTGTAATGAAACTTTGCACAATGACATGTGGTATATCTAGGTTTATAATTAGTTTATATAGCTCTAGTATATAAAACAAACGAAATAGAGTAAAAACAAGTTCTGTATGAATAACTTAAATTCGTTGTATTTTTTTATTATGGTATCTGAAGCTACATACTCATACTCATACTTTATTGGTAATATAAATTACATGTCAAGATTTACATATGTACATTTCGGAAATATAAATGGATGAAATCAATTATTATTATTATAGCATTATTACAGCATTATCACTTAAGTATTATTATTAACGTCATTTAGTTTTGTTACATAATTAACTTATTTATACATATTTTGAGGTCAGATATTCTTCGACACTATAAAACGGCCGCTCAATAAGCCAATTTTTGAGTTTTGCCTTGAAACTCACCAGACTAGGCGCATTAGTTATGGATGCTGGTAAGTTATTGTAGACAGTGGGGCCCATGACTTGTATAGATTTAGCCGTTTTGGCTAAGCCACGTGGCACTGCCGCTAATTTGTGACCGTAGCGAGTTACACGGTCGCTTTTTTCACCCCGTCTGGGATATTTATCTAGATTCTCCCGTAAACTAATTACAGACCTAGATATAACTTATCCTATTGTAAGTAAAAAGTTTCAGAGCAATCTAGTAGCTAGTCGTTTTAAAATGAGAGCGTAACTACGTTTGTACGGAGAACCGAGCTTGCCGGGGACTCTTAAGTATTCATACTTCTGTAAATAGTCATAGTAATGCATAAAGCGTCGCTGCGCGTACAAAAGTCGCTATGTGATTTTTAACGATTTTTCGGTTTTAATGCCATTTTGAACCTTATTTCTATACGCATATGCTCCAAAAACAGCGTGGCGCTTATTTCAACTAACTCTTCCTATAATCGCTAACTGGAATAAATCACATAACTACATTAGCTTATTTGAACAGCAATTACAGACGTGTGCTCGCTATGTGATGCTTGACACATAGCGATATTTTCTACAAGTTTATTTAAAAATGATTAGATGCGCTTGCTCCCGATATGTAGTTTCTCGCACATAGCGATATTTTTATACTAGTTGCAGTCGATGTTATGTTTCTAGACTGTGCATTTTACTATACATAGCGGGATTTTCTTATAACAATCGAGTCTACCGTATATTAAACTATTATCTACCCTCAAGTTGTATACAGGTCCCTACTAAACATGATTATTTCATGTGAAGCGCTAGTGGCCTAGCTGTAAGAGCGTGCGACTTTCAATCCGGAGGTCGCGGGTTCAAACCCACGCTACCAATGAGTTTTTCGGAACTTATGTACGAAATATCATTTGATATGTACCAGTCGCTTTTCGGTGAAGGAAAACATAGTGAGGAAACCGGACTAATCCCAATAAGGCCTAGTTTCCCCTCTGGGTTGGAAGGTCAGATGGCAGTCGCTTTCGTAAAAACTAGGGATTAGTTCTGTTGTCAAGCAGACCCCAGGGTCCCATGAACCGTGGCAAAATGCCAACGCGAGGAAGAAGTTTACCTTAATATTTTTTGCCTATATTTTCAAAAGCCCGACTTTTAATTGATTGCAGGTTTATTTCGGAAATTATTTAAAACTCAACTTTTTGAAATTCCTTAATAATCTTCTTTTTTTGTTGACAAAGGCCCTCCGGCTTGGGGAGGCATTTGGATATGTGGGACTCCCTCCTGCAACCATCCTCTCCTAGTAAGAGGAGAAAAGGAGATATACCCACTAAAAGCCACTCCGGCGCTCACCCTTCTGGCTGTTTTCAAGGAGGTGCGGGATGCCTGAGATTCTACTCCTTCCAGCGGCCCTGGCTTATCTTACTCCGGAGTACCCACACCGCTGGAAAGGAGAGTCATTGACGCTTGACCCACTGCCAATCGTGTAGCGCCGTATAGTGCGGACCCCCACAGCCCGCTGGCCCTGCTAGGGGTTTAGGCGGACAGCAAATTGTGCCCATCTTCTTCACCGCCGTCTGCGCCGGTTCAGGTGCGCGTCTTCAGCCCCTACTCTCACGCTCCGTTTCCGCGGCCTCCTTCCTTGAAATGACGGTGTAGCAGAAGAAGGCAACTGCGTTCCATTTCCTTTCGCTGCCCAACATAGTCATTAATACGTTGCGCAGCGAAACGTTCCCTAATCCAAGAGCCGCCGTCATGGTGCGACACTCTACGGCCCAACGATTGCTTTCGTGACTGCAGTGTGCCTCTATGGTATGAGATCCATAGCGAAAGTCCTCCAGGTCGTCCTTCTAGCTTTGCTGCATCCGTTCGTGCCCTTGTTGACGCGTCCTCGGCAGTTCTTCGGGTGCAGGGAATTCATTTAGGGCCCTGCACCTGACCCTCTCCCTGTGCGCATCGGCGAGTACCAGAGCCTCTAATTATCACCCATTTTGTGACAACTTGAATCATGAAAACAACCTAACTTCACTGTGATTACTTACTTAATAAAGCAATGCAGGTGAAAACCAATGACAGTCCATTATAAGACTGTCATCTGATATTTGACTGTTGAATAAGTATATAAGGGGAAGTTTGAAAGTAGCACCGGTAACGGAGAAGATGAGGAGTAGTATATAGGTTCGCGCCGTGGTATGGGCATGTAATGAGGAAAGATGAATATCACATAGGCAAAACAATGTTAGGGATGAATGCTGATGGACGGAGAGCGGATGGTAGACCCAAAAAACGATGGATGGATTGTGTGAAAGAGGATATGAGAAAGAAAGGAGTGAGTGCTGAGGTGACCAAAGATAGAGGAGAATGGAAGAGAAAAACTTGTTGTGCCGACACCACATAACGTGGGATAAGGGCAGGAAGAAGAGAGTCCTTAAAGAGATGAGACTTTTTACATTTGCTACGGGTAGGCGGAGAGAAATAAATTAACGAGTTAATTACTGAACTTAAATTTATTCTTCCGCCGCAAGCATATGATTACACGTCGTAGGGTTGGGTAAGTTCTTTGCCGGCACTGATTTCGCTCCGAGCTATGGTCCACCACGCAAGTACTCCCCTGATGCTGCTGGAGTCACTGCGGGAGGGAGACGGGCGCGCTGAGGGACGTCAGCATCGGCCGCTCAAGAACCGGAACTGGTCTGCTGGCTACCTTTCAGCCGTAACTACGTTCCCTGGAATTTATTTCCATCGTGTGCACAAAGGTTCTTAATAAATCTCCGCTGACTGTACCCGACAAGGCATAAAGCATAAGCAGGAAACAAGTACTGCGTGATGATGATGGTGAAAGGTTGGTGATGTGCGGAATGGTACAGTCAGACGGAGTTTACACTTTGCACTGAAGCTAATTTCCAAGAAAACAAGTTATAAGACAAAAACTGATTTTAAAATCTAACGGTCAAATTTTGAATTTAAAAATTACTGGAAACTAAATAATCTTAAGAACTAATAAAAAAAAGGAAACACAATTAAGCATTTTAACAAGAAGTAAAAGTAATGCTATGAGTAGTTAAGTTTAGAATTACGTGGCAAGAAAAATCACACAAAGGAATTGCATAGTGAAATAAGCCGTTAGAAACATTATTTAAATCTACCTGCTTAGGATTAGCATAAGAAATGTTCAACACTTACCCAATGGGGATTTTTAACACTAAAACGAATAATTAGTACTGAACTACGGAACTTATTTTCCGTAAGAAATTACCGGTGTGAAGTTAGCGGCCAAAGTTATCGGCCAACGATAACCCGACCAAATTAAGAGGTCAAATTTTTTTACTTGTGCATTTCTATAAAAAAGAGCTTAAGTCGGATATTTAATGGTCAAAAGTGAGGCGTCACCCTATTAATAACATATCAGGATACATTTAACCAACTAGGTATCAAAAATGACTTGAACAGATCCCAACATAATGTACTATACAAACCTACTATAAACGCATTTTTAGATACAAAAACGCTTCAAATATATTATGTACAGAAATAAAAAGCTTTTATCAAAGCTTTTAAAACCAATTAACCGCGGTTTTCAGAGTTGTTTCACGAAAACTATCCATTGGCCGAGTCAGCGGCCGAAAGCTTCACAAATCACCAATTTTACCCAACTTCTAAAAATAAAGACACTTTCATACTTACTTCAACGTACATAGCTGTCATAAGCTTTCAAAAAAAGCTTTCCGAACCGACTTTCCTCGCTAAATATAGATATTACAAAAGAAAAATCGTTAGCGGCGGAACGATTCTGAAAATATTTTTTTAAATGATGATAATTTCTAGATATGGAAAGTAATTATTACATCAATGTAAACTGTAAATCAAGAGCTTTTGTCAAAGCTTTCCAAACCCAATAACCGCGCTTTTCACAGTTGTTTAACGAAAAATATCCACTGGCCTAGTTAGCGGCCGAAAGCTACACAAATCACCGATTTTACCCAACTTCTAAAAACAAAGACACTTTCAAACTTACTTCATCGTACACAGCTGTTATAGGCTTTCCCAAAAAAGCTTTCAGAACCGACTTTCCTCGCTAAATATAGGTATTGCAACTGAAAAATAGTTAGCGGCCGAACGATTCTGAATTTTTTTTTTAAATGGTGATACGCATCTAGATATGGAAAGTAATTATAACATTAAGGATAAATATAAATCAAGAGCTTTTGTCAAAGCTTTCCAAACCTAATAACCGCGCCTTTCACAGTTGTTTTACGAAAAATATCCATTGGCCGAGTCAGCGGCCGAAAGCTACATAAATCACCAATTTTACCCAACTTCTAGAAACAAAGACACTTTCAAACTTACTTCGTTGTACACAGCTGTTATAGGCTTTCCCAAAAAAGCTTTCAGAACCGACTTTCCTCGCTAAATATAGGTATTGCAACTGAAAAATAGCGGCCGAACGATTCTGATTTTTTTTTTAAATGGTGATACACATCTAGATATAGAAAATAATTATAACATTAAGGATAAATATAAATCAAGAGCTCTTTTCAAAGCTTTCCAAACCCAATAACCGCGCTTTTCACAGTTGTTTTACGAAAAATATCCATTGGCCGAGTCAGCGGCCGAAAGCTACACAAATCACCGATTTTACCCAACTTCTAGACGCAAAGACACATTCAATCTTACTTCGTCGTACACAGCTGTTATAGACTTTCCAAAAAAAGCTTTCAGAACCGACTTTCCTCGCTAAATATAGGTATTGCAACTGAAAAATAGTTAGCGGCCGAACGATTCTGAAAATATTTTCTTTTTAATTGTGATACACATCTAATTATGGAAAGTAATTATAACATCAAGGATAAATATAAATCAAGATATTTTGTCAAAGCTTTCCAAACCCAATAACCGCGCTTTCCACAGTTGTTTTACGAAAAATATCCATTGGCCGAGTCAGCGGCCCAAAGCTACACAAATCACCGATTTTACCCAACTTCTAGAAACAAAGACACTTTCAAACTTACTTCATCATACACAGCTGTTATAGGCTTTCCCAAAAAAGCTTTCAGAACCGACTTTCCTCGCTAAATATAGGTACTGCAACTGAAAAATAGTTAGCGGCCGAACGATTAGGAAAATATTTTTTTTTAATTGTGATACACATCTAATTATGGAAAGTAATTATAACATTAAGGATAAATATAAATCAAGAGCTCTTGTCAAAGCTTTCCAAACCCAATAACCGCGCTTTTCACAGTTGTTTTACGAAAAATATCCATTGGCCGAGTCTGCGGCCGAAAGCTACACAAATCACCGATTTTACCCAACTTCTAGACACAAAGACACTTTCAAATTTACTTCATCGTACACAGCTGTTATAGACTTTCCAAAAAAAGCTTTCAGAACCGACTTTCCTCGCTAAATATAGGTATTGCAACTGAAAAATAGTTAGCGGCCGAACGATTCTGAAAATATTTTTTTTAAATTGTGATACACATCGAATTATGGAAAGTAATTATAACATCAAGGATAAATATAAATCAAGATATTTTGTCAAAGCTTTCCATACCCAATAACCGCGCTTTCCACAGTTGTTTTACGAAAAATATCCATTGGCCGAGTCAGCGGCCCAAAGCTACACAAATCACCGATTTTACCCAACTTCTAGACACAAAGACACTTTAAAACTTACTTCATCGTACACAGCTGTTATAGACTTTCCAAAAAAAGCTTTCAGAACCGACTTTCCTCGCTAAATATAGGTATTGCAACTGAAAAATAGTTAGCGGCCGAACGATTCTGAAAATATTTTTTTTAAATTGTGATACACATCGAATTATGGAAAGTAATTTTAACATCAAGGATAAATATAAATCAAGAGCTTTTGTCAAAGATTTCAAAACCCAATAAACGCGCTTTCCACAGTTGTTTTACGAAAAATATCCATTGGCCGAGTCAGCGGCCGAAAGCTACACAAATCACCGATTTTACCCAACTTCTAGAAACAAAGACACTTTCAAACTTACTTCATCATACACAGCTGTTATAGGCTTTTCCAAAAAAGCTTTCAGAACCGACTTTCCTCGCTAAATATAGGTATTGCAACTGAAAAATTGTTAGCGGCCGAACGATTCTGAATTATTTTTTTAAATGGTGATACGCATCTAGATATGGAAAGTAATTATAACATTAAGGATAAATATAAATCAAGAGCTTTTGTCAAAGCTTTCCAAACCTAATAACCGCGCCTTTCACAGTTGTTTTACGAAAAATATCCATTGGCCGAGTCAGCGGCCGAAAGCTACACAAATCACCGATTTTACCCAACTTCTAGACACAAAGACACTTTCAAACTTACTTCGTCGTACACAGCTGTTATAGACTTTCCAAAAAAAGCTTTCAGAACCGACTTTCCTCGCTAAATATAGGTATTGCAACTGAAAAATAGTTAGCGGCCGAACGATTCTGAAAATATTTTTTTTTTAAATTGTGATACACATCTAATTATGGAAAGTAATTATAACATCAAGAATAAATATAAATCAAGATATTTTGTCAAAGCTTTCCAAACCCAATAACCGCGCTTTCCACAGTTGTTTTACGAAAAATATCCATTGGCCGAGTCAGCGGCCCAAAGCTACACAAATCACCGATTTTACCCAACTTCTAGAAACAAAGACACTTTCAAACTTACTTCATCATACACAGCTGTTATAGGCTTTCCCACAAAAGCTTTCAGAACCGACTTTCCTCGCTAAATATAGGTACTGCAACTGAAAAATAGTTAGCGGCCGAACGATTAGGAAAATATTTTTTTTTAAATTGTGATACTCATCTAATTATGGAAAGTAATTATAACATTAAGGATAAATATAAATCAAGAGCTCTTGTCAAAGCTTTCCAAACCTAATAACCGCGCTTTTCACAGTTGTTTTACGAAAAATATCCATTGGCCGAGTCTGCGGCCGAAAGCTACACAAATCACCGATTTTACCCAACTTCTAGACACAAAGACACTTTCAAACTTACTTCATCGTACACAGCTGTTATAGACTTTCCAAAAAAAGCTTTCAGAACCGACTTTCCTCGCTAAATATAGGTATTGCAAATGAAAAATAGTTAGCGGCCGAACGATTCTGAAAATATTTTTTTTTTAAATTGTGATACACATCTAATTATGGAAAGTAATTATAACATCAAGGATAAATATAAATCAAGATATTTTGTCAAAGCTTTCCATACCCAATAACCGCGCTTTCCACAGTTGTTTTACGAAAAATATCCATTGGCCGAGTCAGCGGCCCAAAGCTACACAAATCACCGATTTTACCCAACTTCTAGACACAAAGACACTTTCAAACTTACTTCATCGTACACAGCTGTTATAGACTTTCCAAAAAAAGCTTTCAGAACCGACTTTCCTCGCTAAATATAGGTATTGCAACTGAAAAATAGTTAGCGGCCGAACGATTCTGAAAGTATTTTTTTTAAATTGTGATACACATCGAATTATGGAAAGTAATTTTAACATCAAGGATAAATATAAATCAAGAGCTTTTGTCAAAGATTTCCAAACCCAATAAACGCGCTTTCCACAGTTGTTTTACGAAAAATATCCATTGGCCGTGTCAGCGGCCGAAAGCTACACAAATCACCGATTTTACCCAACTTCTAGAAACAAAGACACTTTCAAACTTACTTCATCATACACAGCTGTTATAGGCTTTTCCAAAAAAGCTTTCAGAACCGACTTTCCTCGCTAAATATAGGTATTGCAACTGAAAAATAGTAAGCGGCCGAACGATTCTGAAAATATTTTTTTTAAATGGTGATACACATCTAATTATGTAAAGGAATTATAACATCAAGGAAAAATATAAATCAACAGCTTTTGTCAAAGCTTTCCAAACCCAATAACCGCGCTTTTCACAGTTGTTTAACGAAAAATATCCATTGGCCGAGTCAGCGGCCGAAAGCTACACAAATCACCGATTTTACCCAACTTCTAGAAACAAAGACACTTTCAAACTTACTTCGTTGTACACAGCTGTTATAGGCTTTCCCAAAAAAGCTTTCAGAACCGACTTTCCTCGCTAAATATAGGTATTGCAACTGAAAAATAGTTAGCGGCCGAACGATTCTGGAAATATATTTTTTTTAAATTGTGATACACATCTAATTATGGAAAGTAATTATAACATCAAGGATAAATATAAATCAAGATATTTTGTCAAAGCTTTCCATACCCAATAACCGCGCTTTCCACAGTTGTTTTACGAAAAATATCCATTGGCCGAGTCAGCGGCCCAAAGCTACACAAATCACCGATTTTACCCAACTTCTAGACACAAAGACACTTTCAAACTTACTTCATCGTACACAGCTGTTATAGACTTTCCAAAAAAAGCTTACAGAACCGACTTTCCTCGCTAAATATAGGTATTGCAACTGAAAAATATTTAGCGGCCGAACGATTCTGAAAATATTTTTTTTAAATTGTGATACACATCGAATTATGGAAAGGAATTATAACATCAAGGATAAATATAAATCAAGATATTTTGTCAAAGCTTTCCAAACCCAATAACCGCGATTTCCACAGTTGTTTTACGAAAAATATCCATTGGCCGAGTCAGCGGCCCAAAGCTACACAAATCACCGATTTTACCCAACTTCTAGAAACAAAGACACTTTCAAACTTACTTCATCATACACAGCTGTTATAGGCTTTCCCAAAAAAGCTTTCAGAACCGACTTTCCTCGCTAAATATAGGTACTGCAACTGAAAAATAGTTAGCGGCCGAACGATTAGGAAAATATTTTTTTTAAATTGTGATACACATCTAATTATGGAAAGTAATTATAACATTAAGGATAAATATATATCAAGAGCTCTTGTCAAAGCTTTCCAAACCCAATAACCGCGCTTTTCACAGTTGTTTTACGAAAAATATCCATTGGCCGAGTCTGCGGCCGAAAGCTACACAAATCACCGATTTTACCCAACTTCTAGACACAAAGACACTTTCAAACTTACTTCATCGTACACAGCTGTTACAGACTTTCCAAAAAAAGCTTTCAGAACCGACTTTCCTCGCTAAATATAGGTATTGCAAATGAAAAATAGTTAGCCGCCGAACTATTCTGAAAATATTTTTTTTTTAAATTGTGATACACATCTAATTATGGAAAGTAATTATAACATCAAGGATAAATATAAATCAAGATATTTTGTCAAAGCTTTCCATACCCAATAACCGCGCTTTCCACAGTTGTTTTACGAAAAATATCCATTGGCCGAGTCAGCGGCCCAAAGCTACACAAATCACCGATTTTACCCAACTTCTAGACACAAAGACACTTTCAAACTTACTTCATCGTACACAGCTGTTATAGACTTTCCAAAAAAAGCTTTCAGAACCGACTTTCCTCGCTAAATATAGGTATTGCAACTGAAAAATAGTTAGCAGCCGAACGATTCTGAAAATATATTTTTTAAATTGTGATACACATCGAATTATGGAAAGTAATTATAACATCAAGGATAAATATAAATCAAGATATTTTGTCAAAGCTTTCCATACCCAATAACCGCGCTTTCCACAGTTGTTTTACGAAAAATATCCATTGGCCGAGTCAGCGGCCCAAAGCTACACAAATCACCGATTTTACCAAACTTCTAGACACAAAGACACTTTCAAACTTACTTCATCGTACACAGCTGTTATAGACTTTCCAAAAAAAGCTTTCAGAACCGACTTTCCTCGCTAAATATAGGTATTGGAACTAAAAAATAGTTAGCGGCCGAACGATTCTGAAAATATTTTTTTTAAATTGTGATACACATCGAATTATGGAAAGTAATTTTAACATCAAGGATAAATATAAATCAAGAGCTTTTGTTAAAGATTTCCAAACCCAATAAACGCGCTTTCCACAGTTGTTTTACAAAAAATATCCATTGGCCGAGTCAGCGGCCGAAAGCTACACAAATCACCGATTTTACCCAACTTCTAGAAACAAAGACACTTTCAAACTTACTTCATCATACACAGCTGTTATAGGCTTTTCCAAAAAAGCTTTCAGAACCGACTTTCCTCGCTAAATATAGGTATTGCAACTGAAAAATAGTAAGCGGCCGAACGATTCTAAAAATATTTTTTTTAAATGGTGATACACATCTAATTATGGAAAGGAATTATAACATCAAGGAAAAATATAAATCAACAGCTTTTGTCAAAGCTTTCCAAACCCAATAACCGCGCTTTTCACAGTTGTTTAACGAAAAATATCCATTGGCCGAGTCAGCGGCCGAAAGCTACACAAATCACCGATTTTACCCAACTTCTAGAAACAAAGACACTTTCAAACTTACTTCGTTGTACACAGCTGTTATAGGCTTTCCCAAAAAAGCTTTCAGAACCGACTTTCCTCGCTAAATATAGGTATTGCAACTGAAAAATAGTTAGCGGCCGAACGATTCTGTTTTTTTTTTTTAATGGTGATACACATCTAGATATGGAAAGTAATTATAACATTTAGGACAAATATAAATCAAGAGCTTTTGTCAAAGCTTTCCAAACCCAATAACCACGCTTTTCACAGTTGTTTAACAAAAAATATCCACTGGCCTAGTCATCAGCCGAAAGCTACACAAATCACCGATTTTACCCAACTTCTAGATACAAAGACACTTTCAAACTTACTTCATCGTACACAGCTGTTATAGACTTTCCAACAAAAGCTTTCAGAACCGACTTTCCTCGCTAATTATAGGTATTGCAAATGAAAAATAGTTAGCGGCCGAACGATTCTGAAAATATTTTTTTTTAAATTGTGATACACATCTAATTATGGAAAGTAATTTTAACATCAAGGATAAATATTAATCAAGAGCTTTTGTCAAAGCTTTCCAAACCCAATAAACGCGCTTTCCACAGTTGTTTTACGAAATATATCCATTGGTCGAGTCAGCGGCCGAAAGCTACATAAATCACCGATTTTACCCAACTTCTAGAAACAAAGACACGGTCAAACTTACTTCATCATACACAGCTGTTATAGGCTTTCCCAAAAAAGCTTTCAGAACCGACTTTCCTCGCTAAATATAGGTACTGCAACTGAAAAATAGTTAGCGGCCGAACGATTAGGAAAATATTTTTTTTAAATTGTGATACACATCTAATTATGGAGAGTAATTATAACATTAAGGATAAATATAAATCAAGAGCTCTTGTCAAAGCTTTCCAAACCCAATAACCGCGCTTTTCACAGTTGTTTTACGAAAAATATCCATTGGCCGAGTCTGCGGCCGAAAGCTACACAAATCACCGATTTTACCCAACTTCTAGATACAAAGACACTTTCAAACTTACTTCATCGTACACAGCTGTTATAGACTTTCCAACAAAAGCTTTCAGAACCGACTTTCCTCGCTAATTATAGGTATTGCAAATGAAAAATAGTTAGCGGCCGAACGATTCTGAAATTTTTTTTTTTTAAATTGTGATACACATCTAATTATGGAAAGTAATTATAACATCAAGGATAAATATAAATCAAGATATTTTGTCAAAGCTTTTCATACCCAATAACCGCGCTTTCCACAGTTGTTTTACGAAAAATATCCATTGGCCGAGTCAGCGGCCCAAAGCTACACAAATCACCGATTTTACCCAACTTCTAGAAACAAAGACACTTTCAAACTTACTTCATCATACACAGCTGTTATAGGCTTTTCCAAAAAAGCTTTCAGAACCGACTTTCCTCGCTAAATATAGGTATTGCAACTGAAAAATAGTAAGCGGCCGAACGATTCTGAAAATATTTTTTTTAAATGGTGATACACATCTAATTATGGAAAGGAATTATAACATCAAGGAAAAATATAAATCAACAGCTTTTGTCAAAGCTTTCCAAACCCAATAACCGCGCTTTTCACAGTTGTTTAACGAAAAATATCCATTGGCCGAGTCAGCGGCCGAAAGCTACACAAATCACCGATTTTACCCAACTTCTAGAAACAAAGCACACTGCACTCTCATTCAGGAGGATCTCGATCGGTTCCATCACTATTGCCTAGAGAATAAACTTTACTTGGCGTATGATAAGTGCGTTCATATCACATTTACCAAAAATAAAAATATAATACTCTCGAGGTACAATATAGGAGGCGAAACGGTCCAAAGAGTTTCACAAGTAAAGGACCTTGGGGTGACATTCGATGAGAAGTTAACGCTTGACCAACATATAAACAAAATAACGTCTAAGGCTTTTCAAATGTTAGGGTTTATTCTCAGATCAGCCAAGCCCCTAAAGAAAAGTTCCTCGTACATATTACTCTATAACTCTCTAGTGCGACCTTGCCTCGAGTATGCATCAGAGGTATGGAACCCGCATTACGCTGTGTATATAGATGCTGTAGAAGCCGTTCAGAAACGCTTCCTCAGAGCCCTCCACTACAGACTCGAACATTCATTCTTATCATATACCAAGCTACTAGAAAGGTACAAGCTAAAGACGTTGGCGAGCAGACGCCACGCCCAAGATGCCACCGTCTTATATAAAATATGTACCAGTCAGTATAACTGCCCGGAGCTCCTGGAGGCTATCAGTTTCCGAGCTCCCACCTACAGGACACGAACAAAGTCCCTATTCGCGGTCCCGACGCCCGCCACTAATGCTGGGGCACGAGCCCCGCTGCGTAGAATTTGTAATAATTACAATAAACGCCTAGTCTCGGTTGACATATTTAATAATACGCGATCTAACTTCAAGCGCAAAGTCAGCTTGCTCCTATAATTTTAATTACCCATATTGTAGCTTCATTTCTTGTGTACTATTTATTTACTGTAATTTGTGTAATAATTATTTTTGTGTTTATGTAAGTTTAGCTGCTTAAGTTATGTTACGAGTAATTATCGTTATTGTTTAGTTTTAGTTATGTAGTTTTAGTTTTAGTAGGGATATCTGTTTATGTTCCGATTACAACGCTGTCTTAAAATTAATGCCTGAACTCCTAGTGGGAATTGTGTTAGGATGCATGCTATACCTATAATTTTATAATCTTATCTGTGTATTCTCACTGGCCTGTATCTGTTTTTTTTTTTCCCCAATAAAGAAAATAAAAATAAAATAAAGACACTTTCAAACTTACTTCATCGTACACAGCTGTTATAGGCTTTCCCAAAAAAGCTTTCAGAACCGACTTTCCTCGCTAAATATAGGTATTGCAACTGAAAAATAGTTAGCGGCCGAACGATTCTGTTTTTTTTTTCTTTTAATGGTGATACACATCTAGATATGGAAAGTAATTATAACATTTAGGACAAATATAAATCAAGAGCTTTTGTCAAAGCTTTCCAAACCCAATAACCACGCTTTTCACAGTTGTTTAACAAAAAATATCCACTGGCCTAGTCAGCAGCCGAAAGCTACACAAATCACCGATTTTACCCAACTTCTAGATACAAAGACACTTTCAAACTTACTTCATCGTACACAGCTGTTATAGACTTTCCAACAAAAGCTTTCAGAACCGACTTTCCTCGCTAATTATAGGTATTGCAAATGAAAAATAGTTAGCGGCCGAACGATTCTGAAATTTTTTTTTTTAAATTGTGATACACATCGAATTATGGAAAGTAATTTTAACATCAAGGATAAATATAAATCAAGAGCTTTTGTCAAAGATTTCCAAACCCAATAAACGCGCTTTCCACAGTTGTTTTACGAAAAATATCCATTGGCCGAGTCAGCGGCCGAAAGCTACACAAATCACCGATTTTACCCAACTTCTAGAAACAGACACTTTCAAACTTACTTCATCATACACAGCTGTTATAGGCTTTTCCAAAAAAGCTTTCAGAACCGACTTTCCTCGCTAAATATAGGTATTGCAACTGAAAAATAGTAAGCGGCCGAACGATTCTGAAAATATTTTTTTTAAATGGTGATACACATCTAATTATGGAAAGGAATTATAACATCAAGGAAAAATATAAATCAACAGCTTTTGTCAAAGCTTTCAAAACCCAATAACCGCGCTTTTAACAGTTGTTTAACGAAAAATATCCATTGGCCGAGTCAGCGGCCGAAAGCTACACAAATCACCGATTTTACCCATCTTCTAGAAACAAAGACACTTTCAAACTTACTTCATCGTACACAGCTTTTATAGGCTTTCCAAAAAAGCTTTCAGAACCGACTTTCCTTGCTAAATATAGGTATTGCAACTGAAAAATAGTTAGCGGCCGAACGATTCTGAAAATATTTTTTTTTAAATGGTGATACACATCTAGATATGGAAAGTAATTATAACATCAAGGATAAATATAAATCAAGAGCTCTTGTCAAAGCTTTCCAAACACAATAACCGCGCTTTTCAGTTGTTTTACGAAAAATATTCATTGGCCGAGTCAGCGGCCGAAAGCTACACAAATCACCGATTTTACACAACTTGTAGAAACAAAGACACTTTGAAACTTACTTCATCGTACACAGCTGTTATAGGCTTTCCAAAAAAAGCTTTCAGAACCGACTTTCCTCGCTAAATAGGGAAATTTTTGGGAAAGCCTATAACAGCTGTGTATGATGAAGTAAGTTTGAAAGTGTCTTTGTTTCTAGAAAATGGGTAAAATCGGTGATTTGTGTAGCTTTCGGCCGCTGACTAGGCCAGTGGATATTTTTCGTTAAACAACTGTGAAAAGCGCGATTATTGGGTTTGGAAAGCTTTGACAAGAGCTCTTGATTTATATTCATCCTTAATGTTATAATTACTTTCCATATCTAGATGTGTAGCACCATTCAAAAAAATTTTTTTTCAGAAACGTTCGGCCGCTAACTATTTTTCAGTTGCAATACCTATATTTAGCGAGGAAAGTCGGTTCTGAAAGCTTTTTTGGGAAAGCCTATAACAGCTGTGTACGATGAGTAAGTTTGAAAGTGTCTTTGTTTCTAGAAGATGGGTAAAGTCGGTGATTTGTGTAGCTTTCGGCTGCTGACTAGGCCAGTGGATATTTTTCGTTAAACAACTGTGAAAAGCGCGGTTATTGGGTTTGGAAAGCTTTGACAAAAGCTGTTGATTTATATTTTTCCTTGATGTTATAATTCCTTTCCATAATTAGATGTGTATCACCATTTAAAAAAAATATTTTCAGAATCGTTCGGCCGCTTACTATTTTTCAGTTGCAATACCTATATTTAGCGAGGAAAGTCGGTTCTGAAAGCTTTTTTTGGAAAGTCTATAACAGCTGTGTACGATGAAGTAAGTTTGAAAGTGTCTTTTTGTCTAGAAGTTGGGTAAAATCGGTGATTTGTGTAGCTTTGGGCCGCTGACTCGGCCAATGGATATTTCGTAAAACAACTGTGGAAAGCGCGGTTATTGGGTATGAAAAGCTTTGACAAAAGATCTTGATTTATATTTATCCTTGATGTTATAATTACTTTCCATAATTAGATGTGTATCACAATTTAAAAAAAAAAATTTCAGAATCGTTCGGCCGCTAACTATTTTTCATTTGCAATACCTATAATTAGCGAGGAAAGTCGGTTCTGAAAGCTTTTTTGGAAAAGCCTATAACAGCTGTGTATGATGAAGTAAGTTTGAAAGTGTCTTTGTTTCTAGAAGTTGGGTAAAATCGGTGATTTGTGTAGCTTTCGGCCGCTGACACGGCCAATGGATATTTTTCGTAAAACAACTGTGGAAAGCGCGTTTATTGGGTTTGGAAATCTTTGACAAAAGCTCTTGATTTATATTTATCCTTGATGTTAAAATTACTTTCCATAATTCGATGTGTATCACAATTTAAAAAAAATATTTTCAGAATCGTTCGGCCGCTAACTATTTTTCAGTTGCAATACCTATATTTAGCGAGGAAAGTCGGTTCTGAAAGCTTTTTTTGGAAAGTCTATAACAGCTGTGTACGATGAAGTAAGTTTGAAAGTGTCTTTGTGTCTAGAAGTTGGGTAAAATCGGTGATTTGTGTAGCTTTGGGCCGCTGACTCGGCCAATGGATATTTTTCGTAAAACAACTGTGGAAAGCGCGGTTATTGGGTATGGAAAGCTTTGACAAAATATCTTGATTTATATTTATCCTTGATGTTATAATTACTTTCCATAATTAGATGTGTATCACAATTTAAAAAAAAAAATTTTCAGAATCGTTCGGCCGCTAACTATTTTTCATTTGCAATACCTATATTTAGCGAGGAAAGTCGGTTCTGAAAGCTTTTGTTGGAAAGTCTATAACAGCTGTGTACGATGAAGTAAGTTTGCAAGTGTCTTTTTGTCTAGAAGTTGGGTAAAATCGGTGATTTGTGTAGCTTTCGGCCGCAGACTCGGCCAATGGATATTTTTCGTAAAACAACTGTGAAAAGCGCGGTTATTGGGTTTGGAAGCTTTGACAAGAGCTCTTGATTTATATTTATCCTTAATGTTATAATTACTTTCCATAATTAGATGTGTATCACAATTAAAAAAAAATATTTTCCTAATCGTTCGGCCGCTAACTATTTTTCAGTTGCAGTACCTATATTTAGCGAGGAAAGTCGGTTCTGAAAGCTTTTTTGGGAAAGCCTATAACAGCTGTGTATGATGAAGTAAGTTTGAAAGTGTCTTTGTTTCTAGAAGTTGGGTAAAATCGGTGATTTGTGTAGCTTTGGGCCGCTGACTCGGCCAATGTATATTTTTCGTAAAACAACTGTGGAAAGCGCGGTTATTGGGTTTGGAAAGCTTTGACAAAATATCTTGATTTATATTTATCCTTGATGTTATAATTACTTTCCATAATTAGATGTGTATCACAATTAAAAAAAATATATTTTCAGAATCGTTCGGCCGCTAACTATTTTTCAGTTGCAATACCTATATTTAGCGAGGAAAGTCGGTTCTGAAAGCTTTTTTTGGAAAGTCTAAAACAGCTGTGTACGACGAAGTAAGTTTAAAAGTGTCTTTGTGTCTAGACGTTGGGTAAAATCGGTGATTTGTGTAGCTTTCGGCCGCTGACTCGGCCAATGGATATTTTTCGTAAAACAACTGTGAAAAGTGCGGTTATTGGGTTTGGAAAGCTTTGAAAAGAGCTCTTGATTTATATTTATCCTTAATGTTATAATTATTTTCTATATCTAGATGTGTATCACCATTTTAAAAAAAATATTTTCAGAATCGTTCGGCCGCTAACTATTTTTCAGTTGCAATACCTATATTTAGCGAGGAAAGTCGGTTCTGAAAGCTTTTTTGTGAAAGCCTATAACAGCTGTGTACAACGAAGTAAGTTTGAAAGTGTCTTTGTTTCTAGAAGTTGGGTAAAATCGGTGATTTATGTAGCTTTCGGCCGCTGACTCGGCCAATGGATATTTTTCGTAAAACAACTCTGAAAAGCGCGGTTATTGGGTTTGGAAAGCTTTGACATAAGCTCTTGATTTATATTTATCCTAAATGTTATAATTACTGTCCATATCTAGATGTGTATCACCATTTAAAAAAAAAACAGAATCGTTCGGCCGCTAACTATTTTTCAGTTGCAATACCTATATTTAGCGAGGAAAGTCGGTTCTGAAAGTTTTTTTGGGAAAGCCTATAACAGCTGTGTACGATGAAGTAAGTTTGAAAGTGTCTTTGTTTCTAGAAGTTGGGTAAAATCGGTGATTTGTGTAGCTTTCGGCCGCTGACTAGGCCAGTGGATATTTTTCGTAAAACAACTCTGAAAAGCGCGGTTATTGGGTTTGGAAAGCTTTGACAAAAGCTCTTGATTTACAGTTTACATTGATGTAATAATTACTTTCCATATCTAGAAATTATCATCATTTAAAAAAATATTTTCAGAATCGTTCCGCCGCTAACGATTTTTCTTTTGCAATATCTATATTTAGCGAGGAAAGTCGGTTCAGAAAGCTTTTTTCGAAAGCTTATGACAGCTATGTACGTTGAAGTAAGTATGAAAGTGTCTTTATTTCTAGAAGTTGGGTAAAATTGGTGATTTGTGAAGCTTTCGGCCGCTGACTCGGCCAATGGATAGTTTTCGTGAAACAACTCTGAAAAGCGCGGTTAATTGGTTTTAAAAGCTTTGATAAAAGCTTTTTATTTCTGTAAATAATATATTTGAAGCGTTTTTGTATGTAAAAATGCGTTTATAGTAGGTTTGTATAGTACATTATATTGGGATCTGTTCAAGTCATTTTTGATACCTAGTTGGTTAAATGTATCCTGATATCTTATTAATAGGGTGACGCCTCACCTTTTCCTTCACTTTTGACCATTAAATATCCGACTTAAGCTCTTTTTATAGAAATGCACAAGTAAAAAATGTTGACTTCTTAATTTGGTCGGGTTATCGTTGGCCGATAACTTTGGCCGCTAACTTCACACCGGTTAAGAAATTAATTTCGCCGGCTACGTTTAGGGTCGCGTTGCACGGAGGCAAAGCGAACGTGCGCCGGCGTCGAAAGCTAGATCTCTCTGGCTCGCAGCGCTCTGGCGAGTGGGCTGACGCGGGGAGCAGGGCGCGGGGCGGGGAACGCCAACAGCCGGTTACTTCGAAGGACAAAGGAATGTCGCGCAAGTACAGTGCGTTGCAGAAAAGAGGAAACAAGTTGGGACTTCATAATATATATATATATATATGATATTAATGTATTTCATTTTAGTGTATATAGGTAAGTGTTTTATTATTAAGGTATTATTGTTTATTAGGAAATTAGTTATTTTATACTTTAATTTAATTTTTATAAATGTAACCTAGGTTACGTAACGTTACTACGTTACACATTTCAAGATTTTAAAGGCAACATTTTAATTACAAAACTAGAAAAAAATGTTTTTTATCGTTTTTCTCCTTGCTTCGTATATATGTATATTATTTGATTACTTATTGGGCTGGCAAATAATTATCAAACCAATTTAAATGAATTACCTAGGTAAACATATTTAGTTCAAAGATATTGACTGAAACAAATTGATCATAAAGTAATAGTTATAATAAAAAAGTACGTAGATTATTAATTCACGATTAAAATTCAATTATATTGACTTACATAGCACTTTTTTCTGTTTTATTGAACGCTCACATCATATTATTAAATAGCCATGTGACGATAAAGAACAAAAAATGTATAGGGTCCTTAACAATTAAATCTAACCATGTAATGGTAAGACACTTAGAGGTTATTTATGACCCAAACAAAACTCGCTATGTGACATATTTATGAAAAAGTTTTTTTTCATATTATTAAAACTGAAATATTTTTTCATGTGATTCCTTAATGTATGTTAAAGTGCAAATACTTTTGTCACAAAAATATTGATTCATTTATGTCCAATAATTATCGAAATAAACAGTTTTTTGTGTCTCCTGTAAAGTAGGTTAAAAACACATGGCGACTTTTGTACGCGCAGCGACGAAAGGGCAGTTATAACTGTCACAGCTGGTGTGAAATAGGGTTGTTTGCTGTCACCGTTGTTGTTCCTCATTGTCTTGGATGACGTGATGCGCAAGGTAACAAGCCAAGAGAGAAGGGGGCTGCCTATGGACGTCCACCGTGATAACTCGGCGTACGAAAATATTCAAATCCAACGTCAAGTCGATCCTGCTGTACGGCTACGGTTGCGAAACATGAGTTGTGAAGAAGGACATATAATAAAAGTTTTTATAACTAAACTTGAAGTTAATTAGTATTTGTTGTTATAGCGGCTACAGAAATACATCATCTGTGAAAATTTCAATTGTCTAGCTATCACGGTTCATGAGATACAGCCTCGTGACAGACAAACGGACAGACAGACAGACGGACAGACGGACAGAGGCGTCTTAGTAATAGGGCCCCGTTTTTACCCTTTGGGTGCGGAACCCTAATAAAAACTGCAGAGATTACTCGTACATGTTACCAACAAGTTGTTACCACAAGTGCCAACTGAGATTATTTTCTCATCTGTTCCGAGTGGTAACTGGGAACAACTGTCTTTTGGTGGTAAATATTGGGAATCATTTTTTTTCATATTTTATGAGTGGTAGTCAGTGGACTAGGTTTTTTTAGAAAAAAATCTCATCTGTTATGCTTGTTACTAGTGGTAACAACTGGAATTATCCCGCAGTTTCCTGTTTAGAATATTTAGGTTTAAAAAATAATTTGACAGGGTTACAATTTTGCTATAAGTACGTAAAACAAATTCTATGTACATTCCATAAATATTGTCAAGCATAACAAGTTGCGGGCACAAGCACAACATAGTTAGGTAAAGGTATAGGTATAGGTTTTATAATGAACACCCGGTAGCGAGAATTTTCACGAGACAAGAGATGGAGAAAGAAAATTGTAATAAACGGTTTATCGAAAAAATCAAAGAAGGTTCCCTGGAGACAAAGGAATTAAGGATCCACTAATGAGATGTTGATTGTATCTCGTGCTCCGTTTGTCACCCCTCTGCATTGAAAACCTTTTTAAATATATTTATTTGCTCCAGGCAACTGTTAAAATGCAGGATGCGTCTTCAACGGCTTTGTTTTGCAGACATGCAGATTTTATTAAACGTTGTACTGCTACTACTACTTGCGCACTAAGGGTTCCGTACCATAACGAAAAAAACGGCAAAAAAATCACGTTTGTTGTATGAGAGCCCCACTTAAATATTTATTTTATTCTGTTTTTAGTATTAGTTGTTTTAGCGGCAACAGAAATACATCATCTGTGAAAATTTCAACTGTCTAGCTATCACGGTTCATGAGATACAGCCTGGTGACAGACGGACAGACAGACAGACGGACGGACAGCGGAGTTTTAGTAATAGGGTCCCGTGTTTACTCTTTGGGTACGAAAAGACGTAGTTGTCTGATTACGTTTTTGAAGATTTTTTTGTGGACTTATAATAAAACTATTGTTAAGAGACTTTGTAATTGTATGTATAACTAGGTTTAAAAGATTAATCAAACATTTTAAAGAGTTTTGTGGAACGAATGAGGTAATTCTAAGACGTGTGGTAGTTTAATAATTGAAAGATAATAATATCGTAACGGCATTCATGCAATAAGTAAATAGTAGATTGTGTCACAAGGGAGCAAAATGACATATTTACGGCGAGGGCGTACAATTGAATCCTAAACGAAGCGAAGGATTCTATAATAGAATCCTGAGCGTAGTGAGGGATTCAAGTGTGCTACGCCCAAGATGGAAATAATTTTGATACCATGTGACACATACTGCTTTTCACATCACCTATGAGGTAATTATAATGTTTAAAAATATTATTTAAGCAAAAAAAAATGCGCAAACAATGTAAAAATAGTGTCTTAGAACAGAAAAGTGTTACTTTGATCCCTCCTAGCAGGGAAGAAAAGTGCCACTTTGATCCCTCCTAGCAGGGAAGAAAAAGCCCTGTTTCGAATTGGTGATGTGAATATAAAATTTGAATATTTGTGAGCATTTATGAATACCCGCAGAACTAGAAACGAGTACCTATGTCGGACTCGTAGGCAAGTATGCGCCATTTCTTTTAAAATAGACCGAAATTAGTAAAACATCAAAGCAGCAGCAGCAGCTCTATGGCTCTTGTTTATAATAAAATGTTGCCAGTGCAGTGTTTAAAAACTGATGTTAAATACTTATTTTATACCATTTGTGGTTTACGTTTCATTAATGATGTCCATTATAGGTACACCATATTAGAGATATTAAACATATTAATAACGGGTCACTCACGTAATACACGGGTTATTAATGTTTAATATGTCTGTGTCTCACGGAAGTTTTGTTACCATATTAGAGGGTCGGTTTGTCGTCTAGAAGTCTTCTAGACATCGATTTTCGCTCATGTCGTTTCGGACATGAGTATATTTGGTATCAGCACATTCAGTATGATGTCCTGAACACAAATATATGAAATAACAAGCGCGAAAGTGATGGGGGTAGTTGCTGTGACGTCATAAATTCGGCAGTACAAAGTTTTTTACATCTTTCTTTGAAGCATACCATGTGGGGTACCAAATTATGCTTTATGAGTAGATCGCCAAAAATTTCGCAATCCACAGTTGAATTTGATCTGCTCTAAATTGAAAATAACTGAATGGATTATTCCAAAGTACATACCAAGTGACTGTGAATATCCTCTATATAATGTTAAAAAAATAATTACATAGATATATTTAAAAAAAACCGGCCAAGTGCGAGTCGGACTCGCGTTCCAAGGGTTCCGTACAATACACAATTTTAAACAATGTATTTTTTATGTGAAATGTCTTTAAAAAACCTGTAGGGGTCGGATCAAAATCTAAGTAATTAAGTCCGACTCACGCTTGACTGTACATTTCTAATATATTTTCCGGTGATCTATAGGTAGAGATCTATTTTGTGTATTTTTTTCAAATTTTTTGACCTAGTAGTTTCGGAGATAAAGGGGGGAATGGTAATGTTTTGCCTATTTTCTTGAATAACTTCTAAACTGTTTATTTTAAAATTATAACAAAAATATATTTGAGATTCTCACAATGAGCTCTTTCGTTTGATATGTAACACGATATAGTTTGAAAAACTTTATTTTTTAATTTTCTCATTTACCCCCCAAAAGTGGCCCCCGTGTTTCAAAGTAATTTGTTTACGTTACATATCTATCTTTGGGTCACAAACCTACATATGTGTATCAAATTTCAACTTAATTGGTCCAGTAGTTTCGGAGAAAATAGGCTGTGACAGACGGACAGACAGACAGACAGACGCACGAGTGATCCTATAAGGGTTCCGTTTTTTCCTTTTGAGGTACGGAACCCTAAAAAATAAGGAAAGTACATCAAGTTGTAAAAGAGTATAATTTCTGTTACATTAAACTGCAACTATTATTAAAAAAAACGAAAAACCTGACTGTTTACATATATTTTTGAAATGTTCTTTTCACTAGCTTTCATTTGGTACCCATATTGCTATAATAAGAAAAAAAACAACCCCCCCCCCCTCCTTTTTTTCATAAGCAAGCGCCATTTTAAAAATGCCTATTTCACTAACACAATTCTGACGAATTCATCCACACCTCATATGTTAAAAACCGTATCATCCGTTCATTTATTTGGCCGTAGTGCGTGCCAAATAAATGAACATATAGACATACCCACGCTCGAAAAACATTACCATCGCTCACATCACCCGTTGACCACGAACGCTGTAAAGAGTTCGAAACGTCGGGATGTATTATAAATTCAATATACGCGATATAATCCGTTTTCATAGTTTTATTTCATTACCATCGCTCTGATGCAGTCGGGTAAAAATACGTTTCCAGTAAAAAAAAGTATAAATTGGTATTTAGGCAGGGGCCTAAAGCCTGTTCGGCCACCCTACTATATACTGACGTATGGTTAGAACATAATAGATAATAGTACCTACATTTAACATCAGAAGTACAGAACCATTAGACTTTGACAGATACTATTGAAAAAATAGACACAAAAAAGTGAGAGGAAAAAAAAAAGGAAAAATCACTTCACAACTTGGTTGTATGCCTTTTTTGTATAACGGCTCATATTAGAAGCAACACTACAATAACGGGTAATATAAAAAAACTAACGCAAAGGGCATTCATGTTTACAAATTGTTGCAAAACAGAATCCAAATTCCCGACCATCCATAATGCAGACGTGGTTGTATAGCGCAGTTATTTTAGACAGCACTCGCAGAATACAGGGCGATCTAAAACTGTTACGGTTCACGTCAGAGAGCCGAGGCCGGCCGACTGCATTCGGCGCACGTTCCGCGCCTGCCTTGCCGCTGTGAAACACGCCTCGAGACAAGACGATTCTTTAGCCATACATAAACTTATTTTGTTCTTGATGTTCAACTTTTAACTTTACAGTAAGAGTTGCATTACTTTTGCTAACTAAAGTGTAACATTATATTTACCAATATGCTTATTTATTCATAAAACCCGTGTATGATCTAGTATTTATTCCTTTAGAAATATTACAGGGTTGCTGATTTACATAAAATAATATTAGGTAGTATAACATAAACGATATTATCTTCATAATCTCCTATACGCATTTACATTGCCAAAATCGCATTTTTCCTAATCTCATCAGTAAAACTATAATAATAAAGAAATAGTTTCAATCACGTACCCTAACTTTTCTCTTATAATGTACCACTCCCGTGCGTTTAATATTCAATAACTGCGTTTTATCTACAACTATCGAGGGTAAGGGGCTCCAAACTACGCGCTCGCATTCCGATCACGTACGACGCTGTCTTAACATCTGGATTGTTTCGGAACATGCTGTACCGTTTCAGTTTGTTTTTAAACTGGCATCTGTCGTACTACTCGTACTCAACGAGTGGTCGTGGTCTTCACGTGTCCGTCGGGGCAACTTTTAAGCATAGCTATTACATTGTTGTAAACAATGTTATCGATATATTTCATTGCGAGCTTCGATATGAAAAGCATATTGTTTTACATACTATCGAATTTCAAAAGCGGTTTCGTTGTTTCTAACTTGTAAAGATAATGTATTTTTATTCTTATGTTTTTGTAATAATTATGGTAACATGCCTAGGTACCGATGGGCGGATGTGGTGGACGCTGATCTGCGCGAGCTCCAGGTCCAAGACTGGCGAGAAACTGCACAGGACCGGGATTAGTGGCGAACTGTCGTGTTGGAGGCCAAGACACACTTTGGGTCGCTGCGCCAGAGGAGTAAGTAAGTATGGTAACATAGTTTAATCTTTCGAAACTTTAATTAATAATCAATCGAACTTAAGGATGACTCACGTTAGACCGGGCCGTGTCCGGGTCGGAGCTTCCGGCGCTTACTTTTCTATGACATGACAGGTGATGACGTGATGCTTTCCATAGAAAACGAAGCGTGAGTCATCCTTTACCTGTGAAGTTTAATTATAAATTATACGATCATCCAATAGGGAATATTACGCGAAACTCTGCCAGGGCGCCACTACCACAATCTGAGGGTCTATCGTGAAACAAGAAGATCTATTTATCTAACATCAGATCTCTGTCATTCTTGCATATACGAGCGATATAGCGAATTTTCGGATTCGCGTTTCCCGATAGGTCCTCTGTAAGCAAACCGCCTTGATGCATCAATGTCATATTTTATTATCTCTGAAAACTTGTCAAAAACGTGTTAAAGTAACAGTATGCATAAGTTACTCTATGGTTTACTAAAAATACTAGTCCTGCACTGTGGTGGCAGAACATTGTAGTAATATCCCCTATTCTAAGACGTTCATCAGGAGTTTTTACTTATATTCCCGATACGGTTTACGCAATGATCCTCGACACTATTGTATTAGCGGAGTATGTCTTTCCCATCACTATATGATGTAGGTATAGCATATAGCATACTTAATAGTGTCAATCAGGGCTGTCTAGTTATCACAAAGCGGGTAACTAACTGATGAGCAAATTTAGGAGGCGACTACACCGACTGTAACCAAAACTCGAAGACACCGCGATGCCCGATTAAAGCCAGTACCTAATCTGTTAGGTATAATCCGTATGATACATTCACTATGAGGGCGCCTGGGCGCATAGAGCGTCCTGTTTGTATACATCTAGTACAATCGGATTAGGTCTAACCTCGAAATCCTTCCAAAGTTATGAAATCTGGTATGTATGGTTATTAAAGGTCTCTTTTTCATGTCCACACTTTGTCACATTTGGGGACCTCGAGGAATCGCAGCCATCTTGGAAAATGTGTATCATCCTGGAGAAATTTGCGTTTTACTCTAAATCTACGTTCTCTGTAAAATTACGGTGTAAGGCACCATTAAAGCTTATTAAATTTTACACAAAAAAGTCCTAGATATTATCTTTGCGGAAATAATTTTAGCTGAATCCAGATTTAGCGCTTTTACCCTTTCAGGGGATATAATCTTATTGCATTTGCATAAAGACAAAGATGCATTTGCTATCGTTCATGTGCAATTATTACCAATCGGCAAGGATTAATATTGTTATCTATTTTATTATATGGTAGGGTACATGGTAAAAGCCGTTTTTAAGAAACAATTACCTAATATGAGTATATACAGGGTGGCTAAAAAATAAGTGCATTTCCGTTGCCAGGGAGGTTTTGGGATTATACTGAGCAACTTTTACTATAGGCACAGAATATATAATAGTTCTTACGAACAGATACTTATCTCTCAAAGAAAACGCAAATACCTACCGTTTTGATACCTACACAAAAATACTACGCTACTACCTAAGCTCCCCGCACCGCGCGCGCCGACACAACGCTAGGGTTGCCGCGCTTCTTTCAAACGGACACCTAGGTGTCTTAGGTAGATATCTAACCATAAATGCGTCGTAAAAACATTACCTACATCTTTAAAACAATTTAATAGTACCTACGTAGCTTGTAACTATCGTAAAAATAATAACAGTAGGTGTAAGTACCTATATTGAGAATGACTACTTACTTTTCCTCATCTGTCGAAAGAGGAAAAAACAATACCTACCTATTTTTTATTTGTTTTGTTGTTTCTGCATCCATCCACATTACAAGCTGTGTTATTTGTTCGTTACGAAGACATTACTTTGGCCTAGCGCGCGGTGAAGTGCGTGCGCTAGCGCGTGTGGCAACCAACTGGCTAGCTTTAGTACCGCCGGCGGGAAGCGAGTCTTAGGTATAAATCCGAGCTCGCGCGGAGAGTTCCATAGGCCTGCTATGGGACCAACCAACCACGAAATCGCGAAAAATAAAATTTACCATCCCATAGAAAATGGACCAGCCAAAATGTATGAAACAGCCAAAATTTTTTTCGCGATTTCGGGGTTGTTCCCATAGTAAAAGTTGCTCAGTATAATCCCAAAACCTCCCTGCCAACGGGAATGCACAAATTTTTTAGCCAGCGTGTATAAACTTTATGCAGATATTTATGGTTTGTATAGTAGTATACCGCGCACCGCTGGGTGAGGGATATGGAAGAAGCCCAAATCACACCTGAGACGACACAGGGCCATGAAGCCTGGCGAAATATAACGAATATATAGGAGAGCAGACTCCAAATAATGGGGAAAGGACAAGGAGAAGAAGAAGAATGGTTTTTGAAGTAGTATACGGTATATAAAATCTGTAGTCGAAAAAGCGTGTAGAGAGGGTAATGGTGTGTCGGATGGTTTATGGCGCGGCGGGATGGCGATGGAATGGCCGCGGTGTCGGTTTCTCGTCCGCACATCAAAGGTAGTGGGCCAGCGATGGTGCGTACGCATCTACACGTGGCGCATTCCATAGTGCGTGCTCTCAACCATCGCATTGCCATCTCGCTGGCAAAGCGCTGGGACATCGTGTAGAGGAGCCATAACCATCGCATGGCCATCTCGCTGGTCCAGCGCTGGGCCATCGTGTGGAGGAGCCATAAATTTTTATTTTTTATTTTATTTTATTGATTAAAAAAAATTACACAGCATTACACTGCACTGCACTGTAGGTACTAATGCACTGCGAAATTTAGGACAAAAAGTAATACATACAAACAAGGTACAGTATACAATCTGGGACTAGGTAGGTATGACATTTTTTTTTTTTACACAAATTCAAAGAAACGAGGTATATACACAAAATAAAACAATATACAAAGAAATATTAATAACTAACTGAGGACGGACGGTCATCCATTGCCTCACAAAGGTTTTTGCATTCCTCACAAATTAGCCTCCAACTACCGGCAAAAACGTCACAGTCCGGAGCCGACTTGAGAAGTGCGTTGATGTAGTGCAAAGCGCGAAGCCGTGGTGATTGCCTGTACGCCGCAGTGCGCGCTTTAGGTGCAGCAAGTAAGTCGCGATGACGAGGTCTAAAATTAAACTTTGCCTGAGACAGAGAAGGGACGCGGAGGCGCAACAGCTGCGAGACCAGCTGAGGGCAGTCTGTGTCCCCACGCAATATTCTGCACGCCCCGGTCATGAGTGCATAATTACGCCTCACTTCCAGGGAGTTAAAACCCAGAGTTCCAAGCAAATATTTTGTTGGGTAAAGGAAGGGATAGTACCCATAGATTTTTTTAAATAAAAATCTCAGGAACGCCTTTTGGATCTTTTCTAGAAGCAAGGCGTAAGTGACCTCATGGGGATTCCACACTCTGGACGCTGCCTCCAGTTTACTCCTAACTAAAGCGGTAAAGACAATCTTGATGACAAACGGGTTGTCAAAATCGCGAGCGTTGCGGATAACAAATCCCAATCTCTGATAGCAGTCGGTAGCTAGGTTACTCATATGAGCATGAAAATTGAGGTGCGAGTCAAATATGATACCTAGGTCTTTAATAGTGTTAACGCGGTTTATTAATTCCGTCCCTAACATGTAATTACCCAATAGGGGGCTATGAGATCGGCTAAAAGACATTACGGAACACTTCTCAGGGTGGAAAAGCAGTTTGTTTAAGATACTCCATTCATATATCGTGTTAATATCTTCTTGGAGCGATTCAAAGTCGGATAGTTGTTCCAGACCATAAACAAGCTTTAGGTCATCGGCGTATAGAAGACATTGCGCATATCTAGGGAGAGACGCCAGGTCATTAATCATGACGCCGAACAGAAAAGGGCCTAGAATTGAACCCTGGCTTACTCCGGAGCGAGTATGGTAGGAATCGGAGACAAAGCATCCGTGCTGCACGTACTGCTGCCTATCGCGTAGATAACTCGCAAAGAACCGGAGCAGATTTGGCGAGAAACCGATGTTACATAGCTTCTTTAGGAGTATGTCGTTATCTACGCGATCAAAGGCTTTTTTAAAATCAAAGTACAGCACGTCTACTTGTATCCCCATATCCAAATGCTCAGAGATAGAGTCTACCAGGGTTAAAAGGTTCGTCTCGACAGATCGCCTGGGCCTAAACCCATGTTGAGCGTCACAAAGATACGGCTGCACTTGAGGGGCTATATGTTTGTTTATGATACACTCAAACAACTTCGCAATGGAGGAGAGGATAAAATGTGTGACAAGGACGGCACGAGACTCTGTACTGCTACTAGTAAATTATATTTGCTGTCTTGGATTTGGATAGGAAGTATAATTGTGTCTGTGGTAAAACTGTTTAATATTATCAATATAAATTATGTTTCAATATAGTCAATAATAAATTTCTGTGAAAATATAATCAAAATGGCATTTTTTTAATTTAATTTCAACTATTTTTAATTTCAATTAATTTATTTATCATTTATTGTAACATTTTTAACATAGAATAACATTGTATAGCGTATAGAGTATAATACTAACCATATATTTTGTAAGTCATATTTGTACTAACAAAAATAATGATCTGTTGGTCCTTAAATAAATGAAATATTAACATAAATGTGTAGCTACATAATTAACACAATTAAATACCTCAGTGAAAACAGCTTTAGTAACTGATTAAAGATTAGATTCGATGCATAAAACTATGCGTGTAGTGTTGACGTGGCCCGCTTGAGCTCGGGAACTGTTGATAGAGTTTTTGCATCGAGATCTCCTGAAAATTGGAGGTAGAAGTACGTAACAAAGTGACGATGAAAGTTAGGCCGGTAACGCGGCGCTCGCTCACCGTTCGAGGCTCGGACTTTTTAATTTCGTCCCACAGCCACTCGCGGTAAACCTCGTTACAAGTTTAAATTGGCATTTCTCAGAGTAATGGTTAGACGCCAGTGGGTAAGTTGCTTGGTATCTTCTTTACTTGGTAGAGTAATTCGTATTTAAAATGTATGAAAGGCTTAGAAAGGCAAAGCTTAGCGTTCGGTGCAAGTGCAACAGCAAAATCATGGTACGAGATGTCGGGGTGCAGTGCATCTCATCTTTTTCGGCACTTGGTGTTACTCGTAGAATAATTAATTATTAATAGTTATATTTATATGTCGAATGAAAAAATAGGTAGTCATTATACATATTTTATCAGCAGATTTTGACAGTCCTTGGTATCTAGACGTCACAAACAAATTATCTTAGAACTCTTGATTGACGAATTGTTTCTACTTATTTTTGTAAATGTGATGTGTTAATTTAATGAAATACTTAAATAATTTAAGTTACGTAATATTGTAATGATTCCAATTAGTAAACAAATTTTCAGACTTTATTAATTTTAATTGAAATAGAAAGAATCAAATTATTTTACTTAAATAGTTACTATGCATATTCTTATATATATACTTGATTCTCGATGGGTAGTAGTTTAGGTACCCTACAATTTCTATACAAATACTTTGAAAAAATTCTTCGCTTTTCGGCCAAAGAGCATGTCGGGCCATGCTCCGTGTAGAGTTCCGTAGTTACCCGCCCGCCACAATAGACTTTGAACGGATGCTATTAGTAAGTCATCATCATCTTCATCATCTTTCTCTCGTCCGGTTGGCAACTATAATAATTCGCGTAGGTACTATTTTTTACGAAAGCGACTGCCATCTGACCGGAACTTAAAGGGTAAACTAGATCTTATTGGGATTAGTCCGGTTTCCTCACGGTGTTTTCCTTCACCGAAAAGCGACTGGTAAATATCAAGTGGTACGAGCCCAGGGGTTTGAACCCACGATTGAAAGTCGCACGCTCTTACCGCTGGGCCACCAGCGATCTGTACGTATTTAACTATTTGTACTAGGTATGAAGGGAAGACTTAATTTTGTGATCTCGAAAACTTCTTATTTGACCATTAAAGTAGTTTTCATTGAGTGTCTTTATTAACCCATAAAACCTTTATTTGGACCCATGGTTCAAAGGTTAGAAGGGGGGGAAGGGGGCACAAGTTTTTTTCTTTCGGAGCGATTATTTGCAATAATATTTACTTTATCAAAAAATGTTTAATGAAGACCTCTATTCATTTTGAAATACCTGTCTAATGATCACGGAAAACAATTTACTCAAACCCGTTAATGTTTAGGTTAGAAATTTAAGATTGTTACCTATTGTATTTACATATGGACACTTTTTACGGCACGTCTAAAAAAATTTTTTTTCTATTATTTTAAAACCCCTTATTGTTTGTTTACAATGACACCACCATCTTAAACGCACGCGTCAAACTTCATGTTGATGTTTCAATTTCCGCCTGGTTACATATAAACAGTCCGTACACAAAACGCATGCGCGTTGTCATTAACAATGGCCATAATCAAAAGCGCATGAGCGCCATGAGTATCAATAGTCTGTGTGGGAAGAGAAGGGTCGTAGAGTTACACCAAGAAAAGTCTGCAGAAATTTTGACAGCACCCGCAGTACCATTGCTATTTATGTTTGACGATTAAAATAACACCTGCACTGCGAGTGCTTTCAAAATCTCTGTAGACTTTTCTTGGTTTAACTTTAGAATGTATTGGGTCATTGGGTCGCATAGATTTAGATTTATTTATTTCAGGATAAAAATTACACTATAAATTTGCATCAATGTCAAAATTATGCTTATCTTCTTATCATGATCGTCAAACATTACATACTAAAAAATACAAAATAAATTAAAATAATTTTCTCTCCCAATAAGGATCGTCATATAAGTAGGTATGTATAACCAAAAACATCGCACTTAAACTATCGTGAGACATATTTCAAAAAATAATAATAATAATAGTGAGTAAAAACTGTACTGATCTAAATATTTTGAAACAAAAACATGTCAAAAATAGATGTCAATCTTAGCAATTTAGAATCATCATTAAATGTCAAACAAAATAAAATATCACAAAAGAAGTAAATGTCATTTTTAAAACACAATAAATCATTTGAATTATAAATAAAATTACATATATCATTACAAATTCAATTCCATGAAGTCACTTATAGAGTACAGAGGGTTATCTAACAAAAGGTTTCTCAATTTGGGCTTAAATGCTTCGTCACACGGCTCATTTTTTAGGTAGTTGTTTGAAACTTCTCTTTCCGCACAGACTCTAACAACGTAAATGTTGATCAGTTGCCCCTAGTTTCATATTCACTGTACACAGAACACAGAACGCATAAAATGTCATAAACCAAAAACATATACAAACATTACAGGACAAACACAGACATTTAACCGACTGCAAAAAAGGTGCTTGTGAAACACATTAATTGGGACTTGTATTTTTGTTTTATTTTTTCTGCTCGGGGTCGATCGTTTTGCAAGGGATTTAAGAATTTTATCAGTGATTTATTACAATTCAATGAAAATGTAAGTGAAAAGAGTTGCTAACCAATTTTTAAGCGTCGTAGTTCCTAGATGATCATTGAAAAAAAAATCGATTAATTATTTTCAAATACAAAAAAAGTACATCATTAACATCAATCCCAATAGTAATCCAGTAACTTTGTCGCCTGAAAGTACGGGGTTCGTTTGCGTCAAATCCGGTAGAACTGATTTTTTTTACATACAAGCATAATAATAATAATACGAGGGCGAGGGTATTAGACGGTCGGTGAAGGAGCGCTTTTTCAGTCGGCTCACAAAAGTTCTTAACAGTCTTTTGTCAGGAGGCAACAAAGTGCGCGCCTTCAACGCCTGGGTAATGCCCCTACTCATATACTCCTTTAGCATACTAAGGTGGACTCAGACCGAGCTGGACGCCCTGGATCGGAGGGTCCGTCTACTGCTTACCACATACCGTATGCTACACCCACGCTCGTCAGTTATGAGATTGTACATCCCACGGAAGTGTGGAGGTCGAGGCTTCCTTAACGCCAAAGATCTCCACAACCGCGAGGTGTGCAATCTCAGGAATTATTTCCTTAACAAGGAGTGTGGGATGCATCGTGATATGGTGGCAGTGGACAGGAACTTCACGCCGCTCTCCTTAGCAAATGGGAACTGGTACAAACCTGTGGTACAAAGTACTGCGGGCCGCAGGGAGGTATGGGAGAGTAAGGTGCTACACGGGCGGTTCTACAAGGCCCTCACGGGACCCGATGTAGACCTGCTCGCGTCGGTGAACTGGTTACGATTCGGGGACCTCTTCGGAGAAACCGAGGATTTTGCCTATGCAATTGCGGACGAAGTTATGATGACGAACAACTATCGGAAACATATCCTGAAGGACGGTACGGTCGACATTTGTCGGGTATGCCGCCGTCCCGGAGAGTCACTCAGGCATATCATTTCCGGTTGTTCTCATCTTGCTAACGGCGAGTACTTGCACAGACATAATCTCGTAGCCAGGATTATTCACCAGCAACTTGCTCTTCTATACGGCCTTGTGGACCGCGAAGTACCGTACTACAAGTATTTACCTGTGCCAGTTCTCGAGAATGGTCGTGCCACGCTCTATTGGGATCGATCTATCATCACTGACAGGACTATTGTAGCCAATAAACCTGACATTGTGATAATAGATCGATCGCAACGCCGGGCTGTGCTCGTCGATATCACCATCCCCCATGATGAGAATCTCGTGAAAGCGGAGAAGGACAAGTCCAGTAAGTACCTAGACTTGGCTCACGAGATAACCGCCATGTGGGATGTTGATTCGACGATCATTGTCCCGATAGTCGTTTCAGCGAACGGTCTCATAGCGAAGTCTCGACCAACACCTTGAGAGACTCTCACTAGGTGGTTGGATCAAGGGTCAGTGATCTTGAACACGGCGCGGATAGTCCGCCCGTTCCTCTCTCTGCGGCCCTGACCACCGGCAGCTTGGGCCCTGCCCCGCTAGCGGCGGCACCCTAGGTTAGGTTTTTAATGTGTTTATATTTTTTTTGTAATGTTTTGTAAGTGTTTTTATATTTTACTTTTATACTCATATTGTAAAAAGCCTAGCCTAAGACTGAAAATAAATAAAGGAATAATAATACATTAACAATTATAAAATACAACTAATTGCAACTACCGATTCAAACTAAAGTATTACAATTACTTAGAGATGTTATAACGTCTCTTAATGTCGAATGATTAAAATTATAAGATAAAATTATTTAGAGGTGTCAATGTTTCTAAGTGTTAGAACTATACCTAAGATTAGTTTATCAAATTATCCTCATAGATGTATAGGGTCTCCAAGTCATAATCCTGTATAATTAGAATATAATAGAATAGTTTTTATTCGTAAACACACAGACAATAGACATACATTAAAAGAACATAGTGAAAATGAAGTGTCACGAAATGCCCACACAACACACACTAACACAAACATTAATTAAGAGAAAAGAAACATACGGGCACCGAATGTGGCGTCTCACGGTAATTATACTCAAAAATAAAGTTAATAAATATAATAGAATAGAATAGAATAGAAATAATTTATTCGTTAGCACACACAAATAGAAAGTTATACAGAACAGAGAAACATAAATAAAAGAAAAAGTGCCACGAAATGGTCTCACCTCAGCATGTTGCTGGCGACTTCCAGCGCTGATCTTCCGGTGAGACCATCCGGTGAAACAATCACGACAGGTAACAAGAAAAACAACAAAATTAATATATAATATAACATACAAAAGACAGAGACAAGTTAAAAATACTTATTACAATAAACACTATTATTACGTACAGCTGTTAGATCCGGCCGAACTCAGCTTGGCCGTACATTATGTCTAAGATTATAACTAGCGCCATGCAGCAGATACGCAAACTAAACTAAAATGACAGCTAAGACAGGTCGATTTTATCAGAACATCTAAATTTGACTGCTTAAGTGCTTACAGACAGTCGCAAGAGGGCGAGAACAACGTTTTTTAAAGTAATGTGCCATGGCAATGCAGAGGGAACGTAATCTACGTGGTAAGTAAAAGCAAAAAACTACAGGCAGCTCGTATCATGTAAGCAGGTTTCTTGGCTAAGTTAGCTTTAAACAGATAGTACCTTCTCAGAGCGTTTTTAAAGTAGACTACATTTTGCTACAAACGCTAAATGTATAAAGTTACTGTATTATAGGCACTGCGCGCGCGCCAATCTCACCTTTCGGCGTATTCACGGAAAATTAATATCTTGAAATAGCATTTCGCATAATCCACTCGACATAGTGGTCGAGGCAATAAACGTTAAGCACATCTTATGCCCGCGGCCATACTCAACCCCAGACTTCGTCCGATGAATTATTATCGATTGAAATAATTTTATTTTAAACTTTATTGCACATAAGAGTGTACAACAGGCGGACTTAATTCCATTATAGGCATTCTCTACCAGTCAACCATAGGGCTAAACATAAAAGCGTCAAGGTGGGTGCACTGAAAGAAAAAAACAAAAAAGAAACGTAACTTTTGAGTGAAGTAAAACTTCTACATGAATAATGTAATAATATGTTTAATTATACCTTATGACTATGAGTACACTGAATATATATATATATATATATATATATAATTATATAATTAAATATACGAATAAGCAAGAATAAATACATATACATATCTCCAACTTCCAGCCAGGATGCGTAGCCATCGTGCAATTGTTAAAACGCTCTGTAGCGAACGAAATGCAAGTAATGCAACTGTCACTGTCGCACTAGTGGGTAAGAGTGATAGAGAGAGATGACTACACGAAGCGTCAAGGATTGGCACGTTGGCTAGGCGCCCAGTTCAGATATCAGAAGTTAAGTCAGAATCATGAACTGGAATTTTATATAATAGTCAGTGTCTAATTGAAATCGTTCTACATTATTAGGTTTTACCAGGCCTCCTTCACTCGCTCAAAGCCACGCGCTATATGCCTACCGCTCGGCGTATCGTCGACGATATAATCGACAGAGGGCCGCCGAACGCCCACCTGAGTGCTCGCACCGCACGTTTCCCGCGCTTACGCTTCGAAATGCCGAAACCACGTAATTATTGTGCAGTAGATGGGTGTAAAAGTCAAAAAACAAAAGAAAATTTGTCGTTTTTTTAGGGTTCCTTACCCAAAGGGTAAAAACGGTACCCTATTACTAAGACTCCGCTGCCGCTGTCCGTCTGTCACCAGGCTGTATCTCATGAACCGTGATAGCTAGACAGTTGAAATTTTCACAGATGATGTATTTCTGTTGCCGCTATAACAACAAATACTAAAAAGTACGGAACCCTCGGTGGGCGAGTCCGACTCGCACTTGGCCGGTTTTTTCATTTCCGAGAGACGAAGAAAGGTGAGTAGTATTTTAAATCTATCTTTATGAATTTTGTCACTATTTATTTCTTTGAACATAAGTAGATAAATCGTAAATTAAGGAGTTTTTTGAGTCAGGTATTATAAGTGTTGTTTTTAAATATTTGATTGACTAATATAAAATATGGTTGATTCGCAACATTCGTTTTATTACAATAATAACATAAGTAACAGTACAACCCTAGCGCATTCTTACGATGACGCGTTGGCACGTGGCTCGCGCGGCGAGCAAGGCAGTCTCGACTCTTTGTGCGCATACTTATGGTACATTTCTTCTCGTCCTGAGCAGCAGGTATTATTATTAAGATTTTGTAGGCTATTATAGCGTAGGTATTTTCGCTTTTGTATGGGAATGATGTATCTGTTACGTAGTAACTATTTATTAATCTGTGGTTTTACTCTTCTTTGTTGCTCATTGTCTCCTCAATAGATGTCGATATCTAGTAGAACCATCAAATGAAACGTAATTAACTAATTAGTATATTAGGGGCACATTTTTCGATATGGCTAAGTTTTCTTTAGTATTTGTTTTTAATAGTTTAAATTTAGTTTTATTTAATAAAAAGGTTATTTTATTATACACGATGTATCCAACGACGATTCCTTGATGACGTTTCGATTATCAACGACGAAAGACTTGAATCAAGCCCATGATAGCTTGATTAAATTAGTATATGCTCCTTACTTCAAAGAGCAAATCAAAACTTTGAAAAAGGGCGACACGTACATCCCTTCGTTAAGGAAGCTAGCACCCTTTCTTGACGATCGTGGCTTCCTCAGCGTGGGGGATCGTATCCCGCACTCTGGCCTGTACGTAGTTTTAATGAAAGCAGCTTTATAAAACCGGTCATTTGCGAATCGAAAACAGAGTTGTTTAAAATTCGGTCCACTAGTAGTAACTATGAATTTGGTTTAATGCTCCAAGTGAATTAAGGTATCAGAAACCGCCCTGCCCGGCCCGAGGGTACTGTCTGTAGCGCTGCGTATGCACTCCGATTGGGACACAGGGTAGTTTTAATTAAACAACTAGTAAGTACTTATGTACCGTGCGAGCGTGCGACCCACCGTCCAGCGCGGTGTCTGTTAATAAAGTGACGGAGAGGGTAAATCACATTAATAATAATCCCTTGCTTTTATATTAAATTGTCTAAAGGGTCTCTGCGCTGTTGGCTTCAGCCCCACGCACGCCTCCCAAAAGTCCGGGACCCTATGGTCCCGAGATATGGAACAGAAAAACAAATAATAATAATAAAAAATATTCTTTATTGGCTTAAAAAATGGTACAATGAGAAATTGAAAAAACCGGACAAGTGCGAGTCGGACTCGCCCACCGAGGGTTCCGTACTTTTTAGTATTTGTTGTTATAGCGGCAACAGATATACATCATCTGTGAAAATTTCAACTGTCTAGCTATCACAAACTTCAAAAAATTCAAAATTATTTATTTGGTATCTATCTAGTTGATTTTATACAATATTTGTAGTGGATACCTCCTGGTAAGTATGGCAATACTTGGTTAGGAGGTACCGCTCCTTCCAAGCGGAGTGTTTCAGGTTTATTTCAATAGATACATTATTATTCTATTAGGTACATGTTGTTAATTTATATAAATATTTTTACAATGCAAAATTCCGAAATTTATAAAATTAAAAATATTATTGCTAATGATTAAATTAATTTACATAATTTGTTATACTAAGCATAACATAATTACAACCAAAAATTCAAAATTAGAATTATAATATTAAAATTATAACATTATAATTACAATTGAAATTAATTTATATATTTAGTCGTAATTTTATTTTATTAATTCTAAGACTAGGGTTGTGTGTGTGTGTGTGTGTGTGTGTGTGTGTGTGTGTGTGTGTGTGTGTGTGTGTGTGTGTGTGTGTGTGTGTGTGTGTGTGTGTGTGTGTGTGTGTGTGTGTGTGTGTGTGTGTGTGTGTGTGTTTGCGTATGCGTGTATGTTTGTCGTTTAAGGTTTAAGAAGCGATTCAGTCTCATCATAGGTAAGTGTCAGTAACTATTCTGTGATTTTTCTTTTATGTACAATTTATCCATTGCATTGGATAGATGTTGAGAGCTTTGTTAATTTTATTATAGATCTGTGAAGATATTGCATTAAATTGTCATTTTGCAGATAAAGATTTTTTCACGGATCACGGTTGATGAGATACAACCTGGTGACAGACAGACGGACATACGGACATACGGACAGAGGAGTGAGGAGTCTTAGTAAGGGTCCCAATTTTACCCTTTGGGTACGGAACCCTAAAAAATTAACGATTGAATGAAATTGTACCCTTTATTGCGCATATACAGGGTGGGCCAGTGATAAATGCATTTAATTTTTTTTAAATAAATAATCAATTTTTATGTTTTTAAATAAAAATTATAATTAGAATTTGGGATAAAGAAATAAATTTTACGTTTTAAAAATTAAATCATCAAGATGTGGTCCGTAGCGGTTGCGGCACTCTTCCAGTCTTGCTTGTAAATTTTGATAGACTTAACAAGACTTTCGTGTTAAGAGATTTCCTGGCTCCGAAACTTCACGAATCGTATAGTTACAACAACAACACATGGTTTCAGCAAGACGGGGCCACCTGCCATACAAGTAACGTGACCCTGGAAGTTTTGCGTGAAATGTTTCCTCAAAAATTGATAGCGAGGCAAGGTGACATTGCTTGGCCTCCCAGGAGCCATGACTTAACTTCGGCAGACTTCTTTTTGTGGGGTTACTTGAAGAGTAAAGTGTACTCCAATAATCCGACAACCACAGCAGAATTAAAGGAGAATATTCGTTAAGAAATCCAATCAATATCACCGCAACTTCTAACGAAAGTCTTTCAAAATTTACAAGCAAGACTGGAAGAGTGCCGCAACCGCTACGGACGACATCTTGATGATTTAATTTTTAAAACGTAAAATTTATTTATTTATCCCAAATTCTAATTAAAAAATCGTGTTTGAAAGACAATCTGACATTGATGTATTTATTTTTTCTTTTCTAGCACGGCACTCTCAAAGTGCTGATGCTTTTATTAGTTACATGAATTTTATACCTCTGCCGTATAAAGGGTTAATACCTTAACGCGAACTAACACGACAAAGCTAATAAGATCAAGGTATTTGTATAGGACGCTCAGATTAATGCTAATCTTGTTGCGACGTTACTCTATCAAATATAAATTAAATTTCATGTTTGGGGACGTTGTAGTAAACAGCTTTTGTGCGCTCGTCACTTAAGCCTGTTCTTTTAGATACGAGACAAAACACATTTCTCATCATTGGATCTAAGTTCATGGCTAGTAAGCAGCTACAGCTTGTGCTGGATAATACTTATAGCTGGTTAACTAATTAGCACGTAAAGGTGACTGTCCATTTGTAACTGCCGCTACACTGCAGTTGCGACGTTACGCGGTGCCGCACTACTGTAGCAGCACGACTGCGGCTGTTGCGGCGTGCAGTCGCGACAGCGTTCGTTGATGGCTTGTCAATGTCAAGTCATATAATGTCAGACGTACAAATAAAATACTAATTTACTTTTGTATTTTTTACGTGAAGAAGCGAGTGACGATAATGCTACATGATACATGAAAAAGAAGACCAGTTTGCCTTTCTACAATAGCCAGAGTCCGACGAAGGCAGCTACGCAATATTAATAAAAAATCTGATATTTAATGGTGATCCTTTATTCAGATAATATTGCCGATTAAATGAAAAGCAATTCAACATTGAATGAGACTTAATAATTGACGAAATACAATCAAATTACTCAAATAAAATTAATGCAGAGGAAAAATTATTCTTAACATTAAGGTAAGTTCACAATGTGAAATTTTCTTCCCCATCCTCTTGCCTAAATGCGTGACCACCGCACACAGCAATCCGACGGAAACGGGACTCATGGAGTTCGTGATATATACGGGGGGAGTGCGCACTTGATCCACCTGCATCACGTATAGGTACTCGGCCGTCAGAAACGTGCGGCTGGATTTAGAAGTCTGTAATAAACGTCCCCTCAAAACCATGCCAAGTAGGCTCTTTTAGCAGGCCTTTTATTGATTTCTGCAAAGTGATTCGTGGGTTCTGGAGATGACGATGCGACACGTAAGAATAATATTATCCAATGGTGGGCAGGCAGTCGTTCGGTGTTAGCAAAATATTACAGATTTATCTTTCTAAGTATCCATATTAAGCCAATTTTACTTTCCTTAGTTACCAAACAGTGAAGTATGATGAATAAAATAATTTGTAATTTACACTTCATATTGTCCAGTTGCAGGTGTGAATGGGCGACGGCACTCTATGATATGACCGCACCATCCATATAAAACTTGACGGGCGAGACAAGAAATCCTTTATGAAGAAAGATATTTCCCTCGCCTTGGCCGATAGAAAGAACTTTTAATAAATTAATTTGAATAATAAATGGTTTCCTCGTGTTGGTGTGAAGAATTACGTGTTGCACTGTAACACAGTTTGTTTAACCCTCATGCCTTGAGACCTCCGCAACTGTCAATATTCTAAATTTTAAACCATTCGCTTCTCTCGTGGTTCAATTTTGTATCGTTTCGTATGTTTGGATATCAATATGTTACCATGAGGTATTAAATAACATCTTTGCCCCTTGTAATAAAAATAAATGATTGCTTCTTTTATTTAGCTCAGGAATGGCTTTGCAATGACAAAATGAGAAATTGTCACCATAAACGACATTATATAATATGATATATTACAATACAATTACAGTTGCCAGGAATATTCGGCAACTATTCGGTATTTGGCCACTTTGCCGGATATTCGGTATTCTATTTGCCTCTCTATCGCTCGTGCCCTGTCGAGCTTATAGCTATCCTCGCAAAACTACGAAAAAATAAAAGAACAGTTTATTTAATGAATCTATAAATAATATCGTCGTATTATTTGAATCCCTAAATCAATAATCTCAAAATACGCTAAATTTGTGAAAGCTGATTCCACAAATCTGCCTTAAGTTATATACCTTAGTTTTATTGGATGTATATAATGTACAAATTTCTAGAGAAGGCGGAGAATGTAAAGTTATAGCAAGAATAGTGCCTGGGCGTGGGCATAGATTTAATAATAAACTATACAATTATTTTCTGGATCAACAAGAGTAGAACCTAAATCAACTTCAACTGAATGCTACTAAACAAAGCCCTCAATGTCAACCTTACGTGCAGAACATGTTGAACATATAATGTATACACTTTTTTGGGAAACAGGTTTTTCGTAAATTAATAAAAAAGTAAAAAATAAGACATGTTTTATTTTTCACAACTCTTTATTAACTTTAGTTTTGTCCGCCATGATCGTGATATCAGCAGCTTGAGCCTTGAACTGCAACTTGTAGGTACCTGGAAATTAGAAATTATCTTTTCAGTTTCATGTTGTATTTTGAATATAACTATGTATTTTTGTATGTATATGATTTATTGCTTGCAAGTTACATATATGTATGTCTGTTTGTTGAATTTAACTTCAAATCAGTAAAACGGAGCTAGTAGCGGACAAGCTGTGTTAAACGGTTTGTCTTTAGATATTCTGGCCACATCATCACAGAAAATAAATAGGTAATAGTGACCCGACCACCAAAATGGACTTTTAAATATTCGTAGTAAAATAATATTAATTTTATACTTACATCGACGTGATCCTCACAGCAATATTGTGTGTAACACTTGAAGTATTCCATTCCACATTTACTTCACGACAACACGGTCTTTCACGTAGGTCTTCGCGGACTATAATTTTTGTAAATCATTCCCACAAGTGGAAACAAGGTTTTTGATATATTAAGCAATCAAAATCTACTGTTTAGGTATTAAAAATTATAAATCAAATCGTAAGAAACTAGCGGTTTAACTGAATTTTTTTATTATGACAATTGATGACAATGACATCTTTGACAATTACGTGAGTGACGGATTATTTACTATGGTTCGATAACTTTTACTATACGATGACATTATTATATTCAGCCTCGCGAGAAGGTCAAACTAAGGTCATCAGTATATTTATTGAAATATCTTCAATCCTCGATTATTATATCGCAGCAAATGTCGGAAACTGTTTAAAAACCTAATATCTCGAAATGGTTTTCGAAATAGAACATTAAAAAAAAATGAACAATCCTAATTAGAGATTGGATTTTGCAAGTAGTGAGTGAGAAGTGCGACTGTGTGTGCACGTTTTCCCCCGCAAAAAATGGCAGAACGATTTGTACGGTAAGATATCGCTTGGGCTCCTCCCTTCCGACGTGTCGGAAGCCGGTGTTGCTCGAAGGGTTTGCCAGACTATAGTTAACTTCCGAATTTGACACTCTCTTTTTCGGACCTATCATTCTAGTTTCCTAACTGGCTCTGTGATACTCGTATGGCTCAATATAGATTAGCAAAAAAGTTTACAGTAGTACTACAGTCGCCATCAGATATGTCGGAGCGACCGAGGTGCTAAATATATTTGAACATGCACTCTAGCGCCTTGACAATAAAGGCGTGTTCAGATATTTGTGAGCTCCTTGGCCGCCCCGATATATCTGCGATATATGGCGACGGTACCATCGGGGTTGTTTATCCGTGGGTGTAATAACTCCTTAGAACGTAGTGGTTATATCCTCTTTGCTTAAAACTACTAATATCTGTGATCAAAGACAATTCAGTGCAGGTGACAGATTTGACGTGCGGTCTGCAGCCGCAGTTGCAATAATACACCAAATACGCAAAAATGGCCATGCTACGTGCAGTCGGTCTTGTCATTCATTTTACTATGGAAATTGACAATAACACCGACGTGTCGGAGCAGTAGTGCAGCTGCGGTCGGGAAAACGTTAAAATCACCATATTACGTGCAGTCGATATTGTCATTCATTTTACTATGGAAATTGACAATAACACCGACGCGTTTGGGCCGCCGCAGTAGTGTCGGAGCAGCAGTGCAGCTGCGGTTGGAAACGGACAGTCACCTTAAGAGTTAGTGCTCTTAAGTCAAACCATATCACTTAGTCTAAGAAGAGGTGATTGCCCTCCCGTCAAACTTGGAAATGATATCCGGCTACATTGCGAGTGTATCAAGTATCTATTTCATCTAGATAGGCGCCTTACATACATGTAAAAACCACATAAAACACAACCGCAACGAAATGATCCTAAAACACAAAAATATTAATTGGCAATGGGACGCAACTCAACCCTCTCAGTGGACAATAAATTACTCCTATACCTACAACGCAATCATTAAACCCATCTGGACCTATGGGATCCAACTATGGGGAACTGCTAGCGACTGTAACATAATGTGGTTTCAAAGAGCACAAAACTCCATCCTTCGTGTGATTGCCAACGCACTCTGGTTCACTCGAAACGATGAAGTGCACGACTATCTCAATATGCCCACCATAAAGGAAGAGATCACAATTCACTAAGAATTATATTGAGCGCCTGGCAAGACATCCTAATCCACTGACTTCAAATTTACTGGAAAAGTCTGAAACAGTACAAAGAATTAAAAGCAAGCACATTGTGCAAAATGAAAGTAGTGGTTAAGTGGGACGATGGTCTCCAAAACTCTTTTAATATTTAAATACAGCAAAACTGATTATAGTCGGACTAAAACAGTTGCAGTTCAAACCAGAACAAAAAAAAAGGTTCATGGCAATACCTTTATTGGACGTTTTCGAAATCATTCTTCACAATCAGTTAATAACTGCGAGTTGTTAAACATGTTATCAAGTGTAATGATGATCACAACTACTCTGTCAAGACTGAAACGACAAAGAAGAAGAATCAGATATATTCTTAATGAAGACGCATGGCATATATAGTTTGTCAAAGGACTATCTCATTTCAAACATAGACACAGATAATCATACTATCTTTGTCTTACACTAGTAATAGCACCCAAAAGAAAAGGAAGTATAGTTTTTTTTTTCTTATTTACTGACAATTTGGTTTGACCAACTATAGTCGAGAAATTGGGACTGGTCCCGCCGTGACGTAGTGGTCTAGGGGTTTATGGCGCTAGCCGATAGCCAAAGACGCCGGTTCGTTTATTTATTTATTTATTCGAATCTGGCCTGCTCCACTGGAGGGCTTCGTCACTTTTTCTTTAGTATATGACATCTATTTCAGTTTATAATTTATATATAAACTATAGTGCTTACCGCTTAGTGTAACTACTTTAAAAAACACAAATTAAAATATTTCATAAAATAGTTTGAATCCTATTAGAAGTATTAGAACAAATTAAATTATTTCCATCAAATATTTTAATTTGTTTTTATTTCAAGTAGAAACACTAGGAAAAACTGGGCACTGGAGGACTTGGTCACTTTATTTTAATATATGACATTTATTTCAGTTTGAATTGTTCTCAAAAAGGTGTATTAATGTTTCTATATTTATAATACCTATGCAATAAAATGCGTTCGACTAGTTAAAGGTTGAGTCTGGTTACCAAGTAACGGGCAGTTTAATGAAAACTCATAAACCTTATCGAAAATTGGCTTTTAACAAAACAGATAAAACAAACATACACTAATGGATACCACGCTCAAATAGCCAATTTAGGCACTTGGTTATACGGCCTCTAAATAAAGTGTGTAGGGTCTCACTTTGTCTATAGTTAAGTTAAGCCAAGTTATTAGTTACCCAAAATAATCTATGCCGATAACAGATCGATATTTTCGATTAGGGGAATAAAAATTGAAATTTATTTACCGATCGATCATCGATTGACAGATCAAGTAAATCATATAATATTGTGAATGCTGACTTCAATATCCTCTATTCTAAAAAAAAACAATGTTATCCTCGTAAATCAAGGAGGCTTGCGTTACATGCAGCACTGGCCCTTAAACTTTTTAGTTAGGTAATTAAATAACCACATCATTTTATTTTTATGCGCATTCTTTATTAAAAAAGAGCGAAAGGCCAATTATGATGGAAGTATTATTGCTTTGATCATAATTGGTCACCCTAGCCTAATTTTATTCCTATATTATATCGCCTGCTATTCTCTTATTTGGCAAGAGTAAAAACGCTTTATAATACACTTTCATTTACTCGTATTCACAGGCTAAATATAATGCCAATTTGCAGCCTGGTCTAGGAATTATCCGACATTAAGGCAATCAAACGAATTAGGTAAGTGTCCGTGATGAGCATAAAGTGTACACACTTTTAATCAAGCCACAAAAGGTATTTTAATCGTTGCACTTTAATTAAGCTTCAACGACGAAGCTTTTTAGGGTTCCGTACCCAAAGGGTAAAAACGGGACCCTATTACTAAGACTCCGCTGTCTCCGTCTGTCCGTCTTATCACGGTTCATGAGATACAGCCTGGTGACAGACAGACAGACAGACGGACAGCGGAGTCTTAGTAATAGGGTCCCGTTTTTACCCTTTGGGTACGGAACCCTAAAAAGCTTCGCTAGGGTCTCATTTCAAACATAGACAGAGAGAATCATACTATCTTTGTCTTACACTAGTACGAGCCCCGATGCATATGTTTTCGTCTAGTCCGACCATTTTTTGAGGTTATCGCGTTTGTACAAAAATAATGTTTAAGTTTAAAAATCACTAACATCTAATGCTAATGCTAATGTAATTTAATTTTATATGGTAGTATTCTCCAATAACTAAATCCAAATACAAGAAATACCGTTTGTACTGAAATAAAAAAAATAACGATTTTTTATTTTTTATTTGACGGGTAGGAATATAACAGATGTCAAAAGGGCTATTACTAGGGAAAGCAACACGGCTCTACCAATGTACTGACAATTTTGTTTCGAGCCCATGCATGCAGCACTGCCATCACTGCAGTGCTATAGGAGAGGACAATATGATTTGGAGAACGTTTATGAAAAGTACATTTTTTTTACAATAAGAGTCTCATGCAATTTTATTATACGATCAAAATAAACTAGATTAAACATTACTATTACGGTTCCCATTACTGGGTCATTTTATCTTCATGTGTAAAATTTATTAGGATAAACAAAATTGTTGTGTGGAACTAGACGAACTAATTTGCATCGGGGCTCGTACTAGCACCCAAAAAGTTTTTTAGGGTTCCGTACTCAAAGGGTAAAAACGGGACCCAATTACTAAGACTCCACTGTCCGTCTGTCTGTCACCAGGCTGTACCTCCTGAACCGTGATAGCTAGACAGTTGAAATTTCCACAGATGATGTATTTCTGTTGCCGGTAAAACAACAAATACAAAAAGTGCCCTCAAATACCCTCGGTGCGCGAGTCCGACTCGCACTTGGCCGGTTTTTTATCCTGCCTTTATTTATTCATCAAAGCGGCTGTGCGAGGACTAAGAAATTAATGGATAAGCCGCAACTTTTTAGCTTTTGATCTAAGAATTTCTGAGTAACCTTACGGAAGCTAAACGTGTCTGGTTTTGACATCCTAAAGCTAGAATTTATAATGTATATACAAAAGCTGATTGTTTATACTGTCACAAAAGTTACATATAAATAATCCGATATCGATGTTATGTGACAGTACAAAGGTGACGTTCGGATGTCGACCGCAACTGCATTACTGTTGTGGCGTCGTTGTTGCCGCCGCTGTACCTATCTGTCAATTTGACATTAATAACTTGTTCCCAATGATGTGCCTTTCTCTTTTAGATTTAAATTTGTATAGTACAAGTAGGTAATAGTAATAGTGTATTTTAAAAAAACCGGTCAAGTGCGAGTTCGTTTAACTCGCGCACCGAGGGTTCCGTACAAACTTTAAATTTTTTCATGTAACTATTATGACGAAAGACTTGGCCAGAAGGACCAGAAGCACAATTGTAATGGCTAAGCATAATTGTTTACAGCGCCATCTATCGGCAAATTGGCTAACTAATCTGCGCGACCTGTATGTATGCTGGTTTTTCAGGGATAATTCTTTATCACGTAAATCGATTTCAACAATTTTTGATTTATATGAAAGTAGGTGGTTATATTGTAATCTCGTAGAATTTTCAATCATAATAAATACCCGCAAAGGGGCTTAAATTGCAAATTAAATTAGTAAAGGTTTATTGATAATTAAAAAAAAAGTTTTCTAGATATAAGTGTGATTATATTTTTCCTGTAATACATATGATAATGTTATTATTATGTAAAAATTTCATAATTTTTCGTTGGTAAACTTCGGATATAAGGGGGGGGGGAAGTATTTTTTTTTACATTTTCCTTCATAATTCCATTTTTATTCACTACGAAAACAATAAAAAAACCGGCCAAGTGCGAGTCGGACTCGCGTTCAAAGGGTTCCGTACATTACACAATTTAAACAATGTATTTTTTATGTGAAAAGACCCAGTAGTGGGGGGGGGGGGGTGGTCATTTTTTGCCTATTTTCTTATATAACTTTTAAATTGTTTATCCTCATATTATAAAAAAATATCTTTGAAATTGTCACAATGAGCTCTTCCATTTTATATATAACACGATATAGTTTAAAAAACTTTATTTTTAATTTTCTCATTTACCCCCCAAAAGTGGCCCCCATGTTTAAAATTCACTTGTTTACGTTGCATGTCTGTCTTTGGGTCACAAACTTACATATGTGTACCAAATTTCAACTTAATTGGTCCAGTAGTTTCGGAGAAAATAGGCTGTGACAGACGGACAGACAGACAGACAGACGCACGAGTGATCCTATAAGGGTTCCGTTTTTTCCTTTTGAGGTACGGAACCCTAAAACAGCTTTGTAATGTTCAACTTGAGCTCCTTAAAATGATATGCCACTTGACCTGGTAACTAGATTTTGAAATTTTGCCCCCTCTTTAAATTGGGTGTTTTCCATAATTAATAAAAATATTTTTTTTAAATACACTTCCAAGATGTCTGGGTTAGCGTTGTTCATTACTATTCCAAATTTCAAATTGATAGCTTAAGTATAGTTCTCGAGATATTTAGCAATGTGACAGACAGACGGACGGAGGGACAGAGTCGCACGCACCATAAGGGTTCCTTTTGTACATTTTTGGCACGGTACCCTAAAAAAGCCTTTTAATTTACCATAATTTGGTTTTACAAATATCACGTGCATGCAAAAATCTCTTTACATCTTTTTTTTTCATTTTGTAATTGATTGCATTTAGTAGCTTGGCGGAACAGGCTTTAGGTTACTTTTCGCTCATGTCGTCGCAGACATGGGTATATTTGGTATCAGTGCATTCAGTGTGATGTCCAACACAAATATATGAAATGATAAGCGCGAAAGTGGTGGGGGTAGTTGCTGTGACGCCAAAAAGTCGGCAGTACGAAGTTTATTACTTTTTTTAAATCATACCATGTGGGGTACCAAATGAAAGGGTTTTGTGAGTAGGGTTTTCACTACTTCGTCTATAAAATTATTAGAAAACGTTCAAAAATTTCACAATCCACAGTTGACTGAACTGCTCTAAATTGAAAATGACTGCATGGATAATTCCAAAATACATACCAAGTGACTGTGAATGTCCTCTATATAATGTTAAAAAATAATTAACCTGATATGACCAAAAATAAGAAAAATACATCAAGTTGAAAAATAGTAGATTGTGTTACAAGGGAGCAAAATGACATATTTACGGCGAGGGCGTACATTGAATCCTAAACGAAGCGAAGGATTCTATAATAGAATCCCGAGAGAAACGAGGGATTCTAAAGTAGAATCCTGAGCGTAGTGAGGGATTCAAGTGTGTTACGCCCAAGATGGAAATAATTTTGCTACCATGTGACACATACTGCTTTTCACATCACCTATGAGGTAATTATGACGTTTAAAATAATTTTCTGTTACATTAAACTGCAACTATTATTAAAACAAAAACATAAATGAACTTATATACATACCCACGCTCGAAAAACAACACCCTCTTTGTGATTCAGTCGGGTAAAAATACCATTTTATACAATTTTTTACTGGAAACGTATTTTTACCCGACTGCATCAGAAGGAGGGTAATGTTTTTTGAGCGTGAGTATGTATTTATTTGGCACGCCCTACAGTCCAGACGACTGCACGGTTTTTGGCATCTGAGATGTGATTGAATACGTCAGAATTGTATTAGTGGCATAGGCTATATAAATTTTGAAAATGGCGCCCGCTAATGAAAAAAAGGGGGGGGGATTGTTTTTTTTTTCTTACTAGAAAGAGATTTATGAAAACATAATTATATAATAATATGGTCCATCACACTATATGCATGTGAGACATGGACGCTAAATGAGAGAGAGGAAGAATATCTACAACTTCTACAAGCATTTGAGATGTCGTGTTGGGGAAGGATGGAAGAAAAAAGTTGGACGGTAAAAGTTACCAATGAAGCCGTCCTACAAAGAGTGAAGGAAAAGAGTAGTTTAATGAGCATTATTAAAAATAGAAGAGGAAAAATGATCAGCCACCTGCTACGACACGACCAATTCATCAGAAACGTCATTGAAGGGAAAATAAATGTACCGACAAGAGCCCACAGCTCTTAAATTGAATGATGAATTCATTAAAATTTACAACGATTTGATGTAGGGAATGTTTTTACGACACATTTAATTTTAATAATTAGGTATCTACCTAAACCTAAGTATTTGAAGAAGCGTCGACAACCCTAGCGTTATGCCGGCGCCCGGCGCGCGCGGTCGGGGAGCGGCGCGTTGAAGGTCACTCAATTGTATTTTTGTGTAGGTATCAAAACGGTAGGTATTTGCGTTTTCTTTGAGAGACTAATATCTGTTCGTAAGAACTATTATATAATCTGTGACGGAGGTCTATTTTACTAGTCCCTGTAAATGGACACTATAACAACAGGGGACTAGACATGTGTCGTTTACAAGTGAGTAATTTAAATGAACTTATTTTGATTGAACTCACTCGCTCTTCAACTTACTGATGATTTAACTCGCTCAGTAACTCATCTATCTCAGTGTTCCTTGCTCGCTCTTTCCCACTCATGATTTGAATGAGCCGGCCGAGCGTGACGAGTGAGTGAGCGAGTGAGACGATGCTAAGCGGTTCGGATGAATTCGGAGGGTGTCGGAAAAAACATGGCGGGATCACAGAATAAATAATAGTACTACCATAGAGTAACTTATACTAGAGCGGTACTGTCATAGTAAATTTTGTAACCCCAGTAAATTTACTGCCATCTGTCGACACACTTTAAAACTAAAAATAAATATTTATAAAAATACGATAAAATGTATTTAAATATGGATAAATGATTTTTTTTATTTGCATTAATTATTTTTATGATTTTGACCCATGTTCTTTCACTGATATGCGTTAAAATTGTTAAATAACAAACGAAACCGTCAACGCCATCTATACGACAGTAGGCCAAAGCTAGTAGCGCCCTCTGAACGAGAATCAAATTTTCTTGATTATCGAGGCACGTTTTTTCCTTAGACTATCCATCTATTACGGAGTTATATCTATCTTTGGTACTATAGAAGATTCACTCTCTAACAAAACGCGTCTATTACGACAGATATGACCGCTAGGTGACGCATGCGCGAACAGGCTACCGTTCCGTAGCAGTGCGCGGCAATTACTATTGGCTAGACCTTAGAACTGGGGGCGGCCGCATGTACTTGTAGCGGCGCGACCGAATCGCGGAGTGAGTCACGCCTGGCGGGATCGTATCGCGTCATTCGCCATCTTGGTCGCACTTAAGGCTGTATGTATCTGATTGATTGACATCTCTCTCTACTCACTCGTGAACAAGATATTCTACAGATCCACTGAGCGAAATGAGTGATATATGTATATGAATCAATCTTTTCAACTTAGCGAAGCGTTTTGCGCATCAGTACAAGGGACACATACTTGGACACAGGCAATTAGCCACGTCAAATTAAACCGAAAATGGGCAATCTGCGGAAATATTTCGTGTAGTTTTGAAAATTGGTATAATTATACCTTGTGGTGTCCAGATGAACATACTAAAAGTCCTTGGGGGTGGGGGTTGTGCTGAGGGTGTACCCTCCCTACACCCTCAGCACAACCTCCACCCCCAACTAACTATACCAATTTTCAAAACCACGAATTATTTCCGCAGATTTTTTTAATTTTCTTGGGTTAAATGTTAAAAGCTAGTAAAATCTTATCATTTCTATTTTTTGTTTCAGTAACGATGACTTCTATTCCTTTTTGTAACCACCAATATTGTCCATCTCGAAATTGTTCTTACAAAGAAAATCTTAGCTTGTTAACTTTATCTTCACAATTAACTTCAGTGCACCCTTATCAAAACTGTCAAAATAACTAAAATAACATTACGTAAACTAAGGTACTACTTTAGCAGAGTCATCGTCTCAATATTATTTCAGTTTATCAAATTTAGGTATTAGTCAGGTACACCCGCTTGTTACCGGATTTTATTACAGTCTCAAAATTGCTATCGGTCTCCGGGTCGGGGCTGATGTTTGTGTGGACCACAGCTGCGCCCCTTGTGGAGCCTCCGTTGATCGCCGCGCTCAACGACATCCTGAGGAGAGCGCTCGTCAGCGCCAACGTCCCTGCGGCTCTGGAGCCCCAGATCGCAAGGGATGACGGCAAGCGCCCCGACAGGATGTCGTTGATCCCCTGGCGGATGGGTCGCGCGCTGGTGTGGGACGCCACCTGCGCAGACACGTTGGCGGCGTCCTACATTTCAGCCACCAGCAAACAGGCCGGGGCGGCGGCTGACGTCCGAGAACGCTTCAAGGCGAATAAATATAGTTGTCTCGGCGCACACTACGAGTTTATGGCTTTTGGCGTCGAGACACTAGGCCCTTGGGGTAAGGGGGCACGGGGGCTCCACAAAGCGCTTAGCAAACGCCTGAGGGAGGCCACAGGTGACCCTCGCGCAGGCGGCTTTCTCGCGCAAAGATTGGCTATAGCAATCCAGCGCGGGAATGCCGCCTGCGTGATGGGCACCTTACCTAGGGGGCAAAATTTAGAAGGGCCTTTTATGTAAGTATTTTTAAGTTTATTTTTACTTTAATATTATTTAGTATTATTATTTAGTTCGTAATTTGTTTATTGTTTAAGTATCTTTGAGCTTTTTCTTAATTCTTTCTGTCTCAAAATTATATTAAAGATATCTTATAACTTGACTAGCGACCCGCCCCAGCTTTGCACAAAACCTTAACAAATTATTTACGTAAACCTTCCTCAAGAATCACTCTATAGAGACCGGGTCTACAATAGGTTAAAACCGCACAAAAATTCCGTTCTGTAGTTTTTATGGTTCCGTACCCGAAGGGTAAAAACGGGACCCTATTAATAACACTCCTCTGTCCGTCTGTCTGTCACCAGGCTGTATCTCATAAACCGTGATAGCTAGACAGTTCAAATTTTCACAAATGATGTATTTCTGTTGCCGCTATAACAAAAAATACTAAAAAGTACGGAACCCTCGGTGGGCGAGCCCGACTCGCACTTGTCCAATTTTAGAGTTTACCTCAAACATACAGAGACACAAACAGACAGACGCGGCGGGGGACTTTGTTTTATCAGGTGTAGTGATAACCGGTAAACGATCAACGATGATCTGTCAAAGTTTTCAGTTCAATGCGTACGTTCTATAAGAGCCTGCACACAGAGCGGTCTGGAGTTCTGCGGTGCGCGGTCAGAGTTCTGTTTTTTTTTCGCAATGTAGGTAGCTCCTAATTTTACCGCACACAGGATAGTGTAGGAAATGAAGCAAGTTGTTGTACGGAGACCCATGCATTAATTTCTCAGTCGATGAAATTTTGCTTGGTTATTGTATAGTATGAGGCGAAACTAACATATAAATATGCAAAAAAAACACTCCTAAGTTAGGTATTTATACATAAAAATACAAATCTGTTTACATGTATATTGAACAGAGTAATTCCTCCGTCCAAAATTATTTACCACCTCCACGAAGTTAAAGGTCTCTAAATTCGTATCTGAATAAGAAAACACTTGTAAAATACGAACTAACCAAAATTGCATTTTGCATTGCATAGGTACTCATTTTATCGTTGCGGTGGTAAGTAGTACGTTTGATTTTTTCCTTTCGCCTTAATTTATAGTTTCGCCAAAAAAAAATACGACAGGCTGTTATGGTCTTTTTACTAAACGGCTTAATCAATTGTAAGGGTCATTATTTATAAATAGTTTATATATGGATTATGCCTACTTTCATTTATGATTAGCTTATAAAAGAATATCAATTGACTCTTATTTGTCACTGTCCGTTTTCATCATCAACCACCACCAATCAATGGGAGATCACCCAATCTCCCAACACAATAAAAAAAAAACTTAAAAATAAATATCTATATATACAACGTAAATTGATAGCCTATATTAATCAATTAATTATTATTTTGTTAGGAATCGAACTTTATTAAAAACGTAAAAATGGCAATATGTCCGCGCATGTTAGAAAAACTTTTATTTTTATGTGCGAAACACGAACCAAATCAACTTTCTGCAGTTATTTAGTCTTTGTCCACAATAACTTCAATTTTGTTGCACTTGGGCTCAGCACAAGCATACAGAGTCCAAGGAAGGCACGGAGCGACGAGCGACACAGCCTACTCGTCTGGAAGCTAGCACACGACTGCCGGCCACGCCTTTTTCGAGCTACATACGCACGAAATGTTGAATAATATTCGATTTCTTAAAAAAAATAGTACATTTCGATGCTAGTGCGGAAATCACGAGTACCGAGATATCTTGCCACTAGCCGCAGGCGAGTGGCAAGACTCGGGACGAGTGAAGAATGACATTTCCGCACGTGTATCGAACGACGTTTCTTAATACAGTTGCGAAAAAATAAGAAAAACAACAAGTAAGGAATTCGAAACTTTTATACTATTAATTCTGTGAGTCTGTGACATCATTGACATTGACGTTATGAAGAGGTGTTTTTTTAGCTGGGTGTTATTATTATTGAACCCACTTCAATGAAAGTTTTTTTTTTTTAAATGCATGTTCTATAAGACAGAAACAATTGTAAATATAAAACATTGTACTATTATTACCCAATTATCGTTAATTACGATTATTTGTGTATCGTACATTTATAAAAACAATATCGAATGTTGCCTTTGGAAACTTAAAGCTGAAAGAAAAAACGGCTCTTCTTTGACAGGCGTTCCGTTCCATTCAGACAACTTATTAAGAACGGTTTTTCAATATAAAAAAAACAGACATGTTATAATGATGAAGAGGTAAGTAATAAAATATGAAATATGTATATTTGTCGTATTCTTATATTAACAGTAGGTTTTTATGTTGATTACGACGTTTAAAGGAAACTAATATTAACACTCATCAATAAGTAGTCATGAATTGGAACAAGAATAAATTTTAAAAAATTGGAAAAGTAAAAAGCACTAGTTCGCGAAAACCAACTTTCCGCACGCTTAACAGCTACGTAAAATAGCACTTTTTGAGCAACTGTATTAAAAAAAATATTTTTTAATATTATGAATTGAAATGTTGCATTTGTAGTGCCTGTTAAAACATTTATTTTAGTTTAAAAATAACTTTACAGTACACATGGTACTACTTTCTCGCACTAGTGCGAAAAAGAGTACTTTTCGTGCATACCTCGAAAGTTTAAAGGGCCATATGTACTGTAAAACGTTGTACGATACACGTGCGAATAGGTAATTCGCAACTCGTGTCGATTTAAAACACTCCCTGCGGTCGTGTTTTAATTTATCGCCAATCCTTTCGAATTTCCTCTTTTCCGCACTTGTATCGTAAATAACTATTAATCGAATAAACCGTTTAGGCACGGAGTAGGATGGAGATGGCAAGTGGGCGTTCCCGTCTATCCGACAGTTAGTAGCGACCGACTCACTTTATGCACAGACTATGCTCAGTTGTTGTGTAAACTTCATGCTCGAATGACATTCACGTCGTACGTACGCTCGTCTAACAAAAATTGATAATTAAATTTAAAATGCCGTATTGTGCAGTATTAAGCTGCAGAAATCACAGCGGCTTAAAAAATCTTTCACGTGGAGGTATTTCCTATCACCGGTGGTTATTTATTTAAATATAATCCGATAAATACGAAAAATTTGTTTCTTTTGCATTATTTACGAATGTTCGTTAAGTAAATCTATATTTTATCAGTTAGAACTTAGAGTTCACAATCCTTTGTCACTATTCTTTACGTTTATCTGGAATATTCGCTATCCTAAATGTCAGATAACTTCGCTACTCAGATGCTGCGCAATGTCGATATTTATATCGATAAAGTTAAAGTTACGATATTTCAAGTTTGATGTTTGGTAGTTCGGTAATAAATTATTATTTTAGACATGTTTCTAATTATTATTTGGGATAATCAATGTCTTAGTAAATATGGCAGCTCTGGTCATCAAGCACTAAGTTAAGTCGGGGTCATTTCAAGGCAACCTTTCAAACCTTCGTATTCCTTTACATACGTTTTTGTTTTTTACACCCATCATATTTTCATCGTTAATATAATTAGACTAGGTACTTAATGCATTTATGCGTACAATGCATGCAATGTGCCACTTAATGAAATATCAATACCTAACTGAACACACAAATATCGATAAAACACTCCGATTACACTGTCCCCTCCCTATATCGTCGAATGGAAATAAGTTCCAACGGTTAGCTACTCGCAGGCGTGTAGAGGTCTCGAAAACACCAGTGTAACGTGACCGTGAGATCCGTAACAAACCATGCGTAATTAGACCTTACTTATACTGGTTTTTTAGCCCTTTTCTCGCCTGTAATAAGTAAGTGATTTTAAAATTATATAAAATAACGCCATCTGGTGTTGAGTAGTTGTATTAGGTGAACGTTGAGCGAGCTTTTGTGAGATGAATGAGATAATGAAAGAGTCGTATGTCATATAGCTTTGACATTATATTTTAAACCGTCACTCATGTAGCCTACAGTTGATATTCGTTCGAGAAATGTCCACCGGTAATAACTTTTTGGTATGGAAAGTTGCTACGAATCAGAGCAATTTTGTAAGTGTGTGACGTATTTTAACGTGGCTATGAATGTGTGAGTTTAGCGACACTGGTTTTCATACTAAATAGGAGTCATTTCACATCCACTAGTTTATTAATTCGTGCGTTTAGGAGATACATATAAGCAAAGTTAGTTGCGAAACGGCCTGTCGTAATGTTCCTTTTATGGAGAAACTATAAGTCATAGGGAAGAAGTCAAACGTTAGGAATGTTGTACATAAAATGGAGATTAATATATATTTTTTTCATAATTTTTTGTTGAACCGTTAAGCAGATATATACTTTAGAAAGTAAGAGTTTACGGCCAACAATAGCGACTAGCGCCTTAAGAAGATATATACTCTAGAAAGTTAGAGATTACGGCCAAAAATAGCGACTAGCGCCGACATTATCGACGTACGCTTACTCGTTAGCTCGTTACAAATGGTAGTGTAGCTTTACCAACTGCAAAATGACATAGTTACCTAAGTTATTCGTTACAATTATTTGTAAAAGTGAAGTCAGGCTCCTATCATATCATACAGGAAACCACCAATACACTCCATTAACACTGTCCAAGGCAGAGCTGACTACGTAGATCCGTGGCTCCGCTTTATTGCATATAAGCTACCCGGCGCAGATGTCCCCGCTCTGTAATTGCCACAGTTCGTACCCCCAACCAGTTTTAGTCGTACCAGATGTTTACAAGTACTGCCTTGTAAGACGTTCACAACTAGTGCACTCTATGAAAAATGTGGTTCGTTATTTCACAGTAAACTGCGGTTGGGTTTGGTTTCAGATTGCGTGATTTGTTTTTTGATGTATTGTCAAGCAACGTAAAGTTTGGCCTAAAATTCAACAATCATGCCATACTTACCTATAGAATCACTATTCTCGTCTTCCCACCTGCAGAACTGCGGGCCTTTCATTTTGCTATATAACATACAAGCTTTTGCCCGCGACTTTGTCTGCGTGGAGTTAGTAATTTGGGTAGCATATTTTTTATCCAATTAACTTTTTATCGATTCCCCATACAAACTTCCACCCTTCCTACCCTGTGTCCTTCCCTGGGACTCAAACTATCTTTATACCAAATTTCAACTAAATGACAGACAGACATACACACTTTCGCATTTTAAGTAATATATTAAGTATGGATGTAAGCATTTTTAGTTCTTAATAAGTGTTTGTTCCGAGCAATCATCAATCATCTTCTAAAGTGATCTTAGGCCATGTCGTAAAGTCAGGCAAGCGACCCATACGACAGCCATTAACGTGGCTTATTTGAACTAAAGTAGTCAGTTTATATTGTTCTTCAAATAGTAATAGGTTTTAGGTACCTTTGCAGTGAAGCATCTTTCGAGGTCTTTTGTTATCATAGGACCTTGTGTGACTCGCTTCTCAAAATGTTTTCTTTGACGTCTACAAAAACTATCTATAGTACACTGATAATATCACTATCATATTATGTCTTTTTCGTACACGGAGCAATGTTGTCCCAGACATATATTTAGGAGGGGTGCTCGGGGCTATGTCAACTGTAAATTTTTGTTAAAAAAAACCACTCAGGTACAGTGAGCATCAATAGTAGTGGATGAAATAACGCATCAAAAGTATCTGCCATTCTGGAATAATCCTTCCAAATAGAGGCATATTTCTACAGTTCACGTTCAAAAGTAGTTGACATACAGGCCAATTCGAACGTATACTGACATTAGAAATAACTAAATAATATGATTAAAATAACATGAATCATAATAATATATTATTATTTAGTTCCTGCCTCGCACAGCTAAACTGTATGGAATGAACTATCGCCTGCGGTATTTCCGGACCGATATGACCTTCAAACCTTCAGGAAAAGAGCGTATTCCCATCTTAAAGGCCGGCAACGCACTTACAACCCCTCTGGTGTTGCGGGTGTCCATGGGCGGCGGTAATCGCTTACCATCAGGTGATCCGTCTGCTCGTTTGCCTCCTATTTCATAAAAAAAATAGTTATTTGCGTCTCGCTCGCGCCAATATACCGGGTGTGACCTGTAACACGAACAAAAAATTTAACTGTAGGCTACTTCCCAAACTGACCAACGTTTGTTCAGCGACATTTAAAAATAACTTGTTTTATTTTTAGTACACTTTAAAGTTTATTCTAAGATACAATGTATTGAGAGTTTTGGTTTGTTTAAGGCGTGACAAGCAACGTCAGTGACAATGATAAAGGCGTACAAGATAATTTTTAATTTGTATGAAAAATAGGATGTCTAAAGACTTCATAATGTTTAAAAGTTATTGAAAAAGAGTAACCGTTTTGCCACGGCTTATGGGAGCCTGGGGTCCGCTTGACAACTAATCCTAAAAACTGACGTAGGCACTAGTTTTTACGAAAGCGACTGCCATCTGACCTTCCACCCCAGAGGGGGAACTAGGCCTTGTTGAGCTATATTCATGAAATTTGGGGTTCTATTAGTTAGCTCAACCGGTTATTAAGATTTTTTTCTATTTTTTATCACTGACTGACTCGTACCTTACATTTAAAACCTAACCCACTTCCAGATGACCTGGCAAGTTGAAATTTGGCATCCAGCTGGGCTATAATATTGTACCTTAGTTACGAACCTAAGATAAAGAAACAGTGATTTTTTTACTGGGTCCTGTAACAGGGTTTCAGGGGCTCAGGACACAGAGTCGTGATTTACTGTAGGTTTAAATTTACACAATAAACTTTTTTAATTATTCATTTTCATTTTCATTAACGATTTGTAACTTTTTCCAAAAAACAGTTTTTATTATTTACACACTAAGCGATAGCAAACATTATTTTTAGTTTCGAAATCAACTACGATGAATACTAATAATTTCTAAACAAAAAAAATTATATCCCATTAAAAACAAATGTGAAATTAGATTAGAGCCTAGTTCAATATTAAGAATCTTTGTTGACTACGCCGGCAAAAGAATTGAGATCTATATGGGTGCCAATTTCTAGTTCACTTGGGATGTAATTAAAGTTCAGAATTTGTCTTGGCTAGTTTTTATACCAACAAACATTCACACACTCAGATGTGGCGTTGCGACTGCAGCGTTACTACAGCACACTCAAACAAGATCTCGACCCGCGTTTCTCAGTGCGCATGCGCAGGTAGAGATCTTGTTTGAGTGTGCATGCGGCGACCATAATTAGATACAAGTCGCGCACACATACAAGTCGCGCGCGGTGCGTTTGTATGAAGATAACATACTTTGCCCTGTTTATAATATGCTACTGTAGTGTACAGTATACAGGTAACGCAGCAAAAAAACTGTGTCGTCATAATGATTTTTTTGGCTTTGAGGATTATTATTATTGTATCTTTGTTAGTCTGTACGGTATTTGATTTCATTTCCTGCTGCAGTCGGCACCTGAAACACCTTTATCCTTACTAATATACTAATATATACTAATTACTAATATTACTAATTACTAATCCATACTTATTGTTATAAATGTGAAAGTGTGTCTATCTGTCTGTCTGTTACCTATCTTCACGCTTAAACCGCTGAACCGATTTAGTTGAAATTTGGTATAGACATAGTTTGAGTCCCGGGGAAGGACATAGGGTAGTTTTTATCCCAGAAATCATCCTTTATGGGAGTGAAAAGGGGGGTGGAAGTTTGTTTGGGGAAAGCAGATTGGATAAAAAATAAGGTACCCAAATTAGTAACTTAGTTTACAATAAAAATCTCGGGATGTAGGAAATTACTTTCGGGATTCGTTGAATATATGAGAATGTTTTCAGAAATTTAGCAATTAACCATTCTATTTATTATATTAAAATTCCCTTTACTTTGCGCGCACGACGAAATTCGCGAGGTAATTAAATTTTTAAACACACGTACTTAATAGGTAAGCCTAATGAAATGAATTATTATAATGAAGGGCTGGTGGGGGCTTTTTTTTTGTTCCTTTCCATTATAAAATTATAATGTAAGCACAATGAACCTAAATTCAATTTTTTTTATACGAAAGAAAACGTGTACCTAGGTACCTACACATTCTTTCTTTTCTATAAGCGAAGCAAAAAAGAATATCTTAACATTTTTTCGGCAAGATTGCTTCTGATTTTATTACCAAGACTTATTTAAAGGTGACGTTCGGATGACAATTGCTGCTGCATTATTCACTTCCTTGATTTGAGTGACGGAGTGAACGTCATAATTGTAAAGAGCCGGCCATAAAGAGGTGGCGAATGTCACTCATTTTACTGATTCACATTTATTAGTAAACTGAGTATAAGTAGGTATTTTACCTAGTGTCGATTCGTAATTTATTTAGTAAGTAATTAATTAATGTACATATATATAATATTTTTTACGAAAAAAAAACCGACTTCAATGTGGGATGCCGCTGAAAGTTTACTTATTGTTGATGGTGCACCTAGATTCCAGACAATGAAATGAAAAAGACAGCATATTTTGCCTAATTATCCCAATCCATCTTTTGCCGAATTTTGCTTCTCCATCGGAGTTGGGGTCCATGTCCAGACCCGGGTCCGGGTCCGAGTCCGGGTCCAAGTTTGGGTCTGGGTCCATAAGGAAGAGAACAAATCGCCAAACGTGAACTATGTGTCATTGAAGAGTTCCATTCTGATAATCATCAGCATTTCCACTTCACCAAATGTTACTTTTTTAATTGTAAATGCTGGATTTGTTGATGAAAATACAAAAATCACAACATGTATGCCTTTCACATTTGAGGAGATCCCTCGGTTCCTCATGGGTCTCATCATCAGAACTCGAGCTTGACAAAAATATGTCTTAAAAACTTAAGTTGCTTAAGAAACATAAAGAAGAGGACAAATCGCCAAACGTGAACTATGCGTCATTGAAGAGTTCCGTTCTGATCATCATCAGCAGTTCCACTTCATCAAATGTCACTTTTTTCAATGTAAGTGCTTGATTGTTGATGAAAACACTAAAATCACTATATGTATGCCTTTAACATTTGAGGAGTTCCCTCGATTCCTCATGGATCCCATCATCAGAACTGCGTTTTGGCAAAAACGGGACCAATCTGTATGTATATATTTACAACAAATAAAAAAAGAATTTTCAAAGTCGGTCCAAAAATGACGGAGTTATAGAGTAACAAACATAAATAAAAAAAACATACAACCGAATTGATAACCTCCTCCTTTTTAAATTTTGAAGTCGGTTAAAAAGCATGTTTGTAGGGTTAATATTGTATAATTTTAATTTTGAATTTTTATCAATGTTATTTTATATTTTTCATGAAATAAAACTATGAAAACGGATTAGTTTTATTTTATTTTTTTATTATTATTATTATCTCCTTCTGGATTTCACGGGCCTATAAATCCCGGTCTTTTGATAGGCTTGCGTGGGGATATAGATCCAACACGTAGAGGCCCCTTGGAGAGCTTTAATGTCATGTAGAATGAAACAAATTATTATTATTATTATTATCAGGGGTTTTTTATATCTCAGCATAAGCTGGTAGTTAATGCCAGCTACGGGCCTAAGCCAAGTAGATGACATAAAGTCAAAGATATACATTTTAAAGATAGGTTATTCAGCTTATTCGGTTCTAGCTTCATCTTGTTGCAAAAACTTTCTAACGATTCTGCATGTATTTAGTATCGCAGCTTTCTGCAGCTGCATGTAGGTGTTTTGTTTCAGATCAATGAGCTTCAGACTATGGTGGAGATGTTTGGGGATGACGCCGGTCGTTGACAAGACTATGGGGACAATGTAGACTTTTTCTTGGTTCCAGATCCTAGTGATTTCGTCTTTAAGGTCGGTATATTTATGTATTTTTTCGGTTATTGTTTTCTGTAGATTATGAGTGTTGGGGACGGCAATATCAATAAGGTAAGTTATTTTGTTCATTTTATCTGTCAAGGAAATGTCTGGACGGTTGTAGTGTATAGTTCTATCAGTAAGTATGGCACGGTCAAAATACATTTTGTGGCTATTATTCTCCAATATAGGGCTAGGGTTATATTTGTAGTAGGGTGTATTGTTTTCAGGTATAAGTTTGTGCTTAACAGCTAGGTATTGGTGTATGATGTTTGCTATCTGGTTATGTCGATGTGTGTAATCTGTTTGTGCAAGGTTAGAGCATGCGCCGGTGATATGTTGGATAGTTTCTGGTTGGTTGTGGCATTTTCGGCATCTGTCATCTGATATTCTAGGGTCTTTAATTATATATTTCCGATAGTTTCTAGTATTGATGACTTGGTCTTGAATTGCTATAATAAAACCTTCTGTTTCAGGAAACAGTGATCCTAGTTTTAACCATTTGTTTGAGGCTATCGGGTCAATGTGTGATTGAGATAGATCCTGAGGATGTCGGCCATGTAGTACCTTTTTCTTCCACTGCTCTAATTTCAAGGCTTCGGAGTTACTATCAATGGCGAGAAGTGTTTGATCTGTAAGGTTTAAAGGGGTGTGGTTTAAGTCGTTACTTACAACTGCGCTGTGAATGCTGCTGCTATTGGCTTTGTTTAAGAAGAATGTCTTAAGAGAATGAAGCTGTTTTGTCCAAAGTGCATGTATAGCTATCATTCCTCGGCCTCCGTTCTCTCTTTTCAGAGTCATACTTTCTATTGCTGACTTGGGGTGGTGATTATTGCGCTTTGTAAGAATCGTTCTTGTAGCTGGCGATGGCGAATGTCAGTTTTAGTCCATTTAATAATCCCGAATGAGTAAGTCAAAATTGGTACTGCATAACTGTTGATGGCTTTTATCAGGTTCTTTGCTGTAAGTTGACTTTTGCATATGGTATTAATTCTTCTTTTATATTCCACTTTTAGTGTATTTTTAGTTTTAATGTGATCAATTCCTTTTGATTGCTGGTAGCCTAAATATTTATAAAGCTCATTCTGGTCCATTGCTGTTATCGTATTCGTATTATCTACTGCGTAGTCACCAGGTCGAATTTTTCCTTTTACAATATGGATGGTTTTACACTTGTCGAATCAAAAATGCATTTTAATGTCTTTACTAAATTCTGTCGTTGTGTCAATCAGTAATTTCATGTCTTTTTCTGTTTCAGAGTACAGTTTTATATCATCCATATAAATTAAGTGCGATAAGCTTGTTTCCTGAGTATCATGTTTTAGGGTATATCCGGCTTGACGTCTACGCAGCATGTAGGAGATTGGGTTAAGGGCCAAGCAGAACCACAGGGGGCTCAAGGAGTCGCCTTGGTAAATTCCTTTCTTTATACTTATCTCTCTAGTTTTCATCTGGGCAAGGTGCAGGGTGGTTTTCCAAAGTTTCATAGTGTTGTTAAGAAAAGTTATTAATTATTATTATTATTATTATTTTTTATCGCGTGTATATATATATAACTGTATAGTAATTAACTGTATTGTTCTGTTTTATTTTCTTTTCGTCTTCATAAGGTGATCAAGCACCATTGCATGCATCTTTCTTGGAGTTTAATCATAATGTAGCAAGTACGGTTTTTTTTAGAAATAAAATATAATAAAAAAAAAAGGAAAAAAAAAAGCCTGATTTTGTTAAATGTTTATCTTAGATTTTCTGTGGTATAAGAATTGTAAGTCTATTCAAAGAAGTACAAGTAACATAGCGGTAGTGGTAGATTATAAACAAAAAAAAAAATGTGATTTTTCTGAGACTGTTTCTGATACTCATTATACTTAAGTCACAACTGTTTGTTAACACATATAGTAGATATTTAATTTAATAAGCTTTTGGCTCAGGCTGTGGGCAGCCTGAATTACAGGACGGCCGATTGTAGGAGTCTATTTTGTATTTCATTTTGGTTGTAACATTATTTTACCTGAACGCAGCGGTTAGCGTCTGAGGGAGTGAGAGGGGAGATGGAAAGAAAAGATGGCGAATGTCGGTGTAACTAGAATTGAGCTGTAATAGTTAAAAATAAAATATAAATCGAAAAAAGTGAAAGTGGGTTTAATTTTGGATTCCATCCTACAAATCTGAGATGAAACGAAACTCACCAGTTATTTTGCTATAATAATTTATTTCTCCAACATTAACTTATCAACACTATCAACAGTAATACCTTCTTATAACTACACTTCACAATCCCACCACAACCTCGTCAGTCCACCATTAACTTCTTTCTGTCTGTTCCAATCCAGCCGTTTTACATTATTCTTAAGTACCCTCCTTTTATTTTGGAAACGGAACATTTCGATCCCCATTTGCCTGAGAAGTTTTCGACTATTTTCAATATGGACATTTCGCAATTGTGAAAACTTTCCGACGGCACATCAGTAGTCACGGTGTACGATACGCAGCATTGCGCACGACTGAGGTTAGCAGCAGATGTAGCATATAATAGGGCGGGATTAATTGACAGTAGCCATAGGTCTTCAATTATATAAGCTTAAGTTAGGGCTCACAAAGTTTCAAATTTATTTCACGGTGTAGTTTTTTAACGGTGTGTTGTCATCGCTTCAAAAAACATTGTAGGTTATTTAAAAAGGAAAAAGCTTGATAAATATTTCTTAAGATAGGTATAATTATGTCATCACAATAAAATTAACCCACTTACCTAACATACACTATATCGACTCTCTCTCTCTCTCTCTCTCTCTTGATATTTTGAATTTGATAGCAGTTATGAACAAGAGTTTTAAATCGTTTGAAACGTCGTTTTATTATTAGGTAATGCTCATTAAAATCTAACATACAGAACCATGGAGTAGTTTCAAGTGCAAAAAATATTGTATTACCTCTAGTACTTGTTACTAAATAGCAATGCGAACGCGCCCACTTGGCTGCGCGGTGACAACACTAACAACAAATTGTCGGGACTCACGCCACGAAATTGATGGCGAGGGTGACCATTATCCCGTCCGCTGAGGGACATGTGCTGAAAATAATATATCACTAGTATTTACATTGGAAATTATACGCAGTCTATAGAATAATTGGCTCGATAAAAAGGGCAGTTTTTCATGGGATGATATGAGAGATAATAAAATTGTGGAATAATTTATTCCAGTGATGGTAATATTTCATGAGACATAGATAGGTACATACTCCTATCACTCTTCCGAAGTAAAGTAATTATGTATTGCGTTTTGCTTTAAGTTAGTGCAGGTGATTTATTATTTATTCTTCGCTATCTTTATGGGCGAACGCTGTTCACAATCCGCTGATAGCGTCTGGTTGTCAGCAAATAACTATAAAGTTAAAGTTGCTCATATTCATGCTCATTAGATATAACTTCGGTAACAAAGTGATCTCAGAAAGGACGTTATTAGCTCTTAACGTTTAATTTCCGTCACATCTCCCGCAAATTCAAATACTTAAGCAATTATCTCACTATCCTAAAAGCCCGAGCCAAGATAAAGCCACACAGAAACTCTTTCATGCACCGCCATTTTGTATTCGTGATTCTCAAAATGGCCGCTTGGAAGATTATCGCGCGGCGCCGACGTCTTTGTTACGCCGCGGATCGATTGTGGGAATCAGAGGTGCTCGTTTAATAGAGAGATTCTATTTCATGATCAAAGAAAGATTAGTTAATCTTTTGCGGACTGATAAGTTTATTCGCTAGGGAAATATTAGCGTTTTCGTCAGTGGATTTGTGGTCGCTTTAATTAATAGCATTTTATAAAAACACGCGTTTATAGGTGTGATACTATAGGTTTACTTGAAAAATAATTATAGTGTATAACTAGCCTTATGAACCGATTTTGCATGTACAACCAGCCTTAAAGTTTGTTATTTCTTATTGTTCATTATTTTAGTATGTGGGTATTTTTGCACTTTGTAATTTTTTCCTCAGTCACCCGTTGACCACGAACGCTGTAAAGAGTTCGAAACGTCGGGATGTATTATAAATTCAATATACGCGATATAATCCGTTTTCATAGTTTTATTTCATGAGTAACTATCGCGGTAACCGAAGACAATATTATATTTTTCATTTTTATTTTCTATTTTTGTTTTTGTAATTTTTGTAATGTGGTAAAATATGGGTTTGTAAGACCTGAAATAAATGATTTTTATTTATTTATTTTATTAGATTAAACTAGCAGATGATAACTCACGTTTCGTCGACTCATCAGGGCTCGTTTGAAAAAAATATATAAGGGCCACAATGTCTAAAATGGGCTCCAACAAAAAGGGTCCTAGCAAACGGATCGCGATTTGCCCAACAGAGAACGGTAATGGAAATCCAACCATTATTGTGTTGGTGCAAAAACAACAGGATGCCGTTTTTGTAGGCCTAATCTGCTCTCGGCTAATAAAATGGGGGAACTGATGTAATCAATTGTCATTATTTACAGTCTTCCAAAGAAACTTTATTCATTGCGGAATTATTTCTAAATAACTGAATCACGTAGGTATTTCATGTTTCAAATCGATCATGTATGTATGAAATACATAGAGCAATGATTAAGACTATGTAGGTACATTAAATTCCAAAGAACAAACTACCATTTTTATAATGCACTGTTTTGACCGTAGCTACTTTTCAAAGCCTTCATTAATTTTAAAAATCTAATTTTGGATGTCTATTATTTAAGGTTATTAAAAATACCCGCTTTTCGGGTTTTCTTATAATTTAATAATTATTATTGGTACACTAAATACGAACGTAAACGTGTACCTACTAGGTACACGTAGGTACTACCTAGGTATTAAATTTCAAACATTTCTCGTTCTTAATTGTTAGGGCTGTACAAGAAGTTTGTTTTAATGAAAATGACTTGACGAAATGTAGTTAACGTGTTCCGTGGCGCACTTTCCCAAGATTGTGATCGATGGATACGAACATTACAATTAAGAAAGAATCAAAAATAAGACCCAACAAATGTTTTTAACAAGAAACTCAACTCTTTTAGTATCACTCATTTCACCATAACACTTACATACGAACATGATAGCGAACTTTCTGAGGAGATCTAGATTTCGAGCGGAGTAAAACAAGGATGCGTTCTGGCACCCACGCTCTTGCGTGCTCAGCAGTCATGAGACACACTCAGGTATGCAACAATGAAATCCAACTTAACGTAAGGACTGGGAGAAGTGTGTTCGACATCTCGAGGTTCAAAGTGAGGTCCAGGTGCAAAGAATAGTCTCTATAATGGAGATTATTTACGCTGACGACGTATGCCTTATGTCCGATCCGATAGCATAGCATATGACGGATCTTCGAAGCTACGTTGACGCTTTACATCTCTATTGTCAGCGGTTCGAACTCGCCATAAGTGCTAACGTCGAGATGTATTATAAATTCAATATACGCGATATAATCCGTTTTCATAGTTTTATTTCATTTGCAATATTTATATAATATATACATATATGTAGATGCCTACAACACATTGGAACATGCGTTCAAATCGAATCTTACGCTTGCAAGATTAAAAATTGCAAGGTTAAATACCTACGACCCACTTTCCATTATTCTATTCAGCTGAAACTTCACTACATAGTATTTATATAAAACAAAGTCGCTTCCTGCTGTCTGTCCCTATGTATGCTTAGATCTTTAAAACTACGCAACGGATTGTGATGCGTTTGTTTTAATAGATAGAGTGGACTTATATTGGCCGGGATATAGACCGTGATTACCTGAAGTCTAGTGAAACTAACCGTGAATCATTCAAAACTCTAATAGATAGAGTGATTCAAGAGGAAGGTTTATATGTATAATACATCAGCATTGCACCCGTGCGAAGCCGGGGCGGGTCGCTAGTCACATTAAAGTAAGTTGGGTGGCAATCCAATATTATGGTAGGTACCATTGAACAGATCGCTGATGGACACAGGAGGTGGCCATAGAAAGTGTGTGTGTGTGTGTGTGTTTGTTAAAATTGTCTCGATGACTAATATGTAGTTGCTTGTTAAAAGGAAAGTACATCCAGCGATAAAAACGTGTAACTATCACAAATGAAATTTATGGGAATTTTTTTCGATTCATTTTTAGAATGGATAATATACGAGTACGAGTAATTACAGCTGTGAATAAAACACTTAGCGAACCGCTTAGTATGGGCGGACCACGAATTAGGGCGGACCACGAATTAGGGCGGACTAGAGTCACTTGCGAGTGTATGTGTACTTACGACAAAATGTCACTGAGGTACAGCATTTTGAAATTTTAGTGTCGAAAAACTGGAACAATAATGCCGTACGATAAACATCGAAATATATTAATTAAATCATTGAGCAAAATTGTCTACCTTGAAATATTTTTATCTAAGCACATGTCGTTAGTGCTCTAAAATGAGTTCAGCAACCGTAGAAAATGACCAGCATTATTACAACCAATTTTACTATGAGAACTTTCTTATCTGTGGTAGTAGGTAAAATCTGTACTGTAGGTTATGAGTATGGACGGTATAGAAAGGACGACAATCTCTTACGGCAGAACTATTGCAAAAGTGACCAGCTTTCAGCTGTAAATAATAGTTCCTAATCTCTCCGGTGGCGCTAGTTAGGCTCTGGGACATGAGTATAACATGAATCATATAAGGCAACAAATAACCCGACCAAATTACGTAGGTTGTTTTTGGTAGTATTTCGGTGTATGGTGGCGGCGCCTAATTACTGTTTTTTGATGGACACGTTTCATACACAGAGATTTGGCTCCTTTATATAGTCTCCATGGTTATGAGTTTAAATTTGAAACAGCTGTCGAAACTCAAGTCGGTCTCTATTCTAGTATCCATAGATATTAAAACAGTTATCGATACGAAACGTCAATTCAGTATGTTTTTTAATATAAACCGCACGACAGCTGATCTCGAGTGACATGAGAATAGGGACTTCATTCGTTTGTCTATAATAAAAAAAAAACTTGTCTTGGCGGAGGATCGAATTGCCGCCATTACTGATGTCATTTGTTTGTTGGTATTTTGCTGGTATGAAAACATAATTGTGAAAAGTTGTTTGTAATTTACATTTTAATTGAAAATATGAGTAGTTTGTTTTTGTATTTGTTCAAATTTTTTTTTTTTTGCATTATTTTAATATCTAGTCTATAGTTAATATTTTACATGTATGTGTGTTCTAGTAGCAATGCAGGTCATTTCCCTACGGTTACTGAACCCATCTTAGAGTACTTATGATATGTGTGTAGATAAAGTAGTGTATGTAACTGTACATAATTAGGCCTTACTCGTGTGATTCTAATATGAAACTCGCTAACTCTCGTTTCATAAAACCACACTTGTGTTTTAAGGCCTCTCATTATGTATCAGTTGCATAAACTACTATTAATCTGTTAAGTTAAAAAGTCCTTAATTTCGCACATATTTACGAAATGTATAAAACTTAACGGATTTACTAAATAGACAAGATGCGACGTCCAACCGCATTAGTCCATTGCGAAGGATAATCTTAGTAAATCTGGGGTGAATCCGCTTAACCACGCGTTGTACGACTTCGGTTGTAGCAGTAGGTAGCCTGTGATGTGTGTAAACTAATAAATATGCGCTCCAGTGATGAATTTAATAGTAATCATTGTTATGACAGTAACATCTGATTCATATAAGTAAATAGACAACGACGATGAACGGTAATTGTATGTAGAAGGCGCTCTTCCAGACTGTTTACGACGTATCTACGATGAGATGAGTGGGTGGTCCTTTATTTTTGATTTGATTGTATGTTTTGAAATTGCTGACATTTTTAATTATTATTTTTAACTTAATAATATTTTAATTTTTATAAGACAATGATTTTACAATGAATTTTTTTTAACAACATTATTTTATACAATTTAATGATTTTATAAATGTCAGTAACGTCCAAATATTCTTTATAAATTGCTGTTCTGTTTTAATTTAATTTAATTTATTTAATTTTAATTATGCTTTTTTTTACATTGTAATGTATGTTGTCTTGAAATAAACGGATTTATTATTTATTACTTATATAAATAAATTCTCTTACCTATATAAATTCATATTTAAACCCCAACGGTTTACCGGTTTACCCAAGTAAAAACTTGCCTTGGTGTCAAGTCTTGAGCTCCAATTTATCCTGATTACTTACAGTTCGACAAAAAATTATAAAAAAATATTGAGGGCACCACTGAGTGTATTGACATAACAGATATTTTGAAGTATGCAAAACTCCACAGTATATAAATTACTCGTAGACTACTAATGGCATTATTCATAATTTTCATAAACGCGCTACAAGTCTCAATGAGCTAGTTAGTCGTTTGTCTTCTTCTGTCATTTTGACTTGTGTATTTATAAAAATACAAGTCAACTGGTAAAAATTAATTTAGGCTTTTAAAGTTTTATAAATAGTGATCGGTAACAAAGTTTTAATTTCATGGCAGCGTGGTCGAGAAAGTAACAATTTCGATTCAGACGGTCTATTAAAGGTTCATTTAAAGGTTATTACTTATTAACTTTAATTAATAATTTAAGCTGAATTTGACTTTACAGATACCTATAATTAACTTAACAAAGCTGCCATAAAATTAAAACGTCGTTACCGATCATTTAGGTATGAATACCGATAAGTATTGTAACACTTTGCAGTCTGCTCCAAGTGTATTAAATGGAGTTAAACGCTCAGTCTGTATATATTTGGTAGGAGAAATTGTCAGATGTTAATTTGACGAAAACTTAGTAATTAACATATATTTATCTCGGTTATATGGTAAATACTTCTTGGGCAAGACCCATACCCTCCTTTTAAACCTTTTTCACTTGCTTTTAGCTATACTTCGAACATAAAACTTACCTTAACGGTAAGATAAATCATTCATCATATATTCATGCTCCTGCGCACATTTCTCGTTCTGGCAAATAATTATAGCCCGGACACTCCGTTTGTCCGATGGCACTTATATTTGGTATTGAAATAGTTCCTTTCCACTATTAGTTTTGGTCAAAAACACAAAATTTGGGAAAATATAAACAAACTGCATTTGGAGGTCATACGTACGTTTGTATCTGCATTTCAAATTTCAAGATCGCGGTCGATAAAGTTAGAACCGCCAACAAACTGTTACACAGTTTGGCGAAATTTTTGTAACGAAATTAATGTATGTTCTCTTTATATAACAATAAATTAAAAAAAAAAAAAGTATGGTAGCCACTCTCGTTGGTAAAATAACATAATCATTGCATTTGTAAAATTTCTATTTGGAAATGTTGTCCATATTTTTGGCTCTCTAAATATATAATTATTTCCATGTTTAGAATTGTTGAAGTTTCTGGTGTTGTTAGTAAATTCATTTGGTAAGAACGAGTGTGTTCCGCGGGCATACGTCATTCGCTGTCATTCACTCAGAAATCTGTCAGTCTGAATGCGATTGCAATTTTCGATGATTCATTTGCTGGTAAATTGGTGCATTGGAAGCATCTTGATTTGGGAGGTCGGTGTGTCCTTCCAAAATGGCGGAGGTATGTAGCCTTGTCTGAAGAAATCTAAAGTTAGATCTCTTTCCTTTTGTGTGGTTAGTGCGTATAGTGATGAAATGTATTCTTGTTACAGTGTGATGCCTAAAACAAGGGGATTTAATCACCCATCCCCGTTGTAGCAAGTGGGGATTCATATTTGTAATCTCGTCGTACATGTGGTATGTATTCTTATGAAATTATTATCGATGTTGTTACAGTTATTTCTAAATATTACCAGGAACAAATATAAACACTGAATGAGAGTAACAAAGCTTTATTTACCAAAGAATAGGTAACCAGAAATTGCCGGAACCCGGACACTCTTTTAATAATATTCTACCACTAATTACATTTATACTTAAATTTTACCTTTACTTATGGCTACACAAATAAATAACTGGCTAGCTTCGTTTGCACAGGACTCTACGGTAAGTACTTATTATTTAAACTATAGCTTCAGGGAACCAATAGGGGTTTAGCGATCTCTTTTAAGTAATTTGGTAGAAACGGCGAACTACGGAACTAAATTTTAACGTTAAATAGATATGTAGGGCGCCAGAGACCGTCGAACCGGTCCCGATTTACACGGTAATAATAGGGTTGATCTAAACTCAAAGGTGGCAATTTACCACAACCGCCACGTCACGGAGCCTTGACGTGGAGATACGAAGCGGTCAGCGTCAGCTTGCTGGGTATCGTGATTACCGGAGTATCCAGCCAGACGCATGCGGCGGGCGCGAGCGCCTAACGGGCGGCTACGCGGTGAACCCTGTAATTATTTTACAACTCGTAAGGAAAGGCCAACATTTTACGGCCGGAATAAAATCCCGTTAGCACCGTAGGACGGAATTTGCCTAAGATTTGAATTTGGAACACTAGCACAATTCGACAATAGCCTATGCGACTTTCGATTTACATGGAACCTACTTGGAGACAAACCAGGTTTCTAAAAAAGATGTAGAACTCACCTGTTGGTGAACAAAAGGCCTGCGAGGGCATGCATAATGCCTTATTTCGACACCGGGCCACGCGATAGCCCGCCATACAACTATGAAGTTTTAATTACGGCATTTTAAGCCGGGGCTGAAAAGACACAACAAGTCATTAGGAAAGCACTTCCTTTTAGCAAAATAAATCACACAACCACTAAAACACTTACTCAAAAAGGGCGATCATGCCCGATTTCATCTTGCTTAGCCGATCTCGGCTTAAATCAATTGAAATCTCCCCAAGAAATGTCCTGTCCTTCAGACATCTTCAATGACAGATATCACAGATAGACAGCGGGGTTGCCACAGTCCGAATTGGGCTCATGCGAACACTACATAACTTGACAGCCAAAACTATTACTTTTCGATTTCCTTCTCCTTTGCTTAAAATTAAACTAATACAACATATTAAACGAACAACTACATTTAAGTGCGACCTACCAATATAAAAAAAAAACAGGAAGCACCAGGATTAATATACCTTTTTAAACTATCAACTCGGACCCAAAGGGTCGATGGCGCGTTGCGCGAGTACGCCAAGCTGCCGCTAGATGACAGGCCGAGTCCCGTAATACGAAGCCTTCTATAAATATTCGATATGGAAAAAAAATGAAATTTTGTTGTTACAATGTGGACGAGGGAACATTCAGTTTTGTTTAACAAGTGTCTAATTACGTTGTCTTAAACAATTTCAGCTACCCGTCTCGAAAATGCTGGTCAGAGCCGAGGGGTTGAAGCACGTGCTCCCGGCGCTTCTTTAGAAACCGGGGAAATAAACCCGTAAGTACAACTAGACACGTACACACACCTTTTGATTAAGCATTTTGCCTTGAGAAGTGAATCCTAAATAAATAAAATTAAAATCTAACATGTTGAAATAAATTAGTGTTTGACTGAGAATTTGTTCTCAGGGTTTCTAGTCTTGGCGGGGGTTACACATCCGGTTGCAAGCCTTGAGCATGGTGGCAAGTTCCCGGCTCATATCCTGGAGACACTACAAGATCTAGGATGAATAGTGTTTCAAGTTACGGTTAAGTACTATAGAAATTAGTAGTGGGGTTTGCTGGGATCGGTCCTACTACTTGTATAAAAACGTACTATTTATAACTATTAATTTTTATACCATTTGGGGACGTTGTAGCAGCGTACTCCCAGATGCCCGGTGACCGAGCGAGGTGACCTCTTAGTATTATTATAACTAACTAACCTTATAAAGTAGGTTAATGTTAATGTAAAGAAGGCGATGTATATTTCTACCTAGTTAATGGTTTCCAACCTCGCTCATGTCTACTCCTGTAATAAATTAATTACTATGTTATATTGGTAACGCTGGTTGTCACCAGTACCAGACAATAGTACCATAAGCTTCTCTTAAATTTAATAGTGCAATCTGTATAACAATTTCGTGCATTTGCTAATCGTAAGAATACAGTGTATATTTTTAAGTAACTTGCCTTTTCATTTGGAACCTGTCATGCGTTTGCTGGAAACTTCAGTCCAGGGCGTCCTCTTTTAAAATACTGGATTGAAGTCTCTACTCCAAAGTGGCCTGAATCTCGACCCTGTTCACATGCTCATCTAGCCGTAGGTATAATTCATATTTTTGAGCATTTGTAAATGTACATAATAATAATCAGTGAGGCCTTGCTCACAACAGTTCTGTGACACCTCAATACCTGGGTCATAGATATTTCAGTATTTAATTTTAATCGTAGATGCCTTGGTTTATCAATATGAAGTTGCGTGATATTTAACCATTTTTGTTAATCATTTTATTTTAAAACCTAAATTTGATTAATATGACGAGACAACTGGTGTTGCCACTATGTTTGGCTTTTAGTTCATTTTTATTTAGTTTCTTAAATTTATTGTAGGACTATTTATAGCTGATTATCTACGAAGTTTTGTAACTTGATTTAGATCTTAATTATTTTATCAATATAATAATATATTGAAATTGGCTATCCCTCACACGTATTTTTCAATGAGATAAATATTACAAAGGAAATTTTTACACGTAATAAGCCTAATAAGGTGTGTCGTTGTTGTATGGGCATAATATTAAGTTAATTAACTGGATAAAGATAATACTTAATACATACAACAATACATACAAAAACAATACATATAGAAATATGTTATCTATACCATCTCATTGTACCATATTTTAGCAAATAAAGAATATTTATTATTATTTGTATCTCCTTGGATATCACGGGCCTATAAATCCCGGTCTTTTGATAGGCTTGCGTGGGGATATAGATCCAACACGTAGAGAACCCTTGGAGAGCTTTAATGTCATGTAGAACGCCTGCTGGAACCCATTCACAAGCGCAACAATAGACACCCATGAACCGGTCGCAGCAGGCATTGGGACTATTGCAGAAAAAGTGAACAGTATACCGGTCTATGGATTGAAGTTTGGGTGGACAATGAGACTGGGCTATTGTAAAGAACTCCGGACACCTGCCATAACAATGTCTGTACACGTTATCGAGGCAGGTGGTGACTCGCCGCCGACTAGATAGGCCCCTGAAACTGCCGTCGTGAAGACGACCAGGAGCAACACCGGTGTGAGCGGCTCAGGGGTGTCGAGAGGTGTGCGCCGCTTTCTACCCAGTGGCTGTTACCAGCCACTGTGCCAACTCGCGTCTTATGCATCTTACACTTCCACCCCTGGAGCATATAGCTCTAGCGACTCCTCTCTGGACGGCCAATGAAAGCAAGCCAGAGCTGAGAATCCTGCAGGTCCCCTTGGGGTCCACTCCGACCGATGAAGACACGCCGGAGACGGAGACCCTGACCGACTCTCGGGAGCACTCGGGTCCGTGGGGTCGTTACTCCCCAACAGCTCGCCACAAGCTGCCCTGCGGGCTTATTATTATTATTATTATAATATTTAATCGGCAATATTCCCTGAATAAACGATCACAATTCAATTTCTGATTTTTTATTAATAATACGTACGGAGCTGAATCCTGGACGTCGTACGCTAATCAGGAACGAAGACTTAACACCTTCCACATGCGCTGTCTTCGGAGTATACTAAACATAACATGGAAAGACAGGGTTACAAACGAGAGTGTGTTGGAGATTGCTCAGCTTTCTAGTATTACCGCGCTGCTCAAACAGAGACGCCTACGGTGGCTGGGGCATGTGGAACGCATGGATAATGAACGCTTGCCCAGACAGACCATGCTGAGCCAACTAGCAGTAGGCAAGCGCAACGTGGGACGCCCATTACTTCGCTTTAAGGACTGCGTAAAGCGCGACATGGTTGCGTTTAACATCAACTGCGACTCATGGGAAGACCTTTGTACGATATTAAATGGGTTTTTTAAGTTATTTAGCACTATATTCATGAAAATAACATAAAACATGAGATAACAATTGCTTATTTTATTGATTATATTGTTATTTAATATTTAAATTCTTTAAAATACTTTTATCATGTTGGCCGAATACTAGGATGCCATTGACTATTAGGAGTTTTAGAACGAAAAAGGTGAAAATTAAAAAGTAAGAGGCACCGCTGATCTTGATACTAAGTTGAACAAATCATTTTAAAATTACTGCAGTTTGTTAAAACATGTGTGCTTTCGTAAATATTGCAATCTAAATGTTTTTCGCTAGGGGTTATTTATCTTCACTTCACACATGTAAAGTCTCCGATTGCAAGTAAGTCCTAAGTAACAAAATCATGACCGTAGGTCTATTAGGTACTTTAATTAATAATTTTGTAAAATTGCCTTGTCTTGTTCGGTTTCCTCGCATTCTATATGAATAGTATAGTGTTTAACTCGGGTGAAAGGCACCATTTCCATCTCAGACTATTGGCGCTCCACTGCGTTCGAATGCCAAACAACCTCGACAGAAATGGGTGCCCTTGGTTAACAATCTACTAATTTTTATTTATACGTCTGACTCTGACATTATTCATAACTTGACATTGACAAGCAACTAACGGCGCAACAGCAGCAGTAGGGAATGCGAAACCGGTACTGTTCCCAGAACCGGGACTGACATTTCCGGTACTGGGAAAGAACCGGGATTTCCCGGTTCTTCGGTACTTTTCGGTGCTGAGTATTTACTGTTGTATTTTTTGTTAAATGATGAATTACTTATATGAAACTGAAGATTAAAAATCAATTTTGTGTAATTCAGTACAAACACAACCTAGAAAAGAACAAAATGATGAAAATCGACACTAGCATAAATTATGTACCTAACCTTTCTTACTTTATTCAATAATTTTCGTAAAATGTGAAATTTTACGCACAAGATCTATAAAAAATATGTCATAAACTATAATTTTAATAATCAATAAATGGAAAAGTAAATTAACGACTGATAAGAACAAAAAACAGGTTCATAACCTTTCACTAATCAAGAGAAATAGTATATATTATTTTCTTTCTTCACTCATTAAATTTTGTAGATTTTCAAGAAGGCGTTCTCTTTTTGTGTCAAATTGTGAAATTTCCCGAGATTTATTAGGCAGCGGTTGATCAGCTCCTTCAAACAGGGGTGTCAAATCGAGATATGGTAAACTTTTTAAAAGGAACTCTGTTGAGTGCAACCATGCGACAAATTGTTTTTGTTATTTTTGGGTTTACAATCAAATTCATTAAGTATATCTAACAGTCGTAAGCTTCACGTTCTAAAGTTGGCATTGGGAAAACGTCTGTGTGCAAAGAATCATCTCTTGTACTGGGTCCTGGTTGTGAGTCTGGCTGCACGTCAAGGACAATTAAATAAACCCTTTTTTAAATGCTCGCGTAAAATCCACTAGTTGATCCACCTAACGTTTTTAAAACTTTACCGCAGTTATCTTATGTGTGTAGTTTGTCTTTTTCTTTTTCACATAATGTACACGCGAATAATAAGAAAAGTAAAATAATTTAAATATCAAAAAGTACGTTCGGATTGGTCCCCTAATCTTTACTTCTTTGTTATAATTCACAAAATATATATACAACATTAAACTACAACAGTTTATAATAAGTATTTATCTGACTACTTGAGCCTGACTGTCAAGGTAGTTATCGCGCCGAAGCCCAAATCGTAGCCGGAAAATACCGAGCGGGACAAACCTTGGGAGCCGAGACTGCGGAGAGTACTACACGGGTGCAACGGAGATTATGCGCCAAATTTTAAAGTAATTTAATGCGGTTTAAGGTGAGTTCGGCTAAGTTTCGGACGATTTTAGGTGGGTTGAGATGATGTTGGTTTTTTTTTTTCTCAGCTTTAGGATAGGGTACGGACATGATTTAAGTACAGAATTGATAATAATGAAATGCTCTATATAATTGAATTTTATTATCTTTCTAAACGTCATAGTGAGCGTGTAATGAGTGTTTAAATATAGGAAACAAAATAAATTGACAGCATTCTTTTTTTACCTGGTGGTGTAAGAACGGACGGGCCTATAAGTTCGGCCCTATTGCCGGTACCATTAAGTTTACCATTGCAAAATAACCGGTTTTACTCACCGATTCATATATAGAAGAATTGGCCTAGCAGTAATTCGGGCTATCATATCCGACCCATTATTTTTTTTTTGCATTTTTTCCGTCCGATCTTACACCATGCGCTCAATTTTCAAGAAATTATGGTTGTCAAACTTTTAGGTGTGGGGTCAATGAACCCATGTGGGTCAATGAACCACGTAGGTTCATTGACACCTTAAGCGCGGTAGGTTGAAAGAGGGTGATAAAATAGGACATAAGGGTAAAATAATATGAAAGTGGAGGAATTAATACGACCAAAACTTAATCAATTGCAGTAATATCAGTGAAAATGAAAATGAAATTTTATTGATAACAATCGTTACAGGTCTGTTTATGTTTTATACATATTAAACCTACAATCTACATACACGTGGTAAAGTTGAGGTTTTTTAGGCAGACAGTCTTAATGACAATTATATTTACAATTCATTACATATATGTTTATTTGTTACATTCATCTAACTATATTATATTTAGAATTTATAATTATTTATACGTTTCATGTATTCATTTATATATTTCAAATTCATAATTTATCATTATATTATAAGGTAAGTGGCATGTCAAAAAATTCATTGTAGTCATAGAACATATTAGTAAGGAGCCACTTGTTTCAGTCTATAGGTACTTAATAAACTTTCCAACGCCATCTCACATAACTACGAGTATGATTTCGTGTGAGAAAACATCTCTCGATCTTACAAACAGGCCAATTCGCTTTGATAAGCACACATTTTAAACCAAGTAAGAATTGATTAATCAACACAACAATAATATTTCAAGAAACCATTATATTTCTTTAACATTATTAAAATAATAATAATAATCAACAAAAAAACAAACCTACCTCTTCATAATTACAGCAGATAGATAAATAAAAATATTTATAATTATTTATTCATAAAGAGATCAGTTACCTACTTAACTTAAGTGTGCAATATTAGACGCTTAGATTGTAATTTGCGGTTATGTAAAAAAAAACACGGGGACGGTCTCCAACTAGATGGAGCGATCAAGTAAAAGGGGTCCCATCCTCAACCAGCTTTTGCTCGGTCGTCAGAGACGCGATGGACAGGCACCGATGGAGGCAGATTAAAAGAACCAGGTGTGGAGCATCCACATCCACTGATGACCACGATCCTCAGTCATGAGGGAGCGACCACAGAGAGAGAAAAAAAAACACCACTATATACGTCTGTTAGAGAAATTTAATCAAGCATCGTGGTGACACGTATAAAGTTTGAGCATTCCTGAGAATTTAAGATCGGATGATTTGCATCCGATCTTTTACCACTTCGGGTAAGACCGGATCTTGGCCTACAGGCATCGTATCAGAATTCCAAATATACAGATTTGTCACAAATTTAATAAAAATAACATGCAATCTGTAAAAGAAACAAATAACGCTTAAACGTACCAGTTATTCCAAAAAAACTGGCGGAGGGTATATCCGGATGGAAAATAAAAACACATTTTTTGAACTTTTCTACTTAACGGCACAAAACACGCGTCTAGTCTGTCAGAGCAACAAGTGCGGACTGAAGAGGGGTGCGGAACAAAATGGCGCATTGCATCACCTTGCCAGCATTAAAAAAATACCCCACAATAGGCGGAAATTTGAATCATACGATCTTACCCGATGTCCGTAACTTTGCCGAACTCACCTTACTTTACAAATTTTTCAGTACCGAAAAGTACCGAAGAACCGGGATTTTCATTACCAGAACCGGTACCCGAAAAGTTGAAATTTCCCGGGATTTCCAGGTACTTTCATTACCGGGAATTCCTGGGAGCATTCCCTAAGCAGCAGTCGCCGCCGCTGTTGCCGCTGCAGTAATATCGCACTAGTAATAGTGCAGCTGCAGTTGGAAATGGACTGTCACCTTAAAGTCTTATTGGATTCATTTTTCTAAAATTTAAAGTTTGCTTATAATTACAAGTAATTTAGACTTATATTCCATACCCACCATTATTTTCTATAATATATTGTTTGTTGTGGTATTGTTTAGCGTAAGAGTTAGCATAAATGTAACACTGTTATTTTTCTATTTCAAAAATAAAGAATTTGTATTTGTGTTAATTCTATGCCAAGTAAATTTTACGACTCATTATTATTCACAACGACGGGACTTAATCGCGTAAAATAAGTTTTAAATTCACCTCCGACGTTTCGAGGACGGCGTTGTCCCCGTGGTCTCGGAGAAGACCACGAAAATTAACTAAATAAATTAAATTTAATAATTAAATTAAATTAATTAATTAATTAATATTAATTATTAGAAGACCGCGTAAATTAACTAAATAAATTTAATTTAATTATTTTTTTATTAATTAAATTTTACGGGTAATAATGTTATGTTAGTCTGTTGGTCAAACCTTTTCCTTGTTTAAGTGATTTTTCTAGTCTAATCCTTACGTATCCCTTAAACACGCCCACTACGCTATTTTAATGTACAACAAAATTACTTCTTAAAATATGATCCCATGTAAGGGTGTGTTTCGTGAAAACGAAAACTGAAAACATAGTAAGAGGGTCGCGAAATTGAATTTTCACGTAGATACTGATGCTTAACCCGTAAGCCTAAAATAACACTTCTTGTTATTTACCATATACTGCGCCACGGCTATAAGAATAGATGGTCTCGATGATATTATATTATAATAAAACTAAATAAGAAAAAAAAATACATTCACCGTCGAAAAATTCACACCTTTTTCACAAACCTAACGAATTACGCTAAGTCACTTACGACTTAGCGTAATTGCACCAATTGCACCAACCACATGATTAATCCAATCTAAAACAAAATTTAATTTCATTAAATATTTTATGTTTAAATGATGGATGGATCTCGGGGCAGAGGCAGACCCAAACGGAGATGGCGGGATGACCTCGATACATTCTGTGTGGAGTAGCGGGAATGTGCTTTGGATAGAGCCAAGTGGCGGGAAAGAGGGGAGGCCTTTGCCCAGCAGTGGGACACACTAACAGGCTAATAAAATAAAAAAATTGTGAGTTTGAGACGCGCGAAAGAAAAAAAATGAAAAAAACGGCGTTATACTTGTTTCAAGGGTTATAGTTAGTCTGGAATAATGCGTTATCCACTGTTAGGAATAGACATAGAAATTTCTCTAGCACGAACAAGGCAACGCTAGTGACTTCCTTGACATCTTATATTATCGATATCTTATGTTTGGAAATAAATGAACAAGAGTAACGAAACTATCAATTTATTAATACTATACCTATTGTATAGTTCATAATTTAGTAGGAAGTCCCGACTTGTAATGTAACATTTTATTAATGTTATAAAATATTTTCATTTTCATTTTCATGACACACATACACCAAGATTGGTTTTCATGTTGCCATCGCCAATAACACCATCTTCTTCTTCTTCTTCTTCTTCCTCAGCGAGTATGCGCCCACTGTTGGGCATACGCCTCTCCAAACCTCCTCCAAGCAGCCCGATTTGCTGCTTCTCTCCTCCAGAGTGGGCCCGCAATCTTTTTAATATCGTCCTCCCATCTTGTTGGAGGTCTGTGATCTGGTCTTTTAGAGCGAGGCCTCCACGCTAGGACACGCTTGCTCCATCTTCTATCATCTCTGCGACATACGTGTCCGGCCCAGGCCCATTTCAGCGTTGCAATCCGTCGGCCGATGTCTACCACTTTGGTCCGTCGCCGGATTTCCTCGTTTCGGATTCTATCGCAGAGAGATATACCGAGCATACTGCGTTCCATCGCTCTTTGCGCAACTTTAAGCCTCTTCATTCCGCACATCGTTAGCGTCCACATTTCACAAGCGTAGGTCATGGCGGGCAGTACACACTGGTTAAACACCTTGGTCTTCAGTGATCGTGGTATTTTGGCCTGGAACACATTCTTCAGTTTACCAAAGGCAGCCCAGCCCATCTGTATCCTCCGGCTGATCTCCGCCATCATCGAGTCCGCCCCCAGCCTTATTTGCTGTCCAAGATAATTGTATTCTGTCACTTGTTCTAAAGGCTGGGTATCCAATGATATTGGGCTTTGGGATAAGTCTACTGTTGCCATAACTTTTGTTTTATCCATATTCATTTTCAAACCAGCACTTAGCGACGCGGCATACAGTTCTTCCAGCATATGTGCGTTTTTGGACATGATGACGATGTCATCTGCGTAGCGTAGATGATTGAGGCGTACGCTGTCGACATTTATACCTCTATCATCCCAATTTAAGGTTTTAAAATGTCTTCTAGAGCATTTGTAAAAAGCTTTGGCGAGATTACGTCTCCTTGACGCACTCCTATTCTAATTGGGATAGGATCTGTTTTCTCCTTGAGCTGGACTGTCATAGTAGCTGTTTTGTAGAGGTTTCTCAGGATCGCTATATATCTTTCATCGATGTGGCTTCGCCTGAGGGATTGTGTGACAGCCCAATGTTGAACAGGGGTCTATTATATTCTTTTGTTTTTTGTATGACTTGTCGTAATGTAAATATATGATCAGTCGTCCCGAATCCCTTCCTAAATCCTGCCTGTTCCGGTGGTTGTAACGTTCATCTAGACGCTGAGTCAGTCTGGTTGTTAAGGCCCTTGAAAACGTCTTGTAGACCTGACTAAGCAGGGAAATCGGTCGATAGTTCTTCAACAGGTTTATGTTACCTTTTTTATGGAAAAGTACAACTATGCCGTTGGTCCAGTCTTTCGGTATCTCTCCTGTAAATAGAACCTCATTGAACAAAAGGCGTAATTCCCTAGCAATAGCATTTCCACCTGCCTTCAGCAACTCAATAGAGATGTCGTCCTCTCCAGGCGCTTTGTACTTCTTCATTTGCTTGAGCGCCTGCTTAACCTCGTAAGTACTAAATTTAGGTATGTCTTCAGTATAGTGTCGACCTAAAGGGGCTCGTTTCTCATCCGGGTTTTCGTAAGTTGGCTCTGATACTGTAGATGCGTACAGATGTTTATAGTACTCTTCGGTGAGTCTCTTAATTTCTTGGGTATTATGAGTAACTTTGCCCTGTGCATCCATCAGGGTGTTTATCCCGTTTCTCCCTTTCGTCCTTTGCCATAATTATTTTGAAGCCCTTGTTGCTCTCTATTATTTCTTGAATTTGCTGGGTGTTTCTGCGGCGGATATCCCGTTTAAGCGTTTTATTTATCTTTTTGTTAAGCTGTCGGTGGGCATTGCTATTGAAGTCTTCGTTAGCCAAACATCTGCGTTCCCTCATCATGGCTTCAACCTCTGCAGAAACCCGAATCCTAGACTTTGCCGTTCTTGTAAAGTGCCTGTTAGCCGAATCTTTCACGGTGTTGATAAAACGGGAGTATTTTGTCTCCAGATCGGATTCAAAGTGGTCGATTGCCGACCTTTTTAAAGATTCTCTCAAAGTTCTTTCAAAGCCATCGTCAATACCCTCCGGTATGTGGAGGCTGCGTAGTGATTTCTTTACAAGTTTAGCTCTCTCCAGTTTCGTGTTCAGAGTAATTTTTGCGCGTAGTAGCCTGTGATCACTGCCTGTTTGGAACGTTTTTATCACCGTGACATCAGTCTGTAACTATCTGTTTTTTATTCGTGATGATGAAGTCTATTTCGTTCTTCGTTCTGCCATCTGGACTCGCACAGGTCCACTTTCGTTGTGGTTTCTTCTTGAAGAATGAATTCATCGCATACAGATTGTTAGCTTCTAGGTAGTTAATTAGCATTTGTCCACGGGCATTCCTGCCACTACGATCAAAGGGTCCTATACAGGTCTCGTGTCCGCTGTTTTTGCCGATCTTTGCGTTTAAGTTTCCCATTATGAGAAGAAAATGGGATTTTTGACCTGTGATGATTGCTTAGGAGATTTCTTCATAGAACGCCTCTACCTCCTTATCGCTGTGTGAGCTAGTTGGGGCATAGACTTGAATAATCTTCAGAGAATATCTTTTGTTAACGCGCACTATCACGTAAGCTACTCGTGGTGATATGCTGGTTAGCTCGATCACATTTGATGTGAGTCTTTTGCTGATGACGAATCCCACTCCACCATATGAGGTATGTTCTTCTCCTCGGTAATATAGCAAATCACCACTTTAGTCTCATTTCCTGTTCTCCTTGTCGTCGCACTTCGCACAGGCCCACAATGTCCCATTTGATGTGCTCGAGTTCGGATTCGAGTTGATCAATTCTAGCTTGTGTTCTCAGTCCTTGTGTTGTACGTTGCCAGGTTCAATTGAATTTTAGATTGACAGCCGGGTCTCTTCCAGAGATTCTTCGCACCCCCTGCCCTGCCGTTACCGGAGCCGCTGTCGTAGCCCGGGCTAGCAAGGCTGCTGGGGACTGGGGGCCGTTTTGTAGGAGAACTTTCCATTGGAGATATTTAGCCCGATACTCACCACGTAGGCCACACGTCTTGGCGAGTTTCACACTTTTAGAGGGTATTTCTGTCCTCTCGGCTAGTGACTGCCGACTTTGATGTGATCAAAGGGGTCAGGTTATTTACCGCCGCCCGATGCTCGGCGTTGTCGCTCGTTTAGCACCACCCAAGGAGCACGTGTAGGGTTGTTAAGGTAGATCCTACGGACGCGAGTAACTTCACTCCCCCACACAGGTTTTATTACATTATTCTCGAAGTATACTACCAATTTTTTCTCATATTTTCGCCTTTTCGGGTGTCAAACTTCTTCGCCTTTTTGAAATAAAATCCGCATAAATTAAAAAAGATTTTTCAACTTCCACTGATGGAATGGGCGCATAGCGGAAACATGGAAAATGATTAACGTTGAAAGGGTACTTATCGCTAACAGGATTGTCGATGTTTTTATTTTGTCAAGCACTAACAACATGACGTTCGTGCTAGAAAAATCTCTATGTCTAGTTTGGAATGTATAGCATAGGAACCTATTATATAATTTTGAAATATATTTTTACGTTCCCTCTGGAACCACTTAAACACGATAAATGGCAAAACAGCAGAATTCACTTGGCATTACACGATCCAACTCTTTGGGCCACTTGCACCATTCACTAACCCGGGGTTTACCGGTTAAACATGGAGCTACCATGGTTACCAGTACAATTTGACACTAGGTTAACGGTTTAACTGGTTAACTCCGGGTTAGTGGGATGGTGCAAGTGGCGATTAGTGGAATTAGTACACTAATTCTAGCTGGTATTTCAAAAGTAGTTTCCATTATCCATGATCGATCGCTCTCTGGCCTGAACTTATTAAACTGCATTAAATTTTGATTTTTTAAACCTGGATAAATAAGTATATTTCACCTTTTTTCAGGTCATTCTTACCATTGTGGAAACTTCCTAGAAATGAACGTAACGCGCGACCCTTTCAACAATTATTTTCACTGTGTCGCATAGTCAGGCGTATTTCGCCGCAAGTTTATGAACTGGCTGACGTGAGCTCACCACACGTTGGTTTTTATCACGTCAAAGACATCTTAAAGTAGCTTTCGGGAAAGTTGCGATAATTTAGTTTTTTTTTGTTGCTTACATAATTCGTTTCGCGAGTGTAATAAGGTACCGTTTGTTTTATTTGCGCCTGGTTGCATCTTCACAACAATCATTTGTTGTTAGTGTTTAAAGTTTTTTTTATTGGTTACGAAGAAAGGACACCTTGGTTTAGGATCACTTGTTTGCGGGTTCATTTCCCATATTTGTAACATGACTATGAAGTAATACTAGGGACTTCAGTCTGACTTTTTTAGTTGTTTGAGGTGCTCTTTTTTTTGGTATTTGTGTTGAGTTACCTTTCATAACAACCACCTTTTTTTGTGTATGTTAGAGGATGTCTGCAGCGTAACGCTTTAGGGGAAACCTTTTTTCTTTACAAGTGAATTCTTTGATTTGCTTTGACAACTGCCAAAAGAATGAAAAAAAGATGAAGGTGTGGAAACTGTCGGGTCCATATTGGCTCACATAACATTACTTGTCATATTACTTTTCATAATAACGCTTTTTGATCATAATAATCATTTGTCATATTTTTTTGCGTACAAATTTGTTGTACATAAATTTGTATTACCAAAATCATTGCTCATAATTATCTGTAGGCAGATTTTTTTAACAACATAATGTCATTTCCAACTATTCGTCACGACTCATAATGGTTTTTATAATAAACTTATTAATTATAAACTTAAATTGTATAAGTATTTAAAAGCATAACATATAAAGTATGGGTGTATTGGAACGTACACAGCGATTTTTAGAAAATTAAAAGTAATAAATAAAGCCAATTACATGTAAAGTTATTATTTCATACCCCATTTCATTTAATTATTATTATTAATTTTTATTAGTCATGTCCCCGCAACTTTTTTATTTTTCATGTACCTAGCCTATTAAGCTATTTCGGCCCGCCAAGGAGTCGACGAAGCCCCGCTTCGCGGGGCTCCTTTTTCCGCTCTGAGGAACACAGGAAACCTAACACTCCTCCTCGCTTCGCTCGTCGTCGTACCTATCCCGACTCTGGGACTGTATTTCTTTTTTGATAGCAAGTTGCATGTGGTGTGGATGCAAGATACCTGACAGTTTATAAATAAAACCAGGTAAAGTTTAAAATAAATATTATATAAAATTTTATTACTTAAAATCGTTATGTTAAAAAATATATATGATATAAAATTTTATTATTTAAAATCGTTATATTAAAAGAATGTAGGTTTAAAGAACTTTATTTCCCAAAGAAATTTACATTTCGCTTAATGAGAAAATTGCATACAATACAAGTGTATCTTGAATTACAAGAGCATCAAAAGAGCAGTTTACATTAAATGTAAGTACTCACTATTATATCTATAAAATAAAAATAAAAAACTAATATTACATTTGTACATATAACTATTAACTAAGGCAATCATTCTTATAACAATGTTTATGCTACACAAGTGTGTGGGTATTTTGCAAAACGTAAAAGTTAACTTATAATACTTATATGCTAATCACTGGTGCAAATGCTATGGTGTGCTAATTTCAACCTTATAAACTAAGTGTTTAAATTTACAATCCTAAAAAAAAATGCAGTTGACTGCATGAGCTTATCGCACATTCTTTGTTGTCGATTCGCAAACTCCCAGGGCCGGACTTAGATATTAGAAATTACGTATTGATGCAATTTATGTTTGTATAAATTAAAACTTTTGCATTCTTTTACACATTTTGGCAGTTTGTTATAGAATTGTGCCCCTTCGAAACTTATATTCTTCTTACCGCTTTTAGTTCGTGCCGATTTAATACAGAGGTCGTTAGCATTACGTAAAGGCATGTTTCCTTGTTTAAATTTAGTTTTAAATGTTATTTCAGAGTGAATATTTTTATCTATTATTTTCCTTATTAGTATGCACGTGTTATAATAGTAAAGCTGATTTATATTCATTATCTTAGTTTCCGAATAAATTTTGGAACTAGAAGTCAAGCGATCATAGTTAAAAAGTGTTTTTATTAGTTTATTTTGTGTTATTTGTAATTGTTTGAGAGAAGATTTGCTTGCACTTCCCCATATTTCTATAAGGTAGTTCAAATGAGATTTAACCAGCGAATTATATATGTTAGGGCGAATTTGCTTAGGGAGGCATTTCATTATATTATATAGGCAACCGCGCAGTGATGAAAGTTTTGATTTTATCTTTCTTATATGGGGTGTCCATGTAAGACCACTATCTAAAACAAGTCCTAGGTATTTCTCTTCCATTGATTTTTTTATTGGTGTATTATCGATAACGAGCTGTAGGTCCTCATTTATTTTTTTATTTTTAGCCTTAAAAAGTATGTAGCTTGTTTTTTGTATGTTTATGGTAAGTAGATTATTTTGAAACCAGGTATGGAGGGTATTAAGATCTTCTTGTGCCCTTTTTTCAATATCGTCGACCGATGATCCGAAATAAAATATACAAGTATCGTCCGCATACAAACTGATTTCTCCATGTAATTTCAACTCACAGATACTATTAATATATATTAAAAAAAGAAGTGGACCGACAATCGATCCTTGTGGGACGCCACATTTGATTGGTTGAGGAGAACTAATATGGTTGTTAATTTTGACAACTTGGATCCTGTTATTTAAATATGACTCAAACATTTTGTATGCAGTATTTGTAACACCTAGATTTGTGAGTTTCTCCAAAAGTATTGAATGGCTAACTGTATCGAACGCTTTCTTTAGATCGATAAATATGCCTAGTGATATTTTTTTTGTATCAATATTCTCTTTTATTTTCGTTACTAGATCAATTGTTGCAGATAGCGTACTAGACTTCGTCCGGAAACCATACTGTCTTTTGAATAAAAAATTTATATGTGTTAGATGACAATTTAGGCGGCTATAAATAATCTTTTCAAAAATTTTTGAGATAACAGGAAGCACAGAGACAGGTCGGTAGTTTCCAGGATCCATTTTATTTCCAGACTTGAAAATAGGTGTCACTCTAGCTACTTTTAAAGAATCGGGAAAAATGCCATTTTCTAGACAGAAATTAATACATTGCGTTAATTTGGGAACAAGATATTGTTTTATACATTTGACTGACTTTGTTGATATTTGATCTATCCCTGAACTGCATGTATGAAAATTAACATTAGTATTACAGATATTTATTATGATTGACATTATTAACATGAATGATTTGGTGTTACGATAGTTATGCGCAAAGACAAGTTATAAGTAATGATCATTATGATATAAAATTATACAACAAACATTTTCGGACTTCCAATAATCGAAGTCGCAATTTTATATGAACTTTGGCGCACCCGAAACTGTCAATGTGAGAAGGAATTGGATGTGATGGTGAAAAAGTGAGTGATCTTTGTACGAAATAAAAGTAATTCTGTACAAGTACCGGGTTTATCCACGAGCACGGAAGTTTTTTTTAACGTTAATAGCCTTAAAAAATTAGGAGAACCGCTTTTTGTCGCGGGTAAGTCCGTTCCATATTCTATTTTATTATTTTATTGGTTTTCATTTCATCACTTTATTATAGCGTGGCCCTTCTCTTCGTCCGCAGTTTTTTGTTTTTTGGAGAACAAATTTGTTGCTACTTTTTCTGGACACGGACCACGGCGCACGCCATGCCACAGTGTCCGGCATAGATCCCTGGTTGCGGCTCCGACATCAGCCTGACCGGAACCGGTATAGGCCTGGGCCTGTTTCTCCAAGGAGCTCACTCTTCTCTCTCAAGGGAAGTGACCAACCTATTTCCTACCTACCAATTAAATTCAACGAAGTCATCAATTTTAGGCAATCTACCCAACTTCTTCTTTTTTTTAAATATAATTTTAAACCACTGTTAAATATTTATTACTCGCAGCCTTCACTCCTGACTGATCCCCACTGGTACCAGTAGGCTTTAGCCATTTTTTATTATATTAATAAGATTGATTTCCATGACATTTTTCATAAAATTGATTTCCGTGGCATTTTTATAAAATTGATTTCCGTGGCATTTTATTTAATAACGTTGATTTCCGTGACATTGTTCATAAAATTGGTTTCCGTGACATTTTATTTAATAAGGTTGATTTCCGTGACTTGTAAATAACAATATATATATATATATATCTTGTAGCGTTTATATTTTTTATTTATTCCCAAAGTTGGAAATTTATTTTATTCACTATTTACTAGCTTTATACAAGCTTATAGGGTCCCTGTTAGGTACCATTTCTGCTATGTTTCGACGACTACGACGAGCTATGAATCCCTACTATATATATGTATTTCAGTTCACATTGTTAGACTAAAAGTAATTCTTTAGTATATATATTAATATAATAATTCTGCACAAAGTACCTGTTTGAAAATATTTACACCCTGCTAAGCCAGCTAGCATCGTCCACTTATATAAGTAAAGTTACGAACAGACCATGTTAATTATTTTAAATGCAGCTGCACTTGCTCCAAGTGAAGTCGAGACCTTAGCGCAGTCTTAAACGGATAGTTTGAGGAATTATCGCTAAGAAACAGATGGAGTGCTTGATAGGTACTACAGATTAATATTGAATAATCATTTTCAATAGCTGGTTGACTATGGAAATTCAGCTGTAGGTGGTTATAACTATTATAGGTAATTGTAAGGGCGCCCTATGGTTGCATATTAACTTTTGTCATATTTTTAATTGTCATAACACTTTATGCATAAAATTGTAAGTCATAAAAATCTTTAGTCAGAATTATTCCTGAGTATAACTGGGTTTTTGTCATAAATGAGATGTCATAATTTTTTAGCCATTAATTTAATTCGCATACAATTTTAAGTCATATGCTTGATATCCATAATTGTTTTTCGTTCGAAGTATTGCAGTGCATACTATTAATATAGACATAAAAAATTAAGTCTTATATTTAGTGGTCATCATATGTTTTTTTCATGTTACAAAGCATGAATAATAAATATGTATGGTTGTAAGGAACCCATGAAGCAAATATTACTTTAGTCATAATTATAACCACACAAAGACCGTATAAAAGAGGAGATCGAAGGCCAGGAGCCCCCTCCAGTAGAAGTAACGGTTTTATAAAAGAAACTAATCATAGATATAGATTTATTTAAAAAGTAGGTAGGTTAGGTTCTTTAGGTATCTTTACTTGTTCGAAGGACAAACTACGCAGAAATAGGAGCCCCGCGTGAGCGGGGCTCCGTCGAATTAAGTGTTTGGACGGAGATTAGGGAAAGGGTTTTTTAGAGGAGTTTCTTGTGTTGCTTATCATTTTCTTTTAGACGTTTTGGAGGTGGGTACGGCTATCAATAACGTATGCCTTAAATCATTATGGTTCAAAATTATTATGGTACAAAACGTTATATGTAATTACATTTATAAGTATCGATAAATATACTTTTAGTTTGTATGACATTTGATTCATTATAATTAAAATGTATATGAACAAAAAGTGTATGACAACTGCTGAGTATGGCATCAAATATTATGACTAAAAATGTATGACACAATATAATATGACTTTTGATTGTTATGCGCAATGATGATTATGACACAAGTGGTTTTGCGTATCAAAGATATGACTCATTCGTATGCAACCCAATACGGACCCGTAATTGTAGCTACTGCAAAGCTGCTAGTTTCGACAGATAACTGTTTAAGGCTGCTTAGTGTCTTGTTTACTTTAGTTATTAAAATTAGTTTTATCTCTAGTAGCACCTAAAAGTGTCCAATGGTAGTATTATCTCTAGTAGCTAATGTTTATGTTCAAAACTTCTGATCTGATAGTAAAACTTTTTTGTAGTGCTACGCCGTAATAGTAGCCTGTTTAATTCCTCTTGAAAATTTAATGATCCAACCAATATTACATTTAAAACTAGCGTTTTTAACACATATCAAAACATATTTAAACCAATATATGTGTGGTGGATAGTTGAAATTGTGCTGTCTACCCCAGCTTTTTCAGACTTTTCGTCGAGTAGTTACACAAATCTCTGTTTTACATTTTGCTGGGACATATTGAGTTATTTGCGACCACTACCATTGAAACTTGCGTCAAAACGTTGGAAATAATGGTAACAAAATAAATTCGCGTTAGACCCGGTATTAATATGTTTTAATACTTTTAATAGTACCAATATTTCGGGGTACTTAGGTGGTTAAAATGTTAAGTCGTCGCCATAATTTCATCAAGCTGTTCGTGTGTACCTGCCCTTAGTTGTTAAGACATGATGAATGTGACTTGTGCTAAGGACTCGACTAATGAGCGAACTGCGTCCGACATTACTTGAATATATGTATCAACGAGGATTTAAACCAACTCGAGTACCCGTGTTGAGGGTACCTGTTCTTGTGATAATTAATGATGTTAAGCGTTGTTAGACAGAATACTTAGTTTAGGTACCAGTATGAAAGTACGGTCAGCATCAAAGAGATAATGATAGATGAAGTCTCTTACCAATAAATATGTATAGTGGGGATATTGATTAATTGATTGTCCTAATGTAATGTTACGCATAAAACTCATTTCGCATAATTGTTATTGTGCTGAAACTTTCCACATTTCTGAAAAATTATAAAACAAACCTAACCTAACTTAATTGTACACAACCTATGCAAAATATTTTCGAAAATACTTTCTGTTTCAGCTGGAGAATAATTATGCGAAAAGAGTTTTATGCCTAACATTACATTAGGACAATCAATTATTATGCGACGAGATAGGCACCCTAACTGTAGTCCCAGTAAATTTACTACCATCTATCGACACATAACTTTTAAACTTTGGGTCCGAAAAATATGAAAACAATCATTTAAGCAAAGCTTAGACGATTAGATTTAGACGAGCTTAGATTTTTAAGGAAAACTATGGCGAACATGGTTGGTTGAGCCGTTTTTAAGTTTTTGCAAAAAGCCTATTTTGTCGGACTGGTAACAACGGAACCCTACACTGAGCATGGCCCGACATGCTCTTGGCTGGTTTTAATCATAAAATATTCATAAAACAGCGTCAGCTTACGCTTAGCGCATTTAGGATTCACGAGCACCTGTAATGGAATTTATTGTATTTAGGCAGATTCCATTACACGTTCTCAGACGTGCTGCACTCACGCAGTAGAAAACCTTTCAGAAACGCGTCTTTGACTAACGCGGTAATCGTCGCACACAATAAGTACCTGCTTTGGGACAAATAGAACAACAGGAGATTTCTATGCCTGCATAAATTTTGGGGCTGTACTATATAATATGAAATAATTAACAATGTTAGCAAGAAAATACACAGTGACCTAGCTTGTTATCATTGACCAAATTGAAACAAAAGCAAGTGCGTGAAAAAGGATAACACACGTTTTTTATCTTTTAATATCATCGAGTACAACTTTTTTTAAAGAAAAGGACCACAGAGTTGTAGAAAAACCTCTAACTTTGTGGCCAACTACGTGCGTCTCTACCCTTGTTCCATCCGGTCACACGTCGTCGGTCTTGATGGTTGACACAGTTCAGTGACCTTTCGTAAACCTTATTGCAATGAGATTATGTCTACGTAATCAGTAGGTGAGTACGTAAGTTGCCAACTTTTTTCCTTTATACATTTAACCGGCAAAATGCAAAGACGTCTAAAATAAAAAATAAAATTGCATTTTCTGCCTTTGTCAATAAGGCGTCAGTGATAAAAATTTACATTACCTTTTGTATGAATAAGTGTTGTGCGAGATGGTATTCTTAGCTTAAATAGACGATGCTTCGGCCCCACGTTTCACCTATTATAAAGCTTTCCTCCCATCATTTTTTCGCGGTTCGAAAACATTTTACCGAAGCAACCAAATATCGTCACGAGCGCGCGCGCAGACTATCATCTCGATTCAACCGTTATTGTTGCCGCCGCAGTGATACTGGATGAAAACTGGATAAAAGAGCAAACTCTATAAGCGACAATAAAAGTCAGGTCCCTTAATTTTTAGCCCCGAAAACCTTTATGAGCGACAGTGTAAGAACCTCTTTTAGCGAGAGTAATTAACCGACTTCAATTTCATAGAAGGAGGAGGTTCTGTATTCGATTGTGGCTATTTTTTTTTTATGTATGTTCACCGATTACTCCGAGACCCGTGGTCCGATTTGAGTAATTATTTTTTTGTTCGAAATGAGCTACTTCCAAGTTGGTCCCATATTAATCTGGTTCTGATCTGATGATGGGATCCCTGAGGAATTAAGGGAACTCCTCAATTTTTAAAGGCACATGTATGGTGATTTGGGTGTTTTCATAAGCAACTTGAGCATTTTCTCTCGAAAACGACCAATTATATGAAGTGGACTTGATGATGATGATTGTTTTGATGATAGTGATGATGATTTTTTTAATGTAGGATGTTCAGCGATTACTCCGAGACCCGTGGTCCGATTTGAGTAATTATTTTTTTGTTCGAAAGGAGCTACTTCCAAGTTGGTCCCATATTAATCTGGTTTTGATCTGATGATGGGATCCCTGAGGAATTGAGGGAACTCCTCAATTTTTGAAGGCACATGTATAGTGATTTGGGTGTTTTCTTAAGAAACTTGAGCATTTTCTCTCGAAAACCACCAATTTGATGAAGTGGAGCTGATGATGATGATTGTTTTGATGATAGTGATGATGATAGTGATACTCCGGCACCCATGATCCGATTTGAGTAATTCTTTTTCTGTTTGAAAGACGTTACCTCCAAGGTGTTTTCGTAACATTTTTTGTTTTGATCTGATGATGGAATCCGTGAGGAATTGAGGGAACTCCTCAATTTTTGAAGGCACGGGTATGGTGATTTCGGTGTTTTCTAAAGTAACTCAAGCATTTCCTCCCAAAAACCACCGATTTTATGTAGTGCAACTGTAGCCTAATCACGAGTTTGACACTAAATATTCGCTAGCGTCTTCGTAACTTTGTACACTAATATGCCAGTACGAGCGAGATTCATAAACAGTAAGTTACGCACACGATAGCGAATATATCAATGTCAATCTCGTGGTAAGGCTACTGATGATGAAGACTACGGACGAAATGTGGAACTTCCCTCGTATGTGTATTATGATTTTTGATGTAGGTAGTGTTGGAAACAACCAAAGAGACTGAGAAGTGAGGGGTAGGTGTGAGAGGTGAAGGTAGCGGGGTATTAGTATTTGGGGGGTTTAGGGGTTGAGGGGAGGTGAGTTGATGGGTCGGGGACTGAGGGGTTGGTAGTTAAGGGATTGGGGGTTAGGGTTAGGAGTTAAGGGGTCTGGGGTTAAGGGTTGGTGGTTTAGGGTCGAGGGGTTCAGTGATCAGGGGTTGATGTGCTGTGAGGTTGAGTGATCAGGGGGTTTGAGGGATTGGGACAGTGGCGGGGCGGAGAATGGATTTAGTGACAGGAATGATTTCCCAGACGGACTCGAGGAAAATTCTGATTATTTAATAAAGTTTACGAATTTAGAGTTATACATGATTATGTTTTTCATTCATGCGTCACGCTCTTAACAATGTCAAAACTAAAAATGGAAAAATAAAAACTTTTATAAAAAAAGGTAAACCGACTTCAAAAAGGATGAAATAAAATATGATCCTTTTAAGGGTTCCGTGTTTAAGTATATGCGTTACCAACTGATATGTTTGAAGTCGGTGCCAAGCCAAATTTTGAACCATATATATATTCATAGTGATTTTGGTGCAATTCGATAAGGCTGCGGCTATATAAGTATGTAGGTTGGATTGCCTAACGCAGCGTACTACGTAGGCGAACAACACGCTAACGCTAAGCGGCGCGGCACGGCGTCTTAATTAATCCTTTGATACCTATAGAAGTGTCCTACGTGGGCGATCTCTTTGCGAACGCGAACGCCTTGGGCCGGCCGCGCCGCGCCGCGTCGGTTCGCTTCGCATTCGCGACTGTTCGCCTATGTAAGACGCAGCGTTACACGACGACAATAAACGAACTTTCTGTAGGTATTTAAGAACACACCTCAGAACAGAACACACGGTTGAACCTTCTTGGCGCAGTTCGTACCATGCTTGTCGGCACATTAGTGTAAATCTAATGCGTTTATATCGTCGTATTTTTTAAAGAGCATTTCTTACTAATTCTTGAACAGTCCATAGCACGCAAGTGTGGGATCGGGACTGAGCTTATCCAGAGGACTACATTTCAAAATAAAAAACAATTCAAGGAACCTTCATGCCAAATTTCAGCTAAAGCGGTTCAGTTATTTAGCCATGAAAAGGTAACATTACTTTCACGTTTATAATATTTGTACAGTTGTAATGGGATTTATATACATAAAGCTCATTATTTTTGACTGGTAGTTACTACTTGGCTTGGCACCGACTTCAAACATATCAGTTGGTAATGCATATACTTAAACACGGAACCCTTAAAAGGATCATATTTTATTTCATCCTTTTTGAAGTCGGTTTACCTTTTTTTATAAAAGTTTTTATTTTTCACTTTTAGACCTCTGTAAGCGAAACTGTTTACAATATGGGTATGTCAATATGTTTTTACAGTACTTAATACGGAAGTCTTAAAACTGGCAAGTCGAATCAAAGCCAAACTGTGTCTTTGTTTGTAAATAAACAAAGCCAAGGCGTCATTGGTTTTGATGGAATTACAAGACATCTGCATCACACTTGTGCAGTTATTTCTACCTGCTCATGGCACTCATCATCAACATTTGGTTCCAGTTGATAACAATCATTGAAGTCGTACCTACTGTACGTTTGACGTTGTTCCCTCCAAATGTTAAAGCGAAAAGTGATAAACTTAAAATTGTAAATGCAATGAATGAATGAATGTGAGACACCTCGGATATGGATGTAGAAAGAAAGCCTATTTCAAGAAAAGACGCTTTAAATGCAATAGGAAGACCCATAGTTTTTTTTAATATGGTGACGTGTGACGTTGTTGATCCCTCAATTTTCGATAAAATTTATGAAATTGAAAACATCCAGAATTGTAAGCCTAAGTATCCACTCAGAAAAAATAACTCATTTCTTTAAATAAATAAAATAAGTACCTTTTTATGCCTATAAAACCTTTCAGAAACGCATACATGGTGCTAGAGCGTTAATAAATAAGTAATAAATAGTAATAGGTATATACTTTTGGCTAAAAGTATATACTTATTACTATTTATTAACGCTCTGGCACCATGTTCACCGTTTTTTATAAATCTCTATAAATGAGAGTAACTACTCCCAAACCTTTGTAAGTGACAAACCGTATTAGTGAGAAACCTCTATGAGCGAGAATAATATTCGGGTCCCTTGAATTCTCGCTTACCCAGGTTCGACTGTAGAAAAAGAAGAAGACAAAGAAGAAAGTAGAAGAAAGACATTTATTCCATAAATCACACATACACAGCCTACGAGTATACAGGACAATACGATGAAAGAAATAAGATACGTAAAAAGAGAAAATAATAAAAACATTGCAAGTAAGTTCTGTATATCGAATATTGCAAGCAAGTTCTAGAACCGTCTAAATGGGGCTTTATGTATGTATGTAACTTTTCGGTGAAGGAAAATATGCGGGTTGGGGATTTCACATACACCTTTAAAAAATTTCGCGAATGTATGCAGGCTTCCCCACATTCGCGAAAATTTTTAAAGGTGTATGTGAAATCCTCAACCCGCATGGGGCCAGCGTGGGGACTAATAGCCCAAACCCTCTCGCGCAGTGGAACGTATATAGGCTGAATTATTAAGTATTTTTATTTATGATTATGAACTTGAGGATGAGTTAAAAACAGAATTTTATAGATTTTAAGCAACCTTGTGTTGGGAAAACTTTTAACAACGTAAAAAAACTTTAATGCTCTCGATATAGCACACATTCTTTGAATGCTATCTTCTGGCTTGAATACCCATGCACACGTACCACATACCACCACGTACACGCATACTCTGTTTTTTCAAAAGTAGGCTACTTTCCACATTCCGCTCTGAGTATGCTTCACGCACCGTGGTCATGTACGAGGTACTCGTATGTATGTAATTAATGGATGTAAACATGCCTCAACAAGTTTCTAATACATTTTCAGCGGCGCGAGTAATGTTTTTGTTTGAAACAACGGATTGAGTCTCCAAAATCCTTGCTCCTTGTTATTTTCACGGCAGAGTAACTGGGTGGATTACATTAATGTCTGCTAACGACCGGACGCACTTCGGATTGGGGTTTAAAAGGGTTGAGTGGTTTTGTACAATCGTTCTGATAAAAAGGGACGGGTGTTAAAGCTTTTAGCGATTTAAAAGATGCCCCGCGCCAGTGGATTAATTTCGGCATCAATGGACCAATAAGGCAGCTCTGTATTTAAGGTGCCTACACGATTGCCTTTAGGGACAAGGACATGAATAGGTGTGTTACGTGTTACTTTTGAACCTGTGTTACTTTTTGATTTCACTTATTTTGTATTTCCTGACCTTTGGCTGTGCTGTGAGCCCAGATTGAGCCACCATTTCAGTTGTGCTAGCGGTTTTACTATATTCACTAAGGCAAGATGCATTGTCTAGGCTGCCAAAAGTCGAATTATTAAAAATCTACACGCTGATAAGCCCTGATTACATTATCTAGTAGTCATTCTTAGAGACACATCCCCACCTCTTTTACCTAATTTGATAACGTTAGTGCCGGTCAACAGGTAATCGAAATTAGGTCTTCACTCAGCGTACGAATCAGTTCCCGGCGCCTTCTATTTACTTATGCTTAAAGCGGGCAAAAAAATCTACGTATTTTAGTGTAGTAAAAGTGATAATTCAGGTAAGTCTTTTAACCTAGTATAAATTTAAGATAGTTTACGTTAGCTTATTATATATTTAATGGCTAAAGACAGAGACAAGTGGAAATCGATGGAGGAGGCCTTCACCCAGAAGGGGTCTAACGCACAAAACAAGAATATTAAAAAAAAACTTAAAACTAATTTCAAATAAAATCTGTTTTATACAATATATGTAATGTAACTAGGGAAATTCAGTGCTTAGAATAAAGGGCTTGTTTAGTTATTTATTTATTTATTATATTTAATTAGAGCTCAAAAGTAACACCTTTTTTGAAGCAAATTTTTGTAGATTTTAGAATTCAAAAGCTGTTTTGAAATATTTCCAAGTCCGTCAAAGCCTTTATTTTTATCATTTTATTATATATTTACGCGGCCATCCCATCACCATCCCGCCGCACCATAAAAGCCACCCGACACCACTATCCTCTACACGCTGGCCCATCTTATAGAGGGCAACTATGATGGCCCATCGTGTAGAGGAGCCATGAGACATACCGAAAGCTGCAAGCAGTTATAGGTGAATGGTACGATAAAGTTTTAACATTATACTACAAAAGTGCATACCTACTTACTTTATGAACATTCATACACTGGATATTGAATATAGCACATCACCATATGGTAGAGTATAATAGCTTTAACTTCAAAGTTCACACACCAAAATTTACGAAATATAATTAGATTGTTACATATATTATACTTCAATGATTAATAAAAAACTAATCAATATTAGGACAGTTTTTATTTGTACATAGCAGAAAACTATGTTCTTTTGCAGCTCGATATACGTGTAAAATATTAAAAAAAGGAAATAATAAGCAAAAGTTCAACTTAAAATAAAAAAAAACTACAAATGTAGATATAACATTTTACAAAATATTTAAGAAACTAAGCAGTAAGTTAACTTAGTAAAAGAAAATTTTCTGATAGTTATACGTTTTTTTAAAGCTGCCTTCACAAGAAATAGCAATAACAAACAATATGCTTTGCGCTTTCTACATGAGATATCCCAGATGTGGAAGTGCCTCTTGTTCATTGAACAAACTTTAAATTGTAAATCCTTGAGAACTATAAGTATAAGGAATCGACTAATGGGGGATTCCTTTACAATTATTAATTAGGTCTTTGGAGATGTTGTAGCCAATTTAAATAGTAACAACCCGTCAAACGTGAAAAATAATAATAAAACATTGTTACCCGCAACGAGGGTGGGTGGACAGGATTATTTGCCTCTGACTTGCCTTAACCGGCCGACCAGAGTGAAGTCGTTAGAGAGCTATAAGCTTCACGGGTGAAAGTGAAATATGTATAAAACGCGAGTTGGCACAATGGCTGTTATCAGCCACTGGGTAGAACTAGAAAGCGGCGCACACTTTTTGTCACCCCTCAGCCGCTCACACCGGTGTTGCCCTAAGCCATCCTAGATGTCGCTTTTTGTGGGGGCCATCTTTTGAGAGCGAGTCACCGTCTGCCGGAAATAAAATTGCATACCGTTTTATTAGGCAGGCGTCCGGTTTTTTATCCTATAGCTCAGCATCACTTAGTCCATCGCTTTCACCCAATAACCTAGTTCATTTTAGATTCCATCAATAGTCCTAACACCCTGGCAGGCGTCGCCTCAGCGTGCGTCCCATGACACGGGCAAGCGCAGCATCCGCTCGGTGTACTCATTACATTTCATTAATGTGTCAAACGGGCCTCCGGCGCGGAGCCGAAGCCAACACAGCTTCGGCTCCGCGCACGCCTCCCAAAGGTACGGAACACCATTGTTCCGTGATGGGAAAGACAAACATTGTTAAAATGGTGTGATAGTACGCAACCCAAGTGAAGTGGCGCAGGTCCGATTAGCAATCACTGTATATATGAGTTAAAGTTACATTAATTAATCTACTCCTTCTTACTAATATTATTACAAATTTGTAAAACGCAAATACAATCATCGAACTGCTGACTGACGGTTCACTCTGAATCTTGATATCATTAAAATATTCATCACATAAGTACATAATACCTTTGCTACAATATAATTATGTAGCTAATTAAAAACTAGTTTATACAGTGTCAATTACATGTAAAACCTTCACAAACTTTTATTGATTTAATATTTATGCTAGAGAAATAACAAACGGTTGGCCCCAATTACAGCTTTCGTGGTTTTAATTGGTTTGTCGGAAATCTCCTCAATTACCAATTTCTAATTACTACGTATAACAAAAAAAATACCGTGGCTAATCATATTTATTCATATTAATACAATCATATTTAATAAAAACAGTTACGAGTGATGACAAATGTTTGTGTAACAAGATATATAGAAAATATAATTATACAAATTATAAAAACGATATTCACATAATTTTACTACTTCTTAACAGGTGTTACGAAAACATGGTTTCTAATTAAGCGAAATAAATATCATATACAAAGGAAAAAATGACCAAAGCCTCCAGTGCCCGGGGCTGGAATCGAACAGCGTCCTCCGTTTACGCGACAGATGCCTCAACCGTTCGGTCACCCGGGCTCGGTGGCATGGGTCGAAATTTCCAAGTATATGACAATTTCCGAGGGCTTGTGGTACCCCCTGGCCATCCCTGGGGTAGAACAGTATGGTTCGACCTCCTAACCGAATCAAACTCAGGTGATTTCGGGGGGCGGTTAACAAATTCAAATATTTTCATAAGAAAGTAATTTAATTTGTTCTTAGAGTATTAATGGCAGCGCCATCTCTCTTCGCTAGCCCGAAATCACCTGAGTTTGATTCGGTTAGGAGGTCGAACTATACTGTTCTACCTCAGGGATGGCCAGGGGGCGCTACAAGCCCTCGGACATTGTCATATACTTGGAAATTTCGACCCATGGCACCGAACCCGGGTGGCCGAGCGGTTGAGGCATCTGTCGCGTGAACGGAGGACGCTGGTTCGATTCCAGCCCCGGGCACTGGAGGCCTTGGTCATTTTTTCCTTTGTATATGATATTTATTTCGTTTATAGTTTAAATGGTAAAATGACTACTTGTAAAAACACAAATTAAAATATTTTCATAAGAAAGTAATTTAATTTTATGTTTCTAATTACTGTTGAAAGGGTTTTTATGAAATATTAGTTTATAATTTTCTTTTTTTTACCCATGAATGAAGAGCTGGCTGCTTCCTCGCTCAACGCATACAATACCATATAATATGTGATCACGTTCGCCGGGGCGGGCGTGGCCTTATACAACTCCCTTGTTCCAGATAGGAGCAAGGGTTTTCTAGTTAGAGGAGAGAGAGGGTACAGGGTGGTTCAAAGAAACACAAGTTAATTCTGTAATATAAATCAGCGGGCTTTTAAGCCGGTTTATTGAGAACTAGGTTACTTAAGTCTAAATGTCCTAGGCTAAATACGACGCGGGGGGTGACTCTAGATATTGTGACGAGAAGGACTGTGTGGGGGGATGGTGGCCCGGGGAAATTCCAGGACCCTTCCGCATCACACAAGACGGTTTAGCTACGCTGGAATACTCCTAAAGTTTTTGCTCCATTGCAGAGTTGAGCGGTCTCAACCTGATCTGGGGGTGTACAGGGAATCACACTAATGGGGGTTTTATCACTGGTTCGCTGCAACCTAGCCTAGCCGAGAAGACTCCAGCAAGAAACTCAGCTAGGCCAGACGACTGTCGGAGTGATGCTATAGGTACGGTACGCGGCGGTACCGGGTTGATAAAGAACTGAATGTGATGATGTGATCGCGTGGTGGACGTCCCCGCCGGTGGGAAACTGCCAACGATATATATTAACGTGACTTGGGCTCTATTACTCTAGGGTAATTAGAGCGGTAGGACTGTGTGAGGGGATGGTAGCCTGGGGAAAATCCAGGACCCTTCCCTTAAAGATAGCAGACAGGGTAAACAACCACAAAATAAGAAAAACAACAAAAGTTGTAGATGTAAAGAGGCTAAACACCAAAACGAGGAAATTAAAATGGCAATGGGCAGGCCACATATGCCGTATGGAGAACAGGTGGACGAAGCGTTTGGTGGAATGGTACCCGTACGAAGGGAACAGAGGTCAACGACACCCGAGGAAGAGATGGAGGGATGTCTTCACTGAAATAACGGGTGTCGATTGGATGAGTAAGGCTCGTGACAGAGCACTGTGGAAAAGGTTGGGGGAGGCCTACGCCACGGAGGCGACTACTATTACCTAAATAAACTGTTAAACTGATTAAATTATTATTATGTAAATGTAATAGTAGAAATAAAGGCTATTTATATATATATATATATATATATTAACGTGACTTGGGCTCTATTACTCTAGGGTAATTAGAGCGGTAGGACTGTGTGGGGGGATGGTAGCCTGGGGAAAATCCAGGACCCTTCCGCATCACACAAGACGGTTTTGCTACGCTGGAATAAGACTCTCTAGCCAACGATATATGAGCGCGCTTGCTTTTATACTAATCAGCTCGCGGGGTGCGGGCGGGGGGCATGCACTCGCAGTCGGCCGGCGCAGCGGTGGGCGGCCAGTGGCGGTACTTTCATACAAGCCCAAAAGCCGGGCTTGCCTTAGTTGCCTTACCGAAATTATGTATAGTGTAGCGATAAGATCAATTTTTTTTAAACCGCGCGCCATAACAACCCGTATTATTTAATTCAAGCCAGCCACAGGCCATAGCGCTCGAACCGCGGCGCGAGCCTACTACAAGTCAGAATACTTTTTTTTCATATTAACTTAGTTGGCCACAGACAAGTTTAGTGGTTCTAGCTCGGCTTTTGAGATAAGAATTAAGACAAGACAAGACATGACAAGAGACGCCACACCCAGCCAGGAACATGCCTGCTCCGGACTAGCCGGCATACCAGGGGACGTAATTTTATGGGGAGTGACACGCTCTGGGATGGGAAAGGGATAGTTATAATCAGCCGGCTATGCAGCCTTAAGCCAATATTGGAAGGTAGGTGGGGTAGGTTATGTCGTCGAGGGAGAGCGTTGGTGATATGCTTTTCGTCGTTTTCATCTTGAGATGCCGTTTGCTCGTCGATTCGAGGTGTTGGTTCTTCTTCGTCTGATTCACTGTCGGTTTCGTCCAGTTGATATATTTCTCTTGCTGCTTTGATGAATTCGCCTTTGTCGTCTGCCATGTTGAGCCACTCAGAGGGATGCCGGGATGGAGCTCTGTAGCTATATTTTATGCGGCTTCTAAGAGATGAGGTTTTGGGCGTCTTAGGATGTCCTAGGTAGCATTTTATCCTCTTGTTTATTGTTTTGCCGTTTTGACATCAATTCCCAATCATGCGATTCTCCCCGCTCGCTTGCCTCCTATATTATAAAAAAACTAAGTCTACCAAAATGCCCATACTTCGAGCACAAGAGGACGGCACGTTGTCACTTAAACAACACTCATTTAAACAATTCATACACAAATAGCACCACAAAAAAAAACACAAATAGCATCTTACTTGAATTGCATAGCTATCAAATTTGAATGGTAGAGTCCTCTAATTCCGCGTAGTGAAGTGGCGATACCCTTTTTTGTCACTGCACATGTTGTTGTAGACAATGCAAAAGGAATTTTGAAGCGTAACGTTGACCACTCGCAGGTCAGCCTGCACGTTCGAGATAAACTCAAAACACCGGACAAGTGCGAGCCGGACCCGCCCACCGAGGGCTCCGCACTCCCCAGTACCCGTTGTTGCAGCGGCAACAGAAACACATCATCCGTGAAAACCTCAACCGTCCAGCCATCACGGTTCACGAGACAAAGGCCGGCGACAGACAGACGGAAAGACTGACAGTGGAGTCCAGACAGGGCCCCGCTTCCACTCCTTGGGCAAGGAACCCTAAAAACCACCGAGCGGACCCTCATGCGGCCCTCACCCACCAACAGGGCGACTCCCGAGGAAGGTTCAGGCGTACAATTTGTAGCCTAATAAGTTGTTTGTTTTTACACTAACTTAACCCCAACAATACCTAATGTGTACCTACAAACACTGTTAAGAACGGACCGTTATTTAAAAGACGTGAAATGGAAAAATCTCACCGGTAAATTGAACTGTTAACATTGCCACTCACTGTTTCACTTTCACATACAACCAACCCACGTTTTTCGAGATAAGCAGATATTCTAGAGAAACGTAAACTGCATGACATCTAGATACACGCGTCGGTAAAAACTATCACGGTCCGGTCAACATCTGGTGACAAGATGCAATTGCGAATGCCATTGTAAAGGGCCCCAGGAACACAACCGACCCCGGCCGCGGTCAGAACCAAACCTCGGCTTTTGAGATAAGAATTAAACTTAAAAATATGAATAAAAATTCTAAAATGACATGTTTGTGTGTGTTTTCGAAGTGCTTTAACATGTGTAGCTATATTTTACAATATTTAACAACTAGACTCATTAGAATTGGCAACTTATTCGACCTGGCCATCTGGCATGAACAGCTCCACAAACTTATTACTTGACGACCTCGCTAAACCTCAGCCGTCTAGAAAAGCTCAGTCAAATGTCACAGTTTATGTTATAGCAGTTTATTTTAATCGTAAATATGTATGAATTAATTATATTAAAAAAAAACCATTAGAACTTTGAAAATTATATGAACGTTTTATAGGGGATTTTTCAGGGGGGTGGTGGGGCGAACTGGACCACTTTTCAGCCTGGCGACATCAGTTTTCTTAAAGCCTGGGAGACCTACTATAAGGATCGGAAGTCAAACTGCGGTCTAACAATTATGCATACGATACTCTTCATAGTAATATCACCAAATGTGACGTTCTCAATCAAAATGTACTACTTTATCGCTTATTTACCAGAAAGACGAAATTTGCTTGTATCTTATACAAATAACCTTTCAGAGCGTCCTTATGGCAAGCGACAATGTGGTACCTTTTGATTGAGAACGTCACAAATAGTAATGCGCTAATTTAAAACGATGTTTTATGTAAGTGTAGGCAAATATAATATCACACTTACCTAATTATATTATTTTATTGTAAGTAAGTAAGTAAGTAAACACTTTATTGTACGAAAAAGAAAGGAATCAAGGTTACATCAGATAAAAGTAGGACAAAGGCGAACTTATCCCTAAGAAGGATCTCTTCCAGTTAACCTAAAATATGAATAAAAAATTCTAAAATGACATGTTTGTGTAAATGTAATGTCACAGCTGTTGGATCTCTAAATAAATAAATAAAAAATTACGTAATTATTTAATGTTCAATAGTTACCTACTTATACGGAATTACGTTATTACGTACCTAATTACGAATGGAAGACTAAGAACTTCTTTCAAAGATACCAAATTTATTTTTGTTGAAACAAAAGTAAAAAACCGGCCAAGTGCGAGTCGGACTCGCGTACGAAGGGTTCCGTACCATTACGCAAAAATCGACAAAAAAATCACGTTTGTCATATGGGAGCCCCACTTAAATATTATTGTTTTTAGTATTTATTTTGTTGTTTTAGCGGCAACAGAAATACATCATTTGTGAAAATTTCAATAGTCTAGCTATCACGGTTCATGAGATACAGTCTGGTGACAGACGGACAGACAGACGGATGGACAGCGGAGTCTTAGTAATAGGGTTTCGTTTTTACCATGTTTATATTCATGTTCATGTTCATGTCCATGTCCATGTTCATGCTCATCATGCTCATGTTCATGCTCATGCTCATGTTCATGCTCATGCTCATGGTCATGGTCATGTTTTTGCCTTGAATAATCATAAATTATAAGATATAGCCTTATAGCAGGCAGGGGACGATTTGCATCTATCGCAGTAATATGGCCTGTGAGGGCAAAATCTTACACGTTTTTTCGCCTAGCCCCCAATCCGCAAATTCCGCAATCCGTCCTATAAGGAACTTCGTTCCAAAACTTCGTTCCAAAAGTAACTTACAAATTTCGCTATAGCATTTCACATAAGCTTGACGAGTGTCAATCGTCTCGGAGCATGCGCACCATCACCTCTGACGCGGACTTGCGTGCTTTCCTCAGTAATTGGCCGCACGCCGACCAGTTCCAACCTGTTTCAACCGATTCGTACTGGTTTAGGCAGGAATTTCCGCGCGAGTTTCACCTGTCGATGCATCATAATAAGGACAGATATTATGAAATGTTGACTATAGTAATAAACCAAAACAACACTGTTTAAGCTTAGTGAGTGGTAGTAAACTTTAGGATAAGTTTTAAAGTTTAACATTTTATTCATACTGGTAAAATAATTGTAGGTAGTGTACGATTAATAGTGAAGTGACAAATGGATGTTTGACGTATAGGTGAGTCTTAATATTAGCTTAGTCTAAAATTTTTATAGGTACTTGCGCATACTACAGCTTTGAAGTATATAATATTTTTAATTCGAAATAATTACATTAAACATTATAAGTCAACGTTGAAAATTGATCAATTAACTGATTGAAGTATTTATAATATTATAATGCATTTCTTTATCGTGCATTTATCCGTACATGTATTAGCGCGAGCAAGACGCACGATAACTAAATGACTTCATTTAGATATCATTCTGATATCAGTGTACGTTCGAATTGGCCCGTCAGACTTTAGAACAACATAACGATCACATGATATTCTACCCTCTACTAAACGAATGTAATGATTGCAAATACGTAGTGGTCATAAGTAATTGAATCTTCGTAAAAGTACCTACCTGTATTAGGAAAACGTAGTAAAAATTGAACATGGCTTGTAAGTATTTGCCATTTGGAAATAGGTACCTAAAATCTGTAGATGTAGTTAACAGTGTCGAGGATTAGTGATAATCTGATAATGTAACCCTATATAATATTGTAAATTGTAACTCAAATTTAGCACCCTAAAATATTATCTTTTTGCAATGAAGGCAAGCATTGCGCTAGTTTTCGTCCACTTCATGAAATTTGAATATTTAAACCTACATTGCTGCACAAATTTGGACTTATTGCAATCCTTTATCTAAACAATATAATACATCTATCTACAAAAACGATATTTCACAAGTAGCAAATTAAACATGAAATACGTATATTATGTGTTAATCCGTCAAGTGGACGAAAACTAGAGCATGGACGGAAACTAGCGCAATGACCCCATGATACTTGAATCATGAATTTTTCCTTAAATGGTTAACATTTTAGTAGGGTAAACCCACCAGTGAATGAACACCCCCAGTGAATGAACAAATTCACGTTTTTTGTCTAAAATAAGAAATATAGCAATTTCTACCACTTGTCGTATTTTTTATCTTATAAACAACTTTATTTTCTATGCAACGACAACCCGTGATAAATTTATTTTCAACCAGTTTGAATGTGACTGGCGTTGGAAGTTTACGTGTTTCTGGTTTTGAAGTTTTGTATGGAAAAATCAGATCCCAGATAAGAACAGTGGACGTTTGGAGCAACATAATATGAAGTGCTTATTTAATGTTTACCTGTACAAAGTTTAGTTATTTGGATAGATTAAGAGTTAAACCTTCAATAAATGCACACTTTGTCGGGATATTATGCGATTAAGTCTTTATTTATTAGAGTTCCATTACTGGCTTATCAAATGTTCTGTTACCAGTAAATGAACGGTGTGTTTATTCACTGGTGTCGTCTAGATTTCATTTTTTTTCTAAATTTATATGTAAATGAAATGGTATTGAGTTTGTTTTTTGTGATTATTATTTTGTGAAAACGATTCTGATTCATTCAGCCAGTATTGGAACAAACAAAATTTCTAGATTTTTCATAGTTCATATACTAGATTTTTCATGCCTATGTATGAACAGTACAAAATTTGGCTTGTTCATTCATTGGGTTTCTACTAATTCTATGTATGAACAATGTAACCATGAACAACGGAATGAAAAGTCTATTATTTTAAACATTATTTGCTGAGCCTGCCCTTTTTATCAAAATATGCACGTTGTTTCTTGTTTTAAATATTGATTCTCTTTTTCTTATTAATATGTAACAGATTTCTGTGTTATTGGTGAATAACCATGATTTTATTACATTTTTATATATTTAATATCAAATAGAGGGGATAAAAAGATATGAACGCTTTCGCTGTACCTACTAGAATAGAGCTGGAAACGGGTTTTGTGTTAAAAATGTCTTTTTAATACTGATTAAAAAGATCGAAATTATGTTCATTCACTGGATTTTGAGGTGTTCATTCACTAGTTTTCATGTTCATTCATTAGGTTTTTGGGTACTTTTTGATAAATAATGTTATAATTCAAAAACTATGAAAGTAATAAAAAATCGCAAAAATTACTTTCTTAATTATTAAATAAGGATTGATTAAATTGCAATTAATTATTCAAATTATTAATGAATGCTGAGAAATGATTTTTCAAACTTGGATAATTGCTTAAATGTTCATTCACTGGTGGTCTTACCCTATGTATTAGAATTATTTTCATAGTATGTAAACCATCTAGACCCGTGTAGGGTTGGAGCAGGCGTATCTTTATCGCGTATAATATATATATATATAAGGTTAACTGGAAGAGATCCCTTAAGGGATAAGGTTGCCTTTGTACAAATGATGCGTTTTTCTGGTGTTTTATGTTTATTTTTGTAAAATAAAGAGTTTTACTACTACTACTACTACTATATCTTTACTTGAAAATAGTTGTATTGTATAACTAGCCTTATGAACCGATTTCGCATGTAAGCCTTAAAGTTTATAGTTTATGATGGTTCCTTATTTTTGTATGTGGGTATTTTGCACTTTGTAGCTTTACCTCCGTCACCCGTTGACTACGAACGCTGTACGTCGTGATCGGGATGTATTATAAATTCAATATACGCGATAATATATAATCCGCTTCATAGTTTTATTTCATGAGTATTAAATATCGCGGTAACCGAAGACAGTATTAAAAAAATTGACACTTATTTTCCGAACGGAAGTGTTTTCTTTTAATCTTTGGGAAAAAATAAAAACTTCTGTCAGCGTTGATTAAAATTAACTACACAAAACCGAAAATCAAGGAACAATTTGTCTTAAGGGCGTCCGCTAGCTGCCGCGCTGCAGTAATGCGGTGATGAACGTCACTCATTCTCTCAAGGAAATTGACGGTGACAGCACCCGCGTCAACGTCACACCCGTAATGCAGCAACAGTAACGCAGCGGCTATTGCCATCCGAATGTTAACTTTATAGGAGATGCGGGTAAACTTGTTTCAATTAAATACCGAAGAAAATTGGATGGTAGTTGACATCCAACTAAAAAATATGAATAAATCTATCTACCTATATATTCCAATACTCACACTATCTCTGTGCATAAATCTGAAAACAGATTGTTTGGATTCAATCGCTAAATCAAAATAATATAAGGTTGTTATGTACACCACACGCCATATTAAATAGTTTTGCTTTAAAATGTTGTTACCATCTAGTGGTGACCTGAATCGCGAGAAATATTTTGTACGATATATCCGTACGCAAAAAGCGACTGGATTAGTTGGCACGAACGTTATTAATGACTAGGCTTGCATGTGGGGGTGAGCGTTAGTATACGCAGCTGTAATGAGTTTCAGTTTTTTAATGACCTCTTTTATTATTTCAATAGCCTCTGAGCTTGAAAGTTCTAACTAGTCTACAGTTACTTATTTAGATCTTTTTTTGTTTCGGAAGTTAATTAAGCGTTATTTTGTAAAGGTAGAATTAGGGGTTAGGTATTTTTTAAAGGTGGCTTAAAAAGTATAAATAATTATAGGTTGCCTACATACTTAGGTACTTATACTTGTGCTAGGATTTGATCAATATATTTATTATTCATCAGTAACTGATAAAACTGACGATTAGTAGACTCAACTCTATTATCATTAACAATTTAAGGTGTATTTGTGGGAAGTTGCTCATGTTAAAACATACTGCTGCTGCTTCGCCAGTTTAATTTAACTTTCTTTCACAACGACGTGTATAAGTAATTTTAATTGAATAGCACAAAAGTGCCTTATGACTAAAAATATAGGCACTTTTGTAAATGGCTGCTCATGTCAAAATTATTTTAATTCATGGAGCAATATATATATATATATGAACTATGGTATAATATAAACTTGTGTTAGGAGCCATGTAGAGCGTCAAGCCTTTGGGACCGACGACGTAATTACTGGGGGACTAACGCAATAATAGTAGTTAAAGATTTTATGCAAATGCTTGACCTTTCAAGTCGAAGGGTTTCATTCAATTTTGAAAACTGTTTGTAGTACCACATCGTTATTGTTCGCTAGCAAGTAAGTGAAAGTTAGCATGGAGGTAGCATTTCATATTTTTACAACATACGTATTTATTGCATTTGATAATTTTGATAACCCTAAAATTTGCGTAGGACCAAACGTAAAAGACTTACGGCCTGATTATAATTTTAAGATACGTCAAAACTTAGATCTAGATCCGATACTTATCGTATCCACTACTTTTTGACGTATAATAAAATTAGAATCAAGCCGTAACTCTTAGGTACTGTTTCACAAAACTATTCAGATAGACATAATATATTAAACATCGACATACCCCGGAGTTTTCGATATTTTTCAAGATTAATTGTATCCACAAACAAGGCTATAATCTTTATTCATTACCATATAGCTCTTTAATTAATTACTGATTTACTTACTTAGGCCATTTCACAGATACCGAAAGTCGATTTATGTATGAAATTAAATATTAGTTTCATTCTAATTACCAAGGTACCCAGTGTAATCCCGTCTGTCTACACTTAAACCATTTCTGTCTCGCACACTAAATATAAATAGTTAAAAAGAAACCAATGATTTATGTCGGCGACAAACGCCATCATGCAAGTCCTATGAGTCAAACTATGTACTAATATAATTGTTTTCTATTTTAAATACAATTTGCACAGAGGTAGCAATTACTTTTTTGTCAAAATATCAATCAGACTAGCCAAAATGTATGACAGCCAATTTTTTTTTCGCGATTTCGAGGTTGTTCCTTATGACCTATATATATTCACCCCGTACATTACCTATATTGCAGGTGATTAAAAAACTTGTTGTAATTCAAAACAGGAAACAGTTGGATTCGAAATCCATCCCGTATCGGAGACTTACGAGTAGTAAATATGTCGCAAACCGAAGGGTTGGGAGAAATAATATATCTATTTGTATGCGCGCAGGTATTTAGATGTATGCTCGGGAATTAGAGACATATTGTGTTTGGCACTCTCGGGTGTGTTGTGAGTAGATAATGTATCGGTGGGTAATGTACTGGTATATAGCACTTAGTGCACTAACGACAACGAAGCAAAGCCGTGGACGGACAGACCGGACATGGCGAAAGGGTTTCTAGGTGACTACGAACCCCTAAAAAATAAGCTTATATCTCAGTTTAAGACATTTATTTTTGTCTGACAGTAAACAACAGTTGATAGGTAACAACATTAGAAATGTCTTATTAGAACTGACAATTTTACATTTAGTGACATCTGGTGACGTAGTTTGCATAATCGGAAGCATCGAATGTCAACTTTACGCAAAAGTAGGTTGTCTAGGACCAACCTTACCAATAGAAATCCCCCCATCCATCTTTACTGACGTTAACGTTGAGGGTACTTTAAGAGCCCATCAACGTGCTCACTAGCGCCACTGCTAAATATAATAGTGATTATTTAAATTTAACGATATATATTTTAAAAAGGGGGCCGCTACTTACTGTATTTTGTATTGAATACATTATAATAGTTTTTACATTGCTGGATTCGTCAATCTATGCGTCCGAAGTTAAAACGGAGTTTTTATTTTGAGTTCATAGATCGACGAATCCAGCAACATAAAAACTAGTTTGATGTAAATCAAAATACAGTATGTAGCGGCCCCCTTTTTAGGGTTCCGTACCCAAAGGGTAAAAACGGGACCCTATTACTAAGACTCCACTGTACGTCTGTCCGTCTGTCTGTCTGTCACCAGGCTGTATCTCATGAACCGTGATAGCTAGGCAGTTGAAATTTTCAAAGATGATGTATTTCTGTTGCCGCTATAACAACAAATACTAAAAAGTACGGAACCCTAGGTGGGCGAGTCCGGCTCGCACTTGGCCGGTTTTTAAAATATCTATCGTATTTAAATAATCACAATAGGCTAGATGACAAATTTTTATTAATGGTATCAATCGATCAGAGTTATTTTTAGGATCAAATGTCTATATGGGACCCATTGCATTAAAGCAATACAAAAGTCAGAAATGATAGTCAAACCCCGACAGTCGTGCTTCACTCGCGAAACGCTTCTAACAAAAAGATAAGTGAACGTGACGTCAAGTTCTCTGAGAGCCCATTTTAAATGTATGGACAAAATAAGAAAATTGCGTTTTTGTCGGTGAAATATTGCGTTTATGTATATAGTTACTGTACAATATTTTTTTGGATAAAATGTAAGGAAACGAATGGTACCCTTACTTTTTTCCTTTTTGGAAGTTGAAAAATTACTTAAACTTTGAAACTTTCAATTCCTGTATTTTTGTATTATTTCCATATATTATTTTAATATCTACATTATTGTGATAAATTGCTCATTTTCTATCTATGTTACTAGATTTTGTTATAGAATTTTTACATGTGTCAATAAATAAATCATCCCTATTATTAAGCAGGGAGCGGTTAAAAAGTAAACACGTTGATGGGCTCTTAAATTAACAATTTAGGCAAAAGTATCGTTATTTATGGAATGGGGAGTTAAATATCAGATTGAAAATAGAAAAACAAATCAATTTAAACCCAAATTTCAATTGCTTATCGTAAAAAAAAAAACGTGTTTGGAACGTTAAATGCTCTAGCGCCGAAACGTATAATTTTCGGCACACCTTTTAGAACAACAATGACCCTCTTTAGTAGCATGAGAAATGAAAAATATTTTAGTTAGTGTCTAGCCGTTGATAAAGTCCCTTGTTGGACGAATATGGGTCTACTAAACTGAGGCTATTTGGTAGGAAGTTTTTATGGTTAGCTACGGACTGGCTGAAGGCTTGGTTGCATGAAGCTGAATTAATTTGTGTTAAGTAGGTACGTTATGTAAGTAGAAAGGTAAATATGAGGCTAGTGAGAAAACTTAGCTTCTTTCTACTAGAAAACCCCCAAGGGCCACTTGCACTGTTCATTAACCCGGGGTTAACGGGTTAAACCTGAAGTTACCATTGTTACCAGTACAATTTGATACTGGGTTAACAGTTTAACAGGTTAACCCCGGGTTAGTGGGATGGTGCAAGTGGTCCTAAGAATATAATTAATCAGAAAATAAATAGTTTAATTTTACACTGCCTGCCTCAGAAAAAAGATCAGTAACAGTATCAAAAAGTGTTTAGTTTTTGAAGTCGCGTTAATCATTAACCTATATGATAATATGATTGAAATGCGTAAGTGAATAAATTGCCCATTTCGTCACACAATAGCTTTGTAAAGAGCCTTAATGTAAGTCTTTGTACGCCACACACAATACACATAAAAACATTAGCAAGTATTATCGATCCTTCGAGAATGACGTAATAAGTGCCTACGGCTATATGAAAGAATTAATATTCGATTTGTTAACACTTTCTTATTTCCTACTAATATTTGGTAGACGTTGCGTTACAAAATACGATGCAGAATCATGTAGGTATCCTACTTACTTAGTAATTAGGTATGTATTCGTTGAGACTAGTTCAATTAATAGTAGTAGATAGTAAGTTTAAAAGCCTCTGGGTAGGTATTAGGTATGTGAGGTATGTCGTTTTTTGACAGTGACAAGGTCCGAGACGTGTTAAAAATATTTGTATTAAACCACGTTTGATCATTAGTCATTACTGTTTCGAGAAAACTACAAAAAATACAATACTAAAAATCTGGTTTTTATTGATTCCCTATACCAACTTCCTTGTATCCTTATTTGAGAAACAATTCTAACTTCTAACACCTTGATAAAATGTAAAGGCAATGTTTCAATTTGAGCATAATAGTTACATCATTGTCAGGCGATGCATCAATTATCTCACTTTCGGGGTGGAAGTTAGATCTGACTTTCACCCTCTTAAGGGATGATTTCCGGGAAAAAACTATCCTATGACCTACCCCGGGGCTCAAACTATCTCTATATAAAATTTCAACTGAATCGGTTCAGCGGTTTAAGCGTGAAGAGGTAACACACAGACAGACAGAAAGACAGACACACTTTCGCATTCATAATATTACTAGCTTTTGCCCGCGACTTCGTCTGTGTGGACTTAGAAACAGCAGCTAAAGTAAGTCTGGAAAAATTCTCATAGCAAACTAAATTTGAGCATATTATGCACACAAATTAGCAGGCACTTCATTAATTATCTCAATTCCACCCCGCTTTTTACTTTCTTAAGGGATGATTTTCGGGATAAAAACTATCCTATGTCCTTCTCAGGGACTCAACCTACCTCTATGCCAAATTTCATCTAAATCGATTCAGCGGTTTAAGCGTGAAGAGGCAACACACAGACAGACAGAAAGACAGACAAACAGACAGACAGACTTTCGCATTTATAATATTAGTATGGATTAGTACATTAGTATATATATTAGTATTTTAAGTTTTGTTGTACTTACTAACGCTATATGCATTAAAATTATTTGAAATAAATAATTGAATGAGGGCTAACGCGTATGAATTCGCCGCTAGGGGCGCTAGTGTAGATGGTGGTCTTTTCTATATTTCGAAATGTCAAATGTCACTTGTCACTTCAATGACTGACAGCTGTTCTTTAGTCTTTTGGACCACCATCAACAGAGGCGCCAACTGGTGAGCAAAAAAACCGATAGCCCTCATTGAATTAGAATATTAGTATAGGTATTATTTAGTATGGATTAGCAACAGCCGACTTAGTCACATTATACAACCTAATAAAACTCGTTTCAGAGAATTTAAATATTATTTTATATTTGAAAGAAACGTTTTGTCAAGGTCAATTTGGAATGACCGGCATTTATAACATTATTGTTTGTGAAGTGGAGTAGGTATGTGTACAAACGGCAACAGCGGACAGTTATCTGGTAGCTCCAACGAACGATGCTCCGTTATCAGAAAGGATCTTACTTGCTAATCCTCGACGTGCAGCAAAGCGACGTACCTATGTTCAAGATGGCAGAATCTGCTGGCAGACTGGCACGTGGATTGGGCAGAAGTCGTCTAGGCCGATTTTCGTGATCGGGCGTTTGTGGTGCTTTAATTAGACGCACAATTGCACAACCGGTATGTCGCCGGTTGGTGGGATGTGGGGAGCTTCCTTGCGTGCGTTGCGTTGTGTTGGGAGGCGCATCTTCTGGCAACAATGCGCACTACATATAAGAAGTATCTCAAACCTTTGCTTGAGTTCATTGATCACCGGCTCGTTGAAGGCATGTGAAGGTTGGACGTGGTATTGTCGTATATGAACAGCTGGGTCGCCATCCAGCTGTTCATATACGACAATACCGCGGCCACAAATGATAATGTAGTCGCGTAGTCAACATTTTTCATAAGCTTTATATGAAATAATTTAAAATCCTAGACCCAGGTGGGGAGGGGAACATGTTAAAATAATTTCAATTGCTTCCGGTAGGGTCATAGGATCTGTCCCATTATTGACCCTGGGCAAAAATAAGGAAGATATGCCACTTAACAACCCTACGCTTAAACTCGGTTTTCAGATGAATAATTGGGTCATTGTTTCAGACTGTGAAATAAACAGAAAAAGAAAAACCGGACAAGTACGAGTCGGACTCGCCCACCGAGGGTTCCGTACTTTTTAGTATTTGTTGTTATAGCGGCAACAGAAATACATCATCTGTGAAAATTTCAACTGTCTAGCTATCACGGTTGATGAGATACAGCCTGGTGACATACAAACAGACGGACAGACGGATAGACGGACAGAGGAGTCTTAGTAATAGGGTCCCGTTTTTACCCTTTGGGTACGGAACCCTAAAAATGACAGCCCATTTATATTGTATTTTTTTACATCATTGGTTCGGTGACAGATGTCATCGTCATACCATTTAACCTAAAAAAATATATTTACATACAAGATATATACAGTGGTACTACGTAAACGAAATTAATAACTAGCTTAAATCTAAAATAGGCCCTTGAGGCATTGTACCAAGGATGCTGGCGGCCTTTCCCCGCTGTATCGCAATGCTGATACGTTGTGCGAGAAAGCCGCCAGCTCTTCGGTCACCAGTTACGTCAAACAGACGCTTCGCGATTTCTGCAAACAACTTATGCGCGCTGGGACCCCATGGACCTAGAGTTTCAACTCCAAATGGAACGAAATGATACTCTCTACCGAGGCTCTTATATTTATTACGTTTTCAATTTAACCTTAAAACGCAAAATCGCGCAAAATAGTATTGTTTAAGGCTGGGTCAAAATTTTATCCTGACGTACTACACCTAAAACTATGCGGGATTCCTCTAAATAAAGTTGTCAAATTTAAGTATCTGGGTCACTGGGTCTCGGAAGATCTGAGTGATAACTTGGACATGGAACGAGAGCGTAGAGCGTTGTCAGTCAGATGCAACATGTTGGCACGTAGGTTTGCACGGTGTACGAAGCAAGTCAAGGCGACGCTCTTCACAGCATATTGCCAATCTTTTTACACCTGGAGCCTACGGGTCAACTACACGCAGAAGGCTTACAACGCTCTACGCGTGCAATATAACAATGCTTACAGGGTTATAATGGGGTTACCTCGGTTCTGTAGCGCCTCGGGGATGTTTGCCTATGCCGGAATAGACGGATTCCATGTCATCATACGAAAGAGGTGTGCTTCAACCCTGAACAGGATACGGGACAGCCCTAATGGAGTCCTGGGTATTGTTTCAGAAACATGGGACAGCTCCCTAATGAGACACTGGCTTTGTCTGCATGCGCGAGGTCCTTATGTGACGGTTCATAGGTTAAGTTAATATTGTTTTATTTTATTTTTAGCTTTATTTTATTACTTAGTTTTATAGAATATTAACACTAATTTTAAGTTTAGTAACAATGATACTAACGCCGATGGACTTACGTCTGAAATAAACGATTTTTATTCATTTATTTTTATTAAAGTTCCAAAGTATAACAAGTGAAGGGTACACGGAAAGAACATGTCTAGTCACTTTAGTAACATTTTGAGTAATCGAGGTTTTAAAATTTGGAACCATGTCAAAATGTATGGTAATCCCGTGACCAGGTCTTTTTTAACTAAAAAAATATTGTGTTACATATATTATACAGTGGTCGCAAAAGGTATAACTAATAGTTCATTAAGAGCTCTACATTTTGAAATGAAAATTTCATTTTCCAAAAAAAGTGACTAAACATGTTCTTTTCGTGTACCCTTCAAGTAATAACCTTTATCGAGTAACTAAGGGTTTCAAATTCTTCTGGGTTAATACCGTTAGCCTCCTAAGACCCGCCCTGAAACTGGGTTTTAGCAATGTAAGGGTCGAGTGAATTTGGTGAGACCCTGCAACTGCCAAATATATTATGTATAAGATTATTGCGTCGCTAACTAAGGTAGACATGCGATATGATAAAATACCTACCTAAGACTGTAGTATACAATATAATCACAAGATTATTTCTTAGGTTCCCCAATTTCCCCTTGCCAATTCTCCTAAAAAAAGAGGTTTTATAAAAAAATATGCAAATCTATGTAAATTTTACGTTTTGAGCACAAAACTCGACCTGCTGAATATTGTTAAGGGTCAGATTTCGCGTGTTTGATAAAAAAGTGCTTTATGATATAAAAAACCGGCCAAGAACATGTCCGGGCCATGCTCAGTGTAGAGTTCCGTAGTTACCTTCACAACAGGCTAACCTGGAGCTATCCCCACTAGCAAAATATGATCTTAGAAGTATCCTAATTAAGACCATATTTTCGATACTCTTAGTGAACACTTGCAAACGTCTGTAAGTGTCGATTTGGCCGCATTTTATAAGAGCGATTGCTCTTACTGTTATCTTATTACGTTCTTATGAAGATCAATTTTAATCTTACAGTACTCTTTCAATTGCTGTTGTCATACCAAATAGTCTTACAAGTATCTTAGACTGGCACAGTGTAAAGGGCAAAAGGTTTTTGTGTAGCCTCAGTAGTGCCGTACTAAGAGGGATTCCTGTTATTTGCCTGTTTGTGATACCAGTGTAAGAGTATATTAAGCCGTCGAAAATGTCAAGAAATGCAGTTGTTATTGTGCAAGTTGTGGTAAGGTACTTTAAAAATGTAAGTATCCTATCCACTTTGTGTTATTAAGCTTTATGTTTTATTTAGTAATGTTTAGCCACATGCGGAGCACATTTATTTGAATGAATGTTAATATAAGTAACATTGCGATCTCGGGCCATTTCTGCGATGTGTTTGGAAATAATATTTATTAATAAAATAAGTTGTGAAATAATACAAAGTTTCGCCATTTTTGCGATTTAGGCTTTCAGTCTCACAGTATTCTACGTCAGGACATTTATCAGCTTATTCATTCTTAGAGAAGTCCACTATCGAACTAAATAATCTAAATATCCCTTATATTAATCTTGATAAGCTCGTTTAAAGATTTCCACTCTTACTAAATATTGAAATATTGTTTAGGCATTGCTTGTTAATTGTTTATTTATTTTTACAGTTGTTCTTTGATGTCACTTTGATTTGTTTGTATGTTTTATTGTGTTCCAATTTATTTTGAATATGCACATTAAAGGGGCGTATTGAAATATTATGTTAATGTTTTATTTGTATGTGCGCCTATTTTAAGAAGCCATAGTACTGGCAGTAGATGGAACCCTGTCAAATTTGTATTTGTATAGCAACGGTTCCAGAATTGTTTGTTTACTTTTAGATAAGTCAGTCGGTCAATAACAGCCCTCATGTAAAGTCTGAATAAATTACAAGTATTCACTTTCTTGGTTTCACTGTGTTGATCTCTGCTAAATAGTGATAGGTTTATCCCCCACACTAAAAACTAGACTATGACAATAGGTGGCCATTTTTCGTTTTATATAGGTGTTAACGCCTAGAGTATGTGTGCCATGCATGAGACACACACACTGACACAGCGACAGCAACAGAAGCGCGGGCGCGGCCCGCACCCCACTCTTCATCTAGCCAGCAACGCATACGTACATTTATAGTATTTATCTACCATGTAGTTTCTTCTCATTAAAAGTTAAAATTTGGAAACTCCTGCGTTATTTCTCCATCTAAGTCCACCGTCCGTAACTAGGAGTCGCTCCTGCTTCTTCAATAGGGTTCCTTAGAAAATAGAAGAACCATGTTTAACCAAATTAGCCAGTAATGTTATTTAACTTTATCTTCAAAATTCATAAATAGTTCGTGTTCAGATTCCTGGTCGCTGACATCGCTATCACTCACATCAGTATCACTGCTATCACTAGAACTATTTTTATTTTGTACGGAACCACCAAATATATTGCTAGGTCCAGCTTGTCCCATTTCTCTTGTTATTTCCTCTACTGGTTATTTTATTAATGTCGAGTACCGGTCGGTTATATACTTTACTAAACAAGCTTATGACCTTTGTGAGTTCAAATGTTCTTACAGATATATTCCAAAAAGCTACTACTCTTTAATATAATTTAGTCAAGAACAAATACACTTATTATTATGTTGTTTTTCAGCACTGCAGCCATTAACATGCTTTAGTAAGAGCAGAACCCTTAACCTGTATTAAATTTAACTAAGATACTATAAAAAACAAATGCCCTTGTAAGATGCGCTTTAAAGAATAGATCTTTTTCTAAGAGTAATTAGTCTTACAAAGTGCATCTGTAAGACAATGTCCTTTTAATACGTGTTTTACGAGTAGGTCTTGTATGTTTTCTTAACTAACTTAACGGTTAAAACACGTGAGTGAAACCGCTAAGTTAGTTAAGTTAATATGTCTCACGATAGTTTAAATTCGATTGAGGTATTTTATGTATCTTTAGGATATCTTTATGAGTATATAAGTTCTTATAGTCCAAAACGTCTGTACGCTTGCCTTTCTAAGGGGTCCATTCTTAACCAAAACCCTTATAAAACTTTTATAATGCTTTTGCTGTTATATGTGACAGTGTCAAAGACATTTTTGCTAGTTAGGATTAGCATAGAAGATTGTTAACAAAGGGATAAAATTATGCTTAGTGCCAAAGCGAGTACGAGGTCGAATACGAGGAATCCAAAAAGACAAGGCAAATTTGCATAAACAGTAATTAAAATTAAAGTAATAGACGTACGAGTATTTCAATGATTTTTCCTAAGAACTTACTTTCGATCGGAGACTTTGCAATACAAAGTTTGCATGTTTGGTCATAACAATCCATAGCCAAAAACATTAACTTGCAATATTTATAAAAAAACACTTATTATTCAAGGAATCTGCAGAAGTTATAAAATAATTTGTTAATTAAAGTATTATAATCAGCGGGATTGCCTCTTACTTTTTATTTTTTTACTTTTTCGTTCTAAAACTGCCATTAGGCAACGCGGCTTTACTCGTTCAGCCAATGACAGGGTGACTTCACATTGGTTATACAAAATTAATGTTGTACACGCATCTTACCTAAACTAAGCCCCTCAAATTAAGTCTCACGCTTCACTTTTAAAGTAATTAAAAGTAATTTTTTTAATGTTTTAATTTATCCTTTTTATTAGGCTTCACATGGTTATCCTATCATAATGATTATCAAAGAAGTTTAATGAATTTCAAATGAAGAAATCATCGCATTTATTCGTGATAAACTATAATATATACAAAAGTATATAAACAACAAAGAAATATAAACATAAAAATAAATAAATAGTTTACCACGAAATGATCCCCCGCCTCAGCATAATGCTTACCCAAAAGTCAGCGCTGATCTTCCGGACCGAGACCATTTGAGGGCCACGAACGAACGCAGCTGTACGACGTACGACACGGCCCTATTATAAAACTGAACGCGACTTGGCGGCGGCGAATGAGCGGCGATCAGCGCCATCTAATCTGCCGGTGAGATGTCACGATGACATAAAAGACCATGCATGTCGTACATGTGCTGATTAATTTATTATTTACTTATAAATAGTATATAATACTAGTATCGGTACAAAACAAAAGAAAATCAACGTGGTTACATGACAAAAATAAAAAAATACAATCTAACAATAAAACAAAGGATGATGATGTTTACAACTACCAAAAAAACCGGCCAAGTGCGAGTCGGACTCGCGCACCGAGGGTATTTTTTATGTGAAACGTGAGTGAAAGGTAAATTGCGGTTTACTATTTATGACGTATTAAAAAAAAACTACTTACTAGATCTCGTTCAAACCAATTTTCGGTGGAAGTTTGCATTTGTACGTCATATATTTTTTTCAGTTTTATCATTCTCTTATTTTAGGAGGACACACATTTTACCACTTTGGAAGTGTCTCTCGCGCAAACTATTCAGTTTAGAAAAAAAAAGATATTAGAAACCTCAATATTATTTTTGAAGACCTATCCATACTCTCATCAAACCTATTTTTGAGTTTCAGTTCCAAGTATGGGGAACCCCCAAAATTTATTGTTTTTTTTTTCTATTTTTGTGTGAAAATCTTAATGCGGTTCACAGAATACATCTACTTACCAAGTTTCAACAGTATACTTTTTATAGTTTCAGAGAAAAGTGGCTGTGACATACGGACGGACGGACAGACAGACATGACGAATCTATAAGGGTTCCGTTTTTTGCCATTTGGCTACGGAACCCTAAAAATGTGTTTACTTTGCCGAAGTGAAAGTTCCTACATAAGACTAAAATAAAAATAAACCTTGGCTTTTCATTATTACAAGTTTGTTACATGAAGAAGATGAATTACATAGATATAAATATAACGCACAATGTCGGAGTAAGAATTGCAAGGCATAAAGATAAAGAGATGACAACAAAACAGTATACAGACGCATTCAGTGAACATGAGGATAGGACAGAAAAATCAGGTACCTATATTACAATATTGTTGGTTTGCTCACAAGTAAAAAAGTAAGAAAACAAGTAAAAACCCACAATTATTGGAATAATAAATTACATTAAATGAAGCTAGTATCATGTCTTAAAGTCTCCTGTTGCCGCTGGTGTCGTAGTGTATATAGTTTAAGCTTAGCTTTAAAACGTACCATACTTTGTAGGTTCCTGAGGGGTGGAGGAATGTTGTTCCAGCAGCGGCTTGCCATGTACCTAAAGCTCCCACGAAAAGCTGCCGAAGCATGTCCAGGTGTCACCAACTGTACACTGCAATTACGCGCCCCAAGTGACCTGCGAGTGGACATCCATGATAACTTCTCGAAGAGATATGATGGGGATTTGTGTTTTATTACGCCTTATAAGAGATATGCCAGATGTAGCTTGCGATTTTGCAAGCAGCATTTTGAGTATACTGTGCTTATTTAGAAATGGAGTCACATGGGCAGGGGCTCTTGGTAAAATGGTTAAGCAAAAAACGAGCACAAGCATTTTGTACCCGCTGAATGAGTCGCTTTGTTTTTGCCACAAGACGATGATCATAGACCAAATCCATATAGCTTAATTTATATAGAACACGTGTTTCAATCAACTGAGAGCGCAAGGTTTCATTAATGAACGGTCGTATGTTATACAAAAGCTTGAAATGAACACTTTCCTCTTTGGTTATCAATCACCTGACAGTATTTATGAACAAATGTAGTAATTGTAGTAATGACAGTAGTAATTGTCACTTGTCAAAGAAAATAAGAGTGACAGGTATGACATTTAGGTATTTAATGTGGAGTAACCACACTTTGGGACTTTAATTATGTATTGTAGCATGGGGGGATACGACATTAATAAAATTGAGCCACAATCAAGTGTTTTGTATTACCAATTCGAAGTCACTAAATAAATAAAGAATGAAATTCTGTGTCAAAAACATATTAATAATATCGTTACGTGTATTTCCAGAAAACTGAACGTAATTTGTACACAATGGAAATGTTATACGTATTTACAAATTTGCTGCCATGAACTCGCTTCGCGACTAGGTGTTGGAATACTGAAGTAAAGTTAATTAACTGAAACTGTCGCAATTTTCAATTTAATTACGCTTATACCAAAAGTGAAAACTTATCATAATATAATTATACTCGTATACCTAGTAATTGCTGCTTTTACGATCAGCGCCATTTTGTTTCCTTACATTATGGGCGGATTTAAAAAATAATGTAGATGAGAATACATCTCTAAGGCTGTGTGTAGCATTAAGTACCTAATACATGAATATATCCAGTGTCTGTTTCCAAATAAACACGAAGCTGGGTATCGGGACTTGCGAAAGCCAAACCCTAAGCTCCCTGCTGATACGACCTAGATACGACCCAATGGCCAAGTGCCTACTAATGTTCGAGTGCATATTATTATGACAACGAAATATCATAATATCCAAGGAAAGGTACTGTTGTGTTCCTGATTGTGAGTAATGTGATCAGAGTTCTCGAGGGTGTACGTATTGGCGGCAAGAGTCCTTCCTTTGACCCAATTCCAATGCTCTTGAGATCTATGGACCTTTACGGGGTTTGTAAAAAAAGTAGATACAATATCAAGCGCACGCCCTCAGCTCTTTTGTAGATCGATTTTCTAATGAAAACTTGTGAAGACGGCCGATTCTAATTTAACAATTTCTTGAGCTTTTGATCTTGTTAGGGTTCATCCATTAATTACGTCACACGAATTTCGAGGTTTTTTGACACACTTGGTGACGTCACATTTTTCAACGAAATCGGCAAATCGAATTAATTATAAATTATAAATTATTATTAATATTTTATTAAAATATTTTTGACAAGAGAAATATTAGTGATTTTATAACCCAAAACAGATTAGGAAAGAAAATTAAATGTTTAAAAAACGATCATTGTTCCAAATACTTATTTAAGTGTATACAGCGAATAAAATAATTTTTTCACATCACCTATTCGAAAAGGGAACTTTTCTTCCCTGCTAGGAGGGATCAAAGTGGCAGTTTTCTGTTCAAGGACATTTTGTTGCCAGTATGAAATATTGACACAAAGACATATGCTAGCAACAGAGTGGTCAACGCTTGGAACAAACTCCCAGGGGATGTAGTAGCGGCCCAAAGTGTCAATGAGTTTAAGAATAAATTAGATAAGCACAAAGCAAATTCTACTCAACACTGAGAACTTGGTTTATGACTCTGGATACAGGCATTATCAGTTGTTTAAACTGCCTGCCTGCATTACAAATAATAATAATAATAATAAGCCCGCAGGGCAGCTTGTGGCGAGCTGTTGGGGAGTAACGACCCCACGGACCCGAGTGCTCCCGAGAGTCGGTCAGGGTCTCCGTCTCCGGCGTGTCTTCATCGGTCGGAGTGGACCCCAAGGGGACCTGCAGGACTCTCAGCTCTGGCTTGCCTTCATTGGCCGTCCAGAGAGGAGTCGCTAGAGCTATATGCTCCAGGGGTGGAAGTGAAAGATGCATAAGACGCGAGTTGGCACAGTGGCTGGTAACAGCCACTGGGTAGAAAGCGGCACACACCTCTCGACACCCCTGAGCCGCTCACACCGGTGTTGCTCCTGGTCGTCTTCACGACGGCAGTTTCAGGGGCCCATCTAGTCGGCGGCAAGTCACCACCTGCCTCGATAACGTGTACAGACATTGTTATGGCAGGTGTCCGGAACTCCGGACCTCTCAGCAATAGCCCAATCTTTTTACCAGCCAAACTTCAATACCATAACCGGCACTCTTTTCCACTGTATTTATAATAGCCCCTACGCCTGTTGGGACCGATTTACGGGTATCTATTTGTACCCGTGAATGGGTTCTAGCAGTTGTATTACATAACAGCAAACTTCTCCAAAGGGCCTCTACGTGTTGGATTTGTATCCCCACGCACGCCTATCAAATGACCGGGATGTATATACCCGTGAGTTTATACGAGATACAAATAATAATAATAAATTAGTATGCATATAATCGATTACAATTTATTTATAATCGATTACGTGCATACAATTTTTCTAACTTAAATAATATTTTGTTGTAATTGTAAACAATAAATGTAATTAGTGTAAGTAGCATATTTAAATTAAGTAAATTCATTAATTAGCGTAATATTTACAAAGAAACGTAAAAAAACATTAGTTTAATAATTTAATTTTTATTTTGACATTTTAGGTCTCCTTAAACGCAGCCATACTTGTCTATGCAATTTAAAAAGTTTATATTTAAAAAGTTTTGCACAAATATTTCACAAAGCATAATTATGCGGTTCTGTATTGTGTATAAATTTGTAAATACTTAGTTTAAATCAATAACTTTATAATAATAAATATAAGTGAGCCCGCAGGGCAGCTTGTGGCGAGCTGTTGGGGAGTAACGACCCCACGGACCCGAGTGCTCCCGAGAGTCGGTCAGGGTCTCCGTCTCCGGCGTGTCTTTGTCGGTCGGAGTGGACCCCAAGGGGACCCGCAGGACTCTCAGCTCTGGCTTGCCTTCATTGGCTGTCCAGAGAGGAGTCGCTAGAGCTATATGCTCCAGGGGTGGAAGTGAAAGATGCATAAGACGCGAGTTGGCACAGTGGCTGCTAACAGCCGACGACGACGGCAGGGGCCCATCTAGTCAGCGGCGAGTCACCGCCTGCCTCGATAACGTGTACAGACATTGGTTATGGCAGGTGTCCGGACCTCTCAGCAATAGCCCAATCTTTTGACCAGCCAAACTTGTTGTATGTTTTGAATCCTAATATATGTATATAATTTCCTCATAGGTGATGTGAAAAGCAGTATGTGTCACATGGTAGCAAAATTATTTTCAACTTGGGCGTTAACACTTGAATCCCTCACTACGCTCAGGATTCTATGTTAATTATAGAATCCTTCGCTTCGTTTAGGATTCAATTGTACGCCCTCGCCGTAAATATGTCATTTTGCTCCCTTGTGACACAATCACTAAAATTAAGTTAAAGTGACGTCACAAAGTTTGTGACTCCCTCCTCCCCATTGTCACAACATGTACAATTTTCGTGACCAACCCTCCCCCCCGCCCCCCTAAACGTGTGATGTAATTAACGGATGACCCTTTATGGTACGACCTTGACGATCACTCACTGGAAGTGCACTGGGGAGTCGTGTCATTACGCATCTCGCTCATAGTTATTGGTACAAGCCAGAGATGCACTCTGTGAGTCGTTTCACGACAAGATGATAATTTTAACAAATTGTTATAATATATCAAAATCGGCATCCTGCATCAGATTTTAAACTCGTGCCCTTGATTCTAAATTATACAAAACCTAATACATACCAGTATAAAGCACCAATTCGAATCTTATGGATCGATCAGATATTCTTTGGAATAAGAATATTCCGACGCCTCGGGGCAACTCGATGCACAGTTTAGAAACTTATCGACTAACACATACATACACCTACATATTGCAGTTCAAGACATAATTATTAAGTTTTGGAGACAGGTGCGCTTATTAGAGTTATGCATACAAATATTAATGTTCTATGGGTAAAACCTAGTAATTGATGTTGATGCAGATTGCAGACATACGACCAATCCAATTTTTACGAGAAGCATAATAACATAACAATTTATACTCTCATCAGGCCCATTTTCGCGTATCATGGAGACCGTCCGTGAGGGTTCACCTTACAGAAGCCAGCATAACTGTGATCTAAACTTAATGGTTAATTTGGATCGAATACTCAACTGTGCTTTGAAAGCGCTGCGAGCAGCGGAATAACCACACTGCACAATTTTTTTTTAGCTGTAGGTAGGCAGAACATGATCCGGTTTTAATGAATCCGGCGGCGATGGCAGCGCTCACGTTAGGTTATAGATTTTAAGGAAATCTGCAATCCATTGCTATATTTAGTAAAAATAATGATTTAATCTAAGATATCTCACTCGGGATACAGAAAAAAAACCTTCTAACATCTTTAACCCTTTACTTACGGGGACTTTGAACACTCAGTCGCCGCTCAATACGGGCATGTATTGGCGAGAGTCAGCGGTTTGACATAATTTCACTTACTTATAATTATAACTTTTGAAGTACTACAGCTACGTGCTCGAAATTTCACACACACATTAAGTATAATATGTATAGTTAATAACTAATCACTTGTTGTATTTATATTCACTAATGTTTCTTATATCACGCTTAATATTAATCACTAAGAAATTGAAGAATTTTAAGTTACTATTAGCGAATTTCTCAAGATTAAGTTTTAAAGAATTAGTTTATTATATATGTAACACAACTACACGGTGTAACATGAGGAAACCGAATAATTTGAACGGCGTATTCCTGATCGTATTTAAAGACTAAAATGTCCTATAAACTTTTCTGTAATTCGCCTAGTTTCAGAATTAATACCAATAAAAAAAAAACAAGTTTTTATTGTTACATAGTGCAAAACACATTTTTGATAGCGATGTTGTCACCACTATGGGACGTAGTCTAAGTATCCTTATTGATAGATGTCAGAAAGTGACAAGTAACACTATGTAAAAACTAGGTTTTACGGGAAAAAAAGTAAAAGTCCGTTTTAAGTGATAAGTTTACCAATAATATTTACTTTTTATGTACAAATACATTTAAAAAATCGAAAAAAAAACATTTTTTTTTTAATGCGAATTTCACCTACACAGTAAATTTTTTCCTTCTTTTGGCCTCAGAAAAGCGTGGTTAAAATCTTTCGGTTTCCTCGTGAACACCTTGTATATACTTAAATGATGATAATTATTGAAATATTGCAAAAAATCAATTACTTAAAATGTTGCATAAAACCAATCTCTGCTACTGACGATAAATAGGGGATACCGCCGTTTAGCCAAAATACAAAATATTTTTCGCCAAATTTCACTTCCCAACAAACTTATGGCATCAGTTTCATTTCCCAAATGAAATTTTAGCAATTTTTTTTACTTCGCAACCATTTCATTTCCCAACCCCATACTTGCGAAATGAAAATGACGTACTAGGTTGGGTTAGGTTAGGTTGGATTATGAAAATTTGCGAAATTAAATTTCGCCCAAGTAAAAATATGGGATAAATAGTTTGGGAACTGAAAGTTTGTCAAGTAATTTTCGCCGAAACATCAGTAAACCGAAAAATAGCCCTACTGGCAACTTGGTTGACACCTAAAGGGTTAATGGCCTTTGTTCTTTTCTATGTGTATAGTTGTTATCTTGTATAGGGTTCTTCATCCCAAAGGTGACGAACGAAATCCTATTACTGTTTCCTCGAGCATAAGCATGTCATAATATAAAGGGCATACTATAAAAGTGACTTGTGTTAGTTGTAGGAGAGGGCGGCATATTCAGCATTTCGCGAAAGCATACGTTTTTTGAGATATTGGTAATGGAAATACGAATAGCACGTAACCGTCGTAGATATCGTGTGCAACAAAATGTCAAATGTTGCTTGTCACTTTTCTGACAAGGAACTCTAAAAACGTGGAAACAGTTCGTAATAAAAACATCAGCAAACGTGCGTTCCATTTTAAAATTTTGATCATCTCAAAACTCGTCGAGTCACCTCCCCATATACTTACCTAACCAATATCAATGTTTTTATTCCAGCTGCGAGTAAAGTCTGCATTAACCCAGTTGCAGCTCGCTTTTCGCTTCCTATCCTATGCCGATGCCGGAAGCAAAACAACTTACCTCGGTATGTACATATTTACTAGTTGTCCCCCGCGGAGATGTCTGTTTTAAAATTATTATTAAGATTTATTTGGATAAAGTACAATGATGTTTTTACTGTTTTTTGTTAACTTCGACTTTTGGCTAAGTACAGTTGTTAAGGAAAGTAAATGGTATAAGTAGTTAATTTTCGTAATTTTGGTGATTTATGTTTTCTAACTTTCATAGAAAATAATGAAATGCTCCATCTTACGCTATTGTGAAACAAGCATTACAATTAACTCAACCAAACAATCATGACAGGTCAATATCATGTCGGACATCTATAGTCCGAGATACGAAGACAAATTTTTGTTTTAAGAATTTTAAAATTATAAATTAGAAGTTTTTAAAGTAAATATGATAAAAATTACAAAGTCGCAATGGTTACCATAAATTGTGGTGTGGAGAGCTATTACGAAGACCGAGTTCCGCGTAGGGCCGAAGACCCGAAGAGACTGGGAGAGGCTCCCTTACACTTGAGACCGAAGGGCGTGCTTCGAGAGATTAGAGCTAAAACACAGAGTAATAGTACAAGTGTCTAAATGCTTAAGTCGAAGTCCAAGCTCCGCGTAAGGCCGAAGGACTGGAGCCTCCGACAGGTACATATTACGTACGAACCATGGCCGAGTTCTGCGTAGGGCAGATTAGAAGGCCCGTAGTGTTCGGGAGAGAAGCGCCCATACGCGCGGAGGCCTAGTGCGACAGGTTAGTTTTTTAACACATTAATGCATCAAGCGAGACCGAAGGCTTCCAACCCACGAGGTAAGTGATGTAATACAGAACAATGTAGGCACACTGAAGGTACGCTTCCTGCAACTTTCACAAGTAGATTCTGAAAGCAGAAGGCCAAATTCCGCATAGGGCCAAACTCTGAAGGCCTAGCTTAGAGAGGCGTGTCATCCGGGTCACCGCACTCATGGCAGACCGTGCTGGCTTCCCTCCTGATTCTATGCAGGTAATGACCGAAGCATCCATGCCCGGTCATTACCTGCGTCAGCCTAAACCCGATCTTGCCATGCCCCCTCTCCAGCCATTGGTCGAACGACGGGAGGAGTGCGAACTTCATAGAGGGAGTCCTCCAGGTCGTTTTTCCATCGGTCCCTCATCCTCATTTGCGCTTGGCGGCGCTCCTCTCTTAGCTCTTCGGGAGCGGGGAACTCATTCAGGGCCCTGCGCCTTTCCCGCTCTCTGTGCGCTTCTGCGAGCACCTGTGCGTCCAGCTCCCAGGGCATTGTGCCCGCTAAGGCGCATGCCGCCGCCCACGCCACCGTGCGGTAGCCCCGCACCACCCGAATGGCCACCACTCTTTGCGGGGCCCGGAGTCGAGCCCTATTTTCTGCATTGAGCCTGTCGGCCCAAATCGGCGCCCCATATAGGGCCATGCTCCGGGCCACCCCCGCGTATAAGCGGCGGCACGCGAGATTCGGCCCTCCCTGAAGCTGCCGCCGTAATTCGGGGAGCAAGTTGGCGGAAGTGCTCCCCGAAATTTTACCTGCGGTCCAGATGTATGCCCAGATACTTAATGTGGGCCTTCACACGGACCTATTCTCCGCCCACAGGGATGACGGTTGCAGCGGGCGGCTGCCAACCCCTGCCACCGAAGATGATGGCGTCCGTCTTCTGGAGGGCCACTTTTAGCCCCAGTAACCCTATGCGGGTGACCATTAGGTCCGCCGCGACTGCCGCTCTTCGCAGGGCTTCCTCCAGTTCAGCCCCCCGGACAGCCACCATCGTGTCATCTGCATAGCAGATGACTGTCATCCGGGGGAGCAAGACCCCTCTTATGGCCCAGTCGAACCCGATGTTCCATAGGAGGGGTCCTAACACAGATCCCTGGGGGACTCCGCATGTCATCGCTCGCTCAAGCCGTCTCCCGCCTTGTTCTTCGTAGATCACTACCCTTTGTGTGAGGTAGTGCTCCACCACACGCCTCAGATAGTGAGGCACTCCGTGTTAGCGGAGTGCCTCAACGATCACCGAGTACGGGAGGGAGCCAAACGCATTAGCGATGTAGAGAGACACCGCCACCACTCCTTCCTTTCGCCCCTCCGCGTACTCATGGAAAGCCCGTAAGGCGCCTAAAGCGTCCATCGTCGACCGCCCAGCCCGGAAACCGAACTGGCGGTCAGACACATTGGGCCCTGTCTCGTCCAGGTGCTGGATGATCCGGGAAGCAATGATACGTTCAAGCATTTTCCCGGTTTCATCCAGCAGCACTATTGGTCTCCATCCCGAAGGAGAGTCTGCCGGACGACTGTCCTTCCGGATAAGGCAAAGTCTCCCCTGCTTCCAGCACTTTGGAAACCGCCCCGTTCCAAGACAGTCGTCAAAGGGGTCTTTGAGACGGTCTCCGAGGTGCGTCAGCGTCACCGGCATGATACGGCCGGGAACGCCGTCTGGGCCTGGAGCCTTTTTGCAGCCTCGCAGTCGATAGATCGCGCGACCTATTTCCCCATCCGTAACAGGTCGCGCCGCAGCCGGCTCCATTGGCTCATCCAGGGGGCCCGCCATGTGGGGCGGGACGAAACCCGGCGCCGGTGGGAATAGGCCTGTCACTATTCTATTAAGGAGTTCGGGTTCCAGGGAGTCCATACCAGGAGCGTGGCGTAGCTTTGTGCGGAAAACTTTGTACGGTCGCCCCCATGGAAATAGCCATAGCATAGAAATAGCATGGATCCAGTGTAGCCAGGAACTCCTCGTGTGCCGACTCTTTGGCTTTGGCTATCTCTGTGGAGAGGGCCTCCTTGGCCTCTTTGAGGGCCATGCACAGGAGCTCCTCTTCCTCCGCAGTGTGTCTCCGTCGCCGCCTGCACCGGGTGTACGCTCGGCGCGCACTGTTGCAGGCGACACGGAGGACCGCGACCTCCTCCGTTCACCAGTACGCTCGCTTTTTATTAGGCGGCCGTCCCCCTTCATTCAGATTCAGATTCCCGGACTTACGGGCCTGTTCTAGCACGTTTTTAGCTTCTGTGCAGACTTCCTCAAGTATTTCCCCCTCAGTGATTTCCGGGACCATGGAAGCACGATCAACGCAATGAGAGCTGCTCTCCCTGATATCGGGGATTGGCTTAGTGTCCTCCGAGGACGTCCGACCCTTACTCCAGCGGTCGTCATCATCCATAGACTCATCTTCCTCCTAGGAATCTTGACCCACGCTATTACGCAGCTTGTTGCGGCCCGCCGACAGCCTAGCGTAGGCCCCAACGGCCTTTCTTCCTCCTCGAGCAGACATCTTCAGTTTTAGGCAGGGAGCCGCTGATCCCGCACCACCAGCCTTTCTCCCCCTGCGAGCCGAATTAATTTTTGGCGGCTCGTTTTCAATTTCCCGGTCCCCGTCGTTAGGATGGACCCTTTTGGTCCCCGCCTTGAGTCTTTTGGTGCCCGATGCTCCACGACTGAATCGCCCCTTGGAGTCCCGCGACAGCGAACCACCACCCCTCAGTCTTAAGATACCTAGATTGTAATCTGGGCAAATTCCGGCGTTCATTTCAAGGTCGTAGACGTTGGAGTGCGACAACAGGCCGCAGTCCTTCGCCTCCAAATCAACAAAATCCTCGTTCCAGTTTGCATCCATCCATCGGAGTTGCGCCAGAGTCGTGTTCACTAAGACCGGCACCATGCCGGCCTGCGAGGCGGTTGTTGCCCACCCCTGGATACGAAGGGCAGCCGCAGAGCGGGCGGGCATCCTCCATTTGGAGACCCGCCTGAGGAACTTTTTCGCAATCGACCTTATTCATTTTAACTCCCACCAATCTTTTTTTTTCAGGGGTGAGCTCCCCCGCACGCTAGGCACTGGACTCCCTCCAGCCACGCATCCCATCGGCACGATCCACTCACCTTGGTCGCTCGCTCCATGCAAGGAATTCATTAGGGTCGGTAATAATGGTCTCTCTACCGGTCAAGATTTCGATCGAGCAACCGGCAAATTCGGATTCAGCGGGGTCAAATTAGTTTAAAAAACCCGGTTGCCAAAAAGTAATATGATTTACCAGTCGAAATCTTTTTTTTTTTAAATATGACTAGACTAAAGTTACATTGACATTAAGTAATATGATTTGCCAGTCGAAATCGATTTTTTCAAAAATATTAATAGGCTTGATGACAAATTTTTATTAATGGTATCAATCGATCAGGTTTGTTTTTGGGATCAAATGTCTATACGGGACCATGGGCATTAAAGCAATACAAAAGTCAGAAATGATAGTCAAAGTCCGATAGTCGTATTTCACTCGCGAAACGCTCCTAACAAAACGATGTGAAAATAAGTAAAACTGAGATTTTGTCGGTGAAATATTGCATTTATGCATACTAGTATAGTTGCAATACAATCTTTTTTTGGAAAAAATTCAAGGAATCGAATTGTATCTTTACTTTATTCCTTTTTGGAAGTTAAAAAACTTGAAATTTTGAAACTTTTATATCCTGTATTTTTCTATCATTTTCATATAATATTATTTTATTATCCACATTATTGTGATACATTGCTGATTTGCTATCTATTTTACTAGATTTTGTTATAAAATTCAACATGTGTCACCATCCCTAATTGTACTTAAAAATTAAAGGATTTTAAAATAAAACTGAATGTATCTAATACCCGGTAATATGTACCTACCTGTTTTTCTTTTGTAAATAATAAAGATAAATAAAATATTGCTACCGTGTGAAATAAAGTATGTTTCCCTCCACGTATGATGGGGGTAGTTGGCATTAAAATTTAAAACAGCCTGAGCCGTAAAATAAAAGAGGCGGCTTCTTATAAGCTATTGTTTTTAAGTTAAAAGGGTGTTTGATCGATCAGGCATTCTTTACGGTAATAGAATTTTATAGTAAACTAGCTGTTGCCCGCGACTTCGTACGCGTGCATTTGTATTTTGGTGGTTATTATATTCTACATGAGCATAGAACATTATGCAGCAAAAGATAGCAGTACGGACGGTTAATCATTTGTTAATAATTGATTATATTTGTCTGTCACAACACAACCTCACAACCTACGAAGTTTCAAGCTTTTAACTGAAAAAACACACACACATACAGCGGTGGTGGCCGAGTGGATATGACGTCCGATGAATGAGTTTTTCGTAACTTTATGTACGAAATATCATTGGATATTTACCAATAGCTTTTCGGTGAAGGAAAACATCGTGAGGAAACCTACATACCTATATCTGCGAAGAAATTCGAAGGTGTATGTGAAGTCCCCAATCCGCATTGGGCTGGCGTGGAGACTTTAGCCCTCTCGCGAATGAGAGGTCTGTACAAAGTAGTGGGACGTATAAAGACTGAATTATTAATAACCATAGAGTAACTTATACTAGAGCGGTACTGTCATAGTAAATTTTGTAACCCCAGTAAATTCACTGCCATCTGTCGACACACTTTAAAACTAAAAATAAATATTTATAAAAATACGATAAAATGTATTTAAATATGGATAAATGATTTTTTTATTTGCATTAATTATTTTTATATGATTTTGACCCATATTCTTTCACTGGTATGCGTTAAAATTATAAATAACAAACGAAACAGTCAACGCCCTCTATACGAGTGTAGGCCAAAACTAGTGGCGCCATCTGATCGAGAATCAAATTTTCGTGATTTTCGAGGCACGTTTTTTCCTTAGACTGTATCCATCTATTACGGAGTTATATCTATCTTTGTTAATAACTAAAAAAAATATTCTCGATATAAGAACCCCCTTAGAAGATTTTTAAGTCCACTTTAAAAAAAACTTTTATAAAAAAAAAGATAAACCGACTTCAAAAAGGATGAAATTAAATATTATCCTTTTTAGGGTTCCGTGTTTAAGTATATGCGTTACCAACTGATATGTTTGAAGTCGGTGCCAAGCCAAGTACTCCAAGTAGTAACAATACCAGTCAAAAATAATCAGCTTTATGTCTATAAATCCCAGAATCAGAATTTTCCTCGAGTCCGTCTGGGAAATCATTCCTGTCAGTAAATCCATTCTCCGCCCCGCCACTGACCCAATCCCTCAAACCCCCCGATCACTCAACCTCACAGCATATCAACCCCTGATCACTGAACCCCTCAACCCTAAACCACCAACCCTTCAACCGCCATTCCCCGACCCCTAACCCCAGACCCCTTAACTCCTAACCCTAACCCCCAATCCCACTCCCAACCCCTCAGTCTCCGACCCATCAACTCACCTCCCCTCAACCCCCAACCTCAAACCCCCCAAACACTAATACCCTCTACCTTCACCTCTCAGTCTCTTTGGTTGTTTCCAACACTACCTACATCAAAAATCATAATACACATACGAGGGAAGTTATCAGTAGCCTTACCACGAGTTTGACATTGATATATTCGCTATCGTGTGCGTAACTTACTGTTTATGCATCTCGCTCGTACTGGCGTATTAGTGTACAAAGTAAGTTACGAAGAATATTTAGTGCCAAACTCGTGGTTAGGCTACAGTTGCACTACATCAAATTGGTGGTTTTGGTGAGGAAATGCTTGAGTTACTTAAGAAAACGACCAAATCACCATACATGTGCCTTTAAAAATTGAGGAGTTCCCTCAATTCCTCATGGATCCCATCATCAGAACAGCACCAGATTAATGTGGAACCACCTTGGAGGTAGTTCCTTTCAAACAAAAAAAGAATTGTGCAAGTCGGACAACGGGTCTCGGAGTAATCGCTGAACATCCTAAATTAAAAAAATCATCATCACTACCTTCAAAACAATCATCATCATCAGGTCCACTTCATCAAATTGGTCGTTTTCGAGAGAAAATGCTCAAGTTGCTTATGAAAACACCCAAATCACCATACATGTGCCTTTAAAAATTGAGGAGTTCCCTCAATTCCTCAGGGATCCCATCATCAGATCAGAACCAGATTAATATGGGACCAACTTGGAAGTAGCTCCTTTCGAACAAAAAAATAATGACTCAAATCGGACCACGGGTCTCGGAATAATCGGTGAACATACATAAAAAAAAAAAACATAGCCACAACCGAATACAGAACCTCCTCCTTCTATGAAATTGAAGTCGGTTAAAAAATAATGTTCGCTCCCGATGCACTCTTTTAATAACCCATTTTAACTCCCTTAGGGAAATTTCTAAAACCGCTGAAATTACTTTTACAAAGATTCAAGTCCCGCGCTCAAAAAAATGTTTGATCTCCATACAAATTTTTAACCCATGAATCAGTCAGTCAGTTAGGACACACGCATTTTATACATATATTATATAGATAGATTTAATATAACATGATTCTCATAATATTATTGACATTTGTATTTTTGTTTTTATTGGTTTTTTGACATTTGTACCTATATATTATTATTTTTAATGAGGTTTTAATTTTTTTTTATTTAGTGTTGTGTATTTTTAATTATATTTTTATTTTAAATTATGACATGTGTTTTTGAGATTAAAGATATTGAATTACTAGGTGTAATGATTGATTTCCACCAGAACTATCTCACTACACCACCGCCACCTCTGGTACCTCTACTAGGTACCTCTACTATTATACCTACTACTAACACGACCACAATAAATTGGTTCGACTTTCCTTAATGTTAGTAATATTTTGTAAAATGTTATATGCCTAAAAGGCTGCGCCAATGCGTTAATTACGCATGTTTCCACTTAATTGCTTTAATAAGACTCCGACCGCTTTCATTACAAAATTGTGAACAAATTGCACCATTTTCAACAGTAGCCCTCTCGACCACTCAGAAAATGTACATTAATGTCGGAGAATAAATAAGTTAACTAAGTCGGTTAAGTCTATTTGTACTCGGAAAGTGGTCTAGGCCAAACCCCGGTCTTTCCGGCTCATATTAAAACAGTTATCGCGCGATCTTAACTACTCTGTACCTACTGGAAACTATAAGTACCTATAGGCCTCCACGAAAATGATATACTTATTTTAAATTTACACATAAAAAGCGACCTTATCATAAACTTTTTAACGTCCCATTCACTATGCACCTGGCCCCGCACAGAAATGCTCTATTATTTCCCGAAATTAATTTGATAAAAAGCTTGTACTGTTTTAGACTTTAATGGATAAAAAATAGGAAAGATATTGCAGTGGTCGAAAAGTTGTTATTTGACTAAATTTCGCTGTTATTTGAGACTGGTTTTTAATAGTAGGTACTTATCTATTGTTCTCGGTTGAATAATGTAGGTATAACTGAATCCACGTATTTGAGAATCTCACATGTACTACACGGTAACCTACTGTTATTTTCTTTCACATTATCAAACTATTAGCCATGCCAGGTTAATATACATTACCTAGGTATACATTACCTACTCTTATTACTCCACGTTCGCGCGAGTTCTTCCGAAAGAAAACGGATTCACAAGAATAATCATACTCGTAGTAAGGTATAAGAGTTTCTTTAACTAAATTTAGCATGTAAGTAATAAAGTAAACTGATAATTTCTCGCTACAAATATTATGTTGAATATTGTTATAGGTATCTACCTATCTACACTATGTTATTGCAATACCAAAATAAAAAACTGGCAAATTACACGCTATTAAGAAGTTTAACTAATTATCCTAATTACAAGACTTGAAAGTCAACAAGTTTCTAAAGAGCGAACTTGTTGGGATATAAACAAAGTTCGCAAACGTTCTCGACTGTTAGTAGTTATATCGCACGCGAGCTCATCTCGTGCGTGACAAACAATCCCGTCCTAGGGCCGTATTCAGAAACGGAAACTCGGTAGCTATAAATATTAAGTCATTTTTGTGTTTAAATAGTACACAGCGCCATATTTTACGGTTCCGTACCCGAAAGGCGACTAACGGTTTACTACCCTATATTTTAAATACCTCCTCTGTCCGTCGTCCCTATGTCAGCGCGCTCTATTTATCTCTAGAACCCTAACTTTCTTAGGGCCACTTGCACCACCAATCCAGGGTTAGCCGTCGGAGTTACTGTTAACACAGGGTTAAATTGTACTGGTAACTCCGGGTTTAACCGGTTAGCCCCGAGTTAGTGGCTAACCCTGGATGGCGCAAGTGGCCCTCAGGGTGTTTTTACCTCTTGCCGCTATAAAAAAGTAAATATATTTAATTTAATTGAAATTTGCATACACAAGACGTGACCTTTTGGAGTTATTTGACGACTTGTCGGTTAGCGGACTCAATGGCATGATGCGTAATAGAGTAATTAAATAGATCCACCTGAAAATTGTTGGTTAGACTTACAGGCGTATTCTGATTTAAATAACAGGGTGTGAATTACATCTGGATTAGTTATGGAACTGATCTTTCAGTGTCAAAAGTAACGCTTTTGGTTGAAGAAATGTCACTTTTGTCACTAACAGAAATTAAGTAACAATTTATATTCATATGTTAATATTATTTAAATATTTTATTAATTTGTGTTTGTAAAATAGTATTGTAATGTAATTATGATGACATTTAATGTAATGTTTTAATTGTAATATCTTTAATTGTACTTTATCGTTTAGTTTAGAAATGACGTCTGTACCTACCTACCTATTATTTAAATATTTTCTAGTTATTTTAAAGAAATTCTTATTGGAAACTTAATGCAAATACGAAACTGTGTCCTAGAAATTGAATAATTTATTGAACATTCAACTTTTCTGTACTGTAATGTTGGTTGAGTGAGCACCTGTATCCAATACTTTACCAATATCATTCTGATTCGCCAAATGCACATTCAGGAATAAAGCTTCTAATATCCGACCGACTACCACTTATTACACTAAGTGGTTTTTGATATATTGAGGGATGTGACTAAAACGCTTCTAATAAAAAAGTGATGTGAACCTGAAAGTTTTATAGGATAACATTTTTAACGAAACCTAACCTTACGTAAGTTACGTACCTACCTTGTATTATAGTTGTATATAAGCTATCATACGTAAACTAGTATTTTTAGTATCTTACCCCATACCCGGGAGTTTGAAATGTTTGAACCAGTTAGGCTTAGGTCCCTAATATTTCCACAATATCTTTATCCACGCTTTGCGATATCAATCTACGGTAAGAGCACTAGGTACAATTGTAACGGCCACCGGAGACTCCGAGTTTTATCGAGAGAGCAGTAGAATAGAGAGGTAGAGCTAACGAAAATATTATGTATCTAGTTAATTAAGATCGCGAGGCGCAATTTACAAGATGTTTTTAATACCTAATACTAAAATGCAAAAAAATCAGTGTCAAAACTTTATTTCATATCAAAAGCGACGCTTGGCCAAAGTACCGACCCTTTATTAAAATTTCTCCCAACATTCAACCTTAACAATATTTTCGGGCCAGTGAGCTGGAAAGAAAAATGCTTTTTTAACAGATTTGGCATATTTTATTATAATAAATTAAGAGGTGACCAACGGTCTAAAAATGCAAAGGTAATTGGTAACATTTCGTTAATACTACTTTCAGAATATCGTTTTGTTTGCGGTCCCATTTCTTACCGAATATAATAAATACGCATGGATAACCTGTTCAAGTAAACGATTTAGATCGTATGATTATTTATTGATTTTGCCTGGAAAACTATTTTGATTTGGTAGCGGTGTGGTTGTGATTGAGATTGATAAACATTGAACAAAGTTCCGATTCCGATAATTTTTAGGGTTCTGTTATCAACTAGGAACTCCAAAGGATTTGCCACACTGGATGCGTTCTGCGGGCAGCGGTCAGGTCAAACTTCAACTTCAAAGGTTGCTGTCAATGTTGTTCATACATAATGCGGGTTTGACCTGATCGCTCGGCTGACCGCATAACGCATCCAGTGTGGCAAATCCTTTATAGTTACGCCTTGTGACTGCCCAAAAACAAAAGACTAGAAAACGTTTCTAACTATATTGTAATATAAACTAGTAGTATCAGTGTGTGCGCAAATATTTGAACTGAGATAGTTGAGGTGCAGTAGGTTCAGAAAACGGAGTTTTTAAAAAGTCGTAGCGCGTTTTCGGATCACAAATATCACAATACGGCTGCCATAAATTTCATTAGCAATCTAGAGGCCTCTCTCGAGGGGCTGTATCGATTCGATTCCTGACTTTTTGACTTTCGCTCGATGGAAAAAAATCACGAACATAAACTCTAAAAATTTGTAACAAATTATGCACAAAAGCTAAAAATATGAAAATTACTTCTAAAAATCAGCAATTTCATGTTTGAGGGAACGTATCGATTACGTTTTTAGTTATTTAAACGTAAAAATAATTATAATGGAAAAACATGATATCCACGCTCCCGGGCACGCACTTCAATCTCACTCACGCTTACGCTCAGTATATAGCATATTACTTACAATGTACAGTAATACTGCAGCAAAAACGCTGGTGCAGTCTGAATCGGAATCTTTCAGATTCCGATTTGATCGAGATAAGATTATAATTGCATTACAATAGATTAATAATGTAATGACTAATGTGCATGAAGTACATAATATGTATATAAGAACTAGTTTGGTAGTAAGGAATTAACCAGAACAAGTCTACCATTCAACGGTACCTTTTACTCACAGCTGTCCTTGCAGCGACCAATTATTTAAAGTGACGTAGCCCTCCAGTGGTGAAGGCCGGATCCGGCCACTTTTTCTTTAATATATGACATCTATTACAGTTTTTAATTTATATATAGTAGTGTGACTACTTAAAAAAAAAAATATTTAATAAAATAATTTGATTTGTTCCCAAACTTGTTTATATAAACAAAGATTGGTCTGACTGATTGTAAACATTATGAACAAAATCTTGTCTACAACATTAATATTAGATGCCGGCTCTCCAAAAGCCGTGTATGTGACATGTAGTAATGAAATTTCACTTAAGGACTCGACTCTCGAAGATTCAAGCAGCGCTCCGGGCCCTCGACACTACACGTCGTTTTGACTCCTAAAATTTAATCTGCAAAGGGACGAGAGGGTAAAACTGATAATGTTCTGATTCTGAGTGATCTTATTCAGGGATAAATTAGATTACGAGTAATGATTGTTATTTAAGGCTTTACAAATTTGTTTAAAGTTGCCTGGTATTGGACATTTTACCAATTTATTGAACTGGGTATGACTTTTTGAAGACTTAAAACAACGTACATTTTAATAACCACAAATAAGGCCAGTCATAAGTTTGTGTTATGAAACATTTTACACGATTTTTTTTATTTACAAGGAAAGGTACCTAATCAACTATCAGACCGTAATGTTTTTCTAGGAAACACATTAAGTAGTACCATTAGGTCCACATGGCAGTTTTAACGTTACGTCAGTAAGTGCGATATGTTGAATAAAAACGCGTTTGTATCTGCAGTCAGCCATTCAATCTTTAGCTATGTAGTTACAGCCAATGAAATACGGCGTTTCGTGAACTAAAGATTTCCTTTGGCAGGATCGGTCCTTAGGACCTAAAGATCGATTTAAGAAGTGGAGCTACCAAGGCTTTTGGTGTCAATTTTAAGAGGGTGGGGGGGGCTCTCAACTTTGTCTTGATACTATGGTATCGTTTATTTACATCATTCAAGTATTCAAGTAGTTTATTTTAATGAATAAATGAAATTATTTAATCCAGAAAATATTTACATATAAGGTTAAAACATTTAAAGCGAATTACATAATAATATATGATTAATTAAATTAAATTGAGACGTACACAAACACAAAAATCTTTAAATAAGGACCTGCGTCTCGTCTCGTATTTGCTATCACTAAAGCTACTAAGCCAAATTTGGTATTGTTTTCGTCTAAATCGGGGATGCCTAATTCATTTATGGTATCACAATGACACCATTCCGAAGTTAAAATACATATAATATAAAAAAAAACAACCTTTTATTAAATTTCTCTTCACCCTTAAACCGCTGAACCGATTGAGTGGAAATTTTGTACAGAGATAGTTTGAGTCCTGGGAAAGGACATAGGATAGTTTTCATCCCAAAAATCATCCCTGGTATGAAAAGGGGGGTGGAAGTTTGTATGGGGAATCAATAACCGCTGAACCAATTTAGATGAAAGGTATGGTCTACATCTTTGATTTACTTGATAATGATACCAAACGAGACTTAGAACCTAAACTTAAACAGTTGTTAACCTCAGACGACGGCGAAACTGAAACTTGACACGAACCCGACCCTGACCAGACCCGGATCCGAGTCCGGACTTTGACCTGGAGTCGCGCCCCAACCTGCCTCAGGCTAGACTCGGATCGGGACCTTGTTCCAGATCTGTTCCTAAGCTCTAAACTAAAGCAGAACTAAACTTAACTATACCTTTTATCGAGACAATTCTAAAAACCCCAAACACATTAGGTTTCCTGGTTTTAGCACAGAGTTCCTATGGCCACCTCCTGTCTCCATCATCAGATCAGCTCGATGGTATCATAATATAGCATTGTCACCCGACTTACATATGTATGCTAATTTTCAGCTTCATTGGAAGTCGGTCAAATTTAATTTGCAAGATTTGACCGTACAATACATTGCAAGTTAATAAAAAGCTTGTAAAAAAATAACCAGGCTTAAATCCGAAACCTAGACGTATTAGAACAAAGGCGGAACCAGATTCGGATCCAGACCTGAATCAGACTCCTCTTTTTATTGACAGGCTGGCCCGAATATTAGACGAGGAAAAATATGAAAATTAAGGGAATGCGAGTTTAGTTGCATAGGGTTACTTCTTTGTGTCATTCATAACAAGACCGTAAAACTAAAAATGGAAACATAAAAACTATTTTAAACCAAGGAGAACTTCAAAGAGGATCAAATTTGTATGCATTATGTGTTGCCAACTAATATGTTTAAAGTCGGTGCTAAGTCGGCTTTTAAAGCGTTACCAAAAATCCTACCGATCGAACATTGTGCGGACAACAACTGCGATCAATCTGCATTTATCTGGGCTCAGATTTCGTAATCGACGTAGATAGTTGGAGCGTCACATAGATGCAAATTTCTGAGAACTAGCTCCCTTAAATAAACGATAGTGTAACGTCTCACTTCTAATTAGCTGTCCTTTGACGCGGCAGTTACTGCGGCAGTAAATGGGGAGAAATCTGAAGCTTAATCTAATGTTGACCACAACTAATAATAAGAGTATGACCATTTTACTAGGCAGATGTACTACATCATCATCATCATCATATCAGCCAGAGGACGTCCACTGCTGGACATAGGCCTCCCCCAAAGAGTGTCACTATGACCGGTCTTGCGCCACCCGCATCCAGCGGACTCCCGCGACCTTTACCAGATCATCAGTCTACCTTGTGGGGGGTCTACTCACGCTGCGTCTTCCGGTACGTGGTCGCCACTCGATAACCTTTCCGCCAAATGGCCGTCGGTTCTACGTTCAATATGCCCCACCCACTGCCACTTAAGTTAAGCGATTCGGAGGGCTACATCGGTTACTTTGGTGCTGTTGCGGATGGCCTTATTTCTGATGCGATCACGCAGAGAAATTCCCAGCATAGCCCTCTCCATTGCCCTTTGGGTAACTTTGTGCCTTCTTATAAGGCACACAGTAAGCGGTCACGTTTCAGTTCCATATGTCATCACTGACAACACACACTGGTCTAAGACTTTCGTCTTGAGACACTGCGAAATATTGGTCAAAAAGATGTGCCGTAGCTTCCCAAACGCTGCCCAACCGAGTCGGATTCGTCAATTAACCTCTTTCTCGAAGTTCAACCTACCTAACTGGACAGTCTGTCCTAGGTATATATAATCATCTACAACTTCAAGTGTAAAATCTCCGATTGTAACCGGAGTTGGTTCTACATGGGCATTTGACATGATCTTCGTCTTGTCCATGTTCATCCTCAGACCAACTCGCTCTGAAGCTTTGCTGAGGTCATCGAGCATCATACTTAAATCCTCCATGGTCTCAGCCAAGACTACTATATCGTCCGCAAACTGAAGGTGAGTGATGTACTCGCCGTTTATTTTGAGGCTAAGCCTTCCCATGTCCAATATATTGAAAACATCCAATGTAGCGGTAAACAGATTAGGAGAAATAACATCCCCTTGCCTGACCCCGCTGCAACGGAATAGGCTTCGAGTTCCGGTCCTGGAGTCGTACAATCACTTCAGCACTTCGATATAGCGGTAATCCACTTTGCACCTCTGGAGAGATTGCAGTACAGCCCAGGTTTCGATCGAATCGAAGGCTTTTTCGTAGTCCACAAACGCTAAGCAGAGAGGCAGGTTATACTCCTCAGTCTTCTGTATTACCTGACGGAGCGTATGGATGTGGTCTACGGTACTAAAGCCTCTTCGGAAACCGGCTTGTTCAGGAGGCTGGGAGTCATCTAGCCAGATGGCTAGATGACATCTAGATAGATGTACCACGGTGGGCTGAAAATCGCCCTTCATAGAATTAGAAACTAAATTTTTAAAGTGTTCGTTTCTTATTGAAAGAGGTTTATTTGAACCAAAATAAATGTCAGTTAGGAGGTCAAACCATACTATTCTACCTTAGGGATGGCCAGGGGGTGCCAACACAACAACAAGCGCTCAGGAAATTGTCATATATACTTGGAAATTTCGATACATGCCACCGTGACGGGATGGCCGAGCGATCTAGGCATCTGTCGCGCAGAGGACGCTGGTTCGGTACCAGCTCTGGACACTGGTGGAGGCATTGGTGATTTTTGCCTAATTCCTCAAAAACAATATTATTCAACATTTACCGGTCGCTGTAGTAAAACCTAAGATTTACCGAGTCAACGTCAGTAAAAGTATAAAATTCGGGCTTTTACCAATACGAGTTGGTGAATCTTAGGTTATACCATACTTCGAGCTTTTAGATGAATCGCTACATGACGTGTTTAGGGAAAAGCGCTTTTTGACACTTCAAACAAAAAGCCTGAAAGGATGCCCGAAAAGGGTAAAACTGTTTATACTCATCAAAAAATGTGCCTAGTTATACTTCTTGTACTTACACAGTTTACACAATAAATATTTCTGATTTCTGATTTCTTTACGTCACCCTTCGCAACAACAATCAAAACTTATCTCAACTCATTAAATTCAGCATTTTAGAAACTGCATTCAGAGAGGAAAATCGAAATATACTTTTATATACGTATCATATTTAACTTTAATACTACCTTTTACCCTAAAAGCTTAATTCGGGCGGTTGAAAAAGTTTGTTAATGCTAACAAACTTTTTCATCTGCACTATCAGCACTATACGTTTTATAAATATTTTAAAACAGTGTCGAGAACTTACCGCAGAATTTCCGACATAACATACATAACAGTATTGTAATTTCTATTACTGTAATAAACTCTTTTTAACCGACTTCAATTTTTCTCAATTCGGTTGTATGTTTTTTTTTTGTTTTTTTTTTTATTTTATTTTTTTAATGTTTGTTACTCCATAACTCCGTCATTTCTGGACCGATTTTGAAAAATTCTGTTTTTGTTTGTAAGTATATACATACAGATTGGTCCCGTTTTTGTCAAAAAGCAGTTCTGATGATGGGATCCATGAGGAATCGAGGGAACTCCTCAAATGTTAAAGGCATACATATAGTGATTTTAGTATTTTCATCAACAAATCAAGCACTTACATTTAAAAAAGTGACATTTGAGGAAGTGCAACTGCTGATGATGATCAGAACGGAACTCTTCAATGACGCATAGTTAACGTTTGGCGATTTGTCCTCTTCGTTATGTTTGTTAAGCAAGTTAGGTTTTTAAGAAACATTTTTGTCAAGCTCGAGTTCTGATGATGGGATCCATGAGGAATCGAGGGAACTCCTCAAATGTGAAAGGCATACATATAGTGATTTTTGTATTTTTATAATCAAATCCAGCACTTCCATTTTAAAAAGTGACATTTGATGAAGTGGAACTCCTGATGATTATCAGAATGGAACTCTTTAATGACGCATAGTTTACGTTTGGCGATTTGTCCTCTTCTTTATATTTGTTAAGCAACTTAAGTTTTTAAGACATATTTTTGACATTTGATGAAGTGGAAACTGCTGATAATGATCAGAATGGAACTCTTCAATGACACATAGATCACGTTTGGCGATTTGTTCTCTTTCTTATGGACCCAGACCTAAACTTGGACCCGGACTCGGTCCCGGACCCGGGTCTGGACGTGGACCCCAACTCGGACCCGGATCCGGACCGAACTCTGACCCAAACTTGGACCCGGACAGCCGGACACGGACCCGGACTCTGATCCGGACCCAGACCCGGACCCGGAAATGCTACTAGAAAAGTGGGTTAGGTGGGTGGTTGGGTTTTGAACTGCGATTCTCACAGAACAGAACTGCTATCAGAAAAGTAGGTTAGGTTAGAGCTGTGACCCTTACAGAAACGAAATACTATCAGAAAAGTAGGTTAGGTTAGGTTAGAACTGCGACCCTTACAAAAACGAAATGCTACTAGAAAAGTGGGTGGTTTTACCTCCTTTTCTACATAATTAGGCAAAAGATGCTATCTTTTTCATTTCATTGTCTGGAATCTAAGAGTGCACCATCAACAATAAGTACTGTGCGGTTTAAGAGGAATTTCCTCCCGCGTACGCTTCGGCTGTGGAATGAGCTCCCTGCCGAGGTTTTCCCGAGGGGCTACAGTATGGGGTTCTTCAAAAAAGAAGTGTAAAGGTTTTTAAAGGGTCAGCAACGCGCGTGTAATATCTCCGGTGTTGCAGGCGTCCATAGGCTACGGTAACTGCTTACCATCAGGCGGGCCGTATGCTTGATTGCCACCGACGTGGTATAAAAAAAAGTGAACTTTCAGCGGTCCCCATTGAAGTCGGTTTTTTTTTCTTAAAAATTATTCATTGTACGTTGGAAACTTGAATGATAAACTTTTGATATAGCCATGCGATAATTTTGTACTAATGCCGCATTTAGACTATCAGACTAATATGATCATATAGATAAAGTATTCATTTAAATATGAATAACCTCCTATGACGGTGTAATAACATAATTATGTTTCATAATTGGTCATAATATTGTTATTACACCATCATAGGTTTACCGCATTTAAATGGCTTCTTATGATCATATTTCTATGATAGTTCAATTGCAGCCTAAGAGTGCAATTACATTCGTACCTGTGCGAAACGACTTTTAATACAAAACGGGTGTCAACAATGGACAAAGTTCGCCCTTTAATATCTTCATATTTGAATTCCATGGTCTGATCATGGCCAAAATTGATAACAGAGGATCTGAAATCCGTGGCCACGCAAACTTAAACAAACGGCCGCCATCTTGTTTTTTTTTTTATTTTTGCTTTAATCGTGGGCAAATTGTTGGACAATTTTTGTATATTTTGTCATGCGATCATCCTAAATTTTAGATAACCAACATTTTGGACAACGAAGAACGCTGCACTTACTTGCATAAAAAAGATATAGTTTACTCATTTAATTTAGTTCTTGAGTGACTACTCGTATTTTTTTTTTCTGTTTGGCAGCAAACAATTTATGTTTTTGTTGGTTTGGCACCGACTTAAAAAACTATGTACTTGGACCCGGTAGGTCCGAACCATCCAACCATCCATGTATACTAAAAGGTTCTCCAGATTCCAGAATGTAACAAACAATTTTCTGAAAACCGCACCAAAATCGGTACAGCCAAACGCTAATAAATGGCTATATTTGATAGTCAAATCGCTGTTCTAGACCACCTTAACATTTCGTCATAAGCGGCTGAGTGGTTTGCGTCCTACCTTTGTGGTCGTCGGACACTTTCCGATTGGTGTGATCTCGGGTGTTCCGCAAGGTGGGATACTCTCATCCCTACTTTTTTCTATATTTGTTAATTTAATTACCCCCTTCATAAACTACTCATATCATTTGTACACCGACGATCTGCAATTTTACACTCAAGTGAAAATCGACGATATAGACAAGGCTAAGACGACGATTCGAATCTCGCTTCAAAAATAATTTGACACAAACCTCCTCAAAATTAGTTATTCATAAAAATGGTCCCTACCCGATGTCAATTAGAATTTTTAATAAGCTGCCTAACCATGTTAAAAATTAGCTAAATAATTATAAGTTTCTGAAGAATTTAAAGGCATTCCTCGTAGACAAAGCATTCTACTCTGTAAAGGAATATCTGGACTCCTGCGATAATGCTTAATATTTACTCGTGTCGTCCTCTGTGCCACCCTTATATGTATACGGCAGGCCATTACATGTAAACATAAGTATTTAATAATTTAAGTAGCTGATTAGTTTGTAATTTTATTGCAGTGCCCTTACAGGGTTGTGTTGCAACATAATAATAATCTTAAGATCTTTTTGTACACACAAAGCAATGATTAAATGAGTATGAGTATGAGTATGAGTAAGACCTTTCCAGCATTTCATCTTGGTTTAATGATTTTGGGATCGCTGTTAACCTGTCTAAGTGCCAGGCAATCGTTCTTGGGAGTCCTACACTCTGACTGTATACACACCTGAGACCGATTCTTTTTGAGGGTACTATAATACCACTTTCATCGCAAGTGAGTAACCTGGGGTTGATCATTGATCGGGGCCTAACTTGGGAGCCACAGTTGTCTGACGCGTGTCGAAGAGTCACAAATACCCTGAGATCTTTGTATAGGTTCAAGTATTTCCTACCGGCTAGTACTAAGATTCTTCTCATACGAGTACAGGGTCTAGTGCTTCCAGTCATCGTTTATAATAGTGACGTGTGCCAACCTTTCACAAGGACTCTTGGACAGATTGGATAGGCTCCTAAACAACTGTGTCAGTTTTATCTTCGGCCTTCGCAAGTACAACCATGTCTCTGCCTTTCGACAGAAACTTAATTGGCTCTGCATACGAGAACGCAGATGCCTCAGAGTGCTGTGTATGCTCTACAGCATATTAAATGACCCAGCAATACCGGAGTACCTGCGATCAAAATTCCAATTTGTTATCGCACAGCCAGGTCGCGAGCTCCGTTCCTCCCGTAAACTAACGTTGTCAGTCCCTCTCTATCGCTCCGGTTCTATGAGTAATTCCTCTACTATACATGCGATTCGTCCCTGGAACCCCCTTCCTCTTGAGATACGGCAAGCACAGACCAAAGCTTCGTTTAAGAGCAAGTTGCACCTTCTAGAAATTATATATATATCAAGCAAGTTACGTAGCAAGGTGCCTCCGTAACTTGCTACGTAACGTAATATATATATATATATATATATATATATATATATATATGTTTTATCTATATCAGTAAGTGTATTATATCAATATGTACCTATGTTTAGAATTAGTACTATGTTATTTGGCATAAATATTTGTATTTAGTATTCAATTTCTCTTATACCTAGTTAAGTGTATATATTTCCCGCACCTATCACTATTTGCCTTCTGGCATTAAGTTTGCCTTTTGTACAACTTTTACTGTGCAATAAAGTTTAAATAAATAAATAATCGTGGACAAATAAACATACATAGATACATACATACATATACACATACAAATATACATACATACATACAAACATACGGGTAAAACTGAGAACCTCCTTTTTTGAAGCCGGTAAAAAAATGGCCGCCATCGCGATTTTTTCATTTTTGCTCTGCGCAAAATTTGATATCTTGGAATACGAAAGATCTGAGAATACTAAATATAAACAGCCTACTGTAAAAACTTAGCTTTCTAGGGCAAACGGGCTGAGGGTTGATTTAAATCAGTCATTCAATCAGGACTTTTAAGTTATATGGTATGGATTACCAATTCTAATAAACCTCAGTTATTTTACTGCTAAAATGTAGGTAGACACAGCTTTTCGTTGATTTGATTATACATAAGTACATATCTGTAAATGTCTGATGGCTGATATGTTTTAAGTTAGAGCAAAATCCGTTTTTACTTAGCGATTAAATACTTATGATGGCTAGCGTCAAGACGTGGCTAGTGTTCCACTACTTAACTACTTAGCATTGTGTGCGCTCTTAAGTCAGCTTGAGAAATTTAAAATTGCCAAATAGTACATAAGTATATACTGAAATAAATGTCATATACTAAGAAAAAATGACCAAGGCCTCCAGTCAATAATTTAATTTGTTCTTATACTTCTAACAGTAGGGGCATTTCACGTCAAGCGGGCAGCAAAAAAATTGTCAGGTTCTGGATTTTGTTCATAGTTGGATTAATTGGACCTATATGTGAATTAAAAAATTTGGCATCATTACTTTTTTAATATATTGCTTCGTTAAAAATTTATACGCATTTGAAAAAACTACAAAATTTAAGGAACGGATTTTTTAAAAATTATTATTGCAATTCTTTCAGTGGATTTAATTATAACTAAATAGTGATTATTTGAGAATATTAGTTGATTCCTTTGAAAATTTATAAAAAAAGTTTTTTTTATCTTTTTTTCATATAACAAACCGGAAGTTAGTATTAAATATCTTTTTTTTTCCAACTTCGCATTTTTTTATTTTTTTTATTTTTACACAATAATGTAGCTTATGGTGTACTAATGTCCTATAAAAAATTTTATAATGGCATCTCGATTGGTTTTAAAGATTTATGAAGTAATTCGAAAGTACTGCGCGACGCTCCGTACTGAGAGGTAGTTCTATGTGGCAGTCTTTAATGGCCAATTACGGGTTTTTTTACTTTTGCGTAACGGAATTAAAGCAATAAACAATATTTCATCGGTTAAGATGTAGAAAAGCTAAGGATGTATTATTCAATCGTGCCTTGTAGCGCTATCACTGATCAACCATATCTTGGAACTGAAAACAAAACGTTTATCTTTTAACAAAACGCTAGAGGTAACTTAATAACTATAGCTAGGTTTAGGCGGGGTATGTCACATGCTTAAGAGGTCACTTTCGAGTTAGGTCACGTTCTGAGGACGTCACTTTCTGTACGTCACATTCTGAGTACGTCACTTTCTGAGAACACCACTTTCTGAGGCCCTCGCTTTCTGAGTTCGTCACTTTCTGAGTACGTCACTTTTATAGCAAAGTAATATTTAAGCGTATACCTGCATTAACAATGGATACCAGCAATCATATTAGCTGTACGGCATAAAAACGGCCGTATGCCGTACAGCTGTTATGATTGCTGGTATCCATTGTTCATGCAGGTATACGCTTTAATCTTACTATGCTATAAAAGTGACGTACTCAGAAAGCGAGGGCTTCAGAAAGTGGCGTTCACAGAAAGTGACGTCCTCAGAAAGTGCCGTTCTCAGAAAGTAACGTACTCAGAATGTGACGAGCTCGGAATGTGACAAACTCAGAATGTGACGTACAGAAAGTGACGTCCTCAGAACGTGACCTAACTCGAAAGTGACCTCTTAAGCATGTGACATACCCCGCCTAAACCTAGCTATAGTTATTAAGTTACCTCTAGCGTTTTGTTAAAACATAAACGTTTTGTTTTCAGTTCCAAGATATGGTTGATCAGTGATAGCGCTACAAGGCACGATTGAATAATACATCATTAGCTTTTCTACATCTTAACCGATGAAATATTGTTTATTGCTTTAATTCCGTTACGCAAAAGTAAAAAAACCCGTAATTGGCCATTAAAGACTGCCACATAGAACTACCTCTCAGTACGGAGCGTCGCGCAGTACTTTCGAATTACTTCATGAATCTTCAAAACCAATCGAGATGCCATTATAAAAAAAAATATAGGACATTAGTACACCATAAGCTACATTATTGTGTAAAAATAAAAAATATAAAAAAATGCGAAGTTGGAAAAAAAAAAGATATTTAATACTAACTTCCGGTTTGTTATATGAAAAAAATATAAAAAAAACTTTTTTTATAAATTTTCAAAGAAATCAACTAATATTCTCAAATAATCACTATTTAGTTATAATTAAATCCACTGAAAGAATTGCAATAATAATTTTTTAAAAATCCGTTCCTCAAATTTTGTAGTTTTTTCAAATGCGTATAAATTTTTAACGAAGCAATATATTAAAAAAGTAATGATGCCAAATTTTTTAATTCACATATAGGTCCAATTAATCCAACTATGAACAAAATCCAGAACCTGACAATTTTTTTGCTGCCCGCTTGACGTGAAATGCCCCAGTAACTAAGTACTTTCTCAAGAGTAATTATCTAAAATCTAAATTGCAAATACGTAAGAAAATAATCAAGATATATATTTTAAGTTTGGAAGAAAAACGGTTTCAACGTTTGTTATCATTTTATGAATTCCTGTTATGAGAAATTAATTATTCTTTTCATTTATTTTTTGGCACGAAACGAGAGCAAAACATTATTCTCGATATTGAAAAATTCAAAATTGTGAACGATATTAAGCGTGTCTTTGGTGATTCAATTTTTTTAGGCCGATTTAACAACAAGAGAATATCAATTTTTATATTCCAATGAAAAATATAAAAGTCCACCATGGACCTACAGGACACAGAATAAGACGTAATAGTATTGCTACGGACGTAGTGTCGCTAAGACACAACTGCGATTCAATCATATGCCGATTTTCTTAGTTTTAGAATTTTAAAGCGTCGTAGCGAACTGGCAAATAGGGTATTTGACTGTAAATAAATTATTTTACACCGTGTATGAAATAAAGCACCAGAAAATTAATAGATAAATGTAGACAGCAGTTATTTTTAGACACAATTTCTATTTTAAAACCCGTATAAAACTATAAAGAGTAGACGTCACATGCTAGTGTTTCATATAGATTTAGATTTATTTATTTCAGGATAAAAATTACACTATAAATTTGCATCAATGTTAAAATTATGGGATAATAATATAAAATAAATTAAAATAATTTTCTCTCCCAATAAGGATCGTCATATAAGTATGTACGTATAAACAAAAACATGTCAAAAATTTATGTCAATCTAAGCAATTTAGAATCATCATTAAATGTCAAACAAAAATAAAATATCGCAAAAGAAGTAAATGTCATTTTTAAAATACAATAAATAAAAATAAATAAATTCCATAATAGCAAAATCGTTTTGACAGTTCTAAAAAAGAAACTGATTTTGACTAGTAGTCAAATACCCTATTGTCTGCGGTAAGAATGCGTTTAACTAAACTTAATCTTGCCAGCTGCTTCGAGCATACGTTACGATTTTATAGTATTTTGTTTTCTGTAGTCGAAATAAGTTATTTGTTCAAGTCAGGGACCCGCCCACTCCTTCCCAGAAAAAAGCCTTTAAATGGCTAAGTCGTTTATCGAATAGCAATCGATAGCCGTATCGAGAACGCCTGGAAGAGCTTCTGGTCCATGAAAGCGCTAATGAAGGGTGACCTTCCCTTGTGTCTTAAGCGCAAACTCCTTGACATGTGCATCCTGCCCATCCTAACTTACGGTCAAACTTGGTCATTAACTGAGGCCCTAAAATCGAAACTCAAGGTTTGCCAGCGAGCTATGGAGCGAGATATTAGGTGTTCGTAGAACTGATCGAATCAAACACGGAACTACGCTCCAGAACTAGAGTTGCAGATGTAGGCGTCAAGACCGCTAAGCTTAAGTGGGACTGAGCGGGACATGTCTGTCGCATGCACCCGGAAAGGTGGGCCAAAATGTTTACTGAGTGGGACCCACGGAGCACCATAGACGGTGCAGGCCGGGGTTCAGGCAGACCAAAAAGGAGATGGCGGGACGACTTGGACGCATTCTACCCCAAATGGTGGGAAAATGGCGATGACAGGGTCGAGTGGAGAAAACGAGGGGAGGCCTTTGCTCAGCAGTGGGACACCAAAATAGGCTAATATAAAAAAAATGCTTAAACAACACAGCAACTCTTATCGTTTAGTTTAATCGGACGGTGATCCACTGTTACCCACACATGGGTAACAGTGTATCATTCTCCACTTTTATTTAAATTTAATCTTATTTTATTTCTAACTTTATTTGCAGCTTTTTTCTTAATAAGGTTTAAGAGTTAGATTGATACTCTATGCTTAGAAAAAAATATACGATTTTAAGTTAAAATGGCGCAACTACAGCTCTTAAAAAAAAAGTAATTCACTGTGACCCACTCTCCCCTACTTTTTTAAAACATACCTACAACAAATTAAAATTCAAATTCATGCTATCCGCGGTCCCGAGCAAGCACATCCATCTCGCTCACGCATACGCTCAGTGAGAGTGAGAGAAGAACACGAACCTAAGGGGCGTTCAGGGCGATGTTTTAAATGTTCATGCGACCAGCGGGTGGTCTTTCCACTACGATACAGCCGACTGAAGTTTTTTTAAATTCATAATATATTGTCATCTTTGAAACTATTTTCTGACAATGTCCCAATCGGAAGGCGGTAGCTAATTTTTTTTTTGTGCCGTGCAGCTGACGGTCACGAGTGTTCATTACACATCGGGATGCTATTGTCCGCGGTCTTGTATCACTTGTCTAAACGCAAACATTCAAACTATTTCAAACCGTCCGCAACTGCAGTGTCACAGCTTGTAAAACTTGACATTCCTGGTGAAAGAGTATAATGTCAAACTTCTATACACATATAGTAATACATATATTACTAATATTGCTGTATCAGATTTACAATGTTGCAAGAATATTCTTAACAAGACGTTTTGAGTAGGTATCTTTGAAAAGGAAAATACATTAATCATAAACACATTTGCTCTAAGTGAGTCGGGGAATTCATATCAGAAATGAGACAAACATATTCCTTTAGGGGAAGGCACGGGATCTGCGTAGGAACGACCTTTAGCATAAGCGTTATGGAAATGGTTTCGTGTATTCAAAGTACTTATGACAAGTCACTTTGTCATCCGAAAAAAAATGCTCAATATATTCTACAATTATTTTATTTAACAGGACTATCTTATTATTCATTATACAAAAACAATTCACCTGGTTTATAAAACGAATTAAAGAGCATATGGAAATGTTGGTTTTTTTTAAAGTAGATTTTAGCTTAACTGCAAGCTTATTATGGCTGGCTTAATGCAAGCAAATGCTGCAAGCTTATTATGGATGTGTCACAATCTAATTTAAACTATCGTGAGACGTAATATAACTTGGCAAACTTAGTGGTTTCACTCACGTATTTTTAGTCACTCGCGCGACATGTTTCGGAGAGCCTATGTCTCCATTTTCAAGCACAACAGTGCCTGAGTGAGTAGCGGTCACAAGTGTTGGGTGCGCGGGTGCACCGTGCCCGCCTACAACAACAGCGAAAGATCTCCCTCAACCGGTTCATCGCGGTACGTGACACCTGCCCGTCGTGACCGCTACTCACTCAGGCACTGTTAGTGCTTGAAAATGGAGATCTAGGCTCTCCGAAACATATCGCGCGAGTTACTAAAAATACGTGAGTGAAAGCTTTAAGTTAGCTAAGTTAAGTTTATTTTTAACACCACGCTATTGAAAGAGACAGACACTGTTACTATCGCGCTGTCACGTAGATAAATATGACCATCTTATCCGTACTGGTTCGGTTTTCCTGAAGGTTAGCATAGTAGTAAATAATGATGAAGCTGTAAGATGGACTTTTTTTAACTCGATAAATAGGAAGTCCTGCAAAGTAGTAGCTGTTAAGCTGTCCTACAAAACACACCCTTTTCTCATCAGTTTTTTTTAGTTTATAAAACTATAATTTGGTTGGTGGACGGAGCAGCTACCTATTCCCTGTCTGATTCACAATAGGTATAGGTTTACTTAATCTTGACTGTACACTAGACACTAGTATATATTTAGCTAGACCTCAACAACCGTGGCTACTGTACGCTACCGAATAAAACAACTATGCTGGTACAGCAGTGGCGTAGCGCATAAAATTTTGCGTTATACTTGTTAATAACATCCCAGGTAGGTACTTTTCAGACATGAACATTGTTTGCACCTTTCCTCTGCGGATTTTTATTTAGGACTGAGGTGTAATATTGGATTCCAAGATTTAACGCCACAGGGAGCCACGCTTCGCTCATCAATTTCCCTTACTTTTTTATTATTCCCACGTCGAGCTGCAATATTTGAAGCCATCGTCGTGCCCGCCTACTTTTTATATTAATAAAAGTTACTCTAATTCGCGTTGGCTGAATACGCAGTTTCCTTTTCAACATTGGTACATACCTAGCAAAAGACTGATACGACTTCATATAACGGGGGTAAACAGGGGTGTAGCTTTTTAGGGGTATCTATAGCTGCATGTTATAAATATAGAGGTCAACACTTGCGCCTTCTGATTATCATGACATGACAATGCGCTGAACTTTCCGAATAGGAAAAGTGTAAGTATTACAAATGACAACATGTAAAAAATTATAAATGTAATAAGTATATTTTTTTGTAAGTAATGAAAATGCGTTTTGTCCAAAATGCTCAATCATCTTTCATTCGTAGAAATGTCTCGGGCTTAAAAATCTTGGTTTTGTTATTCCATCTTGGCAGCACGTAATTATTAATTGACTTCAATAATTATTAAATCAGAGATTTTAAAAAAACCTTCGCTATATGCCAAAAAATCCATTTTATGCCAAAAATGCCTTACATAATTTTATCGGTTTACCATTGAATTGACAGTCATTTAATCGAATATTATTTCAAAGACAACGTTTCAAGTAATCTCATTTCATCGACAAGTAATTGCGTCGAAGACTTGATACTAGGTACTTGACTTATTTCAATAAAATTCATGTCATGGCTTTTCATTTCGGGTTTTTTAAATTCTTTTTTTTACATATAATAATATTTATTCCGCATAATTTAAAATAGAGTAACTTATACTTACGGAGTTATATCTATCTTTGTCGAAACTAAAAGCAATGACGTCAGTCGGCTCACTTCACTCTGCGTCATGTGTATGGACGGTATAGAAAGTAGTAGTTGCTGTCTCTGATGTGCTCGTAAGTGGCTGACATACCGAACGTGTCTAATCATGTCCGTCTCTCTCTATCGCAAGCAACGTGCTCTTTCGAAAGCCACTCCCCAAGGCGTACATAAAATGTAGGTACCTACTTACATAATTATAATATTAAAAAAAAAAAAAAAAAAAAAAAAAAAAAAAAAAAAAAAAAAAAAAAATTATAATATTTATTAACATTCACTGGGGCGGTGAGTATGGGTAACTATTTATGTGTATGGTATGCTATGATAGAATATTGTATAGTATGGTATTCTAACCATACCAAAGCATACCGTACCATACTAAACATTATACACAGGACCACACCACACCATAATATGATAATTATCCTTCAAGACCATATCGTACAGAACCGTGTCTTACCTCGCATGCGGTGTAATCGGCCATGAATTCTTCTATTTACATCTATTTTATTTTTAATTGGGTCGAATAGATTATATTTTCAAGAAAAGCTGAAGTAACACTTTTGAATGATTCACGGTTAGTTTCACTAGACTTATATTGACCGGGATATAGACCTGAAGCTGAAGCTGAAGTTAATTCAATTTTCGGTACATCTACAATTTGAACATTCTAATATTAGCGTACGCATGTATGTAAACAAGAAGATTTCTTAAAGAGTATCGACAATCAGATAAACACTAAAATAAGCATAATAATGGATTTGATAAAAAAGTCAAGTTGAAAACGGTTGCCTTCTAAAATTTCAATTTGAAGTTATTACGTTCTTCCCTTTATGTGATTTAGAACCTAGTAATCAAACTTAGAATTACTTTCAAATTTTGATTGACGATAAAGACTGTAACAATAAGAAATTATAGTGTGTGACGACCCCATCGCCCGCTGGTTTTACCTGTCAACGTAGGGCAGCTTGTGGCGAGCTGTTGGGGAGTAGCGACCTCACGTACCCGAGTGTTCCTGGGGAGTTCTGTCACCCGAAGGAGGGTGGGTGGGACGGGATTCTCTGCCTCTGGCTTGCCTTGACCGGCCGGCCAGAGTGGAGTAGTTAGAGCTATAAGCTCCAGGGGTGGAAGTGAAATATGCATAAGACGCGAGTTGGCACAGTGGCTGGGTAGAAAGCGGCGCACACCTCTCGAAACCTCTGAGCCGCTCACACCGGTGTTGCCCTTGAGCCATCCTAGATGTCGCTTTTTGTGGGGGCTCATCTTGTGAGGGCGAGTCACCGTCTGCCGGAAATAAAATTGCATACCTACCGTTTTATTAGTCAGGCGTCCGGTTTTTTATCCCAAAGCTCAGTATTTAGTCCATCGCTTTCACCCAATAACCTAGTTCATTTTAGATTCCATCACCTCTCAAAATAGTCCTTACACCCTGGCGGGTGGGTGCCTCTGCGTGCGTCCCATGGCACGGAAGAAATCTTTAAATGCAGTTATGTTTCTTTTTAAAAATAAAATAATGTTTCTTTTAAGCAAAATGAGCTAACTTAAGGTTTTAAGGCACTTTCCCTCCAGGGCCCATTCATTCTTTCCACACTGTATACATACAGATTGGTCCCGTTTTATGTAGATTTATACAATAAACGTTTTCTATTCTATTCTATTCTATTTTAGTCAAATCGCAGTTCTGATAATGGGATCAATGAGGAATAGAGGGAACTCTTCAAATGCTAAAGGCATGAACTTTAAAATGTATCCTTTGTATAACTAAATATACATATAGTGATTTTTGTATTTTCATCAACAAATCCAGCATTTACATTTAAAAAAAGTGACCTCCTCCTCCTCCTTGCATCGGTTTCCTCATCACTGAGGGTCGTGGTCACTTCTAGGGAACAGTTTCTCTTGGACAATTTGCCGCCACCTCTTTCTGTCTGTCACCGTCGTGACAAAAAGTGACAATTGATAAAAAGGAACTGCTAATGATAATCAGAATTGGACTCTTCAACGACACATAGTTCACGTTTGGCGATTTGTCCCCTTCGTTATGGACCTAGACCCAAACTTGGACCTGGAACCAGCCCCGGACCCGGACACGGACTCGGACCCAAACTTGGACCCGGACACGGACCCGGACTCGGATTTGGACATGGTCTTGGACCTGAACCTGGACCCGAACTAAGACCCGAACCCAGACCCGGAAATGCTACTAAAAAAGTAGGTTAGGTTAGGTTTGAACTGCAATCCTCACAGAACCGAACTGCTATTAGAAAAGTAGGTTAGGTTAGGTTAGAACTGCGACCCTTACAGAAATGAAATGCTACTAGAAAAGTGGGTTAGGTTAGAACTGCGATTCTCACAGAAACGAAATGCTACTAGAAAAGTGGGTGGTTTTACCTCCTTTTCAACATAATTAACCAAAAGACATTGAAACAGGAAAGATATTGAAACAGGAAAGTAATGACAAAATATTTAAAAATAAGTTAAAAATGCTGCTCACCGATAAGTCTTACTATTCAATTGACGAATTTTTAAATGATGACACTTTGTTGAAATGGAATCCGTTAAGTTAAATATAGTAGGAATGAATATGATTATGTAAATATTAAAAAATAATTATAATAACAGATTATGACATCGCATTGTATACTTCTTAATTTAATTAATATTGTTTTGACATACCTTTGCTTTGCATGAACTATCTTAGCTTTAAATTATATTAATTATTTTGATATTCGCTAGAATTGTAAGTACCTAATGTATCTATCTATCTGTTAGCATTTTGTGCCCTATCAGGGTGTCATGTACCAACTACCTGTAACTAACATCTTTTGTAATGCACATGACATGTAATGTTGAATAAAAATAAAATAAAAGATGCTGTCTTCTCATTTCAGTGTCTGGAAGTCAGTAAGTATTTATTTGCAAATGCACCATCTTTCACCGGCATCCCCCACTGAAGTCGGTTTTGTTTTCTTAAAAAATATTTTAATTAATATATTTGACCTTATTAGATTCACGTTGTTCAGGCAATGCAATAGGGATGATGACACAAACATGTTGAATTTCATAACAAAATAAAGTAAAATATGTAGCAAATGAGCAATTTACCACAATAATGTGGATATTAAATTACGACCGGTCTGGCCTAGTGGGTAGTGACCCTGCCTGCGAAGCCGATGGTCCTAGGTTTGAATCCCGGTAAGGGCATTTATTTGTGTGAGGAGCACGGATATAATTATGTTCCTGAGTCATGGGTGTTTCATATGTATTTAAGTATTTATATATTATATATATCGTTGTCTGAGTACCCATAACACAAGCCTCCTTGGGCTTACCGTCGGACTTAGTCAATATGTGTAATAATGTTCTCTTATATTTATTTCTTTATATATTTATTTTATTTATTAAAATAATATATGGAAATAATAAAAAACCACGGGACTTGAAAGTTTCAAAATTTGAGTTTTTTTTTTAACTCAAAAAGTAAAAAAAAAAAAAAAAAAACATTTTCACTATGTTCTTTTAATGTAAGTCTATTGTCTGTGTGTTGACGAATAAAAACTATTCTATTCTATTCTATTCAATATATTTTAAATTTCTGGAATATTTTTTATTTTTATTATTTTTTTTATTTTTTGATGCTAGTATGTAAATTCAATGCTGAATATGTTGCTAATTTCAAAACATTGAAAAGTTTTGGAACACCTTCAGCAAACCGTAAATTTACTGTAGGTATTTAATTTTCGCCAAGGGCTTTATTTACCATTGATGAAGGCAACGTATTTTTAACGGCGCATGCAACCTGAAAGAGTTTTACGAGTCGGAGTTATGACCCATTATAATGCTTAACGCATTAAAAGCGTTTTCTTAAAAACTGCTCCATGTTCCGTCCGCACGTATTTAATTTTGAAAATTCAACCGTACACGTTTTTAAACGCAACCAATCATCGTTAGATTTAACGGTATAGTCCGGCGGCGGAGCTGATGTTGTGGATAATAATTTTAGACTGCGGCAACAATCTCGATAGCCGTAAAGAAAATAGCCGCTGAATATTCAGAGGGCTAAACATTGCCGGGATCGCATGGCTTGTTTTCATTAGCATGATTGGGCTGACCCCGTTAAAATCCGAACGTACACGAACTCTGCGTACATTTAGACGCCATAAATGAATTCAACCGTTAAAGAATATGTAGGTTTTTTGTATTTTTATCTGAAATCTATTTTGTGTTTGGTGTACGGAGGCCAAGGCCTGTTTCAGGGAAGTGGGGAGACGCATGCGGGAGAGGGGTTTGGATCCTCGCTCTGGGTCCTTCCTGATGCAAAGATTGTCCATGGCGGTTCAACGTGGCAACGCGGCGAGCGTCATGGGCACCTTTGCATCTGGGGGGTCGCGGGACGATTTTCGGGACGGCTGAAGTGTAACTTATTATTATTAGTGTTAGTTTCTAGGATAGTATAGTTTAGAGTAAGAGTAATTTGTTATTGTGATGTATAATTGTATATTTGATTTAATGTAATGTAATTTAGTATAATTTTTGTTGTTTGTTCTATGTAGATGATATTATAATTAAGTAGAAATATTGCCTTTTTAAATATTTCTAGATAAGTTATAGGCGTCGTTCAATTATTATATATAATCGTATATCAAAGGCCTCCCTCAAGGATATCCACAACGAACGGTCATTCGCTGCCCACAACCAACGGTTTCCCGCGACTGTAACCAGATCGTCGATCCATCTAGTATGGGGCCTTCCCACGCTGCGTCTTTCGGTACGTGGTCGCCACTCGAGAACCTTTCTGCCCCATCGGCCAGTGGGCGAGCAATGTGGCCCGCCCACTGCCACTTGTCTGGCAATTCTCTGAGCTATGTCGACAATTTTAGTTCTCCTGCGGATCTCCTCATTTCTGATTCGATCACGCAGGGAAACACCGAGCATATAGCCCATTGAAATCGTACTCAATATTTTTTAAGAAAAAAAAACCGACTTCAATTGGGGGATGCCGCTAAAAGTTCACTTATTGTTGATGGTGCACTCTTAGATTCCAGACAATGAAATGAAAAAGACAGCATCTTTTGCCTAATTATATAGAAAATGAGGTAAAACGACCCACTTTTCTAATAGCATTTCGTTTTTGTAAAGGTCGCAGTTCTAACCTAACCTACTTTTCTGATCGCATTTCCTTCCTGTAAGGGTCACAGCTCTAACCTAACCTAACCTACTTTTCTGATAGCAGTTCTGTTCTGTGAGAATCGCAGTTCAAAACCCACCCACCTAACCCACTTTTCTAGTAGCATTTTCGGGTCCGGGTCTGGGTCCGGATCCGAGTCCGGGTCCGTCTCCGGCTGTCCGGGTCCAAGTTTGGGTCAGAGTTCGGTCCGGGTCCGGGTCCGAGTTGGAGTCCATGTTCAGACCCGGGTTCGGGTCCGAGTCCAGGTCCAAGTTTGGGTCTGGGTCCATAAGGAAGAGAACAAATTGCCAAACGTGAACTATGTGTCATTGAAGAGTTCCATTCTGATCATCACCAGCAGTTCCACTTCATCAAATGTCACTTTTTAAAATGGAAATGCTGGATTTGTTGATGAAAATACAAAAATCACTATATGTAGGCCTTTCACATTTGAGGAGTTCCCTCGGTTCCTCGTGGGTCTCATCATCAGAAATGCTTTTTGACAAAAACGGGACCAATCTGTATGTATATACTTACAATCAAAAAAAGAATTTTTAAAATCGGTCCAGAAATGACGGAGTTAGGGAGTAACAAACATAAAAAAAACATACAACCGAATTGAGAACCTCCTCCTTTGAAATCTTGATCTTGAAGTCGGTTAAATCCTACTCAATCCTTGCATGAAATCGGGCAGTTCTGGTTTTTAGTGTTCCGTGCAAAACTTTGTTTTGACAAACGGAACACTCATGGGATCACTTCGGTCTTGCAAATCAGTTTAATGCGTTTTTCTCAGAGACCATTTGACGTAGATACCTAAAATTTGAAACAGTTGTAGCAATTACCACCACTAATATTGTAAATTAGTCAAAATCGCTTATTTCTTATTTTAGGGGGAAGTTTAGGGGGTTAAGAGGGGTAACCAGATTTTTTATTTCATTTGTAAGAATTTAGAAAGCTTGCAATAAATTGAGTGGATGGACTGATTTTGATTTCATTTTAGACTGCTGTGCAGTAGTTTCGATAAAAAATGCATTTAAAGTTGCAAGTTTTCATACAAAAATATTCGCCTCTGTCCTAGGGATTTTCGCAAAAACTATAGCTAACAGGCAGCTAACCAGACAATAACCAACTAAAACGAGCATGAAGACGGCGGGAAAACTATCAGGATAACGTAACCATTACTAGTTTTTTGACTGCAGCCTGATCTTAGGTTAGTTAGGGAATCAGTACTTGGTAATTCTGTACTTTAGAATGGTTGCTCTATACCTTAAATAAACAACCTTATTGGAATAGAATTAAGTTTAAATTTGGAACGGGATTTTTCACATACGAGGGGCGTTCAATAAATTCTCGGTATTTGAATGAAAACAAACAAATACGATAAGTTTGATATTTTTATTTTTCAATATACTCCCCCCTATACACTTAAAAGATCGATCTATTATTTTTTTAATCCCTCATAAAAATATTTTTTATCTTTGGTGTCAAAATACTCCTCCACTGCCACCTTCAACGCTTCATCGTCAGAAAATCGATTTCCACGCAGATCCTTTTTAAGATTGGGGAACAAAAAGAAGTCACTGGGGGCTAAGTCCGGACTATACGGTGGATGAGTAATAGTTTCAAACCCAGATTCAAGAATAGTCGCCTTGGCAATATGAGCAGTATGCACAGGGGCGTTGTCATGCAGAAGCAGAACACCTTTGGTTAACTTTCCTCCCCTCTTCTCTTTGATTGCACCCCTTAATTGACGTAGAATATTAGCGTAGTACTGTCCTGTGATATTTACACCCTTTTGTTTGTAATCGATCAGTAATATTCCTTCACAATCCCAAAATATTGTGGCCATGACCTTGCCAGCTGAAGGGATAACCTTGAACTTCTTGGGATGAGCTGTACCCTTAACGTGCCACTGCATGGACTCCTGTTTACTTTCTGGGTCATAATGATGAACCCAGGTTTCATCTCCAGTAACTATCTTTTGCAGGACCTCATCAGGATTTTCACCGCACAGGTCAATAAAATCGGAACAACAAGCTACTCGCATATCTTTTTGAACCGGTGTCAGCATTCGTGGAACCCATCTCGCACTTACTTTTGACATATTAAGATGGTAATGGATAATATCATGTATGGTACCAACAGAAAGACCGGTTATTTGAGCTATTGATTTTACCTTCACACGGCCGTCTTCCAATATAAGTTTTTCCACTTTGATAATATTTTCTTGTGAAGTAGCTACTACAGGCCGGCCAGGTCTAGGATCATCTTCAATACTCTCTCTCCCACGCTTAAATTCACTTGACCACTTTTGAATAGTAGATAAAGAAGGAGCAAACTCACGGTAAACACAATCCATTTCTTATTTTATAGTTTTTTGAATTTTACCCTGTTTGGTCAAGAATTTTATTACGGCTCGATGAGAGCAATGTTAAATTTAAAAGTGGAAAAAATTACTGCCTTGGGTGAGACTTGAACTCACGGCCTCTGGATAGATACTCCAGCGCTCTGCCAACTGAGCCACCAAGACCTCATCCATAGTCAGCAAAGGTTCCCACTATATGGGTCTAGGGGACCCTAGCGACATCTACCATAAGAGTGTTACACTTAAACGGCCACCGGAGTTCCAAGTCATATTGGAAATTCACCAGTTACGATGTGCTACCCATTCTATATTAATTTTTAACAAGCAGAAACGTCTGCGATCGATGCTATTAAGCTTAGAATAAATTGGATCCAGAGGCCGTGAGTTCAAGTCTCACCCAAGGCAGTAATTTTTCCACTTTTAAATTTATTCTAAGCTTAATAGCATCGATCGCAGACGCTTCTGCTTGTTAAAAATTAATAGAGAGCAATGTTAATTAAATTAAATTAGAAAATTTTATTAACATTGTTAAATCGCTCATGGTGCTCACGTTTGTTCGGCAATTGCAGAAAAACAAGAACATATCGGTTTGAATTTTACCTTTTTTAAAGTCTATGAATGACTTAGTGGCCAGTAACAAAAGAAATACTCAAAAAGGTTGTAAGATATCAATATCGAGAATTTATTGAACGCCCCTCGTACTTAAGTCATTTAGTTAATTTGTTTGTGGAATTTATATGTGCACAGAGTTACTAAGTCGTAGATAGCTAGATAAATTAATTTAATATTTATTTAATAGTGTTGATGATTTCTAATTTTGACTACGACTGACAGTTCAGTATCTGATTAGTCAAATTACTGTCGAGTTAAGTAAACCTGAATAAGGGCTCTGTGATGAACAGATATAGAAACCCAATACATATTACAAATATCCGTGCAAAACTTTGCAAAACGACCTTGGGGCTCAAGAGGTCGTGGGATGACGTTTTATGCCGTCAGACATATGAGCAGTTGCATCAGGGGTAGAACAGGCTCGGCTGAAAGCGGTAGCTGCACCCGAGTCTGGGGCCTGGCTGCACGTCTTACCGTCGTCGCACTTGGGGACATTGTTAGATAACGATTCCCTAAGGATTGGAGCTGCGTTAAGGCTCGGGTGTAATGTGTGCGAGCCACATTTGTGCGTCTGTGGGGTTATGGTGGAGGCGAACGGGCACCATGGATTGAGTTGTGTGCGGTGTGCTGGTAGGTTTCCTCGTCATCATGCGATTAACGATATCGTTCGCAGGGCGATGGTGTCAGCTAACCTGCCGTGCGTGTTGGTGCCCCAGGGTCTTAGTCGGACGGACGGGAAGCGGCCTGACGGTCCCACCCTTGTTCCTTGGGCTAAGGGGCGGAGTCTGCTGTGGGATGCTACATGTGTGAGCACATTTGCGGCGTCACATCTTGCAAAGACTACACGTGCGGCTGGGGGGGCTGCAGAGAATGCGGCGAGACAAAAACATGCCAAGTACTCAAACTTAAAGCCGGTTTATAATTTTGTCCCTCTTGCTGTTGAGTCAGCTGGGCCTTGGTGTTCCGAGGCGAAGGGTTTTGTGAGAGATCTGGGTAGGCGCTTGCGAGATAGGGGTTGTGATCCTAGGTCTGGTGCGTACCTGGTCCAACGTATATCTTTGGCGGTTCAGCAGGGGAACGCCGCTGGTATTATGGGGACGTTTGGGCCGGGTACTTACCGGATTAGGGTTTAGGTTTGCTCTTTTATGTTATTATTATTGTACTCATAATTTTTTCTTTGTTTTTAATCAATGTTGTTGCCATTATCGGAAAGCATCCTACCTGAGACCCAATTTGGCTTCCGGACAGATAGAGGCACCTGCGAGGCTATTTTCTCTATACGGCAACTTCAAGAGAAATGTAGAGAGCAAGGTCAACCATTGTATCTATGCTTTGTGGACCTCGAAAAAGCTTTCGACAGTGTGCCTCGCGAAGCTTTATGGGTGGTTTTGGCGAAACTGGGATGCACGGAAAAGTTTATTAGGATGATCCGACTATTGCATGACAACATGCAATGCTGCGTAAGTGTCAAGGGCGAACAATCAGAGTTTTTCTCTGTTAGTTGTGGCGTGAAGCAGGGTTGTGTGCTTGCGCCCACTCTGTTCGCCTTGTACTTCGCAGTAGTAGTTCGGGAGGCACTGCAAACTTCTTCTGACGGCATCCGTATTCGTTATCGCTCCGATGGTGGCATATTCAACTTAGCCCGGCTTAAGGCGCGCACCAAAGTGTCTCACGCAATCATAACGGAGATGATGAATGCAGACGATTTATGTTTTGTGACCGATTACCCAGGAGCTCTACAGCAGCTTATGTCGAGTCTTGATGAGTCATGTCAAAGATTTGGCCTTAAAATAAGTGTCAAGAAGACTGAAGTTCTGGTCCTTGACACAATTGCCAATCCGCAGGTTGACATTAAACTCGGCCGGGACTCACTTAAGCAAGTAAAGCAGTTTAAATACCTGGGTAGTACGATTACAGCTAAGTGTCACCTTGACAACGAAATAAACTGCAGAATAGGAGCCGCTGCAGCAGCGTTTGGCAAACTTCGTTCCAAGGTGTTTCGGTCCACGATATAAAGCTTCCGACTAAAGTAGCTGTATACATGGCTATTGTCCTGCCAAATCTCTTGTATGCCTCAGAAACGTGGTGCCTGTATCGTAAGCATATTCGCTCTTTGGACAGCTTCCATCTGAGATGCCTCCGCGAAATTATGGGCGTCCATTGGTCCGACCGTGTTAGGAACACGGAGATCCTTAGGCGTGCCGATGTCGCTGGAATGGAGGCCTACCTAATGAGACGACAGCTTCGATGGTGCGGTCACGTCTCCCGCATGTCCCAGGATCGAGTCGCGAAACGCATCTTCTACTGCGAACTGCAAGATGGAAAGCGCAAGCAAGGCGGCCAGTTCTTGCGGTTCAAAGATGTGTTAAAGCGGCATATGAAGAGTGCTCATATAGAGCCAACGACATGGGAGAGCCTAGCCAGTGACCGTCCACGTTGGAGGTATATGGTGCAGACGCAGGTGCGTCAGTTTGAAGCTAGGCGGCGCACAGAACTCGACGCTAAGCGCGACGAGTTAAAGGCCAGACCACCTGTGGCCATACGTTACAATTATGTCGGAGGGGTGCTGACCTGCAGCGAGTGTGGTCGCACATTCACTGCAAAAATTGCCTATGTCAGTCACCTGAGAGCGCACCAGCGACGCTCTCAGTGGTGAAACGCAGTCGCTGTGGCCGAAAAAAATCGGCTAGGATGAGGATGATGATGATTAAAAATTTCGGTAAAGGGGTATTTGTAAGAAACTAGCCTAAGTGACAAAAAATGATTTTCCATTTTGACTCGCGTCCAGTCTAAGTTTCAAATACCTACAACAATTGCGACTATGTCAATAACTGTCATAGGTTATCATTACTTGAGGTTTTAAACCTACTTACTGTTTTTGACGTATTTAGTTTTTCACGTACGAAGTTGTCATGTTTATTGTCAAATTTGACGTACAAGTATATTACATTGTAATTTAAGGTATAATTTAAGGTTATAAGTGTTATAACAGTGCCAAAGATTGTAATGCAGCGAGGGAGGGAGAATGAGGTGGACTTCGTGGTGGCTCCGTCGCTGCGGGAAGCGCAGCCCCGCCGCCCTGGCGTAAGCGAGTGCGGCACCAACGCTCTCCTCCGCAGCTTCTCCTTTTTGGTCGCCTTCGGCGACCAGCCTCAGCCGCTTCGGCTCACTCGGTGCCTGCACTTTCTCACGGCAGGCGGAGGCTGCCCTCCCTCCGCGCCTCCGGGCTTTTATATACACTAGGGTTAGGGACCACAAAGACCACGTGGGGTCGGGGTTGACAAATTCGGTTCCATGACAAATTTGAACTTTAAAACAGAAAATATGCTCGGCTCAGGATAGTTGAGTGCTCCGATTCGATTTTTGGTATGTATGGTGTACAAAAGTAGCCACAAAATATTCAATGAAATCAAAAAAATAAGGCCGCCGTGCGTTTAGTTTCACGTAGGTAATATTCAATAAAAGAAAACAAATTAAACTTATTTTCGGCGGCTAAAATTGCTTTAAATAATTTAAAAACAACCCAAAAAAGCCACCCACAGCGACAGTTATTATCCTCAAATATGGCGACTTATTCCAGCCCCTTTGTTTTATTAGGTGTAGTGATTAAAGGAGTGAACGGCAGTGGGAAGTCATAACCATAGGTGATAGTAGATAGATTACCTACTATCACGCACGGGACACTTGCTCCCGCAGTTATGACTGCGGGCTTAGCCAATTTTTTTATTATGTTCTATGTGATGAAGTGGTTATGGCAAATCCGAGTTTTTGACCTCGGAAGCCCAGCGGATCATTGTCAAATTTTTGAAAAACCTCTAAATTTTCTGACTTTTTTTAGTTTCTGCCAATTTTTACCCACAAGAACTTATTTTACGGCAAATGTCACTATGAACACTTTAAAGAAGACTAAATTCTTAACAAAGTATGTTAAAGTGAGAAGGCGATAAACGAGTCGGACTTGAAGTGGAAACCTTCGTGCGCGAGTCCAACTCACACTTGGCCGGTTTTTTGTAAATTATAATACTTATTTCTTATGTCGCATTTCATTTTACAAACCCTTATATTAATTGGTTCATTCACCTCAGCAACTTGGAACAGCTGTATCTAAAGAACTATCAGGTCCTAATAGACCAAATTGGTCTCGTTCTGGGTCCAACTTTAAAAATGACCGATTTTAAAAATGGGTCCATAGTTGACCACATTGACGAAACTTAAAAAAACGTAATAAAAATTTTTTTTTGAAATTTTTGAGCAGTTTTTTTTTTATGAAATAGGAGGCAAACGAGCAGACGGATCACCTGATGGTAAGCGATTACCGCCGCCCATGGACACCCGCAACACCAGAGGGGTTGTAAGCGCGTTGCCGGCCTTTCAAATGGGAGTACGCTCTTTTCTTGAAGGTTTGAAGGTCATATCGGTCCGGAAATACCGCAGGCGACAGTTCATTCCACAGTTTAGCTGTGCGAGGCAGAAAGTTTCTAGAGAAACGCACAGTTGAGGACTGCCAACTATCTAAGTGGTGAGGATGGTAATGTTGTCGCGTAGGGCGATGGCGAAAAGAAGCGGCAGGGATTAATCCGAACAATTCCTCGGAGCACTCCCCGTTATACACGCGATAGAAGATGCAGAGCGAGGCCACATCTCTACGCAGCGCCAAGGAGTCAAGCCGTTCCGAAATACGCTGGCAGTCGACAATTCGAGTCGCTCTTCGCTGGATGCGGTCCAGAGGGAGAAGCTGGTATTGGGGTGCCCCTGCCCATAGATGAGAACAGTATTCCATGTGTGGGCGAACCTGCGCTTTATACAGCTGTAGGCGGTGGGCCGGCGTGAAATACTGTATCTGTAGCTGTATCTTACAAACTATTCGGTGGATTGCCTTCTCACTTTAACATACTTTATTAAGAATTTAGTCTTCTTTAAAGTGTTCATAGTGACATTTGGCGTAAAATAAGTCCTTGTTGGTAAAAATTGGCAGAAACTAAAAAAAGTCGGAAAATTTAGGTTTTTCAAAAATTTGACAATGATCCGCTGGGTTTCCGAGGTCTAAAACTCGGATTTGCCATAACCACTTCATCACATAGAACATATACACACATAGGCAAAATGTACCATTAGAATGGATCAATAGCTCGCTCCATTGCTCTTTGAGTGACCTTGAGCCTTCTCATGAGGCCCATTGTGAGCGACCACGTTTCTGTGCCATACGTCATCACTCGCAACACACACTGGTTGAAGACTTTCGTCTTAAGACACTGCGGTATTTTGGACGATTTACGTAGCTTCCCAAACGTCAAATCCAAGTTGGATTCGACGAGCAACCTCTTTCTTAAAGTTGCACTTACCTAACTGGACTGCTGTATAATTATGTAGTCGTCAACGATTTGACGAGGTAGGGTATATTATTATCACTATAATAGGTATGTACCCACAAAACTCTCTAGGCTAATTTCATAGCCAGGGTTAATTGTTAGAAGCTGAATAGTAATTGGGTTTAACATTTAACCTATTAATAATGCATAATGTATTTATCATTGAAATTACAATGTTATGAAGTCATGAACATTATATTGGGCATATAAATACTAAGTTATGATACTGGTTACTATTAACATATTAATATCATTATGTATTTATTTTAATTCGATTCAATTATAACTATTTTTTCAGGCAATATAAGGTTGTCAGTAGATTTGGACATTTTAGATTTTTTTGTTTTGTGATAAGCCTATATCTGTGCCTCCAGTGTAAAAGGGTTAAACTCTAAAAGTGTAATTTTTCAGTATGGCCGAAAAACGTTTCTCTGGATTCTTTCTAAAAAAAATTGGTTTTTGTTTTTAGTTTAGATAGTTTAGGTGATGAATTATAAATTTTCATTTAAATTTTGCCTTGACTTTTGTGAAAGTAACAGATATATTGGTTTAAAAAAAAAACTTATATCCCTTTTCACAAAAACAATGAATGTGTGAAAAGGTTAAACTGCACTTTCTCTAGTCTTGCTAAAATCTTTTTAACTTTTGTATTGTGTAAAGAAACCATTTCGGGAATTCAATATAGCATTTTTTTTGTACGATGGTAAAAAAACTAAACCAAAAATAATAATATCAATGTAATTAAAGACTGAATAGGTTTCTTTAATTTTTCTGCTGAAATTGCTAATGGTTCAGTACAACAGGGCAGTTGTACTTGTTGGTTTTTCTTCCCAATTTTTGGTTTCCTTTTTTGTTTCATTTCACAATTATTTTATAATCAGTCTCATTCCAGTTGTCTTTTCTTCTACAAGACTTTCTTTTGAAACAATGAATAAGAATTTTCCTTTTTTTCGTTTACTTTTCTCGCAGAGAATTCAGTTTTCTATAGCACACTGAAGCTGGCATGCATCATGTTGACACGAGCGGGACTCTCGGGAGTCTCGGGAGCCGAGCGGCGTACGCGCCGCCGACCCCCTCTTCTGCACCCCGCGAATCCTCTTGACATCCAACGTTATAATAACACTGTCTACATTTCTCAATGTGAACGTAAAATATGAATGAAATGACATTGTAAAAGTGGGCCAAATTTACTTTATGTCACATTAACCAACTAAGAATTAAATATGATTTATATTCTTATATTCTCAACTAAGAATTAAATATGATTTAATATAATAATTTAGCTAAACTAGATTGTGAAAAACGATCAAAGTAAATGAATTTATACCCCTTTACACATCATGACATCCTAAAAATTATTTGTGAATAATAAGAAAACTTAAGTTTTACCGTCATTCACGAACTAGACCCGGTAGCTGAAATAGATCTAAGTGAATTTTGATTTCTTTACACCGAGTGTTCCTTGAAATTTAGTTTATTCACTAAGATTAAACTTTACTTTAACCATCGTTCGTAACACGATTCTTAAGTACAAATTTTTTAAACGAGATAATATGAAAATAAATCGTTTTGAACATAATAGTTAAGATTTTTGGCAAACTTTAACCCTTCTACACAATCGATATCTCAGCCATTAGAAGTCGTAGGGTAGCCATTAGATGTAGTTTTATGAAATAAACCTGTTACTGGCAAAATTTGTAATTTGGACAAACTCGACAAACCCTTTTACACTGGAGGCACAGATATTATGTATAACACTACCTCTATATTGTAAGTTTGATAATAGACATTAGTCTTGCAAAGCGTTTATTACGTTTTTAAACGTAGGTATGCTCCATGAAAAACAACATAAACGGCATCTGTTCCTTGAATCGTAAAAGCTGTAGATAAGTATATACATACAGGTTAATTCGAAACACGTAAAAATATCATAACTTTCACAAACTAAAATCCGAATACCGTTCTAAGTAGGTAACAAGCGTTATTGCCGCTTATTTTTGGTGCGCCAAGTATTTAAAGCGGCGATGGCGATGCTTCTTTGGCGGGAAGTGTTGCGGTAAGAAATAGTCAGTCGTACTCGTACCCATTCGAATTTTCTTCAATAGGTGCCTACTTGTAAAACAATATTAGCAGATCAATCAACTTCAGTGAACATTAATTTGTTTGTCCTTTCCTTTTTGCTTAGTCATTTCTGTCGTGTTCAGACGCAAGTTAATTAATGCTTAAATCAAATTTTACGTTTTGTTTCTCCTCGCTGCCGGTTTGACTTGTTTCTTGGAGAAGAAGTTTTTGCTATGCACTTGAATACTTTCAAAGTGTATTAATGCTTAATCTCTCTATAGCTTTGATTATTTTAAATAAGCCTACAGATTATGTTAACCCAGATATTTTTATTTAAAGATGCATGTTATGAATGCTGTGTTTTAGAAAACGTTTGTTTTGTTCCTATTAATGACAAAAAACTTTAAGAATCAAGAGCCGCACAAACAATGTTAACAATTTTAATTCATATTTAATTAATCAGCTTTTAATTAGGAAACCTGCCTTTTAATAGGAGTATTACTCCATCTACATGTTGTTTAATCCTAAGCAAACGCTTTTGCTGTATGTACCTACTGATTTTAATGCTATCTAAATATTGTAGATTAAAAATGTTTTCATTCAGCGTTAAAAAAAGGTTGTTAATTTATATCATACTTGTACATGTACAGGCCACGAGGCCAAAAACTATTTGACTGTTTTAAGCTAACTAATAATACATTCCAGGTGTTGCGAGAGTATTAAATATGATATAAGCTAGCTCGTGCTTCCATTTCATACATTACTCACGTAGATACTAAGTCATGGTTTATGGTTTAATAAGGTGTTGAGAATTTCGTAGTAGTTTCGTGCCACGGGCGGTATTAAAAGTTGCCAGATACAGCTACGTAGCTTTTGTATAAAATAAACGGGTAAATTTCTGGTAAATTGAATAAACACGATCCATGCTAATATAACTGTGCCTCCAGTGTAAAAGGGTTTAAGTCGAGTTTGTCCAAATTACAAATTTTGCCAGTAACAGGTTTATTTCATAAAACTACATCTTTTGTGTTGATACTTACAGCCCTACGACTTCTAATTGCTAAGATATCGAATGTGTAAAAGGGTTAAAGTTTTTCTATTATGTTCAAAACGATTTATTTTCATATCTCGTTTAAAAAATCGGTACTTAAGAATCGTGTTACGAACGATGGTTAAAGTAAAGTTTAATCTTAGTGAATTTCAAGCATTTCAAGTAACATTCGGTGTAAAGAAATCAAAATTCACTTAGATCTATTTCAACTACCGGGTCTAGTTCGTGAATGACGGTAAAACTTAAGTTTTTTTATTAATCACAAACAATTTTTAAGATGTCATGATGTGTAAAGAGGTATAAATTCATTTACTTTAATCATTTTTCACAATCTAGTTTAGCTAAGTTGAGTTAATGATTATGGTTAATGTTCATATAGATTCCTTTTCATATTAAATCTTTAGTTGGTCAATGTGAAATAAAGTAACTTGTACCTACTTTTACAATGTTATTCCATTCATATTTTACATTCACATTGAGAAATGTAGTGTTATCATAAAATTAAATAAACTGTTCGATGGTTTGCAAAACGGTGGAAGTCAATAGGATTCGTACGCCGCTCGGCTCCCGAGACTCCCGAGAGTCCCGCTCGTAACGTGTCATCATGACGCATGCCAGCTTTTATAACTTCAGTGTGATATAGAAAACTGAATTCACAGAGAAAAATTAACGAAAAAAAAGGAAAAGTTCTTGCTCATAAGTAGAGGTAAGTGAATTCAAATATCAAGCAGAAAGTCCTGTAGAAGAAAAGACAAATGGAATGAGACTGATTATGAAATAATAGATAAACAAAACAAAAAACCGGTCAAGTGCGAGTCGGACTAGCGCACGAAGGGTTCACGTTCCTTGTTTGGGAGCCCCATTTAAATATTTATATTATTCTGTTTTTAGTATTTGTTGTTATAGCGGCAACAGAAATACATCATCTGTGAAAATTATAACTGTCTAGCTATCACGGTTCATGAGATACAGCCTGGTGACAGACAGACAGACAGACGGACAGACGGACGGACAGCGGAGTCTAAGTAATAGGGTCCCGTTTTTACCCTTTGGGTACGGAACCCTAAAAAGGAAAATAAAGATGGGGAAGAAAAACCAACAAGTACAACTGCCCTGTTGTTGAAAAATTAAAGATACCTATTCACTCTTTAATTACATTTATATTATTATTTTTGGTTTGGTTTTTTACCGTCATACAAAAAAATTGCTATATTGAATTCCCGAAATGGTTTCTTTACACAATACAATGGTTAAAAAAGATGTTAGCAACACTAGAGAAAGTGCAGTTTAACATTTTCACACATTCATTTCATTATTTATGTGAAAAGGGATATAAGTTTTTTTTGAAAGCCAATATTTCGGTTACTTTCACAAAAGTCAGGTCAATTTAAATTAATATTTATAATTCATCACCTAAACTATCTAAGCTAAAAACAAAAACCAATTTTTTTAGAAAGAATCCAGAGAAAACACGGTTTGAAACGTTTTTCGGCCATACTGAAAAATTGCACTTTTTGAGTTTAACTCTTTTACACTGGAGGCACAGATTATTATAAGGTATGTTTGTCACTATTTGTGTGACTAACCAGTAAGATCTGTGTTTTTTAGGCTGGCTGTAAAATGTAAAGGTTTTTACAAACAACATGCTTTGTTCAGGGTTCCGTACCCAAAGGTTAAAAACGGAACCCTATTACTAAGACTCCGCCGCGCCGTCCGTCCGTCTCTCTGTCTGTTTGTCTGTCTGTCTGTCTGTCGGTCCGTCTGTCGCAACTCACAAGGCTGTATCTCATGAACCGTGATAGCTAGACAGTTGAAATTTTCACATATGATATATTTCTGTTGTCGCTATAACAACATACTAAAAACAGAATAAAATAAATATTTAAGTGAGGCTCCCATACAACAAACGTGATTTTTTTACCGTTTTTCGCGTAATGGCACGGAACCCTTAGTTAGCTGCGACCACGACCAGTGAAACCTGTGTCGAAACGTCGGTAAATAAAGGTAACAAAATAAATTCGCGATAGACCCGATTTGAAAAAAAAAATACCATCCCCCCCTCTCGTCTCCAAAGTTTACCAACGATTTTTTTTGAAATTTTTACATATTAATAACTTTATCATAAATATTACTTACAGGCAAAATTTATAATCACAGCTCTATGTTAAAAAACTTTTTTTTTTAATTATCAAAAAACATTTTCTATTTTGCAATTTAAAACCATTTACGGGTGTTTGTTATACTTGAAATGTCTATGAGATTACACTAAAAGTCTTTCTTTCAAATAAAACAAAAATTGTTGAAATGTACGTACGTACGTGCATTAGAAAATGGGGTGATCTAGTGTCAACCATCTTACCATACCTATTATTATTTTATGTTACAACGGCACACTACTAAAACACTATTACAAAATTCAACATGTAACATTTCAATTGACACACACAGAAAGCGAACGGATAGCCAAGGTTAGTAATAGGGTCCCAATTGTCATCCTTTGGGTGCGGTCAGCTAAGAAAGAATTTCTTTCAGAGGATTTGCGATTTCTGAGGTTAGAATAGAACTAGGTTTTTCAGTCCTCTTTATGGCTCCTCCACACGATGGCCCAGCGCTGGACCAGCGAGATGGCCATGCGATGGTTGAAAAATGCAACTACACGATATAGTATAAATAATAAATATAAATAAATAATAATAAAATAGTAAATTGATACAAAGCACGAACGTTCTCATCGAGCACGCACTGTGGAATGGGCCACGTTTAGATGCATACTGCCATCGCTGGCCTACTACCTTTGATGTGCGGACGAAAAACCGAGACCGTGGCCATCCCATCGCCATCCCGCCGCGCCACGCGCCATAAGCCATCCGACACCACTACCCTCTCTATACGCTGGCCCATCGTGTAGAGGAGCCATAAAATTCATTTTTTATTTGTTTTTCAAACTTTGCAGCTCGTATTTGTATTTCACTTAACAAACCAAGATTTAACGTTTATCTATTAAGTAAAACACAAGCAAATAAAGGAATTACTACCAACTACATAGCACTAGAACTTATATATTTTAAGTAATATAATAAGTATTGCTTAGAAAAATCTCAAAAACCCGAACAGTAGTTTATTAAGAACATATAAAAGCTGGTGAAGTTCAATGTAGCGTTAAACTTTAAAATCGCGATCGATTCTCTTGACCTGATTTCTGCATTTTCCTTGGTTCACCTTTGTATGGCACGCTCGGTCACCCTTCTAAAAAAATGAAGGTTGCAAAAATACGCATGCCTATTAACGTTTAAGTTAGTTCGTTGATACATACTCAACATGGAATCGTTTCAGGCAAAAACAAGTGATACAAAAATAAATAAGCATGTTATAATTAACTACATTTGCTATTATTGTAAGTACTTACTTCTGTTGTTTCTCCAATAAAGAAAAATAAAAATAAATACATAGACATTTATTTATAATACTAGCTTCTCCCTGCGACTTCATCTGCGTGGGATGATGATGACTGATAAAAACTATTTTATATCCTTTCTTATATTTTCTTTATATTAATTATCTCCATACCCACTTTCATCTAAATCGGTTCATCAGTTTAGGCGTGAGGAGGTAAAAGACAGACAATTAGAATTACTTTCGCGTTTATAATATTAGTAGGGATTTTAAATATTACGCGTCAAGTTATTTACGTATTAATTATTTATTATATAATAAATAAAAATACAAAGTCGATACAACAATGTAAATTGTTCAATTATGTATTATTAATAAATTCCTTTTACAAATATTAATTTAAGTAAATTCCCAAACAAATGTTTTTTTTTGTGTGCTGGTTCATTCTTTCCAAAGTTTTGTGTCCCAAAACGAACACCGTTAGAACGACACACCGTTTAGGTGGGGTCAACTCTGCACCGTAAATATGGGAGAGAAACTACATGAAACAGATGGAGTTAATAGTAAGTAACTGTTTCTAATCGACTCAGTGATCGGAGTTGTGGATGCCACGGTAAGTAAGTATATCAAATTGAAATAAAAATATGAATACGCCTTAAAGCCCGCGATAACTTTTAAACAGCTCGAAAAAACCGGCCAAGTGCAAGTCGGACTCGCGCACCGAGGCTTCCGTACTTTTTAGTATTTGTTGTTATAGCGGCAACAGAAATACATCATCTATGAAAATTTCAACTGTCTAGCTATCACGGGATATAGCATTCATGAGATACAGCCTGGTGACAGACAGACGGACAGACGGACAGACTTACAGACGGACAGACGGACAGCGGAGTCTTAGTAATAGGGTCCCGTTTTTACCCTTTGGGTACGGAACCCTAAAAAATGCTATTGAAATGTAGGTAACATATTTGTAACATATTCGTTATTCAATAAGCAGTTATTGAAGTCATTCACTGCGAGTGGCAAGCAAAACCCCGATCATTGCTAATCGTAAACTTTTGCGTGTTAGAAAATATGGAATCACAAAATACATGTTTTCTGGGTTCAGAAAATTCATAAACAATCCCAATATTATATACCTATACAGTCAATTTGAGGAAAAGAAAATCGTAGACATTTATTTTATACAACGACATGAATGTTAAATATTATACGAATACGCAGAAAGGTGAATCAATACCTACTTTATTATTCTAATACACAATATTATGCTTATAATAACCTGGAAAAAAGGAATTCCTAGCAATCAATAAACTATACACACGCTCATAGACATGCCTATTTATGTTCTGAACAACGCAACAGTACTTTGAGAGGATTTGTTAGAAAATCAAAGCAATTTTCGCTCGTCAACGTACAGTACTGCGGTTGACATCCCATTTGTCTTGCGCAAGCGTTAGCTATTGTACCGGATAAGACGCGGATCGGCGGTTCAGAAGGCAGGTTGTTAGGTGGGCGCGTGTATTTGGGAAAGGTATTTAGATAGAGCAGATAAGTTATCGTTTTGTTAGTTTTTGTTTGGAAATAAACATATAGCCAACCAAGACTATAATTATCTATAGTTATCAGAAATATTCAACACTTTCTCTGCCCTTATAAAATTGCTATATTCTTTATTAATACGCTGTTTAAATAAACGTTAACTGTAAAAACGCATCTTTTTATGTTGATTTACACAAACGTTTAAATTTCATCCCTACAATAAAATGAAAAATATGTATACTGAAACGTGTCTGATATCACACCGTCTACTTCTACCTCACGGCCATGTTTTTACAAATCAATAGTTTTACGCAAGAATATAACGGTCATATTAGGTTGGAAAGGGGACGACCGCTTCTCCATTCAAACGTAGTCCCCATTTTCCTTTCTATATATTAACGTTAAAGACAGTTTATTTTCACAATTTGATGTATATTGACCATAGCTATTCCTCTTTGTTTGACTTTTGTAGATTTTTTGATTATTACAAGAGTTAGGTTAGGAACTAGAAACAAATTACAAATTGTAAATGCTCCTCTTTCAATAATGAATCATTCAAAGTGAATCAAACGACGGGGCATAGCGGTGGTTGTAATACATCAAATTGTGTCAAAATATTTTCAATTATGTTAATATCCAGAGAGGAAAATGGGGTCTACGTTTGTATGGAAAGGCGGTTTGGGGCGGTCATCCACTTTTGTCTAAAGGAACAAATATGGAAATCATTACTTAAACAGGTACTGTTATAGATAGTAAATCGTTAGCATGCTTATCCTCAAGCAGGTAGAGGAGACCGAGGTAAGTTAACACAAATATAAGTTGACACAGCGTGCAGCGTCCATATCCCGCAAACTATAGAAGCTAGAAGTATGACTCCAAAGAAAAAAATGCTTAAGCTACAAATAATAAATATATAAATAATAAATAATAATATAAATTAAATAATATGTTTATAGAAAATAATTTAATTTGTTTAATTTAATTTAATTTAATGCTTCATTTTTCCATTATTACCAACTTCATCATAGTTACATGGTTTAGGCCTCAGATGAGGAGTTGCGGAGCTCCAGTGCCGTCTATTAAACACATAATCTATGACTGCCCCAAGAGGAAATATACCGGAGTTACCCTGGACCTGCTCTGTCCTGATGTGAACGCAGCCCGATGGGTGAAGAAGCTAGATGTTAAATTATAGTACCTACTTAGTAATAAGCAATTAATTATTATATATGCGACCCGGTTATTATCAGCCATACGATTAAATAAATAAATGAGGAGTTCAGATTTTACAGCGGTTTGAGCTAAATTATTGCTAAAAGTAAGTTTTTCCACATTTTTTCAAAGTCAAGCCATTTCTATACCAGTTTTGGCATGCATTTTCGATACATGTTTGAAGCATTCTGGCAGTGCTTTTTATCATATATTATTTGGACTTATCAACGCTTTTAAGTAAAGTCCATGTTTTGTAAACTAAAATTGCTAATAAATGTAAACATCTAAAAAATACCAGGATGAGGTATGTTGAAATATCTTGTTGCAACTTACCTCGTTAATTTTTTGTTTGAGTTTGGCAGAGGCTGTTCATACCATATTGTTGAAATCATATTTTTCAATTTTATTTTAGCCTTTTGGTTACCAATTGAAACCTTATTGAATAATACGTCTATTTCATAATGCTTCGGTCACTGACAACTAGTTTAATTAAAAAAATATATTGATTACCGAACCATATTTTTCTTTTTTAAATTATGACCAGAAAAGGGGAAATTTAAAACTAAAATTCTTAATTGAGGTGCGCTTACCAGCGCATATTTAAAAAATCTATAATTATTACAATAGAGTTATGACCGAAAAAGTAAAATTTGTGTCAATTCTCCTTGGTCTCCCCTACTAATTGATACGTGATGAAAATGGTCCAACACGGCCCGCGGTCACCGCAAGTCATCTTGCTAGTCAGCGACAGTTAGAATGTTAAATAGAGGTATCTGCTTTTTCCCACTATCTATGTATGTACAGTCAAGGGCATAAATATATACATTACCAAAGTTTCAAAAATATGTGTAAGCTCTTACGCCTTAGACAATAAAATCGTGTTCACATATTTTTGAGCCATTTGTCTGGATCGATATTTTTGCCTTCGACTGTACGGGTCAAATCTTGCAAGTTAAATTTGACCCACATCCCGACTTCTAATATAGCTGAAAATTTGCATGCATAATATATAAGTCGTGTGACAATGCAATATTAATAATATTATTATGGTACCATCGAGCTGGCCTGATGATGGAGACAGGAGGTGGCTAAAATAGGAACTGTGATAAAACAACGCAACCTAATTGTGTTTGGGGTTTTTATTAGAAATGTCTCGATGAGTATAGTTACCTGTGGAAAGAAAAGTACAGACAGGGACAAAATCTTGTACCAAAAATGAAATATTTGTCAAAAATATATATAACTTGTCCTGTTCGTATGTTAGTTAGTGTGCGTCAAATCTTGGAAACTAATAATAATAATGCCCGCAGGGCAGTTTGTGGCGAGCTGTTGGGAAGTGACGACCCCACGGACCCGAGTGCTCCAGAGAGTCGGTCAGGGTCTCCGTCTCCGGCGTGTCTTCGTCGGTCGGAGTGGACCCCAAGGGGACCCGCAGGACTCTCAGCTCTGGCTTGCCTTCATTGGCCGTCCAGAGGGGAGTCGTAAGAGCTATACTATGCTCCAGGGGTGGAAGTGAAAGATGCATAAGACGCGAGTTGGTACAGTGACTGTTAACAGCCACTGGGTAGAAAGCGGCGCACACCTTTCGACACCCCTGAGCCGCTCACACCGGTGTTGCTCTTGGTCGTCTTCACGACGGCAGTTTCAGGGGCCCATCTAGTCAGCGGCGAGTCACCGCCTGCCTCGATAATGTGTTTTAACATTGTTATGGCATGTGTCCGGACTTCTTTACAATAGCCCAGTCTCATAAATTGTCCACCCAAACTTCAATCTATAGACCGGTATACTGTTATTTTTTTCTACAATAGTCCCAATGCCTGCTGCGACCGGTTCATGGGTGTCTATTGTTGCGCCTGTGAACGGGTCCCAGCAGGCGTTCTACATGACATTAAAGCTCTCCAGGGGGGCCTCTACGTGTTGGATCTATATCCCCACGCAAGCCTATTAAAAGACCGGGATTAATAGGCCCGTGATATCCAAGGAGATACAAATAATAATAATTTGACCCACTTCCCGATTTCCGATTGAGCTGAAGTTCTGCATACATATATCGGATGACATTGCAATATTATGATAACATGGAGCTGATCTGATGATGGCGACAAGGGGTAGCCATTGGAACTCTGTGATAAAACAACGCAAAGGAATTGTGTTTGGAGTTGTTAGAATTGTTTTGATGAGTATTAGTTGCCTGTGGGAAAAAATGTACATAACAGTCAGAGATAAAAGTTTGTACCAAAAAAAATTCATTTTTGCCAAAAACTTATTTCTAACACAACTGCACTACTTAACAAAAATATAGATTAACCCAGCAGTGCGCCACATAATCAGGCTGATAAAAAAAAAAACACTCGTAACATTTACATATACCACGTTGAGCTGACTCAGCCAATCGCTGAAGTACCTACCTACATTGGTGTCGAACTCGTCCCACCACATTGAATATTTTGAAAATTTCCTTTGTCTTGTGTATATAATGTTCCAAAATGTCGCAACTTGCACATTTGTAATAATTCCGAAACCTACAATCTCTCATAACTAAATTTGATCTCGAAGAAGATGTTTGCCCAAAATGGGACTCTAAAAATATCTCAGCCACGTCGATCGCTCGCCCAGTGATGGATCGGTAAGTTAGACAAATTGCCAGTCACCCGCAGCTCTGCTACGGTATTCCACCGTGTTTGTATTCTGAATTATTGTTTCAGGTGTTTCTTTACAACGCGAACAACGTTGGGTTTGATGTAAAATAATAAGTTTTAGCCACAAATTAAAAAATTCATACAAGCTTTTATCGCTGACTGTACTTTTTTACCACAGTCAACTAATACTCATCGAGACATCAAACATTTATTCAGCAAATAGGCCACAGGGACACTTTTACATGTCAATTTTTACAAACAATAAAATTAACCCAAAATTACAAAAAACAATTACATAAATATAAACGTCATATACACAAAAAAAAACTAATAAAAAATATACAGACAACAGAAGTACTAAAATTGTTTAGAGATGTAAAAGTCTCTAGGTGTCAGAGGTAAAATGTATGCAAATTTTCAGCTCAATCGGAAATCGGGAAGTGGGTCAAATTTAGCTCCCAAGATTTGACCTACACTCACTAACAAACCAAATAACATACTAACAGGGCAAGTTAAATGAAAGCTTGTAAAAAGGCAAATTTTTCCTCCCTGTAGACAGATAGTTACTGAAGTAAACACAAAGACAGCTGGAACCTACCCACCAACCCACACCATACATATTTATGAATATACTACAGTTACTATGATAATATAATTTTTACGCCACTGCTCGAAAATGTGGCAAGAGACACCTAGGTAAACCAACAGTCCAATAATGACTATTTTGTACTACATAGTTGGTACTTTTACCTTCCACTCACTGATTGGTTGACATTCAACCAATCTCTGAGTCGATACAATTTCAAAACGCATCGTCAGAAATGTCAGCAATGTCAACAAAATTTTTACATACTTAATGTTATATTGATGATTATAAATTAACCTGATGATTATTATAATGTTTACAACTAAAAATTTATTTTTTATGAGTTGTTTTTTTTACATGTTGCACTTTCCTCGCTAATATAAGTAGGCGTAATGTAACGATGATTTTTGTAAATTTTCTAATTCGCTGAGACGATAAATTACGGAATTGTTGTAAATATCGAACAATTCTAGTTAAATAGTGTTGATGTTTACGCCTGCAAGCCTGCAAGGTTATTAGTTGTTTTGAATTTAAATTACCTAATAAAATTAAAATTAAATTGGGATATTCACAATGTCAAAAATCGTGATTTAATACTGTCAGTAATGTTTGTCTTGATTAAGTTCTTTTCGTGATTTTGATTCTGATTGTGACGTGTGGGTAGACCAATATCATAATTCGCGGAACGTAAGTTGCTCCGTTATGAGGTTATTTAGAGGTACTGTAATGTTCTGTATAATATTTACCTCAGTAAATCATACGATGTAATGTGCCAATACACTACAGGTATTTTTAAAAGTGCCGAAATATTGGGAACTTTTTAAAACAAATAGATACTTGGCAAGTATTAGTGGTGGGTCTTCTTCTAGATTCAACGAAACGAAACGTTAACTTAACGTCTTCAACTAGTTGATTTCGAAACTGATTAGTTAATTAGTTCATCTCGGCCACTAGGGTTACACTTCAGTTGCATTTCGCGTGCTTGCACCGCACTTTCCGTCTCGTTTTCTCTTAGCAACAACAAATAATAGTGCTATTGCCCTCGCTGAAAATTTCAACGAAACGTTCAACGTCAACAACGTCGTTGTCCGATAGTTGATTAACTTAAATATCGACTTTACTGCTTTGTTTTAAGTTTAATGTTATATACGCTGAAATACAACATGGGCCCATTTCTCCAATGGTGAAAAAAAAGTATTCCATCAACATCATGAATTGGTTTACTCTTTGACTTAAAACATTCGTATGTCATGCTACACGTAACTGTGACACGTCAGGTTGTAATTTTGAAAATGGAAAGGCTTAAGTGAACATAATCCCGTATGATAATAGGGCGCTGTGGTTTAGAGGGCACGTACAAGAAACGCGAGCGGCGCGTCCTCACCTCTCGAACAGATGTTGCGTCAACCGCAGCACATTGCACAGGTGCGTCACGCGACGCCGCGTCGCTGCTGTTATTCTGCCAAGAAAGTCTGATGTGTTATCGTATTCACTTGGCTTACCAATCAAAGGCAATCGTCCGGCTCAGAAGATGCATGAATAATCATTGTAAACTGAAATAAACACACAAATTAAATTATTTTCATAGAAAATAATTTTATTTTATTTTCATAGAAAATAATTTTATTTTATTTTCATAGAAAATAATTTAATTTGTTCTTAGAATTGTAGTTGTCTACATACGTAATGAATCTCTAAACCACATTCATGTTGGATTTTATATAACAAACGTTCATTTAGTGATAGGAAAAAAATCAGAGCATGTCCAGTGCTCTAGCTGCGTACGACTTTTCGGCGGCGTATTTTGTTAGGTAGGTACATAACCTTATTTGGCTTATGTTAGATATCACACCTATGTGAATTGAAACAACGCCTTGGTATAAAAATGAACTCAAATTATTCTTTATTATATTGCTAACTACTAATTTAAAAAAAGCATAGATCACTTTTCTATATACGTTTTGGTCTTTATGTTTGTGTATTTTACTGATAAAAAAGAGGGTAGGTGCAAATCTACTGCATACCTTTTATCATTATAATACTGTTGTACTGTACTTACTTCTGTTGTTTCTCCAATAAAGAAAATAAAATAAAACTGTCGAAAATAATGACCAGAGTAATAAATAATACAGACGTAGACAAAGAAGAAGTAACTCAATCCAAATATGGCAACCGGAAAAGCTGAAGATCGCCCCCCCCCCCCACTTTCGCGTCTCGTACCTTCATTAGGTACGAACGTTACCCGGGCACCTTAATTGACAGCCTGACGCGTGCTGACGAACACCACCGTACTGTGTTTACCTCACCGTAATTAATCGTAGCTGCTGTACAGCCATGTCAGTCTAAACAGTTCAATGATGTACCTATAACAAAGTACAGTCAGTGTTAGAAACAGCTACGTGGCCAGAGTGCTAAAATGAATGAAAATAGGATTGTCCTATGAAGTTACGTGACTATAAGTAGGCTAGAGGAGGAGAGCTTCTTGCTGTTCATCATTTAAAAATATAGCCCTAAAGATTTTTGTGACTCAGGGTCCAAATTTATAGTGATTATTTTAGAGCGGACCGATTATTTACGAATACATATTTCAAATATAAAAAAGACATTGAAAATAAGGTCGCGTAAATATACGAGAAATTATGTATGTATTCAAATTGTTAAACCGAACTGCAAGAACGCATTTGACAACGACCGATTTCGTTACAGAAAAAGATGCAAGTTGTGACAAAGAATGGAAAATGAAGTTATCCGGATAACAATGACGTTGACAGTCGGTTTATGTGGCCCCAAGGGCCAGTTGCTCAAAGCACATTTGACAGTGTATATTTGGAACGCTAACTTCTAAAAATGTTTGTGTACTCGACCGTACTTTCAGTCAAAAATCTGAGGGTGATTGGTCCAACCTACTATGAATCTACCTGCAAAATTGTGAACCGAACTATCTGACGAAGCAGCCAAATTGGTATTCCCGTACACTCGTTAATTGGGAACGAAAAGTAAAAATACAAAAACATATTTTCTTTTTTAATTTTTACTGCTTTGTTTGCGGTTTTGATACATATTAAATTGCACCTTTATAGTTAAGTACTAAATACTAATGTCAGTGTAATGTGTATGTAATGGTCTCTCAACTAAGCTATGGAAAAATAGAATTGCAGACATGGCGAAACCACAGTTCCAGTTGATTACATAACCCTAAAAAAAGGTGGATAACATTTTTGGCCTATTACCTACTAAATTATGTTTTTCTATAATATTCGAAGGCCCATATCTACTGCTTAATTAAATCTACGGGGTCGAACCTGGGTGATCTAGCCTAATATAGTTTTGTAGGTAGTTCAAATTTTATAGGTTCAATTTTATTAATATTGTCTTCGGTTACCGCGATAGTTACTCATGAAATAAAACTATGAAAACGGATTATACCGCGTATATTGAATTTATAATACATCCCGACGTTTCGAACCCTTTACAGCGTTCGTGGTCAACGTCGTTATAAATTCAATATACGCGATATAATCCGTTTTCATAGTTTTATTTCAATTTTATTATTAATTAAGGTTGTTTTTGGCTTTAATACGGAAAATAATTAAACGATAATCAAAATTCCTGTTTGACATTTTTTTTTATATAATTACCTAACTGATTAAATCTGCACAATCAAAAAAAATTCAGTACGTACAAAATCAAACGGAGATTGGGTAGTAGACTGGAAAATATAACAGTCATATTTGGTTTAGTCAGAAAGCTGAAAATTTAGATTTCTCGAATAAATTGTTTCTGTTTTAATAATGACTCCTAGTTAGGGTTCATTGTATCAAAATAATACAACATGAAAATAATGTATATAAAAATAGATTTTATTTTTAAATTTATCACTGTGCTAAATTCAAATCAGTTTCAAGTTTTAAATGTATGTAGAATTTTAGATATAATAAAAAAGCTAGACAATAAGCCAACCACAATACTAATCTCACTTTTAACCTCGGGTATCATCGACTCATAATGAAACATAATCAAAAGTTGCTCGCAATATTCCATTGAACCAGTCACCAGTCACATTATACAAATTAGCCTCGCATTCTAAAGCTATCTTATTCCATACGATGCCACGCATATATTATACAAAGGTTACAAAGACCCTTTAAATTACGAGATGGAAGATTGTTATAAGCAACTTACAAAAAGAAGTGAAATCCCACCAAAAACATTTTCATGTAAAATGTTGCCAAGACGAAACCATAAGGCTCGCACTGTCAAAAAGTTATCAGATCTCTTGTAGAGCCCTTCTATCTCTACAAGCCCTAACTTCGCAAACTCTACACCATAGTCAAAATATGTGGCTTGGATGTTTCACTACCGTCACATGGGCGTAAGGTGAAATATTTATTCACTATTCATAATTTTTTTATTATACAATAGTTCTTGTAGTAACGACACGGCTAAGCGACATTTTCACTAAGGTAATGGTAGTTTGTGAAGTTTGTGAAGTTAGGGTTAGGGTTTGGGGGGTTAGGGTTTGTAGAGTTAGAAGCTTGGCTCTACAAGAGATCTGATAACTTTTTGACAGCCTTATGGTTTCGTGTTGGCAACATTTTACATGAAAATGTTTTTGATGGGATTTTACTTCTTTTTGTAATTTGCTTATGACAATCTTCCATCTCCTAATTTAAAGTGTTAGGGAGTTAATAACTATTAAAAATCCTGAAATACGTATTTTGGTGCATCTTTTATACAATCGGCTTTTTACTGATTCTCCATACAAATTTGAACCCCCTCTTTCCCCTAACGCCCTTTTCCACCCCCTTTTCACCCTTACGGGGTGATTTCGGGGTTGAAAACTATTCTATATCCTTTCCCATAACAAAAACTATCCACATACCAAATTTTAACTGAATCGGTTCAGCGGTTATTGATTTCCTATACAAAATTCCACCCCCCCCCCTTTTCACCCCCTTAGAGGCATTTTTTTTGTAGTTTGTGTCCTGAGACTATCTTACATACCATATTTCAGCTTCCTAGGACATCAGAAAGTATTACAGTAAAGGTTTTGATGATCATCAGTGAGTGAGTGAGTGACGAAAACGGGGTTTTCTAGATATGAATAAAATCCAAAGTATAAGAGCTATGCAATTGAAATTTTTTATGCTTAATAAGTCCACTATTGACATCATATCCCGAGAATTTTGTTTATCTGGTTAATCTGAACCAAAGTTCAACAACGACGAAGCGCTTCGAGAAAAGATAGGTAGTGCCCTTGCGCTTCGCTTTGCTCGTCTTGGCGGGGAATATAAATTACTGGTGAACCGGTAAGTAACCGGCATTTCTATTTTGATGTAACGGCTTGTACCTTTTTTTAGGATGCTCTACACATAAACATGTGCGTTTTCTGAAACTCAATTACGTTGCGCCGTGTTAATCGCGCATTTTATATACTCGTAGATGGATATTTCATTCAGAAATTGGGTAATATTTTTAGTTATTATGCTTCCGCCATGATCTCATTATATGGATAATAAAATAAACGTGCTGTTTTGATATAAACGCATATGAATTCATTAAACACAAAATATTGAAATTAATATTTATTTGCCTTACGTGGGCAGATACTCGTATTGTTGGTACCTTAAATGCAAGATAATAGGGACTCTCGATGATTAGTTATATTGTGTGTTGCTGCTTAGTAACTACCTTAGTAAAAGATTCAATTGGTTTGAAAGAAAAGATAATAAAATTTTACCTTATTGAATAAATTTACTGTTTTATCAAAAGTAAATTTATAAGTTATTTTTATAAGTTTTCCCACTAAAGACGTGTGGCTCGACAAAAATAACTAAGGGCGCTTTAAAAATAATACATAATATGCAATAAAATGCTCTAAAATTATAGTCTAAATAGTTATCAAGATACAGCCACAAGATACTTTTAGTAATGGAATACATGGAATACGAACTAATTATTTTATTAATAATTGAAATTGTAACACGCATAAAACGTCGAAACTATGTGCAAATAATTTGGATGCTGATAAGTAATAATGTGTTAACCAACATAAGTACTCTTTTGAGAAAATGGCGTCTTAAGATTTTTTCGTGGTTTTTGAGTGTTTGTTCTAAATACTAAAGATTTTGTTCAAACTGTTGTATTTGTCAGTTTAAATACAATAAATACTAATGATTTATAATAATAATTTTCGAAACAAATTTAAATTTGTGGCAATAATCCCCTTTTTGTTTATTGCGAATTGCATGATGGCGTGAAACTTTCTCAAGATTGTGTCATTATAGTTAACACAGTTTTACTTATTATGTAAATCTTCCTTTGAACTTATAATCAACATGTTATGACACATAACATGTTGTTGTTAAATACTAACTTAGTATGAGTATAACTTATACTAAGTTAGTATTTAATATTGCATTGATATGATAATTTTTCGATTTGTAAGAATGATTCAACTGTAACAAGTTATTTAAAATCATTATAATTATAAAAATAACATTATTTTACAAATGTGCATACATTCAAATGATTGAACTTGACATTTAAAATTAATTCCTAAGAATAACTACAGCATTGTACGATTTTGTTTAATTTATTTCGGCAAACTTATCTGAAAGATAAAACGCTTAAAAACTTGTGTGATTACGCTTTATAAATACCTTATTTCGATTAGCATTAGTATTACCTCTTGAAAACTGCAACAATTAACAGATTTGTGCACTAAATTCGTAAAATTACTTCTTATAAACACAATTTTTAGCAATATTTACCTTAAAGTGATATAAAAAACTAAAAATCATAAATAAAATTTCATAGAAAATAATTTAATTTGTTCTTAGAATATTTACCTTCATAGCGCTTCTGGTAAAACAGAATTAATGAAAATTCCACAATAATGAGTTAACCGTTTTTAAGGCATTATTATCTCATTTTCAAGTTTTTGTGGGTTGACACATTATTGCTTATCAGCATCTATTATCTTATCTTCGTCCTACGACGGGGCAATTGAAACACGTTATAAGAGATAAGATAAGATAATATTTATTCATTTGGTAATTATACAATTTATACTTAAATACATACATGATGATTGAAATAAGTCAAGTTTATTGAAAATTACAATACCTATGTATGTGACGCAAGACTCAGGCTATGGGGTCAGCCATTCTTTAATCGTGGACGTGGTTCAGTTTGTTACATAAATCTAGTAGTAGAAATTAAATGAAAAAAAAAACAGCCTGCATACCTCGTCAATCTTAACTTTTAAATTTACTTTGAGGGCTTTCCAAGTGAATACTGGCACCGTCACTCAACGGTCAGTGATAAAAAAGAGCAAAATCAATGAAAACCTAAATCGGTTATAATATAACTAATTAATACTTCGAAACCTGTGCAACTTTTACTGAGGTCATGTTAAGCTGGTTTGGATGATCATTTTATGGTGTCATTACATGTATTCAAAAAATAAAGGTAAGTATACGGTTTTAACACCCTCTGGCACTGACTAAAATAACCGACTTGGTATCACATTACATCTCAAAAAAAAAAAATTGTAGTAGAAGAACTGGGTTGCGAGACTTGCATCTTTTTACATGTAATGTTTTTGATGGAATATCATCTCTTTTTGTAGGCAGTCCTTCTTTTCGTGTACACACATACCATACTCATACTATGTATACACATATATCATAATTATACACATATTTTTATATAGGATTACAAACTTACTGGTCCAGTTATTAAATCTTTAAAACGTGACTGATATTGCAGTATTTTTAAGTTTTTATTGGCTTAATACGCTAAAAACTAATTACGTTTCAAATTTGGAGCTTGTGGGTTTGCTAGAAGTACCTTAGAATTATGATGATCGTGAGTGAGTGTGTCAGTAACAAAACTAAGTAACTTAATTACATGTTATTGAGAATATTTTATCTATATTATAATATATCTAAATCATGTTATTCTCTATACGTCACTGAACATTCAGGGTTCTAGCTTTAGCTATCACAAAATTACAGAACGTTGAAAATGGCCTCAGTGGCTTCGAGAAAAGGATGGTACGGCCGTGCCTCTTTGTTTTGCTCGACTTGGCGGGGGCACTACCGTGCCCCAAGACTTAAAACGGAACCCTTCTTGCCTTACACTTACTTATCTCAGTTAGACGGATTACCAAAAGGAATATTAACTTACATCCCTCCATTTGAAATAACAAAAATAATTTCACTCGACACCTAAAAATAGGTGTAGGATTCCGACGCAAAGGTCATTCTCATCGGATAAAAACCAAACGTTCCTGCCCTTTTTTCGTGTCTTAAGATAAAAAAAAGAAAGTGGATTAAATGCATAGATAGCTTTCACCTATAAAGAGATTCTACTTGGAGATAACCAGAGGGAAAGAATGAAAAGCTCTCCGTGTTTGCTATCTGAGAAAAAGGTTTGCTACAACGTATTTTAATGTAGGTGGCTGTTAAGATAAAATTCATTTATAGAAGCAACATCCGTTTTTTTTGTAATAAGTCTTTGAATGAAGAATTAAATATACCTATTTCTGTAGTGCCCGTCATAATCAAAAACAATTTAATTTTGATACTTCACGATCTTGTTTTACTATACATACATACTTCTAATTATTCCACGGTCCTGCGGTCTTCACAAAGCATTTGCGCAAAATTCAGTTTGCAGAACATTATATTCGAATTTCCATTGTTCGTAAATTTGTCGTCTTCGTTATTTTTGCGAGGCAAGCATTAAATTCCGTATTCCCTCTAGAAATTCCAATGCAATTATTTGTCTTTGAAATTCAGTTCGCCGCATAAAACTTGCGATGCATTTCTGCGTTTGCACGATTCTTCGGGTGCTGAGGTATGTAAAAATTGATTTTTTCCTTAACTTTAACTTTTACTTAGATATTTGAATCTAGTTTTTTAATGTAAAATTGACAATTAATAAATCACTTAATAGGTAACTTTATTGAGACCTATCCTTACCTATCTTAAAACGAAAGTGGACGACCGCCCCGAAACCGCCTTTCCATACAAACGTAGTCCTCATTTTTCTCTTTGGAAATTTACATTATTGAAAATATTTTGACACAATTCGATGTATATCAAGTATATCAACCACGGGGTCCCTTCCCATAAACTTATTTTTGCGAATTTCGATAGTCAGAAATTGAAATCCATATAATTTATGGACATAAACATCACGTCATAATTTTTGTCGAGTATAACGCTTAATAGTTTTAAAATAAACCCTTAACTACCTACGTCCTATTTTTATCACACAACTACCTACCTGAGGTCTCAGAGACCGCTACATGTTATGGGACCGGAAATATTTATTTTAAAGTAGCTGAAAGGTATTTAAAAAAATAAGTAACATTTATACAGTTTGAGGGATATAATAGCGAGAGAGGGACAGCGTGAACTTGTTTTTTAAATTCGTTCGTTTGATAATTAATTATTACAAGCTTCTTTTGTAAGCAAATTGCATATCGCCCAGTTTATTTACAGTACTTTCATTATTTAGGAAACTAGCCAAAATATCCTTAAGCTGTTGTTTCCTGATTAAGTATTTTCATTACATCACTTTGGCTCCGCGCTAAGTGTACCCTGGGGGGCCGCAGTTGTGGGGTCCAGCATTTTGTTGAATTTTTAACATCTTCTATAATGCTTTGGTGAAAGTTATAAGAGGTCGGCTGAGTGTCTCAAACTCTTGAAGGCCCGAGTGCACGTAAGAATTTAAAAATACCGTCTTGTTAGTGCTTTTGAAAACAGCTGATCAAATTTGCGTTGTATTTAGATACCACCGACTACGACGACGACGACGTTTTATTTAGACGACCGGTCTGGCCTCGTGCGTAGTGACCCTGCCTGTGAAGCCGATGGTCCTGGGTTCGAATCCCGGTAAGGGCATTTATTTGTATGATGAGCACAGATATTTGTTCCTGAGTCATGGGTGTTTTCTATGTATTTAAGTATTTGTATATTATATATATCGTTGTCTGAGTACCCATAACACAAGCCTCCTTGGGCTTACCGTGAGACTTAGTCAATCTGTGTAAGAATGTCCTATAATATTTATTTTTCACCTCAGCAGCTCGAACAAGCCTACTTTCGTCACTTCCTGGAGTGAGGAAAGTGCGACTTTCCTCACTCCAGGGATTGAAACAATGTAGCTTTTTAATTTAGTGAAGGCCATGAACTTCATACTTTTATTACATTTTTTTTATGGTACGGTACGGTACGGTACGGTCCGGTCCGGTACGGTCCGGTACGGTATGGTCCGGTCCGGTCCGGTCCGGTCGGGCCGGTCCGGTCCGGTCCGGTCCGGTCTCGTCTCGTATCGTATCGTATCTTATCGTATCGTACATATTATAATACTTTTTTTTCTGTTTATTCTGTGTAATTCGAAATACATTTTAACCTTTAATATGTTCTCACTACTGAGGTGAAAAATTATGTGTGCAACACGAGAGCAAAGTTATTTTACATCTCGTGTTTTTGAGTTCCTCGCTACGCTCAAGATTCTACCTTAGAATCTTTCGCTTTCTCGGGACTCAAAATAAATACTCGCAAGAAAAACCAACTTTCCTCTCTTGTTGCACAAATAACTATTGTGTTTATCTCGAAATCCACTGTTTGCAGTTACTAAAAGTTAGGGATAACAAGGCAGTGACTGGTCGTTACGAAGACCCTTGCGGGAAAGCTTTATCCAGAAGTATACGCCTTTTTTGTTGATGTTATGATGATGATGATGATGATGATACCAGTTTAAGTAAGAAAAGGTTAGATATAAATTATTTATTTGGCTTTACTCCTGGAAGATGAGTTAAGAAGGTGGTTACTACAGTCAGCATCAAAGATAGCAGATCAGACTACACGTCAAAATAATCTACCATTCTCTAACAGCTTAACTAACTATACTTTGGAATGCGAACTGTAGATACGAGTAAATAATATACTAGCGATCCGCCCCACCTTCGCACGGGTGCAATGCTGATGTATTATAAATAATATGTAGAGTGATTTAAGAGGAAGGTTTATATTATAAACCTTGCTCTTGAATCACTCTATCTATTTAAAAAAAAAAACCGCATCAAAATCCGTTGCGTAGTTTTAAAGCGCTAAGCATACATAGGGACAGACAGACAGCAGGGAGCGACTTTGTTTTATACTATGTAGTGATTTATGCGGAAAAGGGATCCAGGGCGGTAGATACTTTTGGCACGTTGTTTCATCCGCTACTATTAAGGTACTATCTTCACAGTGCCTAAATAAACAAAAAAACGAAAAAACTATTTTATAAGATATTATATTGTATGCCTACGACATTTTATCGATAAAGTTATAATTAATATAATATAATATAAGGTTATTAGATCTTGATTACACTAATTAATAATACCTACATAGTAATTCCAAAACTGATTTATGATAAAAATGTTATCAAATATAATAATTAATTATAAGATAGTGTTAGCTGACATAATATGAGTAATTTATTAAAACCAAAAAGATAATTAATAAAAAAAATACAATAAAATGTAACCTAAAATTCAAACTAGCTAAAACCTAAAAAAATTAATAAAACGTAATATTATATGACATTCAATGGTCCTCGTATAATCTCTTTAACATTGTCGAGTTAATACCTATTTAGCTTGAATATTAATGCCATGCCAAGCAAATTGACTTAGTACAGTTTGGAAATTTACCAAACAAATAACTGAACTACGTTGATTAATCTATGAAATTTAAAGTGTAAGATAAATAACAAGTAGTGAAATAAAGACAACAGAAAGGGAATGTTGCTTTGGGCTGGGACTAAATTCGCGAGCATGTTAAATAGATATTTTTTTTTTGTTGCATCATGTATAAAAGAATCTTCTGAAGATTTGTTTATTCCGAAAACATAAAGAGTAATAAACTTCGAGTGCTCACTTCGTACATCAGTTTCCTTAATTAATAAGTACCTAATAGGTTGTATGTTATGTTAAAACGTACTATTAATAAATTAAACGTATTAGGCATTTGAGTTATTTGATAAGTTTTGAAATATTATTTTACTAATTTAAAATTAAATATTATGTTTATTTGTAGTTCAGTTTTTTTTTAACCTATCTTTGGTATCTACTAACGACACGCAAATATATTAGAAATATTCTTACGCAAACACACATACACACACACATAAATAATGTGAACCTTAATGTTGATAACATGTTTAAACAGCTGTTTCTAAGGTTCCCCTTTAAACCTACTTCAAATAAATAAACAATGTTATGTTTTAAAATTACATTCAAGTCGTCAATTATGGAAGTAAATAGCCTCTGTTATTCCAAAGTTTAGTAGCTACTAAACTTGGGTAGCTACCCAGGAAGAATTCGAGCAAATTATCAATTTGACTCCGTTGTTTCAGGGAGGCGAGGACGCGCAAACAATCCCAGTGAAAATGTAATCTCACCGATTTTGGAAAGTGTCTGATTAATTATTTTAAAAACTGTTTGCTGGAGGATGGAGTGGTTTCGGTCAAGCCCAGCGAGAGCTCTTTCCCTGTGGACTTTGTTAATCTGCAGCTTCAATATCGCAGGTTAGTATTATAATTATAATTGTACACACTTTGATACTCTAACAAAAAGTCTTAACGGTTAAGGCTTTGTAAGACAAAAAGAAGAAGAGAAATAAAGACGAAGGATGATTCGAATTTCAAAATTAATGACAATTCGATCTCGTTCGTGTATCTAACACGTTCACGGGCACGTTCGTGCTTATATTTTAGCCACCCTGTATGCACCCGAATGGATACATCGATTTTGATGTGATGTAGCGTTTTTCTTGTTTGACTTCGTACTTTGCTCTCTCGGGCTTTCTTTAGGTCGCAGACAAGGTAGTAATGGAGTATTTTACCAGAAAACCGATTCTGATTAAACAATCTGTTCCGATTTCCGAGTTGTTTTGATACAATCTTGAGAGCAGCTCATGCGTGATTGATTTGTGCTCGCGAAATGGAATCAGATTCGTGTGATTACCCATCTCACTGGCGTAGTCTGAACAGCCGATAATCAGCGATTGACATATGCATCTCAACTACTATATATTTTGTCCTCCCCAAGCACGTTTCTCGCGCGAGAGAATGATTTTCTCTTGCAAGAAAGTGCGTTTATCTTACAGATAGTTGATCGCTTCTCGTTTTATCGCCGCTAGTTGGATTCTTCCCACATGTAGCAGTTTCGCATAATCAAATTTAATATAATGGCGGCCGGAATTTTATAGGTACCTAGTGCATTAAACTGTGTACGTGGTAACTATAGGTACAAATTAAACTACCTACACAAAGATTTTCCCCTACTTAGCTATGTCCAAGCGCGGTGTGGTCGGAAAACAACCGCTCTCTATCTATCTATAGCGATGCGACATGCAGCGCCATGCCACGTCTGATTAAAGTAATATAGAATTCAAAATGACTCAAATGTAATTTATCATAGGTATTCATACGGTTATTTTTATTATTTCTTTACGTAACTATCCATGTATGAAAACGACGTGTCTTGTATTTTAAGTTTAGCACAAAAGCAAATGATTAATACATATTCCCCTCACAAGCTCGGACAGCCGTCTTTTATCCTTTAAAACAAGCGGGTAAAAATGCATTTTATCCACTAGTAGGGAAAGTAATATGAACTTGAATGGAGCGTGTTTAAGTAGCTTTTGACAGATAACAAAACGTAAAACGCTCATAGTAATAGTTCGTTCGATGTTAATTATCATAAATAAATGGTTTGAGAATTTAACAAAAAATACCAAATTTAGCTTTATGTAATGATTTTAAGTCCTTAAAATTCCATAAGAAACGTTCGTTTTTTTTACAATGATGTTGAATATAATTCTGAACGCACAACTCGCACAAGTTGACTCGATGCAATTTCAAAACGCATCGTCAGAAATGTCAACATTGTCAACAAACATTTTACTTTAAAACTTTTTTCACCGACTCCGATTCACGTAAAAATACACAACTTCCAGAGTTTTCTGTTATACTTATGATATCGGAAAAAAAAATTGTGATTCCAGTGATGAAGATGATCTAACGCCTGTGGATGTTGCACTTTCCTCGCTATAGTGAGGTGAAAAGTTTTGTGTTACACATGGGTGCAAATGTTTGTTGTTGTAACTAATTTACTTCTCGTGTCTTGAAATACAACTTTGCACCCATGTATAACAAATAACTATTTTGAGCCAATCATGACTTCGAATTCAAACTGTCGTGAGTCATATTAACTTAACATACAACAACTTATGGCGCGGCCAAAGTGAACGCTACTCACATGCACTTAGTGCTTGAAATTGGAGACCTAGGCTCTCCTAAACATGTCTCGCGAGTGACTAAAATTACGTGAGTTAACCGTGTTTTTTGGCAATCATGACTTGTGACATCGGACGAAAATATGTTTCTTCTTTAATAAAGAAAAAATCCTCTTGTTTCTTATACCTAGAGCATGTCTCACACACAAACATTCAAACGCCGATAAAGAGATCTTTTTTTGGATAGACCGTTGTATTCTGTGAGTGAATTTATGAACGATGTATAGATTTTGACGATCCTCTACAGGAGATACATCTTGAAATTATTTTGAAATACCTACCTGTATCCTGTAATTATTTAATTTTTGAATTGATATTTTATTGAATATGTTCTTCATATCAAACATCTGTTTTGACGATCATAATATGAATTCTTGTAAATTGACATGCATGCAATTTATAATGTAATCTGTATTATGAAATAAATAAATCTTAATCTATCTCTATAAGTAAAAACCTCTCTTCTGATTTTTTAAATTCGTTTATATTTCACCTAAGACAAATTTAATCTAACCAATAGGTACCTATCCACAAATGCAACTAGAAGAAAATAATGCTTTTGGAATATTAATAGAAATGTGTTTACGTTGTATTTATCAGATTAGCAATTTTAAGCATGCGGAGGCTGTGGGTTTGAATTTGAATACAATATTTTTATAAAAAATAGTATCTCTTAGTACCTGTTTACTCGTGTACCGCGAACTACTATTAAATATTTACCATCCGCTTTTTGGTGATGGGTGATGTTTGGTTAAACAATCAGTCATACTATTGGTCAAAGTGTACCAAAGGGTAAACAAGGAGAAAAGACTTTCGACGAGAAAAAAATTCTACGAAAAATGCAAATTAACCAAGGGGGCGGAACCAGGAGGGAGGTGAGGGGGTGAGGGGGGGAGGTGAAGCTGTGGGATCTGGGTGGCTCCGGCGCTGCGGAAGGGCAGCCCTTCCGCCCTCGCGTGACAGAGCATGGTTACGGCGGACGAGGACTGCAGCTCTCCCTCCGCACCTCCGTTTTTGGAATTGCTCTCTAGGGGTAGGACAGACAAGACCACATGGATCGGTTTTAGGTGACCTTGACATTTTGGATACCTTAAGATTCTGGTGACCTTGACATTTTCGTGACCTTGAGATTTTGGTGCATGCTTATTTTAACGTACTCTATATGATATAATCATAAAAAGCTAGTGTCAGTATGACTTCGCAACAACTTTTTTTTCAAAGTCCTTCAAAATCTTCAAATTTTGGAGTGCAACATCTCGGTATTTTTAAATTTTAGGCAAGTTTTTCAAGAAAAACTTGCTTATTTTGACGTATTCTGTAAGATACAATCATAAAAAAGAAGTGCCAATTTGACCTCACACCGAAGAATTTTTTATTAAGTCCTGGTTATCCTTTGCTACACCCGATTTGTGGGTTAACCTTTAGTTTCGTTAAGATTGAAACTCGTTAATTTTATATTAACATACCCCCTTTCGTGTAAATGAAAACTTAATACGAAACTCATAATATATGAATAAAAATTCGTTAGTCTTTGTACATTTCGGTACCTATTTACCTGTCTTTTCGCTATTCCAGTCTGTATGTACCTATAATGTGTTACCACATTATGTCATAGATCAATCACTCAGCACGCCACACGGCGCGAATTAATGAACCGCGCCTTTTGCGATGAGGCAATTAGGTTATTGAAGTAATTATTTATAACTACTGTGTGGCAACTTTTAGTCGAGCTTACTTATTTGACCCGCATCAAAAATTGCTGGGTAAGGTGACTATAATGCAGCCTAAACATTAACTACGCTTTTTTCGTTTTCATTTTTGTTTCAAAATTAGGTACGTTACAAATACAGGTAGCCCAAAAAAAGTAAAAAAAAGTGTGTGCGTGTAATCTTTACGCGCGATTGAAGTAAAACTTCTTTGATGATGACGTTTATCGCTATGTTGGTATTTTAACGTGTGTCCTATTGTGCGTGTGTCGGTACTAAGCGTTACTTCCGTCAGAAAAAAAATCTGAGTTACCCTCTAGTCGCGCCTAAAGAACTTTTACTTCAAAAAAATACTTCGGCATATCGTGGATAATTTTGATGCACAAAAGTTTCTGCATCAAAGCTAAAGAAAAATATTTTTGAGTAATGATTTCAGTTTAAAATTTTAATGAAATTTTGTAAAATACGTGTAGGGTAAGAAAAATATTCCTAATAATTCTTTATCAACGTTTTTGGGCATCCTGTAGTTGTTTGTGCACAGTATTTTTTTTCTGTGAGTGCTCAGTTAGAGCACCAAGGAAGAAAAACATTCTAACTCTAGGGAACGAGGTGCAAATAAACTTTTAAATTTTTTCCAGAAGAGCTAAGCAGGCGGATACGACAAAGGCATGGAGCCCGATTCAGCAGATTAATACAAAGAAAAGTATGCGAGCATTCTAGTTTCAAAGATATACTTGTAGGTAGGTATGATGCATTCAACTCTAAAAAGTACAAAAAACCTGCAAATAGCAGGCAAGATTACTAATTTTGACGACAGCCTGATGATATTTTATCCATATCACACTGAATTCGTTTGAGGACATTGAGGTTAAAATAAGGTTTTGAGCTTAAATTACTAAATATTTAAGGAACGAACGCCTAAACTAAACTAAAATATTTCGCGTGTAGGTTTTAGTCGTTTCAGACGTCACTAGTTAAGATCAGATTTTTCCGTATAACCAAATCCTTTCTCCACGTTACTTTTACCTCGTGACACTTACTTACTCGTATCTACTCAATCAGTCGGAAGTAGGAGTATTAAGTTTAACTATGTAGGTATCAGACCTAAAAGTGGCATTACTTATTGCATGTAATAATTATACACTAGCTGTAAAAAATCTACCATTTGGCTATTTTTATACAGGTATTCATTCTAAAATTCGTGAAATTAGACTGTACATCACATAAACATGATTGTATCATCTTTACGACCATATATATATATATAGACTTATTTACTATCAAGTTTTTTTTAAGCTAGGAACTTGAAAATTCGTGAACAGGTATTAAAAGAAAAGAAAATTAATTTCAGCATTTTTGGAACTAACCCGAGGTTAAGCGGTTGAACCGTTAACCCAGTGCCAAATTGTACTGGTAACCATCGTAACTCCAGGTTTAACCGGTTGGGGATTGGGGGGAGCATCATGGTAGAATATTAGTGATCTCACGGTGCTCCCCTAAAACCGCAAAGAGGGTAACGTCGCAGGTGAAGCTAGTGGGTATTCTCCTCCCCTGCCTCTGCCTAGCAGAGGCAGTTACGAGAGGAGCGAGTCCCACATACCACCCCATCCCCGACGGGCTTTCGCAGCCCGGGGGTAAGATACGTAATAGTAGATTGTCACAAGGGAGCAAAATGACATATTTAAGGCGAGGGCGTACATTAAATCCTGAACGAAGCTAAGGATTCTATAATTGAATCATGAGCGTAGCGAGGGATTCTAAAATAGAATCCTGAGCGTAGTGAAGGATTCAAGTGTTAACGCCCAAGGTGGAATAAACTTTGCTACCATGTGACACATACTGTTTTTCACATCACATAATTATAAGGAAATTATTATGTTCCCAAATATTATTTGACCTAAAAAATACTATGCAAAAAAGAAAAACAAAACATGTCCTAGAACAGAAAAGTACCACTTTGATCCCTCCTAGCAGGGAAGAAAAAGCCCTTTTTCGAATAGGTGATGTGAAAATGTATTTACCCCAGCCCTGCGTCAAAAAAAAGTTTTATATTAAGCTAGGAACTTGAAACTTCGTGAAAAGGTAATAAATATTATAATATAGGCGAAAAGTAATTTCAGTGTTTTGAAATTTATACCCTAGGGGGAGTTAAAAAGGGTATGAAAGCTTGTATGGGGATCAAGTTTTATATTAAGTTCAGGACTTGAAACTTCGTAATATAATATAACATTTTCATAAAATACGAAAAAAGTAATTTTAGTGTTTTTGAAAATTCATCCCCTGATAGGGTAAAAACGGGGTTGAAAGTTTGTAAAGGGAACGATTTGAGTAGGGACAAAATTTGTAGCAAAAGAAAATATTACAAAGTACGAAAACTTATTTTAGTGCTTTTGATAGGCCCTAATATAGGGTTAAAAAGGGTTTGAAAGTGTGTTTCGACAAATAAATCCACGCAGACGAAGTCGTAGGCAACAACAGCTCTAGTACCTTATGAACCTAAGTTAACCGTTAGGTACCTAAGTCATAAGTAATAAGGTTGTAAGTGGAAGTGCGCGGTGTGTGGTGGTAAAAATGAGAGATATAGGTACTGTAGTTATAACTTCAAAAAATCCAAACGATAACGTTGAAGCCGTTAACCAGTTAAAAAAACATTGATTTGTCACTTCGTTGACCTTATAAACCAGTAAGTAGTGCACACGTTGACACGTTGATTGGTTGATTTCTTCGACTAGTTTTTTGATTCAACATTGCGGGCACACCGAACTCTCTATCGCGTTTTCTCTTAGCAACAACCTAATCGTTATATCGCACTCGCTCGAAAATTCAACGAAATGCTCATCGTCAACGTCTTGACCCAATAGTGGGTTTACTCAAATATTGACTTTACTGGTTCACGTTAGATAAGAGTTTTATATTGTTTTGTGTTTTATTTAGTGTCATCAACTAGTTAAATCAGTCGCACGAATCGTCCTGTTCGTTGAACGGGTGATCAACAGTTGAATGAACTAATTCGTTGAATCTACGACCACCACTAGTGGTAAGAGTGGTGGGTCAATATTATGAGAATATGAGCAACATACATAACATTCAGCGAAGAAAGTGGTTGCCAACCGTACCGGATGATTAAGAGGGGTACTATGCCGGTGAGCAAAATGTTATCAGCGCGTTGACTATAACTTGGAAGAGGTTAGCGCACGCGATGATCTGGTTAAGATCGGAGTAGATTTAGAATGTTACCACACTGTATATAAAGTATTAATTCATACCTATAGAATAAATTAGTCTAAGTTTACCCTCCAAGGGTACCTTTTACTCATCAACCGCTGGTCTCAAAATTAACCACACCACTCGCCTTTTAACATAGATTAATAAATACCACTCATAAATATTAATTTGAGAAAAAAATCTAAATAGTGCATTTAATGCATTCTAAAAACTTTTTTTTGGTCGTTTGCAAAAATGAAATGCCTATAGAGCGGTGTTAAATAAATGAACTCGTTGCTATTAATACAAGCTGGATAACACAACACCCAATTAAAATTATGTACCGCGTCAGAGCGGTTTTAATAAATCCGCGACCGGAGTATTAGAAATAATGAGGATACACGTGGGTAAACAATGTTCGTAACCAAATGTTATTAAATTACTCCAGGCGTGACTACAATCAATAAATCATCGGGAAGGCAACCGCGAGGCAGTCTCCACAAGGTATATATTTTAATTATCAGTGAACAAGGTGGTTATTTGGCTTGGCGCTCAATAAGCCGTTCTGAACTCTGAAGCACCACTAGGTACGATAAAGGCAACATAAATTTACTATTTCTGCTCAATAACGGCAATTTAATAAAGTCGGCTTCATACTTTTAATTAAGAAACCTACTGAATTCAAGTACTATCGAGGACATTCGCGGTGAACCAGTTCAGAAAAAAATGCCTCGAACCTTACGAGCGAGCTAAACTAGGCCTCCCATAGAGATAACCATACGATGCATTTAGAATTATTTATCTTAATAATGAAAAGGGCAAAAGCAGGTAATGAAACAAACAAGAGGTAGTAAGGACAGTTTATTAGTTGTTATTGTTTAGGCTAAACTTCGCTTCCCCAGAAACATTTTCTTGTAAAACGTAATTAATAGCTTTGTTGTAATACGGGCATTATATGGAAATTCATCATACAATTGAAAACTACGAGTATGACGTTTCAATGACATTTCCAATATCGATCACCCGAGATAGCACTTGCGTTTAGTAGCAATTGTATAAAATAATACTAAACATTAATCAATAATAAATGTAAACAGACCCTAAGGCAAGTAAGTGTGGACGCTCGTAGGGGGCCTCATGAGATAAAAAATGGGGCATTTTCTATGAAAAGGGACCTTATTGTCGATGGCGTTTACGCCGCACAGCGTCGCGCGGCATTGTATTTATATCGGAGCATTTATAATGGCGTAAGCGCCATCGACAATAAGGTCCCTTTTTATAGAAAATACCACAAATAATCATTGATTCGGCGCGATTCGGGAAATGAATTAGAGATTCACTAGATATGAAATGGTCAAGATATGTGACGTCCCACGGGTAAAGGTACCTTAAAGGTAAAGGCGGTTGGAGCTTACGCTATTATTAAAGCCGCTCCAATCAATATTGGATAATTCGCAATAATTTGCGACGCCATGCGACGTAAGCGCCAGCCGCCATAAGCGTACCTTTTGCCGTGAAATGTCACATATCCTTACTATTTCATATCTAGTGAATCTCTAATTCGTTTCTCGAATCGCGCCGATTGTCTCCAAAATGGAGTTAATTAGAATACCGGTGTTTAGGAATGCACCCTTGACAATAATGGACTTTACAACATCGTGTAACTAAGATGAAAGTACATAATTTTTAAGAAAAAACAACCGACTTCAATGGGGGATGCCGCTGAAAGTTTACTTATTGTTGATGGTGCACTCTTAGATTCCAGACAACGAAATGAAAAAGACAGCATCTTTTGCCTAATTATTCTAATCCATATCTTGCCTAATTTTGCCTAATTGCCTAATTATTATAATATTGCCTAATAATGTAGAAAAGGAGGTAAAACCACCCACTTTTCTAGTAGCATTTCGTTTTTGTAAGGGTCGCAGTTCTAACCTAACCTAACCTACTTTTCTGATAGCATTTCGTTTCTGTAAGGGTCACAGTTCTAACCTAACCTAAACCACTTTTCTAGTAGCATTTCCGGGTCCGGGCCTGGGTCCGGATCCGAGTCCGGGTCCGTATCCGGCTGTCCGGGTCCAAGTTTGAGTCAGAGTTCGGTCCGGGTCCGGATCCGAGTTGGGGTCCATGTTCAGACCCGGATCCGGGTCCGAGTCCGGGTCCAAGTTTGGGTCTGGGTCCATAAGGAAGAGAACAAATCGCCAAACATGAACTATGTGTCATTGAAGAGTTCCATTTTGATCATCATCAGCAGTTCCACTTCATCAAATGTCACTTTTTTAAATGTAAATGCTGGATTTGTTGATGAAAATACAAAAATCACAATATGTATGCCTTTCACATTTGAGGAGTTCCCTCGGTTCCTCATGGGTCTCATCATCAGAACTCGAGCTATACAAAAATATGTCTTAAAAACTTAAGTTCCTTAACAAACATAAAGAAGAGGACAAATCGCCAAACATAAACTATGCGTTATTAAAGAGTTCCATTCTGATCATGATCAGCAGTTCCACTTCATCAAATGTCACTTTTTAAAATGGAAATGCTGGATTTGTTGATAAAAATACAAAAAACACTATATGCATGCCTTTCACATTTGAGGAGTTCCCTCGATTCGTCATGGATCCCATCATCAGAACTCGAGCTTGACAAAAATGTTTCTTGAAACCTAACTTGCTTAACAAACATAACCAAGAGGACAAATCGCCAAACGTGAACTATGCGTGATTAAAGAGTTCCGTTCTGATCATCATCAGCAGTTCCACTTCATCAAATGTCACTTTTTTAAACGTAAGTGCTTGATTTGTTGATGAAAATACAAAAATCACAATATGTATGCCTTTCACATTTGAGGAGTTCCCTCGGTTCCTCATGGGTCTCATCATCAGAACTCGAGCTATACAAAAATATGTCTTAAAAACTTAAGTCCCTTAACAAACATAAAGAAGAGGACAAATCGCCAAACGTAAACTAAGCGTTATTAAAGAGTTCCATTCTGATCATCATCAACAGTTCCACTTCATCAAATGTCACTTTTTAAAATGGAAATGCTGGATTTGTTGATAAAAATACAAAAATCACTATATGCATGCCTTTCACATTTGAGGAGTTCCCTCGATTCCTCATGGATCCCATCATCAGAACTTGAGCTTGACAAAAATGTTTCTTGAAACCTAACTTGCTTAACAAACATAACCAAGAGGACAAATCGCCAAACGTGAACTATGCGTCATTAAAGAGTTCCGTTCTGATCATCATCAGCAGTTCCACTTCATCAAATGTCACTTTTTAAATTTGATTTGTTGATGAAAATACTAAAATCACTATATGTATGCCTTTAACATTTGAGGAGTTCCCTCGATTCCTCATGGATCCTATCATCAGAACTGCGTTTTGACAAAAACGGGACCAATCTGTAACTTACAATCAAAAAAAGAATTTTCAAAATCGGTCCAGAAATGACGGAGTTATGGAGTAACAAACATAAAAAAAAAAAAAAAAAAAAAACATACAACCGAATTGATAACCTCCAAAAATAAGAAAAGTGAAATGAAATGTAATATTATGAAATTTAACTGTAATGTGGTTCATAATAATCACAATTTTACAAATGTGAAAAGTGCACCCCTAGTTGACCCTAAACCTCACTTCGCCCAGTCGATATTGCTTAGGGTATTGCGAAAGAGCCCCAGGCATGCGGCAATGTGATCAGTAATAAGTTTTGGTTAAATGACTATTGATCGAAGAAATGGTAGTTTCACCTAATTATTTGCTGGTAACATGATAGTGTTACTCTTAATAATTATTCTAATCAATCATTAGAATAAAGTCATATTTTAGTTAATTCTGTAATTATCAGGACTCTGTCCTTAACTCTTTTACTCCCAGAACTAGTTTTCAGGCTTTCCCTGCTACTGATTAACACCGCCATCTCTGGGAATGATGGGTTAGGGCGGGGAAAAATATATACTTAAAGATATTGAAAAACAACCTTTAACTTTTATTAGGTACCCGCTTCCCATAAAGTATGCTTTGCTAAGATTTAAGAAGACTTTGTACATACTCAGGCACAAAGGGCGGTCAGTATATTTGCTACATAGCTGAGAGCACAGTTTCAAAAATATTCACTTTTGTTGCATAGTTCAATGAACTACCTAGTGTGTGTAAAAGGAAGGTGGGTAGGTGGGGTAGGTAGGTGGTAGTTTGTAAAAGTTTGATGCTTGTACTTTTATTTCGTGAAAGCTAAAAGTCAACATCGGCTGCCTGATTTTCAGACAAAGTCAGGAGTTATTTACAGTGTCGTATTTGAACTAACAGTGTGGAATATCTTTTATAGGTCATAACTGCATTTTATATTATAATCTAAAATCAAAATGCATACTCCATGTTTATCAGTGTTAACGGCAGAAAACTCGTTACAAAATATCCGGTAAATATATACTCGTAACAGACGAGAGCGTGGCTTGTTTGCATTAACGTGATTGCTCCAACCGATTTTTGCAGGAAGTGTTGAATTTTAGTTCCTAGTACTTAGTTTCAGGTTGCTTAGTGAAATAAATGAAGAAAGTAGGCATGACTTGTGCTATCATCATTGATGTAGACTTGCATACAATCATATTCTTGGATATGGGTATGAAACTTCTAATGCAAGCCTAGTATAGTAAAGTAACCCGTCCAAATAAATTAAAAGCAGTACACCATAAAATCTGGCCATATATGATCTGCTATTTCTTTATTACAAATGCACATATGTAAGAAGTTCTTTCATTTTCAATAATCTGTACATATATTACTATATAATGATAATAAAATTATATTACAATAAATAGGTGATGTTTGAGTTTTCTCCGAATATATTCCATCATACCTTTGATTTTTTGTCCTCATTCATTACTATGTTTACTACTACTACTATTTTGCTTGCTACTTTATTGTTTAGCTTTCCCACTATGGACTCTCCTCTAATAACCATAAAAGTTTATCAACTTCCTAAATCCCAGAATGAACAAATAACCAAGTTTACGGTTTAATGCGGGTATCGCAGTATGATATAAATGTTTATGAAATCATTTCATGCCGATGAAGTTAACTACCTATCCACTAGCACGTACTTAGACAACCGTATATGTACCTATAGTAATGCTAGTTTAATGCACTACCTCTACTTTTCATTAATATAGTGCAACATTACGTCATCCAGGACAATTGACTAGATGACAAGTTTTTATTAATGGTAACAGTTCGTCCAGGTGTGTTTGGAGGATCAAATGTCTAGATAAGGGACTCATTGCATTATAGCAATACAAAAGTCAGGAACGATAGTGAAAGTCTGACAATCGCACTCTACTCAGGAAACGCCCCTTGCAAAACGGCAAGTGATGACGAAATGAATTTTTCACCTCAGCAGCTCGTACAAGGTCACTTTGCTACTTAAAAACAGTGAGGAAAATCGTATTTTGCTCACTGAGTGAGACAAAATTACATTCAAGTGACCTTTACATTCGAATGTCAACCGTGCGGGGCCTAAATACAAGTTCGAAATACTTGGATTCTATTCCCTCTGTCCCTTTCACGTTGTTAGCAAAAAGAAAGAGACAAAAAAGTAGAAACGACATTCAACGGTATATTGATGGTTTATAATATACAGACCCCCGAAAAACGTCAGAACGCACCGTTCCAAAATAACTACAAGTATGAATTCGTTATAGCTAATTAATAAAAAAAAGTTTAAAGTTTGATAAAATAGTATTTTATACAATCGTGATATAACAGAGAGCTTTTCAGTCGAGTACCGTGTTTAAGCAACGAAGCTTGCTCAGTTGCTTAAGTTAAGGTACGAGATTGAAAAGCTTGATTATATCACTATTGTATACAATACTTTTTCTACGAGACAAAAAAATAATACTTTTAACTAGTAGAATCATACCACCAAACCAAACCAAAACCAAAAGTATACAGCTAAGATACGCGAGCTGCCGCGACCCGTGATACCTTCATACTCGTACGCGCCCCAGCCGCCGGGCCCAGCGCCCCTGGCGGGTTGGTCAACGACACCTCCTCGTAACTCATGAGGCCCTGGTACCTGCTCCGCGCTAAATTAAATTTTAAGACAGTTTTTTTCTCGATTTTGGCCACCGTAGTAGCCTATGGAGACTAAGAAGCAACGCTAAGCGGTTTTCGTAGGGTATGGATGTTGCTATATAAAGGGTGTCACATGCGCGTTTCTGACTTATGAAGCAATTGTTTCTACTACAACATAAAATAAAATGTTTTTGTTGGCCAACCAATCACAAAGCAGATGCGACGCAGCAGCGTGTTTAAGTAGGCTAATTTGCATTGAATCGAGTTTCCTTAAACAAGAAATATTTTATCGAAATGTATGAAGTTCCATTTTCAAAATTGTTATAATTGACTAAACCGTATCGATAAAATTCTTATGCTTGAGTCGGAAGTGCCATAGACTATCCAACGTTGAAAAGAGTAAGGTTGTAGTGTTGCATGTGAAGTTGTAATACACAGATTATACTCGACGAGTAGAAAAACAATATTTTACGTATTTTATTGTACAAAAAAAATACAAAGATTATCACGCAAAATAAATAATTCTACTTTTGGCAATCTCTATTATAGTAGTTGACAAATACCTCGTAGTAGTTGCAATTCGAACCGTATCTTATTTTTTATTTTTTTAAAGTCGTCGATTAAACTGTCAATATTGATGTTCGTTATTTCCATATTATTTCACTGTCCCTTACTGCGCTCAAGATTCTAAATTAGAATCTTTCGCTTGCACAGGCCTCAAAGTAAACACTCGATGAATTATCAATCTTTGCTCTCTTGTTATACAAGGGTGCAAAGTTGTATTATTGTTTGTTGTTTGTTGTAAGGGTGCACACGTGTGTAACACAAAACTTTTCACCTCACTATAGCGAGAAAAGTGCAACATCCACAGGCGTTAGATCATCTTCATCACTGGAATCACTCATTTTTTTAAGATTATAACAGAAAACTGCAAGTTGTATATTGTTACGTGAATCGGAGTCGGTGAGAAAAGTTTTAAAGTAAAATGTTTGTTGACAATGTTGACATTAAATTTCTGATGATGCGTTTTGAAATTGCATCGACTCAACTTGTGCGTTCAGAATTACATTCAACATCATTGTAAAAAAAAAACCGGACAAGTGCGAGTCGGACTCGCCCACTGAGGGTTCCGTACTTTTTAGTATTTGTTGTTATAGCGGCAACAGAAAACATCATCTGTGAAAATTTCAACTGTCTAGCTATCACGGTTAATGAGATATGATACAGACTGGTGACAGACAGACGGACAGACGGACAGAGGAGTCTTAGTAATAGGGTCTCGGTTTACCCTTTGGGTACGGAACCCTAAAAACAAATGTTTCTTATGGAATGTTAAGGTTTATGACTTAAATATAAATATATAATACACAAAAGCTACTTATCCAAGGTTAAATTACTTTCCCCACCAGTGGATAAAAAGCTAGTGAAGGGAGAAAAACATGTAAACCCCTTTGATGTATATTTCCGGGTAGGTATCTAAAAACATGAAACGTAGAGCATTTCTACAAAAACTAGTTCAAACTAAAATACCTTAAATAACAATAGTTGTGACGGTGGGCAATGTAAATATAAAAAACCGGCCAAGCGCGAATCGGACTCGCGCACGAAGGGTTCCGTATCATTACGCAAAAAACGGCAAAAAAATCACGTTTGTTGTATGTATTTCGTTCTGTTTTTAGTTCTTGTTGTTATAAAGGCAACAGAAATACATCATCTTTGAAAATTTCAACTGTCTAGTCACTCACTATTCATGAGATGCAACCTGGTGAAAAACGGAAGGACATCGGAGTCTTAGTAATATCAAAGAGAATATATAGGATAGAGGGTTACTTTCCTAGTAAATTTTGTAGTCACAGTAAATTTACTGCCATCTATCGACACACGATTAACACTAAAAATAAAAATATCAAAAAATGTGTATATTTTTTTTTTAAATATGATTTTGACCCATGTTTCACTGATATGTGTTAAAATTGTTAAATAACAAACAAAACCGTTAACGCCATCATGTTGTAGTTTTAAAGTTTTTCGATAGATGGCAGTGAATTTACAGCGGTTACAAAATTTACTATGACAGTACCGCTCTATCTTATTATATCCTCTTTGATCTTACGGAGTTACATAGGTTTTTGTTAATAGGGTCTCGTGTTTACCCTTTGGGTACGGAACCCTAAAAACCACCAAAAACGGCTTAGAGTTGTCACTTCTGCAGCAGTATCATGGTCATGTTTTTATCACTTGTCATATCATGCGTCACTTTCGCACTTACGTACTTGTTAGAACGTGACAACCATGGTGACAAATGATAAAGAGCCAGCCATCTTAGCCCTTCTGGAATATTTACCCAACTGCGTAAGTAATAGTTATTTGTTATACAAGGGTGCAAAGTTGTATTTTACCCGCGAGTGTGGAATTGAAACACGAGCAAGCGAAAGGATTCTATAGTCTAAAATAGAATCCTGAGCGTAGCAAGTGTTTCAACACACGAGAAGTAAAATACAATTGCACCCGAGTGTAACACAAAACTTTTCACCTCACTATAGCGAGGAAAGTGCAACATCCACAGGCGTTAGATCATCTTCATCACTGAAATCACTAATTTTTTTACGATATTATAACAAAAAACTCTGGAAATTCTATATTTTTACGTGAAAAGTTTTTAAGTAAAAATTTTGTTGACAATGTTGACATTTCTGACGTATGAAATGTCAATGAAGCGTTTTGAAATTGCATCGACTCAACGTGTGCGTTCAGAATTATATTTAACATCATTATTAAAAAACAAACGTTTCTTATGGAACTTTAAGGTTTATGACATAAAATCATTAAATAAAGCTAAATTTGGTATTTTTTATTAGATTCTCAAACCATTTGTTTAATGATAATTAATATCAAACCACTATCAAACGAATCATTATTATGAGCGTTTTACGTTTTGTTATCTGTCAAGCTACTTAAACACGCTCTATCCAAGGTCAAATTACTTTCCCCACTAGTGGATAAAATGCGTTTTTCCCCGCTTGTTTTAAAGGATAAAAGACAACTTTCCGAGCTAGTGAGGGGAAAAAGAACATTAATGTTGGTAGACCAAAGTAGCTTTATAAACGCATACTGTATTTCCTTTGGCTCGTCATTTTTTGTATAAATTTTCTAGTAAGGTCTTTAACGTATAAAAATTTAACTAACAATTATAGTTTGGCCTTAAAGGTATAGGTAATGTAACATATTTTATGAAAAGTGACAACCCTCACACTTTTTGAAAAGCGGTATTCGATTTGTATGGAAACGCGCAAAATGGCTAGGTAACATTGCCCACCTACTTTGTACAGAAGTTTACATATGTAGCTAACCGGGCCATTGTACTTTTCGTTGTACATAAGTTTTTGACACTTTTTTGTAAAATGCGTATTTTAGAATACTTGGCCATTAATTTAATTTTGATAGAGAAAGAGGCTTAATTAGGCTATCGATCCCGATAGCTTTGTTCAATAATTAATAACTACTGTAAATATTCTTAATCACAGCTCTAGTAACTGTGTGGTCCTTGGTTGTCTCCCAGTTATTTATGAAAATAAGGCATTTACCACTGCGTTACCATCTTTTTATATTAATCAATATTAATTTGGGTATGCATTCTGGTCCACAAATTCCTACGATTTGGTTCGGCTACTATATCGGGTATATAGATAGCATGTACAAATTATAATTATTATAATTTTAATGTAAGTGGTTGATACCTAAATATATAACTTTTTTTTAAAAGAAATTTACGCTATGAATTATAAAGTTATACTTAACAATATATATATATTAAAAAAATATTTTTTAAGAAAAAAAACCGACTTCAATGGGGGATGCCGTTGAAAGGTTACTTATTGTTGATGGTGCACTCCAGACAATGAAATCAAAAAGACAGCATCTTTTGCCTAACTAAAAGGAGGTAAAATCACCCACTTTTCTAGTAGTATTTCGTTTCTGTAAGGGTCACAGTTCTAACATAACCTAACCCAATGTTCTGATAGCATTTCGTTTCTGTAAGGGTCATAGTTCTAACCTAACCTAACCCACTTTTCTGATAGCAGTTCGGTTCTGTGAGGATCGCAGTTCAAAAAAAAAGTCCAGGTCCAAGTTTGGGTCTGGGCCCATATATAACGAAGAGAATAAATCGCCAAACGTGAACTATGTGTCGTTGAAGACTTCCATTCTGATCATCATCAGCAATTCCACTTCATCAAATGTCACTTTTTTAAATGGAAATGCTTGATTTGTTGATGAAAATACTAAACTCACTATATGTATGCCTTTGACATTTGAGGAGTTCCCTCGATTCCTCATGGATCCCATCATCAGAACTGCGTTTTGACAAAAACGGGACCAATCTGTATGTATATACTTACAATAAATAAAAAGAATTTTCAAAATCGGTCCAGAAATGACGGAGTTATGGAGTAACAAACATTAAAAAAAAAACATACAACCGAATTGAGATCCTTTTGAAATATTGAAGTCGGTTAAAAACTGCTTGTATACAACGTAGTACTTACCTGTTTACCGTTATAAAAAATAATGTTTCCCATCACTCGAAATAAACTATTAAGTTATTCTGAAAATATAAACAGGAATCTATTTAAGATGCACAACATACTCTTGTTTTACTTGTCTCTACAGAATACCATAGCTGAGGTTTTGAAGCTTCAGGCACTTTGATAGACTTAGTACAATACGAGAGAACAAAGCATAGTTACGAAATACCTATACATACAAAATTGTCGTAGTCTTGTTTAATCTAGAATGTCACTCTCTCAAGAATGCCTTTGTTAATGTCAATGTTTAATCCCATCAAAAACATTACACGTAAAAAGATGCGTCTCGCAACGCAATTCTTCTACTACAAAAAAGTTTTGAGATATAATGCGAAACCAAGTATCTCACTATTTGAGTCAGTGTCACGGGGTATTAAAAATTAAACCGTATCAATATTAGATATCTTTAATTTTTAATACGTATGTATAATGACTTGTTATACTACTACTATTTATACCACTATTTATTTTGATATATATTTCTTCCTGCTCTTAGCAACTAGGGCAAGTAGGGACCCTTAACCCCCCCCCCCCCCCTGTTGGGGAGTAGGCACGGTACGATCTCAGCTTTATTAGACCTTAGCAACAATCGTGTCACGCGGCATCGCGTAAGACAGAAATGCATGCTCACTGCACTTATAATCAGCCTACGAATTCAAGTTCGAAAAAATTCTAAATCTAGTCTCGTATTGTAGCAAATTTAGTCTACTTTGAAAACGTCTTGAGAACGTAGACGTAGTCCTTTTAGACATACTTACATTCGCTCGAAAAACATTACCCTCCTTCGGACGCAGTCGGGTAAAAAAGAAAACGGAGTTGTCCAAAAAGGATAAAATAAAATATTACCCATTTTTTATACAACTTTGGTGTTTGACGATCCTTTTGTGAAATTCTTATAATTAAGTTTGACATATCTATATAAATTCAATGTTTTTAAGAATAATAATAACTGCATCAATAAATTGCTCTGATATTTAGATTAAGGTAATATTTGTAAAACTTGACAATTTAAAAGTTCTTGTTGTTTGGCCTATTTGAATAAAGAATATTTTGACTTTGACCATTTTATATGCGCTAGCGACTCATATGTTTGATGTCCGTGCCAAGTCGAATAGTTACGATACCCGTCAATAACACCCACATACAACTAATGGACAGCTGGTATCTTCCTTCATGTTCCAAACCGCATTTGAATTCAGTCTTTTTTATTTACCACCATTACAAGATGGATGCTCTTGATGCGTGGTTCTGTCCTCCATTAAAATTATTTTAAACGGGTTACGTATTATTTAGTCGAATAAACGCTCGACATGTTTCGAACCAATTTTCGAGGATCTTCTTTACGGGACTCCGACTACACGCCTTTACTGGTCGAGGTCGTAATAATACGTGAGTACCTAACCTGTTTAAAATAATAATTTTATTATTTTTTATTCTCACAAGAGTTTTATAATTAGAATTGTCCTCCATTCTTTCTTTTCAAAATAAACCGGCACTAAGGGTTGCGTGTGCTGTTATATCTGTATTTTGCATGAAAAAAGCCACATGCCTTGGGCGGGTGGTAAAAAGGTGCGTGATATTTGTCTTTAGAGCGTTATTTATTGTACCAGTGTATAATATGTTTTATTTGAATAAGCCGCAACGATGAACATCGTTTTTTTCCCTTTTATTAACTTTATTATTTCAATATATCATCAAAAAAGTTGTAAGTTGTTTTCGTCATAATATAATACTAGTATTATCTAACATAAGACGCAGTTTCTACCTACGCTCCAAGTAGTTTTCGTAATGAAAAATATTTTTTATTAGTTAAAATCCATCACTTGTTGAAATATTAAACTTAAAAATAAAATAGGTACAATAAAATTTGTAAACATAATAATAAATAAACGCCACTTTATTCAAGTTCTCGGGCCTAACAAGAGATGTTATTACGCTCGAAATAATGATGGGTCTAAAAGCAATAATGATAGACCATACACAAAACTACGTTTTTCTACTTGTCGAGTATAATCTGTGTATTACAGCTTCACATGCAACACTACAACCTTACTCTTTTCAACGTTGGATAGTCTATGGCACTTCCGACTCAAGCATAAGAATTTTATCGATACGGTTTAGTCAATAAAAAAAAATTTGAAAATAGAACTTCATACATTTCGAGGAGACTCGATTCAATGCATCTTTTTTGTGATTGGTTGGCCAACAAAAACATTTTATTTTATGTTGTAGTAGAAACAATTGCTTCATAAGTCAGAAACGCGCATGTGACACCCTTCATATAGCAACATCCATACCCTACGAAAACCACTTAGCGTTGTAAAAAACTATCTTAAAATTGAATTTAGCAAGGAGCAGGTACCAGGGCCTCATGAGTTACGAGAAGGTGTCGTTGACCAACCCGCCGGGGGCGCCGGGCCCGGCGGCCGGGGCATCGGTATGAACTGTATGAAGGTATCGCGGGCTGCGGCAGCTCGCGTATCTTAGCTGTATACTTTTGGTTTGTTTACCTATATGATTCTACTAGTTGAAAGTATTATTTTTTTGTCTCGTAGAAAAAGTATTGTATACAATAGTGATATAATCAAGCTTTTCAATCTCGTACCTTAACTTAAGCAACTGAGCAAGCTTCGTTGCTTAAACACGGTACTCGACTGAAAAGCTCTCTATTATATCACGATTGTATAAAATACTATTATTTGATCCGGGGAATTGAACGTTAACACAGAAGGTACGTCAAAACAAGGCAATTACATGTTCAATAGTGTCAGGCTGACTTATCACGGACAAACGATTTCCAATTGGTTTTGTCCTAGCACGCTCGAACAGTGAAAATGTCGAAATTGCCTCCTACACTTTGGGGACCACATGAATAATTTTAATGGGTTGAAAAATTATTAGGGAATCACTCTCCTGTTAAATTAGATGGTTATGAGTCACGTTCGTGCTTTCTCTTTCTAATCTAATACAATATAAAAATTTATAGTGTTGTATATTATACTATATATATATATTATGCATAGGTTGATATATAAAATGTAAGTAGTGTCTATGTGTATAGATTGTCTTATCGTTGTAGTCTTACATTTTAAAGGTATTTTCTCTAATGCTATTTAGTTTAAGTTTTTTGCATCAACTATATAGTTAAATCATAGAGTAACTTATACTAGAGCGGTACTGTCATAGTAAATTTTGTAACCCCAGTAAATTCACTGCCATCTGTCGACACACTTTAAAATTAAAAATGAAGATTTATAAAAATACGATAAAATGTATTTAAATATGGATAAATGATTTTTTTATTTGTATTAATTATTTTTATGATTTTGACCCATGTTCTTTCACTGATATGCGTTAAAATTCTTAAATAACAAACCAAACCGTCAACGCCATCTATACGACAGTAGGCCAAAGCTAGTAGCGCCCTCTAAACGAGAATCAAATTTTCTTGATTTTCGAGGCACGTTTTTTCCTTAGACTATCCATCTAATACGGAGTTATATCTATCTTTGGTTAAATGAAGTTTCATTTCTTCACTAGCTAAAGGTTGTCTGGAAGAGCCTCCTGTTGTTTATCTCTGCCTTCATGTATTATTGTGTGTTTCCATGTAATTTTTTTCTGAGGTTGTGCAATAGCGAGGGTTTTTATTGTATTGTATAGTAATATAAATGTTTTTTATTTATTTATTTGTATCAAATCAATACCAAGTTTCTTCACCTAATGGGTTCCATTTTAATCTAGAATTTTATTCCAAAGTTTTTGAGTTGAAAGTTTAGTAGTTTCCTTTATTTTCGGTGAACATCATACATAATGTTAGGTAAATGATTAAAACATTAAATTATGATTGACCCAAAAGCACGCTTTAAAGAGCAGTATTCTTACCTTTACAAACTTTCAACACCATAATACTCCTCCTTAAATATCCTTATCCTTTAAGCCTTTTATAAGTTACTCATCCAATTCGCCTCCCACTCATTTGACGTAACAACGAAACTTCCTCCTCTTGATAAGTTACAATAAGTTACTTGTGAATTATGAACACGATCATGCATGTGACGCGAGCTCGCAGCGATTCCGTCACACCTCTTTTGCCTTCTCCATATTCATCATTCGCCTCAAGCCAGAACGTCAAAATACGAAACTGAAATTACGTGGACGAAATTCGCAATGCCTTAGATGCCTACTCTGTACACATGTACCTACTTTGTATTGGTATATAAATATTTGGCAGAATCGACACCTTCGTGTTACAAAGATAGAGAGGAGAATACACAATTAATTTTATTCAGTTTGTTCTTGCGAACACAAAACTTGATCATAGGAAGATTATAGTTTAAGATTGTGTTTGAATGCATGTCTGTATACTTATTACAATACTTATTAATTTTTTTGAGCTCGGACATTTTATCATCTTGTATAAAGTATGTTTACACAATTTGATGTATATTGATTGACCAAAGCTCCCTCCTTCGTTTGCCTTTTTTAGATTTTTGATTATAAAATAGTTAACTAGGAGCGAAAAACAAATTCCATACAAATTTGTAAATGGTCATAACTCTTATAATAATTAAAAATTAAAAAAAAATCCAAATAATTGACATAACTGTTGATACACATCACATTGTGTCAAAATATTCTCAATAATGTTAACATCCAGAGAGGAAAATCGGGACTACGTTTGTATTGAAAGGCGGTTTCGGGGCGGTCGTCCACATTCTTCTAACATAAGGTTATTATTAAAAGGTTTTTGATGGTGATTACATATTTTTTTTTTAATAATCGCTTCAAAAGTTAAAAATAATGTGCGATCATAACTTTTGAACCTTGCATATAAATATACAAATCAAGAAAATAAAACTCTATAAATAATTTCCACGAAAATTATTGTGAACATTATCGGTTGATGATCGATTAATGAGTTTTTCCAAAAACTTTTCTCTTCTTATTAAAATGACGTTATTGACGGGAAAATACATACGCCCTCTTGCTGGTATGGCTTTTTATATCATAATATAAAAGTATGAAACCCTCTATTATGCCTGGCTCGAAAGGCACTTTTTTTTGTTACATTAGTTCGGCTATTCAAACTAAGGTTTTCTAGAAAAAATCTCTTCTTAGCGATATGACTGCCCATTGCAGTGAACTGTACCATCTAAATATTATATAGGTAATATGTTTTTAAATCTAGATACGTTTTTTCTGGAACCGAATTTCAGTGAATAAGTACAATAATATCAAAGATAGATATAACTCCGTCTAAGGAAAAAACGTTCCTCGAAAATCACGAAAATTTGATTCTCGATCAGATGGCGCCACTAGTTTTGGCCTACTCTCGTATAGAGGGCGTTGACGGTTTCGTTTGTTATTTATAATTTTATCGCATATCAGTGAAAGAACATGGGTCAAAATCATATAAAAATAATTAATGCAAATAAAAAATCTTTTATCCATATTTAAATACATTTTAACGTGTTTTTATAAATCTTCACTTTTAGTTTTAAAGTATGTCGATAGATGGCAGTGAATTTACAGTGGTTACAAAATTTACTATGACAGTACCGCTCTATCTTATTATATCCTCTTTGATATATATGGGTAAAAATCACCTGTTAAAGCTGTTTAACAACCGGCCACGGAGTCGGGAAATATTTGGTATGTACGTGATAGGAATGTAACCTATTGAGTTTCTTAGCGACCGAGTAGGTGGCCGATTTATTTGACCTCCCTTTTTGCTGTGATGCGATTTATCGGAGTGGAGTTTGATGTAACTTACAGATCAACCATAATGGTTAATTCTCTAATGGAAAATAAATTGAATTTAGCCATCCTCGTCGTTGTCCGAAACGAGAGAACCTGTTATTCCCATGCTTTTTTGTAAGATTAAAAGTAATAACTTATATTATTAATCGCTCCTTTGGATCTCTATTGACATTAGATCAGCCTTACGTAAGATTAAACTTCATGGAAGGTATTAAATGAATTATTCCTCCGTTATCTTCAGAAGGTAAAAGAACATTAGATCAGCCTTACTTAAGATTAAACATCATGCATAATGTCAAATGAAATCCACTTTTAAATTCAGAAGGTAAACGCTTGTATGTTACTGACTTAATGTTATGTTACTCAGACACATTTTTTCTCTTACTGTTTATACAAGCACTAAGTTCTGCAAAAGAAACCAGAACTAGGAATATAGTGCATAATCGTAACTATGGAATCATGTTAATATCACAAAATAACGTTGTTTTTATAATTATAATGAAATATTAAAGGATTGATACAGTTGACTAGTTTATTTCGATCACATTTTTGGTTAAGCCCTCGGAGTAGGCCCACCGGACACCGAAAGAAATACTAACAACTTACCTAAAGTTGATAACAGTCTGTGGAGCTGTAACGATTCCTGGAGAAATTCATTCGAGAATCGCAAAGCAGGCATAACTTTTCGCCAACACAGGTTAAAAGGTATGTTACTTATACCTAGAGCTTTACAACTCTGGTAATGTATTCAGTACAGCTCTAAATCGAGCTTAGGGATAAAGACGGGCTCCAAAGTTACCTCGGTTTGCTTAAATTGGAAACTTACAAATAAATTCAACGTCAAAATGTTCGTGACTATTTAGATACAAAAAAGAACGTTTATGTTTGGACACCAGTATATCGTTTAAAATGGTGACTTTTGAAATACGGCTTATTATAATATCATTGTTCTATTGATTTTACTCTTTTTAGGGTTCCGTACCTCAAAAGGAAAAAACGGACCCTTATAGGATCACTCGTGCGTCTGTCTGTCTGTCTGTCCGTCTGTCACAGCCTAGTTTCTCCGAAACTACTGGACCAATTAAGTTGAAATTTGGTACACATATGTAAGTTTGTGACCCAAAGATGGACATGTAACGTAAACAAATTAATTTTAAACACGGGGACCACTTTTGGGGGGTAAATGAGAAAATTAAAAAATAAAGTTTGTCAAACTATATCGTGTTACATATCAAATGAAAGAGCTCATTGTGAGAATCTCAACTATATTTTTTTATAATTTTAAGATAAATAGTTTAGAAGTTATTCAAGAAACTAGGCAAAACATTACCATTCCCCCCCCCCCCCCCCTTATATCCGAAACTACTGGGTCAAAAATTTTGAAAAAAATACACAAAATAGATCTTTACCTATAGATCACCGGAAAACCTGTTAGAAATGTGCAGTCAAGCGTGAGTCGGACTTAATTAGTTTTTGATCCGACCCCTACGGGTTTTTTAAAGACATTTCACATAAAAAATACATTGTTTAAATTGTGTAATGTACGGAACCCTTAGAACGCGAGTCCGACTCGCACTTGGCCGGTTTTTTACTTTAAAACGACGCGTAGGTATGTATTTTGTGTCGATTCAGTAGGTGCCACTTATTTATGGTTATATGAGGCTTTGAGTCTTGAAATAAGTAATATTAAATATTAAATAATTTTTCCCACACACTTGCTCAAAACGACGTTTTTATTCCACCGATTTTTGTCTCATAATCCTAGATATTAAACACGCGTGCTTTTTTTTTCAGTATAATTATTATAACACTCGTGCTTTTCCATCATATTATCCGACTGAGTTAAGAAGGTAACTGATTGCTAATAATATGCATGAAAACGGAGCCTTCTTAATTGGGTCGAGTAATACATTTTTTTAAACCAACTATTAGGTTTCAAATGTTAGGTCAAATAGGTTATTTTATTTCACCAAACATAATTTATAGAATAAATTATCTGGTAAATTACATTAATGAATAAACATAACATTTTATCGATTGGATCTCCATCCGTCGGTTAGAAATACGAAAATATTAGCTTTTTTACATATTTTTAATTGGTTAATACGATTGAAAAACGAAATAGTCTAGTCAACAAGTTCAAAAGGGTAAAAATATAGATACTGTTCCTAAAAAAACAACGTGTAATAAGTACCTCTTTGCATTCGGAATGATGTTTTGCCTTTTTATGACGTGATTCTGTTAAATATGTACCTATATAAGAAAGGCTCCACGAAGCAAATATTTTTACATAATATGTATGTATGTATGTACGGGTCAAATCTTGCAAGTTAAATTTGACCCACTTTCCGATTTCCAATGAAGATGAAAATTTGCATACATATGTAAGTCGGGTGACAATGCAATATTATGGTACCTTCAAACTGATCTGATGATGGAGACAGTAGAGGTGGCCATAGGAACTCTGTGATAAAACAACGAAACTAATTGTGTTTGTGGTTTTTAGAATTGTCTCGATGAATATTAATTACTTGTGGAAAGAAAAGTACAGTAAGCGATGAAAGCTTGCACCAGAAATGAAATTTTTGCCTAAAACTTATTTTTTGTTTAAAATAAAGACCCTTTCGTAGAAAATTGCCTAACTTGTTTGATGTTCTTATCATTTGATAAATAGTTTTTTAAGAAAATATATAGGTATAATAATAATAGCATGTATTTTGTGCGTATCGTAGGAAAATATTATACCTACAGGGTGATCAATCCAAATGGGTCAGTAGGGAGGAGTCAGAAACTATGAGAGATAGCGATATCTGCTCTTAGGAACCATGGCTTCGATTTTAGATTTAATAATATTCAAAATTTCATAGCAAAATTTGGTCCCTATTACTTTCAGGATCAATCAAACAAACAAATACTACACGCGATTACATAAAGAATATTGACCAGGTTCGATTCCTGGTTATGTATGAGTTTAAAAAAAAGTTTGAATGTCATTATTATTAAATCTAAAATGACGCCATGGTTCCTAAAAACAGATTACGCTATCTCTCATAGTTTCTGAGTTCTCCATACTGACCCATTTGGATTGATCGCCCTATATATAGATATTTATTAATGGAAGTCATAGATGCACACAAGGTACCTAAAATATAATAGCATACACAATTTTTACAGATTCAAATCACTGACTGTTCAAAAAGTTTTAAAGGTTGAAAATTATTTTGTAGAAATGTTAAATTAACTTCCATTAGATTAAAATGAACGTAAACAACATAACCCAACATATTATTACAACACAATGAAATTTTAAATAAGTGTATGTTTAGGTACGCAAAAGGAATAAAAAATAAGTTAGATGGCAACAAATCTGATCCGACGCCTGATTTCATCGGTACCTACGAAATCCCTTAAATTTACATTTGTAGATTGAGTTGTGTGATTTTTCCATTCGCACCTGATATTCGGCGTTCCTTTGAGTCCTTTTCACTCGACTTAAGAGCCATTGCAGTCAAGGCCTGAGAGGCATGTTGGGAAGAGGACTGTTGTATTTTTACAATGCAAATAAAGGTTTTTGAATTCCACAGGCGGTCTTATCAGGAGTACATTCTTGACTTACTCAGTTCCTTTCGTTTTTTAAAAGAAATCATTATTTTATAAATAATCTTAAATTAGTTTTTAGGGTTCCGTACCAATAAGATTAAAAGGAACCCTAAAGGTATCGTTTTCGGATTCAGACCTCACCAGCTGTATTACTGCCGCAACTGTCAAATTTAATATAAATGTATCAATAAAATGACCGTTTTTGACGTTATTTGACGTAATGCAGTCGGCACCATTACTGCAGCAGTATTTCAGCGTGACATTACTGCTGACTACATGGCTGCCGCAAATGTCTTAATAGATGTTGCTGTCCGGAATTGTGACGCAGCTGTAATTACTAGTGTAGTCTGAATCCGAACGGTATTTTTATGGTGCGCCTCTGTGCATCTGTCTGTCTATCTGTCACATTCACATTAAAATAAATATTACAGGAAAAATATAATCACACCTATATCTTGATATCTTTTTAAATTAACAAAAAACACCATCTCTCTCGTTATACCGTGATTCAGTAAAGGATTCGTATAGGAGGTGCAAGTACACACTGCTCGCCTTTAGAGTTGGTCAAAGGCGCCTAGCCTTTCAAAGATAGCATAAACTAGGGAATTTGGGACGGGTACCGCCGTGGCTGGGTGGTCTAAATAGTGGTCAGGACGTTAGCCGCGTAAGCTGAAGACGCGGGTTCGATTCCCGCCTCGGCCACCGGTGGACTTGGTCACATTTTCTTTAGTGTATGATATCTAGGGCCAAATACATTACAATACATAACCCTTATAATACATTACATTTGTAAACTGTACGCTCAGATTGGAAAGTTAACCCCTTACTTCATGTCAAAAATAAAATAAGTATTTGGTTAAAAGTAAACTTTAATAGCTAAAAACATAACAACAATATAAGGCTGCGCGTGCAGTAAAGGGTTAAGTAGGTAAGTTTAGGTTTAAGATAAAGTTAAGTTGCATATCAACAGCTAACACAAACGCAAAGGAGCCTCGTCTGCCAACAAACTACTGTGTGGTTTGGCAGAAGAAAATAGGTATTTAGTTGTAAGTAAGATCTTTGAATAAACGTTTATTTTTTTTTATTTTTATTTTTTTTATTTCAGTTTATAATAATTTAAATATTAGTAGTGTGACTACTTAAAAAAAATAAACAAGTCAAAATGTTTTCATAAAATAATTTAATTGGTTAGTTAAAAAAAAACATTTCCGAATTGACGTTAGTTGAAATAATGCAGTCGGCAACATTACTGCAGCAGTATTGCAGCGCCGCATTACTTTCTGACGGCATTGCAGACTTGACTTTCAATTTAATTTACCACCTTTTCGTGTGTTTTATATAAGTACTCGTACCTACATCAAATGAAATAAAAACTGTTGAAATTGGTTCACATGATAAAGCATTGTCCTTGAAAATCCAACATGCAAACATATAATTAATTTTATATCAAGCGGAAACATCTGCAAACGATGCCATAAAGTTTAAAATAATATGCATACATTAGGTCACGCAAATTAGTTAGATGCTGAACAAATTTATACTTAACGTTTGATTACTCCTGAGGTTATATATAACTAACTATCCACATTGGTTTAGTCGCGGGCTTATACGGGCAATAAAGGAGAAGTTCAAGACATACAAAAACCTCTCATACAAGTACACCTTTGAATTACTTAGAGATAGGGTCAAGTTACTTGAACAAGAGTGCTAGTCCAAATACATAAGCCAAGTTGAAGACTCGCTAAAAACTAATCCGCGTTATTTCTGGTCTTTTCTGAAAAACAATAATAAGGGTTCTTCTTTTCCTGCTTCAATGTCTTACTCTGGCTTTACCTCGGACACTGGTGTTGGCATCAGCAACTTATTTAGCGATTACTTTCACTCTACTTTCTTAACTAATAATGCTTCACCTGGTTCTTACTCGCTAGATGAGCCTGCAACTTCTGTCATTGCTGATATTGCATCCATCGAAGTCCAGCCTGACCAAATTATGAAACTTCTTAAAAGTCTCGACCTTAGTAGATCTGCCGGGCCTGATCATCTTCCAGCTGTTTTCCTTGTCAATTGCTCTGAAAGCATCTCGCTAACACTAGCTATACTTTTTAATAGATCACTTTCAGAGGGAGTCATGCCACGATTATGGAAATCTGCATTTGTTACCCCCATTCATAAAAAAGGAAATAGGAGTAATGTTGGGAATTACCGCCCGATATCTAAGTTGTGTCTTGTATCCAAATTACTTGAGCGCGTGGTTTACAACCAGGTGTATGCCTGTCTTAAACATGTATTCTGTCCCTATCAGCATGGTTTTCTTAAACAAAGATCTACGGATTCCAACCTTATCTTATTTAATGATTACCTGTCACGTAGCTTAGATAATGGAGATCAAGTCAATGCTGTGTACACTGATTACAGCAAGGCGTTCGATCGCATCGACCATAATTTGCTATTACAAAAACTTCTATCAGTAGGTATAAGGGGAGACCTCTTTCGATGGTTCTCCTCCTATGTATTGAACAGGTCTCAAGCGGTTGTTCTGGACGGATTCTCATCATCGTGGGTGGAAATCCCTTCAGGAGTGCCCCAAGGATCTCTTCTTGGACCACTATTATTTACCATTTTTATACATGATATTTCCCAATGCTTTATACACTCAAATATTCTTTTATTTGCCGACGATATGAAAGTCTTCCGGATAGTCAATAACGCTCTTGACGCTACTTACCTTCAAGAAGATCTTCTTAGACTAGATCAATATTGCGCTGTCAATAAACTAGATATAAATGTGTCCAAATGTTTTGCCATCTCCTTTACTCGAAAGCGCAATGTCTTTAATTATAACTATATGTTAAAAAATGAGATTATTTCCAAGTGTAGTGAGATTTTTGATCGGCACGTGGATTCAATAGTCAATAAAGCTTTTAAGGCACTTGGTTTTATCACAAGATCGTGCAAGAACTTTAATAAGTTAAAATCAATTAAAATTGTCTATTGCGCATTTGTAAGAAGCCATCTCGAATACGCCTCTCAGGTTTGGAACCCTTGTTATGACACCTATATCTAAAATAGAAAGAGTTCAAAAAAAGTTTATTCGTTCTAAATTCAAAATTCCAAAACAAAGTTATAAACAGCATTGTGCAAAACTTCATTTGCTACCTCTCTACATCCGGCGTAATATATCCGACGTAATATATATTATGAAAATTGCTCAGAACCATGTAGACTGTCCTGATCTACTAGCCAACTTGAATTTCACAGTCCCCCACGCATATCCTCTCGCACCAAAAAAACCTTCCATATTCCCTCCGTTCATACTAATTACAGGAAAAACTCCTTCCTTCTAAGAGCTGGTAAGTCTTTCAATCAGCTTTGCAAACATCATGATCTCATCGATCTGTTAAGTGTTAACAGTGGAAAAAGTGTTAACTCAACATTGTATCTCTATCCTGTTCTTTTTTCTCTCTTTGGTCTTCTTGTTAACTGTTTAAACCAATTTTCCCTCTCTAGTAAGATAAGTAAAGTATATTTATAAGTTAGTAAGTATTATTAGTTTTAATTTCGCACACCATGTACTTTACGCAGTTTCTATCTGTGGAAACTTGTAATTGGCTCACTACTTCTATGTTATTACCTAACGTGTTACTTAAATTCAGCTGTAAGTTTTCCTAATAAATAAAATAAAATAAAATACAATATATTGACGCACTAAAATAGGAGTTATAGCCGGCTATAACCCCGTAATACCCCCGGATTGGGCACATATTTTTATCACCTAAGGTTGCAAAACGAACGGCGCTACAATAGGTTTAGAGATTAAAATAAGAGGTAGAAGAGCGCTATAGTACTGCTAAAGTTAAAAGTTAACTTGGGAGTTAAAGGGGTGCGTAATAAGTGATTATTTACTAATTGAGTAGTAGTATAGGTCTATATAGATGTTTTTTTTAATCTAGTTTTTATAGAGGCTTTGGACACTCTATATAGATGATGCTTCCAGCTTTAAATGGTATATTATTAGCCTTTCTGGTCAACATTTGATTTGTAATTGTAACACTCAAGAAGATAATTGCGCATTGTTTTCATTTGTATTATTGTTCGTATACTTACCTTGTGACAGTTTGAAGTGAAGTCTAATGGCAGATAATTATACTTTCTATCCAAATCCTGATTTACGTATAATTGTAATCAAACTTCACAGGTGAAGCTTGGTTACAAGGCTGTGAAGTTTAATTTACAATATTGTAGTGCATTGGTACCAGCGTTGTCTATAGATTAATGACAGCGAAATTAATTACACTGTGAATTATATTATTATGTATTATTAACAAAATTTTAAAGGGCCTCTGATCCGTGGTATATTTATCAAAATGTAATAGTTTTTTTAATTGTGGTCCACCGTATTTAATTTTCGAAAAATTAAACAATATTCGAGAAGTCCGATTTTATTATTGTAAGACTAACATTAGGTAATTATTAAGTAACGATATATATATTTATTTAGGTACATTTATTTCATTGATTTATCAGTCATCTTAACATGGCGCTACAGAATTAGCTTGTAAGTTAGTCTCTTATAACAGTGTAAGATGTAACTTAGTACTGGATAACGCTCGTCTGCGTTTACATGATCTATAATAGCGACTAATAGCGATCTATAATAAGACTATTCAGAAACACCGGCATATGGACCCGAGCCAATTATGCCTCTACCAATATCCTACATACACAACCAGCTAGAACAACATCACAGACAACTGCACAACAAGTACTGGAATGAAATGAAGACATGCAGGCAAACCAAAGAAATTCTACCGGAACTGAACCACAAACTTACCAAAATATTACTGAAAACACCAAGAAGCCAACTACGTAAAATAGTAGGATTAATAACAGGACATAACACACTAAACAAACACCTACATATCATGGGTAAAACGGACAGCCCCATGTGCAGAGCGTGCATGGCAGAAGAAGAAACAACAAAACATATTCTCCTAGACTGTAAACTGAAAACACCAAGAAGCCAACTACGTAAAATAGTAGGATTAATAACAGGACATAACACACTAAACAAACACCTACATATCATGGGTAAAACGGACAGCCCCATGTGCAGAGCGTGCATGGCAGAAGAAGAAACAACAAAACATATTCTCCTAGACTGTAAACAGGTAGAAGTATATAGGAGCAAATACCTAGGAAATCCATGCACACTAAAGGAAGCAACTAGCAACCTGAAGACCTTGCTAGGCTTCGTGGAGGAGCTGGGGTGGTTAGAGTAGCGCTACCTCGTTTCACGCAAAATAGGCACATTGGATGTCGAGTTGCGGAAAATGCCCAGCAAAACTAACTAACTAACTAACTAATAGCGACTAATAACTTCTCTATTCGACTGTAAGTGATACAAGGGAGTTAAGTGACGTTTGCGATACAAGGAGCTATACTCATACTCATTTATTTATAATAATATTTCATATTACACGTCATAATTGGATTTACATAATATATATAATTCATTCAAATAATCATTAATTAAATTAAAGTAAAATAATACAATATAAAAATAATCAACACATTTCAAATTTCAAATTTCCAATAATTAATAAAAATACAAAATATAAAATTAAATTAAGATTAAATCATTATTATTATATTCTGACATGTCATAAAAAGCTTTTGTGGTCAACCATTTTTTTAACTGATTATAGAATGTCAGGTCATTTTCAATATTTTTAATCCTATCAGGTAGTTTATTGTAGATACCCGGCCCTGCATTAGTTATCGTTTTGGTGGATTTCGCAAGTCGGCAACATGTCGAGTCCAACTTACGTGATACGTGAACTTTTAAATGTCTTTATTCGAAATAGGTGTATGTTCATTCTAATATATTTAATTATGTAAAATAGGTATTGTGATGTGAGTGTCATTATGTTACTATGTATGAAGAGTTGTCTAGCGGGGGTTCCGTGTGGGACATATGATATAATGCGTACTGCACGTTTTTGTAAAATGAATACACGCTGCCATTCCGCTGCGGTGCCCCAGAATTCTAGACCATAGCACATCACCGAATGGAACAGCGAGAAGTAGCTAGCCCTTAGCTGCTGGTAAGGCAAGATACGCGATAACCTGCTCAATGCGAAACAGGCACCAGATAATTTGCCACACACCACATCAATATGCGCATTCCATTTCATTTCATTTCATAAAAGACTGTTTATCGTCTGTTTAGAAACTTAAGTGCAAATTGCAGCTGTTTATAACTCATATAGATGTTAAGGTTATAAAATTCACTTTGAGCTTTTAACACTAGCTGCTAAACCGTCAGTTCACGTCACCCGTCACTTTCGAGGGAAGCCAGTACTATCAAACTGGTTTAATTTGGGAGACATTCAGACGTACTCTATGAGTAACCATAGTTGAAATGAAACATGCAAAATAGCGGCCAAAAAAGCTACTGTGGATCTTAAAGCTAAAGTTAAACCTCTTAAACACTTTTATGTCACCTCAGCCTGTAGGCTGACTTTACAGCTATTGCACAGCAGTTCTATGTCTAAAGGTTATAAAATAGGTTTCGCCTAATTTGTTTGTTGGGATCCACTCGGCAACCAACGCTTTTTATTTGCCATGATTGCCATGATTAATTTTATGAAGGGAAAACTCTTGGGCGTATTTTTTCATAAAATACCTATTTTATATTTATATCAACGGTAGGTATTTATAGCCTTTTGTAGTCGTAAAACCTTCTTACCATCAACTCACTTATATCCTTAATTTTAAAGTAGAGGCCGCTTGCCAACTTGCCAATTCTGATCCATTATTCAATAGCGACATCCGACAAACGTTAAGAGAAGAATCCCGTGAAATAAACAGCAGTGTCAATTATAAAGAGGCCGGTGCGATTCTAATGCTAATATCCTTAGTCCCCTGAATAAATTTCACCAGCGAAATTGCCATAATATTAGGGAATATGATTATAAGATTGATTGCTTTTAGGACTAAAATGAATCATTATTACCTGCGTTGAATTAAGATATTTTTACCTTCACATCACCTCGCCAAAGACATATGCCTAAGGGTTAAAAAACAAGTTCCAAAGGGCCCCGAAAGACGGTACATATTAATAACTTGTGTACCTACTGCGTATTTTATATAATTATATTTTTATTAAAGATAACATACGATAACGATTACATAAGATATATAAAATAAATAATTAGAGTAATTTATTTTAAGAAATAATATGATCGCATAAAATGATACACGGTTGTCAATTTAATTTAATTATCTAGTTATTTATTCTGCTGCACAGTTATGTATTAATTTATTCGGAACTATAATTATGTGTTTAATACATAATAATAAAATATAAACATTTTTTATTCTACTAATAAATTAATAAACTACAGTAAACCTTTCAGCGTACGATTAATTATGTCACAATTAGACCAAGATAAGTCGGCAAAGATTTTGATAGCACTACACGCGCAGTGTAAGTGTTATTTATACGTCATAATTTCATAGAAGATTGACGTTTAAAATAACACTTGCACTGCGTGTGTTATCAAAATTGTTGTAGACTTATTTTGGTCTAACTCGACCGTCTATGCTTTGTTTTTGGTAAAAGATACTGAAGACGAACTCTTTTTAAATACAGGTCATAATCATAAGTAACTTACTATTTTATATTAACTATATTACCTTTTTAGCAGCCTGCAATATTCCCCCGACTTACTGGAGGACTCGATATGAACATGTTTACTTATTAAATATTTACCTTACTTGTGTGTTTGCCCCGCTAGGTTCACGTCTCTAAGTAGGGATGTCACGATATATCTGTGAACCGAACACGGTATATAATTATTTAAACGTTTTCTATTTAATCTTCAGAAAAGTTTGATTTTGTTTTTGGAAATAAATAAGTTATACATTTTACTCAAAATAAAATAACCCATCCAATTCAAATTCTAGGAAATAAAATGTTTGTTTGTATAGGTATATACTTAATTGCAGTAATTTTGAATTGCAATTTTTTTGAGTAATTTTATCACTTATTCGACGATCATTGTTCCGATAGTCGTTTCAGCGAACGGTCTCTTAGCGAAGTCTCGACCAACACCTTGAGAGACTCGCTAGGTGGTTGGATCAAGGGTCAGATGCAGAAGTCGGTGATCTTGGACATGGCGCGGATAGTCCGGCTTTCCTCTCTCTGCGGCCCTGACCACCGGCAGCGGCGGCAGCCTAGGTTAGGTTTTTTATAATACGTTTATATGTATTTTGTATTGTTTTGTAAGTGCTTTTATATTTTACTTTTACATTTATGTTATAAAATACATAATTTAAGAAAGAAAGGAAATAATAAATATTATATGACAATAAAATTGTACGCAATAAAATATCCATAACTCAGGAACAATTATTTGTGATAAACACGCAAATAAATGCTCTTACCAGGATTCGAACCCGGGAACTCCTGCTTCGTAGGCAGGGTTACTACTGACTAGGTTAGGAAGCCGTTAAATACTTATAATTAGTGATCGGTAACAACGTCTTAATTTCAAGCGAACATTATTAATTAAGGTTAATTACCTTCATATGAACCTTAACCAACCGTCTGCTTCAAAATTGTTACGTTCCTTTACTTTAACTCATAGCCACGCATATTATACAGACCTGGCCCCGTAGCCAACACGCCAATCGCTAACGCTCCGTAGCGATCGAAACGCAACTGTCACTGTCGCACTAATATGGAAGAGTGATAAAGAGACACAAAGCGTTTTGTTGTCGAAGCGATATCGATTGTCACCTTGGCTAGGCCGGCTGTTCTCAAGTAGCATTATTAACTCTTTGTTAGTTATTAATATAAATTAAATTATAAGTAGGCTACTTAGTTATTTGTTTTATAAGGGAGCAAAGGTGGTGTTTAGCTCCTTGTGCTAATATGCACCCGAGGAAGCGAAAGATTCCAAAATTGAGCCACGAGCTTAGCGAGTGGTTCGATAAATTGAATTATTAGCGTTGCGAGGGTTTCAAAGCGCAAAGGTTAAACAAACTTTGCTACCGAGTGAAACCCAAAAATTTTCACCACCCCCACGCTAGGAAAATACTAACTGTAAAACATTACAAATCAAATCCAAACGAACGCTATTGAACTTCTATTCATTCAAAACCATCACTTAAAAGTTATTTCCACTAACCAAAATGGGAAACCAACAAAAAATTTGCATCAAATTACTTCGCCACTCTTGTGGATAAAATGCAACTTTCACATCAGTTTTTGAAGGATAAAGAAGCATTTAAGAGCTGTATCTAGTGATGAGAAATATATTTAATTACTTGCTTTATTATGACTACAGGAAGGCATACAAATTTCACAGATGAAACTGCGCGGTTGTCAACGCAACCCAAGTTTCAGGTTCTGTACATACAAACAAATAATTTAAGTTAACTCGCAATGGATGTGTTATCACGGAATATTAAAATTAAGAACCACAAATGGCGTTCTTTATCAGACACGTTCAAGTGGATATCAACAGAGCGAAATGAGCGGATCCTCACGCTTACTCTTTTGTACGTGAGGCACGCAAGCTGCATTGTCACGGAATATGGTGGAACAATTCCACTGTTAACTTTCCCAAGGTCTTGTACCTACTACCTACGTCTGAAATAAAAAAGAACTTTAGCAGAGTAAAACGAAGGTTATTATTTTAACACCGAATTGCCGGAATGAAAGAGTTTGGATAACATGCAAGGCGTAGTGAAACGATTTGGAGGGAATGTAGATTCGTTGAGTCCCGCCGTTTTTCGCTGCGAATATTTTTATTTAAGGCCTTTAAGTATCATAGTGATATTTTCTTACGTAATCAATATAAAAATAATTAATAATAAAACATCTTGTATAATTTATACTACCTGGGAGACAGAGCTTTGCTCGGAAAAAATATAAAAACTCAAGAATGCGCGTTTTCCCGTTTTCGCGTTTTAAGATCGATAAAAGCTAGATCGATTTTTCGATCGACCGAAAACCCCCAATAGCAGATTTCATCGAAATTGTTAGAACGTCGGAAAAAAGGTAAAAAGTTAAATTTAATCGCGATAGACCCGGTAGTGACATGAATGATCGTTAGATTCGTTTCCGAGAACCTCGAAATATATATATATACAAGAATTGCTCGTTTACAGGTATAAGATTACTAATGCGAAAAATTACGAGTATTCAAGATGTTTTATAATAACATGTATAACTAAACCAGAAAAAGTTTTATACATACCAGAACGAGTAATATAGCGTCAGCAATGTTGCGCCGCAATACTGCAGCAGAAACTACTAGTGCCGTCTGAATCCGAACCGTGTAGATTCTTATTCCCTTAACGATATACGTACCAATTCGAGTTTTACTTATGCGATCTAATTCCGATACGATTTGTCAGTGTCAAAAGTGGCATTTATTCAACCAAACACATCACTTTTGACACTGACAGGTCAGTATTTTACGAGTATCGGGATCAGATCGCATAATTAAAACTCGAATTGGACCAAAAAATAATCCGCCCCACGTCTGCTGGCTAGATTATCGAATACATCGATTGTTATATTGCCATTAAATGAGTTGTTCAATATGCTGTCGATTTACAATTTCCTATTTTAAAAATAGGTACCTAAAAATAGTTACGCAAAAAGAAGATACCACACTGTTACGAGTATTACTCCTTTCAGTCTTATTATTTAATAATAGATCAGGTAGTAAATTCGACGAATCTCATAAATAAAAAAACCGGCCAAGTGCGATTCGGACTTGCGCACGAAGGTTGTGTAGGAGCCCCACTTAAATATTTATTTTATTGTGTTTTTAGTATTTGTTGTTATAGGCGGCAACAGATATACGTCATCTGTAACATTTCAACTGTCTAGCTATCACGGTCCATGAGATACAGCCCGGTGACAGACAGACGGACAGACGGACAGCGGGTAATAGGGTCCCATTTTTACCCTTTTCGTACGGAACCCTAAAAATATAAAATTTTTAGGGTACCTCTCCTACACGTAATGTGGGGGGGGGTCATTTTTTTCGCTTCAACCCTACAGTGTGGGGTATCGTTGGATAGGTCTTTTAAAACTAATAGGGTTCTCCAACAAACAGTTTTTGATAAAGTTAATATTTTCGGAAATAAACGCATCTAAAAAGAAACAAATTGTGTGTGTTGTGGCCCCGAGTTATCGCTAAAAGTCTCCCCTTCTTAAAACTATTTGGTATTATTCATGTAAATGTATTTGTATATATGTAGGTATATTATTATTATTATTTTCTTTATAGATATTTGTGTAAATATAGTATCATAGCAGTCTGACTTGGATCTTTTCCATATTCACTCTTTACAATCCTGCACCAAACTAACTGTCTCTGTTTGGCCCAATGGTTGACTGGTAGAGAATGCCACAAGGCGTTAAGTCCGCCATTTGTACTCTTTTTGTGTAAATTTGTGCAATAAAGTTTAAATAAATAAATAAATGAAGTAAAAGGTAAGATAATTTTCTTTTATTAATTAAATTATTATTTAATATTTAATTTCTCTAAAATAGTTTAATTGGCTGAACGAGTAATACCGTTGACTATTGGCAGTTTTAGAACAAAGCAGTAAAAAATTTAAAATTAAGAGGCAATTTCGCCGAGTTTCGTACTTTAATATTATGGATGATGACATAATGTTTAATTTTATAACAAAATCTCGTAAAATAGATAGCAAATGAGCTTATCACAATAATGTGGATATTAAAATAATACTTATACGGAAATGATGAAAAATACAGGACTTGAAGTATCAAAATTTTAGTTATTTTTTTAACTTTCAAAAATGTAAAAAATCATGGCATACGTCCATTACTTTAATTAAGTATACTGATTAATGCAAATTTGCCTGTGTCTTTTTGGTTTCCTCGTATTCGATATGAAAATAGATTATTTAACTCGGGTGAAAGGCACCAAGCATCATTTTCATCCCTTTGTTACCAATTTTCTATATTACTAGCTCCAGTTTAGCCTATTGTAACGGAAGGGTAACTACGGAACCCTACACTAAGCATGGCCCGATATGCTCTTGGCCGGTATTTATTTTATTATTTATTTTAAATATTCACACGCTCATGGCCCCGACGGAAGACCAGCGCAAGCCCATTCAGGCTAGCACCATGATGAGACGGGACCATTTCATGGCTTAGGTATATGTTAGTTATGTGTTGCTTCTTTTCGCCACGAATAAAAGCTTTCTATTCTATTTCTATTCTATTCTCCTTCTTCCTCGCGTTATCCCGGCATTTTGCCACGGCTCCTGGGAGCCTGGGGTCCGCTTGACAACTAATCCTAAGAATTGACGTAGGCACTAGTTTTTACGAAAGCGACTGCCATCTGACCTTCCAACCCAGAGGGGGAACTAGGCCTTGTTAGGATCAGTCCGGTTTCCGCACGATGTTTTCCTTCACCGAAAAGCGAATGGTAAATATCAAATGATATTTCGTACATAAGTTCCGAAAAACTCATTGGTACGAGCCGGGGTTTGAACACGCGACCTCCGGATTGAAAGTCGCACGCTCTTACTGCTAGGCCACCAGCGCTTCATTTCTATTCTATTCTAAATTATATTTTATTTATTTATATAAACTGTATTGGACGACTAATTTGTACATAATGCGGGCTTAATGCCTAAAGGCAATATATATCGTCACTTAACGCATGCGATTCGACAAAATACATTGCCGTCGCACTAGTTCTGTACCACTTAAATTAAACGCATATTTAGATTAAGATTTGCGCTCGCGTAACTACTAAATCGACTAGTACGGAGCAGCCGGCGCCGCACGAGCGGAATACACGCCGAATTACCCCACCCTTATTACGGTTTGACCCATGCCATAAGCTAGGGCGCTAGGCGGGGGTGTGTGCTGAAGCGGTATCATATGGAATAACCCCCGAATACAGGCTAAGGCTCACCTAAGATTTTTTCCAAAATAGGTATTCTATCAAAATATTACTGATTATAGCGTGAGATAAAATTCGTCCATTATTTAGAATTTGTATACCTACAGCATGGTACTCGGTAGAGAGTCCCTGGTTTTACAAGCTTTTATTTAATTTCACTTGTCCCGTTGTCGGTCTGTAATTAAATCTTTCAAGTTAAATTTGACCCACTTCCCGGTTTCCCATAAAGCTGAAATATGCATACATTTGATCTGATGATGGAGACAGGAAGTGGCCATAGGAACTCTTTGATATAACAACGCAACCTAATTAGGTGTTTGAGTTTTTAGAATTGTCTCGTTGCCAAAAACTTGTTTCAAACCCGATGGCATCGTCAAGTACTACTTCCGTTTGTTAGGTAAATTTCAGAATGAAACGAGCACATTGCATTCTGGATTGATGAAAATCAGACATAAAAAAAGGAATCAATTTGCAAATAATGCAATACCTACTGTCTCAGTACTTAATAAAAAAAACCGGACAAGTGCGAGTGTGAGAAAATACATCATCTGTGAAAATTTCAACTGTAGCTATCACGGTTCATGAGATACAGCCTGGTGACAGACAGACGGACAGACGGACAGTGGAGTCTTAGTAATAGGGTCCCGTTTTACCCTTTGGGTACAGAACCCTAAAAATGACCAAATGCGACGCTGTGCGATACACATAATTATGTAAATTGTTCATACATCATCTATTTATGCCACAACCTAAATTTGATGTTAGTGACAGATTTACCTATTCGCCTAATTGTTGTGACTTGGACTGGAACGCAGTGTTAAGCCGCGACATTAACATGCCGCTGCGCCGCGTTTTCTCTTACTCTCACCATGAATATTTATATCAGCCCAGCCCCACATCATCATCAACGTACTGTGAAATACCTAGACCGTGCTTGCACCCGTACGATAGGGCTCCGGTTTATTTTTAATGTAAACATGACAGGTTAACAAAGGGATCAGGAAAATATTGGACGATTAAACTGGCTTATATTTAGCACATATTAAGCGATAATGACATGATTCGTATATGTTAGTGTGGCAAGAGCTAGAGACGAAGTTCAAACCAAACTCAAGAACAAGCGAAGGGCTCGAAAAACTTTAATCCGACTACGGGTATTTTCGTAAACAAACCTGTAAAATATGGCCTGTGTCGACCGCGTCATAAAAACGAATACCTCGCGCACCAAAATAGAACAAGCTGAGTAGTTTTGGCGCTACGGTGGAACACTCGACACAAACACTCCTAAATACATATATGCGTAAGTATACATATAACACAACAACATACATACATATGTATATAAATACATAGACTGCTAAAATCTTAATCCTTCCCGCAATCGGGTAAAATATGAACTCGCGATTCAGCACCCGTACGGCGCGTATATTTAATTGTTGTACCTATTATTGTTCAGACTAAATTTTGTAGCAATTTCGGTGCAGCGTTGGTAAATTAAAGCAAAGAGGATATAATAGGATAGAGCGGTACTGTCATAGTAAATTTTGTAGCCACAGTAAATTCACTGCCATCTATCGACACACGATTACTAAAAATAAAAATATCAAAAAATGTATTTATAGTATATGTATAAATGATTTTTTTACTGCATGTATTTTTATAGGATTTTGATGTTCTTTTACTGATATGCGTTAAAATTGTGAAATAACAAACGAAACCGTCAACGCCATCTATACTAGAGTAGCCCAAAGGTAGTGGCGCCATCTGATCGAGAATCGAGAATTTTATTGATTTTCGAGGCACGTTTTTACTTAGACTGTATCCATCTATTACGAAGTTATCTATCTTTGATTAAAGGAATCGGTTTACATAATTCTGGATAAAATGATTAATTAGATTTAACAACAGTAACATACCTTAAAATTGATCATAAGTTTTCCTTTAGAATCTGATTTTTGATCCTAGTTTTGCATTAAAATTAAGACACCTATGTACCTACAGCATTAGCCACTGTTACGCTTTAATATAAAACAATTTCAATTCATTATCAGCTAGCGGGTAAACTCTATTCAAATTCAGCGAAAAAAAAACTTTTTCAAGTAAAAAACCCACCGATTCTGTCCCTCAGGAGGAAGTTAATAGATTTCATTAATTAACCCGCTCGCCGAACCGAGTGATTGCACCACTGTCCTGGGGTAAAAAGTGACAATTCGTTGGGAGGGCGATTTTCCGTTATACCTTTTTACGTATGGATTGCGACGAAAGTAATCCACCCGGGGTACCGCTTTGGTTAAGAACCTTTTATCTTTGTGCTTGAGCGCGCTATAGATAATACAAATTCGGTGTAGGATTTACTTAATTGTTTGAAAGAGAATATTGTACGTAAACTATTTTCTACAACAATGTAATATGCAAGATTGATTTATTTTACGACCGGTCTAGCCTAATGGGACCCTGCCTGTGAAGCCGATGGTCCTGGGTTCGAATCCCGGTAGGGACATTTATTTGTGTGATGAACACAAATATTTGTACCTGACTCATGGGTGTTTTATATGTATTGTATTGTAGTTCGGGCGATTTTCCGGGATCCGAGATGCTTTGCCCTGTATGGGGCCACTCTGCTGCATTCCAGCACCACGTGCGAGCCTATTTCTTCTGTCTCCATGTATCCTCTGCACTGGGGACTGTCTATGACACCTGTTAGTTATAAAAATATGTTTGTTAAATATAGTCCATGACCTGTTATGGGTCAGCCGCATTCGAGCTGTCAAACTGGTTTAATTTGGCAGACATTCAGACGTACTCTATGAGTAAGCACAGTTCAAACCGTACACAATGTCAAAAAAAAATGACACTGGTTACCATGCTTAGTCGGGTCTTCCCTAGTTGAAGGAGCGCCCTTGTGATCTTTCTGTTGATGCCAGGCATCGCTTGTTTGGCCTGTCTGTATCCAGTCTAGTTTAACCAATGTTCTATGTATAGTTTCCCTGTACGTGCCAGCAGCATTCAGCGTACCTTGCTAAACGGTATCGGGATAATCGGTTCTGCGCCAATCGCTCCTGCACTCGATCTTTGCCTAGCAAGCTCGTCCGCAGCATCGTTACCCCGGAATCCACTGTGTCGCTTAATCCATTGAAGGGTGATCCTGTTGTTATGACATACCTCCATTAGTCGTTCGTGGTTCGTGGCATTCGTGTGTAAGTTTGGCTACTTAATATAATATATATATTAATATAATGGCTTTTTAGAGCCATCAAGACTGCTTTACTGTCGGAGAGTATGCGGATGGAGCATCCTACTACTTTCCTTGCAGTGATGGCAGCCGCCGCGCTTATGATGTATATGCACTCATCAGTGAAGATTCTGAACTCCCGAGGATTGAGTCCTTCGTGATTGTCGTCCTCATATAACTGTATTTTGTACCTTTTGTCGAAGATAGCTTGTTTGTGAATCTGATTCGTGCTCGACCTAAGCACTCGTCATATACCTTATCCAGGCAAGTTGTGTGAAGAGCTATAAATAAATACCTAAACTGCGGGAGCGATTAATAAATAATAATTTAGGCAATATTTATAAGGGCGGTGCGGGAGGAGAACGATTCGCAATGAATGTATGAGGAGAGAAAAGGGAAAAGAGGAAAAGAGAATCCGGCTCGAAGACCAGAAATGTATACGCGATTTCGAAGGACCAGCGGGAGCGCAGCCCGAAGATAAAGAGGGGCTATGGCTATGAATGATTCTATGAAATTATGGGGCCGACCTTACCTGCTCAGTAAAATTCTGTCCGGTTGCGGCGGCCGCCGGGTTATATTATCGTAATTTAGTGGTTCGTTTGCTTCTGATTTCTTCTTACAGTTCTCACCTTCACACTCACGTTTATCGTTCTATTAAAATTACTTAAATCATCGCGAAGAAAAAATGCGTGTCTTTATTTTGATTGACAACTTGGACAATGACAGAATATTCAAACCATTCTGCTTTTCTTTATAGCATTTAAGAAGGTTGGCAAAAAGGCGGGTGATATGGAAATGAGGTCGAATATATTTATGAAAGAAAGAGTGAGCGAGATGGATGAATGTGAATGACAAGGAATGAAAAGGGGCGCGAACAGTACTATTGGACAGTATTATTGGACTGTATAGTAAAATGACCTAAATTATGATAATTGTGTGTGTGACAACTTAATAGTATTTTATACAATCGTGATATAATAGAGAGCTTTTTAGTCGAGTACCGTGTTTAAGCAACGAAGCTTGCTGAGTTGCTTAAGTAAGGTACGAGATTGAAAAGCTTGATTATACCTATCACTATTGTATACAACACTTTTTCTACGAGACAAAAAAATAATACTTTCAACTAGTAGAATCAAATAGGTAAACAAACCAAAAGTATACAGCTAAGCTAAGATACGCTTCATACTCGTATGCGCCCCGGCCGCCGGGCCCGGTGCCCCCGGCGAGTTGGCCAACGACACCTCCTCGTAACTCATGAGGCCCTAGTACCTGCTCCTTGCTAAATTCAATTTTAAGACAGTTATTTTCTCGATTTTGGCCACCGTAGCCTATGGAGACACAAGCAACGCTAAGCTGTTTTCGTAGGGTATGGATGTTGCTATATGAAGGGTGTCACATGCGCGTTTCTGACTTATGAAGCAATTGTTTCTGCTACAACATAAAATAAAATGTTTTTGTTGGTCAACCAATCACACAGCAGATACGACGTAGCAGCGTGTTTAAGTAGTAGCGCCTTGTAGCGCAGGTACTGCCCGCCAGCCTTGCGTTTACCAGAGGCTAGCTCAGAGTAAAACACTGCTTTAGGCAGTCTCGATGGTGCCATACGCACAAGGTGCCCACACCAACGCAATTGACCTTTCATGAGCAGACACTCCATACCTGGTATGCCCGTTCGACGTAAAACCTCCGAGTTTGGAACACGATCCTGCCACCTCACCCGTAATATTGCCCGGAGACATCGTAGATGAAATGTGTCTAAACGTTTAATGTCCCCTTTGTACAGACACCATGTAAACGGCGAGTTTTGTGTGAAGACTAAGATCGTGTGATTTCCAAACTCGTTGGTTCAATCCACCAAAGGCCGCCGCAGCTTTGGCAACCCTAGAGGAAACTTCGGACTCTAGACGATTGTCACTCCGCAAAAGACTCCCTAGGTATCTGAATGTACCCACTTCGTCCAGTGCATTGCCCCTTAACTAAGCAGATGTATCGCTCGCCGATTTCCCTTTGGCAGGTTGTTTGACAATCTGGGTTTTCGATACACTGATTACTAGGCCAAGCGGAGACATAAGAGCAGTATAGTGGAGCTACAATAGTGGTAATTAATTCTTTAGGAGCTAGATGGGTTGCATATAGGTGACTACAAACTGTTTAAGTTGTAGGGTAGCTCTAGAAAAACGATACTTTCGGCTTTAGGCGGTACATCATGGTTTCTTATCGACATCTGTGACACTCGAGGAGATAGTTATACATTATTTGCCTTTGCTTTTAAATCTTTAGGTTACAACTGTTTCTTTTTCTGTGTTATTCGTCATGCCTGTTGGATCTTAAATGTAGACAACAACATAGAATGAAATATCTAGTGGCGGATGCGCATAAGTTAATTTAGGACTATTTAACTTGTACATGCGTGGATACATGGTTGCGAAAATAATTACACTGTGAATTACTATATACATTATTAACAAATAATTAAAGGGCCTGTTATCCGATGCGTTTTTACCTAAGTCAATTATCTATAATATGTGTTCCGTCGTATTTATTTTATGAAAAAAAAACAATTTAGCTTAGCTTAATCCATGATTCTAGTAATAGTCTAATAGTGTAAGAACTAGATTTATTAAAAATATGAATTTTAGGTAATTGGTTTCAGCCTAATTTTTAATTTCTATTCTGCACTTAGACACTAAAAAATGGCGCTACGGCTTTAGCCTTTAATTTGGACTCTTCTAACATCTGAAGATATATTGAAGTCTACACCAGCTCTTTATTGCCACTTACATATTTACAATAATGGTATTAGAGAGTTGTTTACCGACTTAAAAGTTTAAAGATAGTTAATGGCAGCTGATAGTCATATCGCACTGATTTTAGGGATGCGTACTGATCGTACGAGACCCTTGCCCATAAAGGACAATCGGTAAATTAAGAACGAAACATTTTTTTAGTTTTATTTTCTGTTGTTATATTAATTTTTTGTCGCAATCAATTAGAGATATGGTCTTTAACTGTGTTACTGAACCTAAGGTAACATACGGGTACTGTTTAAACATGAGGTTCTACAACAGACACATATAACTCCGCTGTTCTACCCTAAATCATACAAGCGTGTCAATTAACACTTGCGGCATACGGTGTTAAAAATCACTAGTTAACACCATTAAATAACTTAAGCCGCTACCTTTTTACGACTAAAAGGGTTATAAAAGAATTAGTTATCGTCTGTCAAGAACCTTAAGTGCATAATGCAGGTGCTTACTGCTTATTAAGATCTTAAGGTTGTAAAATTTTGCTTAAGGCTATAACACAAACTGCCTAGGCTATATTATTACGTCAAAATAGCTACAATACCCCTCTATGAGATAACTAACTGTTGTAAAACCTTTTTTACAACTGTGACCTATAAAACCGTTAATATAGCGTCGTTTTACGTCTTTTAGTTACAAAAAAAGTGCTAAGTATCGCCTAATTGTTTGTTGGGTATAACCGGTTGGTTGTTATACAGGGTGGGCACAGGGATTCCGACAGACTTTAACCGTGGATTCCTGGCAGTGTTACGAAAGAAAAATGTTATATCAACATGGGTCCAAAATTGCCTAATTAATTTACTTAATTTCTGGAACAAAATAAATCAATTAACGATAGTACTAACTTGTGAACGTATCTTTAGTTTGAAAGAGTGAAAAAGACAACATGCGACACCAATATGACACTTTATAGTCTAGTTTATAGCAGGTGACAGGTAAGTTTACTATTTTTAACACTTCTGCTTTGCATGTGTGATTGTTTGTGTCTTGGTATGTATGATTACGTCACATAAGGGCGTGTTAGCCTTGAGTTTTTTTAACTTCGAAATTACTTAAATAATTGAATATCTCGTAAATTAGGCTTTCTATGGCATTGTTATATTACTTTTTTTTTATCCAAATAGGCACTAGAATTCATGGTTAAAGTGTGTCGGAATCCCTGTGCCCACCCTGTATGCGAAGTCGTACTAACCGGACTCGACTGTATTTAACATTACGTACGTTTAAATGTCAAATAAATTGACTGGAAAAATAAAATAATTTTCCGCTATTTTAAACTATAAGCAGCTGATGTGGTGCATATTTAATAAGTATAATGTTATGCATTATTCCCATCCCTCAATTGTAAGACAAAACCCGCTGGGGGCAAATTCACTTTGCTTATCCTGGCACCGTGTTTATTACGTACCTCCAAAAATAACGATATTTAAACTGTGTTACTTTGACAGAATATACTGACTGGATAAAATTACGAGAATTTCGCTAACAGATGATTTGGGGTTGTCACATCATGCAGTCAATTTAACACACAGACACGCGTCGTTAAAAGTGAAAACATGGTGTAAATTTAGTATCTCTGAAGCAGCTTTTACACAGTGAAATAACTGCAGCAAGACGGATATGATTATTATATTTACGGAATAGTAGATTGTTAACCAAGGGATGGAAGGTACTCACTTCTGCCGAGGTATTTAGGCGCTCGAACGCAGTTTTCACCCGAGTTAAATACTCTACTTTTCATTTCGAATACGAGGAAAGTAAAATGAATGCGTCTGTTTTCTTAAACATGACTATGTATACATTTTTATAGTATTTCTTGAGGGTATTTTCAATTAACAATTTAGGCAAAAGTATCGTTATTTATGGAATGGAGAGTCAAATATCAGAATGAAAATTGTATAACAAATCCATTTAAACTCGACTTTCAATTGCTTATTGTACGAAAATTAACAAAATCGTACTTCGAACGTAAAATGCTCCAGTTCAGACACGTATCATTTTCTGCACACCTTTTAGAACAAGAGACATGAAAATCATATTTAATATCTCATGCTCGAAGTGTAGGTAGTTGTTGTTCTAAAAAGTGCGCAGAAAGTGATACGTTTCTGCTCTTAGTGCAGAAAAGTGGTGTAATCCTCTGCGTATTCTTGATTTCTTTTGATGAATTGTATTTACTCGATTTCATAACACAGGAATCAAGAGGAATGAGGAATACACCAATAGTTAGATTGTGTAACAAGGGAGCAAAGTGACATATTTACGGCGTGGGCGTAATTGAATCCTGAGCGTAGTGAGGGATTGTGTTAACGCCCAAGGTGAAAATAATTTTGCTACAATGTGACACATACTGCTTTTCACATCACCTATGAGGAAATTACATACATATATAAGGTTTCAAAACATTACTTAAATAGTACTACTTACATAGGTATAACAGTCACGTCTGAAAACAAAACATTTGACGCAAGGGAACCCCACCCCGTACTTTCAGGCGACAAAGTTACTGTATTACAAACCTTTACTAATTCTTCTGACAACATTTTTTAAAGCATATTAATTAACCTAGAGTAGTTGAATGAATGCAAAATCATGCCTTGGTAGCAATGTAAAGCCTTAGATATTTTTCACTTGCAAACTGCGCTCGGCTGACTGAAGGACTGAATAGTAGAGGTTCAGCATTATATACCTGAGGCTTGAAAGGAGCGAACAGGATTAAACCACTAAACGTTATACAGCTGGAGTGAATCGTGATTCAGGAAGGGATTTGACCTTTTGTAAGCTTTTATTAGGAGTGGGAAACATGCCGTTAGCGATGATGATAAATGTCAATCTTGTAACCAGATTAATACCTACTTACGTGCAAAAGTAAATATTATTATTATTATTATTTGGAGCCTTACGTGTCCCACTGCTGGGCAAAGACCTCCCCCAATTTCTCCACAGATCTCTGTCTAGTGATGTGATCTGGCCACTCCTTCAAAAAGGAGTCTAGTTCATCCCGCCATCGCCGGGAATCGCCATCGTCACTGAAAAGTAAATATAATTAAAAAAAATCACAAAATAATTCTTATTTTATACAGTACGCAAGTACAACGGAAAAAATGGTTCTTCTTTATACCTGACATCCATTGAAGTCGCAAAGCCGGCTTTTAGAGCACTTCAGATTTTAAATATCTGAATTCCGCTTTTTGAGATGCACATCAACAAAACATGTACAGTCGGCATCAATAATAGCGAATGACATAACGCACCACCAAAAGTATCTACCACCCTGGAATACTTTTCCAAATTGAGATATATCTCTACAATTTACGTTCAAAAATGTATGTCACAATCTAATTCTAGGTATATTTATTTTCCCTTCTTTTTTTTGTGTTTCCACTTAGTTATTGCATGTTAATTGTACTTTTGTGGACATCTGTTATTGGCTATGTTTTCTGTTTACTATGATTTGTATTAATTTTGTATTGCTGTTGATGCCCCAAATAAATAAAATAAAAATAAATAAAATATTTTCGTTAAGTTAATAGAGAATGGTAGATAAATAGTAAATACTTGTGACGCATAGTGTGATCCGCTACTTCTGATGCTAACTATACAATATAGGTGTACCCTTCGTACGTTGGCAGTCACTACAGTAGCTTTTATTAGTATTTAATTCAAGCGCATATTTTACTCATCCAAACCTATTTGAATCTTAAAATTTCAGAGGACAGTTTTCCATATAAATATGTTGTGATGGTTTCGCGATAGGAGTTCAGGCAAGAAGCTACTCGCGTCCTATATGGACTATATTCACATTTTTTTTGTTTGTTTAAATAATGCGCTAATTCTTAATTTAACTCTTTTATCTACACACATATCATAAACCCCCAATGATGCCTTTAAAATCCGTAAATAATGGCCAACATTAAGATAAACTGTTTTGTTACAGTAAATATCTTATCTGTGAATATGTTTTAATAGCTTCATTTATATCAAAATCGATTTCGTAATGACAATCAAATTTCGGACATGTCTGAAAAAAAAAAGGAATTTGATAAGATCCCTACTCTAATATCAGTAGAGATGACGTTTTATTCGAAATAAAATGTCAATTGCATACAATCTTGACAAGTCTCGCTTGTTAGTTGGCATCGAACGATACGGCAATCGACCCCAACTCTAGTTTTTCTCTGAATAAAAAAAACTACGGATGCGTGACATGCGTAAAAAGAGTTTTCTTTGCCGCCATTTGACGTGCAGTTTATCTTTTAATTAGTTTGTAAGTAACAAAATAATGTTTCGTTGTTTTTAAAGTAACTCTAGCAAAAATTTGTGTGAAATGTGCGATAAAGATATATTATCACCTCATATCAGCGAATTCCGCCAGAGAGAGAGAGAGCAACTATGCCCCAATGTCGGCTGTAATAAGAGGTTAGTGAATAAATCATAACAAGTTTATAACATGTGTATAAATAAAGCAGTGTATGTAACTGTAAATAATTAGGCATTAAAAGACTCGTGTGATTCTTTTAAGAAACGAACGAAGTGAGTGAGTGAAACCAACACTCGAGTTATTACCCTTTCATTATGTAGCAGCCACATAAACGACTATAAAAGCAATGCAATACCATAATTTGAACTGGATTTTCTTGCTTTCATTTGTCTTTTCACCTTCCGTTGATTGAACAAATCTTTGGTAAAAACGTACAGCTGACTGTAATTATTCTTAATAATAGCATTCAATAGGAAAATGAATATTAATAAACTGCAATTATATTGCACACTACTGTAAATATATCCTGATCTAGCTAGCGCAATCATAATCTGAATTCGCACATTTTATAAAAGTTACACACCATGACCGTTTGTGCTGTACACACGGTTTCTATTCTCATCTCGAGACAATTGTCTATCTATCTACATCTCGCATCATGGCCCAAGGGAACAGTTGTTTCCAATGTTGGCTCGTAAAAGTTGTACGTACACGAGCCGGAAAATTTTACTTTTCCTACCCTAACGAATTATTTTACGAAACGTCTGATAAACTACTGTTTTATTGGTTGTTCCGGTGTTTTTTATGAGGACGCCAACAATTTGGTGAATCGATGTTTATTATTGGGTTTTATATACAAGACGCTGCAAAATGTTTACCATTTGGATTTGGCATCCCCGACTTATATGAAAACGATACCAAAAAACGATGCATTAGCTCAACTGTTTGATCTAAATATCACGATAAAGTTGAGAGAACCCCCCCCCCCCCTCCCTAAAAAATGACATCGCAAATTTTGATGGGGCCACTTCTTAAATCCATCCTTTGGTCCTAATGACCACATTCTGCCAAAGGAAAATCTTTGGTTCACGAAACGCCGTATTTCATCTGGTACAACGGCCACTATTAGGTACGTTTATTGTTATTCATATTTACTCATTAAATCAACTTTATGCATAATATTAATGAAAGGCGGAATTGTTACCTACTGGGCTATATACAACCAGATAATTATGCAATTTTTCATCTATTTTTAGAAAAAAAAAGGCCAAGTGGGAGTCGGACTCGCGCACGAAGGGTTCCGTACCATTACGCAAAAAATGGCAAAAAAATCACGTGTATTGTATGGGAGCCCCACTTAAATATTTATTTTATTCTGTTTTTAGTATTTGTTGTTATAGCGGCAACAGAAATACATCATCTGTGTAAATTTCAACCGTCTATCGATCACGGTTCTTGAGATATAGCCTGGTGATAGACAGACGGACAGACAGACGGACAGTGGAGTCTTAGTAATAGGGTCCCGTTTTTACGCTATGGGTACGGAACCCTTGGTTGAAGTTACAAATAATCTTCCAATGAACATTTTCCATTAAATTATCTATTTTACAAATTTGTTTTTGAAGTAAATTGCTGGGATTTATGATGTACCCTATTCGCCGACGATACTACAGGGCTTATAAAATGTAGACATTATGGCCTTTAACCATATAAACGATGCATTGAGAGACATAATAAACTCGCTAGAAAACAATCACCTAAACATTAACTGGAAGAAATCCCTTAAAGGGATAAGTTCGCCTTTGTACTGCCTATCCTGTGCCATATTTGTTTTGTGTTTTGTATCATAAAGGGTTTATACATACATACATACATGCATTAATTTAAACAAAACTAAAGTTACCTATTCAATTTTCAATATGTAAAAGTAAGACTATGAATTTGAAGGTAACATATAATTGATATAATAGTACTATAATTGAAGAAGTACTTGTAACTTACTATACTGTTTCTGTATTCGGAAAAGTCATATTGATGACTTGCGTATACGGATTCACCGATTTGTATACGATTTATATCGGGTGCGAAATGTATTCACGGAAAAAGCAGCTCTTTCCGCGTACCATGGTTATGTGGCATCCATATTACGATATGAGCTCATACTTTAGGGTAACTCAGTAGATGCAGATATTATATCTAAATTACAAAATAAATGTATCCGAAATCTATGTGGAGCTGATTTTTTAGCACTCTGTAAACCTTTGTTCTCATCCAAACATATACTGCCTCTTCCGTCCGTTTTGAAATGTGTATTTTTGTTAAGAAGCATATTAATTGTCACTTTTTGAAAATATCACAACCTACTCCAAGAGAGGGACGCATAGATAATATATAAATTGCTTTTACCTATAACTAAACTAGCGTTATCTAGAAAAAACGTCTACTGTATGGCTAACAAATTATTTAATATCCTTTCTTTAAAAAAACATTGTTTAACCGTGTAATTGAGAATTGTTACTATTCTGTAGATGAATATATAATCAATTGTAAATTGTAATTTAATTTAATTTATTCATTAATGTAATCAAAATTTATTTGAAAATGTATTATGTGCTTTATTATTTATTTGAAAATGAAGAACTGCATGAATAATCGTAGTGTGTAACAAGGTTAAGAATCGTCCTGTAATGAAATATTGAACACCTAAATATAATTATGTATACACGCTTGTTTAATGGAAATAAAATGATCATTCATTCATTCTTCCGTCTGTCATCCGTGAATTAGTCAAGTCAGGATATGGAACTTCTTATAGGTAGTAAGCGTGTTTTTAAGCTACCTGTCTCCAGAACAAAGACTGCTTTTGCAAAAAGATTTCAAAATTTCCTTTTGCCACATAATATACAATAAAGTAAACAAAGATTGCGATATTAAAAACTGTACTGCTAGTAAAGCTAAAATAATATTCAGTTCCTGGATAAAAAATCTAAGTTATAATGAAACAGAACAACTAATGAAGATAAATGATTGGTAAAATCAATGGTTTAACTTCTTGGTAGGCTTTTAATACCGGAAAGTTAATCCTCAATTTCGCTCAGTCATATAACACACACACACACACCACAAACACACCTCACACAATTGCTGTCTACAATAGTTATTAGTATTAATTGATGTAATTTTTTTCTCTTCCTAAATTGTGATTGTTCGAGTTTAGATTAAGACTGTTATTATTATTAAAAATATTTTTAATACTAAATACATATTAGAAAACAAAACTTTAGCGTAGGATGTAACTCAAATTAGTATTGTTTTCAATCAGACTCCACGAGACAGGCATAGCCTAGTGTGGCAGTCATAAGAGAAACTTGTACAGTTTTTGGCAAATCAACTATTTTTTTATTCATTCAAGGCTGCGGTGGGTGCTTAAAATTAGGCGGGCCGCAAGCTGCATGGTAAGTATGCCACTGTCATGAATGTCATGGTATTAATATAGGTTGCACAACTAAAAATAACGTTGACATTTTTATAGTTCTTGTACCTAAACCATGAATTATAATAACCTGTAGTTAACTCTGTGCACCCAGCTTAGATCACTTACAAATACTACTAACTAAAAATACACCTTTACCCGCCGCAACCATGGTTCACAAAACTATGTCTAAAAAGTTACTAGTTTTTCGCTTCACAAAAGGTACCATGGGCACCATGGGCGTCAAAAACCTAATACCCAAACTAATAATTTATCAAACCAGTTTTAATGTACTTATAACGTTTTAAGGGTTCCGTACCCAGAGGGTAAAAATCTTTAACTCATGAACCGTGATAGCTAGATAGTTGAAATTTTCACAGATGATGTATTTCTATTGCCGCTATAACAACAAATACTAAAAGCAGAATAAAACAAATAGTTAAGTGGGGCTCCCATACAACAAACGTGATTTTTTTACCGTTTTTGCGTAATAGTACGGAACCCTTCGTGCAAGAGTCCGACTCGCACTTGGCCGGTTTTTTTAAATTACATTGAAACATTACGGTTACCAGCCGCCATGCATGGCGGACTCATCGTGATCGCCCTCTCGCCCCGCACTAATGTCGCTGAGCTAGCGCCGGCGCGCGGCGCTCGGCTGTCCCCGCGCTACTGCCAGGGTCCGTGTCAAAGGAATTCGTTTGCTAGGGTTCTGTACCAAAAAGGTACAAAAGGAACCCTATGGTGAAAGTTTTATTGTATTTTATTTTTATTAACTATCGAATAAAATATTAAAAGGGGGCAAAATTTTAAAGTCTACATTCAAGTGGGGTATCATTTGAAAGAGCTCAAATTGAACATTCCAAAACAATTTTTATTGTTTTTTCAAGGAAAATGTGAAAAAGTACCCCGCCCCCCTTATCTCCGAAGTTTACCAATGAAAAATTATGATTTTTTATAAAACATTAACATTATCATAAGTATCACAGTAAAAGTATAAGAGCCCCTCTAACTTGATAACTTTTTGTTTCATTATCAAAATACATTTTCTAATTTAATTGGCAATTTAACCGCCTTTGTTATTAGACTTGAAATTAGACGCCGATAGATGGTGCTGTATACAATTATGCTAAGTATATACTTCTGGTCAAAAGTCAAAATCTTTTCTGCTGATACTTACATGAGATAATTGATAGTTTGTACGGAACCCTCGGTGCACAAGTTAAACGAACTCGCACTTGACCAGGTGTTTTTTTAGAGGCAGCACTGACCGGCCGTAAATGATTAAACGCTTTATCTTAAAAGCAACGGCCGGCCGTGTGTCTGACCCAGCCCCACCCGGTGTTTTTTTTCACATAAATATAACGAAATGATCGTTTTTAACAGATGCGGGTGCACCAGCACTACCAGCAGCAGCAGTGGGACAATATTATTCCGACGCACGCGAGTAATCCGCGTCGTCCCGTGACAAACGATGCGATTAGCATCGGAACGCGCTACGAGAAAGCTAGGGTTGTCAACATTTTCGTTTATACATATATCTACATGCTCTACATTACGTAGTTACACAGTTTGTATGTAAGTTTATGAGTTTGTTTGCAATTTTGGATTCCAATATAATATATGTACGTTACAACATAAAACTTAAATAAAGGAACACGCGAGACACAGACTGTGAGAACTTTGTGTTGGATGATGTTGGACATTCTGAGTGTAATATGTTTTAAAAAGATGTGACCCGCCTAGTTTCTTGCCGGTTCCATATTGGGATACTCTCCTACGATTTAGGAGGGAATTAAATCTTCTCGGGTCAGAGGTGTAGGGTTAGAGCCGGCGTAGCGTAGCACCCGTTGACCATGAACGCTGTAAAGGGTTCGAATCGTCGGGATGTATTATAAATTCAATATACGCGATATAATCCGTTATCATAGGTTTATTTCATGAATAGGTAACTATCGCGGTTACCGAAGACAATATTATAAAACTTTCATGTTATAACTCAATAAAGGAAGCCAATACATAAGTACCTACAGATTTTATTAAAGTAAGGAAGAGATTTATAAAGATTCGGCAACGCGCATTGGCTACGGTGACCGCTTCCCGTCAGACACCCTGAATTGTTTGTGGCATTATGTATGTATTGTTTTAGAATTCATTTATGAAGTGACAGACGATTATTAACAATTTTTTTAGCTACTTGGCAACCCTAAATAATTGTCACCGTTATCGGCGATTAGGATGACTGTCGACTGCCCTGCTGATTTCCTTCCTAATAAATGGAGGATTTTCAGACAAGTAAATTGTAATAACAAAAACTTTTTCGTTTTCCAGATTCGACTGTTACCAACATAAAAAAAGACAATATAGTTACCGGGAATTATACTTACAAACTTTTTGCACAAAGTTGTTAATCATAAAACGTTTCGACTTCTACCGATTTATTCCGGTTCAAAGTGATATTGCATTAACTTCCGAATTAAGTACCTAAGTATGTTGTGGAATGTTTATTAAAATCCCAAACCCACGACCCACGACACATGCTTGCTATAAAAATCACACAGGTGAAACCGTGTATCAACTTCAACCAATCATAATTATAGAAGTAGCCGACCATGTCCCTATAATAGGTACCTAGTTATATAATAATGTGTGTTATTTAATAATAGAATTTAATAATGTGTTTAATTTTATAATGGAATTTAATAATGTGTTAATTGAAAAATTTAATTCTTATATTTTATTAAATTTTAATGTATAATGATTGACATGTAATATTTAAAATATTATGAATAAATGTCTATGTCTATATATTATAGGATTACAGTATTAAATCCAATCTCATTGACATAAATTATTTGTCAAAAAAGTCACTAGTAGCAAAATAAGTTGTAGGCGCTCGCAACCGATTTAGATTCCTTTCAAGTCTCCTATATCCAGGGACTTCATTAAAGAAAATCCGAATGAGATGAGATAAACTTTGTCCTTATCTAATTACCCGTTATTTATCGCTTTCTCTTTCGTGCCAATTCTTTATCTTATCTCGTCGTCCTGGCTTTAGTTTGGTAATAGAAAGAGACAGAGGCATTCTTATTGTGTGAGCTAATTGGACTAAAGTAAGGAATTTGATTACGAGGGACCGCTTGTCTCGGGAACTTTGGGTGCTGTTCTTAGTTTTGGGTAGCTACTTATTTGTTTTATGTAGTGTTCATGATAAATTATACAAGTATATTTCTGAGGCTCGTTTCATGGAAGCTTGTAAGTAACTTGTTAAACTAGTGGAAGTCTGTCACTGATAATTTGATAAACAAACTTCCACTACCTAAGCAAAACAAGTTACCTATTCAGGCCGTTCCATCAGTTTGCCGCTGTCACTGTCACATTTCGCAAGAAAGAACGGGAAAGATCATGCGCGCCAAGTGTCAATTTTGATCGAATTTTGTCGATTTTTATTTATTTTAAAAACGTTACCCTACAATATCGAAATTCGAAAGTTAAGAATGTTTTTTCTTCTTTTTTTTTTGTTTATAGTATCACATAATAAATAACCGAGTAAAGTTTGATTAAAAGTCCGAGTTAGAGGTTATTTTGGGAATTAATTGTATCGAGCGAAGTGTCATATTTCGTGTATCGGAACCTTTGTTATTAAAGATAATATAGTCAAGAACTACATATATTTTTTCCACGTCTACGAATATCAACGCCTCTTAGAAAAACATGATCATATAAGGAGTGTGCCTTCTGGCTCAGGGAACGGCCTTATTAAGCTTTCGTGAAACGGGACCCAGGTTGTTAAACAAATAACCTGTTTGTTGAATTAAGAGATCTAATGGTGCTTACGTAAAATTATTTAATTAAATTGATAGAAATTTGTATATCATTATTTTGAATAGAAATAATAAGGGCTTTAAATAAAATGTTTTATTTTATTTATTATCTATTATTTACACAGTGATCAAAATGTCAAGAATATTTGAAATATGGTGTTCATTTGTACAAAGGGGAATCGATCTTTTATATATATGCGATTAACTGCACTGTTTTTTAGGGTTCCGTACCCAAAGGGTAAAAACGGGACCCTATTATTAAGACTCCGCTGTCTATCTGTCTGTCTATCCGTCTGTCACCAGGCTGTATCTCATGAACCGTGATAGCTAGATAGCTGAAAATTTCACAGATTATGTATTTCTGTTGCCGCTATAACAACAAATACGAAAAATAGAATAAAATAAATATTTAAGTGGGGCTCCCATACAACAAACGTAATTTTTTGCCGTTTTTTGTGTAATTGTATGGAACCCTTCGTGCGCGAGTCCGGCTCACACTTGGCCGGTTTTTTTTATCACTTTGTTTGAAAATCATTACAGTACGGTGTCGGACGGCGACACATTTTACCTTTATGTTAGATTGTTTTAATAGTAAAAATTAATGTTTTGGCCATAAACTTTTGTTATGTTTGAATAACTTTCACAGTGTAACACGTAAGAAGTCGCCTCAAAATCCCTCACATAACTGTCATTTCGCACCGTCTTAATAAACACGTAGTAACTACAGTGTCGGTGTTCGGAAAAATCCTTTGATATATTGGATCGTTACTCGCGCCATCTCCTCCGGCGGGACGCGAATTGTTAATCGGGCAATTTGTCACGATCGCGCCCGGTGTTCTGAGGAGCCTTCGCTGAGCAAACGAGTTCCAACGAAAGGCTGTAAAATATTTCCGGAATGAACGGTTTAGTAAAAAAAAAAACACTGTTAATCGTGTCTTCTGAATCAATATCATATAATCCCACAGAGTTACCCTTTAAGTACAATAATAATTATATCAATATACTATACGAGTACTACTGTGATACCAAATACTTTGTTTCCTTTAAAAACGTGATATTGGCAAGCACAAGTCGTATGTAACTACTATGAAACTTGGCTACAAAATTTGCCAACCATTTCTCGGCTACTATTCATATATTTTTCGGCTATATTTCTCGGTTTCAGATTGACCTAAAATTTGGCATACATTATGAAAGACCGATGAGAATGTAATGACATCGAGCTGATCCGGTAATGGGAACCGTAGATGGCCATATTAGGAACTCTGTGTACGATCGATTTTAATAATAACCTGTAAGTACGCCGTACGTATACTGACATGGACACAAGCGGTTACTTATTTTCTACAGGACAGACAACTTTTAAAAGCTGTACATGATTAATAAAAGATGAACTAAAACTATGAAAACGGATTATATCGCGTATATTGAATTTATAATACATTTATAATAAAAGATGATTAAATAACTTTATGGAAGATATTATTAGGTATTATTCACCGATATTCACGACTGGACACGGTCAATCATCAGTCAATCAATGTCAGGTATATGATGAGGCAAGCCTCATAGTACGTATGTCTGATCACTACGCTTTCTGTGCCCTATATCTTGAAATCGGCTCATCTCATGAAATGTTTGGTACCTAACTTGTCGCAAATTTTATGCTCTACAACTCTTACCTACATGTAAATAACATCGTAGCTATAGAAATTTTAATTTTGATATCCGCGAAAAACCGATTTGTATGACCCTTGACCTTGAATAACTTCTGACGCGCACACGCTGACAAATTTTAATTTTATAGTGTTGCAGTTTGTTACACTCATACCATAGAGTAACTTATAACTTATACTAGAGCGGTACTGTCATATTAAATTTTGTAACCCCAGTAAATTCACTGCCATCTGTCGACACACTTTAAAACTAAAAATAAATATTTATAAAAATACGATAAAATGTATTTAAATATGGATAAATGATTTTATTATTTGCATTAATTATTTTTATATGATTTTGACCCATGTTCTTTCACTGGTATGCGTTAAAATTATAAATAACAAACGAAACAGTCAACGCCCTCTATACGAGTGTAGGCCAAAACTAGTGGCGCCATCTGATCGAGAATCAAATTTTCGTGATTTTCGAGGCACGTTTTTTCCTTAGACTGTATCCATCTATTACGGAGTTATATCTATCTTTGCTCATACGTATTTTATTACTTTGATTGATAAATAAATGTCAATTTTGAATTATAATGTTATTTTATTCCAGTTTATTACCTTTTCCTTCCAGTATCGAAAAATATCGAAAATATCGAAACTATCGGAAAACCGATATTCGAAATTACGATATCGAAAAAATATCGATATTGGAAAAAGGCTTCGATATTCCATGCTCACCGTTTGATATTTAATAATTTTAGCACATATCAGTAAAAGAACATGGGTCAAAGTCATATGGCGTTCTAAAAAAAAAGAACAATTATCCACATAGGTATTTTTTTTCATAAAGTTTCATTGTTTGTTTTAATCCTGTGTCGATAGATGGCAGTAAATTTAGTGTGACTACAAAATTTACTATGTCAATAACCCTCTATACACTCTATTCTCTTTGATACTAGGTTAGGTCTACTTAGAACTGCAACCTTAACAGAAACAATATATGCTGCCAGAAAAGCGGGTTAGGTTAGATTAGACTGCGACCTCCACAAAAACTTAATGTTGTCACTTGGACCGCGACTTATTATCGAAAAAGGCTCTATTTTGCATACCTACTTTTGTTTGTCCGAAACCCTTTTCGCATTATAGAGCCTATAAATACTGTAATACTTAAGCAAAATAAAGCTATCAATTCATTTTCGATTAACAAGTTTTATGCATAAATGCTTTATGCCTAAAACAATTAGGGCTATCATTTTTGTGCTCACCAGTTGGCGCCACTGTTGATGTAGGTCCAGAAAAACAGATCTCAAAATTCTTCAATGCTTATTTTTATAAAATCAATACGTTCAAATATACACAAAGGTATTTTAACGTCTGAATGTGCCATTTTTTCAACCTGTTTAATTTTGCATATATTTTAGTTAGCACTTTTTTTAAACCCCTAACATTTGACATTTTAAAATACCTCCATGCATTTGACATTTTGAAATACCTCCATCTACACTAGCGCCCCTAGCGGCGAAATTAAACGCGGTAGCCCTCATTCGAAGGATCGACTTAATGCACAAATAATATTCAAAGTAATAAAAATCTGCGTAACTTAACTGAGTTAAACTTGACTTTTACATAAAATGCACAAGGTTAGTTATAATATAATTATATAAACTATGCCATAAAAAATATTACATAATAATGGGAACCAATTTAATTGTATTCACAGATAAAAAAATATTGACAGTCAGCGACAAAAAGTCAGAATTGATAAAAAAACCGGCCAAGTGCGAGTCGGACCACGCTTAATGGAGTGTTCCGTAGCTGTACGATATAAAAACCCATCTTCTCGGCATTAAAAAGAAAACACTTTAAACTCTCGCGTTTTGTACAAATAGTTAATGCCATTACCGGGTCTAACGCGAGTAGATTTCGCGAAATAATGAAATCTAATCGCGTTAGACCCGGTAATGACATTAATTATTAAAAAGAAAAGTTTCTTGGAAAAACTCATTAATGAGTCAACCGAACATGTTCAAAATAGTTTTTGTGAAAAGTATTTATTAAACTTTATTTTTTATACTTTTATACAGTGGAGGAGTAATTTCATAAGTATACTCGTAGGTAGTATAAAATGTGTAACATATAATTATTTCTAAATAAATTAATCCACTAAAGAACTAACGAAAATTTGAAGGAAAGATAAACTTGAAACTACTACGCTTATAGGTGTTATAATATGTGTATTCAAGGTAAAACCTACTTTCAAATTAAATACTGCCAAAAGTAAAATTCAAAAAACCTTCACCGGAAAAAGCGTTCAAAATTCATAGTCGCCCTTTGTCAACAGGTCTCCGGCCGTTGTCGAGTGTCCGGGCGGAATCTCTGGACATCGTCAAAGTGACAGGGGTGTCGGGCGGCGAAGCCACGCTGCCGTGCGACACCCGTTCTCCCCAGCCGCCTGATGCGCTGCTGCTTGTAGTGTGGTATAAGGACGACGTGCCTATTTACAGGTGAGTTTTAACACGCACGAGATACAAATTTCTCGTTTAGTAGAACTTTATACGAGAGGAGAAATCATTACGCACCTTACAGGAATGACTCAAAGAAAGGGTCAAAACTGACACACGAAATATAGCTAATATCAGTCACCGAGTCACTGTCAAGACATTCGTGGAGAATATAGCTAACGCCAGCCGGGTACCACTTGGCTAGCCCTAGATGCCACAATCTTAGAATTAGATTGAAATGCTCGTTTTGGTTCTGTTCCATTAATGATTCGATTCGCCTTAGACTGCTTATCCTACGACAAAAGGTTGATTTTGTTTTTGTATCAAATAATTTATCTATTCTGTTATATCGGCTTGTTTCTAACACAAAAAAGGAAGCATTTATGGCAACAAAGACGCAAGTTGTGTGTACTTTGCCAAAAACACTCGGGTTTGTTGTCAGAAATTAAATAATTATATTAAATTAATTAATCTCAATATTGTAATGAATTTTGTTTTCACGCCTCCTAGTTAGCCTCAAAATGGTCTGAAACTCAGACAATGACCAACGGTACAAAGATTAATAAGGAGGAGAGTAGACCAATGCAGACCATTTATACACTATGTCGACGAGTAGACGTACTAGGCCAAATAGTCTCTTTTAACCAAAGACAGGAGGTCGAAAGATGGATCGAAAACGCATGGCAGGGCTACGAATCTCTTAAGAAGCCACTGAAGGGAGGCTTTCCTTTAGTTTAGTTTCCTAAAGTTTAGCCCTTACACGGAAACTTATGGAAACGTGTATCGGTACTGCCAACACAACTTACGTTGCTGAAACGTGATCACTTACCAACTTATGTACAAACTGAAGATTTGCAGACGTTGGTGTCAAAACCGCCAGGCTTAAGTGGGACTGATCTGGCCAAGTAGCCATGTACGAGCGACGTATGCACCCACACAGGTGGGCTAATTGTGGGTGCGACAACAAAAACGGCGGAGTGATTGACCTTAGAGATAAAGGAAAATCGCCCAAATCTGAATTTGTATATTAACATCTTACATACAGGGTGGGCCAGTGATAAATGCATTTAAAAAAAAAAAAAAAAAAAATCAATTTTTATTATTTAAATAAAAAAATATTATTATAATTTGGGATAAAGAAATAAATTTTACGTTTTAAAAATTAAATCATTAAGATGTCGTCCGTAGCGGTTGCGGCACTCTTCCAGTCTTGCTTGTAAATTTTGAAAGACTTAACAAGACTTTCGTGTTAAGAGCCAACAGGAGTGGTCATTTCTCCATACAAACGTACTCGACTGTTTCCTCCGTGGTTTTTGAAGCTAGAGGAATGATTTTTTCAACACAGATTAATATTGTCAATATCTGTGTCGGTGTGTTTTGCTTTTTTTGATATTTTTGTTTTTTAAGGCGCTAGAGCCCTTCAAACATGGCCAAAAATGGCCTCACTGACTATGCCGCAATGAGAGGCGTGGTATTCAAAACTGATATCAATTAGCCAAAAAATCAAAACAGTCCGACACAGACAATTTCATAATCATTTAGATTTCCAAATTTGGTTACGATTGGTTAAGTTTTGGAGGAGGAAACAGTCGAGTACAAAACCTCGATTTTTGAGATTTTTACGCAGGATTTTTCGCCTAAGCTGCAGTTGTCCTTATCGTACTAATTTTAGGGGCGGGGTCAAGTTTCTAAATACGTACACAGACAGAAAAGTGACGGGCAATAGTCGATATTGAATGTCGATAATCTAGTGATGTGATAAGATCGATAAACCATAACAGTCGCGATTTGCCTCTTAGTAGGCGAAGTAAGTAAAGTGAGTATGCACTTTGGCCTCAGGGGATATCGTTTAATACTATTTATTATTCCTTGGTTCATACAAAGCTGAGCTGACGCACTAGCTACGAGATTAAGTCCTGGCTACCCCCCAAAAAGGAAGGGGAAAAGTCGGCTTCTGCGGTCCAGTTTGCCTCTATTTCTACCTATCTGTTGATCATGATCTATGAGATCAAATTTGGTATAAATTTTGTGTAAATTAGGGACGAATAATTTATTTTAGAAATAATAGTTTCACATTTTCATATACAAATCTGAATATATGAACGAAACATTAAAATAAAATAAATATTTAAATGTCGCTCCCAAATAACAAACGTGATTTTTTTGCCGTTTTTTGCGTAATGGTACGAAACCCTTCGTGCGCGAGTCCGACTCGCACTTGGCCGTTTTTTGTTAATAGCTTTTGAACTTTTTTTAAGTGGGAATAAATTAACGCTTCGAATACATTTTTCTAGACATCATTCCGAATCCAATGAGGTATCATACGTATTTTTAGGAATTAGTATCTCTATTAGTGGCAGCCGTACAAGCCCAATTTCAATGAAAAACCGCAAATCGATGTACAGGTTAGCCGTTTGGCACACGCATACTAAGAGGTCAAAACAAAATTTTTGACCCGCAGTTCCTAAAAAAATCCCTTTTTTTGTAAATTAAAACAAATAGAATTTTCAAAACATACCAAGTTTGGGGTCAAGTTAAAGGGTTAAAGAGGTATTTCCCGTTGGATATATGGATATTACGTATCATTGTATGATTAATATGTACCGTATCTGCAGTACAGTTCCATAAGTCTCGTAAAATAGGTATTGAAGTAGATTGTGTCACTTTGTATTGAAAAAAAAAACTAAATAAAATTATTTTTAAAATTGCTTTTTTGGGGTTCGATATGAGAATATCACGTATCATTTGTGGTATATTGTACAAAAAAAAATCAGCCATATCGTAACTGGAGGAGTCCAAACTTGGTATGTTTTGAAAATTCTTTTTGTTTCAATTTAAGAAAAACCGGCCAAGTGCGAGTCGGACTCGCGTTCCAAGGGTTCTGTACATTACAAAATTTAAACAATGTATTTTTTATATGAAACGTGAGTGAAATGTCTTTAAAAAACCCGTAGGGGTCGGATCAAAAACTAAGTAATTAAGTCCGACTCACGCTTGACTGCAATTTCCAATAGGTTTTCCTGTAATCTTTTGGTAAAGATCTATTTTGTGTATTTTTGTTATAAATTTTAGATCCAGTAGTTTCGGAGATAAAGGGGGGAATGATCATTTTTTGCCTATTTTCTTGAATAACTTCTAAATTATTTATCCTAAATTATAAAAAAATGTATTAGAGATTCTCACAATGAGCTCTTTCATTTGATATATAACACGATATAGTTATTATAGTTTAAAATACTTTATTTTTAATTTTCTCATTTACCCCCTAAAAGTGGTCCCCATGTTTAAAATTCATTTGTTTACGTTACATGTCCGTCTTTGGGTCACAAACTTACATATGTATACCAAATTTCAACTTAATTGGTCCAGTAGTTTCGGAGAAAATAGGCTGTGACAGACGGACACACAGACAGACAGACGCACGATCCTATAAAGTATAAGGGTTCCGTTTTTCCTTTTGAGGTACGGAACCCTAAAACTGGCTAAAATGTAATGATGTGGTATTTTCAGAATCGCTTCAAAAAGCCCTTTCGTATGATAGACAAGAGAAGATTACGATAGGTTTGAAAAAAATATATATATAAAAAAAAGGTTTCAGCACTCCCTCCTAAGGGATTTTTTTTAGGAACTGCGGGTCACAAAAATTGTTTTGACCTCTAGTATACGTGTACCAAACGGGTAACCTGTACATCGATTTGCGGTTTTTTTATGCGAACAGCTTACATTATATTTTTCACCACCTTGAACGTTTTGTAGACTAGACTATTGTCCCAAATTGGGGTTTCATATTTATTCCGACCAGAATTAGCTCTTCAAACATTTTTATCAAAATCTGACTCATAAATGAAAAACGGACAATTAATAAAACTGTATAATTACATCAAAGTAAGAAATATCACATGTCACATGTTTCTTTGTTATGATATTTTATCTAACCTGAGGCTAATTTTTTCTATTCCACGTAGCCGGAGAGCGGCAAATTTGTTTTTAATCACACTTGCTCGAAAAGATCTTATTCTATGCAGGTGTACTGAAGGGAAAAGGCGTTAATGTTCCCGCGGGAGTTATAGCTTTCTTTTTTAATTCGGTATGTCACTAATTCATACGAACCAAGTAAGTTATAAGTAAAATACTTTGTTTAAAGTCAAGGTATAAGGGAGTTTTACTTTTAAAATACTTACGACTATAATTTAATATTTTTGTTTATATTTAAAAATATTTAATTGGATTAATTTAACAGCCGTTATCTTGTATGTTTTTATACAACAATGTTTTCTTGTATGTCCATGTTATGTTATGTTTTTTTACCCTTCTGTACCTCGAAATGTTAAGCATTAATAATATTGCAGGTTGTAGAAGGATATTGAATTCAGTTACTTAAAATCAAGGAGTTAACCACAATAACAGGGAATAAGCAAACGCTTAGTAGTTCAAATCGAAGAATAAAGTAAGAAAAGAACTGGGTGGTGTGTGGCGTGGTATTTGGTATTATATGCATAGCTATAGCGTAGAGCGGGCCGGCCAGCGGAGGCCGGCGAGGAGCGCAAAATGCGTTCGCGTCTGTGTGCGTGCACCACACACACTGGAATAGTCCCTCGCTACGCGGTACCGCCCCCGTCAGAGCGACGGCGATATTCAACTTGAAATCTCAAAATTGAACCCGGGCTCACCTCCTGTTGGCTCTTAAGAGATGTCTTGGCTCCGAAACTTCACGAATCGTATGGTTACAACAACAACACATGGTTTCAGCAAGACGGGGCCACCTGCCGTACAAGTAACGTGACCCTGGAAGTTTTGCGTGAAATGTTTCTTCAAAAATTGATATCGAGGCGAGGTGACATTGCTTGGCCTCCCAGGAGCCCTGACTTAACGTCGGCAGACTTCTTTTTGTGGGGTTACTTGAAGCGTACAATGTACTCCAATAATCCGACAACCACAGCAGAATTAAAGGAGAATATTCGTCAAAAATCCAATCAGTATCTCCGCAACTTCTAACGAAAGTCTTTCAAAATTTACAAGCAAGACTGGAAGAGTGCCGCAACCGCTACGGACGACATTTTGATGATTTAATTTTTAAAACGTAAAATTTATTTCTTTATCCCAAATTCTAATTATAATTTTTATTTAAAAACATAAAAATTGATTAATTATTAATTTTTTCTTAAATGCACTTATCACTGGCCCACCCTGTATAACTCGTGTTTTATCAAATTAATTATTACCTTATCTATCTTATCTAAGATACAAAGTTTCAAGTCCCCCACTCAAAATCATATTCGATTCCAAATATCCCAATACAAACTTTCCTTCAAATGAAATTTCAAAAACGATGAAATTGATTGAAATGTTTAAATGTATTTTCAAAAAAACTGAAATTGATTTTCTTGTCTATTAATAAAATACATTTTTGATAAATTTTCAAGTTCCTAGCTTAAAATAAATCTAGTACCACATACAACGTTCATCACCCATTTAACCTTTGGTTGAATTTTTCAAAATCGTTTCTTATTTCTTGTACATGTTTTATGCCTATCAGCAACTTTCAGGCTAAAAAAAGAAACTTTCTCGCTATTGTAGCTTCGGCACTGCGTTGATAAGTCAGTCAGGACATACGAATTTATATATTAAAAAAAGGACAATATTTTTATTTAGATACACGTAGGTACACAAATGTATTATGTAACGTAAAATACTAATAAGCTTTCAATTATATACAAGATGTACTAATTAAACGTTGTGATAACAGACGAACATCCAATTTTATAATAATGTGCACAGTAAAAATAAAAATAACGAACTCTTTTAAAGAATACGCTAAGTATGCTTGAACTTACGCGAACATAATTATTCATAAGCGTACATACGAATATTTACTATACGTTCTCTTAACGATCACCACGAAACGAGTCTTCATAAGCTCTTGTTGCCTTGATATTTACTTGTAGACGTAAATTTGCCGTTCGTATTCACGCAGTTCAACAGTCCTTTTATATTTTTTCGCTTTTTTTATGTTTTAGTAAGCTCGCGTGCAGAACAACGACCTAAAAACAAGCTACCCACGTACCTATTGTCTGTGACATTTTGCGATTTGGGTTTTGCTTTTTTTGCTCTACAGAAAATTGGAAACTTTATTTAAAATCCTGTTATAAATTTTTTGGGTTCAATCGCGCGGGTAAAACAGGTAAGTTCTGTTTGACAATTTGAGTTTTTAATTTCGTTATCCTCTTGTTGTTGTCATGGTTGCACATGTACGACATTTTCATTAACTATGCGTGAAAATTGTGAAGTTATTTTAATATTACCTATGTACCTACGTGTACATTAGTCGTTTCCATTCATAATTTTTAGCACACATACAGGTAAAAGTATAGAATTGCTCACTTGCATATAAATTATTAATATTTTTATAAATTTACGGTTATTTGCATAATATTTACATTGTCGCACGTGTATACTATGTGTAGCAGCCAAGATTCATAGCTAAATCGCTGTCTGACAATGTGTGAATATTTTATAAATCGCTCAGGCACACATTTGTTATGCATGACCGACCCTGCGAGTGCCAAATTAGTTTGGGCACAAATGCTGGGAGAGCAAAATGTTTGATCAGATTAAACGGCTTTTTGTGCCCGGGATTTTGTTTGTGAAACGACATGTTGTTTGTCACAGCTTATTAATACGTTTATGTTTGTGAAACAGAGATACGATAACCTGCACTGAGTGAGCGCTCCGGGTCTATATGTTTTGCTAGAACAAATCTCTATCGGCAGTCACAGGGTAAACACAATCCCATTCGATCGATGCAAGCTTCTAAATTTTTAGATTTATCTGTGTAGGCTTAGAGTTGAAATATGTTGCAAGTTAACAAGTTTTATATTATTTTATACGTAAATAGGCTTCTGCCATAGCAACGTTGAAGATCATTTTTCATTAAATTAATTAACTGTCATCTTTACTTTGGCAGTTTTCCCATTCAGAAATAAGATGAGATGAGAGAGAGGTTAGGTAGGTATTATTTGGTTATTATAATTTAATGTCTACTTTAAATGAAAAATGATATAATAATAATATTATAATATCATTTTCCATATTATGTAAGTTACTTCGTTCTCTGCTTTCGTACGGATAGTCAACCATAAAATGATTAATGTGTTTTTTTTAAGTGACGGGAACAAACTTTGATCCGTCTATGATTTTGTTTTCGAGTATAAAAGTATAAACTTTTTTTTGTTACTCGTCGACCGTAATGGTTGAATTAAGATTTCGTATAGCAAACTGCAATTGGGTACTTTTCATGTATGGGCTCCCAACTCAACTATAATATTCATTTCGATACAGTTTAGTCAACTATAATGAAATTGACCAATCACAGCTAGCCAAAATCGAGAACAAGATTGTCTAAAAATTTTATTAGGGCCTCATGAGTACAATTACTTTGTGAATTTGCAATAAAATATTGAGTATTGAGTTACGAGAAGGTGTCGTTGACCAACCCTCCGGGCGGCCGAGCGCGTACGAGTATGAGAGCGCAGTTGCTCGCGTATCTTAGCTGAATACTTTTACCTTTATGATTCTACTAAGTAGTTTAAAGTATTATTTTTGTTGACTCGTAGAAAAACCGGCCAAGTGCGAGTCGGACTCGCGCACCGAGGGTTCCGTACTTTTTAGTATTTGTTGTTATAGCGGCAACAGAAATACATCATCTGTGAAAATTTCAACTGTCTAGCTATCACGGTTCATGAGATACAGCCTGGTGACAGACAGACAGACAGACGGACAGACGGACAACGGAGTCTTAGTAATAGGGTCCCGTTTTTACCCTATGGGTACGGAACCCTAAAAAGTAGTGTATACAATAGTGATATAATCAATAAGTTTTTCAATCTCGTACCTGACTTAGGCAACTCAGCAAGCTTCGTTGCCTAAACACGGTACTCGACTGAAAAGCTCTCCATTATATCACGATTGTATAAAATACTATAGAAGTTGGTGGACGGGCTTTGCAAGTGTATTGACAACTGCTTATTTAAAACTTAATAGTTTTAATGTACAAAATTTACAAACATAACCATAGGTAAGAAAAAAATGCGTCTCCAGTACATCAAAGGCAACTACAATTAAAAGGCTTACCGATTGGGCAAAGCCTTTGTTTAGGATACATAATAGATATACAGGTTGACCTTAGCCATTGGACAAACACTGAAATCCCACGTAGGGTTACTTCTCAGGAATAAGTTAGTATTATTTTAATTAGAACAAAAGATAAAAAATAAAATTTTCAACAAAAATTATTTCCAATGATCGACCGCAAAAAGAAACATACTGTATCAATCATTGGCAGTGTTTGTGACAACTTGTTCGAAGTCAGAATCTTATTAATGTCATAAATAAAAAAGATAATCAATAAGGTCGAAGAAGGCTTCATACTTTTTATTACCTCAGGAGCTATTAACACATACAGGCTGCTCCAAAGTAAAAAATAGTAATTCTTCGTAACCGCTACACCGGTTGTTATGATACTTGGTATACTGATTCTAAATACCCTAATGCATATGTACATTTCGGCTTTGTCCAATGGCTAAGGACACCCTGTATATGTATATATATATTCAAAAAATAAATCACGAAAAACCAGTTCCATATAGTAGGTAAGTACATGATGAATACGGAACAAATAATTTTATTTCCATTTTCATAAAGGTAATTTATTTAACCAAAACAGTCCGCTCTGGTTCCACATGACAAGGCCCAAGATTATTTACTCTCATTTTGCGAAGTATTTGCGTTGTCACTAGAAAAAAAAGTCCAATAAATTTCATATTGTAGGTACCTTACATTTTATTTAGGCTCTGAATTGTTTTTTATCACGCAATTTATTTAATTCGCTGAAACAATAGCTTTATAAAAAAAAAAATCCCCGTAATTTTCCGTCCTTTTTATTTCTACACCTTTTGGGTAGGTACCTAATTTACTTTTTACAAAGAGCTATTAAGATGAAAGGGGACGGCCGCTTCTCCATACACACGTAGTCCCCACTTTCCTCTCTGTATATTGACATTATGGAAAATATTTTATGTAATACTAATACTAATAATTAATGTATAATTATAAGTAAATGTAATATAAATCAGTAATATTGACTACATGTAATAGAAATAAGTAATACTTTAAATATGTATATATATATATATATTATTTTTTTTCGAAACCGAATTAATTAAAAATGTGTATTTATAATTAAATGTAATATAAATCAGTAAATAATTCATATAAAAATAATTTGACCAAAAATAATAATGTACCTAATATAATAATTACAATAATTTAAAATTCGAAAAAAATAATAAACAAAGCGGTATATAGCGGTACTGCCCTCTTAAAGCAATTAGCGGTAACTCATTTTTAGACATTTCGAGATATTAGAGAGAACGTGAAAATTGATTTCGCGTCACCTTAGAGTAAGATAATTTTAACTGCGAAGAATTATTTATGTTATAATTTGTCTTTAGTTGTTATATATGGGGTTGTTGTCATAAAAATATTATTTATTTGTGGTTTATTTGAGATACCGCTATGACGCTACGTATTATTAGGTTTTATTTCTCAGTTGTCAGTGTGTTTCCCTTTCCCTTAGCGTCGGTATATAAAGATTAAAGACCCATACAAAAGTAAGTGTAAATATTTTGGCTGAAAATGGATATGAATTCTATACAAAATACATTTTAATATATTATTATAATATATTTATTAGTCAAAGATACTAATTGTAACTTAAATTCAAACAAAATTAATCATTTTTCTATGTTTTTGTTGACATGAAACTATGCGCTAAATACAGGTAATTCGTACCAAAATTTCATTCGATTGGAAGGGATTATATTTAGCATTGATTTTATTATACTTATTGCGCTTTGTATTTTCGGATATACCTGCAGGCTTATTCTTTTTCTTTAGAGGTGGGAGCACTTTTGATTTTAATATACCTAATACTTAGTTATGCATTTAAGTATGTTTTATTGCAAATAAATTGATTGATTGATTGCTTGCACGCAAGATACATATTTTTTTTTTTTTTTTTCTTTATTTAACCTGGGAGTTTTAGCAGTGCGCTAAGCCACCCCCGTAATACAAAAATTACATTGGTCTATAACTACATATATAAATTAGACTATCTAGTTATGTAGGTAACATTCTACAATGAGGAAAAATAAATATTAAGCAGTTCCTTGGCCTCATTAGATGATGGTGAGGCCAAGGCACTGTTACACCATCCTACATTGCTACTATTACTACTGACACAGCCGCGCCGCTGGGCAGCGCTCCGGACACATTCCGTCAGTACGTGTACCACATCTTCCACCATATTACAGTCTGGGCAATTAGGTGAATCTGATAACTTCATGAGACATTTAAATTTGTTGGTAGGTATGTGTCCAGTACGCAGTCGAAGCAGTGATACAATGTACTTACGTTTTATTTCCATGTTTACAAACCACGGGTAACGAGGGAGATCGTGCTGAATGGTTTTATACCAAATCCCTTTAGTTAATGACCGCTCATCATAATATTCCTTCCACTGCAGACGGCACTTTTCTTTTGCTACTCTCAGGATCTCATTGTGCACTGGTAAACATTCGTATTCATTTCCTTCACTAATGGCTAGTTTAGCGGCGAGGTCTGCTTCCTCGTTACCCGTTAGGCCTATATGTGAGGGTACCCACTGTATCACAACTTTGTTATTTGCAGCTTGAATCTTACCGATGGTTTCCAAGATATGATAGGCTATCGGTAGACCTCGAGTTCTCGAGGTTAACCGAGCCAAATGTAACAAGGCACTTTTAGAGTCAGATAAGATGACAAATTTATTATAGTCCACCGATAAAATATACGCTAAAGATTCTGAAATAGCAATTAGTTCAGTATGCATTATTGATATATCGGCGTTTATTTTGAATTTAGCATTAACTTCTATCTGCGGGTCGAAGAAAGCCGCGCCAGAACCGGTTTCCTCCCTGGAACCATCGGTAAAAATCTTATAACATGTAGCATACTCCTTACTTAGTAACATACTGCATTTGTTTTTTAAAGTGACTGCGCATAACTGTTTTTTAGCAACGTTAACCCCTTCAACATTCAGTCTAATGTTTTGCGATAAATCAAAAGAAGTAATCCATTTACTCAAAGAATATGTAGGTAATTTACTCGCCGACTGAATTGGGTACTGTCTGTAGGCTCTAAGTGTACTAACCAAAAGAGGAGTTTTCTTTGAAATCCAGTACCTATGATTACACAAAGTATCTAACTGTTTAACAACTTCACTGGTTATGTTATTTTCAAACGCTTGAGATCTCAGCCAAAATTTAACCGCTAAATATCTTCTACGCATGTGTAAAGGAGGGAGACACAGCTCACTCTCCATTGCTTGAATAGGAGTTGTTCTGATAAATCCCCCAATTACACGCATTGCTAGGTTTTGCACTGTGTTAAGTTTGTTTAAATGGTTATTGATGCTAGTATCATACAAAAAACTGCAAAAATCGATTCTACTGCGAATAATCGTTATGTATAAACGTCTCAAATGTGTGGGATGAATACCCCAGTTACCCCCAGCGAGTACTTTAAATACATTGATATATGTAAGTAATTTGTCTCTAATTTCGTTAATATGTCTACCCCATTTTAAACTTCTGTCTAGCCACATGCCTAAGTATCTAACGCTGTCCACCTGTTGAATGATGTTAGCATTGTCCAAACATAGTTTTACTTCCGTTTTCCTTTTTCCCCTGCTAAAAAGACATACTTTTGTCTTTCTAAAGGATATATCTAGACCCAGATCCTCTATTAACTTAGAAAATACGTGCAATGCACTTTGTACGTCCGCGATGGCACATGGAAGGTTTTTGTTTGAACTGTAAAGGACAAAGTCATCAGCGTACTGTGAAATGAATACCTGTTGTATGTTATGACATATTTTGCTTGTTGCAACATTAAACAGGGTCGGCGATAACGGGTCACCCTGTGCTATGCCTAGTCCCGTGGTGCGTATAAGAGTTTCCTCCCCTGTTTCTATTTCCAGAGTTCTTTGGCTCAAAAATTCCCACAAGTAGTGACACAAGCTACTTCCGACTCCTAGACTATCTAAGATAGCTAGAAGGCTAGCTACGTTAATTTTGTTATAAGCACTATTTATGTCTATGAAGCAACCAACAGTGGGGGTTCCTGTGGTGAAACCTATTTGTATTCGAGTTACTAACCTCACTAAATTATCCAGACACGATCTTGCTTTTCTAAAACCTATTGTTTCCCCGGAAAAATATTGATTCTTTTCGATGTACCATTCGAGTCGGCGAGTAATAATTGTATGAAAAACTTTACAAAAACATGATAGCAAAGCGATCGGTCGAACCTCTGCTGAGCTTTGGTTCCCATTTCCCGGTTTCGGTACAGGGATAATGTTAGTTAACCTCCACTGTCTGGGCACAAAACTGGATTCCAAACATCGATTATATAATGCAACCAGAGTCTTCTTTCCAACTTCCGGTAAGTTGTAAATCATAGAGTATGAAGCATTGTCGGGTCCAGGAGCTGTGTCTGAGCGTTTAACACAATTATTTAGTTCTTGTATCGTAACCGGTGAACTCAGTAATGTGTTATCTGAATAAAATATAGGTCTCTCGGGCGATACAAAGTCTGGTGCCAGTCCACTGAGTAAAATTTCTAATTTTTCTTTATTTACACTAGGTCTTGTAGATTTGTAGCCACGCACGCAAGATACATATTAAAAATCAGTGTAAGTAAATATAATAGCGGACACTTTGATAGTTTGTATTGCGAAGTCGTAAATTTAGTTTTTCATGCGTTTTATTGATAGTTCTACCCCGTGGTGAAAAAAATCAATCAATCAAAATGTTTGATAGTGATTTTTTCCATGCTTGTGTCATCAGTTAATATTTATTAAAGCTAATTAATAAAATTAATAAATCAAAGCTAAAAAAAGCCCAGTTTTTGTTCTTTGCTGAGCAATTATCAACCCACAGACCACAGAATGATGTTTTTAATGTCTCTGTCATTTCTCTGCAATAAATTTAATACTTTTTTATTATTATTATTGGGAAACAAACAGCTAACAATCTTACACAATATGAATTAATATTAATAGAACATAAGCCAAAACTTATAGGTAAATAACCAAAGTGATCCTTTAATCTTAAATTCAATTCAAATACCTATTTGTTTTTAATAAAGTACTTATTTCGTACTCGTTTCCCGTAACGAATAATAAGTACATATTAACTAACCTATAAATTATACGACACACTAAATACCTAACAATCCGGTTGTATAGGTATTTGTGATCCATTCAATGAAGTGAAAATTATGAAAACTGACGTTCTCTCACCCTAAGTGCTTTATTAAGCTATTACCTAGTCACATCACTCTTTAATCCACTTTTTTTGACATTAATATGGTAATTTTAAAGAATTATGCCAAGATTTCTCCTCACTTTGTTAACAACAACTCGTAATGACAAGAAGTCACTAGGTATGTTAGGTACTCGTACTAATTGCACGAAGGACGGTAGATATCTTGCGTACATAATACTTAGCGATTTGGCCGTAACTAAAGATACGGCTCGTCTTAATATATTAGTTCTTTGTAGCGGTTTGGCAGTAAATGAGTATACTGCTATTTACCTTAGCAATATTAGACTACTGCTAAATGGCTTCGGAAATGATGAGAAAATTGAGATATGCAAAATATTCTTAGGGGTTTTTAGTCATGTTACAGTTAAAATACGACAAATTGGTTTCGTGCAACTTATGCAGAATGTTTTAAGCTACACGATGGTATAACAGCTGTCTATGCATGTTTTATGGATCTGTCGAAAGCTTTCGACACGATTTCCTACGACATTCTCTGGCGTAAGATGGGTGATATAGGGCTTCCACCAGAGCTGATCTCACTGTTTAGATACTGGTACCTGAACCAGGAGAATACGGTTAGGTGGGCGGGTGAGTTGTCGAATCCCCAGAGACTGGAGTGCGGAGTAAGGCAGGGGGGGTTGAGCTCGCCTCTGCTCTTCAGCCTATATGTCAATGCATTGATCGAGGAGCTCAGCAGCATGTATGTCGGATGTTTTGTGGACGGTGTCTGCGTCAATAATTTAAGTTACGCAGACGACATGGTCCTGTTGGCCCCCTCGATCACTGCATTGCGCCGGCTAATTGCTGTCTGTGAGACATATGCGGCCTCGCACGGTCTCTCATATAATGTTAAAAAGACCGAGTACATGGTCTTTAAAGCTGGCAGCAAATGTCCTTTCTTTTTTCCTCCCATTGTACTTAATGGTGTTCCACTTACGCGGGTTACTAAATTTAAATACTTAGGACATTTGCTGACAGACGACCTGAGGGACGATGCCGATATGGAGAGGGAGCGCAGAGCGTTGTCAGTCCGTGCGAACATGCTGGCCCGCAGATTTGCACGATGTACAAATTCTGTCAAAATAACCTTATTTAAGGCATACTGCACATCACTGTACTCGTCAAGTCTGTGGGTCAATTACACGCAGCGGGCTTACAATGCTCTGCGTGTACAGTATAACAACGCATTTAGGGTGCTACTACGGCTTCCACGATACTGCAGCGCGTCGACTATGTTTGCTGAGGCGCGGACTGATAGCTTCGACGCTATCTGGCGTAAGAAAACGTCCTCGCTCTTAAGTAGGGTACGTGGGAGCAGTAATAGCATCTTAAACATGATAGCTAATAAGCTTGATTGTCCTTTGATGTGGAAATTGTGTCAAAGGACAAAATCTGTGTTTATTATTAAGTACTAACGTAGGCTAGGATCAACTAACACTCTTTGGACCATTTTGTTGTCTTTAATAAAATAAAATAAATAAAATAACTAACTCAAAAGTGTATTTTTTTGAGATACCGCCAATTGCTTTAAGAGGGCAGTGTAATTGTCTCAAAATATTTTCAACAGTGTTAATACTCAGAGAGGAACAGTGGGGACTACGTTTGTATGATGAGGTCGTCCACTTTCGTCTTAATTTTTACTTTTCCAGCTGGGTACAGTTTATTTTTCAAATTTTTATGCTACGATCATTGTCATATTTATAAGGCCCCAGACCAGATAGCTGTGCCATTTTTTTCATCAATAAAATTTATTTTATTTCAGAAAATACATGACATTACAGTGTATAAAAAAAAATGGAATTAAACAATAAACTACAAAACTAACTAAAATATTTTATTCAAAAAGACCTCCGCGAGCTGTACCGGGTGCAAAGGTGCCCATCACACTTGCCGCGTTACCACGTTGGATAGCGATGGCCAACCTTTGCACCAGGTACGAACCCGCGCGAGCATCAGAGGTCCTCTCCCTAATCCTATGTGCCATTAATGCCAAATGCAATTAAAATATAATGTTAGTAGCCGGGCATCTTTTCTGTAGTGATGCACTGGACTTTTTTTTAGGATATGTAAATTTAATGTTATTTGTGCCCAGAATCATGAGCTGATTCCATGATCCTAGGAAAGAAACAATGTCCAAAAATTTTCATACATTTTACGGACTTTCCATTTCGTTACCGCCGTACTCGGCCGTGCAGTGTTTATTTATTTATTTATTTTTCGGAGAACCAACAGCTGTCAATTATACAATAGTTATATATGTAAATAACAAAAAGCCAGTTAGGTATGGGTTCCCACCAATAGTAACAGGTTAACAATGGTGTTTGAAAAATGGTAACGAAATGGAAAAATAAAACTTGGGACGCTTTTTTTCCTTTAGTAGGAATGAAGGAGCTCGTGATTCTGAGTAGGAAAAACATTAAATTTACCTGTTTTGGAAAAAAGTCCAGTGCATCACTACAGAAAAAATGCCCAGCCATTGTTTAAACTACGACTCAGCGTGACCAGATGTAAGAAAAAAATTATGTTACATATCTTTGTTATAATATTTTATTTCTACACGAAGCGGACCATGTAACGAACATTGGCTAATTATACGTTAGACAACCACTAATCTTTGTTCTTTATACTCCAAAACTAATACTGAGCCTTGTGTAGGTAACTTACAAATAAATTCACTTCTAAGCGGACAAGATTGACAAATAAATAAGTTAAGTGAAAATTATCTTTGCCACAAATGGCTAAAGAAGTTTTTTTAAATATATGTGCAAGAAAGGGACAAAAAAAAGTTAGCTTACGTATACACATAACGGTTACATTATGTCTTACTATGTTATATTAATTATGTAATTTATTCACTGTACGTATCTCGCTTTATAGAAAAACATTGTTGTTGTGTGTTGTCTTTACTTACTTTTTTTATTTGTCGCTTGCGAAAACTAATGTGAAAATTACGATAAATGAAAGCAGTTTCAAAGAAAACTAATGTTATGCAACTGTTTTATTATGAATACCATTTAGTAGAATCGAAAAACCAAACATAAAAAGGAGCTGACAAGCATATCATTCACATTTACAAAATATCTATGAAACACTATGATCCCCAGTCCGACCTTCATATTTTCCCTATATCAAACAGAACGAACGAATAAAACGACGTATGTCTATTACAGGCAAAGCGGTCCATCTTGGCCCTTATTATTATTATAATCTAATAGGTATATTATGTGGTCCAAACCATAATCCTTTAGCTATCCTCTTTGTCGCCTAGCTCATGAGCGATTATGACGAATTTATATACATTCTATTGCACCAAGCATCTCGAAGTTGATTGATGATCTGGGTTTAGTAAGTGTGTGCCAATGTTAGGACCGGCGGATGCTATGAAATATTTATGTGAACTTAAGTTTTTCGTTAAAGAGGGGATGTGGGAAAAATAGCCTAAATCTGGCTCACTGGTAGATGTTCGTACAACAAGCGAAATGAATTCATTATGCCTATTCGCGCCCATTTATATTCAAATTTCGTGCTTTTAAGCAAAAACAATTGCCGCCTTTTAATTGTGTAGAATTCTCGCAAGGCGCTGACTGTCCCCGCACAGGAAAATAAATGGCTAACGATAAATTATAATTTCAAGCAGGTAGATGTTAACGACCTACGAATTGCGGGGGCTAATTTTGTTGAGTGTGTAATTGCTACGTTTGCCATTCAGACTGGTAACTGTTTGTTGGATTGCGATGAAGAGGTTCTGTGATTTTAACAACTTTCGTGTTTGTGTACAGAACAGTAAAAATTATAGAGGTGGTTTTTTAAACCATAATTCCATAGTATATATAACGATATAATATTTAATTCTACTACACACAAAAATACGTCAAGTTACATATTGTAACTGAGCGTCACAGAGACACAAAAGAATACCGTAAAATGTAAAAGAGAACTTTGCTACAAAATTCGAAATGTAATTTATATCTTTAAATTATTATAATAATATGTTGTGGTTGGTAAGTTAATATACATGCTGATTTAAAGTAGATCATAACTACAGACTATCATGTTTTAACACTTAAATTAGGTTATGATATAGTTTTCATATATAAACACTGTAATGTTGGAGCACAATTACATAGTAGAATTACAAAGTAGGCACATTTTGCGGTAGATTAACTGTGGGACTTAGTCAATGTGTGTAAGAATGCCCTATAATATTTAGTATGCCGTATTATACAAGTATTGAGAGGAAATAATTGCTACCCTACTTTGCTTACATTTATGACATTATAGCACGAAAATAATTTTATTCAAGTCTTGACAAGTCTAAACCTTTTAGTTGTACATGACGTATTGCTGCAATTATTGTATGTATTTGCAGTCGCAGATTTTCATTTAATAATTAAACGTTCGATGTGTGTGGTAAAAACGAGCAAAAACATAATAAAATTGGGTTCTTCCGATTCGATAAAATTTATAGAAATAGAAGGCAACCGTAAAATGTTTGTGGGGTGGGATACGAAAAAAAAATATAATTATAAAAATATAAAGGACTGCGATTCTGCAATAAAAGCATTTTCCATAAAAATTGGGGTAGTAGTAGATTTTGTTCCTAATGAAATTATTATTAAAATTAAAAACAATAAAGTTATTTAAGGAGAGAGAGTTTTAAGAGAGATAATTATTATTTTATTTATTTTATTTTATTTTATTGTCTTCGGTTACCGCGATAGTTACTCATGAAATAAAACTATGAAAACGGATTATATCGCGTATATTGAATTTATAATACATCCCGACGTTTCGAACTCTTTACAGCGTTCGTGGTCAACGGGTGACTCAAGGTTATTTTATTTTATTTATTTTATTTTATTCGGGATGCTTACTGCCTAACAACTTTATTCAACTTGATGTACTTTTTTAGTTTTGGATATATCTCATTAATTATTTTTAACATTATATAGATGATATTCACATTCACTTGGCATGTATTTTGGAATAATCCATTCAGTAATTTTCAATTTAGAGCAGTTCAAAGTCAACTGTGGATTGTGAAATTTTTGAACGTTTTCTTATAATTTGTTGGCCAAGTAGTGAAAATGTTACAGTATGTGACTTGAGCGAAAATTAACCTAAAGCCTGTCCGGCCACCCTACTAAGAGGTTAACCACAATTACTTTAGATTGCCTGTAATTGTGTCGTATTGTGAAATATAAATTGACCCAATTTTACCTAAGTACGAGTATACCCAATATTATTCCGCTATATTATGTAGAATTTTCAGTAGCCGTAGATTGTGTAATTTTTGGTACTAGATTATTTTTTATTAAGATTAGTAGTAGGAAGTAGGTACTTTGATATTCCTATTAGGTATGTAAATTGAAATGCTACTAAAAATTTGGTATAATTAGGTAATAATGTATACACCAGACGTATAAAATGCAACGGGAAAACATGTTTTAAGTATATTTGTATATTGCATAGACAGCTCTCGCTATCTCCGTACCAAATATCATATAAATCGGTTCAGCGGTATAAGGGTGAAGAGGTAACAAACAGACAGACAAAAGTTAATTTCGCGTTTATAATAATAATAAGTACTTTATGCCGTGTAGTGTAGGCATGACGTAGAGTTGCTACCTATGAAAAGGTTACGTCCTAATTATAAAACTTATACATATAATAATTATTTATTCAATTATTAAATGTCTAGATGACTAGATGACTAGTATATATTTAAACCCTGCACATCCTCAATAAATCAGTTAGTACTGAACCAGGCTTCTGAGTATCAATTACTACCCTTAACGCCGCACAACATTATAGCGACCCTGCCAGTGGTACTGCTCAGTCCTTCCGAGTCGACTAGACCAAGACGACCCCATCGCCCGCTGGTTTTACCAGTGCAATCAGTCAACGCAGGGCAGCTGGCGAGCTGTTGGGTTGGGGAGTAGCGACCTAGTACCAGAGTGTTCCTGGGGAGTTCCGTCACCCGAAGGAGGGTGGGTGGTACAGGAGTGTCTGTCTCTGGCTTTCCTTGGCCGGCCGGCCAGAGTGGAGTCGTTAGAGCTATTAGCTCCAGGGGTGGAAGTGAAAGATGCATATGACGCGAGTTGGCACAGTAGCTGTTAACAGCCACTGGGTAGAAAGCGGCGCACATCTCTCGATACCCCAGAGCCGGTGTCGCCGAAGATGTCGCTTTTTGTGGTGGCCTATCTTGTGAGGGCGAGTCACCGTCTGCCGGAAATAAAATTGCATATCGTTTTATTCGTCAGGCGTCCGGTTTTTATTCCATAGCTCAGTACATAGTCCATCGCTTTCACCCAATAACCTAGTCCATTTTAGATTTCATCAACTCTCAATAGTCAGGGCAGCATCCGCTCGGTGTACCCCTTACATTTCATTAAAGTGTCAAAAGGGCATCTACGTGTTGGTTTTGGCTCCGCGGACGCCAACCAAAGGTCCGGAACACCATATTTATACAGTTATTTATACAGTACATAGGACACGCGATAATTATTTACATATTTTTAGAATTACGACGTACACGTACACATACCACATTTGGAATACTTGCCAAAAATCTGACGAAACAGGTAGCATTAAGGATGACTCACGTTAGACCGGGCCGTGACCGGGCCGGAGCTTCCGGCACTTCGTTTTCTATGGAAAGCATCACATGATATATTTCAATTTCAATTTCAATTTATTTAAAACAAAATGCAATTTTATAGTACTAGCCTAAGTCATTACATTTCTATATCTAGGTTCGATTATAAATAATAATAATAATAAAATAAAATAAACAATAATAATAAATTTATGGACTGAGTACTTAAAGAACATGTCAAAGATACATTAAATCATTTCAATAATAAGGTCAGTGCCTCGCATGATCACCTGTCATGTCATAGAAAAGTAAGCGCCGGAAGCTCCGGCCCGGTCACGGCCCGGTCTAACGTGAGTCATCCTTTACTGATTTTGATAATGAAAACCACTAATTTATTTCACAGGCCATGAAATTTTTATGAAGTAATCTATGAGATATCAACGTCAATATTACCTGATTTCTAAAGGTATTGTGTAACGAAAATACTACTTTGAATGGTGATCAATAGGAATGTACTAGAATAATAAACAAGAAATAGGTGTAGGTAGTATAATTTATACAACTAATTTTGTTGTTGTCCGTAGTATATGATAACAATAAATAAATTCAAGGCTTGACTATTGTATTCAATGAGACTCACATCGCGGTGATAGATCGATCACAGCGCCAGACTGATGAACCTGTTAATGATAATATTGTGAAAGCCAAAAAAGACAAGTCCAGCAACCACTTAGACTTGGCTCAAGAAAGAAACGCTATAAGGGATGTTGACCCGAAGACAATGGCCCCGCTAGTCGTTGAATCGAACAGCTTCATAACAAAGAGTCAACCAACACAACATTTTGAGATCCTCGTGCACCTATGCTTGGATCAACGGTCAGAATTGTCGGGGTAACCAAAAAAGGTAAAGGTTTTAAGGGCCGAAGCGGAATATACTAATTTACTTTAATCCATAATTTACGATTCTAAGCGCCACTTGCACCATCCCAAAAATTCGGGGTTAACCGGTTAAACCGTTAACCCAGTGTCAAATTGTACTGGTACCCATGGTAACTTCAGGTTTAACCGGTTATTGAATGGTGAGCATGTTTCTTAAATAAACATTAATTATTTTTATAAGGGTGTTATTTAATCGATCTGCAAAATATTCCTATTTTGATGAACAAAACTATATATTTGGTCAGCCAAAATGTGTATTTGATCAGCAACTTAAGGTTAGCAAGTATTTCAAAATCAGTTCGCAATTAATGTCATAATGAGCTGCTCTAAATTGATTTGGTTGGCAAATTAATTATTTGATCGGCAGTAAGCTATCCACCATTAATCAAATTTTGTTAAGCATTCAGTGGGTAAGCGGATTATTTCATTTTGGATTACAATTTAACTGATCCGCAAAAATTAGTTCTAATTTAACCTACTTTTCTAGTAGCAGTTGGTTTCTGTAAAGGTCGCAGTTCTAACCTAACCTAAGTCCTAACCCACTTTTCTAGTAGCAGTTGTTTTCTGTGAAGGTCGCAGTTCTAACCTAACTTAACCCAATTTTCTAGTAGCTAATATCTTCCATTTTACACCTATAATACTCTCAAAGTACCAAAACGGATAAATATCACCAACAAATACGTTAGAACACCGCAATGTGACTGCTAATAATCATCGAATGAAATGCATGCGCACGATTCCGCTCCGCCTGCAACCCTGCCGATTTTTCAAATCAAACGCAACCCATCTTATTTAAACTGCCAACCGATTTTTAAATCTTGCTGACCAAATAATAATTTTGCAGCTCAACTATTTATTAAGCACATGGATATTAGTTATAATGTTGACCGTTTGTGAATTATTTGCTGAACAAGAGTTGCAGTTCGATTTTTATTTATTGCAGACAACATATTTGTATGCTGCCCAAATGATTAAATGGCTATTTTTTTTTCAGATCAGTTTTAAAAATGGCTGATCATTTAATTACTTCCCTTTTTATAATAAAAAATAATATATGATCAGATCTTTAAATGAATGCCACATCAGAACAACAAGAGCCACCCCACACGTTAAACAAATAGATATATAAAATCAATATACCTAATCATTCTTCTTTATTTATAGTTTCGATGGACGAGTGAAAGGCCCCACAGCACACTGGGCTGACGATTCCCTTGGCAGTCGAGCGGCTTGGCTGCCGAGCTCACCTACAGCACTTAAGCTGCACCATGTGCAGGCCTCAGACCGCGCCATGTACAGGTGCCGGGTCGACTTCAAAGTCTCGCCCACAAGAAACCATAAGATCTCATTAGATGTCATCGGTAAGTCATAGTTTTCTTTTTTATTGATCAATCAGTTGAAAACCATTAGGAAACTAAGTTTATCTGCGGCATAAAATACAGGACCTACCTATCAAAAGTACGAAATAACAGACGGTCCAAAAATTCATATTTTTTCTTGCTGCCGGGCAGAAATGAAAGCTAAAAAATATGGAGAGGGAACGAACGCCGGTTTACTTACTACAAAGGGCAAAAAAGGTATTCCAATCGGAGCAGAAGATTAGCAGTCGGGATAAATCGGCCCGATACACTCCAGAAGTCGCTAATTGGTCATAATGAAGGTCTTAATAGACCCAGTGCCCTTCATTATGAACTCTAACTTGTTCAATAAGTGCACGGCGATGCTGTTCTCAGTATCTTCACGTGAAAGTTCGTAGCGTCAATTCGTCATTTCGCCTGTCCATCAGCGCGTCACACTCACGAACGCCGGACGTCTGAAGTGACTATGGGTCTGATAGACCCGGTAGGGCCGGTAGCGACCGTTTCCATATGTAAAAATTTGTTACTTCTGAGTCCACTGGACCCAAGACGACTAATTGCGTGACTTGTATTTACATTATCTTAAACGATTGTCTTTAAAAGTTTTTAATTTGTGAGTATTTAGCATAAAATATAGGTACCTATTTACTCTTTGGGCTTAGTAAAAAAAAGAACAGATTTTACTTACGAACAAAAGAACTATTAAAACTATTCTGAAACTGAAAATAAAAGTTTTTGATTGAGTTATCTGATACTTAGGTAAAATTGGGAGTGCATTTACAAATTTTATTTAAGTATACAATATTATGATCTATTCTTGTCATTTTTAATAAGTTAATAACAGTAGTTTAAGAAAACAAATATAATGTTGATACCATAAATGAATTCAGCACCCCCGGTTTATACGAAAACGATCCCAAACCCGGTAGATAATCAAGATAAAAATGAGAGCCCTAAATAAACCTTTAAGAGCGGATATCTCAAAAACTATACAAGATATCGAAAAACTTGACTGAATTCTTGTAACAAATTAAATCTCTTTCATTTTGTATAAGTGGCCAAGTCGCTCAGACGCATAGTTTCCGAGATATAATCAAAAAACCGAAAAATGGAACCTTCAAACCCCCCTCTCCCCCCCAGCACCAGGGTTATGGCCGGGGATTTTTGATATGTTCACTTCCTAACTAGTCCAATCAAAGCTACGAAGTCAAAAATTGTGTTCCAAGCATTTCCCTCTATACCTTTTTTGGGCATTTATTTCCTGGCCTAAAAAACTAAGATGTTTTACACTACAAATGACCTGTTTTTCAAGTTAGATAATATTGAGTAGAAGTTAGATAGGTATTTAGTTAAGTGTATATTTGCATGCTAAACTAGCAAAATAGACATAACATAACATGACATGACATTACAAGATACGAGCTTTTTTTAGTAAATGTGTAATCGCGAGTCGAATTATTTTGTATGGTTAATCTTTTAATCGTATTTCTATGCTAAATTTATCTCTATATACTTCTTATTAGGTCCAAACGGTCCAATGCTATCCACAGTTTAAAGATTCCCGTATTGAATTTACACACTGTAAATACAATTTTACGCTCCCAAAATTCACACAACTAACATTGAATGATATATATTTCAAGGGATATGAAGAAATAATACCGACCACAGACCATAAACTGCTTGTGTTCGCTAATTAAATGTTCTGACAATATTTTTCCCTCATGATTAAATCTAAGCAATTAATGAAATAAATTAATACTGACACAATCTGCGTCAACGCTGCGCTGTAGCAGTTCAATAATTTATTCTCTAACAAGTAGGCCTCAAGGGTTCTTCGAGTAACATTGCAACAGTGATGCTTTTGTAGTGATGACGACTGCATCAGTGTTAAGCTGGTATTCGGATCGCAACTGCAGCTCTATTAGAACTATTGCGTTGACGCGGGCGCGGCCACTGTCAGTATTTTTAATAAAATGAGTGAATTTTGTTGCCGCATTACTGCCGCAGTCAGAACGCTAAATCAGTAGAGCTACTGATTTTCTTTGTCTTCCGTATGTTTATCATTTACATAATTCCATTTCCTGATGGGGTTTCGTGAACATAAATAAACGTTTCTGTTAATCAAGTTGGCAAAATTTTAGGTATTTCAGTAGGAATTTGCAGTTTAAAATTAAATTTTAACCTTCTAACTCGAATCAGCCTCCGTTAAGTAATAGTTGTAACGTAGAGAAATTATTGCACCGTACCTGGCATCAAGTCCCATTTCATATAAAATTTATAGGCAACAATTTCGAATTCGCATCTGAATGCAAACTTCCATTGCACTCAGAACGGCACTTGAATAATGTAGTCAGCAATTTGTGGATATTGAAATGATTTGAATCTTGTTATAGCTAGTTTCCATGAATACTTATAATTTAATGATTGTATCATGATCGTATCAATTATTTGTCGATGACTGTAGACGGCTTGTAGTTTTTAGGGTTCCGTACCCAAAGGGTGAAAACGGGACCCTATTACTAAGACTCCGCTGTCCGTCTGTCCGTCTGTCCGTCTGTCCATCTGTCACCAGGCTGTATCTCATGAACCGTGATAGCTAGACAGTTGAAATTTTCACAGATGATGTATTTCTGTTGCCGCTATAACAACAAATACTAAAAACAGAATAATATAAATATTTAAATGGGGCTCCCATACAACAAACGTGATTTTTTTGTTGTTTTTAGGGTTCCGTACTTCAAAAGGAAAAAACGGAACCCTTATAGGATCACTCGTGCGTCTGTCTGTCTGTCTGCCTGTCTGTCTGTCTGCCCGTCTGTCACAGCCTATTTTCTCCGAAACTACTGGACCAATTAAGTTGAAATTTGGTATACATATTTATGTAAGTTTGTGACCCAAAGATAGACATGTAACGTAAACAAATAAAATTTAATCATGGGGACCACTTTTGGGGGGTAAATGAGAAAATTAAAAAATAAAATTTGTCAAACTATATCGTATTACATATGAAATGAAAGAGCTCATCGTGGGAATCTCAAATATATTTATTTTATAATTTTAGGATGAACAGTTTAGAAGTTATTCAAGAAAATATACAAAAAATGACCATTCCCCCCTTTATCTCCGAAACTACTGGGTCTAAAATTTTGAAAAAAATCACAAAATAGTTCTTTACCTATAGATCACAGGAAAACCTATTAGAAATGTGTAGTCAAATGTGTCGGTCAAAGTCGGACTTAATTACTTAGTTTTTTATCCGACCTCTACGGGTTTTTTAAAGACATTTCACTTACATTTCACATAAAAAATACCTTGTTTAAATTAATGTACGGAACCCTTGGAACGCGAGTCGAACTCGCACTTGGCCGGTTTTTTCCGTGATGGTACGGAACCCTTCGTGCGCGACTCCGACTCGCACTTGGCCGGTTTTTTTAATAAACTAACAGGTTTGTTGTGATAATATAAGTAGTCTGTCAAAGTAAGCTAACTCTGCACTGACTTTCACAAAACAAAGCGTGGCAGTGTTAACTTCATATAAACCTCATACTAGTAGTTTCATAGAAATTTGAATCTTTGTTATTGAAAAATCTGTGCAGTTGGCTTGGTGCGACCCTACCTGTAAAATTTGAAGTGCATAAAATCTTACTACAGTTAGGTATTCACCGCCAGCAGCAACGAAACTATTTTAGAACCCTAATTATAGACAAAGATGGATATAAGTTAGTAGCGAAAAATATAGAAAGTCTTAAAATCTTTATTATGTTTGCAAGTTTTTAGTTTATTCCACAAAAGAAAAAAAAGGTGTCTAATATTTTTGACAGACTAATAATATAATAGAATAAAATAAAATTTTATTCGTAAGCACAAACAAACGAGACATTACATAAAATAAAAGAAAACATAGAATAAGATTAAAGTGCCACGAAATGGCCTCATCTCAACATGTTGCTCATAATATTATTTTTCCCAAGAAACTACCCATAAGAACATATAAGAATTGTTGAGATTCTAAAACTATTTCTGTTATTGGTCCCCTAAAAAAGTCTATATACTTAAATCTACTGAGGTATGAGTATGCTTATGCTGCTCGCGGCGTGTATATGTAAATTTGCTACTTTGTGTAACGATCGCTGTTTTTGACCCTGATCTTTCAACAAACACATATATCAAAATCAAAATAATACCCCTTAAGTTTCATTAATTTCTTGAAAGGGAATCTACGTGTTGGTTTTGGCTCCGCGTACGATTCTCCCGAATAGCTGTTTTGTGTAGGTACCTACGAAAAGATATCAAACTACTAGATTATGCTGCGTTTTTATTTGACGCCATCAAATTCTTAAATTAATTGGTAAGAGCTCTTTATAACAAGTACAGTCCAATCCCTAATTTGGTCAGCAGAAACACTGCACGTAAAAAGGTGCCTACTCGGCCGCGATCCGAAATAAATGTCCCTATTCATTTGACAGTATCCACATTCTGCATTTTGGCTTTTAGCCAATTTCAACTTTATTGGCATAATAACTCTTTTCAGTTTAATGTTCCCTATAAAACCATGTTATCCTTTGAATGGTTAAACTTGTGTAGTGCAGTGTCGTAGGTTTCATTGTTATGTAGTTTGTTATAAATATGAGTAAGACGGAAAAAGAGAAACATGTTATTTACAAAGCTAATAACTATGCAATAAAAAGTTTAAATAAACCCTTACCATGTATGCCAAAAAATCCATCTTATGCCAAAAATAAGGCATTTATCATTTTCGAAGCTGGATACCCTTCAAACTGCTAGATCGATGAAACATAGCTAAGAAGCTCCGCACGGAAACTCGCTTTGCCACAGACCGAGAGACAGACAGACAGACATGGGCGTTAAACATATACTTAACACCCCTCTTTTTCATCGGTGGTCAAGAAGGAAAAAGAGAAACTACCATTTACGAGAAAGCGATTCGACTGAGAAAGCTGATAGAATAGCAAATCGAAAAATTAAACTTACTTTCATTATAGCGACATAATTAGTTTAAGAGCATTTACAAAAGGTGGGCTTAAAACAAGTAATCTGTATAAAACGGGTAATCCAGCAGTGCTACCGCTAGACGGTCTTCACATTGGTTGTGTATTTAAAAATGTATTCAAAAATGCCGCTCCTGTGTGCGAGCAGATCGCTATATACGCACATAGCGCTGTCACGCTTACTCGCATACCGGAGCCACGTGCGATATCAGTGTGATAAACGAATTGGTAAGAATGTGGGAATGAGGAAAAAATGTCGACTGACTGACTGTCGACTAAGATAATCACAAACAGTTCGTCGTCATAATATGACGTTTTAAGTAAGCAAGTTTGCAAGCGAATGCATCACATAAGTATTATTATGTGATGCATTCGCTTGCAAACATGCTTACTTAAAACTTTTGTAAAAAATATTTGCTTTTGCAAGTCATATGATTCTAATTACGGAACCTTTTCAATAACATGGCAATAAAAAATAAACAAAGAAATAGCTGGCAAATATACTAAAATAATCACTAAATATATTACTTTACCTAAAATTTAATTTGAGGATATATCATGGAGCAAATTTGCTGTCCAATTTTATCATAAATCTGATTAACTAGATTAATTATACAGTGTGGAAAATAATGAATGGGCCCTGGAGGGAAAGTACCTCAAAACATTAAGTTAGCTAATTTTGCTTAAAGGGAACATTCTTTTATTTTTGAAAATAAACAAAACCGCACTCAAAGTTTTTTTTTTTCAATTTTGTTTAAAAATATTCTTGAATACTAAATATTCGATTTTATGGATATTTTGTACGACAGACGAGTGTAAGGCCTAATGTATGGAGAAATGTTATCATTAACATTAACCGTATCGAATAGTAGAATAAAATATCGTTTTTATTTTAATTTTTAGTCCGTTCGATTCCGTGGTGAAACAAGCGAATTTAAAAAAATCTTTGAATGCAGTTTTGTTTCTTTAAAAAAATAAAAGAATGTTTCCTTTGAGCAAAATGAGCTAACTTAAGGTTTTAAGGCACTTTCCCTCCAGGGCCCATTCATTCTTTCCACACTGTATATCAATTAGTAATTTATCCGCCCATGCATAATGTCATTTCTATTCAATCTGATACAGGGTCACCGGGCTATGACTATCAAAATTTTAATGAAGTTAAGCCTCTACATTCAACCGTGCCGTAATTTATGAAAATAATTTCTACGCCGATATGCGGCCGACACCCAGAAGCAGGATATTTTTGCAAAACTTTAAATAAGAGATGCATTAGTACAATAAGATGGCGGTTTCAGATTTGATAATAAAGTCACACGTTTTTCCAATTTTCCAAACAACTTTGTTAATTGTGATATATTGATCAACACTTTATGAAAATATAGTTACAATATTTCTGGTTAAATAAAACCATATTATTTAATCATTCGTTTTTTTTATTTTATAAAATGAGAAAATAGAAACTTGAAATAAGAATTCATTGGTACCTTCGCGACCCTCGGTTTGAAAGTCGAACACTACGATACGATTGCTGACATCCGTTTATATATTTTGCAATGCATGTCGAAATGTGCGTTTCCTACGGAGCCATATCATGCGGAAAGTAGTGCTTTTCCGCACTAGTGCTTTTTGTTTTCAATTTTTTTTTTGCAGTACATATGGTGCTACTTTCTCGCACTAGTGCGGAAAAGAGCACTTTTCGTGCATATGTCGAAAGTTTAAAGGGCCATAACTATGTACTGTAAAACGTTGTACGATACACGTGCGAATAGGTAATTTGCAACTCGTGTCGATTTAAAACACTCCTCTTAATAATTAAACTTATTTACCATGATATGTTTTTTTATTTACTCGCACAATGCATAGTAAAACATTGTACGATACACGTGCGTAAAGATGATTTCTGCACTTGTTGCATAAATAGCTATTTTTTAACGGGTAAATTTATAATTTTCTGAAATAATGAATTGTTTCACGGTACTCTAGGTTTTGGTAAAAACGCAACATATTAAATTTTGAGCGATATTTCACGTTTGCGGGAAATGGATTTCGAAACTAAAATAATGGGCTGAATTATTAAATTAACTAGGGATCGAACTAAATTAGACGTGAACACGAGTTCAGGTTGTTGTTAATTGTTGTAACGGCCGATCTACTGAATCACGGTACCGAAAATAATAAAAAAATAAGTAAATGTAAACAGTTTTGTTACACATATCCATTACCTACTATTATCTTATTGGAAAATCAAAATCTATTGACTTAGATTTATTTATTTCATAAATGTAAATTATAATTGCCAATTGTTTTATATTATGATCGTCAAGTAGGTAAATAACATTGAATTGATTATACAAATGTCAAGCCATTATTATTATTATTAAAGCCTTTATTATACGAACTGTTGTTATTTTATGTAACAATTATTAATATTTATTGTATGTTTCTTCCATATGCATGTTCGTAAGGTCTTTTTGACCTAGGCCTCTTCCGAATCGCCTTTTTCTATTATATTTAAGTATTTGTCCAACATTTTTTTTCATTTTTGTCTGTCTGTTGCCATTTCTTTCCAGTTTTTTCCTATTGTTTCTATTAGGTCTTTTTCCCATCTTGTTTTTGGTTCACCTTTTTTTCTCTTACCAATTCCAATTTGTTGCTGTTTTTGTCCATCTGTTATTTTTCATCCTCGCTATGTGCCCTGCCCAATTGTATTTTTGTTTCAGTATATGTATCGCCGCATCTATAAATTTTGTTCTTTCTCTAATCTCTGTGATTCTAACTCTGTTTGATAACTTTATGTTAAGGACACTTCTCTTCATTGACCGTTGACATACTTGAATTCGTTTGATGATATCTCCTGTGAGTGACCATGTTTGACTACCATACGTGAGATAGGGTAGAATGCATGAGTCTACTCAAGCCATACACAATTTAAAAACCAGCATTACTAATCGAACAATTAACTAATATACGTTAAATAATACCTATCAAGGAAAAACAATATCAATATAGATATCTCATAATTAATGTCATATAATTTAATGATCCTTGTGAGATAAACGGGTCAATATAAAAATGGAATAAAGTTAATCTATTTTATTCGTTGATAGAAACATATTTAATTACCTACATATTGTTATTATTATTTTAATAAAATTCAAACTGATACCTTCTACAAGAAAAAATATGAACCCTTATCCAAAAACCGCGTGCAAACTTTACATAAACGTTGTTACCGTCTCAAATCGTGCAACATTTCAAAAAATCACAATAACGATGATAAGATTTTTCCCGGGACCGTAGTAATTTGCGTCGGGGACGGCTAGAAGCCTTTTTATTTTAGCCAATATACGGCCCGCAGAAAAAGTTTAATGTAGGGTAACTCAATTATGGAGGGGCGCCGTGCGTGCCGAACATTTATTATATAAATTCACAAGGATTCTTTAACTGTGGGTAAGACTAGTTACTTGGTTTGTAACATGGGTTTGTAATAAATATATATATAATATATACAATATACATTAAAATCAACAAAGAGATACTAGACCTGATAATACCGAGTGTTTCCTGTAACAGGAGCAATAAATTAAACTGGAGGCTGTACGCCTCAAACTGACGAACATTTGTTCAGCAATTTTTTAAAAATATAAAATTTTTAGATTATGCTTTTTTCATACTAATTAAATATTATTTTCAATGTACGCTGCCATCTGTGTGTTTGACGTTGCTAGTCACCCTTTAAACATAACAAATTTTGCAATACATTGCGTCTTAGAATAAACTTTAAAGTGTAATAAAAATCAAAACACAAGTTATTTTTAAAAGTTGCTGAACAAATGTTGGTCAGTTTGAGGAGTAAAGCCTACAGTTTAATTTAATGCTCTTGTTACAGGAAACACCCGGTATATGCACCGTTGGGCGATAATTCTAACCTAATCGAACCTCAATTTCTCGTAACTGTTTGTTTTTTGTCGCCAATTCAATTCTGCCAATTGGTCGCAGTTATAATCTATTCTAAAATAGAATCCTTCGATTCGTTCTCTTGAACGAATACGCCCATGCGATGGCGTAAATATTATATAATTTTTCTCCCTTGTGACAGTAGCTTCTCCGATTTTGTGTACAACAAAGCCAACAAGCAAACAAAATATCAAGTAAGTATCTATGAGATACTGATAAGACGAGCTAGTGACAATTGAGTTATACATATACAAGGATTCCTTATTCATGTTTATAGTATGTTTTATGTGTGTGTGTGTATACGTTTAAATTACGTTTGATTTGGTCAAAGTAAATAAAGGTTTACGGAATAATCATCGATTGTGAAACAGCAATCACAATAAGCCTCCCGGTGCGTGACACCAAAGTCCACGAGTTTACGTGTACCTATAGAGATAGTTCATTAAGAGGCATTTTCAGTGTTTTGGTAGTCTGTCTTTTTATGGTTCCGTACCTCAAAAGGAATTAACGGAACCCTTATACTCCTTATAGGATCATGTTGTTATCCGTCCGTCTGTCTGTATGTCAAGACCCTTTATCTTGGGAACGTGTGGAAACTAAAACCATTCGCTCTGGTCTATAGTCCCTTAAAGCTGCGAAAAAATGAAACTTCTATGATAACGTAAAAAAAGATACGGCCGTTTATGCTGCAAAAAAACTCATATTTTGACACTCTCATACTACAAGTAAGGTCAGCCGGGTTATTTGCCACTATGAGATTATTGCGTCTATTCGAGTTATTTTTTAAACAACATTAGTTACTACACCAGAGGACAACAAGTACGAGTAACAAGTAATCGTATACAAATAGTTGGCTATTTTGAGGATTAGTTTCACCACAGACCTACACTGTGTATGAGGTAAGTCAACAAAATCCGTTTACATCCTTGTTTTTATTTAGATATTTGGTAATATTTAGTAATAAATGTGCTCAATATTAATTAACTGAGACATGTGAACCACAATTTGTATTAATAATACTCCTTTTTTTTTGAAAAAAATCCATTTCAAATTCTTGTAGGATATTATTTTAACTTGGCAAAATACGTCAATAATGCTGTATCTCAACTCGTCTATGTAACGCATTTGCCCCAATGTCAGTGGTCAACAACCTTTTTACTAAATACGTAGTTTTACCAGTATACTTGATACGTAGTTTTAGCAGCTATTCAAGACATTTTCGTCAGTAGACAAGCTTGCGAAGTTAAAATTCAGCCTATGTCTATATAAAATTTTCTAATACTAGCTTTTCTATGGAACGGAACATTCTTCTTGCTTGCCAAGCTTTGCAATACAAGGAATGCATTTTCCAGTTTTTTTTACCAGAAACACTTTCGCCCGCACTAAAATAAAACCTATTACATTTTTTATCAGTTTTATAATCGCCTAAAAAGTTTACATCTGAAAATTAGGTTTGGATAAATGCGTCTACAAATTAGAAATTAGAATAATTTGGGTAACCAAATTATTCTAATTTCTACTTTATGTTCTTACTTAATTGCTTTTTTTGCCCCTTGTGTTGATTAATAATATTCTAAAATATGTATTAGAGTATAAACACGTTTCATGAGGTTTGAAAAGTCTTATCGTAATTGTTTATAAATTATTTTAAAAAGACGCAATTTGCCCAACTGGGCCAAAGGCGTCCAAATTTCAGTTTATAAAAAACATCTATACATGGTGTTCGGGACATGGTTGGACAAATGAAAACATCGAAGAGGTGGGGCCATATACTTACTTAGCCATATAAATCTGAAATCAATTTTTTAACATGCAGATACGTCTGCGAGCGATACTCCAAATTTTATATTAAAGGAAAAATTTTGGCATATAAATCTGGCCTAGAGTGAAAAAAAAAATATGCCTGCTTTGGGTCAACGGAAAATAAAATTGATTTACTTTAATAGGTAATTTCGGGTTTTTGCGTATGTTCGGACAGACAATATTAGCAAATAAATCTAGTCATTGAATAAAAATGTATGCATGTAACATATCGTTGAAAAGGGCATAAACTGGGGATGTTTTCCTGGAATTAGAACTTCTCGATCTCTTTCAGATTTTTTTTAATACAATTCAAAGTTGAATGTTAGATTATTTTTTTACCTCTTTCACAAACATTAAAGGGTCGTACGTTTTTTGTTTACAATAATGTACACCAAACGTTAACTTTAATACAACTAAACAACAGTCAAGATAAGACCAATACAACAATTTGATGGTTTTATCCGTATTTTGATATGTTACTTAGGTTTGTGATGAATTTTGGCATTATTTTTTAAATACAAAAAAAAAATCCTAAGCCATGCCAGTTTTATAGGGGAAGTAGCATATGATCTCATCTCTTCGCTGTTTTCATTTGTCCAACCATGTGCAAAACACCCTGTATATTTTAATTACAGCGTAACGAAAAATTTTACGAATTATCTTGGCAAAGAGACGTAGAAAGCACACAGCAAAAGAATATTTCAATACTCTTCAATTTTTTTCATAATATGGGATTAAAAGAGAGTAAAAAAACAGTAACGCATTCACCCCGGTTGACCTTACAGGTACAAATCTGCGAAACATTTGTATAAAAAAATATAAGTCAAATTTGTACAGAAACCTCGGTTGGAGTCCGGCTCACACTTAAAAAAATTTTAAAAAAGTGTGTATCTTAGTTACAGGTAAAATTTATTTCAGATTCGCCAAAAAATATGTTTGCAAAAGTTAGTTGTCTTGTGACGTCATCACATTTTTATAAAAAAAAATGTTATACTTTGTTCTGTTATTGCGCAGCCGTGTATACCCGAGAATTAACCACGAAGATTTAAAGGAATTTGCGAATACCTGAGTCTGGTATTTCTTTTATAATAACTAAGAATAAATTGGTTACTCTAATAACAAATTTCATTACTTAAGTACTTTCTTATGAAATTATTTTTAATTTGTGTTTTTTACAATTAGTCACACTAATATTTAAACTATAAACGAAATAAATATCATATACAGAGGAAAAAAATACCAACCAAGGCCTCCAGTGCCCGGGGCTGGAATCGAAGTTATACACCCCTTTATCCAAAATTGCAGGAAACCTAAGGTCGCCGAAGGACGATATCCCGTTCCAGTCATCTGGCATTTATAAGATCGATTGCAGTTGTGGTAGTTCCTACACCGGGGAAACGAAACGTACCATTAGCGGAAATAATTGAGGAGCATATCGAAGCTGTCGAGGAATCGTCAGATGTACAAGTCTACCGTTGCTGAGCATTTACTAGAGTCAGGGCCAAACCACTGGATTGAGCTTCACAACCCTAGAATACTTTCTATAGATCGTGGGTTTTATAGCAGAAAAATCCGTGAAGCCGTTGAAATAAAAAAAACATAGAAATTTCAATCGAGACGAAGGTTTTAAGATCTCGTCCACATGGAACTCAGTAATTAGTAAATGTAAGCGAAAACAAATATCGCAAGTTGAAAAATCGAATATCGTAAGTGTTGTGTGTCGATCAGGTGACATCCTTAAGGTGACTGTCCGTTTCCAACCGCAGCTGCACTGCTGCTCCGACACTACTGCGGCGGCCCAAACGCGTCGGTGTTATTGTCAATTTCCATAGTAAAATGAATGACGATATCGACTGCACGTAATATGGTGATTTTAACGTTTTCCCGACCGCAGCTGCACTACTGCTCCGACACGTCGGTGTTATTGTCAATTTCCATAGTAAAATGAATGACGAGACCGACTGCACGTAGCATGGCCATTTTTGCGTATTTGGTGTATTATTGCAACTGCGGCTGCAGACCGCACGTCAAATCTGTCACCTGCACTGAATTGTCTTTGATCACAGATATTAGTAGTTTTAAGCAAAGAGGATATAACCACTACGTTCTAAGGAGTTATTACACCCACGGATAAACAACCCCGATGGTAACGTCGCCATATATCGCAGATATATCGGGGCGGCCAAGGAGCTCACAGATATCTGAACACGCCTTTATTGTCAAGGCGCTAGAGTGCATGTTCAGATATATTTAGCACCTCGGTCGCTCCGACATATCTGATGGCGACTGTAGTACTACTGTAAACTTTTTTGCTAATCTATATTGAGCCATACGAGTATCACAGAGCCAGTTAGGAAACTAGAATGATAGGTCCGAAAAAGAGAGTGTCAAATTCGGAAGTTAACTATAGTCTGGCAAACCCTTCGAGCAACACCGGCTTCCGACACGTCGGAAGGGAGGAGCCCAAGCGATATCTTACCGTACAAATCGTTCTGCCATTTTTTGCGGGGGAAAACGTGCACACAGTCGCACTTCTCACTCACTACTTGCAAAATCCAATCTCTAATTAGGATTGTTAATTTTTTTTTAATGTTCTATTTCGAAAACCATTTCGAGATATTAGGTTTTTAAACAGTTTCCGACATTTGCTGCGATATAATAATCGAGGATTCAAGATATTTCAACAAACCTTTGACCTTCTCGCGAGGCTGAATATAATAATGTCATCGTATAGTAAAAGTTATCGAACCATAGTAAATAAATCCGTCACTCACGTAATTGTCAAAGATGTCATTGTCATCAATTGTCATAATAAAAAAAATCAGTTAAACCGCTAGTTTCTTACGATTTGATTTATAATTTTTAATACCTAAACAGTAGATTTTGATTGCTTAATATATCAAAAACCTTGTTTCCACTTGTGGGAATGATTTACAAAAATTATAGTCCGCGAAGACCTACGTGAAAGACGGTGTTGTCGTGAAGTAAATGTGGAATGGAATACTTCAAGTGTTACACACAATATTGCTGTGAGGATCACGTCGATGTAAGTATAAAATTAATATTATTTTACTACGAATATTTAAAAGTCCATTTTGGTGGTCGGGTCACTATTACCTATTTATTTTCTGTGATGATGTGGCCAGAATATCTAAAGACAAACCGTTTAACACAGCTTGTCCGCTACTAGCTCCGTTTTACTGATTTGAAGTTAAATTCAACAAACAGACATACATATATGTAACTTGCAAGCAATAAATCATATACATACAAAAATACATAGTTATATTCAAAATACAACATGAAACTGAAAAGATAATTTCTAATTTCCAGGTACCTACAAGTTGCAGTTCAAGGCTCAAGCTGCTGATATCACGATCATGGCGGACAAAACTAAAGTTAATAAAGAGTTGTGAAAAATAAAACATGTCTTATTTTTTACTTTTTTATTAATTTACGAAAAACCTGTTTCCCAAAAAAGTGTATACATTATATGTTCAACATGTTCTGCACGTAAGGTTGACATTGAGGGCTTTGTTTAGTAGCATTCAGTTGAAGTTGATTTAGGTTCTACTCTTGTTGATCCAGAAAATAATTGTATAGTTTATTATTAAATCTATGCCCACGCCCAGGCACTATTCTTGCTATAACTTTACATTCTCCGCCTTCTCTAGAAATTTGTACATTATATACATCCAATAAAACTAAGGTATATAACTTAAGGCAGATTTGTGGAATCAGCTTTCACAAATTTAGCGTATTTTGAGATTATTGATTTAGGGATTCAAATAATACGATATTATTTATAGATTCATTAAATAAACTGTTCTTTTATTTTTTCGTAGTTTTGCGAGGATAGCTATAAGCTCGACAGGGCACGAGCGATAGAGAGGCAAATAGAATACCGAATATCCGGCAAAGTGGCCAAATACCGAATAGTTGCCGAATATTCCTGGCAACTGTAATTGTATTGTAATATATCATATTATATAATGTCGTTTATGGTGACAATTTCTCATTTTGTCATTGCAAAGCCATTCCTGAGCTAAATAAAAGAAGCAATCATTTATTTTTATTACAAGGGGCAAAGATGTTATTTAATACCTCATGGTAACATATTGATATCCAAACATACGAAACGATACAAAATTGAACCACGAGAGAAGCGAATAGTATAGGAGTTTTATATGGATGGTGCGGTCATATCATAGAGTGCCGTCGCCCATTCACACCTGCAACTGGACAATATGAAGTGTAAATTACAAATTATTTTATTCATCATACTTCACTGTTTGGTACCTAAGGAAATTAAAATTGGCTTAATATTGATACTTAGAAAGATAAATCTGTAATATTTTGCTAACACCGAACGACTGCCTGCCCACCATTGGATAATTTTATTCTTACGTGTCGCATCGTCATCTCCAGAACCCACGAATCACTTTGCAGAAATCAATAAAAGGCCTGCTAAAAGAGCCTACCTGGCATGGTTTTGAGGGGACGTTTATTACAGACTTCTAAATCCAGCCGCACGTTTCTGACGGCCGAGTACCTATACGTGATGCAGGTGGATCAAGTGCGCACTCCCCCCGTATATATCACGAACTCCATGAGTCCCGTTTCCGTCGGATTGCTGTGTGCGGTGGTCACGCATTTAGGCAAGAGGATGGGGAAGAAAATTTCACATTGTGAACTTACCTTAATGTTAAGAATAATTTTTCCTCTGCATTAATTTTATTTGAGTAATTTGATTGTATTTCGTCAATTATTAAGTCTCATTCAATGTTGAATTGCTTTTCATTTAATCGGCAATATTATCTGAATAAAGGATCACCATTAAATATCAGATTTTTTATTAATATTGCGTAGCTGCCTTCGTCGGACTCTGACTATTGTAGAAAGGCAAACTGGTCTTCTTTTTCATGTAGCATGTAGCATTATCGTCACTCGCTTCTTCACGTAAAAAATACAAAAGTAAATTAGTATTTTATTTGTACGTATGACATTATATGACTTGACATTGACAAGCCATCAACGAACGCTGTCGCGACTGCACGCCGCAACAGCCGCAGTCGTGCTGTTACACGACACCGCGTAACGTCGCAACTGCAGTGCAGCGGCAGTTACAATTGGACAGTCACCTTTAGTGCGCAAAACGTTCAAGTCAATAAACAAGACCAAGTACGGGTAGTTCTAAAAACTCGCGCGCCTAGAAGATACTGATGTCAACTTTAGGACAACGCCGTCCTCGAAACGTCGGAGGTAAATTTAAAGCACATTTTACGCGATTAAGTCCCGCCGTTGTGAATAATAATATATTGTTATTGTTAATATAGGTATTTAAAAATAAAAATACAACGGAGTAAAGCTAAGTATTATTATTATAATTATAATAATACTTAGCTAAGTAAAAGTATGTAAGTAATTGTTTCTTCGCGAGTATTTCTTAACCGTTGTATTTGTTCGCAGAATTACCAGAAAAACCGAAAATATTCGACGAACTAGATAAAGAAGTGAGCGGCGTAGCTGGTCCATACGTAGAAGATACCAGTGTCAAGCTCACCTGTGTTGTAAGTGGAGGTAAAACTAGAAATAACATAATAATTGGTATATTCTTTATTGTTGACAGTAGAAACCACATGCGTGCAAAAAAAAGTCATGGATTTTGTCGCGGTTTCAAGTTCAGTCAGTTCAGTCAGTAATTATTGTAGTTATTCCACTCTCAGAACGTGGCAACGTTAATTTTGACTTGCCGATTGAAAGTAAGATAAACGCAGCTATCAAAGACCCATCGAAAATCTGCAGGTATTACCGATCTATTTAAGTAATTAGATATGTTTTCATTGCCAGAACCATTTCAGCGGTAGGTAGATAAACTTTCACAAGCATTTGTTCCTTGGGTATGGGGTAGTTTAACGTTATTTTGAGTGGTAGTTCGAAAAAAAGATAAAATATGCAAAACACGACTCGAGTGGCGTGGACGCAGGGTTTGTCATACTTGCGCTTATACTTTCAACTAAGAACGTCTTTTCTGTTTAAGACATTTATTAAAATAATTGACTACTCTACTTTACTTTTTTATTGCTAAATGCCATTTATTTATTTCATAATATTTAATTTCCACAATAACAATTGCATCACATACAAATTACATTTAAAATACAATAACTAATCTTAAATTAAAATAAAACTAAAACCTTATAAAAAACAAGATAAATGTATTCATTCAATTGTAAATTCTTATTTTTACATCACAATTTATCTAAAAAAAGACTTTTAAAACCATAAAACTTTAAATTAAAATAGGACGGTGATAGCTTCACCGCTTTTGGTTGCAGCAGCTATCAGCGACCCGTAAGTCGGTAACGGCCACAACGTAATGTTTAGTTTTTCATTCGTTTATATTATTATAACATACCAACACATGTATTTTTATGAACCCGTTTAAACTCAAACAATTCGTCTTTTCAAAAATCTATTACCGACATACACATTATGATCTAGTTTTCAGATTTTAGCGTTGTAAAATTACCCACAAATATGATATTTTTGGAGTACCGATGTTGTGTAGTACAACATTCATGTGAAACTTTTTATTACTTGAAACTGCGTACATATGCTTATATTTTTTTATGTTACATAATTACAAACTGGTTTGTAGTTACCAGGTCAATTAAATAAAAATAATATATTTTTTATGAGTCGGTAATGCATTTTATGTTCGTACTTACATATTTTATCACCGATCCTAGAAATCGGTAACAGCAACCATAAGAAGCTATTACCGATCATAGATATATAGGTAATTTCATATCATACTTACTTTTGTGACATGACAGGAAGCTATTATTATAACTACACACACTCAAACTGACCCAGATAAATCGCTCCAAACTAAGCAAAGCGTGAAAGTTCCTAGAAAATTCTGGAAAATTATCATTCATATTGGAAATAGATAATTTCAATCTCCCTATAAAAATGGTAGAAATTTTCAAATTAATCCACTATGGAAACTGTCACCACATCAGCTTAGGTATATACGTCTCACTGCTGGGCACATACCTTTTCTTATCACGATCGGTAATAGCTGCTTAAAAATCGTTAATAACTTCACAGCCATTATTATGGGTCGGCAATAGCAACAATCGACTCAGTAACTTTAAAAAATATTTTTTACATCATAATCCTTTATTTAGGTACAGGTAACTTAGTAATTACCTTTTATAAACATAATAATATTAACATATAAAAATGGAAAAGTATATTTGAGGGCATCCTGTATGCTTAAAAACTATGGTCGATTCGAAAATTGCCTTAAAGGGGTCGTTAATACCTGCAGTTACCTTAATACCTAAATAGGCACAAGACCGGAGAGCCTAAATCGTACATACATTGAATATTTATAATGCGCTCAAGACTTTTCACGTATTCGCTTTTGGCTACGGTTTTAAAACCGTTCATTAAAACTTATGAGCAACCTTGATAAAAAAAAGTAATTTATATTCGCAAAAAACAGACAACTACATACACCACACACACTACACACACTATACACTACATACTATAAAGTGTTTGTTTTTACTGTTTTATTACAAGTGGTTTGCCCCGAACTGAAAACTCGCATTCGCCATAAACTACCGTACTGACTCTCAGGTCTTGATTTCCAACTCAATCAGACCAGCGATACTTGATACCTACTAATATTTTACATGCGTCCTAAACGCCCAGTTTTCCGTGCACCCACCACAATAAACCAGACGACAACAGGATACCTACCCTACCTATGTACCTACATTATGGCCACGCTTACTTTCTTGCAAAGAAGTGGACCAGTATAGCAAAGCCCCACAATTAGCTTTTAAAAAATAAATTATTTGGGCCTTCTAGGTTTTTTTAGCTTCAATAACCCCTTGATCAAGCCTGCCCATAATTTAATCAGCTACACTTTTCCTAATTTAATTTAAATTAGAACAAATTTACTTAAGTTATTGCGTAATAAACTATCCTCTGATAGTTCAGTTTAAAAACATCGAAATGCTGGGACCTGCCTCTAGCCAGCCGTGTGTTCCAAGTTAAATGTAAGAACTTTGCTTCGCTTGCTCATTCGATTATCATTATGTAATGTTAACACAAATCATAGGCCATAAATAGTACCTAGGAGTAGACCTACTCCGGACTTAATCCATTTATTTCTGAAATGTAAGAAAATGTCATCCTTAAACCAGGTCAGTTGTGAAAAATAACGCTACAAAAGGGGTCCTCGTGAGAAATGTGAGAAATTACCCAATTTTTCATGTGCACCTTCTCCGATTCGATGCTAGACAAGATATTTACCTGCATTAATAACAACGATACAGTGGGAAATTTCGACTTAACAAATTTGTGTAATTAAAGAACCTTTTGCATCAGCATTATATTAATATTCGGTCGTTAATTTTTGTACTATCATGATAAATGTATAACACAAAAGTGCATGAAAATGGGTTTTCTTATTAAACAAAACGTGTTTTTACACTTAATTGTAGTGTGTATATATGGATTATAATTGGGTGATTATATTGTTTTCGAAAAAGTGTCAGAAAGTAAAGTATACATAGTAACTTTACTGCCTTTTCTCAAATATATTTAATTGTAGTAATAGAAAGTTCTATTCAGTCGTCTGTATTATATAAATATATATATATATATATTAATATTGTCTTTAGTTACCGCGATACTTACTCATGAAATAGAACTATGAAAACGGATTATATCGCGTATATTGAATTATAATACATCCCGACGTTACGAACCCTAAATTACAGCGTTCGTGGTTTTTTCATTTTAAAGGTGTATTTATTTAACAATTGTTCATATTTTCATCATGCCCGGATCTGATGATGGGATCCTGGAAAAATCGAGGGCTTTATTCAATCATCCATCAAGTTGCCAGCTACTTTTACATCATGTTTTTTTAATTCGACCGATTTCCTTGAAATTTCCTTGACGATGAATTATTCAAATCAGCTCATTTGCAATGACCTAAGCCTAAGTTTTAAGTCATTGCAATTTAACCAGAGATCTAAATTTAATGGTTATTTGATGTTTTTTTAAATAACTGACTATAAACTAGTAATTGTAGAAATTTTCATTATCATTATTAATCGTTTTGAGGCAAAACCAGTATTTATTTTAAATACAGGTTTACAACTCAAATTTCAATATTACATTCATAGATTATTCACGTATTTTAAGTATCATTGTGTGTTCGACAGTAAGTTAATTGGTGACACTCGATTAAGTTACTTTATGGTCTATTGCCTTTTTTTTGTTAATTATTTTAAAAATTATAACATACTCGTAGTTTCAGTGCCAGCGTTATTATAACACAGTAAAGTTTAATTTTCCACAGGTAAACCGATGCCGCGCCTACGATGGTGGCGAGATGACAAGCCCATTCACACCTTGGAACCCTTGGAAGATGGTTCTGGGGTCAGCACACTTGAACTGAAGATCCCCCGGCTCACCAGGGATTACTTAGAAGCTGTGTATACCTGCACTGCGGATAACACACTGCTGGTGCCTCCGTTGAGGGTTAACGTGCAAATACAGCTATACTGTGAGTAAAACATAGTAGTCTCGTCTACCTGTAAGGTATTAACTTTTTCATTACACTTTTGTCAAGCGGGAGAAATTTCCCTACAGAAAAAAAAATTTAATAGTGTCACTAAGTCAAAATAAGTCAAACATTTATTTAAAATCAAGCTATAAATGAGTTTTACTTTAAAAAACTGATGTTTATTACTTTATTTGTTTTGTTTATAATTAAAAAGTTAAGTATCAATAATGATTTAATAGATGATTAAATATTGTTTACACTAATTTAAATCTTGGCTGTATGCCGAATGGATCATTGCCTTTACGTCAACCAGTGAGTCCAGCGCTTGTTGCCATGACAAAGTGGTACAAGAATAATTATTTATTTACTGAAATTGATAAATACTCACACAGGGCACAATACTCATACACAACTGAAAAAAAGCACTCACATACTGAAAAAAAAGTTGCCATGATTGGACCAATCCGATGATAGGACATACCTATACATGTGGTACATTGATAGCAACTAGGTATCAAATAACAAAAAAATAAAAATAACAAAAATAACTGGCCAGAAACTATAGGTATAATAAATTTAATGATTAAAGATATCTTACCATCATACGTCAATACACTCAAACAAATGCAAATATAATGACACTTATTTGCGTTTCTCTTTCGCGTACATCGCCAACGCTCGAAACACGCTTGCTCACGTCACTCGTCGCCGATACGCGCGGCGCGAGTAGCGCTGGCGCGACTGGAAGCGGTGGGGCCGCTTAATGAGGGCTATCGTTTTTTGCTCACCAGTTGGCGCCTCTGTTGATGGTGGTCCAAAAGACTAAAGAACAGCTGTCAGTCATTGAAGTGACAAGTGACATTTGACATTTCGAACTATGGAAAAGACCACCATCTACACTAGCGCCCCTAGCGGCGAATTCATACGCGTTAGCCCTCATTGGATCACTAAGGACACTTTGTACCACAGTTCTGTGCTTTGTACCTTGACCTTGTCTATCTCTGTCTAGCATAGGTTTTAAAATATTTAGATGGTCCATTCAAAGCGCCGGTCCACTGATAGTAACCTTCCCCTACTTAAATAATATTGGAAGTAAAAAAAAAAAAACGACTTTTTTACTGACTCGCGGAAATTCTTATAAACATGTAGAAACCTATGAAAGAAATACAGTTGTGTACTATAATATTAATTTAGTATCTTGTCTATTATTTTTTTACATCTAAACCCATGTCATCCAGAAAAAATAAACCTTTCTATAAGACGATCTTCGTAGCAGTGTTCTTAGTGTCCATCATTCACTTTGTTGTTGATTTTTGATCAAATACCTACTTGGTTTTGTTTGTTTGCTTGAGGCTCTAAATGATGACGCACGCCCATGACAAACCAAGTAGTCGGTCAAAAATCAATAACAGAATCCGAATTATGGACTACTAGTACACTCTGAGACGATGATCGTCTTAAGAGAAAAGGTAATTTTTAACCGACTTCAAGATTTCAAAAGGAGGAGGTTATCAATTCGGTTGTGTTTTTTTTTTGTTTTTTTTTGTTTTTACTGTTTGTTACTCCATAACTCCGTCATTTCTGGACCGATTTTGAAAATTCTTTTTTTGTTTGTAAGTATATACATACAGATTGGTCTCGTTTTTGTCAAAACGCAGTTCTGATGATGGGATCCATGAGGAATCGAGGGAACTCCTCAAATGTTAAAGGCTTACATATAGCGATTTTAGTATTTTCATCAACAAATCAAGCACTTACATTTAAAAAAGTGACATTTGATTAAGTGGAACTGCTGATGATGATCAGAATGGAACTCTTCAATGACACATAGTTCACGTTTGGCGATTTGTTCTCTTCCTTGTGGACCCAGACCCAAACTTGGACCCGGGTTCGGAACCGGACCCGGGTCTGGACATGGACCCCAACTCGGATCCGGACCCGGACCGAACTCTGACCCAAACTTGACTCGGATCCGGACCCAGACCCGGACCCGGAAATGCTACTAGAAAAGTGGGTTAGGTTAGGTTAGAACTGTGACCCTTACAGAAACGAAATGCTATCAGAAAAGTAGGTTAGGTTAGGTTAGGTTAGGTTAGAACTGCGACCCTTACAAAAACGAAATGCTACTAGAAAAGTGGGTGGTTTTACCTCCTTTTCTACATTATTAGGCAATATTATAATAATTAGGCAATTAGGCAAAATTAGTCAAAAGATGGATTAGGATAATTACGCAAAATATGCTGTATATTTCATTTCATTGTCTGGAATCTAAGAGTGCACCATCAACAAAGTAAACTTTCAGCGGCATCCCCCATTGAAGTCGGTTTTTTTTTCTTAAAAATTATATATCTTCTTATTGACTGCTATTATATTGCACACAACTGTACCTTGCCGAAAACGAATAACGCAACCATCGCTTTCGGTTGGAAACCGGCGGACGGAAGCCGTGGCCACGGGCGCCCTGTACACTCTTGGCAGCGGCACTGATTATATAATAGTTCTAACGAACAGATATTTATGTCTCAAAGAGAACGCAAATACCTACCGTTTTGATACCTACGCAACATTACAATGGAGTGACCTTCAGCGCGCCGCTCCCCGCACCGCGCGCACCGGCACAACGCTAGGGTTGCCGACGCTTCTTTCAAATACTTGGGTATCTTAGGTAGATATCTAACTATAAATGTGTCATAAAAAAACATTACCTACATCTTTAAAACAATTTAATATTACCTACGTAGCTTGTAACTATCGTAAAAATAATCCAATCAAAAACATTACATGTAAAAAGATGCAAGTCTCGCAACGCAATTCTTCTACTACAAAAAAGTTTTGTGATGTAATGTGAAACCAAGTCGGTATTTTAGTCAGTGCCAGGGGGTGTTAAAATCGTAACAATATTAGATATCTTTATTTTTAAATACATAAAATGACTTGGTATTCGCACGGCTGCATAATGACATAAGAATCATCGTCAACTATTAAAAATAATTCTAATTGAACATAACTAGCGCTAATCACGCACACGCACACACACACACACACACGCGCACGTATACGCGAATGTAAATCCTCTGGAGTTGCAGGCGTACATAGGCTATGGAGACTGCTTAACTTCAGGCGGGCCGTATGCTTGTTTGCCACCGACGTATTATAATAAAAATAATCACATGCAGTTTGAGCATTAAACATATTTACGAGTACGGTAATTACGGTACGAGTACAGCAGTGTGTGCGATTGCCAAGTCATTGTATGTATTAAAAAATAAAGATAATATCTAATATTGATACGATTTTAACACCCCCTAGCACTGACTAAAATACCGACTTGGTTTCACATTACATCTCAAAACTTTTTTGTAGTAGAAGAATTGCGTTGCGAAACTTGCATCTTTTTACATGTAATGTTTTTGATAGGATATTATCTCATCTCTTTTTGTAGGCAGTCCTTCTTTTCGTGTACTCATACCCATACCATACTTATACTATGTATACACATATCATAATTACTTATACACATCTTCATTCATACGCACATCGTACAACGTAACGTACCTCATACTTAACCTACTAATTGTAGGAACTGCAAACGTAACATTGTTATCGCATATATTTATATGGGATTACAAACTTACTTGTGCAGTTATTAAATCTTTAAAATGTGACTGATATTGCAGTATTTTTAAGTTTTTATTGGGTAAATACGCTAAAAACTAATAACGTTTCAAAGTTGGAGCTTGTGGGTCTGCTAGAAGTACCTTCGAATTATGATGATCGTGCGTGAGTGTGTCAGTGACAAAACTAAGGAACTTTGACATGCAAATTTTTTTAACTACATGTTAAAATTACATTTTATTGAGAATATATCTAAATCATGTTATGCTCTATACGTTACTGAAAATTCAGGGTTCTAGCTTAAACTATTTATGACAAAATTACAGAACGCTGAAAATGGCCTGAGTGGCTTCGAGAAAAGGATGGTACGGCCGTGCCTCTTTGTTTTGCTCGACTTGGCGGGGGCACTACCGTGCCCCCAGATAACAGTAGGTGTAAGTACGCATATTGACTATGTCTACTTACTTTTCCTCATTTGTCGGATGAGTAAAAAACGATAATATATTATTTTCACCTCAGCAGCTCGAACAAGCCTACTTTCGTCACTCCAGGGAGTGAAACAAAGTAGCTGTTTAATTTAGTGAAGGCCATCAACTGCCTCACTTTATACTTTTATTACATTTTTTTTTCTCTGTATCTGTGTAATTCGAAATACATTTTAACCTTTAATATATTCTCACTACTGAGGTGAAAAATTATGTGTGCAACACGAGAGCAAAGTTATTTTTACATCTCGTGTTTTTGAGTCCCTCGCTACGCTCAAGTTTTTTAACTTAGAATCACTCGCTTCGCTCGTGATTGAATTATAGAATCTTTCACTTTCTCGAGACTCAAAATAAACACTCGCAAAATAACCAACTTTCCTCTCTTGTTGCACAAATAACTATTGTTTTGGTATTCCTGCATCTACTCACACTGCAAGCTGACCTTTTTTTTCGTTGCGAAGACATTTCTTTCGTATGATCTCTGGCGTATTCGAGCCCGCGGTGGCAACCAACTGGCTTGGTACCGTGAAGGGGACGCGATTCGTAGGTATAAATCCGAGCTCGCGCGGAGAGTTCCAATAGGCCTGGCAGCGGTCCGTCATGAGTGAGCTACGAGCGTTCGGATTCAGCTGGAGCGAGGCCAGAGGGGTCGCTGAAGATAGGAAGGCGTGGCGCAAGCTTGTGAATGCCCTTTGCACCTCTGGGGTGCCATAGGACAACAACAACAAGATCACTACTATCATGTCGTAACAATTACCTAATATAAAACTGTTGGACCACAATTACCCAATGGATAGCAAAGTAGGCACATTTTACGATAACTAAATGTTTTACCTAGACATGTATATATGTACCTACATACTTTTAATTATATACTATTAGAACATAGGTAGGTAGGTAGGTACTATTATGAAAACTTAGGCCTACGAAAGTAAATTCTTCATCAAATATTTAATCTGCGTTCGAGCTAGGGAAGTTTTAATATATAGGTAGAATAATAAATATAATTATACCTAGTCCAAATAAATAAAGACTGAAAGTTATAATAAATTCAATTTTCTTCGACATTGTAATGAGACCTTGAGTTAGGAGGCTAAATGTTACGACCCCGGGGGTTAGTAATACGTGCCGGCCTTTGCCTCCGCCTATTTAGACATACGAGTTATGACTTGCCCATAAATAATATTATGACTTGCGACCGTCCTCATTGCGTAACAAGACTTAACTACTATGTCTTTATTTTTGTTTCTATATAAATAAAGAAACCATCCGTGAAAAAGCCAATACCATAACATTCTATGTGTCACAGGTCTACAGGAGGTTTACGCTATATAAATAGGAAATAACTGTTGCTAACTACAAGGCGGCTTTTGGGCGGGTAATGGATTTTCTAAGAACATTGCAAGGCCAACGCAACCAAAAATTACTACCATAGAATCGTTCCTGCGTCAACCCTCCAGATCCGTTAAACGTACATTGATCTTTTAGAAAATAAAGTATATAAGTAGGTTTTAGGTTGTAATTTAAGGTTTTATTGAGAGAAAATCACTATTAGTTAGAATTTAATTTAAGTACTTAGGTATAATTGTGTGACAGGAGATTATTACTTACGTAAGTACACAATATTGCGTAAGTAATAATCTCCATGATACTTTAAAATAGGTACTAGTAATTTTATACAATAAAATGTACTGTGATCTGTAGTTGCAGCCAATTAAATTGGGCGTTTCGTAAACCGATGATAAGTAATTCTTGGTGATTTCACGTCACGACACAACTGAGGGCCTACCGCGAACCACGTTCGACGTGTTGCCTCTCTGTCGCACTTGTAAATTCGTACGTACGTGTGACAGGGAGGCAACATGTCGAACGTGGTTCGCGGTAGGCCCACTGGTGCTACCCCTAGCGGATGTGCACTCAACTAATGGATTGTAAATATAACCATAACACTCACATACAATGACATACATACTTAGAGTTAGACCAAGATAATGCAAGCAAGTGTTATTTTAAACGTCAAACTTGTATGAAATTATGACGTATAAATAACACATGCACTGGATGCTATCAAAATCGTTGCAGACTTGTCTTGGTCTAACTCTAGGTACCTACATATATATTACACAGATGATGTTTAGATATATAGCAATATACATAGGTGCTATATTGGTCATACATGGGAAACGTTTGCCAATTTTCTTGAAGTATATGGGGCACAATTGGAACACAGAAATAGAGCAATTGTGTTTGGTGATTTTAACATGGATCTATTAACAAAGGAAAAAAAACGAAACAATATAATCAACTCAAGGGGATCGGGTCATAAGATTCTCAATAAAATAAATCAAAAATACTGTACAAGAGAGGGATCCCAAAAAAAAACTATTTTAGAACATGTCACCACAAATTTAACCCTTAACTACCTACGTCCGATTTCTATAGCATAACCACCTACGAAAGGTCTGGTAGACCACTATTTGAAATGGGTCTAAAATATTTATAAGAATTATGTTAGAGGGACAATTAAATAATATTTACATATCTATTGGTTGAAGGCATTTATTAACAAATACCGATACAACATTAATCAATAACATATAGTTTGAACTTAACATATAACATTTTTCTTACTTTTAACAAAAAAATCATTGTAAATCCTTTGGAACAAGGGATCACAAAATATTATTTGCATGATATATTTTTTTATTAATAAATCTTAAAAAACAATAATCAGTCTAGCTAATCAGCTATAATTTTTATATAAAAACGTATTATTATTATAAAATTGCAAGCTATTCAAATAGCCAGTTTTCGCGGCAGCCAATGCACCGCCAATAAATACAATACTTACACATTTTATTCAATACTTTATTATATCTGTCCTAGAAAGCTGAACTTTCCCATGTAGTCTATGTTTTAGATACCTACATAGAACAGTAAAACTAATAAATCTGTAACTTTCACCCTCCCACCTCTAAAACAGGGGGTAGAGTTCTGAATATATTACAAGTAAAACTAGGACACTTCTCGATATCCTGATGAGCCTACGGTTTACATAAAACGCTGTACCGTAACCCTCCCCCCTCCCCTCTCCCCGGCTTGCTATCCTAAAACTGCACTCCGCTATAAAGGGGGTGCAGTTCTAAATACTTATACAGAACTAATGTGCCCAGGGCACTTCCCGATGTCCTAGAGAGATAAAATATTTGGTATGAAGCCTATATGATTTCTATACAAAGATCATAAAAAATAAGAAATTTGTAACTTTTACCCTCCATCCCCTATTAGTGGAGTGCAGGCATAACAATTTTACAAAGAAAAAACATAAAATGCGTTAAAATATTAAAAACTACAAGCCCATAAAAATAAACGTAACCTCCTAGGCAAGGTCTCAGAGACCAGCGAGATATAGTATATAACCACCTAGGCAAGGTCGCTGAGACCACCGACGACAGTTTTTTACTCACCAAATTCACAAAGACACACGTCCGATATCGTATCGATCCGTATCGATCATATGGCCGGCACTGAGACGGCTGCAGGGAAAGGTACAGGGAAAGGGTTCTACTCTGGTTCATCTATACATGATATAATTGCTAGAGCTCAACATGATCTAGATATCCTTTTCGGATGGCTGCAATGTAATTTGTTGACTATAAATGTTTCCAAAACTTGCTATTTAATCTTTAATGCCAAAAACAAACCCATTCCTACACACGCGCCTCTAACTATTGTTATTGGTGTATTGTTTGTTGCATTTATTAATGACATCTCCTTAAAACAAAAAACTCATGAAAAATATCTCGGCCTTTACATGGATACACAACTAACCTGGAACTTTCATATAGATCACATAAAAAAGAAACTGGTAACCCTGCGAGGTTCTCTTCATAACACTATTAAGTATATACCCAAAAACCAAAAAGTTACTATCTACAATGCTCTTGTAAAACCACACCTGCTATATCTTATTGAAATTTGGGGCAGTGGTGCAAAGATAAGATTAGCTGAACTACAAATTCTACAGAATAAATTAATTAAAATGCTGTTTAATTATCACTACCTAACACCTACAAAAAAAAAACGCTGAAACAAAATTAATGAGTATTAAACAACTATTAATCTACAACAGTTGCATTTTTATACGTAAAACTTTAAATAAAAAAATACACACGAACTTGTCGTTTAAAAACAGAAAAAATGTTCCCAACCTCTGTAATCGGCATAGCCGCCGCGCTAGTTTTCTTATCTTGCCGAAGATTCGTACTAACTACGGTAAATCCATGATCACTTTTGAGGGTGCGCGCATGTACAACAACCTACCCACATATATTAAACATCTCGACACGTTCAACTCGTTTAAAATAGTTATTTACGATACAAGTGCGGAAAAGAGGAAATTCGAAACGAGTGGCGATAAATTAAAACACGACCGCAGGGAGTGTTTTAAAATCGACACGAGTTGCGAATTACCTATTCGCACATGTATCGTACAACGTTTTACAGTACATATATGGCCCTTTAAACTTTCAACATATGCACGAAAAGTGCTCTTTTACGCACTAGTATGAGAAAGTAGCACCATATGTACTATAAAGCAACTTGCTAAACATGTCATTGAAAACACACCTATAATATAACACTGCAAAACGAGTTGAATGTGTAGTTATGTATGTAACTTATATAATTCAGTTATACCTAGTAAAATATGCATATTATTTTTGTTATGTTGCGACAACGAAAATAAATGTAAATATTGTATTTTCTAAATATGTTCTCATGTCAGTGATGTATTATCTTTATGAGAATAAATGTCTTTAAACCTTAAAAACTTAAACGTAGGTGAGGTTGGAAATTTATTTAATTATATAGGTATACAGGTTGATCAATCCAAATGGGTCAGTAGGGAGAAGTCAGAAACTATGAGAGATAGCGAAATCTGTTCTTAGGAACCATGGCGTCGATTTTAGAGACATTTAAACTTTTTTTTAAACTTTCATACATAACCGGGGATCGAACCTGGTCAATATTCTTAATTGTAATCGCGTGAGTATTTGTTTGTAATATTGATCCTGAAATTTGAATAAAAAATTTGAAAAAATTGAATGCCATCATCATCTTTCTCGCTTTGTCCCAGTATTTTGCCACGGCTCATGGGAGCCTGGGGTCTGCTTGGCAACCAACCCCAAGAATTGACGTGGGCACTAGTTTTTACAAAAGCGACTGCCATCTGACCTTCCAACCCAGAGGGGACACTAGGCCTTAAATTTTCATTTATTTCTGAGATTAAAATTACGGGTTTCTTCAGCTTTTCTATAGTTATTTTGATTGACATAGATATACACACATATTCGATATTAAAACAATGCCGTAATAGTAGATATTTTTTGGTCTATAAACATATTGCGATGAGTGACCGATATGTGTTTAGATCCAGCAATAATTCGTAGTGCCATACCTCATTTACACACCTCATTACAGATAATAATACAAATATGAAAAGAAGAGGTTAAACAACAGGCGGCCTAATCGCTAGAAAGGGATCTCTTCCAGACAAACATTAGAGACCTTAGTTTTATGGGATCAGATTATAATCCGAGCCCCTTTGTGTAAATGGAAGCGTATAATTTATATAATTACCTAAAATATAAGCCGTTTTCAAAAATTGTGTCCTATGCTAGAATGGAAATACTGAAGTACCTTTTTATACATCTATTATTTTGCCTCTCGTGCATGACAGCTGAGTCGGTGTAACACAGTCATCTTTAGGAAGTTAAGGATTTGCCACACTGGATGCATTCTGCGGGCAGTGGTCAGGTCAAACTTCAACTTCAAAGGTTGCTGTCAATGTTGTTCATACATAATTGTGATGTTGTAGTCGCTGTGGCGGTGGCGTCGTCGCCCCTTCATGTGATTCCACGCCTATTGGATATTACAGAATGAGCTGATTAGAACTGTTTGGAAATTAGGGCTGACGCCAGATGGAAACAAACTGAACGAATAGAGTGAACTTATTAGAACTAAATAAAAAAGTCATTTTTAGAATAAACTGATTTAAACCACTACTGTTAGCTACATACTCATACACACACGCCGCTATTTCCCTGCCTCCATTAGTATAAGCGGCATTACGGTATTTTTTTAGAACGACGTGGAGCATTCAACAGCATTTAATTTGGTCTACGGAACCATTAATACCATTCCCACACAGGTACACAGCGCAGGCACACAGCAGTGTGTCATATCCCTGATATTAGGACATTTGTCTAACTAACCGCGCAAGACATTATAAGCGGTGACAAACCTGACGTGCCACTACGTCATCTAATATGTGCTTCTTGTGAGTTATGAGTTTGGATGTAGTTAGTACCTAACAAAATGGAAGGAATAAACTAAGGTAACTGTGAATCATTATATTGCTGGTGATGCGCCTTTTCAAAGTAAAAAAATAAGAGGTTTACAAAAACATGTTCATGAGAATCAATAGCTTTAATTTTCAGAATCGAAAAATGTGAAAAAATTTACAAAAAAAAGGCTTGGAATCCGCTTACGGCAGCCGAATGAGCCAGATCTGCGGACACCTGTGGACTCGTAGAGTATTTAATTCTTATCGAAGGGTATTTTATTCAAGGGTCTCAACCGCAAACACCGCAAACTTGTTGTTTCCTAAAAGCCAAATCAGAATCGGGCTCCAGGTCTTTTGCCACGTGATAAACCGTGCGGCTCAAGTACCTCATTTCTCTTGAAATTAAGATGACAAATAAATTACCAATAAATTATAAGTTATAGTAAAATATTAGAGATCACTAAACCGAAACTGAAATAAAACATATTTAAAAAAAGAGCTCCACCGAATGTGTGTGTGTGCTTAATTTGGACTTTGGTCATATACAGTTCTTTCACCAATAAATATCCTTGAAAAAAAAACCTTATTTAAGAAAATTAACCTTTAAAAAAAGTTAAACCGACTTAAAAAAGGATAAAATAAAATATCATCCCGTTTTATATGCGCTAGCAACTGATACGTTTGAAGTTGGTGCCAAGCCAAATATTAAAAGTGTCAACACGCCGTCAACTAGAATGCCAACCCTGGTGTGTGATTCGATGAGAAAGAAAGCTGGTTAGCATTGTCACTATTTGGCTTAGCACCGACTTCAAACGCAGAACTTGCTAATAGCGCATATAAAACGTGATGATATTTTATTACATAAAGTGAAATATGCGTTGTTAAAGAGACCCGACGTTCTGGTCATCATGAGCAGATCCACTTCATCAAATGGCACTGTTTTGGATAAAAATGCTTGGTTTGTTGATGAAAATACTAAAATCGTATATGTATATACAAGATTTGAGGAGATTAATGCATTCCTCATGGATCCCATCATCAAAACTGGGTTTTGACTAAAAACGGGATCCACTAGGGACTACTTAAATATAATTAAATCATTTTACGGTTTAGACTCACTTGTTTTAGTCACTCGCGCGACATGTTTCGGAGAGCCTAGGTCTCCTTTCTCAAGTACTAATAGTGCGAGCAGCGTTCACGACGACCGTGTATTGCGTAAATTCGATTACTTAAATATACATCAAACAAAAAATAATTATCCAAATCGGTTCAGAAATAACGGAGTTATGAGGTAACATACATACAAAATAAAAATAAAAATACGGTCGAATTGATAACCTCCTTTTGTGAAGTCGGTTAAAAATATTATAATAATCACTCCACTAACACTTCGTGGCAAGTATGTACAATCCAAACGGCTAAATGCACTACGAAGGCAAATAAACTGAGTATCTTTGCGTAAAACCTCCGCAATTTCACGTACACGAAAAATAGTTTCACCCAGTTCCACGTTCCCGCGGAATGGGGGAAAGTTTCATAAAACCCGCTTAACCTGCCGACAACCGCTCATTCACTGTTATTGCAAAACTGAGTCCACGAAAAACCGAGCGATTAACATAGATCATACTTCCCCGTGTGCGGCAGGGCTTACCTCTGATATGACAGCTCGTGGCTGTTACAAAATTCTTTTGTGTTGGTAAGTTCGCGGTCGGAGCGACCATTAGTTTTTATTTGCGCGCATTGTCCTCTCAGCAACACCATTCGTCGCTGGCAGATAGGAAATTATTTTCCATTATAATACATAACACCACCCATTATGCTCAGAATAAGCTTTTAAGCTAAAATGTTAGAATTTTACTTTGAGAGTAGGTATTATTAAAAGCTGGCTTTATTTCCACAATGTGTCTGCGTTCATTTACTATTTTTACTAACCGACTTAAAAAAACGGAGGTTATAAATTCGACCGTAGTTTTATTTTTTTGTATGTATGTTACTTCAGAACTCCGTCATTTATGAACCGATTTGAAAAATTAATTTTTTGGTTGAATATATAGTCCCTAGTTGGTCCCGTTTTTGTAAAAACCCAGTTTTGATGAAGGGAACAATTAGGAATCCAAGGAACTCCTCAAATCTTATAGGCATACATATATCGGTTTTAGTATTTTCATCAACAAACCAAGCACTTCCATCCGAAACAGTACGTTATATTTGCTAAGCACAAGTAAGTTCTGAAGGATCATTTGTGTTAAGGTGTTTCTGATGATGGGTTCCATGAGGTCCAATAAAATCTTGATGGCTTCAGATCCAGACCTTGAAACTTGAAACTTACCCGAAGTGCAGAAAGGTTAAGTGACATGACAGTTTGGCCAGACAGATGAAGAAAAACTAAAAATGGAAAAATTAAATTAGTCTATAAAAAGAAGTAAAACCGACATCAAAACGAATAAAATAAAATATTATCTCGTTTTATATGCGCTAGCAAACTGATACGTTTAAAGTCGGTGCCAAGCTAAATAGTTACAATACTGGTTCTTTTGTTCTTATCAAACTATACCAGGGTTGGCATTCGGTTTGACGGCAACTTGACGCTTTTAAGATTTGGCTTGGCATCGACTTCAAACGTATCAGTTTGCTAGCGCATATAAAACGAGATAATATTTTATTTTATTCCTTTTGAAGTCGGTTTTACTTATTTTTAAAGATTAATTTTATTGGGGAAAAAATGCTTTATTGAGATTAACTTTTTTAAACAATATTAATGGACGTGTAGATCTCATGAAACTACAAGACAATAATACCTAGTGTGAAAGCTTTTATTCAGTAGGTTTTCTTTATTTAGAAACCCACTATACAAGAAGCTTCCGCATTTCGTTCGTTAGTGCTAAGCCGAAACGATTTTTCCGCCATCATTTTTAGTCAAAATAATAACCTGCTGAACCTACTTAGATCAAATTTGGTACACAGATAGTTTGAGTCCCGGGAAGAACATATGATAAAATAGGGTGTAAACAGGGAGGTGGACATTTGTATGGTTAATCAATAACCGCTGAGCCCATTTGGATAAAATCTACGTCTACGTTTTTAATTTAGTTGAAACTGATACCAAACTTAACTAAGAACCTAAACTTAAACAATTACTAACCTCAGACGTCGCCGACGCTGAAAACCCTCCACCCCCTCCACCTGCATCAAAAATCTGGGTAGCTCCACTTCTTAAATACATATTTGACACAAAGATTAATTCTGCCAAAGGACAAATTAGAACCTTTGGCACAAATTAGAATGACGTTAATAATTACCTACCTGGGTATTATAATTTAATCTATTGCGCAACCGTGTCTTTACTGGGCTAATAGGCGAACGTACCATACAGTATACCTACCGTACTGGAAAAGGCACTGTAAACCGCAGCGTATTTTAAATATTTATTTAGTACAGAATTGAAATATCATAATATACGTTTAAATTTGTAATATCTCAGTAGGTAAGTACCTACTGAGATACCATTCATCTATCATAAACATAAACAATTAAACCCCCATTTTATACTCGACCTATATCGATTCTCTTCGCTTCGGTTAAAGCGAGAAGACTTTCCACCACTAAGTGACAGTGGTTCTTGTTTAATTAAGTTTCTTTTTTTACAGTGAGACCACTGTTAGTGGAAATCCTAGCCAGAGAACAGCCGTTATCTGTGGGCCAAGAAGCTGAACTGGCCTGTCGAGCGGTGGGGGCGAGACCGCCTGCCATAATCACCTGGTGGCTCGAAGGGAAACAAATGAATGCTGATGGGCCACAGAAGGTAATTTATTTAGGAATAAAAATCGGCCAAGAGCATGTCGGGCCATGTTTAGTGTAGGGTTCCGTAGTTACCATTCTGTCAAAATATGCTAAACGGGAGCTATCAGTAAGTATCATGTTCATTTTCGCAGCGCCTTCTACATATTTTTGCTAAGAAGAAAAGACTTTTTGCAAAAACTCTAAAACCGCTAGACCCATTATTTTTCATTATAGTTTTCTTTCAAATTATTTATTAAGCTTTTGTCTTACGATTTTTTTGTTCAAAAGTTAGGGGGGGACAGGCATATCTTGTTTCTTTTCGGGCGATTATTTCCGAAAATATTCACATTATCAAAAAATGCTTGTTGGGGAACCCCATTTGTTTTGAAAGACCCCTTACCTCACGCCGTTGGGTGAAAGCAAAAAAAAAAAGCATTTTGTATGGGAGGTATCCTCAATTTTTTTTGGTATATCTTATTTTACAGTTCTGTCGCCATGCATAATTTATGTATCCATGCCAAATTGCAGCTTTGTAGCACTTACGATCACGGAGCAAAGCCGCGGACGGACGGACAGACGGACATGGCGAAACTATAAGGGTTTCTAGTTGACTACGGAACCCTAAAAACTGGTACCTATGGAACTTTATTTGAAGTTTTCTGTACTTTTTAGGGTTCCGTACCTCAAAAGGAAAAAACGGAACCCTTATAGGATCACTCGTGCGTCTGTCTGCCTGTCTGTCCGTTTGTCACAGCCTATTTTCTCCGAAACTACTGGACCAATTAAGTTGAAATTTGGTATACATATGTAAGTTTGTGACCCAAAGACGGATATGTAACGTAAACAAATGAATTTTAAACATGGGGGCCACTTTTGGGGGGTAAATGAGAAAATTAAAAAATAAAGTTTTTCAAACTATATCGTGTTACATATCAGATGAAAGAGCTCATTGTGAAAACCTCAAATATTTTTTTTATAATTTTAGGATAAACAATTTAGAAGTTATTCAAGAAAATAGGCAAAAAATGACCATTCCCCCTCTTTATCTCCGAAACTACTGGGTCTAAAATTTTGAAAAAATACACAAAATAGATCTTTACCTATATAGGTAGATTACAGGAAAACCTATTAGAAATTGCAGTCAAGCGTGAGTCGGACTTAATTACTTAGTTTTTGATCCGACCCCTACGGGTTTTTACGGGAACCCATGGAACGCGAGTCCGACTCGCACTTGGCCGGTTTTTATATCGAATGTGGGTTACTGTAATTTTTGGGTTGCTATTTTATAGATCGTGATCTATTACACTACTTCGATTCTTCGGACACGTGACTAGACTCGAATCTTCGCGTACCATACTAACACCTCCAGACTATCTAGTCTGGAGGTGTTGATAATGATCGGTCACTTAGAACGGAAGAGAAGTAGAGGAAGAGCGCCTATCCGGTGGATAAACACAGTAGAGGCATATGCAGGACCCAAGGCCCAGGCTTGCCTGCAAATGGCGCTGGATAGGAGTGCCTGAAAGAAAGTGGTGTTAAGCGTCTGTGGTAATCACGACCCTCAGCAATGAGGATACAACTGGAAAAAAGATCTATTACAGGATATTACGTTATAATCTTTATTATGATAAGATTTCACTAGACTTATATTGACCGGGATATAGACCGTGATTACCTTTTGTATTATTTGTGAGCTCCCGATATTTCGACGCAGTTACATGCATCATGTTCACGGGTGACTGAAGATAGCGGGTGGGTGTCAAAGTTGTGTAGACAGCGCTCTGACACAACTTTGACACCCACCCGCTATCTTCAGTCACCCGTGAACATGATGCATGTAACTGCGTCGAAATATCGGGAGCTCACAAATAATACAAAAGGTAATCACGGTCTATATCCCGGTCAATATAAGTCTAGTGAAACTAACCGTGAATCATTCAAAACTCTAAATGATAAGATTTTATTCATTTAAACTAAGTTGGTTTATTTTTCGAAGTATTATAATTATCCGTACTACTATTATACCTAAATGCGAAACTAACTTTATTTTCTGACTCGACGGTCTGTTACTTTATACAAACTTTACCATTTTAATTAATCATAAATTCCTCAACTATTTATAATATGTACCTACAAATTTGTACGGAACCCTCGGTGGGCGAGTCCGACTCGCACTTGTCCGATTTTCTAGGAAAATAAATGATGATACATTTTATCGAGGCCTAAAGAAAAAAAAACCTGCCAAGAGCATGTCAGGCCATGTTCAGTAGCGTTCCGTTCCGTAGGTTAGTAACAATAGACAGCTTTGAACTGAGGCTGTTAGTTAATATTATGTGCATAAAAAGCAAAAGGGAGTCTCATCACAGCACTTGTATGTGTTTTTACCAAGAAAAAAAGAATGCAAAAACTCAAAAACGGTAACCGATCATTTTCGCTTTAGTTTTCATAGAAAGATTTTATTGAGATTTACTTTCACAAGTTTTATCATAATTTCTTATCATACTTGATCAAAACATGGTTGTATATCTAATCACTTTGAAATACCTATCCAATGACATCCTACGGCCCACACCTTAGGGTTGTAGTGGAAAAAAAACCGGCCAAGTGCGAGTCGGACTCACACATGAAGGGTTCCGTACCATTAACTATAAAAACGGTCACCCATCCATGTACTGACCCCGCCCGACGTTGTTTAACTTCGGTCAAAAATCACGTTTGTTGTATGGGAGCCCCACTTAAATCTCTATTTTATTCTGTTTTTAGTATTTGTTGTTATAGCGGCAACCGAAATACATCATCTGTGAAAATTTCAGCTGTCTAGCTATCACAGATCACGAGATACAGCCTGGTGACAGACAGACAGACGGACAGACGGACAGATGGACGGACAGACGGACAGCGGAGTCTTAGTAATAGGGTCCCGTTTTTACCCTTTGGGTACGGAGCCCTAAAAAAACCCACTGAGTATAAGGAGTATGCCGTGATTTTTTCTAGTTTGTATTTTACCTTTTTGTCGGCTTGATTAATTTATATGCCCCTGCTAAATTGCAGGGACATATAAAGCTTTCAAGCACTAATGAGCATTGAGCTAAGCTGCGTTCCTAGTTGACTAAGTACGGAACCCTATAAGGACTTAATTTTTTTGTTGCAGAACTCTGAGAGCGGAAACGAGACAGTTTCATTCCTGCGCTGGACTCCGCGAATGGAGCACGACGGTCGAGTACTGACCTGCCGGGCTACTCACGCCACCTTGGAACACGTCACAATTGAAACAACAAAGTCGCTTAATTTGCATTGTAAGTCATACCTTTTATTACAATATTTACCTACATAGCCCCTACAAGCAAGTTTAATATACTTGTATTGTAGTTTGCCCCGAACTCTGACCTTTCAATTTACAATAGAAACACTATACAGTAAAACGTGGCATTACAAAATAAAAACGCACTTTTAGAATGTTAGTTCTTTGGTTGGCGAATTGAATAACGTAGTGCCGTAATAATAAAGCGGTCTATCTCCCAAAGAGATATAAAAACTGGGCTTCGATCGATAATACTCAAGTTTAAAAAATATTTGTGAACTATATCTTACCAAAAAATCTTCGAAATGCACAAATGTGTCACTAGCTGATAGGACAGGTATTTGCTAAATTTAATGTTTCGCTTCGCTTCGCTTAGCTTGGTCGATTATATATTATGTATGTTTAACTATAATAATGACCACACGTATCGTATCAACCGTGTATATTTAAATTATTAAAGTATATCAGCTAAAAGCAAGTTAGAGTTGCTGCACGCGTGCGCCCATGAGGGACAGAACATAAGTAATGAGAGAGAATTAAAAATACGTTTCAACATTGCTGACAAGTGACAACATATCAAAAACGACTTACGTAATTTAGTCTGGTTCATTGTTGCCTACCAAGCTTAGGAGGGGAAAAACTGAGGACTTCCATTTTGACGAGGCACAGTAAGCAAAAATTAAAAGTGAAACTATGATAAAGACCAATGACAATTAAATAATAGCGCTTTCTGTGCTATACTTGCTTAAAGAATTTTTAAATGCGTTTCTAATGTATTATCTCTTAAATTTGAAAATTTGAAGCTTTAAACACGTTCGCCGCCGCTTTACTGCCGCCAATGCCTGACATTCAATTCGTCACTCATTGGTTGAAGTCAGCAGTTCTCGCAAATATAATATTGCGTTAGACTCCTCTTAAGTACCCACAACACAAGCCTTACTGAGCTTACTGTGAGACTAGTTCGATTTGTGTAAGATTGTCCCATAATATTTATTTATTTAAGTATTTATTCTTATTTAAGTATTTAGCATTAACGTCGCATGTGATAAAAATAAAATCACAATCTGCGAATGTTACGATATCTGATTAAGAAATTATACAAAAATGAGAAAACTTGTTTTGGTCAAGGAGTTACTATATTTAGAACAAACAATGATTTACGTGCAAAATTACTGAGAGTGCCAACATTGTCTAGTAGTTTTTTTTTTTTTTGTTGACGTTACAAAGATACTCTTCATTTTAAATATGTTGTATTGTATAGTCCGATCATTTTATGGACCGCTAGTATGATGAATTGGTAATAATTCATAAAAGTTGGCAAAAATATGTATGCAAAATTTATATTACAAACAAAATCATTATTATTATTAAAAAAAAGGTTAAGCAATACAATACTCACGTACGAGTGTTCTGTAATACTTTCATGACTTGTTTTGTGGTAATTAGTCGTGAGCTCAGTTAAGAGGATTGTTTCCTAAGTACTTACTTAGGGAAAACATGAAATCATAATCGAAAACTCACAAATTCTGAATATGTCCCTGCCCGGCTAGCACATGATTGGTGCGAGAGTATCTCGCCGCGACATAGACTACCCGTCCCCCTTTAATTCATACAGTTAGTAAAAGACGGGTAGTTTATCTAGCGGCGAGATACTGTCGCGTCAATCATGTGCTCGGCCTACACTGGTCCGTTGGTTATGAAAGGGCGTCGTCCTTACGCCACGTTAGAATACGTACTTATACTCGTAGAAACTACGTTCCCAATTTGCAACCTAAATGTTGCGTGATGTAAACCATAGTATTATACGGTTTATTATGTACTATACAATTTGTTATAAGGTTAGACAATTTGGCGACGAAGTAAGTGGTTTGAAATAGTTTTGTTTAAAATATGGCGTATTCACATTGAGCACACGAGAATTTTTTGTGTTCCTCGTAGGCTGTATGTAGTAATATTTTAACGAGCACATAAATCACAATAACTTACAATGTTTGTATTTAGGTAAATATCTCCATGCAAAATTGTATGTATATTATTTCGTACCGAAACTAACCGGTTACCGAGAGCCACAAGTTAAAATCTCGTCTGCCTACTGGCGTACTGGCGATATATTTTCCAATTTTCTCTTTATTTGAAAGTTCACAATTTAGTTACCAGACGTCTATATTGAGTACATAAATATAATCTATAAATTGAAGTGTCAAAGCATACGTAATTTGAGAAGAAGTCTGTTAGTATGTTTATAGTTATGTTACAAAATCAGAAATTAAAAATGTTGTACTGATTTATATAACCGCTATTATTTACAATGTTTCTGTCAATAGATATACCTATCGTGTCCCTACAATTGGGCTCCAAACTGAACCCTAATGACATAGAGGAGGGAGACGATGTATACTTTGACTGCAGCGTACGAGCACATCCACAAGCGTACAAAGTTGTGTGGGAACATAATGTAAGTAAAAATGACTTTAGCATTTAAATTTTTTATTTTACTTATTAAATATATTAATAACGGGTCACTCACGTATTTTGAGTCGAAAAACGCTCGACATGTTTCACTCCGTACCGACGAGTGTCATCAAGAGCTTGCGTTGACGATGACGGACCGGCGCAGACTGTGGGCCGCAAGAATTAGCTAATAGCTAGTACGCGACCATGATGCGGTAGCCCTCTGCGCCCGATGACTCGGCGCGGGATTAATATACTTAATATCTGTGTCTCACGGAAGTTTTGTTATAAAAATTTTATTTTACTTAATTTTACCAGCCTAACTAAGGTCGTTCGCAAAAACGATTCTCAAAAGTAAAATAAATATGTCTTAGCAATATATTATTGCTCTTATCATCTATATCATAAAATCGAAAAACCAGAACCGGATAAAAAACGGGAAGTAACGAGTAGGCGCTTGGAGCCTTACAAAATTCTAAGAAATTTGTTTACACGTTTCTCGAATACGACACACGTATTATGAGAAAAAACTTTTTAAATATATTATCTAAATATGAGAATAGAACAAAAGCATAAAAACCAAAAACTATTAAGATAACCTAAGAAAGTGCGTTAAACGATGAAAAGTATGAAACTGAACTGGTTTTTTTTTGTAGAATATGAGTTTGAGCCCAAATAACGAAACACGTGTCCATTACTTTATCATGTTCTCCAACATAATAATCAAACCAGTAATTATCTAGCAATTTGCTTGAACATAACTTTCTACAGAAGTTAGAGGGTTTGGTCACTTTTCAATACTTTGGAGGACAATTTCTCCCAATAGGTTGAGTTTGGGTAGTTAAAAATACGTGTCTGTTATTTTAGACTGCTCTATAATAACATATATAAAAATTAATCAAATCGGAGCCGGACAGTTGGGTAACTTTCCTTCATCATAAAAAAATCTTACAAGTGCGTGTCGAACCACGCACGGCGTGATTGAGGATTCCGTACATCTTTTACAAAGTACAAAAGCCAAACGTGTTTTTAATAAGAAAAATAAAAAAAACTCAATAATTTATCAACATTATCATATTCAAATTAATGTTTGTGGAGTATTTTTTTCTCAATTGTACGCCCGGTTTAAAAATTATACGTTGATTTTTACCGAATTATTTACTTATGTTATACGTACCTATTGGAGTCCCCCATGTGTATTTTATTTTATCCTCTGAATTAAGTAGCAATTAAGTAGCAATACACCTTTGTCCCAAATTTCAATATACCTTACAGTGTTGAGAAAAATGGGTCTGACATACGGACAGACGAACATGACGAAACTACAAGGGACATAACATAACAAATCAAACTGATTTCTGTGTTCATTTTGGTTATGTAACCCTAAAAAGTAACCAAATTTAGAATGAGAAGCCGTTGTTTATTGTAAGTCAAAAAGTAAAATCACAATTTCAATTTTAGGGTCAAATTATGACGCATAACCAGCGAGCAGGCGTGATAGCTGGTCAGGCCCACCTCGCTCTACAGGGGGTCTCAAGAGAAAACGCCGGCAAATATGTGTGCACCGCATCCAACGTCGAAGGCGACGGACGCTCTGCGCCTGTTACCTTGCAGGTCATATGTAAGTAGCAAATTATCTTAAGGCAACTGCACAATTTGCCTCTTAAGGTACGTATAATGAAAATGTACAGCACAACATCTTCAAGTATCTACTCTTGTTTTATTATGATGATATTTACGATAAAACGGTTAAAACAAGCTAAACGAAAAGAAAAATAATATGCGTTTTTATTGTTGTTACCAAGATATGGATAATTGTGGCTTTCCATCAAGAGAAGCAATCATTCTATCAGAATTTCTGTTGGAATTTCAGATAAAAAAGTCCTTATTGCACTTGGAGCATAAAGACCCTTCTGTGATGGAAAGCCACATATATTCTGCGTATTCTGCTGCGAATGTATTCTCTATTGTGTATAATATGTCGCGCATATTTTGATAATTTGGCTGCATTTTAGTTCAGGCAAACTATGGTACGTAAAGATGTAAAAGGTACAAATTATATTATTCATCCGAAACTATATTACACTTAGCACCACTTGCACCATCTCGGGGTTAACCAGTTAAACCTGGAGTTACCATGGTTACCAGTACAATTTGACAATGGGTTAACGGTTTAACTGGTTAAGCCTGGGTTAGTGCAAGTGGCGCTAAGGGTGACTGCTATAGTTATTGGCCCCTCCATAGTAATTGGCCACTTGGTACAAACCAGATAGAAACAAGGCAATAGAAGCACAGAATAAGTGAAGGGTTCACGGAAAGAACATGTCTAGTCACTTTAGTAACATTTTCCGTGACTAGGTCTTTTTTAACTAAAAAAAAGTCGTGTTACATATATTATACAGTGGTATCAAAGATAGAACTATAGTCCATAAAGAGCTCTACATTTTGAGATGAAAATCTCATTTTCCGTAAAAAGTGGCCAGACATGTTCTTTCCGTGTACCCTTCAAGTAATCCCATCAAAAACATTATTATGTAAAAAGATGCAAGTCTCGCAACGCAATTCTTCTAATACAAAAAAGTTTTGAGATGTAATGTGAAACCAAGTCGGTTATGTTAGTCAGTGCCAGGGGAGTTAAAACCGTATCTGGTATGTGCGTGGGTCTGTGAAAAGTACCTAAGAATTATGATGATCGTGAGTGAGTGAGTGATGTCAGTGACAAAACTAAGGAACACTAGACTTATATTGACCGGGATATAGACCGTGATTACCTTTTGTATTATCTCTGTATGGTCTATATCCCGGTCAATATAAGTCTAGTGAAACTAACCGTGAATCATTCAAAACTCTAAAAACTAAGGAACTTTGACGTGCAATAATTCTTAAACTACAAGTTCAAATTGAATGTTCTTGGGCATATATTTAAGCCATATTATGCCCTTTATGTCACTGAAAATTCAGGGTTCTAGCTTTAGCCAGCTCAAAATTACAGGACGTCAAAAATGGCCTGAATGGCTTCGAGAAAAGGATGGTACGGCCGTGCCTCTTTGTTTTGCTCGACTTGGCGGGGGCACTGCTGTGCCCCCAGATAGTATTATCATACAGAACGGTCACGCACCGCCCCGCCCCGATTCGAATTACCTCGCCCCGCGACAACAAATTGACGAGCTTTTGGCGAACGCTCAGTACTGTTTTTAAGCAACTTACACAATGACGCATGACGCGTGTACAGACACTACAGACATGCCGTTCACATTCACACATAGAAACGCAAATAATTTTTGATGTATGGCGTGTCCGCCCTGTGATAGAAGTCTTATTAACAAGTGTGGGAACAAATAAAATTATTTTATTAAATATTTTTGATTTGTGTTCACTTTTTCTTTAATATATGACATCTATTACAGTTTTTAGAAATCTTATTGTTAAGAGTGGCCAATTAAATATGGAGTGTCCAATAACTATAGCATTCATTTTTTTTGCTACGTAACAGGTACTACGTGCACAATTAATAAACATTTTAACTCCACATAATAATCATAAAAGATTAGTAAAAAAATATTTTAAATTAAAAAAATCACATACTGTCTCACATGGTCATATCTGGTAGAAAACATAAAGTTTGACATGTAGTCATCTTTTACAATTAGAATCAAATAGGTGTGGAAACAAGTCAAACCCTCGCCACCTCTTTTATATCACTATTTCTGTTCCAAATTGCAGTTTTGTATATTTTTGTAATAAAAGCTACAATAAAATTGCTAAAAACAAATTATTGTATGATTATTTCATACAGAATTTCATATGAATTTTTATGAAGGAATAATATTGTGTGAATACACATTCTAATTTACGGTTAGATAAGTTCAAGTGCAATAACAACACCCATCTCACTTGAAACTAGAAAGCCAGACATGCCGCAGTATCCCCTGCAGACACTTCCTTAGCAACCGAGTAGGTAGGATTTGTAACAAACTGCCAGAAAATGTGGTCGGCTCACAAGGTCAACCAGTTAAATAAAAAATAACTTAAACAAGCACATATACGTGTCTTCTACAATGACAATGTTACTCAACAATGACATTACTGTAGTTATTGTGGCTGCCTATTTATTAAAAAATTATAAAATAAAATATACCCAATTTTTTTAAATATCCAACGATAACCTAAACACTGTAGCATTGAAACGAAAACAAACATTTTCTCTCTACGTTCATGTCTTTTATTTTTTAAATACATTGTTATTTATAATAAATATTAATATATTATTTTCGCACTTTGTCCGTCCGTTTAATAGTGTGTTTCCGTTAAAGACCCAGGCTACATTGACTCCTTAATTGTTTAAAAAATGTTTAAAGAGCCTAAGTACGAGTTAAGTACTAGTTTAATGAACAGCCTTTCAACTGAAACAAAATTAAACTCACTTAGATCCTAAAAAAAGTTTGCAGAAAAGTTGGCCACAGAACTAAACTAGGCTAACTTCGCCCCATTGAGAAGTTCTGGCTCCAGATGCCGAATCCTGTGATCGATTTCACAAGTTTTGTGCACGAACTAGCTCCGAAAGTGCATGAAAACGTCTGGTTTATGCTTCATACGAATAATGCACTTGATATATTATGTATATACGGAATCAGAAGTACGTAAGTACTTATGTTTAATAATAGTAAATACTTGATGCTTTCAGATGAAAAAGTTAGAATTTTAATAAAACACCAGAAGTATTCACAAGTAGATACATAAACTGAAATAAATAGTAGTGTGTCTACTTGAAAAAAAAAAACACAAATTAATAGTTATTTGTTATACAAGGGTGCAAAGTTGTATTTTACCCGCGAGTGTTTTAACACACGAGAAGTAAAATACATTTGCACCCGTGTGTAACACAAAACTTTTCCCCTCACTATAGCGAGGAAAGTGCAACATCCACAGGCGTTAGATCATCTTCGTCAACTGGAATCACTCATTTTTTTACGATATTATAACAAAAAACTCTGGAAATTCTGTACGTGAGAAGTCATTAAGTAAAATTTTTGTTGACAATGTTGACATTTCTGACGTATGAAATGTCAATGATGCGTTTTGAAATTGCATCGACTTAACTTGTGCGTTCAGAATTATATTTAACATAATTATTTAAAAAAAAAACGTTTATTATGGAATTTTAAGGTTTATGACTTAAAATCATTAAATAAGGCTAAATCTGGTATTTTTTATTAGATTCTCAAACCATTTATTTAATGATAATTAATATCGAACGAACCATTATTATGAGAGTTTTACGTTTTGTTATCTGTTAAGCTACTTAAACACGCTCCATCCAGGGTCAAATTACTTTCCCCACTAGTGGATAAAATGCGTTTTTCCCCGCTTGTTTTAAAGGATAAAAGACGGCTTTCCGAGCTAGTGAGGGGAAAAATATTTTTCATAGAAAATAATTTAATTTGTTCTTAAAGTAGATACATATTACATAGTCGTATTAGTATATTGTTTTTTGTTTATGCTATTCTTTATTGCAGATAACAAGATCCACATTACATTTAAATCACGAGCACTATTAAAATAACAATATATAGGTACATTAAAATTATTAAAATTAAATTAATATAAATTAAATTAAATTAAAATTTCCGTCATATAAATCAAATAAGTAAAAAATAAATATTTATATAAATAAATATTTTTGATTTTGATTGAATCAAATAAAAAGGCACAATTAATTAGGCAGGTATAATTTCATTTAGGAATGTTTGTTTTTGTATCAGAACGGCTTGAAGAAAAGTACAAAATGTGCAAACATTTCTGTTCAGTTATTACTTACTTACTCCTCTGGCGCAGCGACCCAAAGTGTGTCTTGGCCTCCCACACGACAGTTCGCCACTGATCCCGGTCCTGTTCAGTTATTGATTGAATTTTAATATTGAGTGCGAAAATTTCAAGTTTATATTATCGTTAACATTTTGCATGAATATTAAATCAATATGAACATGAAAGCGCATATTTTGAAAGGCATATTAAAATATTTATAGCAATATTTCACGGCAAAAAAAAATCATTCCAACCCCGTTATCAATATCAACAGCAATGAATAAAGCGCAAATTTTAAGCCATATTTATTAAAGGCAGCTCCCAACAGTACAATATTACGATAAATATTTAAGGCGAAGTCCACTGAAACTGTGAGAAACAGTATTTAACGACCCAAGGGAAATTATATTTTATCACCTCTGTTCTACAACGTTTATAATACCTTCAGTAGGTAATTTCAGAGCACTCCAACAAATAATTTAATAAGCACCATCAATTTATATCTAACAAAAATGTGTTGTTTCAGGAAGTTTTTTTAGTGTAAAATTTTAGTACTTTAAATCAGCACCTTTAGGTGCCGCATTGAGTTCCAAGTAAAAACTGGAACAAAACTGAAAATTTACGTTGATTAATGATACAGGAATAAGTTACGGCTGAACATTTAATTCTTAAACATACGCTTAATTATTACCGACTACACTGGGTACCAGATTATTGTATTGTCATATAATATTTAATCAGCTTTCATTTAATATCACATAATTATGTAAGTGTATACGCAATCAACTGTTTGGGTGCACTTTGTATATTATTTTTAATAAGGAGATATGCATTTGAATTGATGATGTCATTACCCAGAAAGTTGTGTTTTAGAGGCCTATTAGTATCATGAGTATCATGACTAACAAAATGTTAAAAGTCGGTTCTGGATACCAGATCTACAACACAATTGGCATTGAAAAAACCAACTTCATAACTTTGGCAGCATGTGTCTTATGACTTGTAACGTCTATGTAGACTAAATGAGACTCATTTTGATGCAAATTTAGTCTGCTAAAACTTTTCTTACTTTCGCCGTAACATAAATCTTTAAATAGTAGGGAAAATTGTCAAAATCAAAAATATTAAGTACTCAGTAGGCTTTCAAGGACAGACTCTTGAATTTAACAAGAACATTACGTCAGTAAGTAACATATAACAAACTAACCAACTCTTATTTAACGCAAGGCACCACTCCTTATTTGAAACGCTTTCAATAAACTATCAAGAGGCCGGTGTCGATTTTGGAGCAAAAATTTAAAATTGATAGATTTAGTCGTTTAAATTATACACGTTTTGTTGCGTAATATCTAAATAACAAGTATTGGTTTCTATTAGCACGTCTTCTCATCTTGCCTTTTAATAATGAGGTCGCGAGCGTGCGTCACCGGTAATATATGAAGAGAAGGGGCAGTTTTTAAAAAATCATCAAAAAATTCTAGTGGTAAATTATACAAATTGATGTATAAGAATAGTTTCAGCAAATGTTGTAGATTGTTTAAGTATCAAAATTACTTTAAAATTAAGTCGATATTCAGAGAAATTGTCACTTGTTTTGAAGTAATTTCTGGAGAAAATTGAATTCGTTTAACTTTCATTTCCCCGAATTCTAAGTCAATAACAAAAATGTAATCTGATAAAGGTCAAGTACAGAATATGTGTAATACAAATTTACCATTTTTAGCAGTCCAAACTCTACGAAATTTACAAATAAGAGCTACAAAATCAGTGCTTTACGCGCGTTTACCTAAAAGTCCATCAGAAAAAAAATCATTACTAATTTAGTGAGGCTGTGAGTCTGTTTTCAAAAAAATGATCTGACAAAAGGCAAGATAAAAAGACGTGCTAATAGAAACCAGTACTTTTTATTTCAATTAGGTAACAAAAGGTGTACAATTTCACCGACTAAATCTATCAATTTTACATTTTTGTGACTAAAATCGACACCGGCCTCTTAATATAAGCGTTATTGAACAAAATAAAATAGTTCTTTCGTCACCCTAATTAAATAGTTACTTGTACTTGTACTAATTAAGTAGTTCTTTGTAAACTATTTCATTTCTAATTGGGCAATCTAATAATACGAAGTCGTTACCTGAAAACACAACTGAGTCCTGCATTTGAAGTATAGAATAATTCTAAGTATATGGTTATTTCGAAGTTTTTGCAAAAAACCGGTTCCGATCCCTGCTACTTGTATCAAAAACAATGAACTTACCTTTCAGTATTACCTTTACAAGAGGTGATAGGAATCTCTAAATTAATTTTTCCACTAAATCCCTCACGTGCTGTCATACAGACAGTTCACGGCTTCACACGCCATTGCAAGCAAATTGAATTCACATGTATTCTAACCGCATGACTTGCAAATAATAACAATACCTACATTTGAGACACACCGATTGTCAATACGACGGAATTGCTTTGTAGTAAAATTGACAAATACATTTACTGTATAGTCTCTGTTGTAACGTGTACCAATTTGTAATGTGATTTGTATTCATAAGATATTACAAGCTATATTTGATGTCGTGACACTTGCATACTTTGGGGGACAATCTTATAGTGATCGGACTGATAAAACTGCAAACACTGATGGCATGCAAAGTTTTGCACACTTAGTGTGCTGCTTTCAGTAGATTTAAAGCAGAAACCTGTAAGCTCCAAGGAAACTCATGTATTACTTTACTGAAATAATAAATCATTCTTTCTCTAGCTGTAGGTAGATTTAAGCACCTAAGGTATTATGATTTTTGTTTTTAGTGGTGTGCTATTAAGATGTAATAGTGCAATGTGCATTGCTATTTATGTCTTTAGACTGAGTCGGAATATAACCACTGTTACATTGTCATGGTTACCTATCTCAACTTCGAAAAACTTAATTATGGCTATTAAAACGCTGATATCTCTTTTTTTGTTGACATTCTCAAGGGCCTAAATATAATTTTGGAGGAGGCCTATACCCAAACAGGGGTTCTTGCAACAGAACCATATTATTAAAACAATAACTAATGTATATACACAAACACTTTTAGAGTATGAAGCATTATTTTTATAAAGTAAAAATTGTATATAGAAGTTAGAACAAAAATAAGAAAAAATATACTAACATTAGAAAATAGTAATACTTAAATAACTAACATGAAAGCTGTAATCTTAAGTGCAAGCAAGGAATAAAAGGCTTTTTTATTTATATTTTTATTTATACATAGTATAAAACAAAGCCGCTTCCTGCTGTCTGTCTGTCCCTATGTATGCTTAGATCTTTAAAACTACGGAACGGATTTTGATGCGGTTTTTTTAATAGATAGTGATGCTGATGTATAATACATTAGCATTGCACTTGTGCGAAGCCGGGGCGGGTCGCTAGTAAGTTATAAAGTAGAAAAACATATAAGTATGTTTTATATATTTTTTAAATCTTCACCCATTTATCTTTTTCACTTTAAAAGTAAAATTTAAAAAAAAACATAAAAAAGTTTTTTTTTCTACCACGTTACGAGTATTTATAAATCACACGTTCAAACAGTGTGAAAACAATTACTTATTTAATTATTTTTATTTAAAAATCAGCAAAATCATTTCTTTTTTAGGTTTCATACGACATTAAAATTTTCAATGTGGTTGAGCACCCCATTGTAGTTGAGATAAAATTACAAACCCGGAATTATTTTATCAGCATAAAGGTGTAACAAAATAAGTAGTGGGGACAAGTCGCGTGCAGCAGCTAGTGGCTTATAAAAAATTGCCGAACCGTTTTCGATCAAGTCAAAATCAGATAAAAAATTGTCGAAACATAATTTGTACACTAATACACACACACTTGACACATAATAAAATAAAAAAGTATTTATTATTCCAAATCTTACATAACTTGCAGTATTTTGTTGTAGTTTTTTCTTCCCTTACATTATATACGAGTATTTCTTTCAAACTAGCATGCATTTAAGAATAGTTTTATAGTGTTCTAAAATTATTGTTTTTAATAAATTATTATTTTTAATTACATTCGTGTAGTTATATTATTATTCCATTGTTTATAAATTGTCCATTTAATTGAGAAAATATTGTTTTTACAGAAGAATAAAATAAATATGTCATATTTTTTTTAATTCAAATTTAAAATTTACCTCGACGGGTAAAAGCATATCGCCATGATGACATTGCCATATTTAACTTTACTAGGGTACACAAAATCACGTATTTTTTATTTATTGTAGATAAGCCCGTGTGTAAGAAGAAAGCGCCGGCAATCGTTGGTGCAGCACTGCATGAAGCGGCCAGGGTGACTTGCGAAGTGGACGCTTACCCGGCACCGAACAACTTCCAATGGACGCTCAACAACTCCATGGGGACTGTGGAGCTGGAGTCGGTATGTTAATGTTATAGCTACAGTATTAGCCTCCAGCATTGAGAATTATCCTAAAGTAACCCTATGTAGTTTTATTTCTTTTTACCCCGACGCCGCCGTACAAACTATACTTATAATATTTAAATCTTAATTATTTATTCACTCTAATCAACATTTTTGTATTCGGTTAAAGCTTGTTAGCTGATGATAAATCGAGGCGGCTGTAGTAATAATTGCAACTTTAGCAACTTACAAAAAAATACATGTACGATATACTTATAAAAAAAGTTAAATAAATAATTATCATAAATTCATAATTTAGGTACACGTTGCTAAAGCTTTGTTATTTACTTACTTCTACCGCTTGTTTTAATCAAGTTAAAGCAGATCCTTTAAAAACTCTAAATATTTGCTACTTCAGGTAAAATTCACGACAAAGAACGGCCAATCGATTCTTACGTATACACCTACTGCGGAAGGGGACTACGGATCTTTATCATGCAGAGCTACAAACTTAGCTGGTCAGCAGATAGAACCCTGTCGATACACGCTACTGCCAGCAGTGCGGCCCGAGCCACCTTTCAATTGTTCTTCCTTGAATGTAACGGAAGATTCAGTTGAGCTGCGATGCATGGCGGGTAAGTTATTAAGAAGATAATTTTTATCACACTTGCCTAGATGATAGTAATTTTAAAAATGGTTTTGTTTACTGGCATAAAAATCGTTATACATAAAAACCGTGATGTGCTGACATAAAAATCATTTCATAATTACACCCATGGCTTAATTTTTGACTTAGATGGGTTTTGACTAGCAACTGGAATTTTGTACGAAAGTTAGCAAATACAGACAAAATTACGATACGTGTTATCCAGTTTCATAACAAGAAATTAAAATCGGAAGCGGACTCCTGGATATTGCGTTTCTCCACGTGTCTCAAGATATGGCATAAGTGAGAAAATCAAAACATAGCCTTATTTAGAAATGGCAAATAATGATGTGTGCGATGTAAACCAATTTACTTTCATTACTTCGTAATTTCGCACTTTTTAAGGAAAACCGTGAATATTATCAACAGTATATATTTAAATATTTTATTTATATCACTTTCAAAATCAAACTTGATAATCCAACATTACAGTAAATTAATTATTAGAGCCCCCCCTCTGAAACGGTCTGAACCCTACAAAGTGCGAAAAATATTTATAAAGGTCACAAGGTAAAAATATGTGCTGTACAGTATCCGTGACTCCGTTCATTGGGCCTTTAAAAAAGAAAGAGAACCCGGCAGCGAAATAATACATATACTTATCCTACATGGTAATTAAAAATTAAATTTATCACATAAATCTAAAAATTATTTTCAAATTCCTATAAAAGGATACCCCACTCGACATAGTTCGTCGATTTGCATTTTTTTTATTTTTCAAAATATAACGTAATATTGTCACCATAATGTTTATTTTTAAAGTCATGTCATTAGTGACATTCAGACAATTAAGACAAATCGATTGACATAAGAATCATCAAAATCCGTCAAAGCGTTGGTGTCTAACTAGAGAGCACCGAAACAGCAAACATACTATATCGCGACCACATGCTCCATTTCGTCGCGCTGTCGGGTGTAAATAGCCCTTGCCCACCTTCAGGGCTTGTTCTTTATTCATACCTTCACATCATAAAATCAGTAACATAGTTTAGTCGTGAAGAGCTAACAAGAGTACAAACAGAGGAATGGAAGCCAAACAAATCAACAACGATCCAATTTAACTGAAATGTGAATTGCGGGAAACTCAATTGAAAAGTTAGTAATGCAAAACACATTGCATTGCTTCGCTCTGTTGCGCGATTTTCTAAGGCCTAGTGTACAATGAATACCATTTGTTAATAAAATATCACGAGGTCTTATCTGGTGGCGTTAAGGTCGATCAACGTAATTTGTAAAAAACCAGAAAACACGAATTTTTTTTACAAATAAATTGGCCAATTGATCAAAATTTTCTCAGGTCTATCATAATTACCTATATAAACAAACTAGGGTAGTAGAAAAGTCGGCAGTCCATTGTTGGTCTAAAACAGGAATTCTATGGATGTTTTTTTTGCTGCTATATAATATGTTATGGATGTGTTTCCCTACTAAATACTTAATAATTAAAAATTAATTTTAATTAGCATATAGTGAGGGCTCGATGAGACTATTTTTAGTTTTGAGAGGGGTAATTAAAATTTATTTAAGTTTCTATTGTTTCTTTTGATTTTTGGTGCTGTCGGAGTAAAGAACTCTGTATGTTTCCTAACAAATTTGCATGATTCAAGGATGTACTCGTACATTGACGGTAGAATTAGTATTTGGAGTTTCTTGACAAGAGGTCGGCACGACTCTATTTGATCAGAATTTGTTATCATTCTAACACATCTCTTCTGAAGAATGAAGATCTTACCCATGTCAGCTCGACTCGAATTAATTTATCCAATTCGAATTTGCCTATTACTCATTTCTACAAATGAAACTTTATTTATCAAAAATAAGCATACCTTATTTCTCTATGGTAAATTAATGTACTAATGTATAATTGTATATCGTCACCTAGTTTGGGGATATGTCGATATATGTAAGATTATCCCCAAATATTTATTTATATATCTACACTAAGCTTGCTCTGACACGTTGCGGTCTGATAACTAAAGCTATTCGATTGAATTCAACCAATGATATCTAATTGAAATATAATTATAAGTATTTATATTATAAAATTAGACGTATTTAGTTTTGATTTGCTTTCAGCACATTTTATTGTATCTCATATTTAATGAAGTTGGACAACCAAAAGACAGTTTTAGTTGAAAGCTTATTTAGATTTAGGTACACTTTTCATTTGTCGTTGTCTGAGAACACGTTTCTGCCATATCCATTTATGAGCAAAATAGTTTTTTAATAATTCCTAAAATAACATAAAATATGCTATAATTGACACTAATCGGTTTAAAAAAAATATATATTTCAAAAATGTGCCATATCCGCATTTTACTATAGGATAATTACACTATCTTAACGGAAAATTATCGCAAAAATTGTGACATATCCAAAACTGTGTCATGTCTAAATTGTACGTTTAACACAATTATACTAATTCAAAACGGATATGACACTAATAAAAATGCTTTTATTTCATAATTACCACTATATTAAAAATATTTGTATAGTACTATATAATAAATATTAAACATATGTGCCTAAATGATAAATAAGTTTAATATTTCCTAAATATGGAAAGTTTTTGCTCCTTTTAGCTCTCCTGCAAACCAATATAAGTGGCGTATGGCAAAAACGTATTCTCACGCGACGTTATATTGTACCAGGGAAGCTCACTTATCTCTGCAGCTTACTGTACATAGTGAGTATGAAGAATAGCAACGCCATGTGCAAGTGCCAAATCAATATCGATGAATGATAAACGATAATTAATCGGATAATAAGAAACTGCAATATTAAAAAAGTGTTATACTTATTAAAAAAAACTATAATGTCATACCTTATATGGTTCAAATTATTCTCAAATTATTTTTATTCAGGTTACGATGGTGGTCTGCATACACTGTACTTCGTCGAGGCATGGGAGCACGGCACGCTGTTGACGAACGCTTCTGCTATTTCTCCGGTGTGGAAGCTGCGAAATCTGGGCTCTGGGAAAGCCGTGAAACTAGTTTTCTACGCAAGTAACGCTAGAGGGAGATCGGAAACGATGACGCTAAGGGTGCTAACATTATCTCGGCTAGCATTACATACTGGTGAGGTTTACTTTAAAAAAAAATTGTTGAAATAAAACCTATAAAGTAAACTGAAATAATTAAAACGTTTAAATTGATGATTATTTTTGTCTACAACAGAAGCAAAAACCATAAACAGCAGCAGTATGGAAGCGGGTTGGGCTTTAGGAATTGTAGCGGGGACAGTGGGGACTCTGGTTGTAGTCGCCGTCATAGCCCTGCTTGCGAGGAGGAGGCATCATCGACCCATGCAGTATGAAGGTATGGAATGAATATTAATTTTTTCACAAAGTAACAAAGGCGAACACAAAGAAAAAAAAATATTCATGTGTTAGCTTTTGCGTTGCTGCCAAAAAATGAATGTAGGAATGTTTTATTCCGCAAAAATATAATATTATGCTGTAGGACCTTGTTATCACTAACTCATGTATATAGTTCACGGCTGTATGATCACCTTGCATCTGTCACCTTTATTATACTTTTGCTTTTCGATTGGCGTTTGTCCATATACGATAACCATCTTGACTACGACCAATGTTCTGACAAAAATCGATAAAAGCCGACTCCACTGTAATTAGTAGATTATTAACCAAGGGATGAAAGGCACTCATTTCTGCCGAGGTATTTTGTAGTCCGAGACTGAAATGATGCCTTTCACCCAAGTTAAACACTCTACTTTTCATTTCGAATACGAGGAAAGTAAAATGCATGTGTTTTTTTAAAAACATGACTAAGTATAAATTTTACAGTATTTCTTGAGGGTAATTTCAATAAACAATTTAGGCAAAAGTATCGTTATTTATGGAATGGGGAGTCAAATATCAGAATGAAAATTGTATAACAAATCCATTTAAACTCAAAATTTCATTGCTTATCGTAAATAATTAAAAAAAATCGTACTTCGAACGTAAAATGCCCTAGTGCTGACACGTATCATTTTCTGCACACCTTTTAGAACAACAATGAGCCTCTTTCAGAGCATGAGAAATGAAAAAATATGATTATCAAACCAAGCAATTCTAAATTACTTCGGTTTAGAGCATGAGCGGGAATAGGTGCAGATTCGTCGCGTGGCTGGCATTTTTGAGCACCTGTTCTGCCTTCACTGCATTACAAAATGTGATTTATGCCCCACTGCATTTCTACTGAAATTGCAGATGTTTCGTCACATGCTTACGACAGTTTTATTTAGTTTTCAGCTATCCCGCTTGGGAACGACTGACGTACGTTAAAGTGAGTGTGGAAAAATGTATAATTTTGTTGCCAGAGGAATACTAGGCAAAATATTGCCATTACTTTATGCGGAAACTGATGTACAGTAGCGGAAAATAATCTATCATATTATTTCACATACATTTGCATATTTTTTTGGTAATTTCTCAAAAACGGCTCTAGCAATTTCGATGAAATTTACAATATAGGAGCGTATGAAAAGATCAATTCAATCAACATTTTTAAAATAATTACTTAGTAGTGTATGTTGATAATGAGTAATGAATAATGATTCTATTTAATTTTCAAACTAGACGCTAACGAGGGTGAAAAAGCGATCCAGCTACGTTTTATTGTTGGTAAGATTCGCTTTTGAGTGTTTCAAATAAAACATTTAATATTTATAGTTTTTCACGAATTTTCTAATGAATGCCTGCATAAAAACAGCAATATGATACATTTTATGCCGCGCTAGTGTATATTAATAGTTTATAACATTGACTTGTCAATCCACTCGATCCATACTAGACGACGTGTACACCTACGAAATCTAAGTGTTGCAATGAATTTACATTTTGCTAAATAATACATAGCACGTTTTGGCACACATCGAGGTGTGAGAATGTATTTGTCAATCGTGGTAACAAAATAAATATTGCCGTATTTATTTCTGGATTCAATAACTAGAAAATGAAATAACAAATCTAACAAAAAATACCTAATAAATAGGTACATCTCTTCTAATAAAGCAATAGTCGTTACTTCTCCTTTATATGAGTAACTCCATACATAGGTCTTCTATCGTACATACGATACGTTTCGTATTCAATATATGCTTATAAAAACGAAAAAAAAAAGGAATCATATGTACCTACCTGACTAAGGATAAGATGAAATGCCTTTTAATATGCGCTAGTAACTGATATTTGCCAAGACGATGCCAAGCCAAACTTAGTTGTTTAGGGGTTTTATTGACCGGTATTGTAACTATCGGGCGTGGCACCAACTTCAAACATATCAGTTGCTAGCGCATATAAATGGGATAATAATAATAATTGTTTTTCTCAAAAATTTCATAAAAAATATGTCCCAAAGTGCGTTGTTCTATGGCCAGTCAAAATGACGCCGTTCAGCTGAAATTAGCATAGGTATTAGTATTAGGATTAATCCAAATTTTTATGAGCTAATTCTAGACTCACCTCAATCGGTTTCATCATCAAACAATAACCACGCACCTTATTTGACTTGTTTCGTGTAAAACATGTGAAAAACTTTATGTTTAAATGTTTAAATATGAGTCACCTGCATTACTTACGTTTTGAGCTGTTCGCCTGTGGAACAGTCTACCGTTAGACATTAGGTGTGCTAAAACTCTTCATAGCTTTAAAACCTTCTGAAGAATCAATTACTTGTCTCTTCCTTAGTGTGCCGCTGTGTATATATTATATATTTTTATGTATTATGTATGTACGTATGTATGTATGTATTTCTATATATATATTGTAACACTGCAGTCTGCTCCAAGTGTTTTAATTGGAGTTAATCGCTCAGTCGGTAGATATTTGGTAGGAGAATTTGTCGGATGTTTATGTGACGAAAACTTAGTAATGTATATCTATTTATCTTAGTTATATGGTAAATACTTCTGGGCTAAGACCCATACTATTCATTTAAAAACCTTTTTCACTTGCGTTTAGCTATATTTCGAACATAAAACTTACCTTAACGGTAAGCTAAATCATACAACTCAACATTTGGACTCCTGCGCACATTTCTCGTTCTGGCAAAGAATTATAGCCCGGACACTCCGTTTGTCCGACGGCACTTATATTTGTTACTGAACTATTTCCTTTTCACTAGTAGTTTTGGTCAAAAACACAAAATTTGGGAACATATAAACAAACTACATTTGGAGTTTGTCGACTTGACAGCAGCAATGCCAAGTGACATGTACGTTTGTATCTGTATTTCAAGATGGCGGTCGATGGAGTATGGAAGCCACTCTCGTTGGTAAAGTAACATAATCATTACATTTGTAAAATTTCTATTTGGAAATGTTGTCCATATTTTTGGGCTTTCTAAATATATAATTATTTCCATGTTTGGAATTGTTGAAGTTTCTGGTTTTGTTAGTAAATTCATTTGGTAAGAACGAGTGTGTTCCGCGGGCATACGTCATTCGATGTCGTTCACTCAGAAATCTGTCAGTCGGAATGCACTTGCATTTTTCCAAATTTTCCCATCCATTTGCTGTTCAATTGGTGCATTGGAAGCATCTTGACTTTGAAGGTCGGTGCGTTCTTCCAAAATGGCGGAGGTATGTAGTCTTGTCTGAAGAAATCTAAAGTCAGTTATTTTTCTTTTTGTGTGATTAGTGCGTATAGTGATAAAATGTATTCTTGTTACAGCGTGAATCGTAAAACAAGGGATTTAATCGCCCACCCCCGTTGTAGCAATCGGGGATTCATATTTGTGATCTCGTCGTACATGTGGTATGTATTCTTATGAAATCATTATCGATGTGGACGAGGGAACATTCAGTTTTGTTTAACAAGTGTCTAATTACGTTGTCGTAAACGATTTCAGCTGCCCGTCTCGAAAATGCCGATCGGAGCCGAGGGGGAGAAGCACGTGTTCCCGGCGCTTCGATAGAAACCGGGGAAATAAACCCGTAAGTACAACTAGACACATACACACACCTTTTGGTTAAGCATTTTGCCTTGAGAAGTGAATTTCAAATAAATAAAATTAAAACCCAATTGAAATAAATTAGTTTTTGACTGAGAATTTTGTTCTCAGGGTTTCTTGGACTTTCTGGACTTTCTGGACTTCATGGACTTTCTGGACTTTCTGGACTTTCTAGACTTTCTAGTCTTGGCGGGAGTAACACATCCCGTTACAAGCCTTGAGCATGGTGGCAAGTTCTAGGCTCATATCCTGGAGACACTACAAGATCTAGGAAGAATAGTGTTTCAAGTTACGTTTAAGTACCATACATTAGTAGTTGGGTTTGATGGGAGCGGTCCCACTCCCTGTACTAAAACGTACTATTTATAACTTTAAATTTTATACCATTCGGGGACGTTGTAGGCGTTGTAGCAGCGTACTCCCAGATGTCCGGTGACCGAGCGAGATGACCTCTTAGTATTATTATATTTAACCAACCTTATAAAGTAGGTTAATGCTAATGTAAAGAAGGCGATATCTACCTAGTTAATGGTTTCCAACCTCGCTCATGTCTACTCCTGTAAGAAATTAATTATTATTTTATGTTGGTAACGCTGGTTGTCACCAGTAACAGGTATTAGATACACTAGAACCCTAAGCTTATCTTAAATTGGATAGTGTAATCTGTATAAAAATTTCGTACATTTGCTAATCGTGTGAATACAGTATATATTTTTAAGTATCTTGTATTTTCATTTGGAACCTGTCATGCGTTTGCTGGAAACTTCAGTCCAGGGCGTCCTCTTTTAAAATACTGGATTGAAGTCTCTACTCCAAAGTGGCCTGAACCTCGACCCTGTTCACATGCTCATCTAGCCGTAGGTATAATTCATATTTTTGAGCATTTTTAAATTTAAATTATAATAGTAAGTGTGGCTTTGCTCACAACAGTTCTGTGACACCTCAATGCCCGGGTCATAGATATTTCAATATATATATATATATGTATCTGATATATATTTAACTAATTGGTTGTACCTATTGGTACGTATTTATTTAATTGTATATGTATGTGTGGTCTTCTTGTTCCTGTAATTTATTCGTGCACTACCTGTTTTTTTTTAGTTTTCTGTTCTTTAAATCCTGCTAACCTAAGGTTGTCTGGAAGAGATCGCCTAGAAAGACCGCCTGTTGCTACCTTTATTACACTACAAACTAAAACTGTTTTGGAATTTTTCTTTTGTGGTGCAATCAAGTGTATTTACTTACTTAATTTTGTAGAGATCTTGACGAAATGATACGATCGTGCTGGTTTGACTAGGTTTTTAAGGGGGAGGATTTTTTTGTATATTATTTCTTTCTTTATGGCTTAAACGCATTATAAAAGGCAAATGTATTTAAAGACCTAAGATTTTTTTTTCTCGTGCTGAAAGGGTCCTGAAAAATAAGGTCCACATTGGCTCATATACAATTTATTATTCGAATATTTCAAATAATACCGCTTTGTATAGTCTTTCGATTTCAAAGGGGCCCCGAACGGCTAATCCTTTGTCTTTTGTTAAGAACGTGCCACTACCTGCAAAAAAGAGTCTTGTAATTGGCACCTGAGCGCAGGCTAGTCCAACGCTCAAAAAACCAGTGTAGGTGTGCTCTTCTATAACGCGCCTTTGTTACGCTATCGATGACACATTTTAAACTGGTTCTTTAGCGTTCGACTCGCCGGCACTCAATAACCGTAGAGATCACACACAGCCTGGCATTATATTTTTCCATTAGTTAATTTTGTATCTTACTCTAATTACCATAGAGTCGTAATTCAGTAACCGGTTAAAGCGAACCAACTATTTTTTTAAACAGGTAGGCACGCGCCGTTTTACTTAACAATAGACAAAGGATAAGCCGTTCGGGGCCCGTTTGAAGTCGAAAGTATAGTCATAATCATATTTCTCCGAAAATTGTTTCTTATATATATTTTTAATAGCTATTTGTACACTACCTACATTATTCATAACGATACCTATTCCGTTTTTTTTTAATCATAATGTTATCACTGAGAATGTACGAGTATCTGTGCCTATAATGTTATTTGTATGAATTTCTTTATTAGGTTGTAAAAAAAATAACCTCGAGGACTAAAGCGGGAGCAAAGCTGTGCCTTAGTCTTCTAACCTAACCTATCCGAGTCGGATCTGCCCCGGAAGGTCTTGTTAGCTCGCTACGCTCGCTCACTGTGAGGGTCGCAGGATTTCGGTTCTGTGAGGGTCAAAAACAATATGTCGAGAAATAATAATAATATATGCATACATTTTATTAATAGAGATATTTATGTAGAATGACATTATGAATATAATAAATTCGAATTTCCAATGAGTATAATGATCATTAGAATGTGAAATTGTATGAGATACATTTTCGGAGTTTCAATAATGGAATTTGCAAATTTATATGAACTTTGCCGCACCCGAAATAAGTAAATAACGAAACATTAAAAATAGTGTAATGATACCGTGTGAAGGTACCGAATCCTTAGGGCGCGAGTTAAATACGACCATCTTTTTAGTACAATAAGCAGACCATTAAAGTCCAAGAGAAAGCAAAGATAATTAATTGTTTTTTTTTCAGCTCCAATTCAAACGGTGAAGGCTTACATTGGATCAATTCAGAGCAACAACCATACGCCTATTCAGCCCGATGACAAAAATCCGGACGTAATACCCCTAGGGAAAGGTACGTGATTATTGGAATCGTTTCTAACCTAGTTTTTTATATTTTGATAGAAATAAATTACATATGTAATATGGCGGCATTTGCAAGCATGCGCGCAGAAACGTCAAGCATTATTATTATTATATTTGTTATATAGAGTGGGCCAGTGATAAATTCTCTTTTAGTAAGAGGTCGAGAACGAAAAGAGAATTTATCACTGGCCCACCCTATATCTAACGAACTTCTATAAAACAAACAGTGGTGGAACCAATGGAACAGCCTAAATGTATTTCAAACAAAAATGTTATATTCCCTTTTTTTAATCCTTACGATGCCGGAAATATAAAAAATATGCATGGTATGTTTTTTAATGTTTCTGGTTTACATAATTTCCTAGGTAATCGCCAAATTACATTTTATAAGGACCTTTGGAAGTAGGTACTTTAGTTTAGGTTATTTAGCTTTAAAGATAAATATAATAGTACGTTTCTTGCCTACGGCTCGTGGCAAGATATCTCGGTACTCGTGAAGTAATGACATACTTTCCGCACGTGTATCAAACGAAGTTTTTTAATACAGTTGCGAAAAAATAAGAAAAACAACAAGTAAGCAATAATAGTACATTTCGATGCTAGTGCGGAAAGTATGTCATTACTTCACGAGTACCGAGGGACGAATGAAGAATGACATATCCGCACGTGTATCGAACGACGTTTTTTAATACAGTTGCGAAAAAATAAGAAAGCAACAAGTAAGGAATGGAATTCGAAACTTTTATATTATTAATTCTGTGACACTGACATCATTGACATTGATATTACATTATTTTTCTAGCTTTTATTCGACTAGAATAGATTTAGTTATTATTATTGAACCCACTTCAATGAAAGTTTTTTTTTCAAATGCATGTTCTATAAGACAGAAACAATTGTAAATATTAAAACATTGTACTATTATTACCTAAATATCGTTATTTACGATTATTTGTGTATCGTATATTTATAAAAACAATATCGAATGTTGCCTTTGGAAACTTAAAACATTCTTGCAGTAAGAAAATACGCCTCTTCTTTGACAGGCGTTCCGTTCCATTCAGACAACTTATTAAAAACGGTTTTTCAACATTAAATAATAAACGTGCTATAATACTTATAATGATGAAAAGGTAAGTAATAAAATATGAAATATGCATATTTTTCGTATTCTTACATTAACAGTAGGTCTTTATGTTGATTACGACGTTTAAAGGAAACTAATATTAACACTCATCAATAAGTAGTCATGAAAGTAAAAATTAAAAAAAAAATTGGAAAAGTAAAAAGCACTAGTTTGCGAAAACCAACTTTCCGCATGCTAAACAGCCACGAAAAGTAGCACTTTTTGAGCAACTGTATTAAAAAAACAATATCGAATGTTGCCTTTGGAATCTTAAAACATACTTGCAGTAATCTTTGACAGGCGTTTCGGCAGCTATTCCTACCTCTACCCTCCATAGCTATTCCGTTCCATTCAGGCAACTTATTAAGAACGGTTTTTCAATATCAATATTAAAAAATAAACGTGTTATAATGATGAAGAGATAATTAATAAAATATGAAAAATGTATATTTTTCGTATTCTTGCATTAACAGTAGGTTTTTGTTACGACGTTTAAAGTAAACTAATATTAACAGTCATCAATTATAAGTAGTTATGAATTGAAACAAGTATAAATTGAAAAAAATTGAAAAAGTAAAAGCACTAGTTCGCGAAAACCAACTTTCCGCACGCTAAACAGCTACTTAAAGTAGCACTTTTTGAGCAACTGTATTAAAAATATTTCATTGAAAAATATCCAAAAATTAAAATAATCATAATAGGTACGCTTAAGTACTTAAATACTAATGTACAAACGTGGTTTAGAAAAGTATACATAAAAACCGGCCAAGTGCGGGTCGGAATCGCGCACGAAAGGTTCCGTACCATTATGCAAAAAAACGACAATAAATCCCCACTTAAATATTTATTTTATTCTGTTTTCAGTATTTGTTGTTATAGCGGCAACATAAATACATCATCTGTGAAAAGTTTAACTGTCTAGCTATCACGATTCATGAGATACAACCTCGTGACAGACAGACGGACAGACGGACAGACAGACAGATAGACAGATAGACAGACAGACAGACGGACAGCGGAGTCTTAGTAAAAAAAATATAGGACAGTATCTCCTAAACCATGCGTCGTAGCGCAAAAATAATAAAATTTTCACTTCTCATGCTCTAAAAGTGCTTCATATTAGACCTGCAAACCGGGGCAAAATCGGATTTTAGTCCCTAGGAAAAATATGTATACATATTTTTGATTTCGCCTACATTTACTCCCGAATCGAATCAGAATTCAATAAATCTGCCCGGAATAACTCTTTCACCTCCCCAATTGACTCAGAATACAATTAATCTACCCGGGAAAAACATAGCTCTACATATTCAAAATTGTACCAATTGTACTTCTAATATTTCGTAAAATATAAAATAAGTACCTACCTGTTGTTTTTTTATTCAAAGTGAAAAGTAGAGTGTATAATTCGGTAATAAAACCCATTTTAACCTCGCTGTGCCTATCGACTCTCGCCGTTCCGGCTCGGGTAGCTATATTCACACCTCGCCTAAGATGGATTGTTTTATACCCTAGTCAAACAATATACTATTTCGTTCCCCTTTTAGGTGACCCTTAATTTATATTTGAAAAAAAAAACAAAAAAAAATCTTTATAGGGCTGTATCTCCTAAACCGTGCGTCGTGGCGCAAAATAATCAAATTTTTGTTCCTCCTCGATACTCCACGCACTGAATAACCTATCACATTACGACATGAAACAATCATCATCATGTTTATATTATTATTTCATTGGATGTTTGAGAAAAGCACTATACATACCTCGGCGTGAAAAGGGGTTGTCGGCCTCATAACTATCCGGTTCTATTCTATTTGTCCGGCAACCCCTTACTTTACGGCCTCTGTAGTAGTAATGTAAAGCCTAGTTCATATAGAATTAGCACATAATTAGTTGTTTTTTTTTTTTCATGGCGGGAAAAAAATTGACAATTACAGTTCTGGTGATTGAACTTACATACACCTTCAAAGTATTCATGGTGAAAATATTAATTTTGCTCGCATGGGTTTTATGCATTTTAAAGTTTTCGACCATGGAAATTGAGAAAAAGAGATTGATCGTGCACAAATAATACCTCACAAATTCTTATCGGTCCGGGACGAAGACAGCAAAGTCGCTTAAGATGCTAAAAACTAGTGTTTGTAGGGTGATAAAACGTTGCAAGGAGGCTCTATCCGCCAACAGGAAGATACAAACTGATCGGAGGTAAGTAATAAGATTTTGGAAAAAAAGTCCTAAGGTCAGTCAAACAAAATCCAGGACTGCCTGGTTACGATTTATCACGATAATTCATAGAATGTCGTAGTACTGTAAAGATGATTCGCCTCAGAGGTGGCTATTAATTGCTATCGAGCAATTAAACATTCAAAATAAGATCGTTAAATAGAATCAACAAGCTAAAACACGAGCTCGACTATTGTGCGACCTAGTTTTGACAAAATTCGAAGGTTGCTTGTTGTTGGACGACGAGACGTATGTAAAACTCGATTTTAATCAACTACTCGGTTCGAAGTTTTATATGGCCGATAGTAGAGAAAATGTACCCGAAAAATATGTTCGTGAAACTTGACAAGTTCGCAAAAAAATATAACATGACTAGTCAAATTGTCCAGGATATCAATTCGTTGCGATCTACATGGGATTAACACGCCAAGAATGTCGACAAAAGTGTTGTGCAGAATATGATGGGGTCCATTATGAAAACAGCTCGTAATTATTTACATAACAGAGATTTAGGTATTTATTTATTTATTTATTTATACATATTTGAAAGCTAAATACTATTTAAAATTCACCATTCATAACTTTATTATATCGTTTGCTTAAAAAAATATAAATTTTTAAGTTCGTACCAATTCTATATGAACTAGGCCTAACTTATCTTTAAGCAAAAACGCAATATTTGTTAAGAGGTTGCTTTTATAGCTAGGATGAGTTATTCAATACTGATGTAGTGATGTAGTTCATAAATTCCTAATTTTATCTCATTACCTATTAACGTGAATGTTGACCTAAAATGTGTTACTACTAAGAGTACTAAGTATTCTAGTCTAAAACTTAATGTTACCAGGCTGTATCTCATGAACCGTGATAGTGACAGATGATGTATTTCTGTTGCCGCTATAAAAACAAATACTAAAAACAGAATAAAATATATATTTAAGTGGGGCTCCCATACAACAAACGTGATTTTTTGCCGTTTTGCATAATGGTACGGAACCCTTCGTGAGCGAGTCCGACTCGCACTTGGCCGTTTTTTTTTCTAGAGATAAGTAAGTGAGGCGTGTTCAGTTAGGTGCCCTCTCATAGTCTATATTATTTTAATTTCTTATTTGGACACTTTTGTCGCTGGGCACTGCTCATCTCCAGTTTTGTGGTCCGGTGGTTTTTCAAAGCGCATTTCGAAGGTTCAGACAGTTTTGTGCATTCGTTGATGGTGTGTCGTGTATGATGGTATATTTATCCCTAATATTGTAAATTCCAAAGTAACTCTCTGTATGTAACCTATTCACGCTTAAAACACTAAACAGATTTAGATGAAATTTGGTATGGAAATAATTTGAGGCCTGAGGAGGAACTAATTAACTAATTATTGATTTTACCAATCATCATCCCACGCAGAAAAAGTCGCGGGCAGGAGCTTAATATTTTTATTAAGTTATCGTTTTTACCAAATTGTTACTAGGTCATAGGTCGCATCGATAGGTATTACCTATTACATAAACGACTTATCTACCTATACATATAATACTAAGACCACTGTTTGAATATACTTTATTTCTAGCACTTTCAAATACAATGTACTTATAGGTTACATGTTAAACGAGAAAGAGGCCCGAGCTGGGTTAGCAGCTGCGGGGTTGCCATATACAATACAACCAAAATGTTTCATTTCTACATATAGGTATTGTTATGTGCCTTGTATGGTACATAAGCTGCGGCCAGCGCAAAAGGCTTGTAGTAATTACATTTTTATACTAAGAAACATTTGTAATTTTTTTACAGCTATCTATTTTTTTATAGGTATCTTATTTATATCTAAATTTAAGTCTTACTTAGGTGAATATTACAATACTTAACTAATTGCTTGTATTAGAATCCAAGCGCCCCGCCCCCAAAAAAAACCATTTCGAATGGAAATGAGAAAGTAACTAAAATACTTAAATCTAATACATATTGCTACTCTATAGGAAGAGGGCATACTTTCATAACGCTGGTACACATTATGTAGCCGTTTGACGTTTTTACATCAAGGGCTCGGACTTTATTGTCTCTCCCTGGATAAACGCCTACTATTCGACCCATTGGCCACCTTAAGGGTGCTATATTGTCTGACCTTAACAAGACCAATGAACCTACCGTCAAGTTTGGCTGTTCACCCTTCCATTTGGGACGATTCTGTAGCAAAGTTAAATACTGTTTAGACCATTGTTTAAAGAAATTATGTTGGATTTGCTGGCATTGCTTCCAAAAGGAAAGGCGGTGAACAGGTTCATTTACATAATCAGGTTCGGGTAGACCCGTTAGTGAGGCTCCTGTCTGAAAATGCGCAGGAGTCAAACATGACATAATAATTTTATTATATCATAAGGATCAGATGACATACTAGTGACTGTATTTTCTCAAACAATATGCAATGAAATATTGATATTATGTTCTTCATATTAGGCTGGGAAGTATCGCGTCTCAAGCGCGGCTAGGCGAGAGGTCTGTAATGAAATTTCATACAAAGTTGCAGGCCTAGGCCGGGAAGTGGCTCGTTTTTAATTTCCATTTGACATATATTTGTGACACAGCATCACGGCATTCAGCCATAAAAAAATCTATAACCACTATTTGCTTTTTGGTTCATAATCTCATTCTGCCAATACGCCTAATAAAAAAACAATAAACGATATTCGATATATTTTGCAATTTTATTTGTATAGAATTTACAAAAAAAAAATATAAATAAAACATTATTGACAAATTCCAATGATATTGAATTGCAAATTTAACTACAAATACAGATTTAAAATATTTCATTTAAACATTAGCGTTAAAAATGTCTACTCAAACACGCGTAGGTTTTTTTTAATCGTTTTGGAGGTAAAGTTGAACATTTTCCATTCTGTAATTCTAATTTATTGGATTTATTGTGCGTTGTTTATTGTGTTATTTAATATGAGTTCCGGCGAAAATATTAAATGAATACCTGTTAATTATACTCCATGTTTAAGGCAACGATGTATTTATTACTTTTTAATTGTTATCTTATGTATACAGATTTCAATTGCGCCCGTGATTTGGAACGGCCACCCGAGCCTCCGCCCTATGGAGCTGTCATGTCGCCACCTGTGGGCTCCTCTCGAAGCGCGCACAGCATCCACCAGGACATGCGATCTAACACTCCACACACGCCAAACACTCCCGCGTCAGATGTTCAGGTAAGAAAGAAAACCAAACCAAAACCTTATAACTTAGTGTAGTCGAACGAGCAAGCGAAGCGAAGTTCTTACATTCAACTGCAAGTTTAGCTAGGATAGGGCCACGTCCCGGCATTTCGAAGTTTTTTCCCCGATACGTTTAGTAAATTTGTTCTAATTTAAATGAAATTAGGTAAACGTGTTGTTGAGGGCATTATATTTTTAAGTTTTAATACGAGCAGTACATGTCAAGGGGTGATGGATCAGCAGCTGGAAGGTTGTAAAAAATGGCTGCCATCTATAATTTCTTTATTTTTGCTGTAATCATGATGAAAATTGGTGTCTCAGGATCTGAAAGGCCCTGCAACATAAATCCGTAGTCGAAATTGTAATAACTAGCCGCCATCTTTAATTTCTATTTTTTTTATTGAATTGAATTTGTTGAATTTACCCGAAATCGACATTGCGAACCACTGCTTGGTTCATGCACTGGATTTTTGCCACTTCACACACGGCCGATTTGAATATTTTGATTTTACAAATGTATGTCAATTCTTTAAACTAATGCATTGCCAGCAAAGCGTGATGCGCTGCAAGCTACCTGTAACATAATTATCAATAACATTTTTTTTACCTTTGAATGTCGCTTCATGTCTATAGCCGAAAGGATTAGTTACCTAAATATTACATTTTATTTTACTAAATCACCTTTTTTGACAAAAAGTTAAATCGGAGTGATTCGAAAATGGTTCAACGAGAAATTTTAAGAATTATTATTAAGAAAGCATGATAAACAAAAACAATCCCATGTTAACAAAGTATATGATTCGCTAGTGTAAAGTAAGTTAAAATGAACATAATAGGTGTTTTTTTTGTCGCAGAGTATTGGGACCTTAGCAGACGATCGCCGCAGCGTAACAAGCGGCACTCTGTCAAGACGGAGAGAGGTCGTCACCACAAGGACTCCTCTGCTGGCGAACACGCGGGAGAGCTGCGTCTAGTCGGTATAACTTGACAAAGTGGACAGAGAGCGCTCAGAAAATTCGAATGGATAAACAAAAGAACACGAATTTATACAAGCGTTTTATAATTATTTTGGGGAAAAAGGCAAACCTACCTCTATTCTATGTTGAACCTATTCTAAAGCAGGTTTCGTTTAGGCAAAGCATAAGGAATCGAAGTTACATTGAAGACTATCCTCGAGGCCGATTCTAAGTTTGAAATGTTAACTAGTTTTGTTATTGTTGTGATACGACCTTGATGTTGGTCTGCAATGCATTTGGCTCGCACTAATAAGCGTGAATAATTAAAAAAATATCAAAACCGTAGTAGATATAAACTTAATACTGATGCTGTTGCATTTAGTTTAAAATATAATTTTAAAACAAAATAGAGGCCTTGAAGTAAGGGGTTGCCGGCCGAATAGAATAGACGGCCGAACGTAGTGAGGCCGTATAGTTATGAGGCCGGCAACCCCTTTTCACGCCGAGGTATGTATCGTGCTTTTCTTAAACATGCAATGAAATAAATAAATAAAACTCCACGAAATCAATTTAATTTCTAGAAAAACTAAAAGTAACACAATAAAACAAAATACAACTAACACGTATAACACAATAAACACAATAACACAATAAAGTAAACAAAATATAACTAACTAATATTTTTATGTATCAGATTTTTTCGCCTTATATCCGTATGACTTTCGTTTTCGCCACATAACGAAGTTTACAGTATTTCATATTGATATTATAATATGTTTTACATAGGCACATTGTTGCCTTAAGCATGGAGCATAATTCCCACAGTGTTGACAATATTATAGTTACTTTTAGTTTTTTTTTAATATGCCACAAAAACTGTTTCTGATATATATACTATGGGCATTTAAAAAAAAAATTGCCATAAGTAACCATATATTTCGCCTTTGACTTGGCGGCATCAGTTAATTCTGCTTACGTTGTAAAATCCAACTCCTACGCTTTCAATTAATATTAATTTAATTTTTTTCGTCGGTATTTTAGTCGGAACTCACATTAATTAAGAAAATCAACAACGCACAATAAATCCAACTAAACCGAATTACAAAATGAAACATTTTTAACTTTAAATTTTTAAATTAAAGGAAAAATGGAAAAATGTACACCTCCGGCAGGACTAAAACCTGCGACCATTAGAACACCGGTCCAATCGCTTCTGCCAACTGAGCCACGGAGGCCTACCAGAGGTGTGTGAATTTTCCCATCCCTTCCCTCAACGCCTTAAGGGTGACGTATAGCAACATCTTCAACTTTGCCTCCATAGCAATTTTAAAAAATCCTACGCGTGTTTGGGTAAACAATTTTACCGCTAATATTTAGATGAAATATTTTAAATGTTTATTTGTGTAGTTAAATTTGTAATTTAAAATTATTAAATTTTGTTAATAATATCTTATTTATTATGTTTATGTCGATTTTCTATAAACAAAACTGCAAAATATAGCAAACATCGTTTTTTTTTTTTTTTTTGTAGGCGTAGTGGCAGAATGTCATTACGAACCATAAAGCAAATATACTGCCTATAGTTTTTTTAAATGGCTGAATCACAAATGCCTCTGTCACAAATATCTGTGAAATGGAAATTAAAAAAGAGCACTTTGCCGGCCTAGGCCTGCAATTTTGTATGAAATTTCATTAAAGACCTCTAGATTCAGATATTTATTAATAAAATTTAGTATTTTACACGTCATTTTCAGTATAATAAATAGTTATATTAAATTATCACTAATTAATTTACATTTTTAGTATACATTTTACAAATATATGTATATCAATTCGTGAACATAATATCAATATTTCATTGCGTGTTTGAGAAAAAACCTTTTTCATGTCACCTGCTTGTAAATTGTATATTTCACGGTACGTTTTTCTCTTGTCCCCGTAATACCACAAAAAAAAATAACGATATAATATAACATATCAACGTCAAAGACAGTATGGTAAAAAAAATGCATAACAATTCATAAATAAAAAGCGGTCAAAGGTGAGTCGGTTTAAAAAAGGATAAAAAACACTGTGATAAAGGGTTATAGTACTTATAGTACAGAACCTTAGCAGTGTAAGTTTGACTCGCATTTGACCGATTTTTTTTTCCAGCAGATGTAATGAAAAACATTGTATTTTGTGTGTAACTCACTCTCGTCACTCGAGTTACAATTTCAACCATATTTATTTTATAGCAGAATATTACTCGACTAATGAAGGGCTGCAAGTTCAAAGGGTTCAAGGGTTAGGTCAAAGATTTAATAGACAAAAGCCACCATTTTTCAATAGCCATATCAATTTTTGACAAGAATAATAATAAATTATAATAATACACTCATATCAATTGCATATCTTCAAAATTTTTATATTTTGGCTCAATAATCTAAAAAAATATATAAAAGTTCAATTAGTTGGTATGACTGATTTTTTATCGTTACATGTTGCATTTTTATTACTATTCTATTATTTTCTTTGCTATTCTTGAAACGTACCTACTGTTTTTATGCGACAAAATGTTACGTAAAATTAATAATATTAATTAAAAATGGGTTTTAAAATGAAACAAGACAATAAATCCTATTAAATGTAAAGGTAATGCATAACCAGATAATGAATACAAACTTTTATTATCTTTAACAAAAAAATAGGTACCCTTTTCTTTTATTTTTCTAAATACAACATCACTGATAAAGTTTCGTCATAGTGTAAATAAATAAATGTTAAAATGATTTTATGTTCAAGTCAATAATAATAAAACATTTAGGTAAAACATTTAGGTAGTTTACAAATGAAATACGAAGGACGACTCTCAATTTTGGAAAATCTATTATAATAAATAAGTGTAATATATTAAGGAAATATAAGTAGTTAAATGACTCTGCTATTAATAATTAGTTCTAACAACTTTGTACGGCATATAATTTTTAATAAAAATAAATTCACTGTGATGCTATAAAGTTTAATTGTTATACTTTATGCTTTAAAAAGGAGGAGGACTATACTATACACTACCTGTGTGTGTTATACTTTAACCTGGGGTGTAACACTAAATTATTTGTAAATAGTCTTTGTGAATTATAAATTATAAAGTAATATATACATTAAGTAAATATTTAACAACCTTTTGTATATATGTATATAGATGATACTAATATAAATAAGAATTATTTATGAAATATGTTACATTCTATTTTAACTAACAATACTTCGCACTTGGTGTCCCGAATTCGTATTGTTTAATTTTATTTATCCTCGTGTAATTGAAAAATGAGCTAGCATTTGATAATTATATGAGATCATTATTGATGACGATGGTGATGTCCTTAATGGTCGTTTCATTTGCTTGGGTACAATTTTTTATTTTATTTTCCTGCTAAGATATTGTATTTTCTGACTTTCTAAAGACTTCTTGACATATCGTTAATCTAAAATAAATATGTGTAATGTTTCTTGAAGGAATAAATTTGCTTTTTAGCAAAATATGTAACTTTTGGTTTTTAATTTCAACCAAAAACCTTCGCTGGTAAAAACTGCTACACAAAATACGTAGCACTCAAGTATACTATCATCAAGTACAATCTTAACTCACTCATTGCCAATTGACGTCATGCTCATGCTCGCTGGCAACCCAACATTTTGTTTTGAATTTTTTTATTATATGAGGACTTAGTACACAATTGGTATTTACTTATTAAAAAAAACTGTACTTTTTTAGTTTGAAAGTAAAAGCTAAATAAAGAATGAAGTCTACAGAAAAAAAAACAACTAAAAAAAGTGGCGGATAATTCCGAATAGGGACTCTTAATAAAACGAAATATGAGTGATTTTAAATGACTTTTCCCCTCACTAGCTCGAAAAGCCGTCTTTTATCCTTTAAAACAAGCGGGTAAAAACGCATTTTATCCACTAGTGGGGAAAGTAATTTTACCTTGGATAGAGCGTGTTTAAGTATCTTTTGACAGATAACAAAACGTAAAACGCTCATAATAATGGCTCGCTCGATATTAATTATCATTATATAAATAGTTTGAGAGTTTAATAAAAAATACCAAATTTGGCTTTATTTAATTATTTTAAGTCGTAAACCTTAAAATTCCATAAGAAACATTTGTTTTTTTATAATGATGTTGAATGTAATTCTGAACGCACAAGTTGAGTCGATGCAATTTCAAAACGCATCGTCAGAAATGTCAACATTGTCAACAAAAATTGTACTTTACTTAAAAATACACAACTTCCAGAGTTTGCTGTTTTTATAGAAATATAAATTATAGCACGAAAATGTTTTCGAGTTTAAATAAAAAAAAAAAAAACGGTCAATTTACAATTTTCAAACTGCCAGCATTCCTAAAATACACATCAAATCCTAATAAATTGTACCTCAAAAAATTGATAAAGAGTGATTTGCTGTGTGCTAAAAAGTAAGTTCAAGAAAACCGTTACTTTAGGTACAATAATCGAAAGGTAAATAAAGTCTTCATCTAGAAACAAAACCAATCAACTAATTTCCCGCAAACACAGGCATCAAAAAAGAAAGTCAAAAAAGGTCAGAGATTGTTTACCGGCGCCCATTCTAGTCCATGATAAGAATTTTTATCCCCCTTTGTTGTGACGCGAAAGGTGGCAAATTTAAAGAAGGGGACATCATAGCCTTTGATGAGTTCTCTTGTTTATGACTTTGGTTACGGGGGTCGTAATCTTTGAGACAATGACGCCCGGGATTAATACAAGTGAATTGGGCCGGGGATTCTTTTGTTTTTTTTTCGGCGGTGAATGCTATCAGAGTTATTGTTGAGACATCTCTATTCAGGAGTTGGCTAACTATTATGCGCTTCAGGGCGCCGGGAACGATGGCCTCGCTGGAAATCTGTTATGAATGTATGAACGTAGGAGTAGCGATGTATTTTATGAGTGCATTGCAGTACAATTTGAAGTTGTAAAGGCGCTTAATCACTTTTGAAGTTTAACTGAGTTTATAGGGGAAAAATTCCTTTCAAATACTTTAGCTAGCTAAGTTGAGTATTTTTCACAAACGTTCTACCTTAATAAGTCCACTAAAGCCAACACAACGAACATTAGCGTTACAGCGAATGAATAACTGCCGTTTTCAATTTGTAAAGGTAAGTGCAATTTATTATAATTCCTAGCGGACAATAGAAGGACGTGTTTCTTTCGCTTTTGTCGGACGGGCTCATTGTTGCCCGCATTGCGTGACATAAAATTATCGCCTGTGCGCCACAATACTAGGTTTCCGGACTATTTACTAGCAGCTCGCCTGACACGTTGCTGTCCTCGATTTACCTAAATTAAAAATAAACCGTGTAATGTACGCGAGCGACGAACATGCGGGTCGGGGAAGGTGGAGTCACAAAATGCTGAAAGTATTAAACTACATACTTCGAATATTATTGCAACGAGTACAATAATAATGCGATGATAATGAAACAAACTATATGATTGTAAGTGAAAGGGTTTTTTTTAAATCATATTTTATTCTTATTAAGTAGGTACCTATGTACCTACAAATAAACTTAACGAGGCAGTCGATTTGCTATTAGTGAGGAAAACAGCCAAACATGATGCGATCTAGTTTTCTTTTTTACCCACCTACGAAGGTTCACACTTTGTGGGAAGCAAACATTGGCCAGGGAAACTTGTAACTTCATATATTTTTATTGTCACTAAACGAAATTCAGAACTAGCAAAAACTACTACTTGGTCACACTGTTACATGAAGTTCGTTCGAAACGAATTCAAATTGAAAATACCTAGGTATTACAACTCCGCTACACCTATAACCAGTTTTGCTCGAATTAGTGAGCAGCTCGAGCGTTACAGGTATCGCGTGCCTATGCCTGGACCCTTAGGCATGTGTGTGCATATGTAATGGATGTTCGCCTGTGTTCAATTTAGCACTGCATGGAAACGCTAAACATCGGACCCGAGTGGTGTGTGCTAACTGCCGAGAGTGAGCGTACTTTTGTTTATGGGTGCAGCACAATATTTCACTTTTCACGCGACCATTATCATCCCTTCCATCATGCCTATCCTGAAGCCGTTTTTATCCCTTGACGAATTGAGACGATATGTATACATTCAATGAGGGTAGAAAACACGAAGATAAGATTGCAGGTGCGACCGCTTGCAGAACAGCAATGCGGCCGACTGCATTTCTGTAGGAAATGTCGGTAATCCAGGACATACCTAGGTGTACCCGTTGATCGACGATGTCAACGGCATAGCCTCAGGAAATTAGCAAATAGCCGTTGGAGAAAGCGTTTACGCATACCGCCTGGTCAGGTGAAACCTGACGAAGACAAACTAACTAGTGAGGGTTTTAAAGTACAAAAAGACAAGAGTCAGCTCCGCCTTGGCTGCAGAGCGCCGCGGGGTTGATATCAGCAAATCAACCGCGTATAACCAGGGGTCCCTTTGTTTGACATAATCATTGAAAGTCATAATGTAATGATTGTCATATTATCATTTAGTCATAATTCTGAAACCGTTAACTTTCGGGATTTTCCTCAGGTTAGGTTTGTTTTATGGCAACCCTGAAAATTTACGCGTTACTGAGAAAAGCCAAATTATGACTAACGAAAATGTGGGCAAACAATACATTATGACTTAAAACTATATGGGAAACAATAGAGACCCGTATAACCACTGTGAATGTACCCTGGTCCAGTGTATGAGGAGCTGATCATTTTATTTAGTTATCGTGTGTCTCGCTCGCGCCAAAACATGTATGGACAAGTACGAGCGAAATGCACAATAACATCAGTTAGATGTTATTCTGATAATGTCTTACGTTCGAATTGACCTGTGATTGGTTTGTGTTAGGTTGGTATTGGTATAATGTATGATTTGGCTCTTATCAAATTTACCATAATTTTAAGTATTAAATATAAGAAGAAGTAACACGTATGGACCTACATAAACTTTTTTTTTCTTTACAAAATTTAACGTTGTACATACTTGACATTTCTAGTTAAAGTTCTACCCCAAAACTTTTGTGTTAATCGCACTTAAACTATCGTGAGACATATTTCAAAATATTTATCAGTACGGTTTTTACTCTATTATTTTTAGTCGCTTTTGGCGACATGTTTCCGATTCATTGGGAATATAAATACTAAATATAAATAAATACTTTTGTGTTAGATTAGAATTGGGATTTTTCTTATTATTTCTATACTCAGAATCACGAGCTCTTTGCATATTCCACCCTAGAACCTAAATGGTCGCGTACTGTGCGGCTTAAGAGGAATTTCCTCCCGCGGATGCTTCGTCTGTGGAATGAGCTGATGCCGAGGTTTTCCCAAGAATTACAGTATGGGGTTCTTCAAAAAAGGAGTGTACAGGTTTTTAAAGGGTCGGCAAAGAGCATGTAATATCTCTGGTGTTGCAGGCGTCCATAGGCTACGGTGACTGCTTACCATCAGGCGGGACGTATGCTTGTTTGCCACAGTCGTGGAATTAAAAAAAAATGTCTCCATTTTTGGTCTATTTGGTTACGTTTTCAATACAACCTTCAATGACCGTAACAAATTTATAATAACATTCAATAATAATAATAAAAAAACTCGAATTAGAATCGAAAGAGCTCCTGATTCTGAGTGGAAACATTATTAAAAAATCCAAAATATAAAATACCATTTTAAACAGAAACTCCCACTTATTAGCAAACAAATGTATTTGGATTTGATTTGTAGTATTTTGCAGCCACTATTTTCCTCGCCTTGGTGTGGTGAAAAACAAAAGTGTTTACTCGGTAGCAAAGTTTGTTTCTGCCTTAAAACCCTCGCAACGCTCAATATTCGACTTTTCGAACCACGAGCGTAACGTTTTAAAACAAATGACTATTAAATTATTATTCATTTGTTACGATAAATAGAAACGTCGACAACAAAACTCATGTAACGTTAACAAATTAAATATAATAAGTAATATATCTATTAATTTTAATGTTTCCTTGTAATCTAAAGGCATCAAACTATGCTTGAAACAAAACTGAAATATATATTCCGGTAACATTTATGTGCTGGACTGGACCTAACATAGATAAGACAGTGACAATGGCTATGACAAACAAAAACAACAGCGGGCTTTGTTACAAGTGAACAATGAGGAAAGTGAAAAAGCTTGAAACGACAGCTTTGAGGAAGAATCCAGTGCAATAGACTTGTGAGGGACTGATATTCTTACACGCTTAGGTAACGTATACTAGTAAGGGCCTGGTCTCACGCCAGCAATCACGACCCTGCAGGATAAATCAATTAATTATTGGATTTATCAGTTTCCTAATGTAACCTTGCATTGGGATGTTAAGTACCTGTGATGCATTAGAGAGTTGGCTAAACTGCGTTGGGCTAAATCATTCATTTCATTATCCTGACGCTAGTTTATTTCATCTAGAGTTTTCAGAATGCTATATGGTGCTTTGCGGATTTTACTTCGGGCTGTCAGATGTAGTAATGTTTTCTATAGGCCAACCAGACAGGTCGTTGTATGTGTTATAATTTCAAGTAGCTTTACTCAGTATTTGTATGTATTATGTATACAAAGGAGTACAGTTAGCAACAGTGTCGGTACGTATAAAATAAAATTGACAGTACTTTGTCTTCTTCTTCCTCTCCTGATGAAGTCCTACGATCTTGGATTGTCTGTTGGGTTGGGGCACCTGGGCTTTCTTGAGGTCTCTTTCTATAGGTACTTGTCCACCAGGTATATGGCGGGCGGCCGCAGCCTCTTGCGGTCTCTGGTAGATTGAGGGCTACTTGTACTACGTGATCGTTTTCCCGTCGTTTAAAGGCGGTTTTCGGTAAGTTTGTCTGCGATTGGTGCAACCTTGAAGCTATTTATATTAATTACGGATTCTGTCTAGCCGGGTTACACCTCCCGCCCGCCTAAGCATATTCATCTCGTTGGTATGTGTACCTTTTGCTCATGAATGTTCTTTCATTTCTCTGTTGTCCAGCATTCTGATCCATAAAGTAGCGCGGGGCGGACTGCCGTTTTATAAACTTTGCCCTTTGTTTTTATTGGGATACGTGGGTCGCACAATACACCTGTAAGTGATCGCGATTTTTGCCATGCGACGTTTATTCTGTGCCACATCAGCGTCGACATTTGCATCGGGTGTAAGTATGGAGCCTAGGTACTTCAACTTAAAATTGACAGTACTTTGTACTATCAAAATGTTTTCTAGCCTACTGAGATTCAAAATTTGGGCTCTGAGAGAAGAAAAAACTGACTCTAAATATAAAGTAGTATGCCATCATTTAATGATCTTCAGCAGCTTTAAGGAAATCAGCAATGCCACTTTATGAAAAATCAATTTTCAGGGAACTTGTCAACTCCTTTCGCTTACATGATGCCATTCAGCAAAGCTGTCTACAGTTATAAAGTTAAATGATTCCGATTTTCAACATCTAACAACAGTATCCATAATTATTCTGATTGCAACTGCAATGTAAACGAAGTGAACCATCGTTAAATTGACGAGGCGCGCGTATCAATTACCTAAATGGATCTCGCAAGTCTCTCGCCTCATCGCGCGCTGCACGGAGGTGTACCACCCGCGTCTAACGGCAAATTGCATTTCAAAATGCCACATAAATCCGGTTTTGGATAATTTTTTTATAATAGCATCGGCTCTGTCGGTGGAATGAGAAAAAAACATAATATGTATTACAGAAACAAACAAATACAACAATATTAGCCAAATAAAAAAGGGTGATTACAGGTTAAATATAAGTATACAAATAGAGGTTATGTTTTAACTTATATGTAATTATTTTCCTGATACCACTCAGAAAAAAAAATGATTTTTTTATTACAAAGTTTATGACCATGAACCGGAGCTTGGCTTGGCTTTGTGTGATATACATACTAGAAATAGGCCGAATATTCGGTAATTATTCGGTATTCGGCATATTCGGCATAATTTTCAATGTTCGTATTCGGCCGAATAGTTAGGCCACATAATATATAATAGTCCTAGGTACAGAAGATTCACTCGCTAACAAAACGCGACTACTAGGCGTCCGTTCCATAGCGGTGTGCGGCAATTACTATGGCAAAACCTCAAATTTGAGGCGGCCGCAGGTACTTGTATCGACGCGACGAAATCGCGGAGTGAGACACGCCTGGTTCGGCTCGAACTGCCAAATATTTACCGAATAAAAAAAATTTAGGGCGTCCGCTAGTTAGCGCGGATGCACTTCGCGATTAGGTATGAGACGTTACCGTTTCTTTTCATAAACATTTTTAGGATTCCGTACCCAAAGATTCGGTTGGGTATGAGCTGAACTGAATATTCGTATTCGGCAAAGTCCATATACGGCCCATCTCTAATACATAGGTACATTAAAACCCCTTTGCATTTAAATATTATAAATACTATTGTCTTTTATGTATAAATACTATCCCATCAAAAACATTCATGCAAGTCTCACAACGCAATTCTTCTACTACAAAAAAGTTTTGAGATGTAATACGAAAACAAGACGGTCCTATTTTAGTCTGTGCCACTGCCAGGGGGTGTTAAAACCGTATCAATATTAGATAATATCTTTGTTTTTTAATACATATACGTGCCGCCGCACTGCCGTGCCCCTAGATTTACTTAAACGTTCAAGTAACGAATAAATTTTAAAAGTTTTGATGTGAGCCTTTCAACGTTTACCCCGTCACCGCACTAACGTGAAACAGAACACTCAATGCGTCGGCGCGTTTCGTGCATAATTAGGACGCAGGTTTAGAACGGAAATTCCTTTCATTGTTTGACTGGGATCGTTTGCATTCTAGGCCCCAGATCGTGGATTTCTAGCTCACTAATTAGGTTTCAGTAATTTTGAATTGCTTGAAAATCTGTGCAACGAACATATCGCAATAGCATTACTGTGTAGGAACCACGAAACCTAACATCAGTCTTGATAACATGAGCTTTTCTTCTAGCCATGTAGTCGTAATAAGTACAAATCCATTAGGTAAAGAAACGGCCAATTGGTTTTCGGATAGCCTAGTCAGTCCTTACCCTATTGAGCATTTATGGGAAGAGTTGGATCGTCGAGTCAGGTGCAGAAATTAGTCCAACAAAGAAGTTTTTTTTTCAAACACTTCAGTCAGAATAGTTGAAAATACCATATGAACGTAAACTAATTCTCTTACAAGTTCAGCAAAACCATTTCATATAGGTAAGTGACAAAATACTTTTTATTGCAAAATACGGTAGTAACTACTGACTGTGATACTGTGAATAAATACTACTGTAAAATAATGTAATCTGTCTCATGTAATTAAATTTTTGACGTGTAATATGTAATAATATTATTAATAAATAAGTATGAGTATTTATCTGAAGTGTGTATTTTAAGTTTTTGTTCCAAGTCTATTGTTTAGTTTGAGTAATCTAATTGGAAACGTAACAAATAAAGAGTAAACGAGATAGAATCGTAACTTAAAGATTAAATAATATATATTATATATATACTCTATTCATCAACATGTTGAAAGAATTTTATTTACAAAATACTTTTGGTCGCTGTTGTAAATAAACGTGGTGTATAATGTTAGAAAAATATATATATATATATATTTTTTTTTAGGCGCGAAGGATCGCGAAATTTGGACTTGGCACCTTTTTCTACTGTCATAATTATATTACAATTGCAAATATATAGTTTGTCAAAGGACTGTCTCATTTCAAACGTAGACAGAAGAGAGAATCATACTATACTTTTTACACTAGTACAAGCAGCCAAAAGAAAAGGATGAGTATAATGTTCTTATTTACTGCCATTTTTTTTAAAGGGTCGGCAACGCGCGTGTAATATCTCCGGTGTTGCAGGCATCCATAGGCTACGGTAACTGCTTACCATCAGGAGGGCCGTATGCTCGACGTGGTATAAAAAAAAAATTGGGTTTGGCCAACTAATAATAATAAGCCCACCACCGTGTGGGGATCTTTTAAATTTGAAAAATACATAATATCAAGGCCCCCCTACTGCAATTGAAATAAAATATACAAGTAAAGTTACGACCTTAAAATAATATGCATAAACTTTTGTGTTTGCAAACTGCAGTCGTGTTTTTAATTTTTTTATGAATTCAATTTTCGCTGTATAACTATCGACTAATCAGTCATTGCACGCTGGGTTTCACCCACCGATACACATTGATTACGATCATTGATGAAACTGAATCATAACGTCATCCATGCGAATTTACCCAGCACATGTACCATTTACGGAACGTATTCTGATTCTAGCTTGTTAATTTTGGAATTTGCTATTTGATTGCAATTATAAACCTCGTATCAAGCATGTTATTTTATTGAAGTTTTTACTAGGAGGCGTGCTTGTAATAAAAAATACCGGCCAAGTGCGAGTCGGACTCGCGCACCGAGGGTTCTGTACTTTTTAGTATTTGTTGTTACAGCGGCAACAGAAATACATCATCTGTGAAAATTTCAACTGTCTAGCTATCACATATGCCTGGTAGAGATACAGCCTGGTGGCAGACAGACAGACGGACAGACGGACAAACGGACAGCGGAGTCTTAGTAATAGGGTCCCGTTTTTACCTTTTGGGTACGGAACCCTAAAAATAATGACATTTATATATAGGTACCTACAGGCTTATTCGAACTGAAAACTTACAACTTGATTTGTTATTGATATGATACGAACTAGTAAGAGCAAGCGAGATGCACAAGTAGTATGGATTTGGTATGATATAATATTATGTAAATAATATAAATATATATACATATGGCTAGGTCTACAGCTAGGCTAAAACTCAAGCTTTAGGCTACCCAGTCACAGCGAGACCCGTCTTAATTCCAAAGGTGAAGAGATAGTATTCAGGGGCGGCGTTAGGCGTAGGCGACGTGGGCCACCGCCTACGGCGGCCTCGCGCCCCAGTGGTTTATGCATAATGCGGACACTAGAGGGCCTCACATATAACTTGCTTTGAAGTAATGTAAATAGGTACGTTATAGCTGGTTTCCTCCAAACCAGAAAACTGAAGTTCTACGCACGTTAACGTTATTTAAGAATAACAGTTTGTATCAATTCATCATCTCAGCCGAAAGACGTCCACTGCAGGACAAAGGCCTCCCCCAAAGATATCCACAACGAACGGTCATTCGCTGCCCTCAACCAACGGTTTCCCGAGACTTCAACCAGATCTTCGGTCCATCTACTCTGGGGCCTTCCCACACTGCGTCTTCCGGTACGTGGTTGCCACTGGAGAACCTTTCTGCCCCATCGGCCATCGGTTCTGCGAGCAATGAGGCTTGCCCACTGCCACTTAAGTCTGGCAATCTCTGAGCTATGTCGACAACTTTAGTTCTCCTGCGGATCTCCTCCGTGCGCAAAGTCAGATTTCCAGTGACTTTTAATAAATTCTTTAGAAGGCCATAACGAAGGTTTATTAATACCAGTTTCCAGCTTACCTATTATCTCTCTTTTATATCTTATTCTGAGGTTGACCCCTTTGTCGGCTTAATTTGCAGGAAATTGGTTGATATGAAGAACTGTGTCATAAAATATTTCTGGAAAATGGATAACTGTCAGTGAAATGAGACAAAAAATTAAAAGCTATTTTTAATTTTAAATGTTCATACTTTTTTAATAAAATCTTACATTTCCCACATCCCACATTGAACATTTCTGGTAAAAATATGACACAGTAAATAAAATTAACAAATTTATTAAAATATGTATCAACCTTGTTCTATTTGATTTGCCATATGTTGTCCTAAAAAACGGTAATCTCAATTCATTCATTCTCACACCTGAAACATGATGCTTTTTTATGAGACACGCAAAGAAAACTACAATTTTATTTTCACCTCAGCAGCTCGAACAAAACTACTTTCGTCACTCCCTGGAGTCGCTACGCTCAAGATTCTAACTTAGAATCACCCGCTTCTCTTGTGATTCAATTATAGAATCTTTTGCATTCTCGGGACTCAAAATCAACACTCGCAAGAAAAACCAACTTTCCTCTCTTGTTGCACAAATAACTATTGTCTTATAAAATAGTTGTTTTATATTACCTATACAGACAAATCTCTTCTGTAGGTCGAGCACATGATTGACACGACAGTATCTCGCCGCGAGATAGACTACTCCTTTAATTCATACAGACGGGTGTCTGTATGAATTAAAGGGGGACGGGTAGTCTATGTCGCGGCGAGATACTCTCGCGCCAATCATGTGCTAGCCCGGCTGAACGGCCAACATTGACGATTAAATCCAAACTAACGGCATAAGTACGTAAATCAACAACAATTACTAATGAAATATTGAATCAACTCTCAAGTGAATGTTAATAGTAGATTGTTAACCAAGGTATGGAAGGCACTCATTCCTGCCGAGGTATTTTTGCGCTCGAACGCAGTGAGAGCGCCAATAGTCCAAGGCTGAAATGATGCCTTTCACCCGAGTTAAACACTCTACTTTTCATTTCGAATACTAGGAAAGTCAAATAAATGTGTTAAATAAACATGACTAAGTATACATTTTATAGTATTTCTTGACGGTACTTTCAATTAACAATTTAAGCAAAAGTATCGTTATTTATGGAATGGAGAGTCAAATATCAGAATGGAACAATTTCCATACAATTATAACAAATCCATTTAAACTCAAATTTCTTACAATTCAAATACTTATAGTAAAAAAAAAAAAAATCGTACTTCGAACGTAAAATGCTCTAGTGCAGACACGTATCGTTTTAGAACAACAATGACCCTCTTTCAGAGCATGAGAAATGAAAACAAATAAGCCTACTGAGGAACTAAACATAACAAAACACTGATTTAAACTTTCACGATTGTTACTCACCTTACTTCGATTCTTATTTTACGCGATTAAGTCCCGCCGTTGTGAATAATAATAAAGAGAACAAAACTCAAGAGTAAAGTACTCAAAACAAACTAAGTAAGTGACTTAAATTGCCATCTTCAAAAAATCTATGATTATTATTTTCTGGGTGGTTTTGGTAGAAAACTACTAGGAAAAGATATCAGTTTTACAGAATTTTTAATTTTTTTGTACCTACTTATGTACTGGAGACTTATTTGAACTGGATTTAGTACTAATTTGACATTAATTACACATACAGTGTATGGATACAGTGGATCAGTACAATCATTTTTTTATCTTGAGCGCATTTATAAATATCACCAACATTCACAGCGAGTAATGCCATATTACTGAATAGGGTGGAACGGGCCAGGCCTATGTATAGGTAACATATTATACGGATTATGTCATTACGAGTACTGAGTAAGGCGTTGGATGAACTAATATTTGAACTTACATGACAGGAATTTTCTTATATAGGTAAGTTAAATCACCAATTTAAATATGTGACTATTACCATTTACCAGCATTACAGAAGCTGTTAAACGATCTCTCGACTAAATGAATGTTGACTGACGGTATCCTGCGAATCCTGCAAATGCAGCTGTGTGCACAATTAGTGCGGTGCGGTCCGACAGAATGGACTGTGGAATTTATTTGAGTTGCGTTTCAAACTTAATTACTCCGACGACTACGGAGGCTAGATTGAATTTTCCTTGAAACTAAGGTTTTGGTTTCTTTTCAGGTTTTCTTCGCAATTTTCGATTTTAGCTCAGTAAAGACAAGGTTGCGCGAAACATAAAATCACCGATATTTATTCCCGAGTTATGGATGTTTTTAATGTATTTATCTATGTCTATATATTAACATATAAAGATACCAGCCACCCCTTAAATAATGCAGATAATAAAAATACCCCTTACTTGGAACGTTTTAAGGACTGTACCTATTGTTTATTATAAATACAGATAAAACCTGGTCTAACTGTTGACAGGTGTATTATTTTGTACTACTATGTTCTTAGGGTATGATCTGAGGGTATTTAAGTTTAATGGGTCCCTCATTTCTTCCCAGGTCGGCGCTCAGCAGGGAGACCCACTTGGCCCTCTAGTCTTCAGTCTCGCCATTCATAAGGCGATCTCAGTGCTTCAATCAGCACAACGTGCTTGAATGAACAGTTGGTACCTGGATGATGGTACCCTCGGGAAGGCCTGAGGTGGTGGAGCAGGATCTGATTACCCTAGCTGCTTCCACGCTTTCGAGAACTGGGACTGGAGGTGAACTCGAATAAGAGCGTTTTTTTTTGCAGCGCCGATTCACAGCTTTCTTCACCTTCATTTTGTGATTTTCTCCCTAAGCTTAAAGAGCTTTCTCCTCGAACCTTTCATCTTCTTGGATCGCCCATTTTCCCTGAAGCCATTCCAGAGGCTTTTGAGGTGCGGAGGCAGCTTCTCATGACCGCCGGGGAAAGGCTAAAACACATTTCTGCGAACGTAGCTCTTTTGTTGTTGTTGTTGCGGGTCGGTTTTGTCGTACCGTACCGACTTGGCTTTACCCCGTGCATATATTGACTTCTTTGATGGTGTGTTAAGGGAGTCTTAGAGTCTGGAGTTTAGAATTACTATTAAATGTCTCCCTTGATTCTGGCTGATTGGCCTCCCTTCCCATTCGGACCGGCGGTCTGGGCGTCCGGCGCGCACGGAATGTGAGCCTGCCGGCCTTCTTGGCGTCGGTGGCTGGGGTTGGCGGCCTTGTCACTCAAATTTTATCTTCGAATGGTGACGAGGTAACCATACCTTATGCTGCGGATTCTTTGGCGGCATGGTCGGATCTCAACCCGGGTGCGCCCACGCCGGAGTTACTGGACCGTCAGCGCTCATGGGACGATGTAGGAGTGAAGCGGGTGTTCGATGGCTTTTTGGGGAATACAGCGGGTGTGGATAGGGCGAGGCTCATCGCAGTGTCGAGGCCGGAGTCCGGGGCGTGGCTTCAGGTGCTTCCTTCCGCGCACTTAGGTACCCTTCTTGATAACGACTCGATGCAGGTGGCCGTGGCTCTTCGCCTGGGTTGTGATGTGTGTGAACCTCATGTATGCATCATCTGCGGCTCTATGGTGAGAGAGACGGCCAGCACGCGTTGAGTTGTTGTCGGTGTGCAGGGAGGTACCCACGCCACCACGTCTTGAATGATATCATACGGGGCAATCAACATTGGCTGCCTGCTGTTGTTCTCACTGCGGCTACAGTTAGTTTTATAGGTACAAAGACCTGACATACTGGCACGCTGCTAATATGTAGACCGAAGGTAGCGTTAATCCTTAGCTGGGTGGTCGTAAGGTTTCCTAGATATTATCCGCAGCGCCCACTTTCGTATTTTGAATATCTTGTCCCCACTCGCGGCCAAGCACAGGTCAACACCGCGCGTAAAAATCGAGTGGTAGTATCCATAATAGGCCTTTCTTAGGTTATCTACCGATAGGGTGGGCGCGAGCATACGAAGAACGTTGGTCTCGGCGAATGTTCCTTGTGTGCTGGAGCCACCGGGTCTTAGCAGATCAGATGGGAAGAGGCCCGGCGGGTTGACCTTGGGCCCGTGGGAGAGGGGCAAATGTCTGTATGGGACGCCACGTGCGTCAACACTTTTGCTGCTTCGCATAATTATTAGCCGCACCGTGCGTTCGGCGGGGGCAGCAGCGGCTGAGCTAGCGGCGGCTCGGAAGCGGGAAAAGTATGCGGTTTTGACTACCTATTTGTCCCTCTTGCCGTGGAAACCACTGGCTGTTGGTGTGCTGATGCCAAGACTTTTATTGGGGAAATGTGCGCTACGGGTCGTTCCTTATGCAAAGGTTGTGTCCATCGCCGCTCGCTGTTCAACGTGGCAACGCGGCGAGCGTGATGGGCTCCTTTGCATTTGAAGGGGCGCGGGGCGAATTTTGTGAATAGTTTCTAGTTTAGGTTAAGATTTGTGTAATAATGTTTGAAAGTAATTATATTGGATGTCAAAAGTCGGAGTTGTCGTAAGTAACATGCCATATTCTTTAAAAGGCCTGCATGCACAGATCCAAAACTTTTTTTGTAACTAAAAGAAATTATTAGACTATGCCCGGATGTTTCGCTTTACGAATCATGTGTAATTGCGGTTCGCATAGTACGATTTTGTGTTATAAGTATCGTCTTGTTCGTAAACCGTAAATTGTTCGAAATCGTTGATGGGATGATTGGGTAAATTTTGTCTAAACCATATCCTTTACGTCGAGCTCCGAGGACGAAATGTGTAAGTACCTTATTAAAACACGTGTAATTTATAAATAGAAATGTAATACCGAAAAAAAAACCGGCTAAGTAAAGTTGTATTTATAATAAACGATAGTCTTTAATAGGTTATTAAAAACTTGTCTGTGAATTCGATGGGTGAACTTTACTTTCCAAGGTACTTAAATAATGTAAGATTGAAATTGTAATTAGATCAGTAGGTGTATAGATATTGTACTTGTATCTATGTCCCTACATAATTACGGAATTGCACTAAATATTATCTTGAATTACGTCTCAGATACTATCAAAGTTTCTAAAATATTTGAAATGTATCCCATCTTAAATAAAATCTAAATTGTTGTTTTTATTTTCGCATTAAGGCTGGGATTTTGGGTTGATTTATTAATGTTATTAATCATGCTGAAATATCAGACTAGCCCAATTATCTCTTGTTCAATATGCCGCATTTATATCCGGCGTTCCTTTGCCGACACCAACAAACAATTAAAATTAATTAATTTCACGTCTCTTTATTCACTTTTCACCTCGTCAATGTCGTCATGGTAATGTTTTGGCCTGTCGTTACTGGTTAATAATATAATGTTAGTAATATAATATGTAGTGTTGTATTTAACACCTCGATTCGCCGGGGTCCCTTCCAGAAGTCGTCGGCAACATCAAGAGTCTGCTGGGCTTCCTGGAAGAGTTGGGTTGGCGAGAGTACTGCCGACAACCCATCATGCAAAATAGGCGCATAATAAGACGTCGAGTTGCGGAAACCAAGCCGGCGAATACCTATAACCTATACATCTGTTATATCGGTATTGTTTCTCTTTCAAACTTAAAACAGCAACTTCTATTCTGATTACTATCCCAGAATCGATCTCGGTTATTTAGGTACGCTTCGCCTGGATTATAGTTGTAGTTCGCAACTCGTTCCTCGGCTATCGATCTGTGTGCTGCTGTTGTTTGAGATAACCTATCGAAAGTTAATGCCTGCGGAGCTTGCTTTTACTGAATCAGAAATATTAGTCCGACTATTTAGCTCTAAGTTATGTTATACACTTAGTTATGCAGGTATAAAAAAAAAATGTGGAAACAATTTGTCGAGTGGTTGCTTGCCCGGGAAATCAGATTGTTTTTGGGCAAACGGTTGAAAATAAGTACTTAACTTGTTTTTGAAGTATGTTGCTAAAGTAAGGAAGCTAAGTAACGAAGTATTTCATACATTGACACGCCATTTCCTATCTCTATCGCACGAGCATTTTTAGGGTTCCGTACCTCAAAAGGAAAAAACGGAACCCTTATAGGATCACTCGTGCGTCTGTCTGCCCGTCTATCACAGCCTATTTTCTCCTAAACTACTGGACCAATTAAGTTGAAATTTGGTATACATATGTAAGTATGTAACCCAAAGACGGACATGTAACGTAAACAAATGAATTTTAAATGAGAAAATTAAAAAATAAAGTTTTTTAAAGTATACTGTGTTACATATCAAATGAAAGAGCTCATTGTCAGAATCTCAAATAAACAGTTTAGAAGTTATTCAAGAAAATAGGCAAAAATTACCGTTCCCCTCCCCCTTTATCTCCGAAACTACTAGGTATACAATTTTGAAAAAAATACACAAAATATTTCTTTACCTATAGATGACAGGAAACCTATTATAAATGTGCAGTCAAGCGTGCGTCGGACTTAATTACTTAGTTTTTGATCCGACCCCTACGGGTTTTTTAAAGACATTTCACATAAAAAATACATTGTTTAAAATGTGTAATGTACGAAACCTTTGGAAGGCGAGTCCGACTCGCACTTGGCCGGTTTTTATATTGCTGTCCCGCCGATGATGGCGGCGTCGATCAAAGCCTCTGTGCTAGCAACGTAACAACGTTACATTATAACAAGTAATGATAATTATATGAAATGGCATTATGGCAAGTGTATGATAGTTTTATTATAATTATATAAATCATTACACACCTCTTTTTGAAATGTTAGTAAAATTTTACAAATTATATAAGTTCTCAATTCTCAAAAAAAAAATTTTTTTTACTTAAGTAAATAAGTGTAAAAATATTCCGTGTACCTAATGTCAAGAAGAGGGCGAATGTCAGATCTTTGGGTAGAACAAAAAACGAAACTATTCATGTAAAAATAAAATGGAAGTTCTTAAATAGGTTTCTATTCATATTTTCCTATTAGGATTTCTAATCATATTTACCCATTAGGCCATAGCTTTAAGAGGTCTCAACGATAATAATATTGCCGAAATAACTCTCCCATATCGAAACCATTCCTTACAAACGTAATTACCTCTTAACGTCGAACCTTAACTTAAAATCGAAAGTGTACATTTTTATTATCCGTGAATAAGTTACGTCCTCCCCAGCCTCAAGCCCCACATTAGGAGCTAATACTTATCTTTTTGTAGCGAGACCATGACGTCAATGTAATCGAAAGGGGTATATGCGACGGAAAATGGGCGCTTTGGGACCGACCGCGAGAAAGAGTTCATGGAAGTGCTTTATATAAATAATTATACGGAAAAAAGGCTGTGACATTAGTTTTAGTTTTATTTTATTGATTTGTATGAACGGCACTGACTCTTTAGTATTTTTTGACGCCAACATTACATTCACATATTTTATTGTCATATGCAAAATACTTGGTATAATGTATAACATTACCCGTAACATATTATGTTACGGGTAATGTTAGAAGGTTAATTAAACTCAAGTTTACCCTGGTATATCTAGTAGGTAATACCAGGCATACCCAGGTAATAGATGGAGTAGGATGTAGTATAAATTCAATATACGCGATATAATCCATTTTCATAGTTTTATTTCATGAGTAACTATCGCGGTAACCGAAGACAACATTTAATAAGCTTTAGTTTGTCTTCAGCGTTTACCCGCCTTATACATCTAGGTCTACCCAACACTGGGAGGGTAATGTCAGACAGAAGTGATGATTCGAGACCTAACATTACCCAGCCAGTGTTGGGTAGACCTAGATGTGTGCGGGTAAACGCCGTATTCAGATTAAAGTTGTTTAAATTTTCAGACTTTACCCAAACGGCTCGGGTAATACTAGCTATACCAGGGTAAACCAGAGTTTAATTAACCTTCTAACATTACCCGTGACATGTACATACATACGTCACCGTATTCACGAATACTTTATCCAATTTTCATATTCTTTTTTTAATTATTAATTTTGTTATTTTTCCTTCCTTTTCCCTATGTATTAATATTTTTTACTTAGCCGGCAGCTAAGTACGGTGACAGCTGACATCTCCATATAATTTGTAACTAAAACGCAAAATTATTACTAAAAACCGGCCAAGTGCGAGTCGGACTCGCGCACCGAGAGTTCCGTACTTTTTGTATTTGTTGTTATAGCGGCAACAGAAATACATCATCTGTGAAAATTTCAACTGTGATAGCTAGTCACGGTTCATGAGATACAGCCTGGTGACAGACAGACGGACAGGCGGACAGACGGACAGACGGACAGACGGACAGACGGACAGCGGAGTCTTAGTAATAGGGTCCCGTTTTTACCCTTTGGGTACGAAACCCTAAAAATGAACACTATATACTTTTATGTCGAAACAGATTGCAAAGTTTGTTATTTTATTTAATAAAATTACTACAAAAAGGTCTCAAGATTGCTATTCATTTTGCAAACGTTTTAAGATCTAAAAAAGCGTTACGATTTTTCAAAAATTGCTTGCTGAACCCACTGACCCTTAATATTAATTTGGTTCATTGCTTATTTTATCAATATAATTTATCTATATCGGTATCGGTATCTACTCAATTGAAATAAAGCATTGACTATGCACATTATATACTTTTTGTAACCGACTTCAATTTCATAGAAGGAGGAGGTTCTGTATTCGGTTTGGGCTATTTTTTAGTGTTCCGTGCAAAACTTTGTTTTGACAAACGGAACACTTATGGGATCACTTCGGTCTTGCAAATTAGTTAAATGTGTTTTTCTCGGAGACCATTTGACGTAGATACCTAAAATTTGAAACAGTTATAACAATTACCACCACTAATATTGTAAATAAGTAAAAATCGCTTATTTCTTATTTAAGGGGGAAGTTTAGGGGGTTGAGAGGGGTAACCAGATTTTTTATTTCATTTGTAAGAATCGTGTGGGGTACCATTAGAAAGCTTGCAAAAAATTGAGTCGATGGACTGATTTTGACTTCATTTTAGACTGCAGTAGTTTCGATAAAAAATGCATTTAAAGTTGCAAGTTTTCATACAAAAATATTCGCCTCTGTCCTGGGGATTTTCGCAAAAACTATAGCTAACAGGCAGCTAACCAGACAATAACCAACTAAAACGAGCATGAAGACGGCAGGAAAGTTATCAGGATAACGTAACCTTTACTAGTTTTTTGACTGCAGCCTGATCTTAGGTTACTTAGGGAATCAGTACTTGGTAATTCTGTACTTTACAATGGTTGCCCTATACCTTAAAAAAACAACCTTATTGGAATAGAAATAAGTTTAAATTTGGAACGGGATTTTTCACATACTTACGTCATTTAGTTAATTTGTTTGTGGAATTTATATGTGCAGAGTTACTAAATCGTAGATAGCTAGATAAATTAATTTAATATTTATTTAATAGTGTTGATGATTTCTAATTTTGACTACGACTGACAGGTTCAGTATCTGATTAGTCAAATTACTGTCAAGTAAACCTGAATAAGGGCTGTGTGATGAACAGATATAGGAACCCAATATATATTTATGCACCCTGTGCTCCATTCTTCTTGACCCAGTGGCGCCAGAATACTTGCGATCTAAATTTAAATTTGTAACTGCTCGACCAGGATGCGAACTTCGCACCGCTCGTAAACTTATTTTAGCTATCCCGCACCACCGCTCTGGTGCTACGACCAATTCATTCACCGTGCAAGCCACCCGTCTTGAATGGAATAATTTGCCTCTCAGCATACGACAAGCCGAGACTAAGTTGACGTTCAAGCGCAAGCTGCGCAAGTATCTTTTTGAAAAGTCTCACGATTAAGTGTCTGCATAGTAAATTTAGTAGCAGGTACATATATATATATATATATATATAAACATATTTATTTATATTTATTGATATTTATATATTTATTGTTGTATATATTTATTTTATCTACATATTACATTTATATTTGTGTCTATTAAAGCATACCCGAGCAAGCCGGTTTCCGTCCTAGTTTCTCCACAACCGACCACCTCCATACTTTAAATCAATTAATAGAAAAGTGCAACGAGTTCAGCGTGCCTCTATACCTTGGTTTTTTAGATTATAGCAAAGCATTCGACAGCGTCAAACACTCCGCTATATTTTCCGCCATGCAGAATCAGGGTGTAGACCCGACATACGTTGGACTCGTTGGAACAATTTATAATAACAGCACAGCCAACATTAAATTACACGCACTTGGTCCTATATTTAAAATAGAGAAAGGCGTTAAACAGGGCGACCCGATGTCTTCTAAACTGTTTACCAGTTGCCTACAGGAGATATTCAAAAAGCTGGCGGTCTCGTGGGAAGGATTGGGCATTGTCGTCGGTAATAAACGGTTAACTAACCTGCGTTTTGCCGACGACATCGTCCTTTTCTCCCACACGGCATCTCAACTACAACACATGCTACAAGATCTCAGCACAGCGAGCCTTGAGGTTGGACTCACAATGAACAGAGCGAAAACTCAGTTGATGACCAATGGAGCAAAACACAGGGTCACGGTAGATGGGCAGGATATACGGTATGTTGATGAGTACATTTACTTGGGCCAGGTAGCCTCCTTCGAAAACAGGCAAACCATAGAGGTCAATAGACGTATTGACAACGCCTGGAAGAGCTTCTGGTCCATGAAGGCTCTATTGAGGGGCGACCTTCCCCTGTGTCTCAAGCGCAAACTCATCGACATGTGTATCCTGCCTATCCTAACCTACGGTGCTCAAACATGGTCATTAACTGAGGCGTTAAAGTCCAAACTCAAGGTTTGCCAGCGAGCGATGGAGCGCAGTATACTAGGTGTTCGCAGAACTGATAGAATCAGAAACACGGAACTGCGCTCCAGAACTAAAGTTGTAGATGTAGGTGTCCAGACAGCTAAGCTTAAGTGGGACTGGGCTGGGCATGTCTGCCGCATGCACCCTGAAAGGTGGGCCAAAATGGTTACCGAGTGGGACCCACGGAACACCATAGATGGTGCTGGCCGGGGTGCAGGCAGGCCGAAAAGGAGATGGCGGGACGACTTAGACGCATTTTATCCGGATTGGCGGGACACTACAAACGACAGGGTCGAGTGGAGGAAACGAAGGGAGGCCTTTGCCCAGCAGTGGGACACTAAATTAGGCTAGTAAAAAAAAAAAGAAATATTACAAATTAATGGTCATTTATATAATATGGTACAACACAGTTTCGTGGCAATAATGTATGTGCTACTAAAAAAAGGCGTTTTCCAATTTTATTAAAACCCATTTTCACGAGTAAAACTAGTTTTTTCAAAACGCATTTTCAATAGTTGTAACTCAGATTTTTCAAAACTAGTTGTCGCAAAAGTACATTGGTGAAAACAAGGTAGATTTCACTAATTATTTCAAATTGATTGCAGTTAAAACTGTAGGTATTCTGCCAGAGTTAAAGGATAGGTGCGACGATGAGCAAAGCGAGATCCTTCTATGTATGTTAGGCTAACCGTGATCAAACAGCGCGAATTCGAGAGAATGGCGAGAAATTAAATGTCCCAAAATTTTATAGGTACTGAAACAGGATTTAATAGAATGCACTTACTTTTATCATTTTGGCCTGACGTTTTGAACATCACATTACGTTCGCGGCTACACGCAAATTCAAATCAATATACCTACCTAAATGTCTCAAGTTTTACCTCCTAGATAAAATGTATTTTTTCTTATTGCTACTTGCATATACCTCTTATTAAAAATTTCGGTACCCCTTATTTGTAAGAAACGAACCTAAGTGACAAAAAATGATTTTCCATTTTGAGTCGCGTCCAGTCTATAAGTTTCAAATACCTACAACAATTGCGACTAAGTCAATAATTGTCATAGGTTATCATAACTTGAGGTTTTAAACCTACTTACTGTTTTTGACGTATTTAGTTTTTCACGTACGAAGTTATCATGTTTATTGTCAAATTTGACGTACAAGTATATTACATTGTAATTTAAGGTATAATTTAAGGTTATAAGTGTTATAACAGTGCCAAAGATTGTAATGCAGCGAGGTAGGGAGAATGAGGTGGACTACGTGGTGGCTCCGTCGCTGCGGGAAGCGCAGCCCCGCCGCCCTGGCGTAAGAAAGTGCGGCACCCACGCTTGCCTCCGCAGCTTCTCCTTTTTGGTCGCCTTCGGCGACCAGCCTCAGACGCTTCGGCTCGCTCGGTGCCTGCACTTTCTTACGGCGGGCGGAGGCTGCCCTCCCTCCGCGCCTCCGGGCTTACACTCTAGGGGTAGATACCACAAAGACCACGTGGGGTCGGGTTTGACAAATTCGGTTCCATGACAAATTTGAACTTTGAAATTGAAAATATGCTCGGCTCAGGATAGTTGAGTGCTCCTATTCGATTTTTGGTATGTATGGTGTACAAAAGTAGCTACAAAATATTCAATGAAATCAAAAAAAAAGGCCGCCGTGCGTTTAGTTTCACGTAGGTTATATTCAATAAAATAAAATAAAATTAAACTTATTTTCGGCGGCTAAAATTGCTTTAAATAATTTAAAAACAACCCAAAAAAGCCACCAACAACGACAGATATTATCCTCAAATATGGCGACTTATTTCAACCCCTTTGTTTTATTAGGTGTAGTGATTAAAGGAGTGAACGGCAGTGGAAAGTCATAATCATACATGTGTAATCATAGGTGATAGTAGATAGATTACCTACGCACGGGACACTTGCTACCGAAGTTATGACTGCGGGCTTAGCCAAATTTTTTTTAATGTATGTACACCGATTACTCCGAGACCCAGGGTCCGATTTGAGTAATTCTTTTTTTGTTCGAAAGGGCATACTTCCAAGTTGGTCCCATATTAATCTGGTTCTGATCTGATGATGGGATCCCTGAGGAATTGAGGGAGCTCCTCAATTTTTAAAGGCACATGTATGGTGATTTGAGTGTTTTCATAAGCAACTTCAGCATTTTCTCTCGAAAATGACCAATTTGATGAAGTGGACCTGATGATGATGATTGTTTTGATGATAGTGATGATGATTTTTTTAATGTAGGATGTTCAGCGATTACTCCGAAACCCGTAGTCCGACTTGAACAATTCTTTTTTTGTTTGAAAGGAACTACCTCCGAGGTAGTCCCACATTAATCTGGTGCTGTTCTGATGATGGGATCCATGCGGAATTGAGGGAACTCCTCAATTTTTAAAGGCACATGTATGGTGATTTGGGTGTTTTCTTAAGCAACTCGAGCATTTTCTCTCGAAAACCACCAATTTGATGAAGTGGAGCTGATGATGATGATTGTTTTGATGATAATGATTTCAGCGATTACTCCGGCACCCATGATCCGATTTGAGTAATTCTTTTTCTGTTTGAAAGACGTTACCTCCAAGGTGTTTTCGTAACATTTCTGGTTTTGATCTGATGATGGAATCCGTGAGGAATTGAGGGAACTCCTTAATTTTTAAAGACACGTGTATGGTGATTTCGGTGTTTTCTAAAGTAACTCAAGCATTTCCTCCCAAAAACCAATTTGATGTAGCGCAACTGTAGCCTAACCACGAGTTTGACTGACGAGATAACTTACTTTGTACACTAATATGCCAGTACGAGCGAGATGCATAAACAGTAAGCACGCGATAGCGGAATATATAAATGTCAAACTCGTGGTAAGGCTACTGATGATGAAGACCACGGACAAAATGTGGAACTTCCCTCGTATGTGTATTATGATTTTTGATGTAGGTAGTGTTGGTAACAACCAAAGAGACAAGAAGTGAGGGGTAGGTGTGAGAGGTGAAGGTAGAGGGTATTAGTGTTTGGGGGGTATAAGGTTGGGGGTTGAGGGGACCCCTCCCGTTGATGGGTCGGGGACTGAGTGGTTGGGAGTTAATGTATTGGGGGTTAGGGTGAGGAGTTAAGGGGTCTGGGGTTAGGGGTCGGGGAATGGCGGTTGAAGGGTTGGTGGTTTAGGGTCGAGGGGTTCAGTGATCAGGGGTTGATGTGCTGTGAGGTTGAGTGATCGGGGGGTTTGAGGGATTGGGTCAGAGGTGGGGCGGAGAGTGGATTTAGTGACAGGAATGATTTCCCAGACGGACTCGAGGAAAATTCTGATTATTAAATAAAGTTTACGAATTTAGAGTTATACATGATTATGTTTTTTCATTCATGCGTCACACTCTTAACGATGTCTTAAAACTAAAAATGGAAAAATAAAAACTGTTATAAAAAAAAAGATAAACCTACTTCAAAAAGGATGAAATAAAATATTATCCTTTTTAGGGTTCCGTGTTTAAGTATATGCGTTACCAACTGATATGTTTGAAGTCGGTTCCACGCCAAGTAGTAACAATACCAGTCAAAAAGAATCAGCTTTATGTCTACAAATCCCATTACAACTGTACAAATATTATAAACGTGAAAGTAATTCTGTCTGCCTCTTTGTTACCGTTTCATGGCTAAACAACTGAACCGCTTTAGCTGAAATTTGGCATGAAGATTCCTTGAATTGTATTATATTTTGAAATGTAGTCCTCTGGATAACCGACAGAAAATAACTCTGTCCCAATCCCACACTTGCGTGCTATGGACTGTTCAAGAATTAGTAAGAAATGCTCTTTAAAAAATACGACAACAAATAAACGCATCAGATTTATACTAATGTGCCGACAAGCATGGTACGAACTGCGCTAAGAAGGTTCAACCGTGTGTTCTGTTCTGAGCTGTGTTCTTAAATTCTTACAGAAAGTTCGTTTATTGTTGTCGTGTAACGATGCGTCTTACATAGGCGAACACTCACGAACGCGAAGAGAAGCGACGCGGTGAGGCGCGGCCGGCCCAAGGCGTTCGCGTTCGCAACGAGATCGCCCACCTATAGCTATCAAAGGATTAATTAAGGCGCCGTGCCGCGCCGCTTCGCGTTCGCGTGTTGTTCGCCTACGTACCTAGTACGCTGCGTTAGGCAATCCCACGTACATACTTATATAGCCGCCGCATCCTTATCGAATTGCACCAAAATCACTATGAATATATGGTTCAAAATTTGGCTTGGCACCGACTTCAAACATATCAGATGGTAACGCATATACTTAAACACGGAACCCTAAAAAGGATAATATTTTATTTCATCCTTTTTTAAGTCGGTTTATCTTTTTTTTATAAAAGTTTTTATTTATTATGATTATAATCGTAACAGTTATTCAGTATGGGTGTCAAAACTGACATTTATACGCCAACGTCTACGTAATTTACTTTCTATACATCTCGCTTGCATTAATATGCGAGTACGAGCGAGATGCATAGAAAGTATGTTACGTTCTCGATAGCGTTTATGTCAGTGCCAAACTGGTGGTAGCCACAATATTTCCGCGTGTCCGGCTACGGGTCATCAAATAAACTATTTTTAAATAAAAACCAAGTCACTTCCATAATTATGACGTTACATCGTGGGACCAGGGGATGTAGTCAACGCGGGCGAATAAATTTTGCAAATCCCTCGCACGGGCTTGCCGATCTACATCTAACCCTACGGTACTAATGCACATGCTCCGTGTCGGTGCGGCTTAGCGCGGCTAGGTAACGATTAGTGTGCATTTGGGACTCTGCTTAGTTTTTCAGGGCCTTTTAATGGTGATTTGTGGCGATTGCGTTTTGCTTTTAGCCACGGCGGGTTGCTTTGTCTGTTTTACTTTAATGGTTTATGTTATACTATTGCTGGTGTTGATATGGGGTATCCCAAGGGAAGCGTGTTTAACTAAAGGGTGACAAATGGAACGATGACCTGCGCTGTCTGTTCGTTTTTAGGGTTCCGTACCCAAAGGGTAAAAACGGGACCCTATTTCTAAGACTCCACTGTCCGTCTGTCGGTCTGTCACCAGGCTGTATCTCATGAACCGTGATAGCAACAGTTAAAATTTTCACAGATGTTGCCGCCCAATAAATAAATACTAAAAATTTAATTAGTACGGTACCCTCGGTGGACGAGTCCGACTCGCACTTGTCCGGTTTTTTTGTTTGTACTGAAAAATGTTTAACGATGCGAAGTACGTTAAGCACCACTCCGACTCCCACTTGACGGGTTTATTTTTTATATTTTAATTACAGACAGATTTCAGGATGAGGTGTTTTCGTTTTTGCGGCGAATAATTTCACTTGTTTAGTGTTTTCAGCAACTACAGAGGCACAGAATACGTAATAGATAGTGAGAGAGGTATACAAGCATGCGCCACAAAGATTCAATCTACCTAGTTAAAATTAGCTACATCATTCACTAACATTAAACGTAGATAATGCTTTAGAACTGCAAGATTGTAACAACCCAATTGCATAAAGCTCTTACGCAAAATCTTACATCTGCCATTGTTTGCTGGATGAAAATGAAAATGAAAATGAAAATGAAAATGAAAAATTGTTTATTTTGGTTAAAACATTTCACAATTTACAATTTAGTTATGCTTGGAATCTCCTTGTAAGTATTGTAAATACTTGTGGCAGAAGACCCCGCTACTAACTATTAAGGGTTTATAAATAGTAACCGAACATATCATTTGAAGTAATATTTAGGTGAAGATATTATATAATTAGTATGAACTTTAGCTAAAGTAAAGTTTAACATATAATTTATTACAATTAAGTAAAATTAAAATTATTATTTAAAATTAAATTTAAAAACAAAATTATGATATAATGTTGAGAAATTAGTGCACTCAAAACAATTGAATTTACAAAATTGAGATAAAACCTGTGTGTGTGTGTGTGTGTGTGTGTGTGTGTGTGTGTGTGTGTGTGTGTGTGTGTGTGTGCGTGTGTGTGTGTGTGTGTGTGTGTGTGTGTGTGTGTGTGTGTGTGTGTGTGTGTGTGTGTGTGTGTGTGTGTGTGTGTGTGTGTGAGTGAATGTGTGTGCATATGTGTGTATATAATAACCGTAGTGATTTAAATATTTTGAATTATGTCTAACGATAGTTTAATTTTGATTGATATGAATATGTTTGAAAAAGTTGTTTTTTTATTTTTATTTTATTATTGTTGCAATATTTAAGATACGTGATATATTAGGTTTTCAGTTTCCTTGTAACTTAGGTTAATTAACCATTCTAAAAGTGTTTTCTTAAAATTATACGATTGCAGTGAATAAATCGAGATAATATTATTTGGATGACCTACTGAAGTCTGGTATGTCTCAAACCTTGTCTCTCTGATATTTATACCGATGTGAATAGACAGCGATCACCGGGGTCATTGGTCTCTATAGGTATAGGTACCACAGGGATCAATATTAGGACCTTTACTATTTCTAACTACATAAATTACTTGCCATACCTTGTAAACCCTCGTCATGATACCGCAATCACCACCACTACTACACTATAAACTTCCAAACACTATGGTATGGCTATTAATAAATTTCAGAATTATGTAAAACGTAAAATTTCTAAAGCATATTTAATTACGAGCCCAAGACAACATGAATGATAAAACAACTTAGGATTAAATTGTGACTGGAAAAAAATATATTCATAAGGAATGATCGGTAATTGGTCCAAAAATCCTACAAATCGATTTTTGCACAAGTCAAATAGGAATATTTTGGTATCAGTGCATTTAGTTCTGGTGTTCTGAATACAAATATTTGAGATGACAAGCGGGAAAATGGTGGAGGTAGTAACTGTGTCATAAAATCGTACAATTTTTTTTTTCAAACTTACCATATAATTAACAAAACTTTTTTTATTGCGCTCCTCTAAATTTGTCCATGAGTATATAACATACTAAAACATATTCACTATTTGCTTTAACAAACTATTAAAAAACATCAAAAAAATCCACAATTCACAGTTGACATTGAACTGATCTAGAAATGGTTTTTCGGACCTTTGGGAGGCGTGTGCGGAGCCGGAAACAACACGTAGAGCTCCACCGGACAGGGTATAATTATGGACTAATGAGAGTTGAGGAAATGTAAGGGGTACACCGTACGGATGGTGCCCTTGTCCGTGTCATGGGATGCACTCAGAGGCAGCACCCGACAGGGTGTATGGACTAATAAGAGTTGAGGAAATGTAAGTAGTACACCGTACGGATGCTGCCCTTGTCCGTGTCATGGGACATGGGACGCACGCAGAGGCAGCACCCGACAGGGTGTATGGACTAATGAGAGTTGAGGAAATCTAAAATGTTGTTATTTGCTATTGGGTGAAGCAATAGACTAATAACTATTTAAAACCGGACGCCTACCTAAGAAAATGATATGCAATTTTATGTCCGGCAGACGATCACACGCGCCCACAATATGGGCTACAGAAAGCTAAAGAGCAACACCGGTGCAGAGAGTTGAGGGAAGAGAGGTGTCATTGGCCTAGGCCAGCCTAAGACGTTAAACGTTATGGTACCTACATAATATTACTATTACTTAGTAGAAGACAGAGAATGAAAAGTAAATTGCCAGCACTCTTGAAACTCAAATACGATAACCCTTTTTTAACTCGGCGTAGTAATTTTAGGATTCAAAATGGTTTTTAGGGTTCCGTACCTCAAAAGGAAAAAACGGAACCCTTATAGGATCACTCGTGTGTCTGTCTGTCCGTCTATCACAGTTTATTTTCTCCGAAACTACTGGACCAATTAAGTTTTGGTATACTTACATGTGTAAGTTTGTGACCCAAAGACGGACATGTAACGTAAACAAATGAATTTTAAGCATTGAGCCACTTTTGGGGGGTAAAGATATGTAGGTAACTACAACTACTAGTTATTATCATAGGTAGGTAGGTACTTACATAATTATGTATACCCAAATATCATCTACAGTACCGGTTTCTTTGTTCAACTTTAATAATATGTACTATGTGGCGGTGCAAAGGGGTAACGCCGCTAGCGTCCTTGTGACCATGCCGGAAGGGAGTGATTTGAAGGAAGTCTTTTATATTTAAGCTTTAGGTTTAGGTTTTGTTAGCATAAGTTTAAATTGTACATGTTAAATGTTAATATATAAAGTGTCAAATGTTATAATTGTTGAATAAAATACCTTATATATGTTCTTATTGTGCCGAACTTACTCATCTGTAAAGCTTTTGATCTCGATGCTCAAAGTCTCATTTAATTTTGACAAAGTATTCAAATCATCTTCGTTTTTAAACAGACGAGAAGAAAGAATACGATTTTTTCTGTTTGGAATTGGATTATTTTGTATTAGAAAAGTCCTTTGTACTACGTAAAGAAAAATTATGAGTACCAGTTAGTCATTCCATTGCAGTACACCTCGATGAAATATAAATTGATCAAGAAGATTAATAAAATTAGGAAAAATAATTCGTGTAGTTTTGTAAATTTGGTACAGTTATACCTTGTGGTGACGAGATGAACATACTAAGTCTTCAGGTGTGGAGGGGGGGTGGGGTGCTGAGGGTGTTGGGGGGGGGGGGGGGGGGTTGTACGTACCTTTGTTTTATATTTTTACTCATATCTCGAATCATCATCATCATTCGCTTGCCCTTGTCCCATTCACTTGGGGTCGGCGCAGCATGTCTTTTTCTGCTCATATCTCGAATATCTGTACGAATAAATAGCATTATAATTACATCGGACAAAAGTTTTTACATAAAATTTTCTACAAATTTGATCATGTTTATTCTTACGCGCTTACTATACGTCGCATAGCGCCATCCAGTATTAATTGGAGCGGCGTTAATAATAGCGTAAGCGCCAACGTGGCACGTCACATATCTTTACTATTTCATATCTAGTGAATCTCTAATTTATTTCCCGAATTGCGCCGTGTGGAGTCCTTTTGGCACAATTCTGTTCTGTTCGTTTAAATGAATTTATGTATCAAGTTATTTTTTGTGCTAATAAATGTTTCTTATTCTTATTTGTATTGCTAGGCTTCGTGTCAATAAAGTAGACTCCTTATTCTTTTTTTTATGTTTTAAAACAGGTTTCATTGTTAGACGTTGATAGAATCTCGCTTTCCCACAGTATTTCCACACGCAATTAAGTTCTTTTATAGCAGTCGTATGCCTGTTTTATTACAAAGCGTTTAAATAATTTTATGAGATTGCGTTGCCGAAATTATCCCATTTTCTTTTTAAGCAATTCGGTTTAAGTTTCCGAGTTTTTGTATTTTTTTGTCACAGCACAAGGGCTTCAAGACGTCAGAAGAAGATTATCTATTTTTAGGATTCTTTAGCCAACATCTCAGAAGGGGACATACCCTTATTGTATGTCCGTCCGTATTATCTGTCCATCTGTATTTCACACGTGTTTTACTAAAAACAATATAATACCTAATGAAATTTATTTACAACAGATTAGAATAATTATAATGGTAGCATATCCAAAAATATCGCGGAGCAAATAATAGTATAATGAAAACAATCCTTATTTATAATAAAATATATTATTCAGGGATGGGACAAAATTATACATACAGCAATTGAAAAATCACTCGATATGTCTGTTTAAGTAACATCATAAACTTCTCAAACTTTTTTAAAAAAATACCTAAAAAACACCAAAAAAGTTAAAACTAATTGATTTCTCTGACCGTGTGAAAAATAATATTAGTAATGCAACCTACAAAAGATCGTAAAAAAATATTAAATCCTATAAGGCCTAGTTTCCAGAAAGTTAAATCATTTTTAGTTAATTACTTATGGGATCACTTCGGTCTTGCAAATCAGTTAAATGCGTTTTTCTCAGAGACCGTTTGACATACCTATAGATACCTAAAATTTGAAACAGTTATAGCAATTACCACCACTAATATTGTAAATAAATCAAAACCGCTTATTTCTTATTTTGGGGGGTAATTTAGGGGGTTGACCTGTTTTTTTATTTTATTTGTAAGAATCGAGTGGAAAGCTTGCAAAAAATTCAGTCCTAAATTCAAGACGTGCAGAAAATATAAATAACTTACTCATACTTTTTTGACAGCTTAATTAGAGTAATGCTGTTTATATTGTTACAAAAACATTATAAACTCGGACTGAATTCAGTATCAAGTGAACGTAGTTTAGCGAAAAGGATTCATCCATAAAATATTATGTATTTTTCTTTGTAGTGCACAATAAAGTATTTTATTATTATTATTATATTATGACATTTAAATTAATTGATTTTCTGTTTGAAAGAAAGATATTTTTGTTAACAAATCGTGTATTAGATCCTTTTCCCTAAACTACGTCCAATTATCGATAGAGTCCGAGTGTCACTATGTCATCATTAATGTTAAATTTCTATGAAAATATGACGTTTATCTCACTCTTACACTACTTACTTACGCTCTCTCACTTTGTTAGCTTAGACGAACTCTACACTTTTAGCAGTTCTAAATAATATTTAAGTCTATATATATGGCATGGAAATAGAAACAAAATCAAATCAAAATAATAAGTTCTAAATTTAATTCAAATTGAAGCAGTATAGAATACAGAGCTATAATGGTGAACCATAATAGTAGTTTATGTGACTGCTACATAATGAAAAGCATTAAAACTCGAGTGTGGGTTTATGAAACGAACGTAGTGACTTGCATAATAAAATCACACGAGTGTTTAATGCCTAATTATGTACAGTTACATACACTGCTTTATCTACAAACATATTATAAATTTTCTATGATATATTCACTAACCTCATATTACAGCCGACATTGGGGCATAGTTGCTCTCTGGCGGAATTCGCGGATATGAGGTGGCGTCTCCGAAATATCTTTATCGCACATTTTACACGAAACTTTTGCTAGTTACTTTAAAAACAACAAAACAAATTATTTTTTACTTACAAACTAATTAAAAGATAAACTGCACATCAAATGGCGGCAAAGAAAACTTTTTCACGCATGTCACGCATCCGTAGTTTTTTTTTTTTATTCAGAGACAAACTAGAGTGGGGGTCGATCGTTCGATACCTACTAACAAGCGAGATTTGTCAAATTTGTATGCAATTGACATTTCATTTCGAATAAAACGTCATCTCGACTGATATTAGAATACAGGTCAAATCAAATTTCTTTGTTTTTCAGAGATGTTCGAAATTTGAATAAAATGATATTATCGAAATCGATGTTATTATTTAGCAATTTTCACAGATAAAAAATTTGCTGTAACAAAACAGTTTATCTTAATGTTGGCCATTATTTACGGATTTTGAAGGCATCATAGAGGGTTTATGATATGTGTGTAGATAAAATACTAATGATGACCTATTCGAATGAGCGCTTGGATGTAACGTTGGACTTGCCGTTTTGACTGCACAACTCCTATAAATTATCTCCTAGGTTTTTGTCGAATATAATGGCTCGCTTTTCGTATATACTTGCGAATGACTACATTGAGGATACCCATACCCTTTAGTTAAGTCCGTTTATTTTAAGTTTGTTTTAGTGAGAGCGTTTAAGGAAGTAAGTGTTTATCTCAATCATATATGTACCTAACAATGTAACCTATTATCCTGTCGCATACTTCTGTTGTTTCTCCAATAAATAAATAAAATAAAAATGTGTCACTGAGTTTCATAGGATACTTTCCCAAAACACAAATTACCGTCCCCGCGGCGTACTTTTGATGCAGGCTATGCATCTAATCGAGCCCGTTCCCGCCGAAGAAGATCACTTACTTCGACTACTTAGTAGCTTAGTACTTCCTTAGCACTTACGTATCCAATCTGTTCCTTACAAATGGCTTAATCTTCATTAAGTATCTAAAAAAATGGTTCATTGAAATTTTTATTTTCTGTGATCTCTTAACGACACGGTAACGACACGGTAGCTTCTAATCTACGTTTAATTAAACGTAGAATTACAAAACGAAAACGTAGAACTAACATTAGTAAGTAGCATTTGCACATAACAAGCAAAATGGAACACCTTCACAGCGCTTTGTACGTCGTTTTACTGATCATGTTGCCTATAGTTTTGGTTTAATGTCTTTACTAAACTCTACAGTCACGTTTTTTTTTCATACTTTTCGACCTATGGTTCAAAAGTTAGAAAGAGGGCCATAATTTTTTCTTCTTTTGGATACCTAGATAATTTCCAAAAATATTTACTTAGTCAAAAAATGCTTGTTGAATACCCCTATTCCTTTTGAAAGACCTATCCAACGACACCCCACACCATCATGCCCACCAAAAAATCATGCCCACTACGTTTACAGGTACCTACCCAAAAAAAATTTTATCTGTTTGTCGTATTGGTTAATTGATTTATATATCCATGCCAAATTGCAGCTTTCTAGCATTAACAAAAAAAGAGCAAAGCCTCGGACAGACAGAGTTAGACATGGAGAAACTTCGTCTGGTTTTAGGATTCCTAGTTGACTACGGAACCCTAACTAAAAACAGGCAAACAACCTCTGTAAAGTATAACGATGCGCACGGAACACTAAATGCCTCGAGCTTTGACTCGGGCTTGGCCAATTATTATTAGTGTAACTAAATTTAATATATTTTCGTATTAGATTTATTTTTACTGTATTTTTAAAAAGGGACTGATTCCAAAAGAGGCAGCTAAGTTAAATATGACAATGTTTTCTTTATTTAAGTATTAAGATGACCAATCAAATACTTAATGAAATAGATACCTAAGTACTTAATATGCATTTTACATTGTACCTACCGTGCTGTAAATCAATATAATGAGATGTCATAAATATACAAACGGTCTGTAGCCGCTTGGTCGACTTATATCAGAGTTAGACGAAGCAGAAAGAAAATTGGGAACCAAGGGTCGCGCGAAATATTTCAATATGCCATTCACATTTTTTACGACCGTCATGCGCGCCGCCTTACGATTGTACGGAACCTCAATATTGGCCGATTTCAACGGTTTCGCCACTTTTTTCGATAGGTTATCAGTAGGTTGAATAGTTGAAGCAATAACAAAGGTTGTGATTTTATTTGCGTTATAAAGATTTGGGGCGGCGGGTTAAGATTAAAACTGTTAATATTTGAGTAACTCCGTTCGCAAAAAAAAAACAAAGTGACGATGAATGATAATATGTGCCGAAACGCACTTTTGAAAAATGATGATGATGATCTTGTGAGTTAAGGCTATGCTGAGCCTTACAACTTATGTCAATGATAAAACGAGATTAATATTAATTTCGGCGAGTTTAACCTCGATAGCTTTAGTTCTTTAAAACTTGGTGAATAACTAACAAAAAGACCTTTCCATACAAAAAAAAATAGTTTAGCACAAAAAATTAAAATGTTATGTAATTTTTGTGTCATTTTTTTCATTACAATCACAGTGTGGCGATCTGCAATAAATAAATTGTACAATGTAGTCCATTTATTCTTCATTCTGGAAAATATCACTGTATTCATACATTTTTTTCGTAAAAAAAATTATAGCGCGTGGCGGTGACGATTTCCATACAAATACCCAAAGTCAAAGATTAAAAATGTGGTTAAAAAACACTGAATTTAGCATTTTAAAAGTATAAATATAATGTCTTAATGATTTTTTCATGCGCTAAAAAGTTCAATCAAGAGACACTTATATTAAATATACATATAATTTATTGCATACTTATGGGGTTTCTTTCGCAAACTGTACAAGCACACACGCAAGAAGGGTTTTTTAATTAGTTTATTTTTTTCCTATATACCTGCCGGGTTTTAATTATTCTAAACAAAACATCTCACACTACCTATCGTACTATAATTACAATCATAACGTAAGAAACATTCTGATGAAGGCTAAATCTATCCTTCAAAACCATAAGGAAGCAATTAGCAACAAATGCTAAGAAAATTAGATCTGTTTGTAAATACGCCGCCGCCTACTTTATATTCCTAAAAAACAACAACAATCATAAATTTAATAAGATACAGAATCAATGTTTCTTGCTTACCAGACTCGGTGAGTGTTCGCGGTAGATATAGCGTTTAATGGTCGGACTGCGGCAAAAACAGGCCGTTCCACGCAGATTATAATACTGGAGTTTCAATTGCAGAAGTTCCTACTTTGCTGGTCCACACTATGTGCCTGCACATACAGTCGGCAGCAGATGTGAGCGGTTTGATTAATACTGCATTTTATTACCTACTAGCTTTGGCCCGCGACTTTGTCTGCGTGGATTTAGTAATTTGCGTAGCTTATTTTTTTACCCAATCTGCTTTTTATCGATTCACCATCCTTCCAAACAAACTTCCACCTCCCTTTTCACCCCCTTAAAGGCTGATTTCTGGGATAAAAACTACCCTATGTCCTTCCTCGGGACTCAAGCTATCTCTATACCAAATTTCAAGTAAAGGTGCGATTCGGGAAATGAATTAGAGATTCACTAGATATGAAATAGTACAGATATGTGACGTCCCACGAGTAAAGGTACCTTATGGCGGTTGGCGCTTACGCTATTATTAACGCCGCTCCAATTAATATTGGATGGCACTTACGTCGCATAGCGCCGCAATAATGCGCTATGCGACGTAAGCGCCAGCCGCCATAAGGTACCTTTTGCCGTGGAACATCACATATCATTACTATTTACTATTTAATATCTAGTGAATCTCTAATTCATTTCCCGAATCGCGCCGTCAATCGGTTCAGCGGTTTAAGAGTGAAGAGGTAACACACAGACAGACAGACATACTTTCGCATTTATAATATTAGTATGGATGGATGGCAACGTAATATTAGGCAAACCAAATGACAAAAATTCGAATATTAATTTTATGGTATTGGTATCAATGCTGTACGAGTAAATCCTTTTTATGTGTTACTAAATATATGTAAGGCAACTACATTGCCTAAAACCAGCAAGTGCTAACAGAATAATTAACTAATAAGATTATAAATTGAAATAAATATCATACACTAAATGAAATAAAACTATGAAAACGGATTATATCGCGTATATTGAATTTATAATACATCGCGTATATTGAATTTATAATACATACATAAAAAGTGACCAAGTCCACCGGTGGCCGAGGCGGGAATGGACTTGGTCACGTTTTCTTTAGTGTGTGATATCTATTTCTGTTTATAATTTATATATAGTAGTGTGACGTTTGACTATTTAAAAACAAAACAAAAAATATTTCATAAAATAATTTAATTTGAACTAATAAAATTGTTAGCACATAGGTGGACGTACCTCATTATTACATATTATATTAAAGGTATTCAGTACCTCGGGCGACCAGAGGCCTGGCCACTATTTCGCACAGCGTATTAATATCGCTGTACAGCGAGGAAATACGGCCAGCCTTCTGGGCACCTTGCCCGTTGACGGCGATTTAGGCCAATTTTTTTACTTATAGGTTAAGTTTTATTATATCGGTTTTTGTTAATTGCATTAAGGTATTCAGTACAAAATAGAGAATGTATTACTTAATCATCACAATCTAAATAATAATAAAAGCGTTTTAGATAATTGAGTTCCTCGAATTTTTCCATTTCAGTTCATATTTAATAGCATTAAATTGACTGTCTAATGAAAATATCGAACGATAACTTCATGATGCTCACGCTATCGTTAATGCATTTCGTGACATATATAATTACGCAATTTAGTAGCACATTTGAAATGACCCAGAAATGTTACATTTCGTTCATTTATGCGAGATATGTTCAAAATGCCTTAAAAGGAAAAGCTTATGGTTCAATTTTAATTGCAATATCTAGAATTAAGACATATTAAGTACTATTACAATATTACAATATGTAAAATTAGCCCATTAAAATTTAAAAGCGTAGTTTTAATTTTTCCAGAAGATTAGAGAGCTTGTAGTACGGGTCTAACTTGCTAGCATGAGTTGCGTTCTCTCGCGTGGCATACATCTTGCGCGACTTTAAGTATGGACTCGCGCGCGAGAACACAACTCATATATGGTCGACCTCCACAGTCCTATACGTCTGACGGATGAAACTTAATATTTAAATAAATACGGTTGCCTAAAGAAATATGGTCAAGGTTATTTTTAACTAATTAAAAAAAAAAAAATTTTCACAGGCAACCGTTGTACAAGTTACATGTTTGTAACAACTTGTTCAACATGAATCAATTAGGTTGCCTTTCTTTTTCCGGTCACTATTATGTGGTTGCCGTGTTAAACAGGTCAGTTTTTATCGATGATTGCACTCATCTGTCTGACGCTTGAATTATATATTAAAAAATTATGGTAATTTATTGCAAATACAGTGGTATAGAGTTGCCTGCGAAAATCCGGTCACAAATAAGGGTTGCCTGGCTTTTAAATAAAATAAGAAGGAGAGACTTTTAGCGATTACTCATAAACGGTTTAACTGGTCAAGTTTGTTTTAACTTTATTTGAATGTTTTTATTAAGCACTATTTTCATGTTTTTTTTTTTATATTTTTTAGACTGATGGTTCAAAAGTTAGAAGTAAAAACCCTTTTCTTCTTCTTCCTAAATGATAATTTCCGAAATGATTCACTTTATCAAAAAATATTGTTTAAAGACTCCTATTTATTTTGAAAGACCTAACCAACGACACCCCACACTATAGGGTTGAAACGGTAAAAAATTCTGTCAAAGCGATTATTTCCGAAAATACTCACTTTATCAAATAATGTTTTTCCAAAACCCCTATTTATTTTTTAAAAAAACCTATCTAAAGATATCCCTCGTCAAAGTTGAAACGAAAAAAAAAAATCCTCTCACATTTTGTTTCTTTCAAGGCGATTATTTCCGAAAATATTGACTTTATCAACAATTGTTTTTAGAAACCAGTATTCATTTTAAAAGACCTATCAAACCACATCTTACAACATACGTATGAAAAGAAGGTTAACTGGAAGAGATCCCTCAAAGGGATAAGTTCGCCTTTGTACATCTTATTATTTGTACCATGTAATTTTTAATATGTATATTTGTGCAATAAAGAGTTTACTACTACTACTACTAAAAGAAAAAAAAAGCGACAAATTGTGTGCGTCTATTTTTTTTTCGCTTCAACCCTTTGGTGTAACATGTAATTGGATAGGGCTTTTAAAATGAATACGGGTTTTAAAAAACATTTTTTAAGAAGTGAATATTTTAGGAAATAATCGCTTGGAAAGAAACAAAATGCGTGTGACATTTTTTTTAATATCGTTTCAACCCTACAGTGTGGGATATCGTTGGATAGGTCTTTCAAAATAAATGGAGGTCTTTAAACAACATTTTTTGATATGGTGAATCATTTCGGAAATAATCATTTAGAAAAAAAAAAAAGGTTTTTCCATCTAACTTTTGAACCACCGGTCCAAGAAATATGAAAAAAATTACAAAAATAGTGCTTAACAAACACATTAGACAACAGTTAAAACAATCGTGATCAGTTAAGCCGTTTTTGAGTTATCGCTAAAAGTTTTCCCTTCTTATTTTATTTAAAAGCCTAGCAACCCTTCTTCTGGACCAGATTTTCGCAGGCATTTATTCGCAATAAAATTACTATCATTTTGATATATAATTCAAACGTCACAAATGAGTGCAATTATCGATAAAAACTCACCCTGGTCAAACACGGCAACCACATAATAGTGACCGGAAAAAGGTAGGCAACCTAATTGATTCATATTGTACAAGTAGTATATTACTTTCCATTGGAACTTATTTCTTTCGTCAGACAAGTCGGTGAAATTTTAAGAAAACATTTTTTTTTTTAATGTATTAAAAATAGCAGTGACCATATTTCTTTAGGCTACAATAAGTAAATAATATAATATGTTCAGGAACATATTTTATTTCATAAAATATAAGTTTCGTCAGACGTATCGGTGGAAGGTCGACCATATAATAACGTATCTCCTACTATTTGGAACGGGTGTGAAGTGACAGACGGCCTTATTATAATTTTAATATATGTAAAAAGTTAGATCTAGATAAAATATGGATCGGACCTGTCAGTATTAAAAGTGACGTTTTTGTTTTGTCGTGTCTAGATCAAAAATGTTTGATGTATATTGTATATTAAAATCAGAATCAGGCCGAGAGTGATAACAAGTTTGCTACTGGGTGACTGTTGTGAAGACAAGTATTTCTCTGTTAGTCTGTTTAATACTTCAGTAGTTTTTTGGGTAAATATTACCTATGTGACCATTACTCTGACCTAGTTGCGTCAATTATTGCTTTTAACGACGAGTGAATGAGTATTCTTAGATGACAGAACATAAAGATATATTCTGCTTCGTCCGCCCGTTGGTATATTTCAATTTTCGAACAGGCAACATTTCTGTTTAAGTTTAAATTCTAAAATGCAATTTGCTACGGTGACTAGATGGCGCTCGAGTTTCGTACTCCATTAAAATTTATGATACATGGAGGTCGGACAGTAATTAAAAGAGCCCACAGAGGGAAATAACATACCGAAATGTGGCAAAGTTACGTTATATTGTAGTGGTAGGTACTAATGAGTTACTTGCAAAGTGCTGCCATATTTTGTTTTACTGGACCCGTACGTAATGTTAGCAAATAAAAAGTTTGATGACACTTTAAAAGGTTTCTGCACAATTTTAAATTCAACAAATATTTATTATCAATTTACGTTAGCACGTTAACTTTTCTGTTAGAGTTAAGTATCTAGGCTGGCCTAGATACTTAGGCTGTGTAAGTATAATGCATTGCTGTCAAAGCACTACTTGGGCCCAGTTTTTTTTCTCTTATCAACTTCTTAAAAAAAATTGAATCAAAAAGAGAGTACCTACAGTTGTGCCTTGCAAGTACTTTACCACTAATTTAATAGCTTCGCATGTCACGGCACTGACAAACCCTGCATCTCTTAAGAAAATAAAGGTTGCGCCGGTTTACAAAAAGGACAGGTAGTAAAACGGAACTAAAATTACAGGCCCATTTCGTGTCAAAGGTGTTGGAGTTGACAGTTTGGGACAGTCTCTTCAGACATTAATATGCCTACGAAACCAGTACAGACTTGACAACCCTTTTACTAGACTTGAACATAGAAGAAGTGACAGAATTCGAGCTATTAGGACTGGTATTAGACTCACATCTCAACTGGAAAAGACACGTAGCTAAAATTAGCTCCAAATTATCTTTTTTCCTTTTCGCCTTGAGCATACTAAAATCCAACACAAACATGGCATGCGCTTTATCTGTCTATCACGCGTACGCTGAGGCCTGGCTTCGCTATGGTTTGTTGTTATGGGGAAATAGTACAGACTCGAATGATTTATTCCTCCTCCAAAAGAAATGCATCAGAATATTAGTAAACATCCCACAGACAGACACCTGCAAACCGCACTTTTTGAACCTAAACATATTGACTCTACCTTCTTTGTACATTCTGGAAATTGCTACCTTCGTCAGAAACAATATCGAAATGTTCGAATTCTGCAAAAGTGCACGCAGAAAAGATAACATTGTCCCACCGGAACCAGTCCTAGGCATATACAAAAAAGGTCCATATTACCAAGCTATACAAATTTACAACAAATTACCCTCAGATATGAAAAACATTGAGAGCAAAAACCTATTCATAACTAAGCTCAAGACACATTTGATAAACAAAACCTATTACACTGTTAAAGAATTTATGGAAGACACAATTAATTAATTTTTTATAATGTAGCCTATATATATATCTTGATCCACAAATTATAATTGTATAATAGACCTAGCGCTTTCATTATGAAAGTAATTAAGTTTAGTTTTGTATAATTATGTTTAAGCTAGTTATAAGAAAAATTGCTACACCCCACCGGGGTCCATGTGAAACTTTACATAATTTGTAACATCTATGTACATACCATGGTTTGCAATAAAGATTTACTTACTTACTTACTATAAGTGGACGACGTGTGCAACTCGCGTTTTGCTGCGTAGCGTTTTAGGTCACTTAGAATAGAAGGCGGATGGCTGCCGTATTTTTCAACTTACCGCGCGCTTTTGACCTGGCAGATCCCGTGATCCTGGTGGACCGTCCTAGTGGACGTAAGTCCATATTTCTCCGAAGCAATATCATCCAACTCCTTCCTTAAGATCCGATGGTCCTGTAATTGCCATCGATAATAGATACTCGTACCTACTATTTATACCGTTGCAACACTACAAAATTAAAAAAGTTACATTAATTTGGCAGTACTAATGCAACGTATCACTTATCTCGCTGTAAAGGCCTTGTAAAGGGGCGCACTTAAGAAAATTAAAAAATAAAGTTTTTCAAACTGTGTGTTACATATCTAACATATCAAATGAAAGACGTCGTCAGTTATTGTCTTTCAATACCACTTTTGTGACCGGCCAGTAGCCGCGCTACTTCAAATGAGTTAATATAGCATTTACTAAACACAACATGAGGTGTTTAGTAAATGCTATATTAACTCATTGGAAGTAGCGCGGCTACTGGCCGGTTACAAAAGAGGTCTTGAAAAACATAATAACTGACGACGTCAGTGTCATAAAAAACGTGATAAAAACCTAACGCGAAAGCAAATAATATTCAGTAAAAACTCTCTTAAAGTGCTCGAAGGAAGGATACACCACGAAAGAATATACCAGGCATCCTCTAGCAGAGGCCTCTGCTAGCAGCAGACCACAAACCCATCCGGTAAGCCTACCTGTTATGTATGTAAAAGGGTAGTTGTAAGTGCATGCAAACGGTGGCTGCGTCCACCGTCATTCTTGAAAATATATTAGTTCATAAATGGCTGCCTTGCGTTTCTTTGTGCGCCCCGTAAAATATTTAACAGTGGCGGCGATTCGAGTAATCCACGCGTGATTTTGAAGGAAATATGTTGTCCACTAATAATACTGTGGGATTGTTCGCGAGTTTTGATCACCAACAGCAAGATTGGACAGTTTATAAAAACAGACTGAATCAATGGTTTATCGCGAACAATATCAGTGAAGAAAAGGACAAAGCGGGGATCAAGCGACGAGCAATATTATTAAGCGCATTGAGTGAGAATACGTATCAGCTAGCGACTCATCTCGTGTTACCGGGTGTGTTAGAGGAAAAGAGTTACGATGACGTGGTCAAGGCCCTGGATGGCCATTTCACGCCAAAGCGTTGCGTGTTTGCTGAACGATTTCATTTTTATTCGGCATCACAGCAAACAGGCGAGACCCACGCGCAATGGGCCGCGCGGTTGAGGGGACTCGCAGCGCATTGTGATTTCCAGCACATTGAAGATACACTTCTGGATAAGTTCGTCATGGGAATGACGCCAGGTCGAGAGCGAGAGAAACTATTCTCAAAGGACGTCAGTGAACTCACGTTATCGAAGGCCATTGATTTGGCAGAAAGCGTTCGGTGCGCCCGCACCGCCACCAGCACGACCGCGGCGCCAGGACCGTCGGCGGCCGGAACCGATAATTTGTTCAAGATCGCGAATACTTCGGCAACGGAAACAGATCGTGCTAAGTGTCAAGTGTGTGGTTCTGCTAATCACCAATCGAATAAGTGCAAATTCGCGTCTTATAAGTGCCAAAAATGCAAGAAAAAAGGCCATCTTCGTAGAATGTGCAAAAATTTCAAGTACATGGAGGCGGGCGAGGTGAGCGAGGACGATGACGGTAAGTTATTTAACATTCGCTCTGTAAACGGTGCCCCGATGTACGCGGATGTGGTTATCAGTGGATTAAAATTACGGTTTGAACTTGACAGTGGTTCGGCTGTTACGGCTATATCGGACACATTTTATAAATCTCACTTCAAACATGTACCATTGTTAAACAAATATAAGCGCCTAACAGGTTATAACGGTTATTTTATTAAAAGTTTAGGTATAATGAGAGTTCCAATTACATATGACAATTGCACACAAACCTTGGATATCCAAGTTATCGAAGAGGGCGGCTGTCCCATTTTAGGGAGAGACTTCTTGACAGCGTTTAATTTGGAATTCGCATCTATAAAATACTGCGCTCAGTTAGAATCGGATATTGTGAAAAAAATTATGTCAGATTACTCGGAAATCTTTGCAGAAAAATTGGGTTGTTTTAATAAATATAAAATTAAATTACCATTAAAAGACAACGCTAAACCGGTGTTTTTCAAAAGTCGACCCGTAGCGTTTGCATTGCAAGAAAAAGTTAACGCTGAAATAACACGGTTAGTGCAGTTAGGGATACTTGAGCCAATCGATCACTCTGACTACGCCTCCCCAATTGTACCAGTTTTAAAAAGAGACGGGTCAGTTAGGATATGTGCAGATTATTCGCAAACTATTAACAAACAATTTAATGATTGATAAATACCCTTTGCCTACAGTAGAGGAACTTTTTTCAAAACTTCATGGAGGAGTACAATTTACTAAACTAGATATGTCTATGGCGTACAACCAATTCCCAATAGAAGATCCCGAGAGCATAACGTGTATAAACACATGTCGTGGGTTATTTAGGTATAACCGCTTAATTTTTGGGTTGTCTAGTGCACCCGCGATTTTTCAGCGCGCTCTAAATAGCATACTTGCTAATATAGACGGCGTGCTATGTTTCCTCGATGATGTACTGATAACGGGCCGCGATAAAAAAGAGCACGAGAAGAGACTTAGGGAAGTGTTGCAGCGTTTCAAGGACGCCGGGCTTACACTTCAAAAGGATAAATGTGCATTTTTCCAGGACGAAATTATGTATCTTGGCCATGTCATAAACAAAAACGGTATTAGTAAATCGAGGTCAAAGGTTCAGGCTATTTTAGAGGCACCGGTGCCTACTAACATAAGCCAACTTCAATCGTTTCTCGGATTAGCAAACTATTATCGAAGGTTTGTTCCTCATGCGTCCTCTATATTGAGCCCATTATATAACCTGTTAAAAAAAGATGCGAAATGGGTTTGGACTGAGGAACATAACAAAGCCTTTACTAAAATAAAAGAAAGTCTGGGCTCAGACCAGGTATTGGCGCATTATGATCCTAATGCCCCTCTAATTCTTACAGTTGACGCATCCCCCCAGGGCTTAGGGGCGATTTTATCCCTAATATCTCAGGATGGTTCAGAGCGTCCAATTTCGTTTGCTTCGCGGACACTTAATTCAGCCGAAAAAAACTACGCGCAGATCCAAAAAGAAGCAACCGCAATCGTATTTGGGGTAAAAAAATACCACCAATATTTATACGCACGTTCTGTTCCTTTTATACTACGTACTGACCACAAGCCCCTACTATCGATTTTTGGACCACAGCGGGGTGTACCTGAAATAACGGCGAACAGGTTGCAGAGATATGCTATTTTCTTATCAGCATACAATTACACAATTGAGTACGTTCGAAGTGCAAATAACAGCGCAGATTTTTTATCAAGGGCGTCGTTGCCAGACCGTGCGGTAGACGACGGTGGTAGGGCCGTCGTGGCCGACCGCGCGACGTACATCAATTTTGTATTGGAGGGTAATTGTTTGCCAGTTACGTTGGATAAGTTACGCGAAGAAACAAAGAATGATAAGACCTTGAATAAAGTTATTCAATGCATATTGAAGGGGTGGCCACGCAAAACGAATGATTTAGCTATGAAACCTTTTCATCAATGCAGGTACCAATTATCATTTGACAATGGTTGTGTAATGCGTGGACACAAACTTATCATTCCTAAATCTTTGCAACGCCAAATTGTTAACGAATTACATAACTCTCACTTTGGCATTGTAAAGACTAAAGCAGAGGCTCGCGCCCGGTTTTGGTTTCCCGGCATAGACTCGGTAATCGAACAGCTGATCGGCGCGTGTCCGGTGTGCGCGCAGCTACGGCCCTCTCCGCCTCGCGCGCCTATGTCTCCGTGGAAATATCCAACGCAGTCTTTTATGAGATTGCACATCGATTTCGTAGGCCCGATAAACGAACACACGTATCTTGTTGTAGTTGATGCTTATAGCAAGTGGGTCGAATGCTACGACATGAAAAACAATATATCGTCAGTAAAAGTTATTGAAAAATTGTATGATTTCATGTCGCGGTTTGGCGTACCCCAGACAATAGTTAGTGACAATGGTACATCGTTTGTAGCGTTGCAATTTAAATCATTTTGTGCCACAAATGGTATTAAGCATATAACTTCGCCGGTATACCACCCCCCCAGTAATGGCCAAGCCGAATCGTACACGAAAATTATTAAAAAAGGCATAAAAAGTGCATTATTGACATCGAGTGCAAACAAAGATGTCAATAATACTTTGTTAAAATATCTTTTTGATTACCGCAACTCGCGACATAGTACAACGGGGCAGTCTCCAGCGCGCCTAGTATTCGGTAGGCAGTTGAGGACTAGGCTAGACTTACTTACGCCACAGTCATCGCCCTCGTCCACTGAACTCGCCTCATTTGTTGAAAACAACCAGTGCTCGCAGCGTAATCACTATGGAGGTACCAGCAGAACACATTTCGCACCCAACGACGCGGTGTTGTACAAATCTTATGCAAACAAGAATAAGTTCTGCTGGCGCAACGGATGCGTTATCAAACGTATTGGCAAGTTATTATACCTTATACGCGACAATATAACACAGGAAACAGTGAAAAGACACTTTAATCAAGTTTTAAGAGATAAGGCTACAATGCCAGTAACTAATAAGAATACTAATCAAGGCCAACAGCGATTAGTGCCTACGAGAACAGTACCCCCCCTGTTTACTCTTCCGTCTGTACTAGAGGCTGGAACAGAGCCGGGGGGAGGAGAGGTCCAGAATATAGGCGATGTCATTAATCTACCATCAGCCGCGTCAGCTGAGCTGCCTCCGCCGGCCGTATCCGCCGCGTCGGCCGCGCCCGCTGTGCCGGCCGCGCCACCCGCGCCGTCCGCGCCGCTCGCGCCTCCCGCGGCCTCAGAGAGCGCTGCATCCGCGACTTCGTCGTCGCCGGCGGCTACCGACGCTACAGTTAACCCGTCAACTGTACAGGGTTCCAATGCGACGGCCAAACTAAAGAGGGATCGCCCTAAGATTAATTATAAGGCTTTCTTTTAATGTTTTTTTTGAATATGTGCTCTGATCTTATAAGGGAGGGATGTTATGTATGTAAAAGGGTAGTTGTAAGTGCATGCAAACGGTGGCTGCGTCCACCGTCATTCTTGAAAATATATTAGTTCATAAATGGCTGCCTTGCGTTTCTTTGTGCGCCCCGTAAAATATTTAAATATTTAAATCTATTGGATTAATATACGCCAAAACACCAACTACAGTCCACTGGCTTTACGCCATATTTTCTGGTCTCCGAGCCGAATCTTAATTTTCTCTAAATTTTGACCCTCCTAAATTTATTTTTTTCCCAAATCCTATCTTCTATAGGCTAACCGTTGCGTTCCCCATATCGTATCCATCCGCATATTATCTCGCTGTTTCCTATTTATTTCTACGGTTTTACTGATATTTATTTCAATAAAATATTCAATTCGTCATACATTTTGTCCGTGACAAACAATGGCGGAAGGCGAGGTGCAATTGTTACTTCAAATAAATACGTTGACACTCAAAAAATAATATTTGTTTAACAAATTACAAAAGGCTATAGATGTATCCAAAACTGTTAAATTGGATAGTCTAGACTCGGTGCAAGATTACATGGTTCAGTTTTCGGAACTCGATGACGCACGTTGCGACTTCGAAAAAATTGTCATGGAGATTATCATGCTGGAGATGCAGGCAAATCCGAAAGCTAAACCTTCAATAAGCTAGTTAGAAAGTTTCGACTCATTATAGTCATTATATTTCGCTTGCAAAAAGGTAGCTTTAAACTGCAACCGTTTAGTCCAGGAGCCAACCAAAAATAATTTTACTGAAATCAGGGATGATTGTTTAGCTAGGCCACTTTTAACGACTTTGTTTGAGTTTGATGGTCAGATGGAGAATTGGGCCACATTTCATGATACCTTTGTGTCTTTGGTTCACAATCGCAAGTTCGAGAACATAGATAAATTTCATTATCTGCTGTCTTGTGTCAAAGGCCCAGCACTGAATATTGTCAGGAGTCTTCCGATCACGTCTTTTAACTATCTTGTAGTTTGGCAAAGCTTACTTGATAAGTACCAAGATGTCAGGGCGTTGACCGGCAGGTATTTGGATAAAATGCTGAACTTTTCACCTTTGACAAAAGACAGTGCAGCGAATTTAACTTCATTCGTGGAGACTTTTGACCATTCCTTGAAAGCTATTCACGCCTTGCAGATTGAGAACTTGGACGACTATCTGGTTTGTCATCTGGCACTTCGCGGGCTAGACAGTCATACTCGGAAATTGTTTAAAGAAAGCCGCGATCAAAATAAATTACCTACATTCGCGGAATTAATCAATTTTGTGAACAAACAAATTAAAGTGTAGGAACATGCTTTTCCTAGTACTAGCTCCCGGGCTATAAACAATTAACAAGTCAAAGTGAAGTCACCTGTCAACTTCACGCAACCGAGTCATAAACCTGCCAGTTTCAAATATTCGAACGCGACCTCGTCTTCGCAAAAGGTTGGATTAGCTGTTTCGCGTAATAATGATACTTTTGACTCTACCATCTTATCTGTACATAATGTTAAGCAAATAAACGCATTTCATTTCATTTCATTTCATTTCAGAATAATTCGTACCAAAACAAAATGACTTGCGTGCATTGCAACTCAAATCATCTGATTTATCGTTGCGAACAGTTTCGTAAACTGTTAATTCAAGATAGGATTGACCGTGTCAACGCCTTGAAGATATGCAGCAACTGTTTGAAAAGTGGTCATGAAGCGTCAAGTTGTAAGAGCAACATGACTTGTGGAGTTTGCTCTCAGCCTCATCACTATTTGCTACATCGGGATAGAAGTGTTCTGCAGGCACCAGCCGTGCCGTACCTGCAGACGCCCCGCGCTGCCGTGCATGCATACATACATTTATAAATTATATTTAGTTAGTATTTAGAATAAGTTTTTATTTATTTAACTATCGATTACATTCCATAGCTTGGTTTTAGCATTTGAGTGGCATTTGATTAAACAATATTTCTTGTGGGGCTTGTTTTCCTCTTTTTAGTGTGCAGTGGGGTTTTTTGTTTTTTTATAATAATATTTTTTTTAAATATGTATTTATTTTTGCTTTTATTTTCTAATCTGCGCATTTCTAATAGGTTTTCCTGTTATCTATAGCTAAATAACTATTTTGTTTATTTTTTTAAATTTTAGACCCAGTAGTTTCGGAGATAAAGGGGGGGGGGATGTTATTTTTTGGCTATTTTCTTAAATAACTTCTAAACTATTTATTTTAAAATTATAAAAAATATTTTTGAGATTCTCACAATGATATTATTATGTAACATGATATAGTTTGAAAAACTTTATTTTTTAATTTTCTTATTTACCCCCCAAAAGTTTAAAATTCATATGTTTACGTTACATGTCAGTCTTTGGGTCAGGAACTTACACTTTTGTACAAAATTTCAACTTAATTAGTTTAGTAGTTTCGGAGAAAATAGGCTGTAACAGACGGACAGACAGACGCACGAGTGAACCTATAAGGGTTCCGTTTTTTCCTTTTGAGGTACGGAACCCTAAAAAAAAGGAAACACTGGCCGGCATTATTTTCATATCGGCACATAAAGCCTATTACATAGGTATCCCGAGATATGGGGTTGCATTGCCGATCGAATGCGTTTTAATAATATTTCTTTTTGAATTGTAAAATAAAAATATTGCTTTGCCGGCCGAGGGGTTAAAACAAACGTTGTAAGATAGTAGTTTGTGTCACAAGGGAGCAAAATGACATATTTACGGCGAGGGCGTACAATTGAATCCTAAACGAAGCGAAGGATTCTATAATAGAATCCCGAGAGTAGCGAGGGATTCTAAATTAGAATCCTGAGCTCCTCCGCCCAAGATGGAAATAATTTTGCTACCATGCCATGTGACACATACTGCTTTTTACATCACCTATGAGGTAATTATAATGTTTAAAAATATTATTTAAGCTAAAAAAAGAATGCGCAAAGAAATGTATAAATAGTGTCCTAGAACAGAAAAGTGTTACTTTGATCCCTCCTAGCAGGGAAGAAAAGTGCCACTTTGATCCCTCCTAGCAGGGAAGAAAAAGCCCTTTTTCGAATTGGTGATGTGAAAAAATATTTTCATGCATTGACACTGACAGCCGGCTTGTGTTACTTCGTTAGTTAAAATAATTACCCATGTTTCGTAAAACCCGGGCTTGTTTTCGTACTTTGGCCGTAATAAGTCAAGCTTACGATTCCACAAAACACGGGGCGATTAGGCTACTAACCCTATCCTGAGGCTTTATTACAATCCGGGGACTAATAAACCTTTGTTTTATTTCAGATCTTGTGTCAAAAACCACGCTGACTTTCGAGTTAAACGACGCGCGCGACTGTTCAATTTGTTAAAAACTGAAGAAGTTGAAGTTGGACAGCAATGCAGTTCGCGTAATTACTGCAGCCGTACAATAATACTGGAAACTCTATTGCTACAGGAAACGTCAAAATTAATATTTAATGTCTTGACAAATGACCTAAGTATTTGACATTTGTTGCAGCAAGAATAATGATAATTAATTTTAATTATGTATACACGTGTTATTTTGTCGTGCCAGTATGGGCGTCTTAAACAATCATTCAACTAAGCAAGAAGGCTTTATATAACAAGATACTTGCCCGACGTATAAAGTATAGGTAGATGAGGCATATTATGATTTTATTGTAGAACAACTTATAAATAGGCTAAGTATCGCTCTGGATGCAAACAAAACAATAAAACATATACCAAAAAAACAACAAGCTCTAAAACCATGGATTACACCTGGCATTCTGAGATGCATCAGAAATAGAAACAAAATGCATCAAAAATTTCGTGCTAATCCAGATAATGAGGTCCTGGGCATCACTTTCTGAAGATACAGAAACTTTTGTAGTAATATGATTAAAAAGATTAATGACAGAGAATTACTGGCCAACTCAACTAAAAATCCCAAGACTATATGGAAAGTAATTAAAAAATTAACCCATTATAAAAATTAAAACAGCCAGCCACTTGAACTAATTGATCCTGGAGGGTGTGCTGTGTATGCTGTTAATCGGGTAAATAATTTATTTGCTAACACAGGTAAAAACCTCGCTAATGAAATCTAAGGTAGAAATGCTAATTTGCACATTCGCAGCACAACCTCATTATCAAGTGCTAACTCTTCGTCTTTTGTTCTTTTTGAAACAGACAACCATGAGGTCGACTCAATCCTTAGAAATTTGCAAAGTGACAGTACCCCTGGTATTCATTGTATTCTCACTATGTTCCTAAAGCTCGCAGCACCTTCATAGGTATCGCGGCTGCTCGCGTATCTTAGCTGTATACTTTTGGTTTGTTTACCTATATGATTCTACTAGTTTAAAGTATTATTTTTGGCTCGTAGAAAAAGTATTGTATACAATAGTGATATAATCAAGCTTTTCAATATTGTACCCAATAAGGTCACTCAGCAAGCTTCTTGGCCTTAACACGGTACTCGACTGAAAAGCTAATTGAAGCTCCATTATATCACGATTGTATAAAATACTATTTTTTTATTTTGTTGTTGTTTTAACTTCAACCGTTTTTATTATAAAAATGAAACCTACTAATCGGAACAATCACGCGGGGAAAGAGGGAATAAACTACTTAACAAGGTTTTTTCGATTCTATTTTTTTAGCTTCATAAGTTATGAACATGCCAAGTTTCATGTATTCTTACGGATGAAACTATCCTATTGAAATTTGTTAGCGAAGGGAGGAAGTTATACGAGTATGTCCAATTAGTGATTTCGCTCATCAAAAGCTTGTATAAGTACTTGTAACTTTTGACTTCCCATTATAAGTCTTTATTGGTGTTTGAGATTTGAGGGTCTCGTGCATGGGACTGCTAATATTAATTGTTAAATGCAACGTACGTATGTAAAAATATGTATAAGGTATCTCTCTTAGAGTTTGAGGCCATAATATTTAGGTAATTCACCTTAGGTATATGGCCGTAGTCTTGGGTACGTCGCTGATCACAGAAAACAAATAAAGTTCTCACACATGCAAGAGGCGCTTTTCTTAAGATTTTCACCTATTTATCAGCTGCAATATTAAAAATTGACATTAGGTTAAACTTGCATAATGTTCTCGCTTAAATCAGGTTTAATCGTTTTTACGAGCTTGCGCGTAAGGGCTCGTTTAGAACACGCGCGAACTCGCATGCGATTTTAATTACATTGCGGACTAAATATTATAGTTAAGGTTACATCCAATGTAGCCGACCGATCAAATACCAGTGAAATGAAACAGGCATATGAGTTTTTGCACCGTCTAAATGAATCCTAAATCAAATAAAGTCTGCAGTGAAACGAACTATAATACCTATAGATGTCTTATTAGAGCTAAAAAATGTTCCTACGTTCCTACGGTCGTGTATTGTGCCGCGAGCGACTCAAAGTAACTGTACAGCGCGCAGTTTGATACGCCGAGCAAGAGGTTTGACATATATAATTTTATTTTAGCCATTCAAAACTTTTATTGACCAATCAGAACTTTTTTTCAATAGCGCTAAATTGTGTACTAGATAATATTCAAAGCTACGGGAAGAAGAGATAAATTACAGTCATGTGTTTGTTAAGTGTAAGTCATGTGGGCCGTTTTTAGTGTTTAAATTTATTTCAATACTTTTTACAGCTGTATCTATTAAGATCTTCTTCCATATATAGGTATATCGTGCTTCAGACGAATAAAAGGTTACTCCGAAAGTTACATTTTTGTTTGTAAAGAAAATAAGAAATATAACTATGTCCGTAAATGAAATTACTTACTTATTAACCTACTGTTCCTAAATATTAAGCGTAAAGCGTTAGGTTATTTATTCGGACCCTGGCTTATGCTGTATTAAAACTAAATTTACAGTGTAAGCTCTGCTTATTTTAGCCAGATTATGCTGAACATGTTGCTAGTTAGTTTTAGCTTGCAGGTACGAGTAAAATACTTAATAGACTAAACAACCTCGGGCTTGTTGCCTTTTCGCCTAAAATTTAGTAATAATTTCAGTAATCATAATTACTAACAGATACCGGGTGGGCCGTGTAACAAGAGCAATAAATTAAACTGTAGAATGTACACCCCAAACTGACGATTTCTTCGGCGACCTTTAAAAATAACTTGTGCTTAGATATATTAAATATATTAATAACGGGTCACTCACGTATTTTGTCGAAAAACGCTCGACATGTTTCACTCCGTACCGAGGAGCAAGCAAGCTCCTGATGACACTCCTCGGTACGGAGTGAAACATGTCGAGCGTTTTTCGACTTAAAATACGTGAGTGACCCCGTTATTAATATATTTAATATGTCTGTGTCTCACGGAAGTTTTGTTATTAAACTTGTGCTTAGATTTTTAGTTCATTTTTCAATTTATTCTAAGACGTCATGTATTGTGAATTTAGTCCTGTTTAAAGTGTGACAAGCAACGACAAATTTACAATGATTATAGCGTACATGGAAGGTAATAATTAATGCAACTTAAATGCGCAGTGATTCACGCCTTTTAGAAAAGTAATTATCCCCTGAATAGTCGGATCGAAAAGCACTAAACTGGCGGCCCACCACTCACGGGTCGATGCGAAAACCAGTAAACTGTCGGCCACCAGTGAGTGGAGGTGTTGCCGTATTCAGAGGTGAAATTGAACACATTTAAGTATAGTTACGCTCTTCTAGCGCCCAAAATTAGCAATATAAAGCTTAAAACGTTAGCGTGAAATATTTGTTACAATAAAAACCATACGAACGATGTATACAAGCAAATTCGCGCTGTGGTCGTAGTGACAAAACACCAACCACATCACCGTTCGAATGGTTTTGCCACATTTTGACAAACACTGCGTTAACGAGCAAACACAAGTGTACAAACTTGCAATTAAAATTTATAATATATACTTTTGAGAAAAACTGCAATAAATAACACTAATGAGACATCAAAAGGAATAATTATTAATCGTGTTTCCATAATTATAACATTTCATAAATAAAAATAAAAAATCTGGACCAATAGGTACTATTTTATGTGTACGAATAACTACTTTGCCAAATTTCATTCAAATTTATTTAGCCGTCGTTTTTGCGTGATCAAGCAACAATTATAACATAGTACATAACGATACAAATGCAAAAAATAGGAAATTCGCATCGAGTGGCGATAAATCAAAACACGACCGAAGGGAGAAGGGGGATCGACACGAGTTAGTTAGTTGTTAGTAAATTTTGTAGTCACAGTAAATTTACTGCCATCTATGGACACACGATTAAAACTAAAAATAAAAATATAAAAAAGCGCTGGTGGCCTAGCAGTAAGAGCGTGTGCGACTTGTAATCCGGAGGTCGCGGGTTCAAACCCCGGCTCGAATCAATGAGTTTTTCGGAACTTATGTACGAAATTTGATATATTATTTACCAGTCGCTTTTCGGTGAAGGTAAACATGAGGAAACCGGACTAATCCCAATAAGGCCTAGTTTACCCTCTGGGTCGGAAGGTCAGATGGCCGTCGCTTTCGTTAAAACTGGTGCCTACGCCAATTCTTGGGATTAGTTGCCAAGTGGACCCCAGGCTCCCATGAGCCGTAGCAAAAAAAAAATGCCGGGACAACGCGAGGAAGATGATGATGATAAAAACGAAAAAAAATATATACTTATGTACATACACGGTGGCTAAAAAATAAGTGCATTCCCGTTGCCAGAGAGGTTTTGGGATTATACTGAGCAACTTTTACTATAGGAACAACCCCGAAATCGCGAAAAAAAAATTGGCTGTTTCATACATTTTGACTGGTCCGCTTTCTATGGGAGGGTGAATTTTTACCACCCGTATAGGGTGACCTTAGCCATTGGACAAACCCTGAAATCCCACGTAGGGTTACTTCACAGGAATGCTCTAACGTTAATTTTTTTTATTAGAACAAAAGATAAAAAAATAAATTTTCAAACAAAATTAATTCCAATGATCGACAACAAAAAGAAACATACTGTATTTCTGACAACTTGTTCGAAAATGTTCGGCAATGATGACATTTGTCAGATTTGTCAGAATCTTATTAATGTCATAAATAAAAAAGATAATCAATAAGGTCGATGAAGGCTTCATACTATTTATTACCTCAGGCTGCATTAACACATACAGGCTGCTCCAAAGTAAAAAATCGTAATTTGTTAATTTCTTCGTAATACACCGGTTGTTATGATAATTTGTATACTGATTCTAAATACCCTAATGCATGCGTACATTTCGGCTTTGTCCAATGGCTAAGGACACCCTGTATATGGATAAATTATTTTTTTAGTTGTATTTATTATTTTTTTAAGATTTTGACCCATGTTCTTTCACTGATATTGTGTTAAAATTGTTAAATATCAAACGGGGTCGTCAACGCCATCTAACCGAGAATAGGCCAAAGGGTAGAAGCGCCATCTATACAAGAATGAAATTTTCTTGATTTCCGAGGCACGTTTTTTCCATAGGCTTAGGTTTTTAAAGGGTCGGAAAGGGGAATGTAGCACCTCTGGAGTTGCAAGTTTCCATAATATATGCTACGGTGACCGCTTACCTTCAAGCGGGCCGTATGCTTGTTTGCCACCGACGTGGTATTTAAAAAAACTCTTATTTATCTTTTTATTTCATATCCTATCGTGTGTTATCCTAATTAAAATATATGATACATATATGTCTTACACGTCCATATATGTATTCGTAAAAAAAACATAAGTTTAACACAAAAAGAACAACTTACGCTAGACCGGTCGTTGTGGCATTCTTTCTTATGCCTATGTCTGTCAGTGGGCGTCTGATGGTTGAAATTATGATAATGGCGAAAATATAATACGAGTACACATATAATATTATGTTATATGCAGGCGGGGGCAGCATTTTTTAGTTTTTGCCCCGCCTCGAAAAAATTCTAGATCCGGCGCTGCTGCCCTCAACAGTTTATGCACGCTCCTTATAAAGATTCAATCTTGACTTCGATATGACGATAAACAACAAATAATAAATACTGACCAAGCGTAAATATAAATAGGTAACGACTAACACAATAGCTCCAGTACTATCTGTCTATATAGACGTCACGACGACGACGATCAGACTCTGTCTATATGTACATATAGCACTTTGACGTCAATCATAATATATCCTATTATTTTAACTTAGAGAAAAATGAAGTACATTATACATTTCATGGTCATAACAAAACACCTGCTCTCAAAATATGCTTTCACGTGGTCAGTTTGATTGTCTTAATTAAATTAATTTAGGTCTTAGGTAGGTATTTAGCTTACAGACATTTCTTAATTAGTAACTTGCTTCCAATTTTGATAAACATTTGGGAATCGTTTCGCCATTTAAGGAATTTGAACGCACTGAATTTCATCAATTTTATACAAGACAAGTACTTACTCGGAACTACTTGAAGTTCACATACTACAGAGTCACGACAGATTAAAGATTTAATCTCAAGATTCTAGGATTATTAGTGTTCAAGCTTTATAATTGGAATATAAATTAGTATTCGTTGAACAAAGATGAAATATGCTCATAAATTGTGGCAATTTTCATCTGTTTAAATAACTTTCAAGCGAGCGAAGCAATTCGCGGACTCATTTAACAGTGAATGACTCCGTAAAATATTTGTATTAGGAACAAAAATTTTTAACCGCCATCACCAGTTTGTTCTGTCAAATGGTTTGAATTGAGAATCGGACTGGTTTGGGTTGGGACCCAAAGTGTCTCGAGGGACGTCAAGCGACGTCGCTACTCCCGACAGCAGGAGTACAAATTCAATTTCGTTCGTTCTCCTATTTGCTCAGTCCATTTCGGTATTGCTAGGATAGTCTGCGAGATACAGGAGTGGATTTTATTCTAGTGAAATTCGCTATCAACAACAAGGGCTTTAGAAAGACACATGAACTGCGAGATAAATCATTCCGTTTTGATTAAACAGTCACCAAAGATAGATATAACTCCGTAATACATGGATACAGTCTAAGGAAAAAACGTGCCTCGAAAATCAGGAAAAATTGATTCTCGATCAGATGGCGCCACTAGTCTTGGCCTACTCTCGTATAGAGGGCGTTGACGGTTTCGTTTGTTATTTATAATTTTAACGCATATCAGTGAAAGAACATGGGTCAAAATCAAATAAAAATAATTAATGCTAATAAAAAAATCATTTATACATATTTAAATACATTTTAACGTAATTTTATAAATCTTCATTTTTAGTTTTAAAGTATGTCGATGGATGGCAGTGAATTTACAGTGGTTACAATATTTACTATGACAGTACCGCTCTATCTTATTATATCCTCTTTGCAGTCACTCATGTGTAATGATCTAATCAAGTTTCGAGTCTACCCAGCCAATCCACGAACGTTTAGGATAATATTATTCCAACAAACAATAATACTAAGGTTTAAACTTAAATTCGCTTTTCGCTGTACAGACTTGACAGCAGGTATTCAAATTGATGATAGAAATTAAAATTTACAAAATAAAAGGAAAATTTCCCATTTGAATGTAAATAACGCCGGGCATTATTTTGTCCCTCTCGCTTTGCAGGTGGCATTGAAACAAGAAAAAAACGAGAACCGCAAATAAGAAAATTATAAAAGCCGACAAAATCTAAATATAAGTCTTTTGTTCGTATACTTCTTTATTAAATATTATGATTGTCATCGGCAATTCACTCGTTTTACCGACTTACTAAGATTATTTAACGAAAAGAAATGTGGGAAGTAAAAAGTACCTAAACAATAATACCTAGGTATATAGGCAGGTGGTCGGTAGAGAATCATTGTTATTTCAAGCCAAACAATGTTCATGGTAGGCAAAGACTTTTACGGTACATAAATATTGTTAACATGTATTTGTGACCACCTGCAGAAAATAACTATTGACAAAAAATATGAAGTTAGTAGTGTTAGTAGGGGAGACCAAGAAGAGTTGACACAAATTTTACTTTTTACGACCGAAAAAGTAAAATTTGTGTCAACTCTCCCCCTATTGTATCATCTGATAGCAAATTTCATAACTATTTATTTTACCACCAGAAAACAGTAACAACATATTGTACTTGTTTTCTGCATCAATCCGATCTGTTTCAACACTCCTAATACCGAGGTAACTTGAAACAGGTACTGAGGTAAGTTGACACACATCTATAATTTATGAATATAAACAACAAGTGTCAGTAAAACATATTCACCGGTAACCGCCAGCTCGATTTAGAATTTAAGTTTTTAATTTCGTCTTTTACCTAGTTATAATTTTAAAAAGAGAAATATGCTACATTAATCAATATTTTTGTTGATTAAACTAGATGTCAGTGACTGAAGTATTATGAAATACACGTAACACATTACGTGTATTACACGTAACAAAGTACTAAAATTAAATTAAAAAATATGATTTTAACAGTCTGGCATGAACAGCCTCTGCCAAACTCAAACAAAAAATTTACTTGTATTTTTTAGATGTTTACATTTCTTTGCACTTTTAGATTATAAAATATTGACTTTACTTAAAAACAGTGATAAGTCCAAATATATGATAAAAAGCACTGCCAGATTTCTTCAAACATATATCGGTAAAATGCCAAAACTGATAAAGATATGGCCTTGGAAAAATGACAAAAAACTTACTTTTAGCAATATTTTGGCTCTAACAGCTGTAATAGCACAACTGCTCATCTGAGGCCTAAACCATGTATGATGAAGATAGTTAGAATGGAAAAGGAAGCATAACTTTCTTGGAGTTATACTTCTAGCGTCTATACCTATAGTTTGTGAGATATGGACGCTGTGTCAACTTATCTTTGTGTGACCTACCTCGGTCTCCCCTACTAATGGCATTCGCGATAACGAAACGAAATATGAAAACGCTGATTATACAATATCTGTCTTAAGGATTTTCCAGCTTTAAAAGTAATTTCCTTTGCAAGTATCTCCTTTGTATTGTTTCCCTGAGGAATTGAATTTCATAAAATCCCTTTGGTGGTTGTTGTTGGTCTGTAGGCACCTGAAAGTTTGTGAACAATCATACACTTACTCTCAAATCAAGTCATCTTCTGTAACTACTTTTATATTATGTAATGGATAATATTAAGAAAATAGGAAAACGTGTCGCATATTTTATTGCTCCTTACATATCTAAAGATAATAAAATATTCAGACTCTTAAAATATATTTATTAATATACGTAAATATCGATAGCACTTCATTTGCTCTAGACGCATTTATACAGCACTCTAAACACAAATTAAACTTAATCCAGTATTTTGTGTAGCTTCTTTTTGCCTTCAACGCTGCTGCTACTATTCGACAAATGCCCCAGCCCTACAAGTCACATTTAAACATTTCTAAATTTTGTTGTATAATGTTAATAACTAAAATCCAGAGCAGTCGTTATTCCATTTACTCGAGCTTAGCTGCTGCGGCCCGCAGCGGCTGCTGACCAAGCAAACAAGCCCCACGCCATAATATTGCCTCCGCCATGTAAACATTTAGCAGGTTACATTCTGCCAAAGCTTCGCAAGTCTTATTCCATACGCTCAGCTGGCTTTTTTATTCAAAAAACTCGAACTTGCTTTAATCAGTACTAAATAAATACTGATTTCCAAATCTCCAACAGCTTCCCAAGAAGCTTTTACGCAAATATTTACAAGCTCCGTTCTTATTATTAATCTTACTAACTTTTAAATAATGGATGTTTCGATCTTCGATGCTAAGCAGATTTTCCAATGGGCAGAACCGTACTAATATATATATATATATATATAACCGTAGTAAAAATCTTTTTTCCATATTTAAATACATTTTAACGTATTTTTATAAATCTTCATTTTTAGTTTTAAAGTATTTCGATCGATGGCAGTGAATTTACATTGGTTACAAAATTTACTATGACAGTACCGCTCTACCTTATTATATCCTCTTTGCTATCACACACCGAATATTTCGAAGAACGTCAGAAATCTGGTTTTCCGAGATCCTGAAAGTTGAAATAATCTGATGAAAATGTATAAGAATAGTCAAGAATGGCACAAAAACACATTTCTTTATATGTATTACGTCAGAGAAATAAAATTTAATGATAATAAATATTGAACGACACTAAAAACTCACATATTATCTTACAATTAAACTAATAGTACAGTTAATTACTTAATCCTAATAATCCACAATAAAATTACAATAAAAAACTAAATCTAAACTAACCCATAAAAACTAGTCGAACAAACCCCCCCCCCCACATCGCTCCCGACGCAAAGGTGCCCATCACGCTTGCCGCGTTTCCGCGTTGAACCGCGATGGACAGCCTCTGCGCCAGGAACGACCCGGAGCGGGGGTCAAGACCCCTCTCCCGCAAGCGACGCCCCAGCTCCCCGAGAAAAGTTTTCGCCTCCGCGCACCAGCACCCAGACGTCTCCGCAGCAAGGGGAACGAACAAGTAGTTCGTTAGCCCCGAGTACTTGTCCCTCTTTAGGGACGCCGCCTGCTCAGCGGCTGCTCCTGCCGACCGCACGGTGCGGCCAAGGTGCGTGGCGGCGAATGTGCTGACGCAGGTCGCGTCCCACAAAAGGCACTTACCTCTCTCCCAGGGCAACAGAGTCAAACCGTCCATTACGTTACATTAAAGTATACAATACAATACAAATCCTCTTTATTGCACAACCTCAGAATAAATGTACATGGAGCACAATTAATACATAAAGACAGAGGTAAACAACAGGAGGCCTTATCGCTGAAGAGAGATCTCTTCCAGACATCCTTTAGGTAGTGGAGAAATGACACACATAAATTAACCAATTAGGAGATGCAAAAAACTAAGTTAAAACTAAATAGCATTAGAAAAAATACCTTTAAAAGTTTTTATATATTTATCTATAAAGTAAGTAGTCTATTTTTGCGGGAAAAAAATGACAGTGTGAAATAAATCAGTATGAAAAGACAACATTATGATAAACATTCCTTTAGAGGGTTCCGTAGTCTACTAGTAAACCTAGTTTCGCCATGTCATGTCATGGTTGCCATGTCTGCCCGTCCGTCAGGCCGAGGCCTATCTCCTCCGTGATGATTAGTGCTAGAAAGCTGCAATTTGTCATGAATATAATTATGAATCAATGAAGCCGACAGTCGTAAAATAAAAACTAGAAAAAATATATTTTTACGGTATGTACTTCCACTACACGTAACATGGGGTGTTTTTAGACGGGTTAACATGGGTATAGGGTATCATTGGATAGGTCTTTCAAAACGAATATGGGCTTTTAACAACCATTTCTTAATAAAGTGAATATTTTTGGAAATGATCGCTCCGAAAGAAATAAAAATTTATCCCCCCTTTAACTTTAGAACTATGGAGCCAAAAAATATTATGACATAAATCGTGAAAGTAGAGCAAATACATTCAATTAATTAACTATAGCGAACATGATCAGTTAAAATAAGCCGTTATTGAGTTATCGCAAAAAGTCTACCCATCTTAGTAAAAAGACTTACAAAGCGCTGCGCAGGTACTCACTTTTGCTTGGTATGCTTTTGTAGGATACGTACTTAATTCCCGTTCAAGGCAGCTTATTGTGACGGAAAGGTAACTAGGGAACCCTACAATGAGCATGGCCTGACATGCTCTTGGCCGGTTTTTAGGGTTCCGTACCCAAAGGGTAAAAACGGGACCCTATTACTAAGACTCCACTGTCCGTCTGTCCGTCTGTCCGTCTGTCACCAGGCTGTATCTCATGAACCGTGATATCTGTTGCCGCTATAACAACAAATACTAAAAAGTACGGAACCCTCGGTGCGCGAGTCCGACTCGCACTTGGCCGGTTTTTTTAATTTATCGAACGAGTGAGTGAAGCGAAGCAAAGTTCTTACATTTAACTTGAAACACGGCTGGCTAGGGGCACGTCCCGGCATTTCTTTATTTTTTAAATGATAGGTAAACGTGCCATTGCGTGCATTTGAGCCAGGTACGACACGTGACGGTAATTTTATTTAAACAAAAAAAATGACGAGGCCTGTTGCGGATATCATCATTGGTATTTTTGGGAGGAAGCATGTTGCTGATTTGCAGTTGTAGCCACCTGACGAAGCCTGCGTTGCGGATTTTTTACATGTAACTATATTATTTTTTAAGATTTTTTCAAATTCTGTATTTTATTTTTAATGTAGTGTGTGTGCATGGTAAACGTGTATATACCTATTTTATACATTAAATTACGAGCAGGCTCAATCAAGGGGTTATGGAGCTAGAAAAGCCTAAAAGGGTCAAAAGCTATTTGTGAGGGGTATTGTTATACTGGACATCTCCTTTGCAAGAAAGTGTAGGTGGACTGTTGTGTTGTCTGGCTAATTGTAGTGCGTATGCGGGAAACTGGTGGTTTTAGGCAATTTGAGCATAATATGCACCATAGAGTAACTTATACTAGAGCGGTACTGTCATAGTAAATTTTGTAACCCCAGTAAATTCACTGCCATCTGTCGACACACTTTAAAACTAAAAATAAATATTTATAAAAATACGATAAAATGTATTTAAATATGGATAAATGATTTTTTTATTTGCATTAATTATTTTTATATGATTTTGACCCATATTCTTTCACTGGTATGCGTTTAAATTATAAATAACAAACGAAACAGTCAACGCCCTCTATACGAGTGTAGGCCAAAACTAGTGGCGCCATCTGATCGAGAATCAAATTTTCGTGGATTTTCGAGGCACGTTTTTTCCTTAGACTGTATCCATCTATTACGGAGTTATATCTATCTTTGATATGCACAAATCAGGAAATTCATTAATTATCTCAATTTCACCATGATTCAACCCCGGTTTTCACCCTCTGAAGATTTTCGGGATAAACACTATGTCCTTCCCCAGAACTCAAACTATCTCTATGCTAAATTTCAACTAAATCGGTTTAAGCGTGAAGAGGTAACACGCAGACAGACAGACTTTCGCATTTATAATATAGATTAGTAGGTATCACTGGTCTGATTGAGTTGGAAATCAAGACAGGGTGTGCAGAAGACCTTTAGATACAAAACAAGGGTCAATATTTAGTGGTCAAATTTTACTCACTGATTTTCCCTTTGTTTGAATTCATTGGTGTGATTATGACAAAAATTTATAACTGATGGTGATGATCTAAAAAGGTCACAGTGGCGGTACTTCCATACAAGCCCAAAAGCCGGGCTTGCCTTATATGCCTTACCGAAATTACGTAGTGATCAATAGGTACTTATAGATTATTTTTAAACCACACGCCACAAGAACTCGTATTATTAAATTCAAGCCACAACGCTCAGACCGCAGCGCGTGCGTTGCAAGTTTTTGCCGTGGCGCCACTTCCGCGCGAAACTGCTATCCTTCTCGCTCTCGTCGGCTTGCAACCGGGCTTGCTTTTTCGTTCCGCTCTAGGCGCTCTAAGCCTACAAACCGCCACAGAACGATGTAACTAATTGTTGGTATGTATAGCAATTTTATAAGACGATTTAAGCCTGGCTTTTGGTGTGAAGTTAGGTGCATTTAAGTTCGCACGAGCGCGTGTTTACTTCAAACTTCAAGTGTATTATTATTTAGTAGAGTAGAAAGTAACGAAAGTTCAATTAGTTTTAAGTTTTTTGCAAACTATTACTATTTGTTTAAGTGAATTAGTGAATGTGGATTTGTTCGCTTGTTGTGGCGTGTTTATAAGTGTCCAATTCGTTAACAATGGAATCAGTTGTCACTTGTGACGGTGTGAGATGCGTCCACGTATAAAGGAGCCCACTGACTATCAGTCCGCCGGACGATATCGGCCTGTCAGTTATTCGGAAGTGTCAAATTTTTGTTCTAACTGACAGGCCGATATCGTCCGGCGGACTGATAGTCAGTGGTCCCCTTTACTCAACGAAGGCAATAGTACAGCGGCCAGAGGGCCTAATACACCATTCGATGTGACTGGACAGTATTCTACCGACAAGTAGTATCGTTGTGTTCGGTAGACTACTGAGTACGAAACAAGAACTTGTCACTTTCTAAGAGTGTGGGGTGGATAACTGTGACGTCACAAAATCGGCAGTACGAAGTTTTTAACTTTTTTCTTTTAAGCATACCATGTGAGGTACCAAATGAAAGGGCTTTGTGAGTAGATTACAAATATATAACATAGTCTAACATTTTCACTAGTTGGTCTAAAAAATTATAAGAAAATAATAAAAAAATTCACAATCCAGAGTTGACTTTGAACTGCTCTAAATTGGAAATGGCTGAATGGATTAGTCAGCTGTACTACCAACACCCGACTTGTGTATTTCTCAGACATTGCAATTGCTGATATGTTTGTAAAAATCTATCTAGTAATAGTATGCCCTCAGTGCGCTATGATTAGATCGCCTCGACACGCTAGCAGATCCATTTGAGTCCGAAGAGTGAAGATTGGGCAGTTATTACGAAAACATATATTTCGGCTTGCCCTACTCCAAAACTCAAGGCACGCCACTGAGGCCACTTAATCTGAATCTGTAGTCGAAATTGAAACAAGCGGCCGCCATTTTTTTTTTTTTTTTCATTTTGGCCCTATTAATCATAATGAAAATTGATATCTGAGGATTCCCAAGTCTTCTTAATAGGAAACTGAAGTGAAAATTGTGTAAAACTGCTGCTATTTTGAATTTCTTCATGTTTTGTTCTAATCATGATGAAAATGTATATATGAGGGTTCGAAATGCTCCTGAATATGAATCCGAAGTCAACATTGTTAAAAATGGCGGCCATCTTGAATTTCTTAATTGTTGCTCTAATCCTGATGAAAATTCATATATGAGGATTCGAAAGGCACCTTAATAGAAATCTGAAGTCAAAATTGCAAAAAGTACCTATGCGCTAACTAAGTATAACAAATAGTTATAGACTCTAAACAACGCATGTAGACAGGTATAATATTAGGTGTAACTAGGCGGGAGGTATACATGACGGAGTACAATGCGACGCGTGTATTCATTAGATTGATTATATGTTCACAGATTATTAACTGATTAGTTAGATGCATTGCATTAATTTCGAGGCTGTACAGTATGAGTATGTATCTAATTTAAATAACTTAGGCGATCGAGTCTCACTACAATACAAATGTCGAAACATTATTATTAGTGCGCTTTAAAAACATGGTACAATATGTTGCATGTAATAAAGTGTTATTTGTCATTATGTACAAACAGCAACACACTCCTAACTGTACATCGGTGGACCTTATTACAAAAGGCACAAGGTTCACCGACGTACAGTTAACAGTGTGGGCGATGGTACCAAATTAAGGCTAATTTGAACCGCTATTTTCATTAACAAGCTCCACTTTTTGTTGCTTTCCGAGAGCATAGTCTTGTGTATGCCCGGGTTACAATAAAAATATACTCTCATTACGAAATGTGTGCATATATTACACTTACTGTCTAGTCTGACTGACTTCACGACAATTGAATTAACTGTGAAGTACAGCCCCACTGCTGCGCACGCCGCGCACGCACACGCTATACATATCATCCAGATGGGCCCCAAGGCCCCATTGGTCTAGCTGCGTGTGTTAACATTTCCACAGTAACCAACGCAAGCACACGCTAAACACATCTCCCACGTGGGTACAATCATTGGTCAGCATTTCCCACTGCGGCGCACGCGCAAACCCTCTACGAGTTTCGTAGCACCTGCTACGAGATTGAACCGCCTATTTATCAACTTTGAATCTTTCCTAAATATATTTCGTTTCTTTACGGGTTCTTTTTTCAGTGCAAGTCGAAAATGTTTATATTTGAATTATGGTGCAATGTAACTGGTTTTTGTTCTGAAAAGAAACGTCAGATTCTCCAATCACTTCTACAACAGAACTGTTGCCAAACAACGCTGAAAACATCAATGTTGGCAAGGGCCTGACACTCTTTAATAGAGAAAGATAGTCTATTGGGGAATTCTTACATAGGTAAGCAATGTATGGGAAAATGAAACAAATTAATAAAGTTTTCAAACCTGTGTGGCATGATACATCTAGGTGTACTCTTTAAAATTCACCACTCTCCCCCTCCCTCCACCTGACGCTACAGCCCCCCCCCCCCCCCACCTTGAAATGTGTCCCCGTTGGTGGTTTTTTGACATTCTCACGAAAACTATAATAGATATCAAAAAAGTGTCAAGGACAGAATTAATCCTCATTAAATTTGGAACAAAAAGGTTTTATGTGTTTTTGTACAAGTTGGACGGTATTCAAGCTATGAGTACTTGTATAACCTTAAAATTACAAAATAACCATACTAGTTTGACGACGTGCATTATATTTTCAAAACGACTAGACGGATTTTAATGAAATATACCTAAAATTCACCGCAGTGAAGCCAGCTATCAAAAAAAACCACATTAAAATCGGTTAATCTGTTTCGGCGCTACGAGGTCACAGGTAGACACACAAATACCAAAGACATAATTCAGGGAAGTTAGCTAATATTACGGCATTATTATTGAAGACTTTTTTCAATTGGAAATATTGAGATGTGTACGTTATAGACCAAAGTTATTTTTCATCAACCCTCCCCGCCCTTCGCCCCCCGGTGTCACCCCCCACACCGCAAAGGGCCCAAAACGCGGTTATTCTCAATTTTTAAGGAAACCGTTCAAGATACAGAAAAAGTGTGTAGGAACGAAATGATCCCTAATAAATTTTCTATCAATCTCTTATACACACTATAGTGCTATCACTTATAGTTTTTGTGCAATCTGTCACCAAAAATGCATTTTTTTTTTATTTAACGTCTTTTTCATGTCTAAGATAACTTTTCTTAAAAAAAACTTACGATATCACCAAATTTAGTTTGCTTTTAGTAAATAGTAAATATGCTTTTTTAAATGAAGTATAACTTATTCTTAAACTCCTTCATTTGACGAAGTTATGCCATTTTGAAAATACATCGTCTTCAAATATTTTTAGTCAGCGAATATCGTTATTAATTGGTCTGTATATGAAAAGAATCCTGACCAAATTTTATACAGCATAACCAAGGGTGAACCCAAGATTATTACCCGGTGGTAATATAAACACATACTATGTGTATAACGATAACGTATGTGTATAACTATATATATATAACTGTGTATATGCCAGCTTCTGTTTATGAAGTCCTTATTCATGTAGCTGAATGTGATTGACCACGTGATGTTACCGATAGGAGAGTTTTCAGAAGAAGCTGCTGAGTCCACAAATAATAATATTACGTATTTTAGGCTTAATAATACTTAGAAGATGTCACCTGTTAAATCGTCTAGTAAATTCGGACCCAATGATTAGGTACGGTACGGGGCATAGGATACTACTACTGTATTATGTGCATCCCCTCATAACTGGATATTTAGTTGATAAATAGGCCTAATCCGAAATATGTACTTACAAACAAGAAAAAAAACTCTAAATTACTTCAGAAAACTAAACAGTTTTGAGGTAATGAAACGTTTAATAAAAAATTTAAGTTATAAATTGGACTAGTTTTTCTGAGCAAAATCCGATGATTATCTTTAAGCAGATGATAGAGTGCGTGTTAATAGTAGTGCCACAATATTATAGATATTATACCACTTTGTTGAACCTAGCAACTATTGCCAAGTATTATCTCAGTACAATACATAAATAGAAAAAAAGCAAAACGGGATGAAAACGGGCTTTAGTATCTGTCAGAGCCGAAGTAATTTACGTGTAGTAAGTACTTATAGGATGTAAAGTATAAAAAAACAAATATTGAATGAATTATCTGTACGCCTTACGTAATGCTATGTGTTGAGGGCACTGCTGCTTATATGATTGTATCTAAATAGAGAGTTAACAAATAGGAACTCATTATACTTCATAATAAACCATGAAACTGCAACAACGTTTGCCTTAAATCTGTGCCAAGTGCTTAATTAAACGGATTTGCGGACGAAGCTGGTGCTGGTAATGAGTGAAATGTAATGACTTTGTCGAGCTGAGGATAAAGAGCAATTCACTATTTAAGGCGGTAACTAAAATATTTTGTGTAGGAATAATTTAATAGATTGAATCAGTTCAGAGCAGAGACAGAGAGTAGATTTTATTAACACGCGTTACTGATACATCGAATTCATTATCCCCATTTCAATGTCGATCGATGAATACTTACGCAACTAATAACCCTTATAAGGGGTGTAGCAAACATACTGGGGATCCGTTTAAGGGCATACTCGGTATCGTGTACTGATTAGGAAAAAATAGAAGCAAAAAAAATTTTGAAGCAAAAAATTTTTTTTTCTCTGGGACAGGTCTTCCATTTCGGCCAACCCTCCATACAAAGGCCAAATAAATTTTGCGTCAAAAAAATGTATCTACTACTTTTCCTAATCAGAACACGATACCGAATATGCCCTTAAACGGATGCATCCAAACGTAATTTCGGCCTAACTAATATGGTACACTGTCAATACTATAGTATATAATATTAGTAAATGTAAACTGTACAAAATATTATAAACGGTTTGAGACAGTTTACTTAGGTTGCACAAATATGTGCACAAAGCCCGAGGCAAGTTTTACTGAAGTGGTTGAGCTAGTGTTTACCGAGAGACCAAGTGCCCTGACTACAACTTATGCCGTAAGAGCAATTTATTTATTTTATTTATTTATTGATTAAAAAAATTACACAGCATTACAGTAGGTACTAATGCACTGCGAAATTTAGGACAGAAAGTAACACATACAAACAAGGTACAGTATACAATCTGGGACTAGGTATGACAATTTATTTTTTTTACACAAATTCAAAGAAACGAGGTATATACACAAAATAAAACAATATACAAAGAAATATTAATAACTAACTGAGGACGGACGGTCATCCATTGCCTCACAAAGGTTTTTGCATTCCTCACAAATTAGCCTCCAATGTAAAGGTAGGAGGCGTTTTGCAACAACAAGGATATGTGCATAATTGTAGTTAGATACGCAAATCTCTTGTTCGTTTGATTGTCTGGATCCTTAAGTGTAGGCGAGCTAGAAATAAGTGGAGTTAAAATTGTCCTTAAATTTCTTGTTGCTTCACGAGATATAGGTAACTCTAGTATTATGTTACCGTAAAAACCAGTTTTAGTGGAAAAACTAGTTTTCCGTAAGGCCTCGGTGAAAACAAGTTTTAACTGGGTTTTTTTTGTCAAAACATAGCCTTGGTGAAAACTAGTTGTGCTAATTACTTTAGTATGTTATTATTACCCAAAAGTAGATAAATCAAATAAAATAAAAACAACCGGACAAGAGCATGTCGGGCCATGCTCAGTGTAGGGTTCCGTTGTTACCCTTCCATCACAATAGGCTAAACTGGAGCTAGAAAGTTGTTAAAAAGTAGTTTATTAATGGCTAGTGGATTGTTAAAATAGAGGTGAAAGGATGTTTGGTGCCTTTCACCCGAGTTAAATAATCTACTTTTCATATCGAATACGAGTATACGAGGAAACCAAAAAGACAAGGCAAATTTGCATATTCAGTACTTAATTAAAGTAATAGACGTATGGCCATGATTTTTTCCTTACAACTTACTTTCAATAGTTTCAATTGGATTGGACTTTGCATGTCTGGTCATAATAATCCATAGCGAAAAACATTAAATTGCAATATTTATGAAAAGACACATACCTTTTTTAGGAAACTACAATATAACTTTAAAATTATTTGTTAATTAAAGTATGAAAATCAGCGGAATTGCCTCTTATTTTTAATTTTTTTACTTTTTCGTTCTATAACTGCCAAAAGTCAACAACTCAACAGCATTACACATTCAGCCAATGATACTATTTTAGAGAAATTATTAAATAAATGAGTAAATTAAGTAATTTCTATCTTACATTTTACTTTATTACTTACGTAAATAATGCCAAATAACTTTAAAAAGCCATTTATAACGTTTAACTGTGGCTGTACTATGAAGGGGAGACTTTTTGCGATAACTCAAAAACGGCTGAACCTGATCATGTTCGTTATAAGCTTCATTAAATGTCTTTCTTAAGCTCTATATCTACAATTTTTTCATATTTTTTGGACCCATGGTTCAAAACTTAGAGGGGGGGACACCATTTTTTTTTTCTTTCGGAGCGATTATTTACGAAACTGTCCACTTTATCAAAAAATGTTTGCGTAAGACCCAAGACCTATCCAACGATACCCCACACTGTAGGCCAGGGTTGAATCGAAAAAAAAAATTACACCCCCACTTAACGTACACTAAAAATTTTAATTTTATTGTACGACTTTGTTGGATTTATTGATTTATACATTTAAGCCAAATTACAGCTTTCTAGCACTAACGATCACAAAGCAAAGCCTCGGATAGACAGACAGACGGACGGACATGGCGAAACTAGAAACCCTAGGGTCTTAGTTGACTACGGAACCCTAGAAATGCAGTGATGAGATAGTTTTTCTTTTATAAATGTACTTAACATGACTCATTTTATGGGCTTTCGCAACGATTGTTTCTGAAAAAAGAAAAATAAATTTAATTTTAATAGTCTAGCTTGTTTCCCTGCTGGGCAAAGGCCCCCCCTTTCTTCCACCACTTATCACAATTTTTCCGACTTCATCTGTAAAGCCAAATTTTGGAGCGATTATATTAAAGAGGCCCACTGACTATCAGTCCGCCGGACGATATCGGCCTGTCAGTTGTTCGGAGCTGTCAAATTTTTGTTCTAACTGACAAGCCGATATCGTCCGGCGGTCTGATAGTCAGTGGGCCCCTAGTGAAGAGTTTATATCGAATAGAGTCCAACCAAGATAACTCTGCGTGGCATTTGCATTGACAAAGTGTGGCAATGTTATCAATCATGTCTAATTTCTAGGATAATATGACGTTTATATTTAATAACTCTCCCTCTTTTTCTCCTACTCAAATAGGTGCAAATTTGATTTATGTTTTTTTTTTAAAGTTTTTTTTGATGTACTTAATGTTTTTTTTAAAGATATTCAAGCGATTAATTTCAAATTCTGTAATTATGTTCTTGATTTAGATTTCCGTCACAGAAAGCAGCTGTTGAATGATAACGTGACAAAAGCAGGTGTATGGAAGAAAAAGACATGCTGCGCCGACCCCAAGTAAATGGGCAAAAGGGCAAGCGAATGATGATTTAGTTTTCGTCACCGTATACAATTAAAAAAATCGGCCAAGTGCGAGTCGGACTCGTGCACGAAGTGTTCCGTACCGTTACGCAAAAAACGACAAAAAAATCACGTTTGTTGTTTGGGAGCCCCACTTAAATATTTATTTTATTCTGTTTTTAGTACCTATTTGTTGTTATAGCGGCAACAGAAATACATCATCTGTAAAAATTTCAACTGTTTAGCTATGACGGTTCTTGAGATACAGCCTGGTGACAGACAGACGGACAGACGGGCAGTGGAGTCTTAGTATTATTAGGGTTTTACCCTTTGGGTACGGAACACTAAAAAAGAAAAAAAGATGGTATAAAAATACTATACATATATCAGATATTTTTCTGAGAATAATAATAATACATAATAAATATTCTATACATATAAATAGACCATACATTGGCCTTTTCGACTAAACATCAATATTTTCTACGTGGAACTTCCAAACAGAAATCAGCAATATGTTTGTGACAACAAGTTCTGCATTCAGTGGATGTTTTTAATCATTTTTATTTTGGCAAACTATCATTGCCTAAACACGTATCCGAGAAAAGCTGAAAAAGTTGACAGCGGAGCCCTAACTACAAAGTTATACAAAAGGATCAACATGACGATAGGAAATGAAGGCACCGTCAGCCACCGCGACTTACCCACTGAAATGAGCAATGTAATTTCCTTTAGAGTCATCTCAGGGAAACAAGTTAGGTCATTTTTTATGAACAAGGTTAAATGGAATATTTCTTGAGATGTTTTTATTTCATTTTGAATGTAACGTGGACATTTTCACCGCACCAGCTCGTAAATGCTTTTTTTAAAGTTGCATTTTATCCACAAGAGTGGCAAAGTATTTTGATGCAATTTCTAAATTGATTCCACATGTTGACGGGTAGATGTGACTTTTAAGTTATTTTTTTTTTTTTTTTATACCACGTCGGTGGCAATCAAGCATACGGCCCGCCTGATGGTAAGCAGTTACCGTAGCCTATGAACGCCTGCAACACCAGAGATATTGCACGCGCGTTGCCGACCCTTTAAAAACCTGTACACTCCTTTTTTGAAGAACCCCATACTGTAGCCCCTCGGGAAAACCTCGGCAGGGAGCTCATTCCACAGCCGAAGCGTACGCGGGAGGAAATTCCTCTTAAACCGCACAGTACGCGACCATTTAGGTGCTAGGGTGTGAGGATGAACACCCTGCCGATGGCGAGCGGTGCGGTGATAGAAAGCGGCCGTTGGCATCATGTCAAACAATTCTTCAGAGCACAGCCCATTGTACAAGCGGTAGAACACACACAAGGAGGCGAAGTCTCTCCTTAGACTTAAAGGTTCGATACCGCTTGTGAGTTTGGGATCGTCGACGATTCGTACAGCGCGCCTTTGGACTGAGTCGAAGGGTCCAAGCTGGCATCCAGGTGCTCCTGCCCAAAGGTGACAGCAGTACTCCATATGGGGTCTGACTTGCGATTTATATAGCAGCAGTCTTTGCCCCGGAGTAAAGTATCGCCGTGCTTTATTGAGCACACCGAGTTTTTTGGATGCCAGATCAGCCTTCCCTTCCAGGTGGCTACGGAATTGGACGTCACTGGAGATGTCGACACCGAGGATCCCAATACTCCCTGACATGGTAAGGGCTGTGCCTTCGAACTGTGGGACCACAGTAAATGGGGTTTTCTTAGCGGTAAACGCGCAAACTTGTGTCTTGGTGGGGTTGAATCGCACTAAATTGTCCCGGCCCCACACCGAAACTCTGGATAGAGTGCCCTCAATATCCGACACAAGCTTTTCACGACTCTCTAGCACCACGGAACGAGGGATGTTGGCACGGCCTGCGTAATAGGCATCCCCAGTACTGTCGTCTGCATAGCAATGAATGTCGTCGATAGACAACATGTCATTGATGTGCAGCAAAAACAGCGTTGGGGATAGCACAGAGCCTTGCGGAACGCCAGCGTTAATGTCCATGCTATTGGAGCAGCTTCCGTCTACTACGGCTCGTATGCGTCTGCCAGACAAAAAGCTAGCGATCCATTTGCATAGTCCCTCCGGCAATCCATAAGATGGTAACTTCGACAGGAGACCCCGATGCCAGACCCGATCGAACGCCTTCGCTATATCTAGGCTAACTGCCAATGCCTCACCTTGACTCTCAATGGCCGAAGCCCAGCGGTGAGTGAGATACACTAGAAGATCACCAGTCGAGCGACCGTGGCGAAAACCATACTGACGGTCGCTGATCAGGTCGTGTTCTTCTAGGTATCTCAGGAGCTTTGCGTTGATTACACGCTCCATGACCTTAGAGAGAAGGGAGGTAATAGCGATAGGCCTGTAATTCGATGGGTCCGATCTGTCGCCCTTTTTAGGCACAGGGTGCACAAGGGCCGTCTTCCACGAAGATGGAACATGCCGTTTGTTGCTAGAGAGTGTGAAGAGACGCGCCAACACGGAACATAACTCAGGAGCACACTGCTTAAGCACAAGTGCTGGAATGCCGTCTGGCCCGCTCGACTTATGAACGTTTAGGGATAGCAACTCCCGCCGAATATCCCTCTGCGTGAATGAGATTTCGGGCATGGAGTATGCACACCGCGGGATGGTGGGCGGCACGGCGCTACCGTCGTCGTTCAAGGTCGAGTTCGAGGCAAAAAGAGTACCAAGAAGATCGGCTTTCTCTTTTGCACTGTGGGCCAGATCACCATCAGCTTTTCGCAGAGGTGGTAAAGACGACTGACAAAAATTTCCCTCGGCAGCTTTGGCGAGCGACCAGAACGCGCGACTCCCAGAGGGATAGCCCGCTAGCTTGTCGCCAATTCTGCCGACGAAATCGTATTTAGCCCTGGCAATGGCTTTTTTACTGGACCTCGAGGCAGCGTTTAAGTCGCGTTTCACATCAGAAACGTTCGGATCCTTATTAGCTACGGCCTTGGTCCAAGCCCTGTAAGCGGCTTGCTTGCGAACTGTAGCCTCTTTACAAGGCCGATTAAACCAAGGTCGTCGCTTTGCTCCCGCTGCTATTACCGTGTTGGGAATGAAACAATCCATTCCCAGCAGTATGGTCTCGGCAACATTGGCTGCGCAGGAGTCAGGATCTTCTGATGTGAAGCAGAGCTGCCTCCATGGGTACGAAGCGTAGAATTCACGCAGTCCGTCCCAATCTGCTGATTTATATTGCCACACGCGTCGCGAGCTAGTTGGCCGTGGTGGATCGGGCCGCGCGCAAGGCGCCTGTGTTCGGGAACCCTACTGACCTGCGGGCGGCCAGCGGACAGCCGTTTCACCGGGTCTCCCTGATCGCCGCACCTGTACGCCGCGTCCATACAGTCCAAATGCAGTACCGTGAGTTCCGTAGGTCCCCCGTCGTCAACACACCGCACCCTCGTTGAGCTCTGGCAACCTTACTCACCGGCAGGAACACAACACTATGATTAGGGTCTAGTGTTATTTGGCTGCGGTTTTCTGTAAGGTGGAGGTACTTCCCCAGTTGGGCTCTGCTCTAGATCTGGAATGACATTCGCTGTGTTGTGCCCTACCACACAAAGCGAGATGACATTCACAGTGCCCATACCTCTCTTTTGGACGTACTTTAAGGACATACCCGGGTCCGGACGTAGTTTAAGGACATACCCCGGGTCCCGACATGGACCTGAATGGTGGGTTATGGACATGAATGATAAATTTTTAATAACGTTAATTTGAAGTTGTTTTTTAATGTTTTATACTTAGTATTTTCCTCGCGTTGTGTTTCACTCGGAACTCGGGAGCAAAGTTTGTTTAACCCTCGTGCATTGAAACCCTCGCAACGCAAACCCGAATTTTGGAATCTTTTGCTTGATCGGTATCAATATTAACGAAGAAGAATATTAACATAAAATTGAACAATAACTTTGCTCCCTTATAGAACAAATTACTATTTTCGCACATTATTACTTATAATTTTATTTTTATTATTTATTTATTACTTATAATCATTATTATTTCGCATAGTGATTGGTAATTTGATCGACTTCTGAACAGTAACCTATCAACATTAATGTTTATCATTTGGGTTTACTATGCATTCAAAATTGATCATCCACCGTTGCGTTTGTTGAACTCAACTTGTTGCAGATTTCTATAATTATAATAAAGTACTTATATAAGATTGTATGAAAAAAAAGCAAGTATAGAATTGTATCAAAGCAGAATAAGTAGTTATCCGTTTTGCCCTACACGCTTTGCCCCAGAGCACGTTTTTAGTTAAACAATAATAAATGAAATGAAATGAAATGAAATATATTTATTGCTAGAACATAGTGTTGTCATACAATCGGTGGTCTTAAAATAAATAGTAGTCCTTATGTTCTACCCTATGATAGGCATGCAATATAAAGGAAGCGGCAGGCAAGCATGCAAACAATACAATTTAAACTATAAACATTTAAGGCATATCAGATGATAAAAATTACAATTACGAAATAATTAAAATAACTAAGTGTCAGGGTAGAAAAATAAGTTAAACATGTCAATTTTAAAATTATTGCATTAAAAATTAATAAATTACCAAAGATGATGAATAAAAGAATGACTTACTTGACTTATGGTCCTATATCCCCTAGATGGGGCAGAGGGCATCCACAGTGCTCCGCCATCCCGTTCGGTCTTGAGCTTCGCGCTTCATTTCGCTCCACGTCTTGCCAATGGTCGCCGCCTCTGCGATGATCGTCCGCCGCCAGGATTGCTTAGGGCGACCACGTTTCCGCTTTCCTTGGGGATTCCAGTCTAGGGCTTGCCTCGGGATGTGATCCGGGTCCCTTCGGAGCGTGTGGCCGATCCAGTTCCACTTGCGGCGTTTGATCTGCTGGTCGATCGGAGTCTCACCGCAACGTTCCCACAGATCTACGTTGGATATTCTCTCGGGCCAGTATACACCGAGGATACGGCGAAGACAGCGGTTGATGAAGACTTGGAGCTGACGCGAGATGTTGTTAGTGACCTTCCACGTCTCACATCCGTACAGCAATACGGTTCTCACGTTGGACCGGAATATCTTGAGCTTAACTCTCCTAGTCAGTTTCCGCGATTGCCATACCGGACGGAGCTGTGCGAAGGTTGCTTTCCCCTTGGCGATTCTCGAAGCGATGTCCTCTTCGGTCCCTCCTGTTTCCGACACTACACTACCGAGGTACGTAAACTTGTGGACCTTCTCCACTCCCTCTGTGCCGATGAGCAACGGCAACGAGCTCGTCGCTGCGCACCTCATTTCCTGGGTCTTCCGGATGTTAATCTTTAGTCCCACCTCCAAAGCGTCTCGCCGTAGGTCGTCCAGTTTGGCTTGCATGTCGGCGCGCGTGTGGCTCAATAGGCATAGGTCATCGGCATAGTCCAAATCTTCCAAGACGTTGGACAGTCCCCACTCTATGCCGCGGCGCTTGCTGTTGGTGGTGTTATTCATGATGCCATCGAGGACGACAAGGAAAAGGAGAGGTGAAAGGAGACACCCCTGACGAACACCCGCATGGACCGGTATGTCCTCCGAGACGAGGCCGTCGTGAGTCACCCTACAAGAATACTTCCTGTAGATGGCCTTAATCATGTTCGTGATCTTCTCGGGGACTCCAATTTCACGCAGCCGGTCCCAGATACAGCTCCATCGCAGCGTGTCGAAGGCTTTTTCGAAATCCACAAAGGTCAAGTACATTTCCCTCTGCCATTCTGATGCTTGTTCGAGTATTATGCGCAAGGTGTTGATCTGGTCCGTATATAAGAATAATAAAATGAATAAAAGAATAATAAACATAAAAGAATATTTCAATATGTCAACATGTTAATAAAATAATTTACTTATTGATTTTCGTCGGACATGAACTCTTTAATTGTATAGTAACACTTAAATAATAACCATTTACAGAGGGCATTTTTAAATAGCCTCGGTTCAATTTCTAATATGTGTTTTAGTAATTTATTGTAGAATTGAATGACCATTGAAAATACATTATTTTTGAACACATCTTCTCTTGCTCTAGGTAAGAATATTTAGTTTTCACGCCTGGTCGATCTAGGACCAAATTTACTATTAGTGTCAAAATATTCAGGGTGCTCTCTTACAAATAAAGATGCCTGTAATATATACATGCATGGCAGTGGAAGAACTTTTGTAGATTTGAATAATGGTCTGCATGGTTCTAGATAATGGACATTGCAAACAGCACGTATACATTTTTTTTGGGCTAGAAATGCTTTTTGTACATCTACAGAGTTGCCCCAGATCAATAATCCATAGCTCAAGATAGATGAGACATGTCCGTGGTAGGCTGTTAAGGCCACAGCTTTAGAGGAAATGCTGCTAAGTCGCCTTAGAGCAAATACGAACTTGTCGAGCCTTTCACATACATTGGCTACATGACATTTCCAGCTGCAAAATCCCTGAGCTGAGTATCCCTAGAAACTTGGTGGATTCTACTTCTTTAACATTCTCATTTTCATATTGAATGTCTAAATCGATGTCTGCGCTTCTATATGTTCTAAATTGCATTAAACATGTTTTATAGATATTTATTTTCAAATTATTACTATCGAGCCAATGAATTACATTAACTAACATGTCATTTATATTTTTATTTAAGTTATTCAAACTGTCAGACTTTATTACCGAGGTAGTGTCATCTGCGAACATTATGCAATTATGTTCTACTTGGTTAGGCAGATCGTTAATATATACAAGGAATAACAATGGGCCAAGTATACTCCCTTGTAGCACTCCGCAACGATTAAATTTATATTGAGATCTAACCGACATTAGCTCATTGTTAATAATCTGCTGTATTTCTGTACATTGTTCCCTTTCAGAGAGGTAACTTTGTAACCAGTTCAGCGCGTTTCCTCTTATGCCACACCTTTCCAGCTTGTTCAATAATATCGAATGGATTACAAAATCGAACGCCTTGCTAAGATCCAGAAAGACAGCTGCTACAGGAGTATCGCTATTTATTGATTCCGTCACTAATTTTACAAGATTAAAGCAAGCCAGCGTAGTCGAGCTTCCTTTACGGAAGCCATATTGTTGATCGTTTAAAATTGAGCAAGAAGTGAGGTAATTCAATAGACGTTCGTGCATAGCTTTTCCTAGGATTTTAGAAATCACTGGGATAATAGTAATTGGCCTATAGTTATCCATAGAGGTTTTGTTATTCTTTTTGAATATGGGCTTGACTATTGAACGTTTAAGATTGACGGGAAATTTACCCTGTTCGGAGGACAAATTTACAATGTGTGTGAGCGGAAAGGCGATATATTCTGCACAGTGCTTTAATATTTTGGTTGCTATGTTGTCTAAGCCTACTGCATAAGTATCGTTTAAGGACAATATAATCTTGTATATATCTCGTGTATCGTACGGTTTAATTAATTTAATTGTAATCTAATCTTGTGTTGTATTGTTATGATTGTTATTGTAATTGTACCTATTTGATTTCAAATTCTAAATTGAAAATTGTGCTTGTTATTTTCCAAATTATTTTCCAAATTCTAAATTATGCTTGTTATATTTTTAATCGTGCTCGTGGAATATTACTCAATGTTATTGTTAAATTCAACTTTTAATTCAAAATACCTTATAATTGTACTTTTTTTTTTCGGAGCAAAGGAATTTTGTATTAACTATAAGTGGAAACTCTTTTGGCCTATGTTCTTACTATATCTTTTACCTTATTGTATTATTATGTGCTGTATGTTTCCCAAATAAATAAATTAAATTAAAATTAAATTAAGGAAGATAGTTTTAGCATTTATAGGATATTCTGAATACGACTGGTCCTGTGACACTCTATTTGTAACAGGTACGTTAGTAATATCAATAAAAAAGTTGTTAAATAGTTCCGCTATATCTGTAGGATCTGTGTACTTCATTTGATCGTTCTCAATACAGTTAATACAGTTCTTTGGAGGTATGCCCATTAATAATTTGCCACGTAGCCTTTGATTTACTTTTAGCACGATGAATCAATCTACTGTTGTGCAATTGTTGTGCTTTATGTATACACTTACGGAGCAATTTTGTGTAACGCTTTTTCAGATGCTTGTTTCCAGGTTCCTGCAGGTATTTTAGGTACAGTTTTCTCTTACTGAAACAAGAACGTCGTATACCACGGGTTAACCATCTGTTATTGTTATGCGTGTTATGAACTTTCGCCTCACGATCAAAAACATAGAGAACAATAAAATTGTCCAAACTGTTATTGTTTTTTGGATAGTAGCATAATAATAAAGTTTTATCAGCATTACGATAGTTATACTGGTACTAGGAATTATGCGATGACACATTCCTTTCGTGTTTTTACGAAACTCATTAAGTAATTTCCTTTTTTTGCACATTTAGTTACATTATAACTCTATACTCTGGTGCCCGAATGGCGCTTACAAATTGCAACACAGAGCCTGCCCTCTTTTGGTGGGGTATCCATCATTAGGCTCCTCTCCCCTCCGCCTTTATTACATGAAAATAAATAACATTAAGGATAATAATAAAAAATACCTGCCAAAGCTTATAAATACCTATTTACATTTATCATTAAAATTCCGCCAGTCACAACTATTATTGAACAGCCAAAGGAAATACGATCAACCGGACATCGTCATAAAATCGTACGAGGAAAACTTATTGGCAGAGCAACTTTATTGGTACTATCATGACATAGCTGATCCCTCATAAAAATGTGTATCGATATTGTAAGAAAAATATGACGGCAAACTTACGTTAACACTACGCACGACCCTAGGTTCGAGCGAATATGAACGTTCAATTCAGTTTTTACGACGGTCGAACGGGCAAAATTGCTTGGCTTGCTGATTCAGGGATATAGAATGCTGCAGTACATTGTGCCGGGTGTGAAATACAGGAGGTGTGGTAGTGAACGCCATAATTTTGTTTGCGAAGATGTTTCGTATCGGGTTATCTAAAGCAGCCCTTTGTATCTTTAAAATGATCATTTATATACACATTATATTAGTACACGCGTACAGTAAGAGTTGACAAATTGAATGGTTCTACCGTTGTAGTGAGATTATCAGACTTCTGCTGAAGGAAATTAAAAGTCTATTTACATCATTTGGGTAGGTTACCTACTTTTAGGGTTCCGTACCTCAAAAGGAAAAAACGGAACCGCTATAGAATCACTAGTGCGTCTGTCTGTCTGTGTGTCTGTCTGTCTTTCTGTCCGTCTGTCACAGCCTATTTTATACGAAACTACTGGACCAATTAAGTTGAAAAAGACCCAAAGACGGACGTGTTACATAACCAAATGAATTTTAAACATCGGGGCCACTTCTGGGGGATAATAGAGGAAATTAAAAAATAAAGTTTTTCAAACTATATCGTGTTACATATCAAATGAAAGAGCTCATTGTGAGAATCTCAAATATTTTTTTTATAATTTTAGGATTAACAGTAGAAGTTATTCAAGAAAATAGGCACAAAATGACCATTCCCCCCTACCCTTTATCTCTAAATTTACTAGGTATAAAATAAAAATAAAAATACCAAAATAGTTCTTTACCTATAGATTACAGGAAAACCTATTAGAAATGTGCAGTCAACCGCGAGTCGTACTTAATTACTTACTTTTTGATCCGACCCCTACGGGTTTTTTAAAGATATTTCACTCACGTTTCACATAAAAAATACATTGTTTAAATTGTGTAATGTACGGAATCCTTGGAACGCGAGTTCGACTCGCACTTGGCCGGTTTTTTTTAAAGTGCTTAATCCAAGCACCAAATAACTACCACTTAAATACCACCTTCCAAAAAAATCATTAAAAGTTTATGATTAAAGTCAAATTGAAAACGCTTTTTTTTTCAAGTCTTTTAATTTACTATAAGGAGTTTACTCACGTGCATAATATTGAAGACTTATTACAAAATTGTTGTTGAATAAATGTGTCGTCCCACGGGTAAAGGTACCTTATGGCGGTTGGTGCCTACGTTATTATTAACGCCGCTCTAATATTATGCGACGTAAGCGCCAGCCGCCATAAGGTACCTTTTCCCGTAGAACGTCGCAAAATTAAATAGTCCTTTTGAACTCGTCATTAAAATAATATTATTGATTCTCAGGCTTCCATTAGGCGAGTTTAATAAAAAGGTCATTAAAAATAATAACGAGAACGCGTACTAATAAGTCGGGATTGAATCGGGATTGAATGAAATTTTGCAGATATGATATTCAACGTCTGGTAGCACGGCAGTGCCCCCGCCAAGTCGAGCAAAACAAAGAGGCACGGCCGTACCATCCTTTTCTCGAAGCCATTCAAGCCATTTTTATTTTTCCTACAATCCTTAATTTAATGCCTTATTTTAGTAAATTAAATTAAGTAACATTAAGTAGGTACTTTTCGGTCGATTATGAAACAGCAAACCAGTCCGACCAAATCGGGGTTTCAGGAATTGCATTTGAACCTGAATTTAAAACGTCTTGATTTATGGTCCCTTCGATGTTGGACTAGGTAACAACTGATAAAACCAAGGGCCGGTACAGGATATACTGCATTCTATGCCAGTTGTATGGGACGGAACTCTGACCGGAGGCTGAGTACACACTTGGAGACTTTTACTATGCGGTTTGTTAAGTCTAATCTATACCTAGAATACAAGCCCTAATAGTGCCTTTGATATCAAGGTTTTCATAGGTAATAAAAAATATAAAGCAACATACAATACAAATATAGGCACATTAATCAATCAGATAACCATAGCTTCTCTAACCTCTCCCTAAACGACGCAACCGATTGCGCCTGTCTGAGCAAAACTGGCAGCTCATTCCACAGCTTCACTGAACGCACTGCGAATTCGCGCTAGAACGCAGACGGTGGCCACTGCCTTCAGCCAGAAATTGAAATTTTTGAGAGAGGTATAGAGGAGAAGAAGGTGTAAAAAGAACATTGAAGAGAAGAGAAAGAGTGTGAAGATCTCTACAGCGACGGATTGGAAGCCAATTGAGTTTTTGACGGTAGTAAGATACATGATCGTACTTCCGTAGGCCGAAAATGAATCTTATACAGACATTCTGTAAGCGCTCTAACTTGTCCAGGAGTTCTGTCATGTCAAGATTCACAGCGTCGCCGTAGTCGAGTAAAGGCAGTAACAGAGAGCGAGCGAGCATGACTTTGGTGTCAAGTGGAAGAAAGTTCTGCAGGCGCCTTAAAGAATGGAGAGATCCAAACAGCTTTTTGCTTAAAGTCATAATGTAATGATTGTCATATTATCATTAGTCATAATTCTGAAACCGTTAACTTTTCAGGATTTTCCTTGGGTTATCCTATAGATAACCCATATTGGGTTATCCTATAGATAACCCATATTGGGTTATCCTATAGGTTAGGTTAGGTTTGTTTTATGACAATCCTGAAAAGTTACGTGTTTCTGAGAAAAACCAAATTATGACTAATGATAATATGACAATCATTACATTATGACTTTCAATAATTATGTCAAACAATAGAGACCCATTACAAAAGGCATGAAACAAATAATTAACAATTATCAGTTATAACATTTTGTGATTTTGTATTTCAATTTTTTTAATGCAAAAATAATTTAGGGTTCCGTACCCAAAGGGTAAAAACGGGACCCTATTACTAACTCCACTGTCCGTCTGTCAGAGGTCTGTCACCAGGCTGTATCTCATGAACCGTGATAGTAATATATTTGAAATTATATTATATAGTAGATATTTGAAAGTTTCACAGATGATGTAATTATCTTTTGCCGCTATAACAACAAATAATATTAAAAACAGAATAAATAAATAAATAAATATTATAGGACAAATAGGAATAAAATAAATATTTATTATATTATAGGAATAAAATAAATATTTAAGTGTGTAAGTGATTTTTTTGCCGTTTTTTCTCGATATTACGGAAACGAACGGAAGCCTTCGTGCGCGAGTCCGACTCGCACTTGGCCGCACATGCAAAGAATTCGCTGTTAAAATATATGAAATATTATTCAAGAAAATTTAATGGTTAATTTGTAAATTCCATTTAATAGTGGAATTTTTTTGCTAGCAGTTTAAAATAAGTAATGAAGATTAAATCAAATTTCTTATTTGGTAAAAAGTGGACCGTGCTGAATATATATTTAATTTACATTTTAATATAAAATAATGAAATAATTGTCCTGGTTTAAACTCTTGTCCATGCGTGTTTTCTCAATTGGACTCCTGAAGAAGATTAGATTTTAGATTTAGTCAGAAACAATACAAGCATTGTGTTTGAAATCCTTACAATATTAAATTACAATATTATACAGCCTTAAATTAAATATAAGTTTAAACTATGCATCTACAATTTAACAAATCAACGTGCCTATACCTATTAATAAAATAAAAGAAAATTGAATAAAATAAATAAAAAATACTAATACAGTTAAGACAATACAAACAATCGCTCAATGTGGGAAATCCGCAAAGATCTCGTCAATACTGTAGAAGCACCCCCTCAATAAAAATATTTTTAATTTTTTTCTAAAATGTTCATAGTCCGTGATGAGTTTTAGTTCTACAGGCAGCTTGTTGAAGATTCTGACAGCCTGGTATTTCACACTATGCCTTGCGGCTTGTTGTAGAACTTGAAGAAGTAACAGTATATAGTGTGGTATGGAATCGAGGGAACTAATAATCCTGGTCCGGTCAGAGGTCCTCTTAACCACGCCTCTTTTTAGTTACAGGAATAGTGACCATTCACTCAGTTTAATAAATCCTGCCCACTTATAAATTGTTTTTTTATTAACATTAAACAGAGGTACTTGAGAATGTCAAGTAAATTATTTGCGTTTTAGTAAACTGTAAACACACACACATGCAAGGGGCATCCGGTTTTTTTGCTTTATACTATTTTAATTTGTGTACGCCTTACGCCTATCATACGAAATTACCTAACCGTGTCAACAACAAAAATATAATTTTTTTATTTTATTTTTATTTTCTTTATTGGGGAAAAAAACAGATACAGGCCAGTGAGAATACACAGATAAGATTATAAAATTATAGGTATAGCATGCATCCTAACACAATTCCCACTAGGAGTTCAGGCATTAATTTTAAGACAGCGTTGTAATCGGAACATAAACAGATATCCCTACTAAAACTAAAACTACATAACTAAAACTAAACAATAACGATAATTACTCGTAACATAACTTAAGCAGCTAAACTTACATAAACACAAAAATAATGCATGTATAAAGCACTTAAACTATCGTGAGACATATTTCAAAATATTTATCAGTACGGTTTTTACTCACTATTATTTTTAGTCGCTTTTGGCGACATGTTTCGGATTCTTTGGGAATCCATCCTCAGGTAAAAATAATAGTGAGTAAAAACCGTACTGATAAATATTTTGCATGTATAAAGCGTTCCCTGTGTAGTATAATATCAAAGATAGATATAACTCCGTAATAGATGGATACAGTCTAAGGAAAAAACGTGCCTAGAAAATCACGAAAATTTGATTCTCGACCAAATGTCGCTACTATACCTTTGGCCTACTCTCGTATAGAGGGCGTTGACGGTTTCGTTTGTTATTTAACAATAGGCTATTTGACTAATTTTTGAAAATGGTTTTAATTTATTGTTTATGACTTAATAATTACACTACATTGATATTTCCGTGAAATTTCCTGTATTACCTATAAATATAAAAAAAACAATGTTAAAGTTTATTTATTTTGAACGCGCCTTAAACGCTGTTTTTGCAAAGGGGCTAATCACGTGACACGTGTGACGTCACGCGCAAGTAAACTCAGTCAATGACCTTAGTTAATCTTATGGTTTATGTGCATTGAATTCATTATTTCACTGTAAAATGGTATATAAATGGTGTATAGTGCCGCAATGTTTAAGTACGCCTATAAAAAATCCAGACAAATCGTTTGTTTTCATTTCAACGAATTCCAAAAAAAGAAAAATGTGTTTAAAACTAGCGCGAAGAGACCCAGAGCATTTTAGCGCATATAAATGTTTTTATGTGTGAAGACCACCTCGATGTAAGTAATATTTAACTGTAAATAAATATGGTAATTAAAGCAGCGGGTTTTGTTATTTAACGAAACAAGATCTAGGTATTTAATGTATTACTACATAACCTCATAACATAGCTCTTTCAGCATTAGTAGGTAGTTAGTAGCATACTTTTTCTTTCAAACTAAAGTGCAGTATGGAGATATTATTCTCGTCATCGTATTTTATATATATATATATATATATATATATATATATATATATATATATATATATATATATCGTCGTCGTATTCGTATCATCGAAATCGAAATGTTCTTAAAATAAACAATTTCTACGTATACTCACACAGCTGTTTTTACATTTCTAAGTTCCGCAGCACAGTAATCCGGATTATCTTTAAAGAAAAGTGCAACCATTAATGCGTCTGTCTGGTAGGTTGCGCTATCAGCTTTCACATATTTCGGCTCCATTTTGAGATTTATGAATATTTTGCTACTAGATATACGGATAAATCGGAATATATCAGAAAACTGTGGAACAATAACTAAAATTAACTAAATACAAATAAAACAGTTAAAACACTCAACGCAATCAAGAATTTTTACCCGCGTGTGACGTCATCCGAGCGTTGACCAATCACAGAGCGTTCACGTCCCTGATGAAATTTCAAAAAATATTAAATTTTCTTTCGTTTATTTTCCAAAAAATAAACATAATTTATAGGTACATTCAAATATAGTGAAATATACTTTATTAGTTTATTATCTTTCAGGATGACAGCAATTCGTTATATATTTTTAATGTTGTCAAATACCCTATTTTAACGCATATCAGTGAAAGAACATGGGCCAAAATAATTAAAATAATTAATGCAAATAAAGAAAATCATTTATCCATATTTAAATACATTTTATCGTATTTTTACAAATCTTCATTTTTAGTTTTAAAGTGTGTCGATAGATGGCAGTGAATTTACTGTGGTTACAAAATTTACTATAACAGTACCGCTCTATAATATTATATCCTCTTTGATAATATGTAGGTTGGTTTTATTAATACGATGTATAAATATGAGGTCAATTACGTAGGTAAGGTACATAATTACCATAAATCGACCGTTTACTAATAACCATTAGGGTTAACATTGGGATCTGAATAAGCGGACTGATACATTTTCAGCACATAAAGTCCGGACAGAAATAAAAAAGCTGGTAAGTAACAAAGCATACTTATATTAATATTCGAGGGAATTGGGGGGAAATTTAGTATGAAATTGATACCAACCTACGCATATTATTGAGGTAGGTAATGTTATAAATAATGCCGACAACGAATGGTTCAAAATATATCAGAATATTATTTGACTATCGTTCGTACCAAAACACCTATTTCATTAATGCATCTGATCTTGAAGTAATAATAAATAATTTTATAATATAAAATATTTTTCTCAAGAACTTAAAGCGACACGACTGTGTTAGTCGAGCAATAGCCGCCCCACAGATGGCCAGCGTAAATATTTACGTAAATTGAAATTTCAGATGGATACAGTTATGGCTCTGATATTGCTTTCTGAATTTTGGACATATTTCTACACCTTTTTATTTAATATTAACTGAATTTTTTTATTCAGTAAGTAATTATGAAAAAAATGTATGTATTTAAATTCATACAACCCCCACACCATAGTTAACTAACATTTTTAGGGTTCTGTACCCAAACTACCCAAAGGGTAAAACGGGACCCTATTACTCAGACTCCGCTGTCCGTCTGTCCGTCTGTCACCAGGCTGTATCTCATGAACTGTGATAGCTAGTTGAAATATTTACAGATGATGTATTGCTGTTGCCGCTATAACAACAAATACTAAAAACAGAATAATATAAATATTTAAATGGGCGTCCCATACAACAAACGTGATTGTTTTGCTGTTTTTTTCCGTAATGGTACGGAACACTTCGTGCGCGAGTCCGACTCGCACTTGGCCGGTTTTTTTCTAGTATTAGCTAAACATTATGGCTCCTCTACACGCTGGCCCTTCTTAGTGGAGCAGTATGATGGCCCATCGTATTGGTGTCGGATGGCTTATGGCGCGGCGGGATGGCGACGAGATGGCCACGGTGTCGGTGTTTAATCCGCACATCAAAGGTAGTGGGCCAGCGATGGTGCGTACGCATCTACACGTGACCCATTCCATAGTGCGCGCTCTCAACTTTCGCATGGCCATCTCGCTGGTCCAGCACTGGGCCATCGTGTAGAGGAGCCATTATAGGGAACGTGCATGAACTGTAGGGAGCAGCACAGTAGCCTCTTGATTAGTGGCGCAGTGTAAATGTCAATGTTTAAGTTTTCGATTTAGACAAAATGGCAGACTCTTCAACGTGCACGGTCCCTATTCTAACTTCTCACTCTCGTAAAGTTCGTATCTATTTTGTGTATAAGCTTATGAAATGGATTTTTCATTTCTCATGCTCTGAAAGAGGGTCATTGTTGTTCTAAAAGGTGCGCAGAAAATGATACGTGTCTGCACTAGAGCATTTTACGTTCGAAGTACGACTTTTTTAATTTTTTTACGATACGCAATTGAAATTTGAGTTTAAATGGATTTGTAATAAATTTTTCATTTTGATATTTGACTCTCCATTCCATAAATAACGATACTTTTGTCTGAATTGTTAATTGAAAGTACCCTCAAGAAATACTATAAAAATGTATACTTAGTCATGTTTTAAAAAAAATACATGCATTTTACTTTCCTCGTATTCGAAATGAAAAGTAGAGTGTTTAACTCGGGTGAAAGGCATCATTTCTGCCTCGGACTATTGGCGCTCTCACTGCATTCGAGCGCCAAAATACCTCGGCAGAAATGAGTGCCTTTCGTCCCTTGGTTAACAATCTACTATTCATGTTGTAGTTTGAATTATTGGCGATAGAGTTTAAACCTACCATAAAACAATCAAGTACTTATATATGTACAGTTCTAGGAGTAGCGCCTTCTGAATTTACCATGAATTTACTGTAATACTACGTGTAATATTTCTGTATACTTTCCTCGTAATGAAAATAAAAAAAAACGTGTATGGCATAAAATACCCTTCTCACACACCTACAACTGGGTTGCTTTGTGCTATTTTTGTACAATATGCTATTATTTTAATATATCTACGTATTAGAAAATCTTCAATCGATCTACGTATTGCTTAGATGTAGGTACCTTTATAAAATGTGAGGTACAAAGGCGAACTTATTCCTATAAGTGATCTCTTCCAGCTAATCTTAGAGTAGATGAGTGGAAAATTTTAATAAGATAGACAAACTTACAGAATGCACAATAATATAAAAAAAAAGTAAAATATTAAAATAACTACAACTAAATACCGGTTTTCTCAGGTCTTCTTTCGCTGTTCAAGCAATCCGTCTTTGGAATTCGCTCCCTCTAACGATTAGACAAGCCCTAAACAAGCTGACTTTCAAACGAATGCTCTACAAGCACCTGCTAGATACTGTCTAGTGGGACCCCCCCCCCCCTCCCCCCTTCCGCACATGCAAAATATATTTATGTATATTATATAATAAATGTGTATATGTATTTATATTGTTTATTTATGTAGTTTATAAAGATATTATAGTATATAAATATTACTAGTTTGTATATTGGCGTTAGTATTAGAATTTATATTTAGAACTTTTTTTTCGCATCGCACTGCGCACCCACCTTAACTAATTTCTGTTTGGCCCAGATGAATGGTTGACTGGTAGAGAATGCCTCAAGGCATTAAGTCCGCCTTTTGTACTTGTTCTTGTGCAATAAAATTTAAAATAAATAAAATATTATCGTCTACAACTAAATAAAATACATGAATAACCTTTTAGAATAAAATATAATAAATAAATACTAGCATATATGTAATGCAAAATATATAATATTATACCTATAGGTATCATAAATATAACAAGTGTATAAAATAAAGGTTAGTACGTAAGTTAGTACGTTAGTAAGGTTAGTAAGGTTAGTACGTAAACACTTGGATGGAAGCCAAAGCTTCTTTAGATTAAATTATCCATAGATCTCACATTTGACAAACATTTACAGTACAAGCAATTATTTCCCTCGTTCTCTTTACATTACGAGAGATAATAAAACATAATCTTTGTAAATGCACCAAAGCAAGCATGACGATGCTTGCTTGCGGCGACGGCCGGAAGTGCTATTATTTGTCGTCGCACCCCGCACTTCCGGTGAGCTTCCGGCCTCTTATCATTATTTCTTGTTTTATATTGTATACGATTGAATATGGGGGTGCGGATTAACTTACCACAATAATTATATTTTTGACTGGTTCTGATCTGATGGGTTTCTCCTTGTGGAATTAAAATTGGATATGTGTCCTGTGTCACTCTTCTTTTTTCCGCCTTGCCGTGTTTAGTTGAAACCTCGACAAGGAGGTCAGAATATACTTAATAATAATGGTTTTATATATGTGGCGCAAATAGATTAAATGGGTCAATTTCAGTTAATGAGCATTTTTATTAAATTTCCATGGAATTTTGAAATATTGATTAAATATAATTAAATTTAATGTAAAATAAAAAATTTAACTCATAGAAAAATAAAACAAAGCCAATATTATTTACATAATTACTTAGTTAATTTTGAAATATATTTCAGTTTGAAAATTCAATTAGGGCACGGGAGTATTTACAAATTTATACATAATACAGACCGCATAAATATGCTTTTGTGAAAGATTTGTACAAAACTTTTTAAATATAAACTTTTTAAATCGCAAGTATGGCTGCGTTTAAGGAGACCTAAAATGTCAAAATAAAAATAAAATTATTAAACTAATGGTTCTCTTACGTTTCTTTGTAAATATTACGCTAATTAATTAATTTACTTAATTAAAATATGCTATTTATTAATTTAAAATACGCTAATTTCATTTATTATTGTCTACAGTTACGACAAAATATTATATAAGTTAGAAAAATTGTATTCACGTAATCGATTATAATAAAGTATTGTAATCAATTATATGCATACTACTTTCATATTTCTTTGTGTCAATATTTCATACTGGCAATAAAATGTCCTTGTACAGAAAAGTGCCACTTTGATCCCTCCTAGCAGGGAAGAAAAATTCAGTTTCCGAATAGGTGATGTGAAAAATGATTTTTTTCTGCTAGCAGAAAAGTAGATTAAGTACGTTAAGCCAGAAATACTGTGGCCCAAAAACATTAAACCTGTGCCAGAAAAGTAGGTTAGGTTAGGTTAGAACTGCGGACTGGTGGGGTTGCGGATGAGTGACGCCGCGTGCCCGTGACTCCACCCCAAAGGCAGAGAGACGAACACCCCAGGTTTTTTAGTGAGTAGAAATCTCACATATCGTCAGTGTCTTCCCCTGGCGCTGGGGAATCTTTCGTAGATTTTTCCTGGGCAACAAATAAAAAAGGTTAGAACTGCGGCCTCATACAAAAACGAATGACTACCAGAAAAGTAGGTTAGGTTAGAACTGCGACCTCCTACAAAACTTTGTACGAGTACCTTCACATTTGTTATCAGGCATATTTTACAGCGCCTTTACAAAAAATTCTAAGCAATCATGCTTATTACATGGGATGTATGTGTCACACAATAATGCAAGTGATTGAAGTAATTTATCTGATTAACTTTAATTCATCTTGATAACTTTATGCCAAGTAATTATTATGCAAAATATTTTTCTACTAATATTGCTGCTGTTAATATTCGCTCAAAAGACTATTATGATCATCAAGAGTATGCCAAAACATGGTTCGGGATTTTATAACTGCGAAGTGATTGATGCTAGATGATACTATGCGAAAGGTAATTCTGCCAAACGACATTTTTTCCAAGTAACATTATGCAATACAAAAATACGTCAAAAAACTTTATCCAACACAATAGACCTTACATTTTACTTAGTTTACGAGACATCAATGTTTTCTTTAATTACGAAGCTCGGACAAGCCAAAGCACTTAACGGCCAGTCAGAAATAGAAATTAAGCATAATTTGCATCAAAAAGCAAACTTCCGCAAGTTGGGCGTTAAATTTGTAATTCAGATATTTCATGGCTAATAAAGATTTATATCCTTTCTACTCATTATTTTGCCTACCAGTTCAATTTGTTTCTAATTTATATTTAATTTACAAATTAAGTTAAGCTTTTGTGGATTTTAAGTAAATTTGTATACAAATGTATAAATTATTAGAGTGATTTTTATGTGACGACTGCTGATGCCGTTTTAGAATGTAATCCCAAAATCTAATTTATATGAGCAACTGCATAATTATAGTGCATATGAGCTCTATTAATGCATATGCGGAACTATGACTAACAAAGAATAACATAATATTGTCTTCGGTTACCGCGATAGTTACTCATGAAATAAAACTATGAAAACGGATTATATCGCGTATATTGAATACGGGTGACGGGTCACCCGTTGACCACGAACGCTGTCAAGAGTTCGAAACGTCGGGATGTATTATAAATTCAATATACGCGATATAATCCGTTTTCATAGTTTTATTTCAAGGAATAACATATTATAATATTTCATGAAACATTGGGTACAACAGGGAGATCGATTTTTCATAGACGACCCACCGACCGAAAACAATTACATCAGGTGATCATTATATCGGGAAGAAATTGAAAGGTATGGTGACGCTCATGATCGCATCTCTAATAGTGCGGTTTCTACGGTATTTCGTGAGTGCATGTTGAGCATCTGCTTTTGATCAAAAGCTTCCCTGTTAAAGAGGAAAGTATTAGGCAGACGACCGTTTCTATACAAATAGGTACACATAGCCCAAGTGTGGGATTGGGACTGTTATTTCCCGTTCTTTATTCAGAGAACTTCATTTCAAAATATAAAACAATTCAAGGACCATCTACAGGGCTTAAACTTTTTACCTTAATTCCAAATTTCACCTACATCAGTTCAGCTGTTTAACCGTGAACAGGTGACAAAGAGGCAGACAGGAATTACTTTCACGTTTATAATATAAGTACCTACAGTTGTAATATGATTTATAGACATAAACCTGATTATTTTTTACCGTTATTGTTACTGTTTGGCTTGGCACCGACTTCAAACATGTCAGTTGGTAACGCATATACTTAAAAAGTAATAATATTTTATTTTACCTTTTTTGAAGTCGGTTTTTCTCTCTTTTGTAAAAAGTTTTTATTTTTAAGGCATTGTTAAAAGTTTATTCCTGACGCATGACGTATGAATGCAAAACATTATTATGTTTAACAATAAATTCGTAAACTTTAATAAATAAACAGAAATTTCCTCGAGTCCGTCTGAGAAAATAAATCATTCCTATTACACTAAATGCATCCTTCGCCCGCCACTGACCTAATCCCCCCGACCCGCACTCAACCTCACAGCACATCCAGCCCTGATCACTGAACCCTTGACCCTGAACCACCAACCCTTCAACCGTCATTCCCCGACCCCTCTACCCCAGACCCCTTAACTCCTAACCCTAACTCCCGATTCCTCAACTTCCCACCGCCCCCTAAACCCCCTAACCTCTCAAATCCTGACTCGTCAAACCCCAACCCCTCAACCCCCAACATCAGACCCCCCAACCCACCTTCACCACTCTCTACCTTCATCTCGCACAACTACCCCTCAACTCTCAGTCTCTTTAGTCATTTCCAACACTAACCTACATCAAAAATAATAATAAACCCAATTTTATCATCAGTAGCCTTAACCCGAGTTTGACATATTTGCTAGCGTGCTCGTAACTCACTTCTCTCAAACATGATGATATGATATGATATGATGCAATGAAATATTGATAATTATTATGTTCCTTAAAATAGGCTGCGAAGTGTCACGTTTCAGGCGCGGCTAGACTAGAGGTCTTTAATGAAATTTCATACAAAATTGCAGGCCTTGACCGGCAAAGTGCTCTTTTTTAATTTACATTTCACAGATATTTGTGACACAGCATCATGGCATTCAGCCATTTAAAAAAAACTATAGGCAGTATTTGCTTTATGGTTCGTAATGACATTCAAAAACACCCACTACGCCTATAAAAAATAAATAAACGATGTTTGCAATATTTTGCAGTTTTTTTAATATATAATCGACATGAACATAATAAATTAGACATTATTAACAAAATTCAATATTTTTAAATTACAAATTTAACTACACAAATAAACATTTAAAATATTTCATCTAAATATTAGCGGTAAAAATGTCTACTCAAACACGCGTAGGTATTTTTTTAAATTGTTATGGAGGCAAAGTTGAAACGTTGTACGTTGTACGTTGTTTATTTTGTTGTTTAATAAAACGAAATGTTTGTTGTTTAAGTTCCGATGAAAAAATTTAATTAATATTAATTGTAATCGTAGGAGTTGGAATTGGCAGCGTAAGCAGAATTGACTTTATAAATAACTTGCTGCCGCCAAGTTAAAGACGAAGTATTTGCAATAGTATGGATACTGGCAATTTTATTATGTATTTGAAAAACTAAGAAAAAATGCCTACAGTTTATCAGAAACAGTTTTTATGGCATATTTTAAAGAGCTGGAAGTAACTATAAAATTTTCAACACCGTGGGAATGAAATATTATATTATTATAATACTCCATGCTTAAGGCAGCGATGTATGTGAATCATAATGTCAATATGATAACTTGTACTATGTAAACTTATGTGGCGAAAACGACAGTCAGACGGATACAAGGCGAAAAAATCAAAGATACATAAAAACATACGGGTAATAAAAATACACGACACGTAAAATATACGTGTCATAAAGACATACGTGTGAGTTATATTTTGTGTGTAGTTTAATTTTAGTTTTAGTACCTTTTTGTATAAATAAAACTTTGATTTCGTGGAGTTTTGTTTTTATTTATTTCATTGCTTGTTTGAGAAAAGCAGTATATTTGAAAATAGGTTGCCGCCATCTATTCTATTCGGCCGGCAACCCTTTACTTCACGGCCTCTGGTAGTAATATACTATTCTATCCATTTGTCTCGTACATTAGTGCGAGCATATTAGTGCGAGCGAGATGTATGGCAAGTAAGTTACGAAGACGTTAGCGAATATGTCAGTGTCAAACTCGTGGTAAGGCTACAGTTGCACTACATCAGATTTGTGGTTTTTGGGAGGAAATGCTTGAGTTACTTTAGAAACCACCGAAATCACCATACACGTGCCTTTAAAAATATTGAGGAGTTCCCTCAATTCCTTATAGATTCCATCATCAGATCAGAACCAAAAATAATATGGGAACACCTTGAAGGGAACTTCTTTCAAACAAAAAAAGAACACAAAAAAAACATAGCTACAACCGAATGGAGAACCTCCTCCTGGGAAAGAAGTCGGTTAAAACTTGCCGCCATAGAAACAGTTAAACCGAACATTATTTAATTGGTAGAAATATTACGTCATTCAATCGTACATTCTTAGTTCCATACTGCGCTTTAAATTGTTGTGAGAAATGATAAACTCAATTTCCCAATGAGACTATATTTTGTCGGAGCAGATAAACAGCTAATTCGAAGAGATTAGCAGTGTTTGCGTATTTATGGTATTAAGCTGCCAGATTTATTGATAGTTGGGTTATCACAATATTACCATGAATTATAACTTTGCGGATATAATATGTGACTTTTTAACCCCTACCTGCGATTTATCTCTCTTCTGTATTAAAATGAATTAATATATTTTGGTTCCTATCCGTAGATGTAGATAGATCATCAAAATATTTATTTTAGATATTAAATCACATTTAGAAACGGGTCTATCGCGAATTTATTTTGTTACCTTTATTTACCGACGTTTCGACACAGGTTTCACTGGTCGTGGTCGCGGCTAACTGACGTCCCAGCAAAATGTCAAAACAGAGATTTGTGTGACTACCCCACGAAAAGTGCATTTAAAGTTCGAGGTAGACATCACATTTTCAAACCACCCACTACACATAAAAGTTAATTATTGTCAATAGTCCGACACACAACACTCACAAAATCCGCGCACACATCCGAAGATAGATCCCTTGGCTTTAACTTCTGGATCACTGGTCCCCAAGTTGCCGATAAGTTAAAACCATCTTCCCTATTAAAATTTCTGGGGTGCTTCTTGATTTCAATCGCTTCTCGCACAACTCGAGGATAATAATGGCGTTCAGTGGAGACAACTTTTGGTTTATGAAGCTCAATCCAGTGATTTGCGAACGGATTTAAGAACGCTGGTTGTCTGTTGACCTCTGGATGTCTTTCCGTTCTCTTCGGCTTGCGTTTCATCCCCCCTCGGTATCCATTCTTTTCCAGTACAGCTTTGACATGCGCTAATTCACCGTCCAGGTGCTCAGGGTCACATAAGTCATGTGCCCTGTTCACCAAGGACGTGATCACGGATTGTAGGTGCCTTGGGTGATGATGAGAGGATGCCTGTAAGTATCTGTCGGTATGCGTAGGTTTTCTGTATACAGAGTGTGCCAAGGTGCCGTCCGATCTCACCATCAGTTTGACATCCAGAAAAGGTAAGGATCTGTCACATTCTATTTCATGTGTGAATTTCACTCTTGAGTGGATGGAGTTTAGATGCTCGGTGTAACTTATCGGCAACTTGGGGACCAGTGATCCAGAAGTTAAAGCCAAGGGATCTATCTTCGGATGTGTGCGCGGATGTTGTGAGTGTTGTGTGTCGGACTATTGACAATAATTAACTTTTATGTGTAGTGGGTGGTTTGAAAATGTGATGTCTACCTCGAACTTTAAATGCACTTTTCGTGGGGTAGTCACACAAATCTCTGTTTTGACATGTTGCTGGGACGTCAGTTAGCCGCGACCACGACCAGTGAAACCTGTGTCGAAACGTCGGTAAATAAAGGTAACAAAATAAATTCGCGATAGACCCGTTTCTAAATGTGATTTAATATGTGTTTAAACCGCGAAAGTTTTAAATGTTATATTTATTTTAGATGTTGAAACAATATCGTTATAATACAGAGATGAAACTCATCATCTTTTTGGCTTTTTGCCACGGCTCATTTGACCTTCAAACCCAGAGGTGAAATTAGGCCTTATTGAGACAAGTCCGGTTTGCTCATTAAGCGTTCTTTTACTTAAAAGCGAAACACAAAATGATATGCCAGTCATAAGTTATGAAAAACTTAAAGGCTATAGTCGAGGTTCGAACCAATCGAACCCGTAACCTGCAGTATGAAAGTCGTACGCCTGGCCGCTAGGCTACCGATCTTCAATAAATAAACTAAGGTTGGTAACATTCGGATTCAGACTGCATTGCTTAAATAAATTTGAAAAATTGATTTTAACCATACTGCAGCAACTTTGATACAGGAAGCGTCAAATTGAGTATAATTTTTTTTTTTGGTAATAGCATCACTTTTTTAATAGTGTCTTTTTTGAGGGGGTCAAGAGTTAAGTAGTAGTATGTTTACGAAGTTCTTTTACATTATTTATCAAAACATAAATAATAAAACGAGATACCTTAACTTTGTAAAAAAACCGGACGGACAAGTGCGAGTCGGACTCGCCCACCAAGGATTCCGTACTTTTTAGTATTTGTTGTTATAGCGGCAACAGAAATACATCATCTGTGAAAATTTCAACTGTCTAGCTATCACGGTTCACGAGATACAGCTTGGTGACAGACAGACGGACAGCAGAGTCTTAGTAATGGGGTCCCGTTTTTACCCTTGGGTACGGAACCCTAAAAATGAAATCTTATGTCCATACACTCTACAAGGGTTCTTGGACAGTTAGTACAAACGAATAAATCGCAGCTAAATTATTATTAGAAACCGGCCAAGTGCGAGTCGGACTCGCGCACGAAGAATTCCGTACCGTTACGGAAAAAACAGCAAAAAAATCACGTTTGTTGTATGGGAGCCCCATTTAAATATTTATATTATTCTGTTTTTAGTATTTGTTGTTATAGCGGCAACAGAAATACATCATCTGTGAAAATTTCAACTGTCTAGCTATCACGGTTCATGAGATACAGCCTGGTGACAAACAGACGGACAGACGGACGGACAGACTACTAATAGGGTCCGGTTTTTACCCTTTGGTTACGGAACCCTAAAAATTGTACTGGTTTGTGTTTATTAGAAATAAATATGTTGCATTTTTAAACTTATTTTTGTCAAGCCACTGTAATATTTGTAAAGTTTTTGAATGCAATAAACAATTTTGAATTTTGAATGTATATCAGCGATTTATGCTTTTTGATAACTATCACACAATGGCAAACACACATTATTAAAACATATGGACCTGAGAGAGATATCTTAAACTATTTCTATCACTAAAAAACACACAGTTTTCTTGAGCTTTATATGGCTTTATTAAATTATGAAATTTACGAACAGATCACACAAATCACGAATCGCAGATCGCAGTGCACAGCTTTCATATTGGCGCCATCTGTGTCAAAACCAGCGAACCTCTAACAAAGCGTCGACCCTAAACTAGCTTTGTGTTTGCAGAGCGCTGTGTATACAGATACTTTACATTACCGTCTATAGATAGAGGCGTTAGTCACGTTTCAACATGAGAGCTGAAAGTTTTTTGTTGAACGAATGAACTGCCCTAGAACATTAACGTCCTTTTAATTGCCTCACGAAACGCCGGCTTACGGCGAAATGAATTAGAGATTCACTAGATATGAAATAGTAAAGATATGTGACGTCCCACGGCTAAAGGTACCTTATGGCGGTTGCCGCTTACGCTCCAATTAATATTGGATTGCGTAAGCGCCAGCCGCCATAAGGTACCTTTAGCCGTGGAACGTCACGTATCTTTAACTACTATTTAATATCTAGTGAATCTCTAATTCATTTCCCGAATCGCGCTGTTAGTCGTGATTATCAAAGATGTGTGCTTATTAAGTAAGTAAAAAGAAATACAGTCTGGCTGTATCGTAGCAACTAGAAATGACTACCGAGCATAATACATCCGACGTACGATGTTCCTTCTTTTGGGTAATAAACTAGTAACTATGTACAAATTTAATGGTCACGTGGGTATGTCTACCAAATACTGTTTATGTATGAGTATAACAGAGTAAGCAACCATTAACATTATTACCGCAGCTTGGTACGGGAGTTGCTATTGACTTTAGAGTGTTTATGTTACCAGAATTGTATAAGTATATATGTGTTTGTAAGATAATTTAAAACACACAAACAGTAAAATAAACAGTATCATTTCAATAAGATAAGAGTGGATGGAGAATCAGAAACATACGAAATATAAAAACACTAGCTTCTTCGTCAACACAGGCGACTTCGTCTGCGCGAAATGATGATGATTATTGAGAGGTATAAACTATCCTATGTCCATCAAAGTCTAGGTCTCAAACTATCTCCGGATCAAGTTTAATCTAAATCAGTTCAGCCTGTGAGAGGTAACATACAGACGTTTAGATTTATAATACTTAATATCTGGGAGACAAATAAATAAAAACAACTCGGAAAATATATAAAAACGCAATAATGCGCGTTTGATCGCAGTGAAACCCTTGTGTCCATGATCACAGGAGAATGCCGTTATTTGTAGTTTTCTTTACAAGAATGGCATTAACTCATACTGATTTAGTAAGGGATTATATGTATGCAATATCTAAAACTATGCATACCGATACCTACTACACAAACTTATAAAAAAACTACCATCTACCCGCGAATTATTCTGTGTAGGTATCGTAAAACTGCTACTTCCCCCTCTCCCTCGTACTCTCGTACCCCCTACTCGTACTTCCGTACTGAATTGGAGAACCCTATTGCGCCACCTTGGGGACGCATGTGACATATTCTTGTTCAGGTTATAACTATTTGTATTTTAAATTTTATCGACACGCGGTTTTGCGCGTCAAAAGAAATAAAAATACAAACCATGTTTTATATTAAGTACCTATTAGTCGGATATGGAATTCTGGACTTTTTTTTTGATACAAGTTTCCATCGTAATAACACCCTTTTTTTAATCATTTTTAAAAACTTGTCTGTAACACAAAAGTTATGGCCAGAAAACCAGCGTCTTGGCCTAAAATTGTTCAACTTTGATGCCAAATATCTCGAAAACTATATTGCTTAAAACCGTTGCTGTTAATATGATAAGCTACAAAAAGGTTACTGATATAGCATCCAATAGTTAGGAGATAGATTTATTTGTAAGTAAGCGCTAATCATGACTTCCAATACGTGAATTTTATATATCGGAGACAGATCAAATAATTAAAATTCGAATACGCCTGTACGAGCCATATGGTCTCGTCTTGGCAAAATTTTACATGAGAATGTCTCTGGTGGGATGTTATTTTCATGTTTGATCTTTCCCCGGACGAAATGAAAACGGTATATATATATAAAAAAAATACAATTCACTCTTATCTGATTATTTTTTAGTGTACCGTGCAAAACTTTGTTTGGACAAACGGAACACTTATGGGATCACTTCGGTCTTGCAAATCAGTTAAATGCGTTTTTCTCAGAGACCATTTGACGTATACCTAAAATTTGAAACAATTGTAGCAATTACCACCACTAATATTGTAATATTGGGTTGAGTGGGGTAACCAGATTTTTTATTTCATTTGTAAGAATCGTGTGGGGTACCATTAGAAAGCTTGCAAAAAATTGAGTCGTTGGACTGATTTTGACTTCAGTTTAGACTGAAGTAGTTTCGATAAAAAATGCATTTAAAGTTGCAAGTTTTCATACAAAAATATTCGCCTCTGTCCTGGGGATTTTCGCAAAAACTATAGCTAACATTCAGCTAACCAGACAATAACCAACTAAAACGAGCATGAAGACGGCGGGAAAATTATCAGGATAACGTAACCTTTACTAGTTTTTTGACTGCAGCCTGATCTTAGGTTACTTAGGGAATCAGTACTTGGTAATTCTGTGCTTTACAATGGTTGCCCTATTCCTTAAAAAAACAACTTTCATCATCATCATCATCATCATGTCAGCCGATAGACGTCCACTGCTGGACATAGGCCTCCCCTAAGGCTCGCCACTCCGACCGATCCTGTGCCGCTCGCATCCACCGAATTCCCGCGACCTTCACCAGGTCGTCGCTCCACCTCGTTGGAGGCCTACCGGCAGTTCGTCTTCCGGTACGCGGACGCCACTCCAGAACCTTCCGGCCCCACCGGCCATCAGTTCTGCGAGCAATGTGCTCCGCCCACTGCCACTTAAAGTTTGCAATTCTGCGAGATATGTCGGTGACCCTAGTTCTACTGCGGATATCATCATTTCTGATTCTATCACGCAGAGAAGCCCCGAGCATAGCTCTCTCCATTGCCCTTTGCGTGACCTTGAGCCTTCTTATGAGGCCCATCGTTAGCGCCCACGTCTCAGATCCGTATGTCATCACTGGCAACACACACTGGTCAAAGACTTTTGACTTAAGACACTGCGGCAATTTGGACGAAAAGATACCCTTAGGACATTATTGGAATAGAAATAAGTTTAAATTTGGAACGGGATTTTTCACATACTTAAGTCATTTAGTTAATTTGTTTGTGTAATTTATATGTGCATTGAGTTACTAAATCGTAGATAGCTAGATAAATTAATTTAATATTTATTTAATAGTGTTGATGATTTCTAATTTTGACTACGACTGACAGTTCAGTATCTGATTAGTCAAATTACTGTCGAGTTATGTAAACCTGAATAAGGGCTGTGTGATGAACAGATATAGGAACCCAATACATATTACAAATTAATGGTCATTTATACAATATGGTAAAACAGTTTCATGGCAATAATGTATGTACTACTAAAAAAGGCGTTTTCCCTAGTTAAAATTAATTTTATTAAAACCCATTTTCACGAGTAAAACTAGTTTTCCAAAACGCAGTTTCAATAGTTGTAACTCCGATTTTTCAAAACTAGTTGTCGCAAAAGTACATTGGTGAAAACAATTTCACTAATTATTTCAAATTGATTGCAGTTAAAACTGTAGGTATTCTGCCAGAGTTAAAGGATAGGTGCGACGATGAGCAAAGCGAGATCCTTCTATGTATGTTAGGCTAACCGTGACCAAACAGCGCGAATTCGAGAGAATGGCGAGAAATTAAATGTCCCAAAATTTTATAGGTACTGACACAGGATTTAATAGAATGCACTTACTTTTATCATTTTGGCCTGACGTTTTGAACATCACATTACGTTCGCGGCTACATGCAAACTCAAATCAATATACCTACAAGCCTGTCTCAAGTTTACCTCCTAGATAAAATGTATTTTTTCTTATTGCTACTTTCATATACCTCTTATTAAAAATTTCGGTAAAGGGGTATTTGTAAGAAACGAACCTAAGTGACAAAAAATGTTTTTCCATTTTGAGTCGCGTCCAGTCTATAAGTTTCAAATACCTACAACAATTGCGACTATGTCAATAATTGTCATAGGTTATCATAACTTGAGGTTTTAAACCTACTTACTGTTTTTGACGTATTTAGTTTTTCACGTACGAAGTTGTCATATTTATTGTCAAATTTGACGTACAAGTATATTACATTGTAATTTAAGGTATAATTTAAGGTTATAAGTGTTATAACAGTGCCAAAGATTGTAATGCAGCGAGGGAGGGAGAATGAGGTGGACTCCGCAGCCCCGCCGCCCTGGCGTAAGAAGCTGCGGAGGCGAGCGTTGGTGCCAACGCTCGCCTTCGCAGCTTCTCCTTTTTGGTCGTCTTCAGCGACCAGCCTCAGCCGCTTCGGCTCACTCGGTGCCTGCACTTTCTTACGGCGGGCGGAGGCTGCCCTCCCTCCGCGCCTCCGGGCTTTTATATACACTCTAGGGGTAGGGACTACAAAGACCACGTGGGGTCGGGGTTGACAAATTCGGTTCCATGACAAATTTGAACTTTAAAACAGAAAATATGCTCGGCTCAGGATAGTTGAGTGCTCCGATTCGATTTTTGGTATGTATGGTGTACAAAAGTAGCCACAAAATATTCAATGAAATCAAAAAAATAAGGCCGCCGTGCGTTTAGTTTCACGTAGGTAATATTCAATAAAATAAAATAAAATTAAACTTATTTTCGGCGGCTAAAATTGCTTTAAATAATTTAAAAACAACCCAAAAAAGCCACCCACAGCGACAGTTATTATCCTCAAATATGGCGACTTATTCCAACCCCTTTGTTTTATTAGGTGTAGTGATTAAAGGAGTGAACGGCAGTGGGATGTCATAACCATAGATGATAGATGTGTAATCATAGGTGATAGTAGGTAGATTACCTACGCACGGGACACTTGCTACCGCAGTTATTTATTTATTTATTTAATATATTTAGTTACGACTGCGGGCTTAGCCATTTTTTTAAGAAACTGTCAGGTAAAATCATATTTTAAGTTTTGTCCCTATTCACCCCAGCCATCCCTATTCACCCCGGTTGACGGTAGGTAGTTACCTACTTGTAATTAGAATAACAATTCAATTGTTCCACATGCTATTGCCGATTTATTCCACACCGCTCCTCTCGTTGAGAAGGGTCTCTTTGCACGGGACCACTTGATCTATCCGCACTTGAAAAACAGGATATGTAATGCAGTAGGGGATACCGGAGCTAGAATTTTCAGTTTTTGAAAATGTTGGAAAATAATTATATCCCCGTGACTGCATGTGCTATAATTATATAAAAGTACCGCTCTTTTATAAACCAAGTAAAGCATTGTCATCAGCCTCATAAGTTTAGCAAATTTGAACCCAATCTAAGTAGTTCCAATCTAGCTTCCAAGATGTGTCATACATAGGGGAGAGTGGGGGAATTGGGAACACTTAAATGCAAACGGTCTAAAAATACCTAAGATATAAAAATGTCATAAGCCGAATATTTTTTTATGCTAACCGTTACTTTGGTTATCTAATTTAAGAAAATAATAATTTGAAGTTATTGTTATTCAATTTTACCCGAAACCGTATGGGGTATAGTCGTTCGATTTGTAGCTAGCCTTGAACCGCATGTGCCACTACCTGCAAAAAAGGGTCGCGTATAATTCTAATTGGCACATGAGCGCGGGCTAGTCCAACGCTCAAAGACTAGTGTAGGTGCACTCTCCGATAACGCGCCTTTGTTACGCATCTCGATGACACATTTTAGACTGGTTCTGTAACGTTCTACTCGCCGGCACTCAGTAACCGTAGAGGGACCAGTTACAGCCTCGCAAAATATTTTTCCATTAGTTCATTTTGAATCTAATTGCAATTTCCATAGGTGATGTAATTCAATAACCGGTTACAGTGACCGAACTATTTTTTATGCAGGTAGTAGCACGTGCCGTTTTAAGATTTTCAATTAAGCATCACTTTTCAAGGATCTTCTTTTAACTCACGGGATACATAACAATCTACAAAGTGAAAAATATTGGATTTTCAATCAGTATGTAGTAGGAATCATTGAAAATGCAAGGGGTAATTGGGAACGCTCTCGTTTCCTTAGTTACTAATTACCCCAATTGAATAATATCAATAAAAATGAGTATCACTCATGATTGTAATTTTGGTGAACTTGAAACCACCTGGGGTTTGAAAGCAGATACCCTATACAAGATAATAACAAAATTTGGAGTCTTCAACTCCAAAACCTCCATGGTTACATCTATCATGATATATGATAAAAGTTATAACAAAAGTTGAAAATATTTTGTTCAATTAATCGTGACCACATGTACGTAGCTTCCGAATGTTACAGTTACTTAGGCACATGAAGGCCTCTTTTTGTTTTTGTGAAACATCTCAAGATTTTTTTGTGGAATTTGAAGTACTATTTAATTATATTTCACTGTTTTTAAATACCCGCCGTTCCCAATTCCCCCACTCTCTCCTAAACTGTACGAAATATGTATTAAATATGTAAATTAAATAAAAATGTCCTTCATTGAGGTATCAAGTGTATCAAGCCATCACATTCATTAAACAGTGTACACGATGAAACTCGGCCACGAATGATGTGGTATCTTTTAAATGAATGTACATTTTCAAGCAGCACTTTTCCCGTAATAATTTGTGGTTATCAAACTACATAATAAGATTAGAAACATAATATAAAGTTAGGTTGTCTGTGACAGCGTTACAAAATTTATATTCCACAGTACCTATATTTTTTGTCCATGATAAAAGTTATAACAAAAGTTGAAAATATTTTGTTCAATTAATCGTGACCACATGTGCGTAGCTTTCGAATCTTACAGTTACTTAGGCACATGAAGGCCTCTTTATCTTTACCTCTCTTTCCAGTTAAAATATTTTATTAGTTTTTATTGTATAAACCAAATTATTCCTTATTACTTATCTTTTCACAATACCCAACATTTCTCTGATTGTGTTCAGATTGAGATAGTTCCGACGTGTTTAAACTTTGGTGAATTTGACTTATTGACAAAAAATGCCTCCCATATAAAAACAACTTTCTGTGCTTGGGCTGGCTTGGAGCAGAAAGTTTTCCTGGCTACCTCAAGTAGAAAAGATGATATGATATGATATGATATTTATTTATTTCATAATATTAAATTGCATTATAAATTATTATGTCAATATAGATATAAGAATAGAAACATAAATCATCAATGTACCCGCTCTTCTTGAGCCGACTGGCATTATCAGGGATGATGGCAAGAGGCCCGGCCTTGGTTCCTTGGAGCTTGGGACGGATGTTGGTGTGGGTTGCTACCTGCGTAGACACACTGGCACCGTCCCACCTCCAACGGACTAATGTAAAAGCGGGCGGAGCAGCGGAAAGCGCCGAGATTTTAAAACGTAATAAATATAAGAGCCTCGGTAGCGAGTACCATTTCGTTCCATTTGGAGTTGAAACTCTAGGTCCATGGGGTCCCAGCGCGCACAAGTTGTTTACAGAAATCGCGAAGCGTCTGGTTGACGTAACTGGTGACCGAAGAGCTGGCGGCTTCCTCGCACAACGTATCAGCATTGCGATACAGCGAGGAAATGCCGCCAGCATCCTTGCTACAATGCCTCAAGGGCCTATTTTAGATTTAAGCTAGTTATTAATTTCGTTTACGTAGTACCACTGTACCTATATATCTTGTATGTGAAAAAAAAGATATAAGAATTAAAAAATCATGTTTTTGGTAAGATGACATTCTAATGAGCATAAAACAGCTTATGAAAATTTGTGGTAATGTAGTTCGAAGCGAATGAAGATTATCAAAAAACGCTGGACAAAAAATGTAAGGTATGATGGAATATATGACGGTATTTTTATTATAAATTACAATAACTAAAGATTATTAAAATAATAGAACTGCTTGGTTATGTGCATTCGTTAAAAAGATATACTTACCAGATCATGCATGGCCGGGTTTCATTGTGTACAGTCTTTATTAAGATACCTAGGGTAATTAAAACCAAAAAAAGTTTCGCTTTTAAAAATTAGAACTTAAGTTCAAAAGATTTATTTTAGGGGACAAGCACAAGTTCGTTCTCCCGCACAAAATTCCCATACTGCAGACGTGGTGTACTACGACGCAGCACGTTGCGTTACCCACAGCTGTCTGATATTACCGCGACGTTGCTAATTTAATCTGTCGAATAATTAGCGAGGCATTCCATTATCAGATCTGCTTCTATCTTGGGCTGTAGTGCTGGCAAGCCGCCAGGAATGTTATTAATTTATCGCAATAAACTGCTTGAATCTCATTATTTTTTATACTTCTTGCTGGAAGTTTGAGATCACTTAGCTTTCGTATAATGACATTTTGGTACATTTACGGGGTTTTCAGAAAAAATGGTAGATTTAACTTTTTGTTTTGAATTGTCTTGATGAGTATTACTTGCTTGTTGCTTGTAGAAAGAAGTACAGTCAGCGATAAAATATTTTTTTTTGGCAAAAGTATACTTTGTACAAGTTGTATACTTTCCATTTTAACTTATTTTGTTCATCAGACAAGTCGGTGAAATTTGAAGAAATATTTTTTTTTTAATTATTATGTTTCTTTAGGCAACCCTGTTTATTTATGTTCTGGAACATATTTCCTTTCATAAAATATAAGTTTCATCCATCAGACATCGATAAATCGACTATATATAACGTATCTCCTGCTATATTAGGTAATTTAATAACTCGAATTTAAACTGTTGTGAGACATACTAACATTAAATCATTTTACGGTTTAGACTCACTTGTCACTCGCGCGACATGTTTCGGAGAGCCTAGGTCTCCTTTCTCAAGCACTAATAGTGCGAGCAGCGTTTACGACGACCGTGTATTGCGTACTAAAACAAGTGAGTCTAAACCGTAAAATGATTTAATTTAATAACTGATTTTGCAAAATTATAAATAAGGAAACAATTGTTTTTTTAAAAGTTAGTAGTATCGAACAAGTAATAAATATACGACAATTACAACTACTCTAGCAGCAGTCCTAATTAAAATGTTAATTAAAACGAATATCGAACAAAGGACTGGACCCGCGTGGAAATTCAATTTCAGCGATCATAGTTTGAAATTTTATGTATGGAAACTAACTATTCGTACAAGTGGTGTGAAGTAATTATCCCGAACTAGTTATTTAGACGACGACGAGTACGAGTTTGACGGTATCGAATAGTTAACTACTGTTTCTGTAATTGTATTCTTCTTTAATAAAACTAGGTCTGTTGTTCTTGCTTTAAAAACAATTAAACATTTTATTAACAGAGAAAGAGATCAAGTTCGAGTCGCTGTGAAATAACTAAGCGGGCGGGGCTAGATGTCATAGAATAGACTTGTTAAAGCAGCGTTACACATCTAGAGCTGTAGGCGTAACATACCTGCGGTTCCTGAACACATCAAAGAGAGCTTATCATATGAGATGTATATGGAACTATACATAATTAACGGCCTACTAGCTTAATTGGTAATGATCGTAATCCTGCCTACGAAGCAGGAGCCAGGTTCAAATCCCGGTACCTAAGGACATTTATTTGTGTGTTTTTCGCAAATATTTGTTCCTGAATTATAGATGTTATCTATGTATGTATAACGTGGATTTATCAATTTAAGTATGTATAACGTAATATTGTCTTCGGTTACCGCAATAGTTACTCATGAAATAAAACTATGAAACTATGAAACTATGAATTCAATATACGCGATATAATCCGTTTCCATAGTTTTATTTTATGTATAACGTAGCCTAGTACCCATACTACAAGCTTGCATATATTGGGGCATATGTCGATCTGTGTGTGATTGTCTCTAAATATTTATTCTTTTATTCAGCATCCTTCTTAGGCTAGGGTTTTTACAATAACACTAGACCCTACTCATAGTGTTCTGTTCCTGCCGGTGAGTAAGGTTGCCAGAGCTCAACGAGGGTGCGGGGTGTTAGGGTCGTCAACGCGCATGTAACTCCTCTGGAGTTTTGTTGCAGTTGTTGTTGTTGTTGAAAAAAAAAAAAAAAAAAAATGGCGAAACTGTCAAGTGATCCTCCGTACAATTTACGATTTTAAAATAATCCGCGTAGAATAAACCGCGAATTTCTGAGTGAGGTACAAGACTACAAGTGGTACGAACCTGTGGTAATGTTTTAATCCACGTGAATAACGAGCGCCAGGCAAAACAGTGGCTTTTTGTCGGCGAGTGATATTCATTGCAAATCACTATGAATCAGCTGGTTCACATCACAATTGTCACAATCACTAACACAAGAAATACGAGGACTTCTATGTTGAACGGGCGGAGTCGGCATCTCAGCGCGCGGCGTAATTGTACACTACTGATTGTGATTTATCTGTGCCTAGTGTATTTAATAAGGTCAGTGGATAAATCATTTCATTATTTTTGTGTGCCATCCGGAGGGTGGATTTAACGTATGCGCTCTGACGAAGATCATACGTACGTACATACCGGAGGCGTAATTCGTCGACTCACCAAAGTGATTTATTGGCGCCGTGGCGAGAGGAACTATTTTTGTTTTGAATCTTGAAGTTCCAGGTTCAAATCTTGACTTTTGTGATTGAGATTGGTTTATTTTTTTTTTGTTCTTTTTTTTGTGACATTTACTGTTTCTGTTTTTTTTATTTTATTTTTACTTTTTTTTTAATGTATTTATTGTCTTTGTTTTAAATTTTTGACATGTATTAATTTTTATTATTAGTGATGCGAATGTTATGATTATTTTGTAATTTAAATTTTTAAATTTTAAATCCCATTTTTACATTAATTTAAATTTTTAATATTGTTTGTTATTTATGTTATTTTATTTGTGACAATTTTTATTTTGAGTGTGACTTTTTTTGGTTTTGTTTGCCTTAGATATTTTGATCGATAAAATTGTTAGCTCGCGATATTATTTCTTTTGTACCACAATGAGCAGCCCTTCTAAAGCCACCTGTCCCTATTGCCCAGGTTCCCCTAAACTTTATGTTGTGCCGAAAGGCCTTAATGTACATATTTCAAGGGTCCATCGAGATGTTGCCTCACAGAATCGGAATACCCTGGGGGTTCCCGGACCTAGTTCGAACGCTCAGATTCCCACAAGTGATAGCGGTCCTTCTCAGGCGGCGACTACGTCTGCTCCTCAGGTTTGCTTGAACCTGGAGAAACTGGGTGACTTCAAAACCAAGGTGAATGTGTTAAAACACATACCAAAAGGGGCAAGATGTTTGGTTGCGGGAAGGTTGTGCGACATCATTGATAGCTGCGTACAGTCCAATGCTGTTGAAGATTGGTTTTCGTTGCTGTCGTTTTCTTTTTCTGCACTAAGGGTTCCCGAAAAAGGTGCAAAATCGTTGACATCAAAAGTGAAAGAAAACGTAGACCGTACAATGTTATCTTTGCCGGAAAGCACGCCGCGAAAGTCTAGGTCTTTGGCGCATAGTATTGAAAGTAAGGTGCATGACGGGGACCTGAGGGGTGCAGTTCGCCTTCTTTTGTCGAATTCATCACTAGCGCCTACCAATGATGAGACGGTGGCGTAACTCCGGGAGAAGTATCCAGCACCCTCTAGGCCACTCGTGTTCCCCCCTGAGCCAGATGTTCCGGTTTCTCCCGTAACAGTAACCCCAGCAGATGTGAAGGATGCAATAGGAAGTTTTTATAATGGATCGGCTTCTGGGCTAGATGGTTTGCGTCCGCAGCACCTGAAGGAGCTGACATCTTCTACGGCGGGTAACAACGGTCCTCGTCTACTGGAGTCATTGACGAGGCTATGTAACTTTTTGTTAAAGGGCTCACTTAACCCCATAATTTGCCCGTATCTGTATGGGGCTTCTCTCTGTGCTCTTACGAAAAAGGATGGTGGTATTAGGCCGATTGCTGTAGGGTGCACAATACGCCGTCTTACAGCCAAACTCTGCTGTCGGGCTGTTAGAGACCAAATGGCCGCATATCTTAGGCCTGTTCAGATAGGTTTTGGGACAGCGAGAGGGTGTGAGGCGGCGATTCATGCCACTCGAGCTTATGCCCTCGCTCATGAAAGTACAGACGCGGTTATTCTTAAAATAGACATTAAGAATGCCTTCAACAGCGTTGAAAGGGATGTGATTCTTGGTGAAGTAATGGACCAGGTGCCCTCGCTCTATCCATTTCTGCACCAATGTTACTCAACGCCTAGCAACTTATTATTTAATGGGGCCGCAATTTCGTCACAAGTTGGTGCTCAGCAGGGGGATCCATTAGGACCTCTAATTTTTTGCTTAGCGATACAGAAGGTTATTTCCTCTCTGGATTCACCCCTAAATGTTTGGTACTTAGATGATGGGACACTTGGGGGTAATCCAGAGACAGTGTTGAGTGATTTTAACAAACTTGCGCTAGCGTTGAAGGGGATCGGGATGGAGGTGAACCCTGCTAAGTGCGAGCTCTTTTGCTGCGGCTCCTCGGTGAACGGAAGTCTACGGTCGGATTTTGAGGAGGTGTTGCCTGGCCTGCGGCACCTTCAGAAGTCTTCTTTGAGCCTTTTGGGTGCGCCAATTTTCCCGGAAGGGGTTAGTGCTGCGCTTGAAGATAAAAGGTTAGCTTTGGTTGGGGCAAGGGAACACCTAGAACCCCTTCGAATGCTGTCACCTTGCCGTGGTGAAGGGGCTTGCGTGCTCCAATGACCCTCAGGGCTATGCCGGATAGGGCCTCCCAAGCCGGACAGGCCTGAGGAGAGGGGCCAGACTAAGAGCAGCACACGGGGGGCGGCTCCGCGTGTCCCTCTGAAACCAGCAGAGGGCACAGTGCGAGACGCCAGGTCCCACTGGGACGGAGTCGGTGCTCGGAAACGAGCTGCCGTGGGTTGGCGCAGACCGCCCGGTGCGGCGTTGTGGCTTCGGCCACCGTCGGGCAACCCGTAACCCGCACTGAGCGGACCGGGGACCTGCCTCACTGAGAGGAAGGTCACGTGGAGTTAACCACTATAAAAAATCCCCAATCCCAAGGTGTGACTGGCGTGCCGATGGGATGCGTGGCTGGGGGGAGCCCAGTCACGAACGTCAGAAGGGGGGGCATACCCCCTAAAAATAGCAAATCATGAGTGGCCAGAAATGGGAAAAACTACCCCAGGAGGTTCCAATCCTCTGTGTCACCACAGAACGGGCAAGTGCCCGCGCTGTGGTGACATGCCGCCCACCGTATTCTGGGGGGGCACACCACTCTAGGACGGAAACCAACGACCATGGCAAATGTTTAATGGACACCGATGCATGCAGATTAGTGTTAAGGTTGCGCGGAGGAGGGGACGAAGAAGGTGCGAAGAAGGCTGGCACGACACCATCTCCAAACCCCCCACCGGTGGAGTTCCGCCCTGTCCGGGACAAACGAGGGCGCTTTATAAGCCATGCCGTCCCCGATGGCGAGGCCGGAGAGGAGCAGGCACCAGTGGCGCCGCAAGAATACGTGCGGACCCCCACACCAATTCCCACGAGGGTGTTCTGTGGGAGGAGGGCCCGTGCCGCGGAGGCCATCCTCTCATCACCTGGGAGGGAGGAGTTTTTCTCCCCCACAAGGCTGGACACCCGTGACTTTCCCAGTGGGGGAGAATTCTTTTCCCCCCGAGAATCGGACGCCGACGTCGGTGATTCCGAGGGCCCGATGGAGACGAGCGCCCTGAAGGTGCATACAGAGGAGGCTGCTGCGGCACCAGTGCGAGAGTGTCGGGTGTCGCTGGAGCGCCTCGACATAGTAGATGCGAGTCCCCACGCGACCACAGCAGTCGGATCCCCTCGCTCCCCACAAACGGGAATATCGAAAGGAGGCCAACCCACCGGTAAATACTGGCGTAAAAGGGGCAAAAAACGAGCGGCTGGCGAGAGGACCTCAAGCTCCGAGAGCGGGTCTAGCACACCCACGCGACGCGGGGCTAGCAAACTCCTTAAGGCTACCTCCAACCGGGGTAAAGGCGGGTCTCTCGGCCACGGAGAAGAGGCTGAGCTCCGGACTGAAAGAGCGCAAGCCAAGCAGCTCGAGACAGAGAAGGCGTCGACGTCCCTCCTTGCGTCATCCGAAGAGGCGGCGAAGAAGACAGCTAACCGCCATGAAAGTGGGCAGCCATCTAGCCACGGCCATGAGGCACAGACAAGGTCGCGTTCGAAGACCCCTAAAGCAGAAGAGACAGCAGACAAAGCTGGCAGCGGATTTACGGAGACGGACCAGTCCGACACAGGTAACCTCGTCAAAATGCGTTTGCCATCGGCACAGGATGATGGAGAATCAGACTCGGCCATGAGCTGTAGTTCGATGGAGGAGAGCAGGTCTTGCAGGAAACGCAAAACTAACCTTGGCGGCTCGGTTTCAGATGCCGAAACAAAGAGAGGCCGCGGCAGGCCTCCTTCTACAAGGCAATACGAGGGCCTCCCCAGAACGAAGGAGGAGCTGAACCGTGCCAAAAGAGAAGAGGTCCGCCGCAGGGCGGAAGAAGAGGTAGCCAGCCTCACGCGGTCGCTCTCGACTCGCAGCCTGCCTGGCAGTGGCAAGAGCGGCAGAGCTGTGTGCCTGTCCCAAAACGAAGAGGAGTACTCTGCGAGCTCGCGATTAGAGCAGGTACAGACCAGCCTGAGGGCAATAGAATTGGTGGCCACAAAGTCCTCAAATCTAAAGGGTACTTTTGTAAAATCCCTCAAAAATGCCGTCGCGTGTATAGGCGACGCCTTCGAGGAAATCAAAGATCGTACGTCCTCCGAAGAATCGCGGCGTCTGCAGGCGCAAAATGACCGTCTGCGAGCAGAGATGAAGGAGCTCCGCTCCGAAATGGAGCAGCTCAGAGCGGAACTCCGGGCTCAATTTAGGAGACAGCCCCCGGTCCCGTCTCCGCCGAAGAAACAGGCACAGCCCGCCCGTTCCCGTTCCCCCGAGCGTCCCAGTGTGGACGATATGGTGCGGGCTATGACGGCTCAAGTGGGGCTGATGCTCGACGCTCGGTTTGGAGCTCTCGAGCTGGAGGGTAGGCTCCTGCCGGCCCAGCCAATGCGGCCCCCGTTGGCTGCTGACAGGCAGCAACAAGCCGTACAGGCGGCCTCACAAGAAATGGCGGCGGGGCCAGCGCCCGTAATTAATAAGACAGCGGTAGGTGGACCCCGGTCGGCTCCAACCTCCACTCCGAGGCGAGGCCCTCCGAATCTCACCGAAGAGCCCCAAAAGGGCAGAAAAGCCAAAACTAATAAAGGAAAGGGAAAAGGGAAGAAGAGCGCGGCCCCAACAGCGGCTAAGGCCACCACAAACTCATCTCCTCCCTCGACACCAGCTCCTCCTCCCCTGCTATCAGTCCCTGCGTCCATAAACGTGGGTTGGAAAGTGGTAGGCCGAGGCAAGAAGAAGGCGACGGAAAAATCGCGCTCTGCGTCCCAACCAGCACCACAGCAGCAAAAGGCTACCAAGCCCAAGCCGCGTAAACTCCGCCCGCCTCGCTCGGCGGCGGTAGTTTTGACGCTACATCCGGACGCTGAAGAGAAGGGAGTAACGTACGCGCAGGTGCTTTCCAAGGCGAAGGATAATATCGACCTGGAGCGGCTAGGCATTACTGCCATAAAATTTAAGCGGGCTGCCACTGGCGCCAGGATCCTTGAAGTGCCGGGAGCAACCAATGACGAGAAGGCTGACTCGCTGGCCAAAGAGCTGGCTGAAAAGCTGGGGGAGGACATCGTTCGAGTCTCCAGGCCGGTAAAGTGCGCGGAGCTGCGCCTCACGGAGCTCGACGACTCGGTGTCGCCTGGCGAGGTTGTCGCAGCGGTCGCCAAAATCGGCGGTTGCGCAGAGGGCCAGATAAAGGCAGGGGAAATCCGCCAAGATGCCTCCGGTCTCGGTACAATCTGGCTTCGCTGCCCGGTCACGGCAGCCAAAAAGGTGATGGAAGCTGACCGCGGACGACTCCAGGTAGGATGGGTCCGTGCCGCAGTGAAGCTGCTCGATCAGCGTCCCATGCGGTGCTTCAAGTGCCTTGAAAAGGGCCACGTCAGGGCACAATGTACCCGCGACGCTGATCGCACTGATCTGTGCTATCATTGTGGCAAATCCGGCCACAAAGCAGCTGGCTGTTCCGCGCCGCCACACTGCGTTGTCTGTGAAAGCGCAGGTAAAAAGGCAGACCATAGGCTGGGCTCCAAGACTTGTCTAGCTCCTGGCCCGAAGGCGATGAGAAAGAAGGCTGGAACTGGCTCCCGGGACATGTCCCAGCTTGCCCAGCCACCCAGCAGCAGGTTGGACGCTCCGGAGGAGGATCGAATGGCCACAGATTAGTATGGCTACTCGGGTGCTTCAGGCGAATCTCAACCACTGCGCCAGGGCCCAGGACCTGTTGTTTCAATCCATGGCGCAGTGGATGATAGGCGTTGCTGTGCTGGCAGAGCCTTACTCGATCCCTTCCCGCGACGATTGGGTGGGAGATCTGGACGGTTCCGTGGCGCTTGTTGTGAGAACGGCGACTGGTGGTTCGCCACTCACTCACGTCCTCAGGGGAAAGGGATATGTGGGCGCCCTCTGCGGCGAAATTTTCTTTCTTGCGACGTACTTCTCGCCCAACCGCTGTCTGGCCGATTTTGAGCGGTTCCTGGACGAAATAGGGGCTCGAGTCGGTCAACTCCTTCCACGTCCGATCATCGTTGCTGGGGATTTCAATGCCAAATCCACGGCTTGGGGTTCTCCGGCGACAGACGCGCGAGGCGCGACCCTAGAAGAATGGGCAGTGGCGACGGGTCTGGCAGTTATAAACCAGGGAACGGCACACACGTGCGTGCGGCAACGGGGCGGTTCCATCGTGGATATCACGTTCGCGAGCGCCGCCCTGGCGCGCCGTGTCCAAGGTTGGGAGGTCATGGTGGGAGTGGAGACGTTGTCGGACCATCGTTACATACGGTTCGACGTTGCCACTTCTTCACTGACCCCAGGTAACCTAAGTCGGATTGGTCCGGTCAGGGGTGGCCCAAGATGGGCCCTTACTAAACTTGACCGTGAACTGCTCAAGGAGGCGGCTATCATTCAGGCCTGGCTGCCCGTACAAGGGGAGGCTTTTTCGATAGAGGCGGAAGCATCCTGGCTCCGGGAGGCCATGACACACGTTTGTGACGCGGGGATGCCCCGGGCCAAACCTTTACCACCAAGAGCATCAGTGTACTGGTGGTCCGCCGAGCTCGCGCAGATGCGTGAGGGCTGCATAGCCGCGCGGCGCCGGTACATGCGTCAGAGAAGGAGAAGGAGACCTGATGCGGACGAGGAGCGCCGCCTGTATGATCACTACAAGGCGTCCAGATCGGAGTTTGTGGTGGCCATAGGACGGGCAATTGAGGCGAGTCGTTCCGAGTTCCTGGAGACCCTCAATGCTGATCCATGGGGGAGGCCATACAAGCTCGTCCGGAGCAAGCTGCGCCCATGGGCACCCCCGCTAACCCAATCGCTCCAGCCGGAGCTTGTAGGCCGCGTGGTTGAGACGCTTTTCCCCGAAAGGGAGCCACATCTGCCACCTACCATGGTGCCGCCAACGATGGGAGCAGGAGAGGATGAAGAAGTCCCAGCAGTATCATCCACTGAGCTCCACGCGGCGGTGTTTCGGCTCCGTGCCAAGAACACGGCCCCCGGGCCTGACGGCATTCCGGGCCGTGCTTGGGTCCTGGCCATGGACGCCCTAGGGTCAAGACTGTTGAGGCTCCTGACCGCGTGTCTGGAGCAGGGCCGCTTTCCAAGGGACTGGAAGACTGGGAAGCTAGTGCTTCTGCATAAACCCGGGCGGCCGGCTCATTCTCCATCTGGTTACCGTCCTATAGTCTTGCTTGATGAGGTGGGCAAGCTCTTCGAGCGGATAATCGCAGCTCGCCTCATCAAGCACCTGGAGCGCGTAGGGCCGGATCTTGCCGATTACCAGTTCGGCTTTCGTAGGGGCCGCTCGACGGTAGATGCCATATTGCGGGTTCGGGCCATGGCTAAGGAGGCTGTGTCCCGGGGCGAAGTCGTCTTGGCGGTGTCATTAGACATCTCTAACGCCTTTAACACCCTGCCCTGGCAAACCGTAAAGGAGGCGTTGCGGTACCACAAGGTGCCCCCCCACTTGTCGCGAATCATAGCCGCCTACCTCAGTGAGAGGGCTGTAGTCTGGCCAGGGCGACAGGACTGGAGTCGAAGGAGTATGTCGTGTGGAGTTCCGCAGGGGTCGGTCCTAGGGCCACTCCTGTGGAACATAGGTTATGACTGGGTCCTACGGGGGGAAAACTTGCGTGGAGTAGACGTCACGTGTTACGCTGACGATACGCTCGTGACGGCCAGAGGACCCAGTTACCGCGACGCAGCTGTGCTCGCGACGGCGGGAGTCGCCCACTGTGTGGCCCGAATCCGGCGTCTAGGGCTAGAAGTGGCGCTAACGAAGTGCGAGGCCATTTGTTTCTTCGGCCCGCGAAGAGCGCCTCCAGGCGGCGCAGAAATTATTGTGGGAGGTGTTCCAATTGCTGTCAAGCCGACGTTACTCTACCTCGGCGTCTTGCTTGACAGCAAGTGGAACTTCGAGGCTCACTTTAAGCGTTTAGCGCCCAAATTACTGCTCGCAGCGGCAGCCTTTGGGCGTATACTGCCCAACCTGGGAGGGCCCAAGGCCTCATGTCGCCGCTTATACACGGGTGTGGTGCGCTCGATGGCGCTTTACGGTGCCCCAGTATGGGCGGATTCCCTCAGCAGCCACAACATTGCCCAACTGCGACGACCGCAGAGGGCAATGGCGCTAAGGGTAATCAGAGGATACCGCACAGTGAGCGCGGCGGCCGCGTGCGTGCTGGCCGGTTCTCTGCCCTGGGACCTGGACGCGAGGGTCCTCGCGGCGCTGTACCAGTGGCGCGGGGAGGCGCGAGCCCGAGGTGACCCGAAAGCACCTCAGGAGGTGGCGAAGCGGCACACTGAGCTGCTAGAAGACGCGACGGAGATGTGGGTGCAACGGCTAGAGCGGCCGAGGGCTGGCTCCCACACTATAGAGGCGGTACGACCAGTCCTCCGTGAATGGGTTGAAAGACGCTCCGGTGTCCTTACATTCAGACTAACGCAGGTACTGTCGGGGCATGGCTGTTTCGGCAGATACCTGCACAAGGTTGCCCAGCGGGAACCGACACCGGAGTGTCACCAATGCGGAGCCGGCGTAGACTCGGCCCAACACACATTGGCTGAGTGCCCAGTTTTTGGCGAGGAACGGGAGGAGTTGGTCGCCCAAGTAGGGCTAGACCTTTCGCTGCCAGCCGTAGTTCAGGCCATGCTGGGCAGCGAAAGTGCGTGGGAGACTGTGCTCACGTTCTGCGAGCACGTCATGAGAGATAAGGAGGCGGCCGAGCGCGAACGGGAAGTCCAGGCCGAGGCTGACCCAATGCGCCGCCGCCGCATAGGCCGCAGACGTGCCGCTCATGAGCGGAACCTGCCGCCCTAATGAGAGCCAGCGGGCGGTGGACACGGGGGCGTCCCCGCCCATGACGCTGGCTCCCGAGATGGTAAGCGCGACCTAGTGTCCTGGAAGCGCTTCCACTGGGTAGGTCAGGGGAATAAAAAAGGGTATGGATCCCAGGCAGGATAGCCGCTGCGGGGTCGCGGACGCATTGCATGAGCTTCCCCGTAACCCCGCAACCACAGCGGCGAGAGGACACCATGGGGTTTAGTGGGTAGTGGGGCCTCTATACAGCCCTGAGTCCCACATAACCGTCCAGGCCCGGCGGTAAGCGTAAAAGCATTCCCCATGTAAAAAAAAAAAAAAAAAAAAAAAGGGAACACCTAGAAAGCCTATCTGCGCACGTCTCGCTTATACTGCTACGGAATTGCTTCGCGATGCCGCGCATAATGTACATTTTGAGAACAGCTCCAACTTGGTTGTTTGAGGCCGAAGTCGCAGGGTTAGACGAGACGATCAAGGTGGCGCTTGAATCCATCTTAAATGTGCATCTGGATGAAGCGCAGTGGTGTCAGGCTGCTCTCCCTGTCCGTCACGGTGGGTTGGGAATACGTCGCTGTAGAGAGGTCGGGGTGGTGGCGTTTCTTGCCTCGGCTCACGGTACTTTGGGTCTTGTCACTCGGATTTTGTCTAACAATGGTGATATTACCCAGGTACCGTTTGTAGCGGAGGCACTAAACAAATGGACCACTTTCTGCGGTGGCGATGAGCGGCCGGATAATCCCATCGTTCAGCGGGGGTGGGACGATATATTGTGCAGAAGGACCATGGCGAATATGTTAGGGGAGGCGGTAGGATCCGACTTGGCGCGCCTCAAAGCCGCTTCGAGGGTTGAGTCGGGGGCGTGGCTACACGCATTGCCTTCCCCCTCGCTAGGCACACTTTTAGATAATGATTCCTCAAGAATCGCGGTTGCCTTGCGTTTGGGGTGTAAGGTGTGCGAAGCACATCGGTGCATTTGTGGGGTCATGGTTGAAGAAGACGGTCACCATGGCCTTAGCTGCATGAAGTGCGCGGGTCGTTTTTCCAGGCATTATGCCATCAATGATGTCATCCGCAGGGCTTTGGTGTCGGCCAATATTCCTTGCGTTTTGGAGCCTCCAGGGTTGTGCCGCACGGATGGCAAGAGGCCTGATGGTCTGACATTGGTTCCAGGGGACGATGCCTCTTGTGGGATGCAACGTGCGTGAGTACATTTGCGCCGTCCCACTTGAGTCTCGCCGTCAGGTCTGCTGGTACTGCCGCGGAGTATGCCGCCAAAATGAAGCATGCCAAGTACTCTGCCCTGGAACCAACGTACGACTTTGTGCCGGTTGCAGTCGAGACTGCGGGACCTTGGGCTGTGGAGGCTAGGGACTTTGTGAGGGATTTGGGTCGGCGGCTGAGGGACAGGGGGTGCGACCCTCGGTCCGGATCGTACCTGGTCCAACAGATCTCGTTGGCCATTCAGCGCGGTAACGCTGCCAGCGTAATGGGGACATTTGAACCAGGTGCGATTCGTGACGGTTATTTTATTTAAACAAAAAAAAAAAAGTGACGAAGCCTGTTGCGGATATCATCATTGGTATTTTTGGGACGAAGCCTGCGTTGCGGATTTTTTACATGTAACTAAATATTATTATTTTTTTAAATTTTCTTTATTGAAGCTTAGAAATAAATTAAGTGAAATATTAAAAAAAAAAAAAAAAAAAACACCTACAAAACAATATAAAACATACCTATATAAACACATTATAAAAAAACCTAACCTAAGGTGCCTTCAACAGCGGGGCAGGGCCCAAGCTGCCGGTGGTCAGGGCCGCAGAGTGAGGAACCAACGTAGGTACTATACGCGCCGTGTCCAAAATTACCGCCTTCTGCATCTGACCCTTGATCCACCCACCCAGCAAGAGTCTCTTTAGGCGTTGGTCGAGACTCTTCGCTATGAGACCGTTCGCTGACACGACTATTTATTTATTATTAGGCATTAAAACATTCGCGTAATATTTTTACCCACCTCTACCACGCTACCCACCCGCCCATGATCTTATCTTAATGTATTTCATTATAATTATAATTATTTCAGCAGTCATACTCTTATAAACTAGGTACTGTTAATTATAAAGTATCGGTATTAAAAGTGAACAATTCCAAGGAAAGCTTGCCTAAAGAAAGGGATGTGATTTCAAAGACCGAAGCAATGCTCTCACCTTTTTATTAGCTTTCTCGAGGTAAGACGCCGTCAGAGGATTTAGTTTTATTCACTGCGCTATTTTAACTCCCCAAGAGGACCAAAAAAACATTTTTATGGTGTCTTAAAATAAAACCCTTCTAAGTCGCTATCCTTCTAACGTAAAACCTCGTTGGATTAGACATGACATCGCTAAAGATAATGTTTTTTCAGAATTATACAGGGTGGCTAAAAAACAAGTGGATACCCGTAGCCAGGGAGGTTTTGGGATTATACTAAGCAACCATTACTAGGGGACCAGCTACGATATCGCGAAAAAAATAATACCCTTCCATAGAAAATGGACCATCCAAAGTGTATGAAACAGCCAAATTATTTTTCGCGATTTCGGCATTGGTCCCATAGTAAAAGTTGCTCAGTATAATCCCAAAACTTCCCTGGCAACGGAAATGCATTTATTTTTTAGCCACCGTGTATACAATTTAGTAAAGACGTGCACTTTGTGCATCAGCATCACAAGGTTCGTTAAAATTAGTTTAGCCAGTCTCGTAAACAAAAAAAGACTTACAATCCTCATACAACGTCACTACGCTGCGACAAACGTCGTCGTCTTTGTTGTAGATGACTTATTTTCGTATGAAAACTGTCATTATGTAAATTTCTTACATAAATAGACAAAAAACTTTTTATTTCATGGGTTTTTAAACATTATTTCACAAAACACCACAATGTGGCGGGGTTAATTTCAAATGATATTCTCTACCAGTCAACCAAAGGCCAAAGAGAGATATCAAGGAGGAAAGTTTACGGAATGAAGTAACGTATAGTCTGTTTTTTAGTGTTCCGTGCAAAACTGTTTGGACAAACGGAACACTTATGGGATCACTTCGGTCTTGCAAATCAGTTAAATGCGTTTTTCTCAGAGACCATTTGACGTAGATACCTAAAATTTGAAACAATTGCAGCAATTATCACCACTAATATTGTAAATTAGTCAAAATCGCTTATTTTTTATTTTAGGGGGAAGTTTAGGGGGTTGAGAGGGGTAACCAGATTTTTTATTTCATTTGTAAGAATCGTGTGGGGTACCATTAGAAAGCTTGCAAAAAATTGAGTCGTTGGACTGATTTTGACTTCATTTTAGACTGCAGTAGTTTCGATAAAAAATGCATTTAAAGTTGCAAGTTTTCATACAAAAATATTCGCCTCTGTCCTGGGGATTTTCGCAAAAACTATAGCTAACAGGCAATTAACCAGACAATAACCAACTAAAACGAGCATGAAGACGGCGGGAAAATTATCAGGATAACGTAACCTTTACTAGTTTTTTGACTGCAGCCTGATCTTAGGTTACTTAGGGAATCAGTACTTGGTAATTCTGTACTTTACAATGGTTGCCCTATTCCTTAAAAAAACAACCTTATTGGAATAGAAATAAGTTTAAATTTGGAACGGGATTTTTCACATACTTAAGTCAATTAGTTAATTTGTTTGTGTAATTTATATGTGCAGAGTTACTAAATCGTAGATAGCTAGATAAATTAATTTAATATTTATTTAATAGTGTTGATGATTTCTAATTTTGACTACGACTGACAGTTCAGTATCTGATTAGTCAAATTACTGTCGAGTTAAGTAAACCTGAATAAGGGCTGTGTGATGAACAGACATAGGAACCCAATACATATTACAAATTAATGGTCATTTATACAATATGGTACAACACAGTTTCATGGCAATAATGTATGTGCTACTAAAAAAAGGCGTTTTCCCTAGTTAAAATTAATTTTATTAAAACCCATTTTCACGAGTAAAACTAGTTTTCCAAAACGCAGTTTCAATAGTTGTAACTACGATTTTTCAAAACTAGTTGTCGCAAAAGTACATTGGTGAAAACAAGGTAGATTTCACTAATTATTTCAAATTGATTGCAGTTAAAACTGTAGGTATTCTGCCAGAGTTAAAGGATAGGTGCGACGATGAGCAAAGCGAGATCCTTCTATGTATGTTAGGCTAACCGTGACTAAACAGCGCGAATTCGAGAGAATGGCGAGAAATTAAATGTCCCAAAAATTTATAGGTACTGAAACAGGATTTAATAGAATGCACTTACTTTTATCATTTTGGCCTGACGTTTTGAACATCACATTACGTTCGCGGCTACATGCAAACTCAAATCAATATACCTACCTAAATGTCTCAAGTTTTACCTCCTAGATAAAATGTATTTTTTCTTATTGCTACTTTCATATACCTCTTATTAAAAATTTCGGTAAAGGGGTATTTGTAAGAAACGAACCTAAGTGACAAAAAATGTTTTTCCATTTTGAGTCGCGTCCAGTCTATAAGTTTCATATACCTACAACAATTGCGACTTTGTCAATAATTTTCATAGGTTATCATAACCTACTTACTGTTTTTGACGTATTTAGTTTTTCACGTACGAAGTTGTCATATTTATTGTCAAATTTGACGTACAAGTATATTACATTGTAATTTAAGGTATAATTTAAGGTTATAAGTGTTATAACAGTGCCAAAGATTGTAATGCAGCGAGGGAGGGAGAATGAGGTGGACTCCGTGGTGGCTCCGTCGCTGCGGGAAGCGCAGCAGCCCCGCCGCCCTGGCGTAAGCAAGTGCGGCACCAACGCTCTCCTCCGCAGCTTCTCCTTTTTGGTCGCCTTCGGCGACCAGCCTCAGACGCTTCGGCTCGCTCGGTGCCTGCACTTTCTTACGGCGGGCGGAGGCTGCCCTCCCTCCGCGCCTCCGGGCTTACACTCTAGGGGTAGAGACCACAAAGACCACGTGGGGTCGGGTTTGACAAATTCGGTTCCATGACAAATTTGAACTTTAAAACAGAAAATATGCTCGGCTCAGGATAGTTGAGTGCTCCGATTCGATTTTTGGTATGTATGGTGTACAAAAGTAGCCACAAAATATTCAATGAAATCAAAAAAAAAAAGGCCGCCGTGCGTTTAGTTTCACGTAGGTAATATTCAATAAAATAAAATAAAATTAAACTTATTTTCGGCGGCTAAAATTGCTTTAAATAATTTAAAAACAACCCAAAAAAGCCACCCACAGCGACAGTTATTATCCTCAAATATGGCGTCTTATTCCAACCCCTTTGTTTTATTAGGTGTAGTGATTAAAGGAGTGAACGGCAGTGGGAAGTCATAACCATAGATGTGTAATCATAGGTGATAGTAGGTAGATTACCTACGCTCGGGACACTTGCTTCCGCAGTTATGACTGCGGGCTTAGCCAATTTTTTATTCCGTAGACTAAAATGGCATTTCATGTGTTGCTAGTTTTTTACGTCTTATATTTATATTTATAAGACGTACTTACATTTACTTTATAGGTACTTTTATGACTTTTATTGGAATCGAAATGTTGTTAGTTAATTTTTTTAAGGAATTTACTTCTTTTAATCCTTGAAGTCAAGTGGGAAATCAAAATGGAAATCGTGTCGTGTGTGAAAATGTCCGCGCCATAATGTGTCACATTTTTCACCGAGGGCCATCGGCCATATCAAGTTACTTGTCTCGATGAGCATGTTTCTGTTTATAATTAATATTGAAACACCTACCTATAAAAACGATGTATTGATGGTGTGCGGGGTATCGATATTATAAGTTCGTCCGTGTCGTGGCTCAATTCCGTACCTACCTTCTGCAGGTAGACTCATTAAGCTGCATGCTAAATTTAATATTATTAAAAACTATCAACATATTATAAAATGATATACAAGCAGATCCAGACACATGATTGAAATGACTGCAATAATATGTTTTCACTATAAAAACTATTTTCCATGTTCTCCACATGGGTGTCAATAAAAAAAATTTCGATGGGCAAAAAACAATTAGTTTGAAGAGCAAAAGACGGCTCGTGTTAATTGGTGCCGGCCAGTCTAATGCTTCCGTAAGAGAACTTAATAGCCATATATATATATATTATAAAAATATATAACTTTGATGTAGGTTATATGGAATGGATATATGTACATACCCAAGTCAGAACGCAAATAAGGATTGGTCTGCCTGTCTTGAAGCCTACAAAGACGTTGCATAAGGGGTAAATTAATGTAGAAAAAAACAGATTAAATCAACATAGGCATAATTAACAAAAAAAAATGGCCAAGTGCTGGTCGGACTCACGTTCCAAGGGTTCGGTACATCACATAATTTATACCCATGTTTTTTTAAAGTTCAGCTACATGCGTGCCAAGTTTCTTACTTAGTTTCTTACTGTAATAAGAGCTTACAATTCGGACTAGATAAGAAAACAACACAATATATTATTAATTCCGTGCGTGTTGGTTTTTTATCTCGATCAATTTTGTGTACCCCTCGTGACATCACGTTTTGGGCGCTAATATCGTAAAAGCGATATAAAATTGATTATTGAATAAATATTAATATTGACTGTAGGCAATTTCAATATTATACTACAATTCTAACACAACATTGAAGATTCCATGATTGAGTTAATGATGCAAGGAAATAACCTCCCGTGTAACGAACGAAGCGTGGTATTAGTAGCTATCGATCCCCGCGATTGATGTAATTTTGAGCTATCTATAATATGCATAGGTTATCAAAGGTTATATCAGTTTTATGTATGGCTGGGTAAGGCAAAGATAGCATAAACTATAAACATACTTAATGTTTTCCCGATTGCGTCATAAAGGAGCCCGGATTCCGCGTGCAGCCTAATGCCAAGATTTATTTTTACAACCCAGAGGTGAAACCCTCTGAAAGAAGAATGGCCCTCTGTTAGGTAACGTAACGAACTATAATTATAAAATTTACAAAAGAAAGTCGCAAATTATATAGTTCGACATAATATTTATGGCAACGAAAGAGTTGGTTGTTAAAATCACAAATATTAGTTTTAATAATTTTAAATTCTTTTATTTATTTATTTTATAAGTAAATAATGATCGAGGAGAGTACCTACTATGAATTAATTTATCCATACAAAAATGTTTAGCGACCGTTTTGACGATAAAAGATTGTTTGATGCAACTGGCCCTTAATCACGCGGGCATATTATAATAAAAAAGCTCAATCACTCATTACCAAGTTATATTTACAATACAATGCTCCTTGTAGGTATGTATAGAAGAGTATCGTATAGTATCGAAAAACATAGGTATGCTTTACAAATAACTATGGCAAAAAACCGGCCAAGAGCATGTCGGGACATGCTCAGTGTAGGGTTCCGTAGTTACCCTTCCGTCACAATAGGCTAAACTAAAGCTATTGGTATAGAAGATTGTTAACAAAGGGATGAAATGATGCTTGGTGCCTTTCATCCGAGTTAAACAATATACTTTTCATATCGAATACGAGGAAACCAAAAAGACAAAGCAACATACTCATTACTTAATTGAAGTAATAGACGTATGGCCATGATTTTTTTCCTCAGAACTTACGTTTAATCGGATACTTTGCATGTCGTCATAATAATACATAGCGAAAAACATTAAATTGCAATATGTATGAAAAACACATATTTTAGGAAACTGCAGTAATTTTAAAATGATTTGTTAATTAAAGTATCAGCGGGATTGTCTACCTTTTAATTTTTTACTTATTCGTTCTAAAACTGCCAGTAGCCAACGGTATTACTCTTTAGCCAATGAAACTGTTGAGAGAAATTAAATATTAAATAACAATTAAATGAGTAAAATAAGCATTTTATATTATACATTTTATTTTATTTACATGAATAATGTCAAATAACTATTAATAGTTGCGTTCACTATAGTTTTCGTTTAATGTCTTTCTTAAGCTCTATATCTACGATTTTTTTCCATATTTTTGGACCCATGGTTCAAAAGTCAGAGGGGTGGGGGGACACATTTTTTCTTTCGAAAATATTCACTATCAAAAAATGTTTGTTGAAAACCCCCATTCGTTTTGAAAGACTATCGCACGATACCCCACACTGTAGGGTTTAAGCGAAAAAAAAAATTTACACCCCCACTTTACGTGTAGGCCCTTGCCTTGGGTTGGGTACACTACATAATTCCGAAAAACTTTATTCCGAATTTTAGAATGTCGAATTTTATCATTCCGATTTTTAAATGCTCCACCCATCAAAATTCCGACTGTCGTAATTACGAATGACGAAAATCACGAAGATTTCTATTTCCGAAAACCCGAAAAGCCGAATTTTGTAAATTCCTAATCACATAATTCCGATTATAACAATTCATCGGAATTGTCACCATCGGGTGACAAACACCGAATTTTACAATTACGATTTTTAAAATCACGAATTCCGAATTGCCATTATTCCAAAATTTTAAACTCCGAATCACATAATTCCGATTATAATTTATCTCCTAATTAATATGTATAAGCAAATTTATACCTTATAAATTAAAATGACGACTTGTTAAGCCATATGCGACCCTATTGTCTACTGTTTACGAACCTGCTTTGCTTAAAATATGTTTTATTTAATAATAATTAAGTTTAAGTGACATAAATACTTACGCTAGAAATGTTGTACCTACTATGTACCTACCTATTTTACTGACCTGTAAAACATTAACTTTTACCAATAAATGTCTTGTATCTTGTACCAATTCCGACAGTGACAAACGCCGAATTTAACATTTACAATTTTTAAAATCACGAATTCAGAATTGCCCTCATTCCGAATTTTATTTTTATTTTTATTTAATTCCTATTTTAAATATCCCAATTTTTTAATTTCCGAATAAAGATATTCCAAATATATTGTTAAAGTTCGTTTTCTTGAGGATCGCAGTTCTAACCTAACCTAATCCACTTTTCTGACGACAGTTCGTTTTCTAGGGGGTCGCAGTTCTAACCTAATCCACTTTTGTGGCAACAGTTCGTTTTCTTGGAGGTCGCAGTACTATCCTAAGGTAAATTTCCGAATAACGATATTCCAAATATATTGTTAAAGTTCGTTTTCTTTTCTGGCAATAGTTCGTTATCTTGAGGGTCGCAGTTCTGCCGAATTTATTTATGCCATATTTTTATGCCAAAAATATTTTATGCCGAATTAAATGTGATGCGGCACGGCAGGCACCCGTAATAAATACTAAAACTTGAGTCCTCATTTTAATATCACGGATTTAATTTTTCCGACCTTACAAAAAACCGAATTTCTGAATACCGAATTACTAAAACGTGAGTCTTCATTTGAATATCACGAATTTCATTTTTATTTCATTTTATTGTACGAATCTGTCGGATTTATTGATTTATACATCCATGCCAAATAGTACCTTTCTAGACAATCACGAAGATGGACAGATGGACATGGCGAAACTATAAGGGTTCCTAGTTGACTACGGAACCCTCAAATGGCCCTCTGGTGTTTCGGGTGTCCATAGGCGACGGTAATCGCTTACCATCAGGCGATTCGTCTGCCCGTTTGCTTCCTACCTGAAAAAACAGTTACCTATAAAAACAGTTTTCCTATTGGAGTACGTAATATTACGCACCCATATTTTGCCACAACAACAAGGCCGCAAACTATCGATATTTGAGTTCATAAGTTCATATCTATCCACATATCGGTATCGTGTCAACTTGTAACGAACTTTGTAAGGGTAGTAGTTCCGAGGAAATTACAACCGCTGTCCACTCGCAGCTTGAACGGGGCTATTCTGATAGGCAAACTTCAATATAACCTCACTAACACTTATCTAAAACAATAAATTGGTTAGGTATATACTATATTAATTAATTTAGAATTTTGCACCACCCTATTTAACTACGTGTGCCATTTTACTATCTGAATCAAATGTTGTCTTTAAGAGATCGCTGTTTAGCGATAAGTCCGCCTGTTGTCCTTTTCATACTTATGTACCATCCATTTGTTTGTAGTGTGCAATAAAGCATTTTATTATTATTGTTTGATTATATAGGTATTTCCATATATTATATACTATAAGTTTGCACAGACCTCATGGAAGGCCCATAAGGTGGACTGAACTGAAACGTACCGAACTGTGTTCCTTATTCGAGAGAACCCGACCAACATTTAAAGCCACACTTTCTTTGGGAGTTCTTCGTTGTCATTGACATTATTGTGTTTCCTGAATGCGCTAACTATAAATTTAATGCAGGCATCATAAAATTGTTCTTAATTTTACGTTGTTTGAACTTGCGTGATAATGGTTGTAGATATTTAATTTCCTATTGGTTAATTTTAGATCTACTCAGGTAATTCGATTTTGACCCGCTGGTCTTAAACGTAAGTATTATCTAGTTTTTGCACCCGAATAGGCCCTCCAGCCAACAAAGACGATAACGAGAGTTGGCGATAAGTCCTCAACGGCACATATGGCGCACGTGCTGGCAACTTAGCCAATATGCGCGCATCCCGCTTTTAATGTGTTGCCTAGCGCCTCGAATTAGTTCAGCCTTGAGCTTGAGACTATGGATCGCCGGTAATGGGTTTCTGATAACTTGTCATTGACTAATACCTATCAGGGAGTATGCCCGTCAACAGTAAAGCTACGTATTCACTATAAACTATTTTGTTTATAAACAATATTGGTAAACAAAACAGAGCGTTGATAGCCTAGCGGTAAGAGCGTGCGACTTTCACTACATAAAAACTAGTGCCTACGCCAATCCTTGGTATTAGTTGCTAAGCGGACCCCAGTCTCCCATGAGCCGTGGCAATAAGCCGGGACAAAAGCTAGGAAGAAGAAGAAGTGATGGTAAACAAAGTTTCTCAGGAAATGAATGGTACCTACAGTAGCGGCAAATAATTTATCATATTTTTTCAGATATATTTTAATAATTTCTCAAAAACGGCTCCAGCAATTTCATTCATGAAATTTACAGTATGGGCGTATGAAAACAACAATTCGATTAAGCTAGGGTTAATTTCGAAAATAATTAGTTTGTTTTCGCGGTAGCCCGGTGCTGGGTACTAAACTGTAAAGTAATGATGCGATTTAATTTTTAAACCAGAGGCTAACGAGGCAGAAAAATCGAGCCATCTAGGTTTTGTTGTTGGTAAGATTCGATTTTGAACTATTTATAAGTTTTATAACATACAATAATTAGGATGTATGAAATCCCCAATCCGCAGTGTGCTAACGTGGTTGCTCACGTTGCGACGACGTGCAGTGGGACGGGAATTTCGTGAATTTTCGGGTGACTGCCTGCAAAAAATAGCAGTATGATAATTTTTTTGCCGCCGTTTTTTGTACACATTACGAAACATTATTTATAATTAGAGTTTTATTAGGGTTTATTATTTATAAACCTTGTTTCGAAACAAAAATGTTTATACCTAGTTAATATGTGGCTTGAACAAATGTTCAGTTCACATGGAAACACGACAACACCACGTGTTTACACCACCACGGTTTTATTTTTCACATAAATCCTCCCCTTTTTTCAAAGTTGGTTAACATGATGTGTGTAAAAACTATTCGGTTTACCTGGGTGCGTGGACAAGCTGCCAATCGTTAACGCTCCGTAGCGAACGAAACGCAACTGTCTCTGTCGCACTAATATGGAAGAGTAATAGAGAGATAACGACGCTACGCTACGGAGCGTGAACGATTGGCATCTTGTCTACGCACCCTAAACGTTTCGATTAACCTGCAAAACGATTCACGACACAAACATACCCACATATAATCATGATAAGATAATAAGCATACATTTGACATTGATGCAAATTTATAGTGTAATTTTTATCCTGAAATAAATAAATCAAATCTATATTACTATTATGTGGGTGTAACCTTTCTGTAGTCGGGATAAGAATACGGAAGCTTTTAAAACCTAAAAGGATCATCCAAACCAGCTTAACATGGCCTCAGTAAAAGTTGGACGGTTTTCGAATTATTTATAACCGATTTAGGTTTTTATTAATTTTGCTCTTTTTTATCACTGACGGTTGAGTGACGGTGCCGTTCAACTATTCACTTGGAAAGCCCTCAAAGATAATTTAAGACTTCACGAGGTATGTAGGCTGTTTTTAGGATTCCGTACCTCAAAAGGAAAAAAACGGAACCCTTATAGGATCACTCGTGCGTCTGTCTGTCTGTCTGTCCGTCTGTCACAGCCTATTTTCTCCGAAACTACTGGACTAATTAAGTTGAAATTTGGTACACATATGTAAGTTTGTGACCCAAAGATGGGCATGTAATGTAAACAAATTAATTTTAAACACGGGGGCCACTTTTGGGGGGTAAATGAGAAAATTAAAAAATAAAGTTTGTGAAACTATATCGTGTTACATATCAAATGAAAGAGGTCATTGTGAGAATTTCAAATATACCTATAGATTACAGGAAAACCTATTTGAAATGTGCAGTCAAGCGTGAGTCGGACTTAATTACTTAGTTTTTTAATCCGACCCCTACGGGTTTTTTAAAGACATTTCTCTCACGGTTCACATAAAAAATACATTGTTTAAATTGTGTAATGCACGGAACCCTTGGAACGCGAGTCCGACTCGCACTTGGCCGGTTTTTAAGTTTAAAGGTGTAATGTTGATACCATAAATTAATTCAGCACCCCCGATTTATACGAAAACGTTACCATATCCAGCCTAGCAGCTTCACTGATGTAGAAATCACGATAAAAATGAGCCCTAAATAAACCTTCAAGAGCGGATATCTCAAAAACTATACAAGATATCGAAAATTTTGACTTAATAAACCTTGTAACAAATTAAATCACTTTTCATTTTGTATAAGTGGCCATGTCGTTCAGACGCATAGTTTCCGAGATATAAACGGAAAACCGAAAAATGGAACCTTTAAACCCCACTCCCCCCCAGCACCAGGGTTACGGCCGGGGACTTTTGATATGTTCACCTCCTAACTAGTCCAAACAAAGCTACGAAGTCAAAAATTGAGTTCCTAGCATTTCCCTCTATCCCTTCTTATTGCTTGGCCTAGCTCCTGACAAGCCTGTATATTTTTCTGGCTATTTTTAATGAATACAGCAAATGGTTCTTAGTGCTAATATGCTAAAGAAATGTACAATTAATTTCTCAAGTCAAACTTGCCTGCACGTGCACTAGTCGGACTCCGGCCACAAAGTGGAATATTAGCGGGCATTCCTAGAACAGGCCATTTGCTATCAGCGATGGCCTAAACAACCACTGAAGATTGATGGCCGGCCTAGCTCCAGGTCCGACTGCACTGAATCACAGGGTGAAACATCTTAAGAGTCATTGTTAATAATCTAACGTTATGTGTCTTCGGTTGTGAGTAGAAATATATATGTGGACTTAATTTGATACTCGTACCCAACTACTCGTACTCGTACTCGTTGTGTGCAATGTACCCATTTCTCACAGACAATAAAGTTTATAATTATGATTATGATTATGATTACCTACCAAACGTAAAAGGGAATAGTGGGTTAAAAGGGAACCAAAACATTCTCTGACTCTTCTCTTTCCTTACAGACTTTGTGAACTTCGGTGTTCACGGTAGGCCCTGTGGTACCTCCACTGATCAATCTATTTCAAATATCTATCAAACAATTTATATCAAAAACAAACATAAACAAAAACAAACAAACACAAATAAATCCTATAGTTCTTATAATATCCCGTGAAAAACGCCAAATTCGAGTAAATCACATTACATCGGGATTATTAACAAAAAAATTTACTCACTACCTTAAGAATTTCTACATGAAATTCCGTTATTTTCACCAGATTTCTAGCCGCACTGGATTTTCACGCTGGCATTTTTAAACAAAAAGACGGATTTTGCTCTAATTTAAATGGGTGCCAGTCAACAGTGTGTTGCTGGTGCTGTCTATTGCACATTGTTGCAAAATTAAGAAATCGGTATCCTACTCTTCTTTTATTAGGTCAAAAATAAAGTGTCGTTATTACGTTATTACCAGTTAAATAGGTTAGGTTAGGTTTTTCAAAGTCGCCTTTGAAGTCACATAATCGAGGGCTGGGGGTCCAACCTGATAACAAGCAAAAAACCCATGTTGAGAAAATCTACTTTGAAAGTTCCCACACTAACTTGGTATTTACGCGTTTACTATTAAGACTGATGTTTAAGTAAGAAGAGAATAACTATCCCGATCTTGAGCTCCGTGGAAGGATAAATTCACAATTTTGAAAACATTAAATTTATCTCTAGCAGAATACCGCATTCGCTCACTAGGTAGTTACTGTTACTGCTAATCAAAAAACGGGTCGCGTGCAGCGAATCTAGTTACCGAGACGATACAAAAAAACGTTTATGACAACGCTTGTCTTGAATTTATAATTAAGATCCATATGTCGGTTTTATTTTTGATATAGGAAGCAAACGAGCAGACGAATCGCCTGATGGTAAGCGATTTCCGCAATGGGGTTGTAAGTTTCTAGATATTCCTAAAAAAGTCTTGATTAGCCAAAATTATATTAATCGTCATAAAATTATCAAATGAACGTAGTCAGACAGTTTTTGGAATAAGTAGTTACAAAGACAATTAATGAATCTGAATAACACACTTTTGGAATGTGGACTTAAGATAAACACAAATAAAACAAAACACATGATTGTTACTAAAAAGCCAATTTCAGAAACTATCCTTAAATAACAAAATAATAGACAGAGTAAAAAGTTATAAGTATCTGGGTTGTTGGTTAAATGAAGACTGGGGATCAGAGAAGGAAATACGGGCGAGAATTGAAATAGCCAGAAACACCTTTCAGAAAATGAGGAAACGTTTGACTAACAGAAAAATTTACTTTAAACTGAGGTGGCGAATGGTTAAATGTTACATCATCCCATGTATGGTTCCGAAAGCTGGACCCTGAAAAAGAAGTTGGTCAACAAACTAAGGGCTTTTGAAATGTGGATTTATCGAAGGATGCTCAAAATTAAATGGACAGATAGAATAACAAATGTCAGAGTTTTGGAAATCATGAAAAATGGTTTAGAAGTTAAGTTAAGTTCAACAATTAAGAAAAGGAAAGCGGCTTATTTTGGACATAATATATATGTATATAGAAACAATAAATACAAGGTGTTCACGAGGAAACCGAAAGATTTTAACCACGCTTTTCTGAGGCCAAAAGAAGGAAAAAATGTAATGTTTAGGTCAAATTCGCAAAAAAAATTTTTGTTTTTTTTTGCGATTTTTCAGATGTATGTACATAGAAAGTAAATATTATTGGTAAACTTGTCACATGTGGACTTGTCCTTTTTTTTTCGTAAAATGTAGTTTTTACAAAGTGTTAGTAGTAGTAGTAGTAGTAGTAAACTCTTTATTGTACAAATATACATATTAAAAATTACATAGTACAACTAATAAGATGTACAAAGGCGAACTTATCCCTTTGAGACAAAGTGTTAGTTGAAACTTTTTGACATCTATCATTAAGGTTACTTAGACTACGTCCCACAATGGCAACATCGACATCAAAAATGCGTTTTGCACTATGTAACAACAAAAACTTGGTTTTTTTTTTTAAATTGGTATTAACTGAATCTAGGCAAATTACAGAAAAGTTTATAGGACATTTTAGTCTTTAAATATGACCAGGAGTACGCTGTTAAAATTATTTGGTATCCCCATGTCACACCGTGTATAACTTACTGACATTAATAATTTTATTAAAGGAAAAATTGAAGGAAAGCGTGGTAGCGGTAAAATGCGCACATCATGGTCTGGAAATATAAGAGACTGGTTAAAAGTGAAGAACATAGATCACATAGATAGACTAATTCGCATGACTGAACATAGAGAGACATATAGACATATTATTATGGTCGCCGACCTCCGGGACGGAGATGGCACGTGAAGAAGAAGAAAGGCAATTAAGTATGTATATTTTGATATCTTAGGTTTTGGAAAATGCTGACATAAGCTTTTTACGAGACAATTATTTAAATGGACTTTACAACTTTTTTACTACTTTGATACTCGTATCTGGTTTGCATCAAGTCCCGGGTAACGAGATAAAATCCATAATATAGGTAATAGTTACATAGAAGCGTTACTCCCACTTTTGTTTTTAATTAAACACGTAGGCACCTACCTTGGTTATATACTAAATAAACCCCCGTATTTTCCCAACATACCTGAAGGAAACATTTTCGCAGAGATTAAGCCATAATAGAAGGAACTAGCACTATTTAGCAAAATTAGGGGCCATGTACTCTTTCCTAATGCGTTTGTGTTATTGCTATGAGGTTTTTACCCTTAGATATTATTAAGTACCTTCCGCGTGCGGAACTCGGGATTTGGTAGCAAATACTATTTAATCGGTGTGATTATTATGTAACAAAAACTAAGAACCGATTATTATTGAAAATAAAAACGAAACGCATTGTGTCGATTATAATGAACGGGCAACTACCCTGCACCTCGACTTTTTTTTAAATATGAATTTGTGTTCGATCTCATAATTATTATTGCTCATTGTGACAAAGTACGATATATCGTAAGCCAAATTACAGTTTCTTAGCAAAAATGGCTAATGTGCGTTAATAATTAATGAACTATGCCGCGGATGGCAGAACAAACATAAACTGCTGGACGGGAAAAACTACGAGTAGGTATTTTTATTTAAAGTTATTTCTGCTTAGAGTCACAAGATTTTTAGAGTCTAATAATAGTAGAGAAAAGTGGACCAAAAGATTTTTTTCCATTAAATTTCCGTCATACCAGGTCTAAAATTTTCATAGACCAGGTATGACGGAGACGGAATGAAAGGAACTATAAAATAAATGTATGGAAATTTTGGAGATAATTTTTATCCGCTTTTAAGATAGAAAGATCTCGTTATGATTATCTCCTGAATAGAAATCATTATTAAACTATAAATAAAATGGCTCAAGGGCCCATTGTACCTACTACAAAACCCAAGAATAAAAACAACACTAATACTACTAGAGTACATACTTCCGCTTTATGTTATTAAAATTAAATAATCATTTCATAATCGTTTGGTGGATGCATTTGCCCTCCAGGACCCCCGTAGTTAGACGGGCTCATAGTAGGTGCAGAATACAGAATACAGAACTTTATTGGTAAAAGCAAATTTTACAGGTCACATTTTACATTTATAAAAAAATATATGTACATATGTTCGTTAATACAATTAATTACATATTTCATAACATTTTTAAACTTAAAAAAAAACATTATTAGGTGCATCTACTTACATTTGAATTCTCTTTAGTAACGCTATCTATGTATATACATAAAAATGTTTTCGAAAAATCGCGCAAATGCAGAGAACCAGGAAACTTGGCAACTACTTTGATCGCAACTAGGCAAACAACAAGTTGCCTGCTATTACATCGCTGACACCATTACGGTAGGTTCTGCACGCAATAAAGGCCAATGACAAAGTTTGTCACGAATGTCACGATATTACGACTCGAGTATTGCGATTGCGATGTTTGCAGATATTATCGGTTGCGTATATTGGTTTTGTTTGCGCCCTCTGAGATTAAGAGTACTTTAATATGGGTTCGTTTGTTTCGTTTACGATGCTGGAATGAAAAATGCGTATGATGAAACAATATTACCAATATAATGACAACATTTCTTAAAAAAAGGCCACTTCCTTAGCTCTTTAAGGATAATATATTATGACGGAAATATTCGCTGTCAACAAAAGGTCTCGGTAGCTTAGTACTTAAGTACAGTGACTGGCTGGTACCTCGAAGTGTGTGAATTCGAATCTCACCCGAAACAGTGAATTTAATTTCTTACCTTTGCCTCCTCTTTTATCTCGAAAAATAATCCAAGAAACTCGCTTTTATATATTTATACAATTAGTTACGGTCTACGATCAACGTAAACACGAGTATTTCACCCGCAACATTTTGATTACGCACACATCGCGGAAGGCGTTACGCTACAACGCTAGAGGGTTCACGTCAGCTACTCCTCGACGGGCCTTCACTCACTTTGAACGCTTGTGAGTAATTACCTTCCGTGTCCGCCTCCTTCCTCCATCCTGTTTGTGGGTTTCCTGAGACATCTCTTTGCTCACTTTCTTAGTTTGACTGGTGTCTGAAATCGAAGAGGCTTAAAACAAAATTTGAAGCAATGATGATACAAATCTTTTTTACCGCAAATTACTTTGCCCGATATGCCCTTTTATGACATTTTTGATTAGATACCTAATTTATTGAACACAATTTGCCCGCGACTTCATCTGCGTGGAATCAGTAATAGCAGCTAGAGTAAATATAGTGCCTGGATAAAGTGTAATTCAATTTGAGCATAAGCTTAATTGCTTACATCAATTTTCAGGCAATTCATTAACTTTCTCAATTTCACCCCCCGTTTCACTCTCTTTAGGGATGATTTCCGACATAAAGACTATCCTAATAGTATGTCCTTCCCCGGGACTCAAACTATCTCTATGCCAAATTTCAACTAAACCGGTTCAGCGGTTTAAGCGTGAATAGGTATCAGACAGACAGACATACATACACACTTTCTCATTTATAATATTAGCATGGATAATTAAATTACTTCTTTCTCTTTTATAATAATATGTGCATCTTTGAATAGCAATCTAATTAGTATTTATTATAAATATTTCTTCGTCGTTCAATGACTGGCATAAGTTGAATCGACAAAAATCTTTAACGAACATTTTGGCACGATATGTAGTATTAGTTATTAGTAGTTAATTTTATATGTTAGGTACCTACTAACATATAAAATTTTCCAGACCGATCTCGATCCACTATTTTATTTGTATAACTTTCGAACCAAATAGGTGACGATTAAGTTTCTAAGTAACGGAAAAAAAAACATTCAGTAAAGCGCTCGGTTGTTTTGTGCGGTAATCGCAGCATTAGACGCATGCGATCAACGAAATGCGTTTGCCGCGTCTGCGTTCCGAAAACACGTATAAAGTCCGACAAGAAATTGTAGAAAATTATTGAGGGTGCCACTTCCTACGTTACTTTCACATTTTGATGTAAAAGGCTTAAACATGGCAACAATTTAGTACGGCAATTTTTTAGTTCCATTTTATTTAATTTCTACTTTTTTATGTCGCACTATACGTCACTGTTTTTGCGGTAAACGCGTGCGTTAAACGCCGCGGCAACCGCATTATCATTTTTCCTACCTTAATGTTTTATGCGTACAACGCTGCATCTGTAACGCGATTTATGGTCTTCTCACACCTACCAGGGCATTTCTATTTAAAGTTGTACCCCCAACCTGCATTTTAGATTTTGGATTAATTATATTATTTCCGCTCAGAATCACGAGCCCTTTAGATCCTTATACGAGTAAAAAAGTGTCACCATCAATATTTCAAACATGTTTTGTAGTCTAACCCGTTCGTATAAAAATACCGTAAATCTATGTACAGGTTAGCCGTTTTGCACACACATACTAGAGGCCAAAACAAAAATTTTGACTCGCAGTTCCTAAAAAAATTTCGCTGGGGGGTGGTAAAACTTTTTTTTTTGTATGAAAAAAAAAATATTCCAAAACCTATCGTGTGGTATCATACGATAGGGCTTTTTGAGGCGATTCCAAAAATATATCACATCATTACATTTCGGGCATTTTTTTTTTTAATTAAAACAAAAAGAATTTTCGAAACATACCAAGTTTGGGCTCCTCCAGACACGATATGGCTGATTTTTTTTTGTACAATATACCACAAATGATACGTGATATCCTCATGTCTAACTCCAAGAAAGCAATTTTGAAAATAATATCATTAACATTTATTTTTTTAAATTTTTAAATTTTACAAAGTGATACAGTTCTACTTCAATACCTATTTCACGAGACTTATGGAACTATACTGCAGATACGGTACATATTAATCATAAAATGATACGTAATATCCATATATCGAACGGGAAATACCTCTTTAACCCTTTAACTGCGCCTTTTCATCGGTTGGTATAGTTTGTTTTGTTTTTGACACAAAATATCAAGATTGTATCCTTCAGATACGATATACCCTATCGATTTTTCTCTGTACAATATACCACAAATGATACGTAATATCTTATTATCTAACCCCAAGAAAGCAATTTTGAAAATAATTTCATTAAGATTTTTTTTTTAATTTCTCCATATTGAAAAATTATACACATGAAAAATATAAAAAAATTTTTAAAGAAATTATTTTCAAAATTGCTGTCTTGAGGTTAGATATTACGTATTATTTATGGTATATTGTACAAAAAAAAAATCAGTAAGGTACATAATAATATATCGTATCTGAAGGATACAATCTTGATATTTTGTGTCAAAAACAAAACAAACTATACCAACCGATGAAAAGGCGCAGTTAAAGGGTTAAAGAGGTATTTCCCGTTGGATATATATTATGGATATTACGTATCATTTTATGATTAATATGTACCGTATCTATTCTGCAGTATAGTTCCACAAGTCTCGTGAAATAGGTAGGTATTGAAGTAGAACTGTGTCACTTTGTAAAATTTAAATTTTTTTAAAAATAGTTAATGATATTATTTTCAAAATTGCTTTTTTGGGGTTAGACATGAGGATATCACGTATCATTTGTGGTATATTGTACAAAAAAAAATCAGCCATATCGTGTCTGGAGGAGCCTAAACTTGGTATGTTTCAAAAATTCTTTTTGTTTTAATTTAAAAAAAATGCCCGAAATGTAATGATGTGATATATTTTTAGAATCACCTCAAAAAGCCCTTTCGTATGATACCACACTCGATAGGTTTTGGATTTTTTTTTCCATAAAAAAAAAATGTTTTACCACTCCCCCAGGGAAATTTGTTAGGAACTGAGGGTCAAAAATTTTGTTTCGACCTCTAGTATGCGTGTGCCAAACGGCTAACCTGTACATCGATTTGCGGTATTCCTTTGAAATTGGGGTCGAGCGGCTTCCGCTATTGTTTGTTCGTTTTGTTACGGTCATAAAAAACTGTATTGAAAAGAAAACGTAACCAAATGGGCCAAGAAAATTGGGGTCATTTTTAGGGTTCCGTACCCAAAGGGTAAAAACGGGACCCTATTACTAAGACTCCGCTGTCCGTCTGTCCGTCTGTCTGTCTGTTACCAGGCTGTATCTCATGAACCGTGATAGCTAGACAGTTGAAATTTTCACAGATGATTTCTGTTGCCGCTATAACAACAAATACTAAAAAGTACGGAACTCTCGGTGCGCGAGTCCGGCTTGCACTTGGCCGGTTTTTTTTTCTTAGTAAAAATGGAAAAAACTCATGATTCTGAGAAGGGATAATATAAAAATACCAAGAATAATATAGAAATGCCCATCGACGAGGAATCGGGAAAGACTGATGGGAAAAAGCTTTATGTCTATGCAATAAGCGCGAACAAGACGTCTCATCGTAAGGCGTCAGCCGTTACGAGCCAAGTTGAGCGAGCGTAGGAAGACCCTAACCGCTGCTTGCGTCGGACGGATACGTTTCACGCAATAAAACACGCTCCTTACACATCCAAGGGATGAAAGGCACGCATCACGACTAACGCAGCGTTTATCGCATAAAACAACCGCGCGCTTAAGGCTTAAGGAATAAAACTACAGATCTGAAATTAACCTGTCCCGAGTTCTTATCAAGCACGTCATCGGTTAATATCCTTGTACTTAAATGAGAAATAGGTAGTAACACAGCGGTTACGTAGACCGGCAAACTTCTTAATTACGAGTAACTAGGAACAACATGCCAACGGCAACGTAAGGCATACAATGTAGGTACCTACAAATTGTATTTTTCTGAAGGTTGATTGTGAAAATGTTCGTGCTTTCTTTTTGAACATGTTTATATAACTAAATTGGCATTTTATTTTTGTGTGGCAAAATAGACTTGCAAAAAGAGAAGGAGTTCGGAAATATACCTTGATTATTTAAAGATTCTATCTATCTTTCCGCTTTGGCGACGTCTGAAGTTAATTAACTGTTTCAGTGTAGGTTCTAAGTACCATACCAAATTTCACCTAAATCGGTTCAGCGGTTATTGCTTCCCCACACAAACTTGACACACTTAAAGGATGATTTTTGGGATAAAACTATCCTTTGTCCTTTCCCGTGAAGTTGGATTTAAAACGGTTGTTTTTTTTTTACTTCGGGATGGTGTCAATGTGATACCATAAATGAATTCGGCATCCCCGATTTATACGAAAACAATACCAAACTTGGCCTAGTATCTTAAACGATGTAGATATCAAGATAAAGCCGGGCATGATATATGTAAAACGTCCATTAATCAAGGAAATTGATCCTACTGGAATAACCGAACGTTAACCTTTATGTCGTGATGACGGCCCTGAGGGCGTTAATCCCCCGACCGTAATCTATTTATCGACAATGCAAACCTCACCGTGATAAAATTTTACATCGCCTTAACTTCGGTGAGTGGCCCCACCCAGGAGACCCCGCATTGTCTTTTGCCCTTTCCATTTTAGTGTTGTGCATAAAACTCAACAGTAATGATTTCGGGATGCGGAACAGCTATTTCACTGCCTTTTTAAGGATCTGGCCTTCGATGAGAGTAAAGTTGTTTCACTGAGACCTGATGTACATATTGTGTCAATACCTAATAAGGTATTGTGTCATGATTAGCTTTTATGTAGAGATAATAAAAGAGTGTCGTAGGTAATCTTATCTAAATCATAAATAGAAACAGGAAGAACTACCCTAGTGATAAGAAATACTAGTCCACCTTTTTTAGGGTTCCGTCTGTCCATCTGTACGTCTGTCTGTCACCAGGCTGAACCGTTTCATAAACCGTGATAGCTAGACAGTTGAAATTTTCACAGATGATGTATTTCTGTTGCCGCTACAACAAATACTAAAAAGTACGGAACCCTCGGTGGGCGAGTCCGACTCGCACTTGTGGTCCGCCGGTTTTTTGTAACATCAGCAACAACTCCGCAGTTGCTACCACTCCATTAAATATTACCTATTGACTGCAAAATTATAATTATGCACAAAACAAATTTACCCAATGGCTTGACTCCAATAACTACGTTACATAATAAAATACTAGTAATAGTTTTTCAAGTAATTTTGGCTAAAATAATATTTATTTAATAACATAATTTCAATAAATATTCATCAGTTTGTAACAGTAGTGATGTCTCCGCCCTCAAGTTCCAATTCCGGCCTCGGCCGCCGGTCTCTTTTCCTTTAGTATAAATATGAAATCTATTTCAGTTTATAGTTTATAATATAGGGTGGGCCAATGATAAATGCATTTTAACGAAAGACGTCAATACGAAAAGAGAATTTATCACTGGCCCACCCTAAAGTAGTGTGACTACTTAAAGACACCAATGAAAAAAATTACATATTTAATAAAATAATTCGATTTGTTTCCTAGTTAAGTACATCGTACTTAGGTAAATTTTTACTAAATATAATTAAATACGTGTGTTTTTCCAGTCTCGTGATATCGTTCTTCTCTCTCCACTGTTTAACGTCTTTGCCCGAACCACGAGTACGCTACTCTCCAATCACAGATGATAATGAAAATTAATCTAAACGGATCACCTTTATCAACATTCGAATGTATGCCTTATTAGGTATGTGGATTTTGGCTGCAAATCGCAAGCAAACTGATAATCGAAGTCCCGACCTTAGTAAATCTGCCGGGCCTGATCATCTTCCAGCTGTTTTCCTTGTCAATTGCTCTGAAAGCATCTCGCTACCACTAGCTATACTTTTTAATAAATCACTTTCAGAGGGAGTCATGCCACGATTATGGAAATCTGCATTTGTTACACCCATTCATAAAAAAGGAAATAGGAGTAATGTTGGGAATTACCGCCCGATATCTAAGTTGTGTCTTGTATCCAAATTACTTGAGCGCGTGGTTTACAACCAGGTGTATGCCTCTCTTAAACATGTATTCTGTCCCTATCAGCATGGTTTTCTTAAACAAAGATCTACGGATTCCAACCTTATCTTATTTAATGATTACCTGTCACGTAGCTTAGATAATGGAGATCAAGTCGATGCTGTGTACACTGATTACAGCAAGGCGTTCGATCGCATCGACCATAATTTGCTTTTACAAAAACTTCTATCAGTAGGTATAAGGGGAGACCTCTTTCGATGGTTCTCCTCCTATGTATTGAACAGGTCTCAAGCGGTTGTTCTGAACGGATTCTCATCATCATGGGTGGAAATCCCTTCAGGAGTGCCCCAAGGATCTCTTCCTGGACCACTATTATTCACCATTTTTATACATGATATTTCCCAATGCTTTATACACTCAAATATTCTTTTATTTGCCGACGATATGAAAGTCTTCCGGATAGTCAATAACGCTCTTGACGCTACTTACCTTCAAGAAGATCTTCTTAGAATAGATCAATATTGCGCTGTTAATAAACTAGATATAAATGTGTCCAAATGTTTTGCCATCTCCTTTACTCGAAAGCGCAATGTCTTTAATTATAACTATATGTTAAAAAATGAGATTATTTCCAAGTGTAGTGAGATAAGGGACTTGGGTGTCTTAATGGACAATAAGTTGATTTTTGATCGGCACGTGGATTCAATAGTCAATAAAGCTTTTAAGGCACTTGGTTTTATCACAAGATCGTGCAAGAACTTTAATAAGTTAAAATCAATTAAAATTGTCTATTGCGCATTTGTAAGAAGCCATCTCGAATACGCCTCTCAGGTTTGGAACCCTTGTTATGACACCTATATCTAAAATAGAAAGAGTTCAAAAAAAGTTTATTCGTTCTCTGAGATTTAAATTCAAAATTCCAAAACAAAGTTATAAACAGCATTGTGCAAAACTTCATCTGCTACCTCTCTACATCCGGCGTAATATATCCGACGTAATATATATTATGAAAATTGCTCAGAACCATGTAGACTGTCCTGATCTACTAGCCAACTTGAATTTCACAGTCCCCCACGCATATCCTCTCGCACCAAAAAAACCTTCCATATTCCCTCCGTTCATACTAATTACAGGAAAAACTCCTTCCTTCTAAGAGCTGGTAAGTCTTTCAATCAGCTTTGCAAACATCATGATCTCATCGATCTGTTAAGTGTTAACAGTGGAAAAAGTGTTAACTCAACATTGTATCTCTATCCTGTTCTTTTTTCTCTCTTTTTGTTCTTCTTGTTAACTGTTTAAACCAATTTTCCCTCTCTAGTAAGATAAGTAAAGTATATTTATAAGTTAGTAAGTATTATTAGTTGTAATTTCGCACACCATGCACTTTACGCAGTTTCTATCTGTGGAAACTTGTAATTGGCTCACTGCTTCTATGTTATTACCTAACGTGTTACTTCAGCTGTAAGTTTTCCTAATAAATAAAATAAATAAATACTTAAACCATAAGTAGTATACAATTTTTAAGCTCAATAAAAGTGACACTGAAATATTATAAGCAATATCGCATTAAACGTTATAAATGACATCGTAAACGGGGGCTAGTACGGTACAATAAAGAAAGTTATGTATTTAGACATTATCGATAAACGCTAAGCCATTAAATTAACGATTTTGAGGGGACTTTAATATGGCTTGGAAACTGGTAGGTATTGTTTTCCTCCCTCGAAGAAGTTTAATATAAGTATATAATTTTAAACCTACCAGAAATTTAAGTGACATATTTGTTATTGCTATTTAAACATCTGTTTTCAATGAGAAAATTATAATATTCTGTGGATTTTCGATGTTTACATAGATCTACACCATTGATAGATGTAAAAAAGGTGATCGGTAAAAAAGTTGCGCGGCGATTTTCTAGTAGGCACCTGAGTTATGAGAATAAAACTAGTCTATATATTACTACAACTTACTTAATATTAATCAGTTTCATCCAGCTTCCAAGTTTTCTGCTCTAAGCTGTAAATACAAAAAAATTACCTAGCCATTGTCTTAATAAATTCGAACAACACGTTTGTGTAACATCTATTCTTAGGTAAATAATATCGATTTTAAATACGTATTAGAATAAGATAATAAATTGTTTTGTATTGTGTTGTTTTGCATTTACCAGACCTGCTAGCATGAGTTGCTTTCACGCGCGTACCTACATCTTGCCCAACTCCGACACAATTCTAACAAGTCAGTACGAATAATGATGGTTGCTGTAGTCGACTCGATACCTTGATAAAGACAGTGTTAGTCTCTTTCAATCGTCCGGTGTTGTTGACATTAGAACTCGGTATCCTTATGCAATCGCGGGCTAGAGAAATAGCGCTCTCGTGTTGTACTAAGCTTCCACCGGGATTGCATGGAGCGTTCGCAGCGATAACATTCCCCGTTAAGAGAAAAAGTGACCTATCTTACTATTTTTAGACAGTCTTTGGTCAATATATACTATAATATACTACCTGTGAGTTCCTATAATTGGCTTCCTGTATTTACTATAAGTTTTATGTTAATGTCACAGCTGTTGGATCACCTAATAATATATATTTAGTTAGTTTAGCAATAATCACACTACTATATATAAATTAAAAACTGTAATAGATGTCATATATTAAAGAAAAAGTGACGTAGCCCTCCAGTGGTGAAGGCCGGATTCGAACTGGCGTCTTTAGCTATCGCGGCTAACGCCATGAACCCCTAGGCCACCCCGCCACGGCGGTGCCCGTCCGAATTTCTCGACTATATGCCATCTTAGTAAGACTAGGCGTCTTTGACCAGCTCTAAGGGCAAGCAGTGCGCGCTTGCACCTCCTAAACGAACTCCTTACGGATTTACGTTTTAGCGAGAGAGATTGGTGCTGCCATCTATGAACAAGTTTGGGAACAAATCAAATTATTTTATTAAATATTTTGATTTGTGTTTTTTTTTAAGTAGTCACACTTCTTCTTCTTTTCCTAGCCTTAATCCCATCATTTGGGGTCGGCTCTCCTAGTAATTCTTCGCCAGGACTGTCTGTCCCTGGTCGTCTGGGCTGGTATTTTTGCCTACTTTAAGTCCCTATTTATAGTGGCCATCCATGTTTGTCGGGGTCTTCCTCGCCTCGCCGACGGCGGTGGGTAAATGTGCAGCACTTTCTGTGTCATGTGGTCAGGTGGTCGCCGCATGACGTGACCATACCATCTGAGTCGGGTTTCTTCCAGTTTGTCAGGGATAGGTTTTACTCTGAAGCTGCCTCGTATGTGTACGTTTCGTACGCTATCCAGTAATGTCACACCACCTGCCCAGTGCAACATTCTCATTTCCGCAGTGTGCAGCTTATTTTCCTGTTGTTTCTTTAAAGGCCAACACTCCGCCCCATATAACATAGCTGGACGCACTGCAGCCTTGTACACTTTACCCTTGATGTGCACCGGCACATTTAAGTAGTCACACTACTATATATAAATTAAAAACTGTAATAGATGTCCTATATTAAAGAAAAAGTGACGAAGCCCTCCAGTGGTGAAGGCCGGATTCGAACCGGCGTCTTTAGCTATCGCGGCTAACGCCATGAACCCCTAGGCCACCCCGCCACGGCGGTGCCCGTCCGAATTTCTCAACTATATGCCATCTTAGTAAGACTAGGCGTCTTTGACCAGCTCTAAGGGCAAGTAGTGCGCGCTTGCACCTCCTAAACGAACTCCTTACGGATTTACGTTGTAGCGAAAGAGACTGGTGCTGCCATCTATGAACAAGTTTGGGAACAAATCAAATTATTTTATTAAATTTTTTTTTTTAAGTAGTCACACTACTATATATAAATTAAAAACTGTAATAGATGTCATATATTAAAGACAAAGTGACGAAGCCCTCCAGTGGTGAAGGCTGGATTCGAACCGGCGTCTTTAGCTATCGCGGCTAACGCCATGAACCCCTCGGCCACCCCGCCACGGCGGTGCCCGTCCGAATTTCTCGTCTATATGCCATCTTAGTAAGACTAGGCATCTTTGACCAGCTCTAAGGGCAAGCAGTGCGCGCTTGCACCTCCTAAACGAACTCCTTACGGATTTACGTTGTAGCGAGAGAGACTGGTGCTGCCATCTATGAACAAGTTTGGGAACAAATCAAATTATTTTATGAAATATTTTGATTTGTGTTTTTTTTTTAAGTAGTCACACTACTATATATAAATTAAAAACTGTAATAGATGTCATATATTAAAGAAAAAGTGACGAAGCCCTCCAGTGGTGAAGGCCGGATTCGAACCGGCGTCTTTAGCTATCGCGGCTAATCCGAATTTCTCGACTATATGCCATCTTAGTAAGACTAGGCGTCTTTGACCAGCTCTAAGGGCAAGCAGTGCATGTGCTTTTCAGGTTGTTTCCGCGGCAAACAAAAATATAAACATATGTAGATAGACGTTTTTAGAAAGAGTTTAGGACAACAATAACAAAAAATGTCTGGTTTAAACCGCTACACAGTGCACAATTTTTTATTACTTTTGAATTTATAATGTGGAAAAAAAGACTAAATTAAAATAATTATTGATAGGTACTCTAAAGCTTAATAATCAAAAGCTTAAAAACCATTAACCAAAAACTTATAAAACTTCCGTGAGACTTGAACAACGACACACACACGCCAGTACACGTCGAGTCGAGTACACGTCGTGCGCTCGACCAGTAAAGTCGGTGCTCTGGGAAGAAAATCCTCGAAAATTGGATCCAAACATGTCGAGCGCTTATTCGACAATAATACTAGTACTGTAACACCTTGGGGTTCCCTCAAGTGTTTTTAATGGGTTATTGTTGTCGTTTTTAGGTGAATTTGTATGGTAAGTTTTGCGTTCACTTTTATGGTGAATAATTGGTAGTAAATCCATACCTAGCCATGATATTGGGATCAATACTCATTCGTTGGGATCCGTAAAATTATTGTTAAGCCTAAACTACGAGTAGCTTTGTTTAGTCTTATTTTTGTCATCAACTTACCAGTAAGGCGAGTTCAACATTGCATCATTTCCGCGTGTAATGATACGCGCATTTCTTGTCCTTAACTTGGCATTGGCTCGAACACTTTGTTTATTTCGTGGCACATACATTCACAATTGAAAAACACTTGATATATCATTAATTTCGAATCAATAGTATTTTATACAATCTTGATATAATAGAGATCTTGTTTACGACTTGTGCTAATGGATTATGTAACAACCCAAATCATAAAATAGTGCTTGATAACATGTATAACAGCATAATTAATGTTTTGACGGAAGCGGCGAGAACGTCGAGTAGGGGAGAGCGGGGAAAAGGGAGAGCCAGAGCTCGGGTGGCTGGTTGGAATAAGTACGTGGCCGATGCTCACAGGGATGCGAGGAGTAATTTTTTATTGTGGATAGAGTATAATAAACCTAAGCATGGACCTATCTATCGGGATATGTGTGACAGCAAAAGGTTTTTTAAGTCCAAGTTAAAGTGGTGCCAGGACAGACAAGAGCAAATAAAATGCGGCATTCTGGCCACAAATAGGAATAACAAGGACTTTAAAACCTTCTGGAAGAATACAAACAGTTGGAATGTGAAGGCAGGTGTCCCTGTGAGCGTGGGCGGGGAAAGTGACCGAAAAGCTTACGTCCGCTTTTGATAGCGAAGGAAACAGAGGGGAACAACGCTGGGACTGTCGCAAGCTCGAGCTCTGTGAGGTTTACCTCACAGGAAGTTGGTAAAGTCATTGGTATGCAAAGGGGTAAATCGCCAGGGCACGACGGTCTCAGCATTGAGCACCTTAAGCATGCGGGAATACACTTGCCTCGTATTCTAGCCGTGTTTTACTCATTGTGTCTCAGTCACACGTATTTACCAGCACAGCTCACGAGGACATTAGTAGTCCCAATTGTAAAAAAATAAGACGGGTGATTTGTCGGACCCCAGTAATTATAGGCCCATCTCACTAGCAACCATATTGGCTAATGTTCTTGACAGCTTGCTTAATGCACAACTTTCTAAACACGTCAAACTGCACGACGAACAATTCGGCTTTAGACCGGGGCTGTCGACCGAATGTGCGATTTTGTGTCTTAAGCAAGCTGTCAGGTACTACAAGGACAGGAACACGCCCATCTATGCGTGCTTTCTGGACTTGTCAAAGGCGTTTGACCTGGTTGTGTACGATAAGCTATGGGACAAGCTTACAAAAACGGGAGTGCCCATTGAATATGTTGAATTGCTTAAGCACTGGTACAACAACCAGGTCAACCGAGTGAGGTGGGCGGGAGAGGAGTCTGACGAGTACAGACTACAATGTGGGGTGAGACAGGGAGGGCTAACATCGCCTCTCCTTTTCAACCTCTACGTGAACGAGCTGATCGAGGCACTCAGCAGGGCACATGTCGGTTGCCATATAGGTGATGTGTGTTTTAATAATATAAGTTACGCGGACGACATGGCGCTGCTGGGACCTTCGGCTGACGCGGTACGACAGCTCGTTACTATATGTGTGTCTAAAATACAACACGGCCAAAAGTGAGCTAGTCATTTTCAAAGCTCGTAAGTACTACCCGTCTACGGAGCCGAGGATCATGCTGTGTGGCGTACCCCTAAAAGTGGTTGATCGCTTCAAGTATCTGGGGCATATGCTTACAGATGACTTGAAGGACGATCTAGATCTGGAAAGAGAGAGAAGAGCGACGGCAGTGAGAGGCAACATGCTCGCCCGCAGATTCGTACGGTGTAACAAAGCAGTTAAATTGACGCTCTTTAGAGCCTACTGCCAGACTTTCTACACGAGCAGCCTGTGGGTGAGGTTTACACAACGGGCCTATAACGCATTGCGCGTTCAATATAATAACATCTTAAGGATGCTGTTGCGGCTGCCGAAGCACTGCAGCGCGTCCGGCATGTTCGCTGAGGCGCGAGTAGATGACTTTTTCGCCATTAGGCGGAAAAGAATCGCCTCCATGCTGAGACGGGTGCGCGGCAGCAGCAACAGTCTTCTCAGGGTGTTGGCCGAGCGCCTCGACTGCCCTGTTACGAAGTTTTGGGTGGAGGTGGCCATTGGGAGAGCGAAATAAAGCATGGCAACCTGCGCTCCTGGTCTCCGAGTGGCCACGTCTAAACAAATACCTAGCTTTTAATTTTTACTTAGAGATAAATATTTTTTAGTTTTACTATTATTAATTAATTTAGTACTTAACATAGTTTTTAGGTTTTTTTATACTAACACCGTTATGGATCAATGCAGATCTGAAATAAACGATTTTTATTATTTATTATTCTATTTTTTAGAGAGCTTTTCAGTCGAGTACCGTGTTTAATAAGTTAAGGTACGAGATTGAAAAGCTTGATTATATCACAATTGTATACAATACTTTTTCTACGAGACAAAAAAATAATACTTTAAACTAGTAGAATCATATAGGTAAACAAACCAAAAGCATACAGCTAAGATAGTATACGCGAGCTGCCGCAGCCCGCGATACCTTCATACTCGTATGCGCCCTGGGCCCCGGCCGCCGGGCCCGGCGCCCCCGGCGGGTTGGTCAACGACACCTCCTCGTAACTCATGAGGCCCTGGTACCTGCTGCTCCTTGCTAAATTCAATTTTAAGACTGTTTTTTTCTCGATTTTGGCCACCGTAGCCTATGGAGACTAACAAGCAACGCTAAGCGGTTTTCGTAGGGTATGGATATTGCTATATGAAGGGTGTCACATGCGCGGTTCTGACTTATGAAGCAATGAGGGCTATCGTTTTTTTGCTCACCAGTTGGCGCCTCTGTTGATGGTGGTCCAAAAGACTAAAGAACAGCTGTCAGTCATTGAAGTGACAAGTGACATTTGACATTTCAAACTATGGAAAAGACCACCATCTACACTAGCGCCCCTAGCGGCGAACTCATACGCGTTAGCCCTCATTGTTTCTACTACAACATAAATTAAAATGTTTTAGTTGGCCAACCAATCACAAAGCAGATGTGACGCAGCAGCGTGTTTAAGTAGGCTAATTTGCATTGAATCGAGTCTCCTTAAACAAGAAATATTTTATCGAAATGTATGAAGTTCTATTTTCAAAATGTTTATAACTGACCAAACCCTATCGATAAAATTCTTATGCTTGAGTCGGAAGTGCCATAGACTAGCCAACGTTGAAAAGAGTGATGTTGTAGTGTTGCATATGAAGTTGTAATACACAGATTATACTCGACGAGTAGAAAAAATCCATTTATGTAAAAGATAAACAACTCGTTGGAGGATAGTATGACAGCTGTCAACGATCCGAACGTCAGATGGTTACTTGTCGGTGATCCAAAATGGCGGAGTGCGAAGTAAAGCCGTCATTCACATTGGTAATATAACATTACACTTTTTTTATCCGCATTTACATTACACTTTTTTTATGATTCCTATTTACAAATAATGTCCATATTTCTAGCTTTCTAAATATGTACTTCTTTCTATTGTTGGAATTGATGAATACTCCGGCGTTGTTTGTAATTCACGTGGTAGTGAGTGGGCGCATTTAGCCCGCCCATATCATTCATTCGAATCTGTGATTCTCGATGATTAAACATCATTACGTTCATTTGCTTTTCGAGGTGGTGTGATGCACTGCGATTGCAATCTTTTTGTCTCTTATTCCAAGATGGCTGAGCTTGCCTCATGTTTTAAGGGGATTTAATAGGCCGTAGTCGATTTTGGAGCAAAAATTTAAAATTGATAGATTTAGTCGTTGAAATTATACACGTTTTGTTACGTAATATCTAAATAACAAGAATTGGTTTCTATGAGCACGTCTACTCATCTTGCCTTTTAATAATGAGGTCGCGAGCGTGCGTCACCGGAAATATATAAAAAGAAGGGGCAGTTTTTAAAAATTCATCAAAAATGTATGATGGTAAATTATACAAATTGATGTATAAGAATAGTTTCAGAAAATGTTGTAGATTGTTTAAGTATCAAAATTACGTTGAAATTAAGTCGATTTTCAGAGAAATTGTCATTTGATTTGAAGTAATTTCTGGAGAAAATTGATTTCGTCTAACTTTTATTTACACTACTTCAAAGTCATAATAATAAAAATGTAGTCTGATAAACGTCAAGTACAGGATATGTGTAATACAAAATTACCATGTTTAGCCGTCCAAACTTTACGAAATTTACAAATAAGAGCGACAAAATCAGTGCTTTACGCGCGTTTACCTAAACGTCCATCAGAAAAGCAAACATTACTAATTTAGTGAGTCCGTTTTCAAAAAATTGATCTGATAAAAGGTAAGATAAGAAGACGTGCTAATAGAAACCAGTACTTGTTATTTCAATTAGGTAACAAAAGGTGTACAATTTCACGGACTTTTTCTCTTTTTCGGTATTTCGTCATCGCCTCCTACCTATGCTGCCATAACCCGACCATAAAAAAAACCCGGTCGGTGATAAGGACAAAGCATGGCACTATTTTCTCTTTCCTCTCATAGGAATCACAATAAGACTATCTTTCTTTATCAAAGAGTGTCAGGCCCTTGTATCATACAATCGCGCGCTGTAACAAGCGATGTTTCATATGTGTAATTTTTATCCCGTCTCCAAGATGCAGGCTATGTATGCAGGCATGGTGGAGTGACGTGTACTCGATCCCATGGCGCTCTCGCAAACAGCAAAGGGCAAAGGGGGAAACGCCGGAGTGGGTTTAGTGGGTAGGGCCAAGTTCTCCCTCCCCTCTCGCCAGTTGAGAAAGGACAGGAGTGGCGAGTCCCCCCCCCCATCAATGGCCTTCCCGCGGCCAGGGGGACGGTGCGTAAATGCATTCGCCTACTCCGTAAACAAAAAAAAAGGCTACTGTCGCGCTGTCGCAGCACGTGCTCCTATCTCATATCAAGAAACCTGAAATACTTATAACCCGGTTTCAAGATACAGTTTCAAGTTATGGTTTCAGGTTAACGCCAAGAACCTATCAGAAGAGGCTGATTATTCTCTAGAGCCAGCCAATATCTGGTGCTAGCTGAATTTCTGATTTTCAAACATCGTGGACCGTTGTGGCAGTGGCTTCACAGATGATACTATTTAAAGCGAGGTGATATCCTAACATTTTATATTTATAACCGACCTTGTAAAATAGGTTAATTTTTTAATATTGAATTAGGAAATAAATATATCTTCATAGTTACCGGTTTCCATCCTTCCTATTGATAATTATTCTTTTAAATTGGTGATTGTTTAGTAGTGGTAGCTCAAGTTACCATCGGTACCGAAATAATTTCTTTGTAATTTTATATGGCAACTGTGGTCACCACTTATCGAAAGTGTGTAATTAAAATAACTTTTAGTTCTTTCTGTCTATATTGTGAAAAATGTGAAACAACATATTAGAATAGAATAGAATAGAAATCATTTATTCAGACAACACATCAATACAACACATATATAGCAAATACAAGACAAAGATAAACGAAACAGTAGAAATAGAGATGTGAAGCTGAAATGGTCTCCACTCAGCAATGCAGCTGGCACGACTAGCGTGGTCAACGGCGCTGGTTTTCTGTGGAGCCATTATTAGTGTGTTATTAATAATAATATAGTGTATGTTTTAAGTAATTCCTCTACATCTACCTGTTAATGATAACTGTCAATGATAACTGGATACAGGTTATATCAGTTGTGATAACTGCCTGCCTGCTTACTGAATAATAATATTAATTTGCCGTTTCATTTGGACTTGTCATGCGCTTGCTGGAAACTTCAATCCAGGGCGTCCTCTTTTAAATACTTCATTTGAGTTTCTACTCCAAAGTGGCCTGTACCGCGACTCTGGTCTCTTTCTAATCTAGCCGTGAGCATTTTTTTTTCTTAGAGTAGTCCCCTGGAAATCCATAGTATTTCAGTGACGCCTCAACGCAGGGCTTACTTCCAAAGATTTCAGTGGCGCCCAACGTGGGGCTGACTTCCAAACATTTCAGTGGCGCCCAACGTGGGGCGTGAGTACCCATTAAAAATTATAATTTTGGCCTAAAAACAGGAAATTGTGTGGACGTACACTGACATCAAAATGATATCTGAATGATATCATTTAGTTATCGTGCGCCTGGCTCGCGCAATTACATTTACGGACAAGTACGAGCGAAATGCACGATAACTGAATGACATCATTCAGATAACATTCTGATGTCAGTGTACGTTCGAATTGGCCTTATATCAAAATTACCGACAAGGCGACAAGGCATTAACATTTCAGAACAGGCCCTTGAATTACCATAATTGCGAGCAAACCATAGGAATCATGGACGTAGCTAGGTCTGATCAATCGACAGAAACGATATGGATTGATAGACGACTTGGGCAGTGAATGGCTGTGAGATAAATAGGCGGGCAGGCCGAGTATTGAATAGGTAACAAATGGTTGTAACGCCTCGGCGAGAGAACAGTAAAGTTTTTGCAGTATGATTTAGAGAATTAATCAGATGTTAAAAACTCAACTTGCTTCTCTTTGATACGACTTGTAGTGTACGATCATACATATCATATCGATGTGTTCCCATCTTCGTCATACGGTGCGGGGACAAGTGGGAGGTGACACACCATCATATTAATAACCAGTCATCTATATCGAAGCTTTAAAAGACACTAATATAACATTAGGCAAAAAAATTAGGTTCTATTGAACCTAATTTTACTTATGTTATGCCAAGATCAAATGCATGTCTGTTACAACAACAACCAATGCCGTAGGGCTATTTTTCCGTACATTACAATCTCCAAGATTAAGATTTGACCTACTGACGCTCAATGGCCTGTGCCCCCTGTGACGCGGGACAAACGTTTTGCGCGTCAACCTGCATCAACGGCACAATGCCGGCCATTGAGCTTTCTTCTCCCATATTTATGAGCTGAATATTTCTTTGTGCCGGATTAAAACTTATATATGATTTATCACGTGAGCTCACATTTTTTTCAGCTCCACTCAATTGATGTTATTGTTACGTTGCGTTTTTTTAAATAATAATATGCTTCTTCAGTCGAATTGGTTGTCATTTTTATGGTTTTCTGTTTGGCAAAACACATTTCGTGGACAATTTATGTCAATTAAATTACGATAACGGGAATAAGTACATAATTATTCTTCTTCTTCTTTGTCGGTCACTCATTACTGAGGATCGTATTCACTTGGTTTTGCAGTTCCTGTGATTTGTCTCCATCCGTCTCGATCTCCCGTAGCCCTCGCCGCTTGATGGAGTTGGCCTGAGTTGGCCTTTTTAACTTGGTCAGACCATCTCATCGGAGGGGGCCCTGAAGGGGGCTCTTTCGCTTGTAAGCTTTCATCACCTTTACGCATAACATGGCCAAAGTAAGAAGGCAACCAAAGTTGGCAGATGGTGAACATACGTGTTTTGATGCCAAACTGTGGGAGAATTTAGGAATTTGTGCGCCGGGCCGTCCAGGGTATACTAAGCATTCGCCTCCAGTACCACATTTCAAATGCGTCTATCCTCTGTCCCTCTCTCGCGAGTATTGTCCACGTTTCTGCTCCGTACATGAAAATTGGGATGACCAAGGCTTTTACTAGGCCTGCATTAGGCGTGATTTTTCTAGATGATTTGGAGGCGGGTCATTACATCTTTCGCCATGGCAATTTGGCGCTTTATCTCTGGGACATAACTCCCATCACTGTTGATTTGTAAACCCAGGTCTACAAAGCTGATCACCCTATCTATGCCTTGAATATCTTGAGCATTTTTCAACTTGCCTGCGCGATCTATCACCATTAGTTTGGTCTTCTGTCTGTTCATGCCAGCCATAGCTTGTTGCTTTCTGCCTAAAAAATCATTCAGAATCAGCTTCATATCACCGACATTTTGTGGTGAGTAAAACTGTATCAACAGCGTAACGCAAGCTGGAGATACCTTTGCCGCCGATTTGAGTCCTTCTAGGGTTTTCCTTATAATGTGTTCCCCATATACGCTGACGAGCAGAGGGAACAATATGTAGCCTTGTCTGACACCGCGCTTAGTCTGGAACATATCTGGACATTCGGTGTCTAATCTGACGAAGAAGCTATTGTTGACATAAATATTCCTTACTACGTCTATGAGGTGTTCAGGCGTCCCCATCTCTGCGAGCAGCATCCACTGATTCTGACCACCGGGCTGTTCAACTCACGATTTTTCTTAATAAGCATTAATTCTTGCCATAAAATTACAAATTTATTCGCCAGACAAATCTGCACAAATATCCCTAACCGGTGCTCTAATTTTACAAAATGCCACATCTTGGCAGAGTCAAGCATACTCGTATCTTTATTAGGTAAGCACTAACAAATTTTCATCACGAAAAATCGTATTTGAAGAAAACCGACCACGAGCATGTCACGCCATGTTCAGTTTAAGTTTCCATAGTAGATAGACTTAAGCCTTTAGTTCATACGGAGCCATATATAAAATGCAACTCTATTATAATGCAAAAACATGATATTCGCGGTCCCGAGCACGCACATCCATCTCGCTTACCCTCAGTGAGAGTGAGAGAAGAATACGAACCTACTGGGCTTACGGACCTACGTTTTGTAATTAACATTTTAAATGTTTCCATATAGTGAGGTATACCATAGGCCATAACTTTAAAAGCTCTCTAAAAGACAGATAATCACCCATGACACCGGGGCATCATTATAAAACCCATTATTATGGTACATAATAATAGACTGCAGTCATTTCCTCAGGCGGCTGAGCAGTAAATTTTATATACACTGTTGCATAATGCCGCGAAAATCTTCTGCAGTTTGTCGCAGAAATGTACATATTAGATACTCATTTCAGTTCAGTTGCGACGTACTACGTTACAAGCATGATTGGCTTATTTTATGGCGAATGGTCACATACTGATATTTCCACCTAATACTAGCTCATGTATGTTATCACACACTGTCACACGAGAACTGGCTTTTTATAGCAACACAGGAATAGTGTTACAGGAATAAAATAGTGCTGTGTCACAGGTTATTTACAGCTATTAAAGTTCAAGTTTAAACAAATAATTTTATATGACATGCACTAGAGGGTTAAAATGTGATTTTTGTAGATAAAAGCAAAAGCTTTGCAGCTCTTACGTCTTTTGACTAAGAAGGAATAAGAACTATTGTATAACAGAGAAGTAATGAACAGTGAATACATTTTTCACCTTACGCCCATGTGACAGTAGCGAAAGTCATAAGTACATAATTCCACCGCGTAGTTAAAAGGGTTGGGGGGTAAAAGTTCCAAGTTTTAGATTTTTGATGTCGTTTGTGTACTCTGCTTTTTAGGACTTCAGGAAGTACCCTAAGAATTTTGATGATCATCAGTGAGTGAGTCATTGATAAAATCCGGATTTTTTGATATTAATAAATAAATTAAATAATAATATCTGAAGTGAGAGCTATGCAATTAAAACTGTATATGTTTATTAAGTCCACTATTGACATCCTATCCCGAGAGTTTTGTTAATCTGGCATAATCCAAATTCGAAACCCAAGTTATGAGGGTTCAAAAAACGACGAAGCGCTTCGAGAAAAGGTAGGTAGTGTGCGGGGGGAATTCCGTGCCCCTAGATTAAGAAAATCTTGCTATAGACAATAAACAACAAAAACGGGTACTTTCAATGTATTTGTCTACACGAACATTTATATGAACTAATTTCGGGTAGTTAGCGTTGTTAAGGTACCAATATCTCCGTTGACATTTTACCGGGACACATTTTCAACTTTCGGATCGATTATTTCTGAAAATATTGACTTATAAAGGAAAGCATTTTTCTAGTTCCTATATTCATTTTCAAAAATCTACCTAACGAGACAACACAATATAGGGTCGCAGCAAAAAAAATACATACTATATCTCCACTTTACGTGTAGGGGAATAAACAAATGTTCTTTTTTCTTGTTTTTAGTTTACTTTAGCCAAATTTCAACTTACAGATGATACAAAATCTTTACAATTTGACAGCTGAAGTAGATGGCGCCCAATCTTTTGTGGTAACTGTATTATCAAACGGTAACTTTTTAACACCATACCATATCCGTACAGCGCCATCTACATTAATATATTCGAGGCACGAATTTGTGTTTAGTAGGTCCGGCTTTGAGTCTGAGTACTTACTTTACAAGAGGTTGCTAAGTTTTATGAATAAGGATTCATAAAACTTTGTTAAATTTTGCCTCTTTTTAACAAATGAAAAAGTCAAAATGACATAATATATATACTAGCGTTTTTACTTTGTACCTACATTTCGTAGATTAACTAAGTCATGTCTGCATGAGAAAGAAAGAGATCGATAGATTGAATTCATGTTAAGTTGAATAAATTACCTTTAATACTTACTTACCTTATGCACCTGAAAGCATACCATACTGCTGGCTGAGCGAGCCCATTACATATTTTCTAGAAGTACATATAACATTTTTAAACAACAGTAGCACATAACGGCTACTATTAACGCATACACATAAAAAAGGCCTATAGACCCAAAATATACACTAGTTGTATGCCTGAAAATTGCCATATAAGTGACACAAGTAAACAACAAGCCTCAACCTGCGAATTGCCTCGAAGGTGTACTATGACTGTACATCAGCATCAGAGCGGATAGAGCCCAGCATCACGTAGCATTTGCATACTTCAGACTCTCATAGTAAAGTAACGGTGTATAGTGTATGACGCAGTCATGGTATTGCGACCCAACCCAGCTGCAGATGCGGAAACGCAAATGCAGTAACTCATGCCACAGAAAAGGGCATCGATAGACACTTCCAGACTTAATAAGGCACCATGAGTCCAGGTCCTTTTCCGAACGCAGCTCGCTGAGCACTGAGCGAACGGCCGGCCGTGCGCGTGCGTTCCCGGGATCGCTGTTTTTGAATTCTTATTTTAAACAAAAAAATATCGATTAGTTTTTATTAAAAATATCGTTACGCATTTTAGCAGCAATTTTCACGTTAATAGCTTTTGTGCAAAAGTAGTTACAAATTTTTTATGGTGCGTTTTAGACCTAAGTGTTTTTTTCTAAAGTGCGAAAGTCGTTAATTCATGGTTTCTATTTGATAAATTTACTAGAGAAAGACCTCAAGATTGCTATTCATATTTTTTGGTAGCCGTGTTATGATCTAAAAAAGCGCTACGATTTTTAAAAAACTGCTGGCTCAACTGCACCTTAACCCATTTATTCCGTAACACGCTTTGTGAAATGTGCTGTAGCAAATCAGATCCTGCCTTTTCTTTAGGGTCACGGCCCTACCACTACTACCACACCATCACTGCTCTACCCCCTTTTGACTGCGTCATTAACGTCGATATCTTTTCTACATCCCTATACTACTTCTTGCTCATTGCTTCAATTTCATTAAATTGATTATAATTAAAGGTGAATTAAAAAACAGCATTATTTACTTTTAACATTTTTTAATCACATTTAATAAAAACTTTTTTCGCTTGATCAATAATTTCAATGACATAGCAACTGGATTCAATAAATCATTTCATTCGTGCATACAGTAAATTTTATTGTTACTAGAGTATGATGAGCAATTCATTTATTATTTTTTGACAACCAGTCCGTGCAATAATCATGATTGTGTGTACTTTATTTTAATACCCATACTTCATTTTCTACTTTAATTAATTCAATTCAATTTCCTTTTTTTCTAATAACGATAACAGACTGGTTAAATAAAATAAAAATTAAACGTGACCATTAATCTATATTTACATTAGTTTCGTTTACAATAAATTATACTATGTACAATAAAATACGTCCATTGTTATAATAATAAGTGCAATTGAAATAAGAATTATTCGTGAAATTTCTCATTGATGACTGTATTATTAGTATACATCATCGAATTCATATACTAAGAGATAAATTATTTTAGCTTAGAGCCTGCCCACACTTGCTCCCTCTTAGTAAACAAGTGTCATTACGAAGAAGTACTTTAATATTATCTACGCTTTTCCTCTATAATATTTACATTTTGAGTTCATATCAGTCATTGCCTTGAAATATTATTATTCTACTTATATACTTAAACAGAACATAAACATTAATATTTTTCTAAATACATATTTAATAATTTGACCTCATCGTCGAATTTTCCCCAAAAATAGTATGACGCACATTAAATATCGAGGAAATGAATAAATTTACTATTTAATATAATAAAAATAAAAAATGATTTTATTACTATAATTCAAACAGGGAGAGAACGACAAATGGGCATTCATTAACACAACAATTATCAACATTATTATATCACGACTAAATAAGTATACACATTACACAAGGTGTATTGGAATATTTATATGTATGTACCATCAAACTAGCTAACTTTGCCTTCAGGGGGGGGGGGGATATCTTTGCCCAAGATGAAACTTTTATAAAAAATCGTTTATATCGCCAAATGTGTAAAAGTATTATAAATATATTATATGTAACAGCACTACATAAGTAACCCACATGCTGATTAACTTACCGTGGGACTTTCAAACGACGTTTTTCAACCACTTGCGAGGAAAAAAAGGAAACTTTCATATTAATCAAATTTCAATGGTTAAAGATTGTCGCACACGTAACCGCTCGGCACCGGACCGGCGCCGCCTCAACTCGAGCCGTTCAGTATTCTTTATACGAAATTCCATACTGTAACGCACACATATCGGCATCGGAACGGCATCGACGATATGTGTGCGTTACAGTATGGAATTTCTTGTAAACAGAACAACCTGTAAACAGTAAAAGTCTAAAATCTGTCATACTGCCTGCCGCCCCTCTCGCCGGCAGGCAGTAGGCGGGGCGCCGGCGCCCGCCAGTCCGTGTTGTAAAATTACTAGGCTCCGTGTTCATACATATCATTAGCAATCAGTTACCTTCATAAGTCAGTCGGATTATCATTAATTACCTAATAAGTTCTTTAATAGAATGAAAAAGCACGCGTGTTTAATATCTAGGATTGCCGCCTGAAAGCGGTTCAATAACTTGCATGTTACGAGCAAGTGTGTTGAAAAAGAAGAATGTTTGTACACCAAAGTAACTGTACAAGTATGTACTGTATTTCATTTATCTCTATAGTCTTTGTTTAGATGTTTTAGGCCTTTAACGTTTAAAAAGTACAGCAAAAACCATATTTTTGGCGTAAAATGTATCGTAACAGATTCCCTCAAATGTTAAAACCCTAACACTTGAAAATGCTATATGTGCATTGTATGTAAATAGGGTAAAGGCACCAGTAGTCAGCCTTTTTACGAAATTGCTATGTTCAAGATCGTTTAATTTTCTTACTAATTGACCTATAAGTATTATTAAAGTTTGTACTTTTCAAGAATTTCATATAGTTTAATTTTTGTAAAGAATAAAACGTTTATAAATGCTGCTTTTGGAAATATTTCATTAAATATAATGAAAGTGCGTTTTTGCCAGTAATCAGCCCCCTGTGTACCAATAGACAGCCTTTAAGTACCCAGTGCCCAGCCATCCCATTTTAATTAGTGGGTTCTGAGTTGCGCGATGTCAATGTCCACTGGTCAGCCACAGGCTGACTACTGGGTAGTTACTTATTTCAATCAAATAAAGTCATAATAATGTAAATATTTAAAGGTGCTTGGCTTAACGACTTAGATTTCATTTTAAAATAATTAAAAGTTATGAGTGGTTTACGACCTTTTCAAAATTACTGCTATAAACCCAGTAGTCAGCCAAGGGCGGCTGACTATTGGATTTCGTACAAAAAAGTAGTTTTCAATAGTCAGCCGCCTTAAAAATGTTACTTTTATATGATTTTTTTTTTTTTTTTTCAGATAGAATAAGTGTTAATCATGTGATGCAGTCCACATTATTTTAACAAGAAATCATAATTCGGTTGTTAACGACTTATCAAGATGGCATCCTCCTGGCAACGGCAACTCCAAAAAAAATGGCGCATACCACATGATCTTTCATGTCAGAAGACAGCACTTCTTTGAAGTAGTGTTGTGGTTCATGCTAGACAATTATCTTAAAAATTAAACTATTTTTCAATTAACAGTTTATTAATCTATAATGTTACCTACTTTCTACATGAAAATTAGAAAAGGTTTGATAATTACAGCCAAAATTAAGCAAGAAAGGCTGACCACTGGTGCATGGCTGAGCACTGGTGCCTTTACCCAATTCTATATGTGGATTATGTAAAAAAATAAAACGGGTAGGTAACATTGTTTACCTATTTTGTACACAAGTTTACATCGTTAATCAGTCCTGACATTTTTTTAAGGGAACGCTAGGAATTACCCTTTGTCTTGAGGTGATCCTTATTTCAACTTCTTTCGAGCTGCATTTCCATATGAAAGCGACATGGGCAATGTTGAAAAAATGTTGTGACACCTTTATCCTCCATCAAAATTTCCAAAAAAGTGGGTTTGTTGATGATTTCAAAACGTTATTCTAATCAAATCATGCGTATAATCAGAATGGATGCAGGAGGTTAGCAATAAAAAACGTTAACTTTTTTTAGATTTATGTAAAGAAAATAATGTTTATCTGAAAGAAACTGGCAAAGTTGACTAGTTCGACGGCATGTATTTATTTGTAAATAAACTTAATACACATAAAATAGAATAATAACTTTAACATAGGTTAATTAGATTATACCTATCGTAACCATCGTAAACTATACACATTTTAAACTGAATATTTCAATCTACATTTATTTATTTTTAGAAGCCCGCTAGCTATATTATTTCAAAAAATACGTTTAGTTTTCTTATAACATTATAAGAAAACTAAACTTGAAATAATATAGTTAGCGGGCTCCTCGGTTCAAAAATAAGTCTCCGAATTATTTACTTAAATTAAATTAGTAATGCCAGTAATGGTTATCGTTACCGCGCGACACGTTATACGTGGTGATACGTAAGTACCTAATAGAAAAGATAGCTAAGATATGACGGTAACGAAGATGGTGATTTCAGGTATTAATTTGTCGACAAATGATGAATGCGCTTTTTAGGGTTCCGTAAACCCTAAAAAGGGGACCGACTTTGCCCACTAGGTTATAACGGCAGTTGACAGCTTGTAATTTTTGTATAGTTATTATTAAATATTCGTAAATTAATTTTGACTATGTGAAACAAAGAGTACCCTATATTAAACGCAACTTTCTTGATGAGCCGCCAGTAAGGGCGTTCTCGTCGTAACCACCTCCCGATGCGACCTCACCGCGCCATTGACACCGCTTCGGCCAGATTCACTCTGAAAATCATCAATACATTAGCAAAACAATCAGATTTGAGCCCCAAGGATTCCGGTACATCACATCGCACAAAGTATTCATAATTTTCTTAAAATTAACTCAAATTTGTCCTTTTTATCTTATATTATGGTGTTCCTGTAAGAACAATTTCCTGTTTTTTAGGGTTCCGTACCTCAAAAGGAAAAAAACGGAACCCTTATAGGATCACTCGTGGGTCTGTCTGCCCGTCTGTCACAGCCTATTTTCTCCGAAACTACTGGACCAATTAAGTTGAAATTTGGTACATATATGTAAGTTTGTGACCCAAAGATGGACATGTAACGTAAACAAATTAATTTTAAACACGGGGGCCACTTTTGGGGGGTAAATGAGAAAATTAAAACAAAGTTTTTCAAACTATATCGCGTTATATATCAAATGAAAGAGCTCATTGTAAGAATCTCAAATCTATTTTTTTATAATTTTAGGATAAATAATTTAGAAGTTATTCAAGAAAATAGGCATAAAATGACCATTCTCCCCTTTATTTCCGAAACTACTGGGTCTAAAATTTTGAAAAAAATACACAAAATAGATCTTTACCTATAGATCACAGGAAAACCTATTAGAAATGTGCAGTCAAGCGTGAGTCGGACTTAATTATTTAGTTTTCGATCCAACCCCTACGGGGTTTTTTAAAGATATTTCACGCACGTTTCACATAAAAAATTACATTGTTTAAAATGTGTAATGTACGGAGCCCTTGGAACGCGAGTCCGACTCGCACTTGGCCGGTTTTTTTTTTCATTTACTTTACCAAATACTGTGTTACCTGAAATATGGATGGATTCTTCTGAAATCTTTGAATCACTAAGTCGGTTCTAGAGTACGTGAACCCACTTGCATTAAAATGTTTGATGTTAGTATATGGCAAATTCCAACTTAATCAGACACCATTAAGTGGTAAAAGAAAGCAATATGACATAAAGACATTGCTGTGATTACCAAAGCCAGAAATGTTGGTGGTACTTTTCACCTATAATAGTGAGTTTTTACTAATCATTCTATATTTTTTCTATCAAACAAATAAAAATATTTAAACACGACGAAATAAATACTTGAGCTTTGAATATTTTTTGAACGATTAGACATCTTTCTTATTTCGAGAAAATGATAGGAGAAGGCAATATATTTATGTTCTCTGATTAGTTAATTACTTCAAGATACTTTCTAGTTAGTCCCGATCAGGGGATTGAATCGAAAAATCTAGGTATATCTTCAAATCTGACTTTATTACGCGTACATTACGTTTGAAGCGATTTGGGAATTGCTATAGCAACCCGTGCATTTGTTCTTGGACTATGGACAGCACCATTTGGTGAACTCTAATTGCTGATTAAGACCAACTGAAACATAATTAATTAATGACGCTTTTTTCACGTTGAACGAATCGTTTTCTTTGATGAAGTTGCCATACATAACTTATGCTCATAAATACTTTATGTTAAGTTCAACGAATCATGAAGACCATAACGTGATCAATACAACGGAACTCTAAAGGGACACGACATCTCCTAAGCAGGTGTGGGCTCATTATGAAGGCAATGAATGAATGAACTACAACCATAATTTTATTTTATCTACACACATATCGTGAACCCTCTATGATTCGTTCGAAAACCGCAAATTACAGTCAGCATAAAGATAATTTGGTTTGATACAACAAATTTCTTATATGCTAAGTCAATAGCGGTTTAATAATGACTTTTAAATTTTGAACATCTCTGAATAACAAAATAATTTGATTTGAGCACATACGAGATGATGTTTAATGGAGTGTGTTATGAAATGCCAAAATCGCGGTTGTAACATGCAGTTTCTACACATCACAGATAGAGTTTACAATATAGTCCTCCTCATCGGTTTGTAGATAAAGCAGTGTATGTAACTGTACATACCTACTCGTAATTGGGCATTAGTTGAAACACTCGTGTGATGTTTTTATGAAACTCAGCTCGTTTCATAAATACACACGTATTTTATTTCCTTTCATTATATAGTCGCATAAACTACTATTACTGACATTGTAAAACGTTTTTTGTTGGTTATATTTAAAATTCGAATTCCAGTCTTGATTTTAGACGTTTCTAATCAAAGTGAATTATCAGTGGTCAGAATCGTAGAATATAAGCCACAAACGCGGCGTCATCCTCATGTAAACGCTATGATAACGATAGCTTGTAACAATGCGAAGCACTGTAGCATGAATTTTCATTAACCTAAACAACATATTACTGACAGACTCAGATGAGAGCGTGGTTATGCGATCGCCTAATCGATACCTACTTAAGCAGCAGTTATAATGATTATGTCAAGTGTTAGTAATGTGATTTATTATCAAACCTGTGAGTCAGCGTAAGCGGCGTGCTGTGATATAGGCGTGGTCGGTGACGTGCGTACGATGCTGTGGGCGCTGCCTGAGTGTTTCGGCTCGGGCGACGCTACCACAGCGGAGTACTGCGGCGGGTCGGGCGGACAGTTCACACCTACACAGACGTTAATAAGCAGTGCTTTCAAGTACCTACCATTTAATACACTTTAAGACGCTTCGCGCAGTTTTTGGCCAAAAACTGTTACTTTAAAAAATTATGTTTTTTTTTATATATATAAAAGTAAAAGTCCTGACTGACTGACTGACTGACTGACTCACTTAAATCAACGCCCAGCCCAAACCGTTGGACCTAGAGAGCTGTTTTTTTTTACAATAGGTAGTTTTTATAACGTTAGTATCCACTAAGAAGGGGTTTTTCAAAATTCATCCCCCAAAGGGTGAAATGGGGGTCCAAAGTTTGTATGGGGTTCAAGTTTTATTTTAAGCTATGAATTCAACCTTGGATAAAAGATATATTGTTAAAAAACAAGAAAACTACTTTCAGCGTTTTCGAATATTCATCCCCTAAGGTGGTGAAAAAGGGGTTGAAAGTATATATGGAGATCAAAAATTTTATCAAATGCGGGACTTAAAACTTTATATATAGGCATATGCCTATTATTAGAATACAAGAAAAGTGATTTCAGCGTGTTTAAAACTTCATCCCCTAAAGTGGTTAAAAAGGGGTTGAAATTTTGTCGTGGTCCTAATTTTATTTTAAGCTAGGTACTTGAAACTTCATAGAAATATATATAATTAAAAGAGAGAATAACTTATTTCAGCATTATTGAAAATTCATCCCCCAAGGTGGTAAAAATGGGGTTGAAAGTTTGTATGGAGATCAACTATTTTTTTGAGTGCGGGAATTGAATCTTTGTATAAAGGCATATATTATTAGAATACAAGAAAAGTAATTTAAGCGTTTTTAAATATTCATCCCCTAAAAGGGTTAAAAAGGGGTTCAAAGTGAATCTTTTACAAATGCTTTGAAACTTCTTAGAAAGGCATTGTATAAGATTCCAAAAAAGTTATTTCAAGGTTCTTAAAAATTCAACCCCTAAAGGGGTTAAAAAGGGGGTGTAAGTTTATATGTGGTACAAATTTTCTTTTAAGCTAGGAACTTGAAACTTGGTAAAAAGGGCATTATATTAAAATAGACGAAAATTGATTACTTACACCGTTTTTGAAAAGTTTGTATTAATAGTTTCGGGAGCGAATATTTTTTTAAATAGTGGACTTGTAAATCTCCTAAGAGGGTCGAGAGGGATTATATCGGGAACAATTTTTTTCAATTAGGGTCTTGAAACTTCGTAGTTTGTGAAAGACAAATTTCATGCGTTGTATAATTATTAACAAATGATTAACCGTCCCTACTGATATCTTTTGCTGCATAATGTTCTATATTATGCTCATGTAGAATATATAACCACCAACATACAAATCCACGCGTACGAAGTCGCGGGCAACAGCTAGCATAATTATAATATGCATCTTCACTCTATGCACAACAATTGTAAAATTTGACTTTTTTCCTGAAATTTATAGTTTCACCGAAAAAATATAATATATTTATATTATATTTTTTAATATATAAAAAACTTTAAACGCACTATTAAGTAATCGAGAAATTAATATATTTTTCTAATAATTTTCGACCTCCACTAAATGCATGATCTACTCATACTCAAACGACAAAATAGCTGCAAAGCAGTCTTTGCAATCAAAAGATACGCAAATACGAGTATAGCGCCATCCGTGCGCCTCTAGGGCTGTCTTATTATATTCTTTGAACCTCGTTGCCGTGCCGCGAGTCAAAATTCACGTACGATCGCAATGAGCGGAGTGCGGGGTGAAGCGGGTACATTTGCCCAGACGCTCAAGGCCAAATCAGCGAGAATCGTCTTAATATGTTTAGCGCAACTGTTATCGCCAAATCGTGAGCAGCGTGACTACCAGTAGGAGTCGCGCATTTATTTAATGTTTCCATCCAGAAAAAACAAAAAGTTTAATATGAAATAAAAAGGGTAACCATGAGACTCAGTAAATCTAAGTTGAAATATTTATTAATTATAACAAAATACGTTTACAGATTTTTGAATATAGGTACATTCTGTTTTTATTTAAGGTTAAATAATTTTATATTAGTCTACAATACTTCAAATATAGCTTGAACTACTGAATTTCAATGAAAAAAACATACGTACCTAAGCGTTTGATAAGCGTACCGACATTGATCTACATAAGCAAGACTTATATAAAGTTAAGCTCAGTAAGCAAAATAGATTTTAACATCATAGTAACAAACTAAAATAGAAACAAAACAAACTGCAAACTGAGGATTGAATAAGAAATTGCATAGAAAGTGGTTTCCGGAAAACCGACTCATTTAAAGCAACAGTGCTCCTTGTTACTGCTGCTGGTAATCAGATTATTCACTGCCTGGTGGCGAGCGAACCATCGACCCGTACAAAACATAAACAGAAGAAAATAAACAAGCTTTCCGCTAATCCGTGGAAAAAGTCGGACCGGCAAAAAGATAGCTCGCTAATAAGTAAAATTTTAAAGTAGGATTGTCGAAGTCCTGACGTGAAAGTCTAAGTAAACACTACTTTTAACTTCTGGCATTCAGCAGTTTTGCTGCCAACATCTAGCTTTATATACGATACAAGTTTCGTTTCATAGGACAGTGTTTCAAAGAATGTGTAATGGCAGAAAAGTTTTTTCCCCTCACTAGCTCGGAAAGTTGTCTTTTATCCTTCAATACAAGCGGGGAAAAACGCGTTTTATCCACTAGTGGGGAAAGTAATTTGACCTTGGATGGAGCGTGTTTAAGTAGCTTGACAGATAACAAAAGGTAAATCGTTTATGATAATGATTCGTTCGATATTAATTATCATTAAATAAATGGTTTGAGAATCTAATGAAAAATACCAAATTTAGCTTTATTTAATGATTTTAAGTCAAAAACCTTAAAATTCCATAAGAAACGTTTGTTTTTTTATAATGATGTTAAATATAATTCTGAACGCACAAGTTGAGTCGATGCAATTTCAAAACGCATCGTTGACATTTCATACCTCAGAAATGTCAACATTGTCAACAGTTTTTTTACTAAAAAACTTTTCTCACCGACTCGCGTAAAAATACACAACTTCCAGTTTTCTGTTATAATATCGTAAAGAAATGAGTGATTACAGTGATGAAGATTATCTAACGCCTGTGGGTGTTGCATTTTCCTCGCTATAGTGAGGTGAAAAGTTTTGTGTTATACACGGGCGCAAATGTATTTTACTTCTCGTGTGTTGAAACACTCGCTACGCTCAGGATTCTATTTTAGAACCACTCGCTTCGCTCGTGGTTCACCTATAGAATCCTTTCGCTTACTCGTGTTTCAATTCTACACTCGCGGGTAAAATACAACTTTGCACCCTTGTATAACAAATAACTATTATCCTCACGAAACATGTGTTTTTTAGGGTTCTGTAGTCAACTAGGAACCCTTATAGTTTCGCTATGCCCGTCTGTCTGTCGCTATGTCCGTCTGTCTGTCGGAGGCTTTACTTTGTGATCGTTAGTGCTAGAAAGCTGCAATTTGGCAAGGATATAAAAGTCAATAAATTCGACAGTCGTACAATAAAATCAAAAAAATTTTTTTAGGATAATACTACACGTACTCGTAAAGTGGGGGTGTAATTTTTTTTCGCTTTGACCCTACAGTGTAGGGTTTCGTTGGATAGGTCTTTCAAAACGAATAGGGGTATTTAACAAAGAAAATTTGATAGTGAATATTTTTGGAAAAATCGCTCCGAAAGAAAAAAAATGTGTCCCCCCCTCTAACTTTTGAACTTAACTTAAGGTTCAAAAAATAGAAAAATCGTAGAAATATAGCTTAAGAAATACATTAAATGAAAACTATAGCGAACATTGAGTTATCGCAAAAAGTCTCTCCTTTATCTTATATGCGAGTGTAGTATCTTATTATGGCGTTGAGATTTTTGAAGGGAGTGCTAAGATGCTACCACAGTGTGTGCTACGGGTTGTGTATGTTGGGGAAAACAAGTTGTATGTTCTTCATTTAGTCCTAATTTTTATAATTATGTTTATTACAGCTGCCTTAATGTGGTACGCTGGAATCTACTTTAGCGCATATTTATCCCATTACCTATGATAATGTTTCTTTAAACCGCTCAAGGCATAGGAATGCCCTACAGATGAATTGAAGATAATATTGATGTCGTTATTAATAAATCAATCCATACTTATATTATAAATGCGAAACTGTCTGTTACCTCTTCACGCTTAAACCACTAACCAGATTTAGTTTAAATTTGGCATAGAGATAGTTTAAGTCCCGGGGAAGGACATATTATGGTGTTTATGTCGGAAGTCATCCCTAAAGAGGGTGAAAAGGGGGGTGGAAATGAGAAAATTAATGAATTGCCTGTTAATTGGTGTTAGCAATTAAGCATATGTGTTTTAACCAAAAGGTAGCACATTGTCGGTTGTCGATAAGGTTGATTTCTAATTGAAGCTATATGGAAATAGCGCCTTACTGACAAGCGACAATAAGTACCCGTTTGGTTGAAAATGGCACATATTATGCAAAAAATTATTGCTCTTCGATTTTATCCAGGCGCTATACTTACTCTAACTGCTGGAACTAATTCCACGCAGGCGAAGTCGCGGGCAAAAGCTAGTTATTAATATAGTATTGCTTGTGATCCTAAACAAATCTCGCTGATATAGCGATTGCAATTCATAACGCAAACTAAATATGAAACCGAGCATTGTTCGGAAAACATATAAAAACTCAAAAATGCGCGTTTTTCCAGAGATATGACTTAGCTAGATCGACTTTCCGCCCCCTAAAACCCCCATATAGCAAATGTCATCGAAATCGTTAGAGCCGTTTCCGAGATCCCCGAAATATATATATATACAAGAATTGCTCGTTTAAAGGTATAAGATGATAAATAATTACCCATGAATAAGTTTATCGATTTATTTATTTATTTTAAAATTAATTGCACGTCAAAAAAAAAGAAAATATGATGGCAGAATTAATGCCTCATAACAGATCCGTATTCAGATTTTTAAAACAGTCATTGTTTTGATAATGATGATGCACGTTAAATGCACTGCGAGTCGTTTGTAATTAGTATCAAAACTTTAGAAAAATCTTAAAATCAGAATAGATACAACTCCAATAGTGGCTGCCAATTTTTACAACGTTCACACTCATATTATTATAAGTACGAGCACATAACAATATTATGTTAGATCTAGAACCAGAGTGCCTCTTAAGTCTTAAATTTCCAATTAATTCATAAATACTAAGACGAAAACGACCTTCTATTTAACATCATTAAAATACCTAATGCCGAAACGATGGTTAAAGCAAGCGGGATTGTGTTACTACAGGGCGCGACGATTCGAATTGACAGTAATTGGTATTTACCTTTACTTAAGGGTATTAAGTCTGGGTTACGCTCGTCGCCGATGGGCGAGCCTCGCATCAGCGTCGCCTTGTGGGTCTTCGATGAAGGTATTGTTACTGTGAAATAATCACATGGATTACATATGAGCATAAGTTGATTGTTGCTGGATCAAGATCTGATAATATGACAATAAAAACTTATTAATTGATGTGAATACGGATGTCAGAGTAGCGGTTAATTTAGGTACCTTATCAAAAAAAATGGTACACAGAAAGTAACTACTAACAATATGCTTCGTTAAAATATAAGTGGTACCCGCCATTCTGACGCTCACGCCTTTTTCCAGTTTAAGTATCATTTAATCTAATGAAGGTTGACAATGCTCTGTCCATTCAATTAAGGTTGCAACAATCCCAAGAAAAGGTTTGTTAAATAACCCTTTTTCTTATCTTTTTCCTCGTATTCCGCTAAGGGTCGACCTTTTTGATATAATCTTTAATTAAATTGATTGACGCATACGATGAAAACGTAATTATTTTAAGCATTCGGAGACATTGGTAGGTATCTTACCTACAAATCAAAGTATATCATTTGATGTATTATTAAATAATAAGAAAAGTCAGTGTAAATTAATGCGCATTAATTGGTAACTACTTATTAAGTAGTATCACAGATTATATAATACTATACTGTAGTATTTTAATGCGTGATCGTTTAGTTTACTTGGAAACTGAGTCATACCACCAGCAATTTTGCATGCTATAATGAATTACATTACTTTGTTGTGAATGTTGAAATAATGTTAAATGTAAATTCATGATATTGCAAAATTTTACGGACAATAAGCTAAAAGTAAAATCACAGTATTACAATTATTCTTATTCCCTATTGTAATACTGTGGTAAAATGCTAGCAATTCTAACAGTGGAACAAGGCAATAGCAGCAGTTTTAAACGAAGCTGACGTGACTGTTCAAACACCGCTCTGCAGTCGTACTGGAATGGAATAAAAACCAATGTTTACACTGTCACAGTTATATCCCTACGTGGAAACGGATTGTTGGAGTGTAAATCAGCCTTTATGTAATATGCAAAAGCAATTTAGTTAAGGGTGGTAACGACTATTGAGCCTTTGAAGCTTTTTAAAATAACTACAGAAGTATAGTTACAAAAAACACAAAAAAAAGACACAAAATTTCGGCCGCAATGTTCGCCGAATTAACAACAGGCGGGCTTATTGCTTGTTGTAAAAGAAATTAGATAATTGTTTTTCCAGAATGTGTACTTATTCCCATAGGTAATATTTACCAATGATTTAATTTACTTAATTATTTGATTTAAAATTAGCATTCCGTTTCCTTTCTGAAAATGAAAACGACTACACTACTGGTATACAGATATATTTCTAGTCATTGTTTAATTATAGCTGATTAAAACTCATTACAATCCATAATTATTATTAGTAAACTTTTTTAACAGTATATCCATACCTTCATAATCTCTTGCCCTTTGACGTAACCTCGTGGCAACGAGGGCAAGGCACAGCACTATAGCCACGGTAATGGCGGCCCCGAGTACTCCTCCCAGCGCCCAGTTCACCTCCCACGCCTCCTGAGCCTCTGTTCGAAACAATACAATACAATTTATCAAACTTGACCCGTTCAAAAATTATTGACTTGAAAACGGTAATGTTACAACTGTTAGAAGTTAATGTAATAGTTGTGCCTATGGCATAATTATTAGGATGGAGCGATTTTTTTAGGATTTTGTTTTTCTAATAGTGACAATAAGTTGCCTCTAGGCTTCAAGATAAAAAGTTATTATGATGACTTTACTATCAAAACGAAAAATAAGTGCCTCCGCAAGGTCATTGAACTTTTGTATGAAAAAAATTGTACCACCAACTTCGTTGAAGGATTATTTGCATTTAAAATTACTAATTTAGCCTTTTCACTTATTAATTATTGTTTTTTATTAAAATAATGAATTAATATTTTAGATGATATAAAAGTCCAATAAGGCATTCACAACTTTAAACCAGTAGCTAAATATGGGCCGTCTCCACTGCAATGACGTATATTTGTAAAATAGTCAAAATGACCCAGTAGGGGTAAAAATGTTTGTTTAATGCCTTCATTATAAATTAGTGATATAAGAAAATCTATGTTTTGAAAAATATCAATACCAATAGGGAATATTACGCGAAAATATGCGTAGGTGGCGCAACTACCACATTCTGAGGGTCTATCGCGAAATGGTTTAGTACTAAAAAGCCTAGTGCTGCACTCTGGTGGCAGAACATTGCAGTGATATCCCCTATTTGACAAATTTTTTTGCGAATTGCAGTTTTCCATTTGACGAAGTGGAGGAGGGATAAATATAGTTTTGCCCTTAAATGTTGATTATAATATTATAAATACACAATTGTATTTATTAACACTCTTATAACTCTTATAACACCTAAATGTATTCCAATCTACATATCTTCTTATAATAATAACCTTTTAATAATAACGTTAATGTTAAACCCTTCGTGCGCGAGTCCGACTCGGACTTGCGCACGAAGGGTTCCGTACCATTACGGAAAAAAACAGCAAAAAAATCACGTTTGTTGTATGGGAGCCCCATTTAAATATTTATATTATTCTGTTTTTAGTATTTGTTGTTATAGCGGCAACAGAAATACATCATCTGTGAAAATTTCAACTGTCTAGCTATCAAGCAAAAAAAAATATTTTTTTTATAATTGGTACTTATATTTGTTACTAAATATTTGTTTACTTAGGTGCTTACAATTACTGTATAATTAAATATGTAGGCAGGAAATAAAGCTTTATATAATTTTTTGATGGTTACAAACAAGTCACGATTTTTCCCTGTTTCTATATTTTAAAGGTGATGCGGAGGCACAAGATGACGTTACAGAAAAAATCACACATATTCTCACCATATGGCAACTTTTCCGCACTATTAGAATTGAATGTATGAAAAAAAATCCTTACAAGCGCGGTCTACTCTAATAATTATATACTTACATACGCATACTTTACATAAATAAATTAATAAAGCAATGAACTATGAAACTTTCCATACAATAAAATGTAACCATCAGAACAGTTTACCTGTCCTAGGTGACAGTCTGGGCGCAGTTTCTATGGTTAACGTAACATGTTCTGATCTTCCTCTTGCATTCACGGCGTAAACGATTAAGCGTAGCTGCCTTTTAGCTCCTAATCGTCTTAGATTCCATAAAGCTATACTATTAGTAGTATTAACAACCAACCCTTCGATAGCCCATACTTCTACGAAATATACACATTGGAGGCCACCTTCGTAACCTGAAAAGGAAACAAATATATACCTATATATATATATCGTAGTCTGAGTACCCACAACACAAGCCTTCTTGGGCTTACGGACTTAGGCAATCTGTGTAAGAATGTCCTATAATATTTATTTATTTTATTTATTATGTGTTTTTGCTCCAGTCATGGAATGTATGGCGGCGTTTTTAAATTTAAAACTACCAAAAAGTAACAAAAAACAATTTTCAAACCATTTATTTATGATAATTAATACCGAACGAAACATTATTATGAGCGTTTTACGTTTTGTTATCTGTCAAATAAGCTACTTAAACACGCTCCATCCAAGGTCAAATTACTTTCCCCACTCATGGATAAAATGCGTTTTTACCCTTTAAATGATAAAAGATGGCTTTCCGAGCTAGTGAGGGGAAAAAATAATTGGGAAAATTCATACTTATAGCCAGTGTTTAAAAACTGATGATAAATACTTATTTTTCAGGATTTGTCTATACCATCCCATTGCTGGTGACAGTCCCGTTAAAGGGGTGATTACTATAATTATATATTTTAAATAATTTTACAAATTCACGATTTTATATTTCATGATTTAATATACCAATAATTTTCTGTGCGAAAGGGAAATATAGCGCACTAATCAATACGATCTTTTTTTTTGGAAAATGTTCAAAATGGTGGAAATTGCCATAAAGGACTTAAGTGCCATCAGTATCTATTATGGCTATTATGGGATGCTCTAGAAACAAATGGCCTTAAAATCAGCCGGAAAAAGACGGAGCACATGTCCTGCATATTTGATGACTTCACAAACCCAAAAGATGTCAAGATAACCATCGACAATACTACCTTGCCCACTGTGGAACAATTTAAATATCTTGGGTCTGTTATAAGCAATGATGGGAAAATCGATGCTGATATCACACATAGAACTAATACCGGATGGCTAAAATGGCGAGAACTCGCAGGTGTGATGTGTGACAAACGAATGTCCATAAAAGTAAAGGGAAACATCTACAAAACTACCATAAGACCTGCAGTACTTTACGGCTCTGAGTGCTGGGCCACGAACAAATGCCATCTAAACAAACTTCACACCACAGAGATGCGCATGCTGCGTTGGTCTGCTGGCGTCACTCTGTTGGATAAGATTAGAAACCAGTACATCAGGGGCAGTTTCAAAGTCGCACCGATAACTGATAAACTTGTTGAGAAACGCCTACGGTGGTACGGGCATATTCAGAGACGACCTCCCGAACATACGATCAATGTAGCCTTAGCGATGCCTACGACGACGCGAGGACGCGGGAGACCACCAGCCACTTGGTTGACGACGGTGGAGAAAAGCCTGAGAGAGCAAGGAATAAAGGACGCACACCTGGCACTAAACCGTGCAGAATGGAAGAAGAGGACAGGGAGGGCCGACCCCAAGTAAATGGGATAAGGTCTGGGAAGAAGAAGAAGAAGTATCTATTATGGCACTTAAGACCATTGCGAATAGGCTGTGATAATGAATCAAAGAAGTAAGTACTTTTTGTTTTTACATGTCTTAACGCGAGGTCTACAGTGTGGCTACCACCAGTTTATACCAACAGTATAAACAGTACCACCAAAACACGCTTCTTATCAAGTACGCCAGATATTGTAGACCGGATCCACTATAAGAAAAAGGGCTTTTTGGCACAGGCAGATTGAAAATAATCACAGTAATATCGTCCGCGTCTACGCCGTAGCAGCCCTTCTGAAGTTGCCGTCCGAATGTCGCATTATGCTGAATACAAAATTAATTGTCAAATAAAATAGGTACTTATTATTTAATTCTGCATATACGAATTAAACTGCCAATTTTAAATTAACGGAGGATTTGTTAAGTTAATAGCAAATTTTAAATCCAATTATTATCATTTTCCGGTTCAATTTAGCACCAAATAGGATTACGGTTATGAGAATAATTGCCGCATTGCTTTTGCTAAGTGCTCGTTAACCTTCGCAAGCCCTCGAATGACTGAATCGACCTTTAAACAATGGTTGTGAGGCACGACACCTTTGATTTTTCAGCAAGCAAGAAACAGACTTTTGAAAATTTAATGAAAATGTCTTCTTCTTCTTCCTCAATTCCACATGGCTGAGGGTCGCGACCACATGAGGTCGTTATTTTGTGCACCAAGGCTCTCCATTCTGCACGATTTTCCGCCGTCCTGAAAATAGGCGCCTGTGAAGATCCGGGAGGCAGGCCTTCTTTACAGTGTCTACCCAGCGGGTTAATGAAATGTACTACAATTTTTTTTAAACAATAATAGGCTAGTTGACACCATGTTGTATTTTATAACTAAATCTAGTTAAATAGATAGAAAATCAGCAATTTATCACAATAATTTGGAAACTTAAAAAATATATGGGAATAATACAAAAATACAAGACCAAAAAAAAAAAAACTTTTTTTTAAACGTTCAAATAGAAATAAAATATCGGTACCATTCGATTCCTTACATTTTCTTTAAAAAAATATTGTACAGCAACCATATACATAAACGCAACATTTCACCGACATAATCGCAATTTCCGTGTTTTCCATACGGAACGGCTTCTAAGCAAAGTGACACAGTGATGTCACGATGTGTTGCCATTTGGGTTAGAGCGTTTGCTCAATAAAGTGGCGATGCCAGATTTTGACCATCATTTGTGACTTTTATATTGCTTGAAGACAATGGGTCCCATACAGACGTTTCATCCTCAAAACAAACCTGATCGACTGATACCATTAAAAAAAACTGGTCAAGTGCGAGTTCGTTTAACTCGCGCACTGAGGGTTCCGTACAAACTTTAAATTTTCTCATGTAAATAGAATCACGAAAGACTTGACCAGAAGTATACTAAGTGTAATTGTGTACAGCGCCATCTATCGGCAAATTGGCTAACTAATTTGCGCGACGTGTATGTATGTTGGTTTTTCAAGGATACTTAATTCTTTATTATGTGAACCGATTTCAACAAGTTTGGTTTTATTTGAAAGAAGGTATTTTTAGTTTAATCTCATAGACATTAATTCCAGTATAACAAACACCCGCAAATGGGCTTAAATTGAAAATAAAATTAGAAAATGTTTTTTTATAATTAAAAAAAAAGTTTTTAAGAATGTGAATTCGAGCTCTTTCAAATGATATCCCACTAGACCTACTAACTAGACTTTGACTTTTTGCCCCCTCTTAATATTGGGCATTTTTCAAAATAAATAAAAATAAAATGAAATAATTACAATTTTAAGGTTAGCGCTGTTCATAACTCTTCCAAAGTTCAAATCGATAACTTCAGTAGTTATCGAGATATTTAGTAATGTGACAGACATATAGACAGACAGACGGACAGTCTCACCATAAGGGTTCCTTTTGTACATTTTTGGTACGAAACCCTAAAAATTGTCCACTACCCTATTCGAATGAGATGCAAAGTTTAATGGCCGAACGCATTTCATTGGTATTACACCTTTTTTCGTCTCGGATCTTCATTCAAACAAAGTACATACCTGCAACACAAACTAAATCCAATGAGTCATCAGTTAGATTGTAAACAGTGCAGTTATAAGGTGCCTCTGGCCTAGTGGCAGGCAGTATGGTGTATACACACGGCGACAACTGCTGTCCCGCCAGGTTTGACGCGCGACAGAACAGCGTTCCGTAGTCTACATCGGATACTGGGGTAAATGTCAATACAGATTTGCCTTCTTTGGTTTGGACAGTGAATCGCTCCTGGAAAAGAAAAGTATTGTCAAGGACAAGGGCCACACTAGATCATACAGTGTAAATATTGTACTTAAATTGATTTATTGTGAACAGCATTTTCAAATATAGGGAATTTGAATCTGAATAACCATGTTGGTTTCAGAAAGGAAGAAAGGTTTTTATCAACTCAAGGTCCTGGTTGACAGTTTGCTAATAATCAATTATTTGGTTTACGTAACGACATACTACTATGTAAATGATAATTTAAATTAATTATTGTGGTGAGTTCCCCACATGTAAATGGAAATGCATACTTCATAATTATAATTGTATCATTCCATCTATCATACCACAGAAAACACTGACACCTTGTTAAAAGTTATCTTCTCAAAGCGGTACATGTGTAAAATTTGTTGTTTTTTGGGCGTAATGACTTCATAACTTCTAGAATTTGAAATTATTAGTTGTTTGCACGAGAAAATAGTTTTTTTAAACTAAAAAGTTCAAGTTATTGCTTGAATTTTATTGCCACAGAAACAGAAAAGCGGACAGATCGATAGTGATACCTTTGCATTTATAATATCATTGGAAATATACCTACCTAAGTTTTCATCCAAACGAAACTACTACTGAATGTAACGGGTTGGCTTAAAGTAATGAGAAATTGTCATTTTCGAAAACATAATAAAAATAGACAACAGCTAATGGTTTCTGGATTTTATAATGAAAAACTAGATAATACCTATCTTTGAAAACAAACCCTATAATATTTTATAAGGCTCCTTTTATTAACTTTTTGTTACATACTTCTGATCGTTCGCAACACTTTGGACAAGTTTCAAGTCGACTCTCTTTAATTACTTTTGAATTTTCGTTGTTAAATTTATTTAACCTCGAATATTTTCCCACCTATCGTAATATCATACCATTGTATATGAAATTGGCCACAAACCTTCGATTGATCGAGCCTTAGAGATATTAGAGGGTTGGCATCTTAAAGTAGTTCTGCCACGAGTACCTAAAATTAGTGAAACACGCTTTTGCATACATTTTTACAAAAACATGCAACTTTCCGATCGTCTCTAAAACTCCATCAATAGCAGATTTTTGGGCAATTGTTAATCAGTTAGCAGTGAACGATGGCATTTTATGGATAAGTAACTAATACCACAATACTACGAAATAATTAAAATTAATGGTAAAAAACAGTTCTTTGAATTGACTTAAATGTTGTCCAAAGTACGATGCGAACGGTTAGAAAACAGTTACAAGAAATCGAAGGTTGAACCGTATTTTTATTTTTTTGTATGTATGTTACCTCAGAACTCCTTCATTTCTGAACCGATTTGGAAAATTAATTTTTTGTTTGAATGTATATAGTCCCTAGTTGGTCTCGTTTTTGTAAAAACCCAGTTTTGATGAAGGGATCCATTAGGAATCCAGGTAACTCCTTAAATCTTATAGGCATACATATATCGGTTTTAGTATTTTCATCAACAAACCGAGCACTTTCATCCAAAACAGTACCATTTGATGAAGTGGAACTATGTACTGATGATGACCAGAACGGGACTTGAACAACGCATATTTAAATTTTGGCGATTTTGAAATTGAAATTGAAAATCTTTATTTCAGGTCTGTCGGCCCATATTTTGTTAGTTTACAGTTCTTAAAAATATATTAGTAAACACACATAAATTGTAAAATAAATTAATTAAAATTAAAATTATAAATAAATTAGCTTCAATTCAATAACATTTGATTAAAAATTACACATCTATTAAATTCCATTACTTTACATTCAAAATTTATAAGTCAATTAAATTATATCTAATTACATTAAAAATGTAAATACATTAAATTAAATTACATTAACAATATAAATTTTAAAAACACAATCACTTGACATATTGCCAAACCGATTCGACTTGCCCAACCCAGTGTTTTTGAATTGGACAGTCGAATCTGCCTGCAATCAATTTCAGAATGCTGTTGTGGCTATTTCTTACACGACTCCACATGGATGCAATTTTTTTGCGCATGATTGCATGGAAGTCGTCCGTTCGGGCCTCAGCAAACATGCCTGAGGCACTGCACCATCTTGGTAGCCCCAACAGCATTCTGAAAGCATTATTATATTGCACTCTTAGGGCATTATAAGCTCGTTTAGTATACTTGACCCACAGGCCGTTCGAGTAAAATGATTGGCTGTAGGCTTTAAATAGCGCAATTTTTACATCTGTAGAGCACTTCGCGAACCTGCGGGCCAGCATATTACTCCTCACTGATAATGCCCTACGCTCTCTTTCTATGTCTTGGTCATCACAGAGATCCTCAGTAAGTATGTGACCAAGATACTTAAAACTTTGCACAACTTGCAGGACAACCCCTCCAAGAGTAACGGGAGGTACAAAATATGGCTTAATTTTACCTGCTTTAAAGACCATCACCTCGCTCTTGGAGAAATTATACATCAAGCCGTGCGAGTGGGCGTAGTCCTCACACCTGCCTACTAACTGCCTCAGCGCCCCAATCGATGGGCTCAGCAGCACCATATCGTCGGCATAGCTCACGTTGTTGACACATAGGTCTTCAATATGGCATCCCGCATGCATGCTGCTGAGACCACCTATCAGGTCGTGCATATACCAATTAAACAGGGTTGGAGAAGTCAGTCCCCCCTGCCTAACTCCACATTCAAGCCGGTATTTCTCAGACACAGCCCCCGCCCACTTAACCTGATTTGCTTGGTTATTGTACCAATATTTTAAGATACTGATACAATTTGCTTGTATACCTGCCTTCTCTAGCTTTTTCCATAAAATATTATAATTAACCCGGTCGAAAGCTTTTGAAAGATCGAGGAAGCAGGCATAAACAGGAGTTTTCCTAGCCGTGTAGTACCCGACAGTATGCTTCAAACACGTAATGGCACTTTCAGTAGACAAACCTGCCCTGAAACCAAATTGGGCTTCATGAAAGTTTAGTTGCCTTTTAAGTATAGTGTTAAGCATACTGTCGAGAACCTTAGCTGTTGTAGTTGTAGCCAGAGAAATTGGGCGGTAATTACTCTTGTCTGATAGATCACCGTTTTTATTTTTAACTATGGGAATGACTACGGTTTTCATTAGGGCAGATGGTAAGTATGAGTGTCCAACACACAAGTTTAAAAGCATGGCGAGCACCCTGGGCAAGTGAGCACCAGCATACCTAAAATGTTCTATACTCAGGCCATCATGGCCCGGTGACTTTCCTCTCTGCATTTTACGTATGGCATTGTCAATGTCAGTACTTGAGAAGTATAAGTCTTGAGATTTAAGTCCTCTTCGTTATATTCGTCAAGCACAAGTAAGTTCTGAAGGAACACTTGTGTTAAGGTCTAGTTCTGATGATGGGTTCAATGAGGTCCAACTCCTAAAATCTTGATGGCTTCAGATCCAGTCCTTGAAACTTGAAACTTACCCGAAGTGCAGAAATGTTTAGTGACATGACAGTTTGGCCAAACAGATGAAGAAAAACTAAAAATGGAAAAATATAATTAATCTTTAAAAAGAAGTAAAACCGACTTCAAAAGGGATAAAATAAAATATTATCTCGTTTTATATGCGCTAGCAAACTGATACGTTTGAAGTCGGTGCCAAGCTAAATAGTTACAATACTGGTTCTTTTGTTCTTATCAAACTATACCAGGGTTGGCATTCGGTTTAACGGCAACTTGATGCTTTTAAGATTTGGCTTGACACCGACACCAAACGTATCAATTTGCTATAAAACGGGATAATATTTTATTTTATCCCTTTTAAAGTCGGTTTTACTTCTTTTAGGGTTCCGTACCTCAAAAGGAAAAAACGGAACCCTTATAGGATCACTCGTGCGTCTGTCTGTCTGTCTGTCTGTCCGTCTGTCACAGCCTATTTTCTCCGAAACTACTGGACCAATTAAGTTGAAATTTGGTACACATATGTAAGTTTGTGACCCAAAGATGGGCATGTAACGTAAACAAATTAATTTTAAACACGGGGGCCACTTTTGGGGGGTAAATGAGAAAAGTAAAAAATAAAGTTTGTGAAACTATATCGTGTTACATATCAAATGAAAAAGCTCATTGTGAGAATTTCAAATATATTTTCTTTTATAATTTTAAGATAAATAGTTTAGAAGTTATTCAAGAAAATAGGCAAAAAATTACCATTCCCCCCCTTTATCTCCGAAACTACTGGGTCAAAAAATTTGAAAAAATACACAAAATAGATCTTTACCTATTATAGATCACCAGAAAACCTATTAGACATGTGCAGTCAAGCGTGAGTTTACTTAGTTTTTGATCCGACCCCTACGGTTTTTTAAAGGCATTTCACATAAAAAATACATTGTTTAAATAGTGTAATGTACGGAACCCTTGGAACGCGAGTCCGACTCGCACTTGGCCGGTTTTTTAAAGATAAATTTTATATATTATTGTGTTTCCTTGTAATATTAAATATGGTCTAGTTTGTCATTATAAAATCCTGAAACCAATATCTATTGTCTTTATTTTTGTGTTTTCGACAATAAAAATTCTCATTCCCATTATACTGTCTGAGCATTCCGTCGCCGGTCTGAGCAAATAATGTATTCACAAAGATTATCCGTGAAACGAAAATCCTTGTAGGTTCTCTTCTTACAGAATTGTAGGCCTCCAGCGACGTGTATTAACCATTATCCCAAAATTCATATAAATACAGCTGCTCAAGGAAAAAGGGACAAAAATAAAGCGGTCTCATTTATGCTCTTAGCGACATTTCCGGACTTGCAGCTATTTGACGAAATTGTTCCATTTGATTAAACGTACAGATATTTGAATATTATGATTCAATATATTCTTTGTAATCATTGGTACGAACGATTTTTCAATAATCAGCCTGGAAATGAAGGCTCTCATGTTTACAATCGGGACCAGATAAAATATTATTACTTCTGGAGCCGACCCTCATCAAGTTCCAGGGAAAATGTAGGTCCCGATTTTTACTGATGAAATCGCAATAGTAAGTAAATAATGGCTTAGGATAGGTCACGTGTTGGGTTTATTTATTGTAAGTCTTTTTGTATGCGTTTAGCGATAAGTTAGGTTGCTTAAGTTTTTTAATATTATATTAGATAGATGTTTGTAGGAGCAAATAGCAACAATAGTAAAATGATTGGGACAAGTAAGTATTTAAAAAAAAATACAATTCTGCAAAAAGCGTTTTCATGAGTTGCTCATAAAGGTTAATATTTCACGCAAGTTTAGCGGGAGTAATAGGAAAAAGCTTTCCTATGTAGATAATGGCTTTTTTTTATTACCTATGAATAAGGCATATGAATCAAGACTTAATAAGTGAAACATATACTCGTAATTACTTAAAATCCAGCTATAAGTGAGTTTTACTTTAATCTTTTTCTTCTTTCCCCTAGACCGATAGTCCCATTTACTTGAGGTTTATTTAATAGCTTTAGATCGTAATTATATAGATCATAATTTTGTCCTTTTAGATAATTCTGTCTGTACCCTAAGTACCCGAGCAGCCGAGATGACATTATTTAACAAATTAATATATAAGGCGACCCTATAACAAGAGTTAACCCGCTTAACGCCACTTGCAGCATCCCACTAACCCGGAGTTAGCCGGATAACCGTTAACCCAGTGACAAATTGTACTGGTAACCATGGTAACTCCAGGTTTAACCGGTTAACCCCGGGTTAGTGAATGGTGCAAGTGGCCCTTGTGGCGCTTTAGAAAACCATTAGCTCTGAATGAATTGTGTTTTTAGCGCAAATGAAAATTATACATCAATAAAAAGTTTTTTTTTTTGCGTTAACACACTTGTAAGCTTGTTTTGATTCATAATTTTAAAACTTACACGGGACTTAATCGCGTACAAACTTACGTTTATTTATGGCCTGGCGTTTCGAACGTGACGTTACGTTCGTGGTCACAGGCAGACTGGCGAGGAATTGTATCAACATCTTCTTGCCGCGCGGGTTTTGCGAACTACCCGCACTTGATCTTGATTATTAACTTGTACGCTAGGGTTGTCACTTTGCCTACACACAACACACGACATCCGATGGTATGTGGTGGGATGTTTTTTCCCCCTTACATTTGCGAATTACTGGATTCCACGAAGACGAAATCACCTGTCCCTCATTTTGATTGAAATTTCGAAGTTTTCTAATTTCATCTATCTTCCTGCTGTAGTAAAGACGTTCCGTTGTTCTCTTGACGTCTTATTTTGATTATTAGCGATTTTGAGAGACGAGCAACGGGAGCCTTGTTCACCACTACGGGACTATGTAAAAGTTTATAAAGTTATATTTTCATTTTTAGTATAATAACTATTAACGACCCGTCGTGGCTTCGCACGGGTAAACCTTAATAAATTATATACATAAACCTTCCTCGAGAATTGCCCTATTGGTAGGTGAAAACCGCATGAAAATCCGTTCAGTAGTTTTCGAGTTTATCGCGAACATACAGCTGCCGTCAAATTTAGTGGTATTAAAACGCTGCAAGTCAAAAAACATAGTTTTGAGAAAACCGCATTTAGTTTAAACAGTTCTGCCTTTGAAGCAGAACTTATTATCTTGAAATTTAATCAATATATACCTAATAGTGCGTTATAATATAGCCGTCTAAAGAAAAAAAAATAGTGTTTAATTTTTCATTTTACTTAAATATTACCAAAACTCTATTGACCTATTATGGGAAACATGTCAGAAAATCTAATAATGCATAAAATGGATATACAATTAAAAATAAATTACGTAATTAGATTTTTTTATATAAAATTTTAATAAACGATATTGCGATCATTTTCCAGTGTTGGCCAAACGTTAATTGCAATTAACCATTAACCAGTACCAATTGAACCGTAAACCGTAACGAACGGTTACAGTTTACAGTTCAATTTGTACTGGTTAATGGTTAATTGGATTAACGTTTCGGCCAACACTGTCATTTTCTCAGTCTCTGGCCGCATTTTGCCATAGGATAGGGTAGGAAACAGTGGCTCGGAAAAAATAGCCGGGTACAGTGGCTCACTCAACCTAATTCTAATATTGGGGCAACTGAGCCCCTGTTTCCTAACCTACCCTATTCTATTCTCTAAATTTAACAATATCATAATGCAAGCAGAACGCTGCAGGTAGCACTTACAGCGTTCTGCTTTACCCAATGTCATCAATATATCATCATGGATTTGAAATAAAAACGCGTTAACTCTTGTTACAATGTTTTGGTTATGCTCAGACTATAATTGCCGCGTTTTGACAGTTTCCTACAGACTTAATTAAAAGAAATATCGAAAATCTGGAAAAAGGGGATGGTAGAAGAACATGACAGGAATCATTTGATCCAAGGTTAGTTGCAGCGTTTTACCATTTAACGGCAGACAGACACAGACATACATACAGACGCGGCGGGGGACTTTGTTTAATAATATGTATAGATATGTACCATACTTACTGGATCGACTTTTATAAAGCCAGCGGAGTTGTTCAATGTCCACTCGAAAGTAGCGGGGGCAGGGTAAGCGTCAACCTCACACACGACGCTCGATGGCTCTTGAAGGGCCGCTCCGATCATCTTTATTTCTCTCTTGCGACACAAAGGCCTGTCTGAGGGGCAAATAATAATAAAAAATATAATAAGCGCCACATGCACCATCCCACTAACCCGGGGTTAACCGGTTAAACCGTTAACTCAGTGGCAAATTGTACTGGTAACCATGGTAAGTCTTCTTCTCTTGACTGGTTAACCCCGGGTTAGTGGAATGGTGCAATTGAGCCTAAAAGTTTACAGAACCATTATATTGTCAACAGACGGACACTTTTCAACCTAAATGGATATTGGTAGTGTTTATTAAGTAGATACCTAGTAGGTGTTGCTTTATGAAAATTGACAGGTTTTTCTAACATGCAAAAATATTCTGATCTTCTAAGGCCCACTTGCACCATCCCACTAACCCGGCGTTAACCGATTAAAACTGGAGTTACCATGGTTACCAGTACAATTTGACACTGGGTTAACGGTTTAAGCGCTTAACCCCGGGTTAAGGGGATGGTGCAAGTGGGTCTAACAGACTATTTTCAAATGGACGTGCTTAGCGTCCGCAAGCTTGCTATCATTAGGTTGACTATGACAATGCACCGTGAATTAGTCAAGTAAGGATATGGAACTTCTTATAGTAAGCGTGTTTTTCAGTTACCTGTCCCCAGAGCAAAGACATTCAAATTAGTATTGTTTTCAATCTGACTCCACAAGACAGGCATAGCCTAATGTGGCAGTCATAGGTATAAAAAACAAACAAAAAAAATGAATAAACAGGCATTCAGTTTTTTTATTAGGGGAGTATTTAGATCAAAGCTCTTAATAGAATGGACTTACTAACACATCAGCTAATGATGTGATAAATTTTAGCAGTTTTTTAATGTTGACTGAAGAGTAAATAAGCTGAAGTATTTCCATTCAGTTACATGTTTAACATTTTAAGTAAATGGTCGCCAATTTAAAAACTAAATATTTACTCAGTGATACCTTAGTGGCAAGCATCTATCTATATGTATTTAATTATCGGAAAAGGGGAAGAACATATTATAGAACGATTGACATTCAAGTAAGTACCTACACTTCAGGAAGAGAGTCAGGTCTATTTACGTTTGGTATTCCCCGACGAGGTACACGTAAGTGAAGAATCTGATTATTATTTCAATAGGATCTCTCAAACCCTTTTGACATTGTACACGGTGTATTTATTGAATTCTGTTAACTTCGGCGTACATGGCGTTTACTTTTATTATTAATACCGCATATAGCGTTGTTGTAACACAGGCATTGTATACATATAACCACAGTCCAGATATAGTTCTAGATAGTACTTGCGTTTAGTAGCAAATGCATGGTCTCGTGCTTAACATTTAAATTTAATTTAGGTACTTTAATTTATTTCTTTAATCTATTGTTATTATTCTTGTTAATAATCTGACATTGTAAGATTTAATACTGTATTGTCCAATGTCCATAATATATTATTAATTGTAAATGTATTAATAATAAGTGTTAATCTTATCTCTAAAATGTTTTGACTTGTAATATTCTGTGCACATACGAAATAAATGAATATAAATAACAATAACCAATATTGTAATCAGGTCCTTAGAAAAGTGTACACGTAGTAAGGGCCTTATAAGTTAAAAGTAAATGATTGATTATCTTCTTAAGTTAACTTAATTTAAGCTCAGAAATGTAGCCTTGAAATTAATGGCGTTCAAAAACACGGCGTATTTGGATTATCGACAGATACATTACTTTATTTGGTTATTGTAAATAATGAAATACGGTAAAGATGCTCATTTCAAGAACATATTGTTTGCATTAAATTTAATAAAGTCGCTGATACCTAACATCGCTTTATAAAACTCTTACTTTATTTTCTATATTGTAAAATAGGTACTTTTTCTCAGAAATGCGTGCAAATATTGTTCTAAGCTTCGTAATAATAGGCAGCGATATTATTGTATTGTAAGCCCTTACACAAGGCGCACCGACAATGGATTTTCATACATCTTTGACGGCTTAAAAGGTCACGGCAAAGTTTAGTGATCTTGAAGCTCATAATGTATTTACTTTATCACACTCGCTTTATTTTTGGGCCTTTGTACTAATATGTGATAAATCATATTGAGTATTTAGGTAGTTTAATCTACAGTTTATAAAAATTATGGCAGGTAATAGGGTAAAGGCACCAGTGCTCAGCCATGCACCAGTGGTCAGCCTTTCTTACTTATTTTTGGCTGCAATTATCAAACCTTTTCTACTTTTCATGTCAAAAGTAGGTGATATTATAGATTGATAAACTATTAATTGAAAAATAGTTTAATTTAAAAAAAATGTCTAGCATGAACCACAACACTACTTCAAATAAGTGCTGTCTTCTGACTTGAAGGATCATGATTGTGATATGCGCCATTTTTTTTGGAGTGTCACATGGTATTTTGATAAGTCGTTAACAGCCGAATTATGATATCTTGTTAAAAGAATGTGGACTGTATCACATGATTAATATTTATTCTATCTGAAAATAGTAAAAAATGAATATAAATCCATATAAAAGTAACATTTTAATGCGGCTGACTAATGGGAATTACTTTTTTGTACGAAATCCAATAGTCAGCTTCCCTTGGCTGACTACTGGGTTTATGGCAGTAATTTTGAAAAGGTCGTAAACCCAGAAGTCAGCCGGGGGAGGCTGACCATAGGAATCAGAACTTTTTTTTTATTTTCAAATTAAATCTAAGTTGTTAAGCCAAGCCCCTTTAAATATTTACATTATTATGACTTTATTTGATTGAAATAAGTAACTACCCAGTAGTCAGCCTGTGGCTGACCATTGGACACTGACATCGCGGAACTCAGAACCCACTAATCAGCCGTTAAAATGGGATGGCTGGGCACTGGGTACTTAAAGGCTGTCTATTGGTACACAGGGGGCTGATTACTGGCAAAAACGCACTTTCATTATATTTAATGAAATATTTCTAAAAGCAACGTTTAAAAACGTTATATTCCTTACAAAACTTAAACTATATGAAATTCTTGAACGGTAAAAACTTTAATAATTCTTATAGGTCAATTAGTAAGCAAATCAAACGATTTTGAACATAAAAATTTCGTAAAACGGCTGACTACTGGTGCCATAACCCTATCACTAGTCATGGCGTTAAATTAGTAAATATTGTTCTTAAATCATTGTTAATTGCTTTGGACACAGTGAGTAATACTGTTTCTACTCGTCGATGGCGATTATCATTTAAAGAAGATTGCACTGCAATTTCGATAGAACAACAACAACAAAACAAGTGCGAGAAGGCACGCACACCGAGGGTTTCGTACTTTTTAGTATTTGTTGTTATAGCGGAAACAGAAACACATCACCTGTGAAAATTTCACCTGTCTAGCTTTCACGGTTCATGAGATACAGCAGGGTGACAGACAGACGGACAGTAAAGTAGTAGTAATAGGGTCCCGTTTTTACCCTTTGGGTACGGAACCCTAAAAACCAACAAATTTCTAGAACATAATGAAGATCATCGATATTTACTACAGTGAGAACTGATCGCGTTCAAAATCATTATTGTACCTTTTTAGCAAACTGGAAGTTATATGAAAATCCATTATTGTGTTATTTATTTTACCTTTTAAAACATACAAAAAAAAACTATTTTAAAGGCCGCGTCTGTGAGTTTCGGAACAGCTGTCATTTCAAACTATAGAATAAAGATTAGAGGTAGATACTTAAATAGGGAGATCAAAGATGTTACATTTCTCCTTCTTACGAGGCCGTTGTGTACGATCGTGCAAATACTGCGTAATAAGATCAAACACAACTTTTTTGTGATGTAGTGTTTCATGGTGACTCCTGGCAGGATGCTTATGAAGTAGCTACAGCAGGGTTATAACGACTATCCGCTTGGCTAAGCCAGAATCTTTTAACCCTTAATGCTGACAAATCAAAATTCATCGGATTTCACAAAACAGCGGCATCCAGCCCATCATCCGCCCTCTCACGTTTGAAAGTCCACTGTCACACTTGCATAGTCCCGCCGTACCCTCAATCTTCTGCTTGTTCATGTAACTACATTAATGAACCAACTCACTTAAATATTTAGGCGTAATTATTGACGAAAACCTTAATTTCAAAAACCATGTAAACTCGTCTACACTTTTAAACTTTTACGTGAGTCTGCAACTGGTCATATACTTAAAGTTGTGTACTTAGCCCTCTGTCAATCAATTTTAAATTATTGTATACTTGCTTGGGGAGGCTCTGGTAAATCGTTTATGATAATGTTGGAGCGCGCACAAAGAGCGATTCTGAAGGTCTGTTTGGGGCGACCACGACGTTATCCAACAGCTGAACTCTTCCAAGAAGCCCAAGTTCTGAGTGTTCGCAAATTGTTTTTGCTGCGTGTTACTTTATATGCTCATATTATTGCCAGTCGTCTGCCGGAACATCAAACGCTCACTTCAAGAAGAGTTTACAGTATCCCTAAACCCCGTGTCATCACTTCTTTTGCTCAGCGCTTCTCGGTATTTCTCTTCCCGCACGTTTATAATAAAGTAGTTAAAATTTGTGACATTAGGCATTGTAACGTAAATGAGGCAAAAATTCGTATACTAAACCTGCTAAAGACCAGGAACTACGAGGAATCAGAAGCAATTCTGAAACCTTCCCACGAGATTCCTAACGCGCGAACACAATTAATACATTACACTTTTAGATTTCACACACACACATTTCACTTCCTCCTCAAAACACACATAAGTTCACACTTCACACTCCTCTTTTTTTCTTATCCTTATGTTTAATAATACTTTTGGTTTACTATAACTCGTGATGACCTTGAGCCCCGCGGTACAGGCCATGTCTAGTGCGGGGTTCACTGCAATGTGCCTATGAAATTGTATTTATTGTTAAATAAAGATAATCTAATTTAATTTTAATTTTATATTTTTTAAGGATCTCACGAACGACGTGCAAATATACAAAAAAATACTTGCACTATTATATATTGCACTATTGCATTGTCTTCATTGGATGGGAATTCGCACGTGGCTCCACTACACTACACTTTTCTAAGGACCTGATTACATTATTGATGTGTTATTCATATTCATTAATTTCGTATATGCACAGATATACACGACAAAACATTTTATAGATAAGATTAACACTTATTAATAATAAATTTACAATTAATAATAATATGGACAGCAGTGTGCGAGCGAGCGCGGCGTAACTATACGATCACAGCGCTCTCTCGCTTTGTGCCTTAAACATTTAAAGAGTAGGTAACTGTATTTGACGTTTTTCATGTACCTAAAGGGGTTTACTGATGTTTCGGCGAAAATTACTTGACAAACTTTCAGTTCCCAAACTATTTATCCCATATTTTTAGTTAGGCGAAATTTTAGGTTTAAGGTTTCCTGTAAAGATACATTAAGAAAATTAGGCTTTAAAGTCCGTTTATTTTATGATAGGAAAGACACATTACCTTAACTCATACTAAGAAACTTTTTGACCCATGTATGCCCCATTCCCGTAATACACTCAAGACACCTTATGAATAATGAAAGCCTATTATGTTATAAAAATTGACGCCGTCAATGTAACGCAACGAAGCTTTCTCGATCGATTGAGTTCTTTCGTTAATATTATATTGTACCTTGTAATATTATTTGGCGTTTGTGATTTAACAATAGCTTTACTTATGTCAATTGACATGCCAATTAGACTTTTTATTTGGCGGTTTGTGATTTAACAATCGCTTTATTTATGTCAATCGACATGCCAATTAGACCTTTTAGGTACTTACTGCGTCAACTGCGTGTTGCGATTGAAAATGGTTTAATAATGCGCAAGTAAACTTACAAACAACTTGCATATGTAGTACCGGCGACTTGCCGTCGCCTTCGACATTGGATGCGGTGCAAGTGTACTTGCCGGCCTGGTGTCGGGACACGTTGCGGAGCGCAAGGTTCGTGTTGTGCGTTATGACTCCGCTAGCTGCGTTGTGTTGTAGTAACGTTCCCTGTGTAAATAACATTTGATATGGGTATTATCCAAATTTTCCCTAGTTAAAACTAGTTTACAGTACACTACAAATGAAAAGACGGGACTAACTACCTTTAAACTATATAGCGGCCGCTAAATGTACGAAAACGTAAGGTTAGCGGTGAATAATACGAAAAGCGTTATTCAGGAGATACGTTTGGTAGTTACATTTTGAAAATACTGTTGCAAAAGCAAATAATTCACGCAATCACATATTATTTCTGAATTCAATTCCTTCAATGACACTTGACATCATTCCAATTTTCGTATCACTTTCGATATTTGACAGGCAATTTTAACTATAAAACTCCCGTGAGACTCAAACATATTAAATTACAGACAGGCAATTTGATATTTGTACATTATAGACATGTGCTTATAATAACCTGCCTCAAACACGCTTTGGCGCAGCGGTGCAAAAAGAAGCCCTACTCAAACTTTACAAATACCTCGATTATTATGCATCATGATAAATTCTAATTTATAGTAAATAAGATTAGAATTACACTACAGGGTGAAATATTAATAACTAACTTATACCCTGCGTAGTATTTAACTTTATAGGTCATAACTGAACAACTTTTATTATGGGATCAATGCCGAAATCGCGAAAAAAATTGGCTGTTTCATACATTCCGGCTGATGTGATGCCGCTGATTTCTATGGGACAGCCAAATTTTTTTCGCGAAAGCGGCATTAGTCCTATAATAAAATGTTGTTCAGTATGACCTATAAAGTCACTACACAGAGTATGGACAGTGATTAAATTTCACCCTGTATAACGTAACTATTACGTATTATAACTGTTCGGTGTACTCCTCAATTAAGCTCTTCTGATGTAGAATGAAGGAACTCCAGGATAGTACTAATCTTCTTTTAATTAACTTAACAACTAATAGGTACAAGTAACGTTTAGGTACTCGATATATCTATATAAAATAATTGATATGTGTAGACGCTTCGGCTGTACGGTGCAGTCTAAAATGTAGGTACGCGGAACGGGGAGCCGTGACGTATGCGTGTGACGTCATGTGCCGTCAACTGGTCTTCGCTGGTACTTATGTTGCGCCAACATCCTCCCGCCTCTTAAAGCCTTGGCTTTAAGCCTTGTCCTCATCTAGGAAGGGGCATATCCTATTGATGGCTCGTCGAATCGTGCCCTTTGCGGTGAGTATATCTGCGACTCGACTTGCCCCATCGCTTCCAGGATACACTGCCTGTATTCGTCCCAATGGCCATTTCAGTGGTGATGTCGCCTCGTCTTTTATCAGGACCATTTGACCGGGCTTGATGTCGGGGCGTCGCTGCTGCCATCGGGTGCGCTGCTGCAATTCGCAGATATATTCTTGACTCCATCTCGACCAAAAGTGTTGCCTTGCCTGCTCAATCTTTGCGTATCTATGAAGCCGATTTGGATTAACATCTTGCAAATCAGGTGCCGGTAGCGAGACAAGGGGTCTTCCAATGAGAAAATGCCCTGGGGTGAGAGGTACTAAATCGGTTGGAGAGGATGACATGGGACAGAGGGGCCTAGAATTAAGGACGGCCTCAATCTGTGCGAACAATGATGTCAATTCTTGGAAAGTTAAGTGAGTATTGCCTACCACCCTTTTTATATGAAATTTCGCAGACCGGACAGCTGCTTCGTAAAGGCCTCCAAAATTTGGAGCGTACGCAGGTGAAAAATGAAACACTATCTTATCGTCTACAAATGCATCTGACACAGAACTGGAGGCAGCATTGAGAAACTCGCCTATCGCGCGACTGGCGCCTACGAAGTTTCTCCCATTGTCGCAAAATATCTCTCGAGGCATTCCTCGTCGAGATATGAAGCGACGCAATGCTAAAATAAAATCTTCTGTGCTCAGAGAACTTACAAGTTCGAGATGAACTGCCTTAATCTTAAAATCTATGAAAACACATAGGTAACTCTTACTGAGTTTCGCACCACGACCTTTTCTGTCACTCACAAGAAATGGACCGGCAAAATCAGTACCTACCACCTCAAATGCATGTCCAGGTGTTACCCGCTGAGCTGGCAAGTTTCCCATGATTTGCTGGGCTACTTCTCCTTTCATTCTTTTGCAACGAGTGCAATTATTGTAAGTACGTCTAGCAAGTACTCTGCCATTTAAAGGCCAATAGTGTTCGCGAATGACTGACAGAAGAAGTTGTGGCGGTGCGTGTAACAGTTTGACGTGGAAATATCGAAATAACAATTGAGTAAACTGATGTTTACCATCCAAAAGTATAGGGTGTTTTTTGTCGAAATCATAATCAGAGTTATCTAATCTTCCCCCTACTCGAATTAATCCTGAGTCATCGACAAAAGGAGTTAATTTACCTGATCCAACAATAGACCTTTGATTGCTTTCATAGTTAGGAAAGCTTTCTTTTTGTGACAAATAAGCTAACTTGGACTCTGCTTGTTCAAGCTCGTCCACAGTTAATGATCTGTTAGCTTCACAATTTTGTTTACGCCGCAAGCTATTGATAAATCGACACATGTACGCGAATATCCTTCTAAGTTTAACAAAACTGGAATAATTTGACATGTCGATAATCGGTACTGTCGGTTTTTCAACTCTTGCCGCATATACCCGTAACTCAGGTAAGCTCTTTTCTATCGCTTCAGTTTGCTCTGGCCACTGATCAATTGTATCCTGCAGGAATGCAGGTCCCTCCCACCACAGTGACAACGACTGTAGCTCGTCTGGAAACACGCCTCGTGAGGCAAGGTCACTCGGGTTTTGTGCGGAAGGGACATACATCCATGCAGCATTCGAACACTTATCATTTATCTCTGCGACCCGATGCGACACAAAAGTACACAGCTTGTTTGCAGGAATGCGCAACCAACCCAAGACGATTTTACTGTCTGACCAAAAATATCTGTTTGCGATATTACAGCGTAAAGCTTGCACAACCTTTTCACACAGACGCGAAACTAGTAAGGACGCACAAAGCTCCAATCTTGGGATAGTCGTCGGCTTCAAAGGTGCGACCTTTGTCTTAGCGCACAAAAGTCGAACCGTACAATTTCCTAACCCATCTATTGATCTTAAATAAATACATCCTGCATATGCCTTTAAAGAGGCATCCGAAAATGCATGGATTTGAATTTCAACTGTATTTCTACAGCTGGCGTGGCGTGGAATGCTTATTTCCTTTAAGTAATTAATATTGTTGACAAATCTGGTCCAGATACAGTTCGGCGCCTGGAGTATTTCTTGATCCCAGTCCAATTTCTGTGACCACAATGATTGCAAAAAGATTTTGCATAGAATAACGCATACACTCAACAGTCCTAAGGGATCAAATATACTTGAAGCTACAGATAGGACGGCCCTTTTAGTGTATTTTACATGGTTATCTAACATTTGCAACTTCGAACATTTTATTAATATGCTGTCAGCATTTGGGTTCCACTCCACGCCTAGCGTGTTACTTTGACTTGATATTTTCAAGTTATCCTGTTCAGAACTATTTGTCTCCATTACTTCACAAATAAATTGCTCAGAATTGCTTTTCAACTTCCTCAAATTAAAATGAGCTGAACTCAATGTTTTGTTGACCCCTTGATAAAGACTTAGTAATTGTCCTTCATCATCCGTACCAGTTATCAAATCGTCTATGTAAAAATCATGGACAATCACCTCCTTTATCAAAGGATCATTGCATTCGTAGCCCAGTTGGGCTAGGCATCTCGTGCTTAGGAACGGCGCACTTGACGTGCCATACGTCAAAGTATTCAGGGCTAGATACTTCATGCGCTCGCCTTCATTTTCACGCCATAATATCATTTGAAGGTGTCTCTGTGAAGGTTCCACGATTACTTGCCGATACATTTTTTCTATATCTCCTGTGAATATGAAAGCGTGTTGACGAAATCGTATTAGAATAGAAAAAATGTCGTCTGGAATCGCGGCACCCACCATGAGAATGTCATTGAGCGAGTAGCCTGTATCAGTCCGAGCTGAAGCGTCGAAAACTACGCGACACTTCGTAGATTCACTTTGCTCCTTTAAAATTGGGTGGTGGGGCAGAAAATTGGCCCTTTCAGGCTTCTTGCTCTCTGATAAGTGGTTCAACTGTGCATATTCCTTAATAAAGTCTACATATTGCGATTTTACATCAGGCTGCCTTCTAAACCGGTGCTCCAAAGAATCAAACCGTTTCCTTGCTATTCTATATGAGTCCCCCAGAACATCTGGTTGATTTTTCAAGGGCAGCGTGACGCAAAATCTGCCATCAGCTAAGCGTCGTGTGTTTTGCTTGAAATGTTCTTCGCACGCCTCCTCTTCTGGGGACAACACTGGTGCAGCTGGCACTTCCTCCAACTCCCAAAACTTACTTAGCTGATCGCGTATTTCCCTACTGAAACCACAATGCTCAGTTTTTGTTTTACTACTCTCAGCAGTTAACATTGTTTTTCCTACCACTAACCAACCAAATATGGAATTTTGCAATATAGGCTTATTGCGACCAAGCTTAATTTGTCCATTGCGGATTAAGTCCCAAAATATCGCACCGCCTACCAGTATGTCTATTTCTGCAGGCTTGTACCAGCCTGGGTCTGCTAATGTGATATTTTGAGGGATTTCAATATCTGAGATATCCACTTCCTCTGACGGTAAGGGTTTCATTATCTGAGAGAGAATGTAGGCATCAACTCGCGCACAAGGACCCTTAACACTACGATTACGCGCTTGAATAGTTACCGCGCAGTGCTTTTTGACATCAAACGAAATATCTTTAATACCCGTAATGTTGACGTCTGTATCCTCACCCTGCATGCCTAACTTCTCCACCAGCGCCTCAGATATAAAATTAGATTGTGAACCACAATCAAGATAACAACGAGCCTCATGCATTGCATTTGTTTTTTCGTTTCTAACTAAAATAACTGCAGTGGACATCAAGACCTCACTATCGCCGCAGACTGATAACGATATGGGCGCACACACAGCATACTCCTTCTCACCTCCGTCCTTCTGCTTATCCGACGTCATAGTTTTGTGTAGAAGAGTGTTGTGTTTACGCTTACAAATAGCACAAGGACTTGCCTTACATTGGTGTGCAAAATGCCCACCTCGGAAACAGTTAATACACACTTTTAAAGTTTTTATCAATGCATTTCGCTCATCAACTGACATTTGATTTAATTTTTCGCAGTTATAAATAACATGATCACCGTTACATACACGACATACTCGCGCGTTATTTATGTTTGAGTTGCTCGATGTGTTGGAATCGCTCGCCGCGGCAACAAATGATTTTTGCACTTTATCCATTCGCTTATAAACTTGCTTATTCTGAGCTTTCTCACTAGTGGTTGTCGCCGAAATCATTTCCAACACATCGGCCCTCTGACGTAAAAACTCATAAAAATTATCCAGAGTAGGATTTTCCGCTAAGCTATTTCTATACTCTTCCCACTTCGTGCAAGTGGCAGTATCCAGTTTACTTGCGAACATAAATATAATAAGTGTGTCCCAGTTATCTGTTTTTTCACCTAAACTATTTAAAGCCCTCAAATGTTTCGAAACATGATCAATTAGAAAACGCAAAGACTTATCAGACTCCCTTCCTAGCAAAGACACATCAAAAAGTGATTTAAGGTGAGTATGAATTAGCTGGCGCTTGTTATCAAATCTATCGCAAACTAGTTTCCAAGCCACGGTATAGTTAGCCGCCGATATTTCTAACGATTGGATAACAGACGCTGCGCTTCCTAATAAGGATGCTTTTAAATATTGAAACTTACAAATATCACTGAGATTATCATTGTTGTGAACAATTGATATGTAAACATCGCGAAACTCTAACCATTTGTTGGTAGAACCATCAAAGCTAGGCAGACGTATCGTTGGTAGCCGTACACCACCCGCGTCCGTCCCACTACGGGACGAGCGCGCGTCGTCGTCCGGGCCCCCATCCAGCGAGGAGCGAGGCTCATTAGCCGCGATCAATTCCTGCGCCTGACTAATTGCACAAAAGAATAACTTTTCTGTATTTTCCCGCTCACTAAAATCCGGCTCGCTAGCTGGTTGTCCGTCCGTTTTAACCTTGGATTCACCCACTTCAATGTTTGTCTGGATCTTATCATATTCCTCAAACAACAAATCCAGTTTACGCAATCTTAATTTAATTTCATTTAAATTTGCCTTAGATACCTGTTTTAATTTCCTAAACTCTTCTAAATAGTTCCTAAATGTTGTTAATCGACCCTTAATCGATGCTCTTTTCGCCTTCAATTCTGTGTCAGACATGTTGTAAACTAATTACGAATATAGGTCAAGCGGTTAAATAAATAGTGCAATAAATACATGTTAGGTACGATTGCCTTATAAAAGAAACAGCTGTACGTCTCACCGGCTGATAACCAGGACAATAGATCTCGGCGCAGGCGACTTGGGGGCCGGCGCGGGCGCACGGGGCGGGGATCCTGGAATATTCGGCCGTAATACTATAATTTACGTACATAAACCTATATGCAATAGCTAAATGCGATAAGAGATGCGATACAGTTAAGGATTGTACGATTATCAACTTTAATTTCAAAAATAAATGCAATATTTAAGTACAAAGAAAATGTAGGTACCTATGCCTCGATAACGGTAAACGGCTGATGCAATTACAAATCGTAATAGTTATTTGTAATTTTAAAGATCTATATATTATGTTTATTTCAGACCAGATAGCAACGTGAATAAGGAAAATATGCAACTAAATGTGGTTTAACGTTAAAGTAATGATAATTTTTTGTTACTAAGTGCTATTATCGACGCGTTCAAATATGCTTTATCTGGATTAATTATTATATAACTATATAGAAATGAGATCTGCTCGCACAAACGAAACTTTACAGGGCTAACACAATAAACTAGGTAGGATAAGGAACGGGCTAACCTCCCTTTTGTTCTAGAAGTCGGCTTCCGCGCACACCAATTTGATCCTTGGCACTTAGGTATCACACTTTCTGGTAGGTATTCCACTCCGCCTCCTCTAGATCCCGGTGGTAATAAAGCAGCTCCGTTCTTCTCCCGTAAATTCTTGGTAAGTAGATTGCAGATTCGTGCTATGCGTCCACATAGCAAGAGTAAGACGGTCGCCAAAATGTTCGGTGTACTCCTCAATTAAGCTCTTCTGATGTAGAATGAAGGAACTCCAGGATAGTACTAATCTTCTTTTAATTAACTTAACAACTAATAGGTACAAGTAACGTTTAGGTACTCGATATATCTATATAAAATAATTGATATGTGTAGACGCTTCGGCTGTACGGTGCAGTCTAAAATGTAGGTACGCGGAACGGGGAGCCGTGACGTATGCGTGTGACGTCATGTGCCGTCAACTGGTCTTCGCTGGTACTTATGTTGCGCCAACAATAACTATTGCCTAATCCTTTTGAATTATTGCCACTAACGCCGGCACAGTTGAAACCGAGCGAACGTTCAGTTATTAAATACATTCTGGATAACAACTGCATTATGATCATAACGATTTCAATAAATAAATAAATAAAAGTATTCATAAAAAAACCAGACTTGAAAATAAACACGTTAAGTTTTTTAATGACTATCTACTAAGCTTGGCCTTTTTGTATTCATTCAGACGATTGAGTTGAATGCTTTTCATGCCACGCAATTTAAATTGGTATGAAATGCGTTCGTAGAGGCTACATTCAAATAGTAAGTTACCGGACCGGACGGAATAACTGGACAGGAGGCATGTGCCGAGCCCCAGCCAATACGTAGGTAAAAGGTTAATGAAATATATATATTGTATAAGCTGTTGCCCGCTACTTCGTACGCGTGGATTTGTATGTTGGTGGTTATTTATTCTACATGAGCATAAAACATTAAGGGGATCCCATGCCGCAATGACCTTCGATCTGGATCCCTTAGTTTTCTAATTTTTTTTGTAGCTTATCATATTAACAGCAACGGGTTTAAGCAATATAGTATCCCATATTTACTTCAAATTTCATTGTTTTCGAGATATTTGGCTTCAAAGTTAAACAATTTTAAGCCAAAAAACCAGTTTTCTGGATATAACTTTTGTGTTAATTAGTTAAAAATTAAAACCTTAGACAAATTATTAGAGACGTCAAAGACAAATCCAAATATGTAGATTTCGTATATGTAAGATCTTTCACAGCAATCGAGATACGACAAAAGTGTTTTTTAGACAATGTAAAAAACATAAATAAATAAATATTGATTTCTTTCAAAATCCGGTAGACAAAAATGGAGATAAAAGATTGAATAACCGATAGCCGTTTATATTATAATTCTACATGTAGTGCAAAAGTAGGAGATACGATTCAAAACTGGTCAAAAATCGATGAAAACCTCGGGTAGCCCTTATGCAGCAAAAGAAAGCAGTAGGGACGTCTAATCATATATTAATAATTATATAATTATACAGGTTGGCTAAAAAATAAGTGTATTCCCGTTGCCAGGGAGGTTTTGGGTTTATACTGAGCAACTTTTATTATGGGATCAACCCCGAAATCGCGAAAAAAAATTTAGCTGTCTCATACATTTTGGCTGGTCTATTTTCAATGAGAAATTTTTTAATTTTTTTTCGGCTAATCGTGGTTGGTCCCATAGTAAAAGTTGCTCAGTATAATCCCAAAGCCTCCCTGGCAACGGGAATGCACTTATTTTTTTGCCACCGTGTATAAAGCTTGAGATTTGTCTGTTCCAAACTACGAAGTTTCAGGCCACTAACTGAAAAGTAATGTTCTAATCCCTCTCGACCGCCTTAGAAGATTTTCAAGTCAACTATGTATTGTATTTAAAAATGATCGCTCTCGATGCAAACTTTCAACCCCTTTTTTTGACAACTTAGGGGAAGCCTTTTGGACCCGGGTATGTCCTTAAACTACGTCCAACAAGAGAGGTAGGGCACAGCGTTATGTCATCACGCTTGAATTTGGAGCAGCCCAACTGGAGAAGTACCTCCACCTTACAGAAGACCACAGCCATAATAGCACTGCTGCCTACTTTGTAGGCATGTAGTGTTGTGTTCCTGATGGTGAGTAAGGTTCCCAGATAGCTCCAACCCCCAAGCCCCCCCTTTCTAATGATGATGGCGCAGTTAAAGAGGTTACCCCAGGAGGGTACCAGTTGCTGCACTAGCGCTGGAGAACCCCTCACTGGGCTTCCATGCTCAGGTAACATTTTGCCTGAGCGTGGACGCCGAGGCCGCCCCGTTTCGTACTCTGGGGGGGGCAAAACCGCGCTCATCCATCTGTCATCTGCCCGAGGCAAGAGCAAAGCAACTTCGGCACCCCTTGCCACGCTGGCCGTGGACTTCTGCAACATCAGGGGTTTACATTCCAACCTTAATGCTGTCCACCTACACCTCGAGACAGCAAAGCCGGCCTTGCTCTTTTTGACCGAGACGCAGATAGCGTCTCCGGCGGACACATCTTACCTCTCCTACCCTGGGTACGGACTGGAACACTCCTTTTCGCCTAGGGCTGGGGTGTGCGTGTACGTTAGAGACGATATCAGTTTTCGTCGCCTCAACAATCTTGAAGGTAGGGACCTCTCCACCTTATGGCTGCGTATAGACAACGATCACCATCCCCGTGTCTATTCGTGCCTATATAGGTCCCATAGCGGTGATGCCGAAACTGACCGACTCATTGAGCAGATCCAAACGGCTGCAGACTCTGTGCAGCAGCAGATCCCTTCCGCTGAGATCATTGTACTTGGTGATTTTAATGCCCACAACGCCGAATGGCTCGGCTCTAGCAAGACTGATCATGCGGGCAGATCTGTTTATAACTTTGCTCTGGCATATGGCTTGACACAATTGGTTACTGCGCCTACGCGAATCCCAGATGTGGAAGGCCATGAACCTTCCCTGTTGGACCTTCTGCTGACCTCTCATCCGGTTGACTACAATGTATTCGTTGAAGCCCCACTCGGTTCCTCGGATCATTGCTTGATCCGGAGTACGGTGCCACTCGCGTACCCGCCGCGTCGGCGAGTTGCTTGTGGCCGCCGTGTGTGGCACTATAGGTCAGCAGATTGGGACGGGATGCGGTCCTTCTTTGCATCCTACCCTTGGAGGCAGGTTTGCTTCACGCCGGATGATCCCAACGTCGTTGCTGATTCTGTTGCTGACGTGGTGCTGCAGGGAATGGAGCTTTTCATTCCGTCCTCTGTGGTCCCTGTTGGTGGCAAATCCCAACCTTGGTTTGGTCGTTTCTGCAAAGAGGCCTCTCGCCGAAAGCAGGAATGTTACCAGGCCTGGGTAGACGCAGCGGCAGTACGGGATGTAAAGACTAGCGCATTAAAAAAGAAGTTTAACTTTGCCTCCAGGTCCTTCAAAAGAGTTATTGCCAGAGCAAAGTCGCTGCACATTGGTAGAATTGGCGAGAAATTAGAGCGCCTCCCGTCGGGAACTCGTGCGTTCTGGTCTCTTGCCAAAGCTATCCAGGGGAATTTCTGCACGCCATCTTTTCCACCTCTGCACACGGAGAATGATTCATTGGCCCACGACGCAAAAGACAAAGCCGATCTTCTGGGCAAACTCTTTGCGTCCAACTCGACTTTGGATGACGGGGGAAACGCGCCGCCGACCATACCGCGGTGCGAGAGCTATATGCCGGATGTCCGGTTCAAACAAAGCTCGGTGCGCAAAGCACTTCTTTCCCTCGACACTCATAAGTCGAGTGGGCCCGATGGAATCCCTGCGGTTGTGCTGAAGATGTGTGCTCCCGAGTTGGCACCGGTCTTAACGCGTCTTTTTCGGCTCTCTTACTCTTCCGGCGTAGTCCCGACCTCGTGGAAGTCAGCTTTGGTGCACCCGATCCCTAAAAAAGGCGACCGCTCAAATCCATCCAACTACAGGCCAATAGCTATAACCTCCCTTTTCTCGAAGATAATGGAGTCCATTATCAACTGCCAGCTCCTTCGGTACCTAGAGGACCACCAGTTGCTTAGTGACCGACAATACGGTTTCCGTAGAGGCCGCTCGGCTGGTGATCTTCTAGTCTACCTGACACATCGTTGGGCACAGGCAATCGAGACAAAGGGTGAAGCATTGGCTGTTAGTTTGGATATAGCGAAGGCCTTCGATCGCGTCTGGCACAAAGCACTTCTTTCGAAGCTACCATCTTATGGGCTTCCCGAGAGATTATGTGTATGGGTCAGTAGCTTTCTAGCAGACAGAAGCATAAAGGTCGTAGTTGACGGCGAATGCTCAGACTCCATGTCTGTGAATGCTGGTGTCCCCCAAGGCTGTGTGCTATCACCCACGCTATTCCTTCTGCATATCAATGACATGCTGCAAATCAGCGGAATTCATTGTTATGCTGATGATAGTACGGGTGATGCCTCTTACACCGGCCGCACCAATATCTCTCGGGAAAACGTCATCGAGAGCCGGAACAAACTTGTGTCTGAAATTGAGACTTCCCTAGAAGAAATCTCTGAATGGGGTCGACTAAACTTAGTCCGTTTTAACCCTGCCAAGACACAGGTTTGCGCGTTTACCGCAAAAAAGTTAGAATTTGTCGTATCACCTCGTTTTGAGAGCACTCCCCTGACTGCCGCAGCCAGTATCGGAATCCTCGGCGTCGACATTTCGAGTGAAGTCCAGTTCCGCGGCCATTTAGAGGGTAAGGCCAAATTAGCCTCAAAAAAGCTCGGTGTGCTCAACAGATCGAGACAGTATTTCACGCCGGCCCACCGCCTACAGCTGTATAAAGCGCAGGTTCGCCCACACATGGAATACTGTTCTCATCTATGGGCAGGGGCACCCCAATACCAGCTTCTCCCTCTGGACCGCATCCAGCGAAGAGCGGCTCGAATTGTCGACTGCCAGCGTACTTCGGAACGGCTTGACTCCTTGGCGCTGCGTAGAGATGTGGCCTCGCTCTGCATTTTCTATCGCGTGTATAACGGGGAGTGCTCCGAGGAATTGTTCGGATTAATCCCTGCAGCTTCTTTTCGCCATCGCCCTACGCGAAAACATTACCATCCTCACCACTTAGATGGTTGGCAGTCCTCAACTGTACGTTTCTCTAGAAACTTCCTGCCTCGCACAGCCAAACTGTGGAATGAACTGTCGCCTGCGGTATTTCCGGACCGATATGACCTTCAAACCTTCAAGAAAAGAGCGTATTCCCATCTTAAAGGCCGGCAACGCACTTACAACCCCTCTGGTGTTGCGGGTGTCCATGGGCGGCGGTAATCGCTTTCCATCAGGTGATCCGTCTGCTCGTTTGCCTCCTATTTCATAAAAAAAAAAAAAAAAAAAAAGGGAATAAATTTCTAAAAACGGTGAAATCAGTTTTCGTCTATTTTAATATATTGCCCATTTGCCAAGTTTCAAGTTCCTAAGCTTAAAAGAAAACTTGTAGCATATAGAAACTTATAACAACATAAGCTTAAAATAGGGGACAGACATCTATCCAGACAGCAGGAAGCGACTTTGTTTAATAATATGTAGTGATCAATGAGTATGAGTATACCAGGAATGACGCTGATTGAGCTAAAGAACGCACGCGCACGAAGTGACAGTGAGCATATCACACGCCTGCGGGTATTAAGAATGTAATTTAAAATGTACTAAAGCTAGACGGGACGAGTTCATCATCAAGTTAAGTAATTCCATGTTCCAAATAGAATGTTTTCCAATGTAAAAATGGAGAAATGTTTTTTTTTCTCAAGGGTTAAGTTCTACTAATAAAATGCATAATTATATATACCTGCGTATATAATGAATGAAGATGAAGGCGTCAAATATACCTAATATACCTATAACATAATTATGTGGACCTACTCATGGAGAAATTTAGATAAACGCAAAGGTTAAATAACTACTTTTGCAATTATCTTATGTGCTGGCTTAAGTAACATCAATGGATTCCGTTAAATTAAACGTTTCGATTTTGATAACAAAAAAAATAAACTTTTTTTACATTTTTATCGCATTGCGTCATCAACGTGAGTGATGCACATGAAGTGAAAATGCCAAACCTGAACGTAGCTCAAGTTGTTATCCTGGTTGTAGCTGTAATTGAACACAGGGCTGTAATTGTACATGGGTACAGTACTTACAAAAATATTTTTTCTCAAACATGCAATGATATATTATTATATGTTCTTCATATTAAGCTGGGAAGTATCACGTCTCGGGCGCGGCTAGACGAGGGGTCTTTTATGAAATTTCATACAAAGTTGCAGGTCTAGCCGGGAAGTTTTTTAATTTCCATTTCACATATACTTGTGACACAGCATCATGGCATTCAGCCATTAAAAAAAACTATATGCAATATTTGCTTTTTGGTTCGTTACTACATTCTGCCAATACGCCTATAAAAAAACAGTTAACGATATTTGATAATTATATATTTCAATAAAATATGTATAAATATATGTATAATAAAATCTACAAAAAAAATATAGATAAAACATTATTAACAAATTCCAATAATTTTGAATTGCAAATTTAACTACACAAATACACACTTAAAATATTTCATTTAAATATTAGCAGTAAAAATGTCTACTCGAACCGCAAAAAAGAAAACAACGCGTAGGTATTTTTTTAATAATTTTGGAGGCAAAAATGAAAAATTTTCATTCTTTAATTCAATTTTATTGTGCATTGTTTTGTTATTTGGGCATGGCCGTTAGCGTGTAAAGTAGTCTCGTCTTTTTAATTGTAGTGTAATTCTTTCGTATCTTTTTTATCACACTTTCTCGAAAAAGATCTTTTCCCCTCACTAGCTCGGAAAGTTGTCTTTTATCCTTTAAAACAAGCGGGGAAAAACGCATTTTATCCACTAGTGGGGAAAGTAATTTGACCTTGGATGGAGCATGTTTAAGTAGCTTGACAGATAACAAAACGTAAAACGCTCATAATAATGATTCGTTTGATATTAATTATCATTAAACAAATGGTTTGAGAATCTAATAAACAATACCAAATTTAGCTTTATTTAATGATTTTATGTCATAAACCTTAAAGTTCCATAAGAAACGTTTGTTTTTTAATAATGATGTTAAATATAATTCTGAACGCACAAGTTGAGTCGATGCAATTTCAAAACGCATCATTGACATTTCATACGTCAGAAATGTCAACATTGTCTACAAAATTTTTACTTAAAAACTTCTCACGTAAAAATACAGAATTTCCAGAGTTTTTTGTTATAATATCGTAAAAAAATGAGTGATTTCAGTGATGAAGATGATCTAACGCCTGTGGATGTTGCACTTTCCTCGCTATAGTGAGGTGAAAAGTTTTGTGTTACACACGGGTGCAAATGTATTTTACTTCTCGTGTGTTGAAACACTTGCTACGCTCAGGATTCTATTTTAGAACCACTCGCTTCGCCCGTGGTTCAACTATAGAATCCTTTCGCTTGCTCGTGTTCCAATTCTACACTCGCGGGTAAAATACAACTTTGCACCCTTGTATAACAAATAACTATATTTCATGCAGGTGTACCTACTAAAGTACAAAGGCTAAAAAATAAGTGCATTCCCGTTACCAGGGAGGTTTTGGGATTATACTGAGCAACTTTTACTATGAGACCAACCCAGAAATCGAGAAAAAATATTTGGCTGTTTCATACATTTTGGTTGGTCCATTTTCTATGGGAGGGAATTTTTTTTTACGCGCTTTCGTGGTTGGTCCCATAGTAAAAGTTGCTCAGTAGAATCCCAAAACCTCCCTGGCAACCGGAATGCACTTATTTTTTAGCCACCTGTACTGTTCCCGCGGGAGTTATGGATTGTAAAAAAAACTAGAATTCCCTTAGGGAATTATAGCTTTTTTTAAATTATGTCCTAATTCATACGAATGAAGTAGGTATAAATGAGTTTTAGTTTTAAAATACTGACGTTTATAATTCAATATTTTTGTTTATCGAACTTAAACTCAAAGGTTAACTGGAAGAGATCCCTCAAAGGGATAAGTTCGCCTTTGTACATCTTATTATTTGTACCATGTAATGTTTAATATGTATATTTGTACAATAAAGAGTTTACTACTACTACTACTACTACTACTACTAAACTATCGTGAGACATATTTCAAAATATTTAGATCAGAACGGTTTCACTCACTTGTATTTTTAGTCGCTTTTGGCTACATGTTTCGGATTCTTTGGGAGTGTCCGCGGCGGTTGTACGTCGTGCACTCATCCGAACGTCGTGCACGAATCCGAAACATGTCGCCAAAAGCGACTAAAAATACAAGTGAGTGAAACCGTTCTGATCTAAATATTTTTGTTTATGTTTAAAACCATTTAATTTGAGTAATTTAATAGCCGTTAAACATATTTTAATATTAAATCGTGGCTTAATGCCGGATGAGTAGCCTTCACTGCATTTTATGTCTCACCTGTCAAATAATGGTGGACGAATGTTTGAAATGTCACCGGATTAAAGAATTATTTCGCTTAAAATTTAGTTTTTTCTTCGCAAGTGTGATGTAAAATATTGTGTGTAACTCCGGGAATGAGAATATTGCAAATACGGGTCTTTAATTCCTAATCACACTCGTTTCCAATATCTCACTTACCCCCCTGTTGCAGAATGTACTATTATAAGCGTAAGCTTCAGTTTTTTTTATAGGTAGCGTGAAATGGTGTTTAAGTTGATATCAACGCTGCGGGCGGAGTCATCGGAGTATATTCATGGAGAAGGAATAACTTTCTGTGACATGTGTCAGAGAAGTGTCAGTCATATGGACCACTTTTCGATGTCAAAATACATGTACTGAGAGCTTCGTCTATATATTTATAACTTTAGCCGTTATATAGTTATAACCCTAGGGATATAATTATATGTCTAACATAGTTATACGAAAGTGATTCATTACTATCTTACTAGGAATATAACTATAATACGTCTTTAGTTTAGTTATATAGTTATATTACTGGATTAAGTTTAGTGAAATAATGGTAGGTAGGAGTGCGGCCGTGCGGCGGAGGTATAGTTATATCCCTAGGAATATAGTTATATGCCGTGTAATGCGGTATTTGACTAAACTAATGTGGTTAAATGGTTATAAATCTGTCAGGGAATCAAAGAAAACAGTACGTATATTACTTTTTAGCAATATTACGTAAAAGTACAGTAATATAACTATATCACTAAACTAACGACGTATTATAGTTATTTTCCTAGTAAGATAGTAATCAATCGCTTTCGTATAACTATGTTACGACATATAATTATATCCCTAGGGTTATAACTATATAACGGCTTTATCTAAGACTGAATCGAATTTGTTCCACATAGTTAACTTGTATATGTCGCAGTAAGATAGATAAAGCCGTTTTAAAGTTATAACCCTAGGGATATAATTATGTGTCGTAATCGTAACATAGTTTATACGAGAGCGATTCATTACTATCTTACTAGGAATATAACTATAATACGTCTTTAGTTTAGTGATATAGTTATATTACTGTATTAAGTTTAGTGAAATAATTGTAGGTAGAAGTGCGGCGGTGCGGCGGAGGTATAGTTATATCCCTAGACGATAGATAAAGCCGTTATATAGTTATAACTCTAGGGATATAATTATAACCCTAGGGATATAATTATATGTCGTAAAATATTTAATAAAACTATGAAAACGGATTATATCGCGTATATTGAATTTATAATACATCCCGACGTTTCGAACCCTTTACAGCGTTCGTGGTCAACGGGTGACTGAGGAAAAATTACAAAGTGCAAACAGTTATATAAAAGACAAAAGTAAAGTTAAAGTTATATAGTTATATCCCGAGGGTTATAACTATATAACGGCTTTATCTATCTTACTGCGACATATATATATATCCCGTCGCTGGTAAACGCGCTATAATAACCAAGTCTCACCAAACAACCAGTACTTAAAAAGGTCTCTTTCAAAATGTCACTTGCAAGCTAACCGCCCTGGGCTAACACTACATTGTAACTAAGTCACGTGCTTGTTTTATGCAGCCAAAATAACAGCCAAGAAAATGCACTCACGTCGTGTTCCCACACCACTTTATAAGCCGGCGGATTTGCGTCGACCTCGCACCCGAAGTAGACATCGTCCCCCTCCTCTATGTCGTTTGGGTTCATCTTGGCACCGAGATGTATAGTCGCCACAGGCACATCTGTAGGCACAACGATATTGAACTCAATTGCTTCGTAAATATCACTGAGTTTCAAGTGGTGCTTCCTTCACGACATTTGTAGCTCTTTTGAGAAATGAAGTTGTACCTAAAGAAGAGACGCTTTTCACATAGATTTTTGTACATTCACCCGCCTGTTGCTGTCTCTATTGCATTACAATTATATTGCTGTCAACCTCGCATAGTGACACTGACAACCGGCTTCACGTCTAGTAAAATAGATAGCAAATGAGCAATTTATCACAATAATGTGGATATTAATTAAAATAATACATGCAAATAATACAAAAATACAGGACCTAAATATAGGATACTTTCAAAATTTTAGTTTTATTTAACTTACAAAAAGGAAAAAAGTAAGGATATCATTCGATTCCTTACATTTTATCCAAAAAAAGATTGTATTGCAACTATATACATAAACGCAACATTTCACTGACAAAAACACAACATGTCCATACTTCAAAATGGGCTCTCAGTGACCTTGACGTCACGTTCACTTATCGTTTTGTTAGGAGCGTTTAGCGAGTGAAGTACGACTGTTATGTACTTTGGATATCATTTATGACTTTAATGCAATGGGTCTCATATAGACATTTGATCCTAAAAACAAATCTTATCGATTGATACCATTAATGAAAATTTGTCCTCAAGCCATTTTAAAACTACTCATAAAACCCTACTCACAGTAAATATTCAGTGGTAACTTGCTTTCGATGGCTGAGTGGTTAAACATAGGATGTTCAGCTTGGCATGTTAAAACTTGCCCGTTGTGTTCTTTCAAGGGCGTCCAACGTAGCAATGACTGTGTTTCATTTCCGTCTTCAGATTCCTGGGAACAATAAGTTTAGAATTAAATTCAGTTCAGTGTCAGTATTTTTTTTTAACTTCAAAATAAAATTAACATGGAAGTTATAAGTAGATAAAACTTGCTGTACTAGTACTCTAACTTGAGGTACTAAATAATAATGATCTTGAGGGGGCGAGTCACCGTCTGCCGGAATTAGAAATTAATATTCGCTGTAATCGCTGTGTTAAGTACGGTATTGGTAGCTCAGATGGCAGAGCACTCTAGTAGGACTAGTAATCCAGTGGTGGTCGTGGCCGTCGTGGGTTTAAGTACCACCCAAGACAGTGAATTTTTCCACTTTTAATTTATTTCTAAGCTTTGTATCAAGCAGACGTTTCTGCTTGATACAAAATTAATTTAGTATGGGATAGTGCATCGTTACTGGTGAATTTTCCAATATGACCTGGCACTCCGGTAGCCGTTTAAGAAGTGTAAGACTATCTTACGGTAGATGTCGCTAGAGCCTCCCTATGGCTCATACATGGTGGAAATATTCGCTGTATTGGGTACAGTCTTGGTAGCTCAGATAGCAGAGTACTGTACTAGTGATCCAGTGGTCGTGGGTTCAAGTCCCACCCAAGACAGTGAATTATTCCACTTTTAATTTAAGCTTAATAGCATCGTTTGCAGACGTTTTTGCTTGATACAAAATTAAAATTAATTTAGAAATGAATGTCGTTTTATTAGGTAGGCGTTAGAAGTGTCACTTCAGCTCTTTCATAAAATGTAAATTAAATATAATACGGGTAGGATTAGAAAGTATACATATTACGAAATATGAATATTAAGCTTGAAACTTGCTACTTTTAGAACAAAACACACATGCCTGACGAATCTACTCGAACCTCGAGGGAGACATGTTTGTAGTATACTGTCCAAGGCTTTTCACAAGATACTTAACATAGGTACACCAGTCTAAGCAACATGAACATAAATAATACTGAACATTATTTAACTGAGCAAAGTATCTCACGCTAAAGATCAAAGGAATGACAATAGGTAGGGGTCATGAATCAGTACCGTGAGTTGGCGTTGATTTGTTAGGCTGTTAGTTAATTTCGGACGTTTCGAGTAAAAACATCCTACAGATCTAACGAGGCAATCCGACTAGCAGAATTTGAAAGAGAGTGAAATTATCTTTGTATTATCAACCTAAATCGGAATTTTAGCTTTGTTATTTAACTATCCGATCTTTTGTCTGCGTAGATTTCAGACTGATAAAATTCAACTAGGTTCAAGAAACAAATAAAGATGCTTTTAGTTAATGAGCACGAAGTCTGGTGTACTATCTAAGCGTTTTCTAATTGTCTTTGTTTATGACAGTTCAAAAATAAAAATATATTATGTATATACGTGATTAAGACAGACAAAGCAAATTAGGGAAAAATACTAAAAGAGACCATCGATTGTGGGCTCAGTGGAGAACCATCGCATATATCTTACAGACTATTGCGGTTAATCTACTCTTTATATTATACATAATATTGAGTTTACATTAAACGGTAATTAGAAATAAAGTATTTTTATTGTTTCTGTCCGTGATTTCATATATTTATTTACGGAGTACAAGTATGTCCGTTTCAATTATACAATTGTCAATAAAATTATACATGCTCTAGTATGTTCTGATGACGATCTTTAAGTTATGCACCTGTGTAAAGAAGACCATAGTAATAACAATAAATAACCGATATTTATACTTATCATAATTAAATAATTTGTAAAAATGAACAAAGCAATGCATGTGACATGGTATATAATTATTATGAGTAATCACGTGTTAAATAGAAATGAAGCAATATTACTCATATCATGTACGAGATTGCGACTTTGAACTCTGAACTACAAACGTGCGATGAACTGAGCAATGAATTTTTACTTGTAGTAGTTTATATGAATATGGTCTCATTGGAATAACATTAAAATATCATATCTGGAAAACATAGAGTCAGACCAATCTAACTCGGCAAGGATTTTGATAGCACGGACTCTGCAAGTGTTAGTTTAAACGTAATTATTTCATAGAGGATTGACCTTTAAAGTAACACTTACACAGTCTGTGCTATCACAAATCAAAATCGATGCCGAGTTAGCTTATTAGTCTGACTCTATCAGGGTTGTTATAATTAACGCATTACACTTAAATGTCAAAATAATGAAAACGCACATAGCATAGGTAAGTAAATTTGTACAATAATATACCTACACATGGAATAACATACCTATTAAAATAACGTTACAGTATCGTTATTTTAATTCTTAGGTAGGTACACTTCATTTATTTTTAAAATCAGACTGTAAAATTTATATTAATAAAGACACTCAAGAAACATAATTATTTGGAACGAACGATCTAATACGTGTCCATTTATCGTCTAGGCACAGCGGTGAGAAGCCATGTACCTAATGTGTATGTATTATGATTATGGTCAGTCATCTTAAGCCTAAAAAGGGGGTCAACCTCGAAATGAGAGATAATAAGCTGGAAACTCGTAGAAACCTTCGTTATGACGTATTAAAGGCTCTCTTAAAAGTCGACGCATATATCGTGTGCGCGTCAGAAGCTATTCAAGGTCAAGGGTCATACAAATCGGTTTTTCGCGGATATCAAAATTTCGGTAGCTCCGATGTTATTTACATGTAGGTATGGGGCATGCGTTCGCATCGACGGCCGGGCGCAACTGAGGCGTGCGCTTTTTTTTGAACCTGACTTGGGCTCTATTGCACCTAGGGTAATTAGAGCGGTAGGACTGTGTGGGGGGATGGTAGCCTGGGGAAAATCCAGGACCCTTCCGCATCACACGAGACGGTTTTGCTACGCTGGAATACTCCTAAAGAGTTTTCGCTCCAGCGCAGATCGGTTGAGCGGTCTCAATCTGATCTGAGGGTGTAAAGGGAATCGAGCTAATGGGAGTTTTGTCGCTGGTCCGCTACAACCTAGCCTAGCCGAGAAGACTCCAGCAAGAAACTCAGCTAGGCCCGACGACTGTCGGAGTGATGGTAACCGGTACGCGGCGGTACCGGGTTGATAACGGACTGAATGTGTCGATGTGGTCGCGTGGTGGACGTCCCCGCCGGCGGGCAAGCCTTTGTGTACGCGTTGTGTCCGCCATGGACGCCGCACGCTCAGCGGCCATCCTAGCGATGGACGCTGAGATTGCGTCGTCCGGATCCGTGAGTGTGTGCCTGGGACGACGGACCGAGCGTCCCCTAATCAGTGTGGAACGGGTTACTTCAGAGGGGGGAGGAGGAGTGGGAACGTAGTTCGCAGCCTTCCTAACTAACGGATTTCTATGGTGCGGAGCGTTATCAAAGTAACGCCGCGAAGTCTGCTTAAAGAAACCGTAAATAGAGTTAAGCCCCGAGTCACGGTGCAAACTGAGGTTCGTCTGGTACCACGGGGCACCAGTCGCCCTACGGAGTAAACGATTTTGAACGACCTGAAGCGGCTTGAGACTTGACATACTCACGTGTGAGAATGCCACACTTGAGTATGTCATGATTGGACGAACACAAGTCTTGTAAAGGGTCAGCTTATTTCTAAGTGACATTTTACTAAACTTGTTAATCATCGACCCGAGCCCTCCTAATACGAACAGCGGTCTGTTAGGCGTCGCGCTTGTATTTATGCAACGGTTGGAGCGAAATAGAAGACAGGGCGTGCTACTGTCAACAGCAACATAGTGAGATGCTCCGCGGTAGGGTAATCCTGATTGCTGTATTTTCCACTACCCACTTCATGTATTCGGCGATCGAGAGCGGGATAGAAGACATGCCATCGCTATCGTTAGAGGCGCGATTTACGTAAAAGGGTAGATTAAATTCTACGGTTCTAGGATACCTATCTTTCTGTTTTTAATAAAGTATGAAAATACTATATAAGGCGACAATTTATTACAATAAATATTCATTATAAGAATGACCGCTGTTTGCCTCACTCCTGCCTGGACCCCATCGGTAAGAGTTGTAGAGCATAAAATTTAGTTAGGTACCAAACATTTTCATGAGATGAGCCGATTTCAAGATATTTATATTTAGATTTATTTCAAGATATATTTCAACTATGCATATTGAAAAACCGTCCAAGTGCGAGTCGGACTCGCGCACGAAGGGTTCCGTACCATTACGCAAAAAACGGCAAAAAAATCACGTTTGTAGTATGTTATATTATTCTGTTTTTAGTATTTGTTGTTATAGCAGCAACAGAAATACGTTACATCAACTGTGAAAATTTCAACTGTATAGTTATCACGGTTCATGAGATACAGCCTGGTGACAGACGGACAGACATATAAACAGACAGACAGACAGCGGAATCTTAGTATTAGGGTCCCGTTTTTACCCTATGAGTACGGAACCCTAAAAAACAACTTGTAAAGTTCTTACCATTTGTTTTGTTATGGAGTTCAACTGCTGTCCTCCAATCCACCACGTGACCTTGGCCGTTGGCCTTGCTCCTGTGGATTTGCATGACAGCTCTGTCATTCTACCGACGGACAGTGGATGCTCTCGAGACAAAATCTCCACTGTAAGCGGTCTTACTGCGAACAAAATGTTTAATTACGTAAGAAAAGGTTATATTTATTATAGTGATATTGTTTTTTTATGCTTAGTGCTTATAGTCTAATTACGTAACTATTCGTACCATGTTCTGCTTTCCAATTGACCATTTTAATGTATTTTATAATTATAATTAAGTAGCAAAAGCATTTTTCTAATACAATAGGATTCGTTTTCTGTCAATTAAAAAAAAAAAAAAAAATTTTTTTGATTGTGTTTCATTTCTTTTAACATTAACTTCTTTAACTTGTTTTGTTAATGTTAATATTATACGACCTTAACATGACTCGTATCTCACGCGCATTAATAAGTCTAAGTGATAGTGGTGACTAATATCAGATCAGCGCTGGAAGTCGCCAGCGACATGCTTACTTAGGTGAGACGTTTTCGTGGCACTTTCTCTTTTTTTATGTTTCTCTGTTTTGTATAATTTTCTATTTTAATGTTTGTGCTCACGAATAAATTATTTCTATTCTATTCTATTCTATTCTAGTAATAAAATAATTTACGGTTAATATGGGAGAGACGGTATACAGGGTGATCAATCCAAATGGGTCAGTAGGGAGAAGTCAGAAACTATGAGAGATAGCGACATCTGTTGTTAGGAACCATGGCTTCGATTTTAGATTTAATAATAATGGCAGTTTTTTTTTCAAAACGCTGGTGGCCTAGCGGTAAGGGCGTGCGACTTGCAATCTGGAGGTCGCGGGTTCAAACCCCGGCTTCGTACCAATGAGTTTTTCGAAACTTATGTACGAAATATCTTTGATATTTACCAGTCACTTTTCGGTGAAGGAAAACATTGTGAGGAAACCGGACTAATCCCGCAAAATGAAGGCAAAATGACGGGACCAGATGATGATGGCATTCAATTTTTTCTAATTTTTTATTCAAATTTCTGGATAAATTATACAAACAAATACTACACGCGATTACATAAAGAATATTGACCAGGTTCGATTCCCAGTTGTGTCAGAGTAAAAAAAAGGTTTGAATGTCATTATTATTAAATCTAAAATCGACGTCATGGTTCCTAAGAACAGATTTCGCTATCTCTCAAAGTTTCTGACTTTCCATACTGACCCATTTGGATAAAATATTTTATTTATTTAGTCAACACAAATTAATAAAGTACAATACATAAAAAAAAAAACAAAACTTAAAACTAATTATTACTAATTATACCTAGACAAGCTAAAACTAAAACAATACAAATTAAAAACTAAATATAGAAAATTTCCCTTAAGTCCCCCGCTTCCGGGAAACTCCCCAAAATGCTGGCGGCATTCCCCCTCTGAATCGCCAGGCCTCTGCGCAAAGAAGGAGCCCGCCCTATGGTCGCCTGAGACGCCTGCTGTCGAACCGACACCTCTTTAACAAACTTTTTGGTGTCGGTTGACCACGGACCCAACGTTTCCACCGCAAGCGCCGCAAAATCGTATTCGTTCGTATTTGGATTGACCACCCTGTATAAAATGTATTGCAGGGAAGACCGTCATAGGACCGTCGCAGTCAGAAAGCAAGAGCTTGAACTTCTTCTGCTCTACCGACCTTCTGTAAGAGGAGTATGTAGTTACCTAGTCTTACCTATGCGTACAAAAGAGGTAAAAGCGCCGAATGAGTTTGTAGACGGTCTTTTCTTATAAAAACCCCTTTTTTTAATAAACTAGTATAGGTTTAACTAACATAGGCTTAAAGGAATGTATACTAACGCTATGGACATGGTCTAAAATAAAATATATTGATTGATTGATTGACAAAACTTTTTTTGATGCCAATCGATCCCATTAGTATCCAGGATCAAAACCTGCTTGGAGACAAGAATAAATAGTACCTTATAATTTCAGAAATCAGATGGAGCATGAAAAAATCAGAACAAATTTTATGCTGGCGAATCTGCGGGTAATAAAATGACTATTTTGTACCCGTATTTTACTTATTATGCTGAAAAAAGCTTTCGACAAAAGTGTTATAACTAGCGATGTACGAACAAATAGATGCGATAGTCGGTTGGACAACAATAACACTTTAATAGCCATTCTTTGGTGTTGTTAAACATTCGCAAGGCAACTGCAGTTGCATTTCTGTTGCGACGTTGTCGAGGGCGCTGGCGCTGTCAGTTTATGATAAAATGAGCGACGTTGTAGTTTCATTTTATCTAGGAAATTGACAATGACAGTGCGGGCATCAAGCCCGCAGCAGTAATGTCGTTACAGTAAAGCAGCTGCACTTGCCAGCCGAATGTCACCTTTACAATTCCTAATTAGTTCACTAACGATCCGTCAAAAACTGTAAGTAAATAAACAGTTTTCGCTTCATTATTCAAAAAAATCACACTTGTATGTTATGTCACTTTAAGAGGTTAAAAACCGGCCAAGTTCGAGTCGGACTCGCGCACCGAGGGTTCCGTACTTTTTAGTATTTGTTGTTATAGCGGCAACAGAAATACATCATCTGTGAAAATTTCAACTGTCTAGCTATCACGGTTCATGAGATACAGCCTGATGACAGACAGACAGACGGACAGACGGACGGACAGACGGACAGCGGAGTCTTAGTAATAGGGTCCCGTTTTTACCCTTTGGGTACGGAACCCTAAAAAATAGCTTTCCTGTGGAGTATTAGTTAGTGTTCACAAAATAATTTTAAAAGGTACAAAGGCAGGAAACATATGTTTGAAACGATTTATATGTTAGTGCGAGGTAAAACAGGCGTGTTCAGATCGTAAAAAGTGATTTCTGCCAAACCCTAAAAATATTTACGCAGAGGGTAGATATGCTTAACGGTTTTGAAATATGTTTGGTTTTATGAATGATTTTAGGAATGATTATAATTTATTGGGCAGAAAACGAGCGATCTATTAAAATTAAGTAGAAATGAAAAAAAGTAATAGACTGAACATTTTTTGACGATTTTTTTCTAATGTTTGACGAAGAAGTTAACTAAGATATTTATCAGAGTGAAAATAATATTATTCCATATGAAAGGTAAACCCAGTTCTATATCCTTCAAACCCGCAGCACGTATCTTCTAAAATAAACACAATTTCGCCATGCGGGTGTGCCACTACCCACTACCCAATACTGTGTGTGACTTATTCAAGGAAGGTCATTGATTTACTATCTTCAAGTCTAACAAAATTCGCTGATCCAATAAGTACCTAGTTCGTTATAAAGTTAAGCACTATCGAATTGAAGTGTTTTAATGTAAGAAGCTTATAAGGACTGGTTAGGATAGGGTTAATTTATTCTACCTTCCAAAAATAATACATTTTGAAGAAATGGGGCGAAAATACAACTGTAAGTAAATGTACCCATTTTTGAAAAGTATTGATCTCTTCGAATTGACTTATTTTACAAAATACTTACAATAAACGTCGACTTTCACCGACGTAGTCTGAGGTTTCGACAAAAGAGTGTTGTCGGCAGTACATGTGTATACTGTCAACAAATGCGCACGCGTAACGTTTTTGACCACCAGGGCCAACGTCCTCCCCTGGCCAGGTTGAAACTCACTGGGGTCCAATGTTTCAAGGACTGTGTCACCTTGAAGCCATTGAATTTTAGGTGTTGGGTTACCTGTAAGAAAAAGGTATATCAATTAAAAAAATATTTATTTACATAAAAGTTATATACATTATACAGTGGTACTAATAAACGAAATTAATAAATAGCATAAATCTAAAATAGGCCCTTGAGGCATTGTAACAATAACAAGGATGCTGGCGGCATTTCCTCATTGTATCGTAATGCTGATAGTGTAAGGAAGCCGCCAGCTCTTTGATCACCAGTTACCCCAACCAGACGCTTGGCGATCTCTGCAAACAACTTGTGCGCTCTGGGACGCCATGGATTTAGAGTTTCAACTCCAAATGGTACAAAATGGTACTCTCTACTGAGGCTCTTATATTTACTACATTAAATTTATGCGCTTTCCGCGGCTCAGTCCGTTTTTACATTAGTCCGTTGGAGGTAGAACGGTGCCAGTGTGTCTACGCTGTTAGCACTTAATATCTCATTTTAATAGAACATTCAAATGAGTAATAAAAATAAGAAATTTTCTATTCTGATTCAACCAAAAAAAAGAGAGGATCAGTAAAGCCTTATTAAAAATGAATGCTTCTTTTATAGAAATGTTTAAAGGCCACCATATAATTATTATAGTATCCAAACAAATAATACGAACTATGAGAGGAAATAAACTGACATAAGACTTAAGAATATTTTATCGTCTAAAGAACATGCATACAAATCCACAATTGTACAACACATATCAACATGAGCGAAATTGCTTTAATAAAAATATACCGCAGAAGTGCCTTCATTCTGCTTGCCGTTTTAAATTTATATGCCATCTTTTACCTCAGTTTCTTGCGAGTAGCTACTCGTACAAGAACACACGCGAGCTATCAGGTTTTAGCATAAAATCTCACGACGTTGCCGGGAACATGGAATGCTTTTATACTGTGTATCCAACTAAAGACTTTATTTGTTAAGCGAAAATAATACAATTCCATCGCAGAGAACCATAAGTTTTATTATGATGAAAAGGAAAAGAAAGTACCTACCAGGAAAAATGACACTGCGGTTTCTTCATAGAGAAATAGCTCGGCATGAGAACCGAATACCAAATCGAGGTCTCAACCACATTTGTCTTATAGTTGCTTATAGTAGTAGTAGTAGTAAACTCTTTATTGTACAAATATACACATTAAAAATTACATGGTACAAATAATAAGATGTACAAAGGTGAACTTATCCCTTTGAGGGATCTCTTCCAGTTAACCTTTGAGTAGATGAGAGGAGAAAGTGAAAAGAGGGTGACAAATGTAGCAAAATGTACAACAAGGTACCAGAAAGATAAAGGATATAAATACATACAAAATTAATAGGATAAACATATAATATATTACACAAAAAGGAATGGGGAAAATACACTAAAAATTGGAAAGAAGTAGAAAAATATAAAGCAACATACAATACAAATATAGGCACATTAATCAATCAGATAACCATAGCTTCTTTAACCTCTCCTTCTCCTCTCTTATAGTATTTTCATAGAGAAATAAATCTTGGTCGAACCACACTTACCCCTGTTCACTGTGCAATTAAGCCTGAAATCTCCCCCTTCATTGTAGGGGCCCGCGATCCCGGATATCTCTTTGCCAAATTCGTCAAAGATCACCGGCTTATTGGGTAGCTCTGAAAAGGACGAGAATTAGAAATCGACAGTTTTATTATATTATTTGGAATGAGGGAGCTTGTCAATGAATGTCGCCTCTGGCTTACGGGCGATTGACGGGTGAGATGGAAAGGCGAGAAACGCTTGCGTTTTATTGGCAGGCGTTTGGACTCGCGAACAGCTCGAATTTCTAATGAAATGCGAGTTTTAAATTAAGTACTTTGTCATAATTTCCTTTTAAGCAGATTTTTAAAACATACTTTCAGTTCAAATATATTTATTTCTCTAAGATTTAGTAACAACAAAGTTTTAGTAAATAATAACATAAATTACAGGTAATCCATAAGCGAACATGATATTTTTATTAAAAATGGATGTCTGTATTTTTAAATTCAATTATTATAACAACTTATTTGAGCACTTGTAATCTTACAAGTTGGTTAGTGGTGTTGGTAGGGGTACTTTTATGGGGTCTATCGCGAAATAAATTTGTGACCTAAAGGTCAAAAATAAATTTCCGACGTTTCGACAAAATGTCAAAACAAAATAAATAATTATGTAACTACCCGACGAAGTATATAAATAAGTTGCGAGGACGTCACATATTCAAACCACTCACCACGTCAATAGTCCGACACACTACATCGGCGCACACTTCTAAAGATAGATCCCTTGGCTTTAACTTCTGGACCACTAGTAAAGTTCGTGAGCCTAAGTTGGCAATAAACGCAGAAATAAAGGTAACAAAATTAATTAGCGGTAGACCCAATGAACTTATGTTTTAATATGTGTTCAAAACGCGAAAGTTTTCTTGACACATTTTCTATAGCCAGTAAAAATACTTATTTTCATTCCGTTTACCTCATTCATAGATATCAACATGAAAGTTAAATAAAAGTAATGACCTCATAAATAAGAATGTTTGGGGCTCTAATACAAACAGTCAAATTATATTTCCAGCGTATTATTCAAACAATGCCCTGATATTGCCATAAAAATATTCAGATTCCAAATCAGAACTCGTAGAATTGCAAAAGGCGTCGAACGTGTCCCAAATATCCTCAAATTGAGGATAAACAAACTACGAACAGGGCTTCAATGTGGCCGAGGAAATGAAAATGTTTTCGTTGACTCGAAACAAAAGGTTCTACGATATGAGTATTCAGAGGAGGATCTCTGCAATCATGCGGAGCTTTCATATCCATTCCCGCAACGTTGCTATCGCTTACTGAAATGAACAGCTGCCACCCGTTCATTGTTTCGTTCGCTCGCATAAGTGGGGCCGGCCTAAAATGAGTATTACTCCGCCGCCATTCGAAAAACGCGAACCGATTTCAAAGAAACATTGCCAGTTTTTTTATATTGAAAACATTTATTTGGTAGAAAGTTTTTTAGTTTTAGTGGTAAATTATGATAAATTAAATCCATCTGACAGAAAGCCTGAAACTTGGTATGCGTGAAGCTTATAGGGATGCAATAAAAATCGGAAGTGGAAACGAGATCGTCAAGTATTTTCTTTCACCCCCTCCCCCACTTTTGTGTTCCGAATTTCAGAAGGGACGTATCGATTACTTTTTAACTGACTTCAAGATTTCAAAAGGAGGAGGTTCTCAATTCGGTTGCATGTTTTTTTTGTTTTTTTTTTATGTTTGTTACTCCATAACTCCGTCATTTCTGGACCGATTTTGAAAATTCTTTTTTAATTGTAAGCATATACATACAGATTGGTCCCGTTTTTGTCAAAACGCAGTTCTGATGATGGGATCCATGAGGAATCGAGGGAACTCCTCAAATGTTAAAGGCGTACATATAGTGATTTTAGTATTTTCATCAACAAACCAAGCATTTACATTTAAAAAAGTGACATTTGATGAAGTGGAACTGCTGATGATGATCAGAACGGAACTCTTCAATGACGCATAGTTCACGTTTGGCGATTTGTCCTCTTCGTTATGCTTGTTAAGCTAGTTAGGTTTTCAAGACGCATTTTTGTCAAGCTCGAGTTCTGATGATGGGATCCATGAGGAATCGAGGGACCTCCTCAAATGTGAAAGACATACATATAGTGATTTTTATATTTTCATTAACAAATCCAGCATTTCCATTAAAAAAAGTGACATTTGATGAAGTGAAACTGCTGATGATGATCAGAACGGAACACTTCAATGACGCATAGTTCACGTTTGGCGATTTGTCCTCTTCGTTATGTTTGTTAAGCAAGTTAGGTTTTCGAGGCGCATTTTTGTCAAGCTCGAGTTCTGATGATGGGATCCATGAGGAATCGAGGGAACTCCTCAAATGTGAAAGGCATACATATAGTGATTTTTGTATTTTCATCAACGAATCCAGCATTTCCATTAAAAAAAGTGACATTTGATGAAGTGGAGCTGCTGATGAAGATCAGAAATATCAGAATGGAACACTTTAATGACGCATATTTTACGTTTGGCGATTTGTCTTCTTTTTTATGTTTGTAAAGCAAGTTAAGTTTTCAAGACACATTTTGGTCACGCTCGAGTTCTGATGATGGGATCCATAAGGAACCGAGGGAACTCCTCAAATGTGGAAGGCATACAATAATATAGTGATTTTTGTATTTTCATCAACAAATCCAGCATTTACATAAAAAAGTGACATTTGATGAAGTGGAACTGCTGATGATGATCAGAATGGAACTCTTCAACGACACATAGTTGACGTTTGGCGATTTATTTTTTTCATTATGGACCCAGACCCAAAGTTGGACCTGGACTTTTTTTTGAACTGCGATCCTCACAGAACCGAACTGCTATCAGAAAAGTGGGTTAGGTTAGAACTGTGACCCTTACAGAACCGAACTGCTATCAGAAAAGTGGGTTAGGTTAGGTTAGAACTGTGACCCTTACAGAAACGAAATGCTATCAGAACATTGGGTTAGGTTAGGTTCGAACTGTGAATCTACAGAAATGGAATGCTACTAGAAAAGTGGGTGGTTTTACCTCCTTTTAGTTAGGCAAAAGATGATGTCTTTTAAATTTCATTGTCTGGAGTGCACCATCAACAATAAGTAACCTCTCAACGGCATCCCCCACTGAAGTCGGTTTTTTTTCTTAAAAATTATTATTTATATAAACGTATAAAAAATTGAATTAAGAAACATAATATTTATCCGCGCTCCCGGGCACGCACTTCCATCTCGCTCACGCTTACGCTCAGTGAAAGTGAGAGAACACGAACTTACTGGGCCTTCAAAAAATTATTTTACTAAGTTATAGTACATAGTTACCTACATACCAACATATCATAACTAATCTAATAAGGGACGTAACACTTAATCTATAGCTTCAAGGAAAAGTGTAATAAAATTATTCATAATACTGCTTAAGCTTGTTTTTTGCTCGTTCATAAACAACGACGATATAGTAATCCTTGGCAGCTGTGACGAACGAGCCGACATTAAGCTAAGCAAAAATGTAGGTACTTTAATATTATGAAAATATGTTCATAATTTCTTATTACTTTATCATATTAAACAAGGAAATTTTCTTTCTAAACGTATACATTTAGTCAAGTGTGAGGCGAGTGGAAATAATTGACATGTTACTGCACAATCCAGCATGGATCTCTATAAAACACTATTCTCGGAAGAAATCCAGATAATCACACCTATTCTTGCCCTTACTTAGAAAATAAAATATCGTATAGGTATAGTAACTATTATTTATTACATCATTCATCATGATTTTATCTTCAATCAGTGATCAGTGACAAAATAAAGGAACTTCGACTTGCAATAATTCTTAATCAAAATAATCAACAATGAAACATAATATAAATTATAAACTGAAATAGATAACATACACTAAACAAAAAGTGACCAAGTCCACCGGTGGCCGATGCGGGAATCGAACCCGCGTCTTCAGCTTACGCGGCTAACATCCTAACCACGACCACCCGGCCAAGGCGCGGCGGTACCCGTCCCACATTCTCTGGTGTATGCTATCTTTGAAAGGCTAGGCGCCTTTGACCAACTCTAAGGGCGAGCAGTGTGTACTTGCAACTCTTATACGAATCCTTTACTAGATTACGGTATAGCGAGAGACTAGAGATCTGCTGCCATCTATTCAACTATCGGCCTCCGGTGGACTTGGTCACTTTTTCTTTAATTACACAAATCAAAGCATATTTCATAAAGTAATTTGATTTGTTCCCTAGTTGGAAACAAAATGTAATTGAGAATAATACATTTGTTTCATTATGCCTTTAGCTTTATCCTTAACGAAGTTGGAGGGGGGTTGAAAATGCCGTGAATAGCTTTGAGAAAAGAGGGTATGGCTGTGCCTCTTGTTTGCTTTGCTCGACTTGGGCATTATCGTGCACCCAGATATATTTTTTCTGTTTGATCGAGAAAAGGCGAAGCAATTCCGTTTCAGCTTTGACAAAAATGGTTTCGTATGTCAGGCTGTTCTCCTCTATAGGTAGCATTTCTCAACTGATTCTCGCGAATTTTTGACCAGGTTCAGGTATTCGCATTTGGACACTTGTACTATTGTTGTTTGTACTAAGGAATTATCTAAAAGAATAGTAGACGTCACCGGTGATCGCAGAGCTGGCAGCTTCCTCGCACAAAGAGTAAGCATTGCGATACAGCGAAGAAATGCTGCCAGCATCTACGGCACCATGCCGCAGGGGAATAGTTTTTAGTTGTTTATTTTAAGATTAGTTTTATTTATGTTTAGTTTTAGTTTTTAAGTTTTATAGGGTACTTAGTTATTTAATTTTGTATTTAATATGGGCATGTAGTTAACAGACCACCAGATTTAGTAAAATTTAACACCAAAAAATTCGTTTTTACCACCAAAAATAATGAATGCAAAAACATCTTTAAACATCTTTTTTCTTTCATTGTATTGTCCTGTGTATGTGTGCTTTATGGAATAAATGTCTTTCTTCTTCTTCTTCTTCAAAATAAGAACTCCTATTTAATAAGAAGTGATTCCCAAATTTGTACTATATTTTTATCCTTTTAAAACAAATAACACCAAAATAATAATTTTTAACCCAAAAATTGTAAACGATCACCAAACTTAGAACTCCATTTTAATGTGAAATTATAACCAAATTTTTTAATCTTGTTATCCTATTAAAGCAAATGACTCCAAACTAATCATTGTAAACCCAAAAATAGTAAATGATTACCAAAATTAGACCTCCATTTTAATGTGAAATTATAACCAAATTTTTTAATTTTGCTATCCTATTAAAGCAAATTACTTGAAGTCGGTTAAAAATGTGCAAAAATTTATTATCTTGTTATTCCATTAAATGAATTAATCCACTTCGTCACTTTTTTCTAGTAGCATTTCGTTTCTGTAAGGGTCGCAGTTCTAACCTAACCCACTTTTTTGTAGCATTTCGTTTCTCTAAGAGTCGCAGTTCTAACCTAACCTAACCCACTTTTCTTGTAGCATTTCGTTTCTGTAAGGGTCGCAGTTCTAACTTAACCTAACCCACTTTTATAGTAGCATTTCGTTTCTGTAAGGGTCGCAGTTCTAACCTAACCTTATCCACTTCTCTAGTAGCATTTCTTTTATGTAAGCGTGGCGCGTGACTGAATTGAGGATTGGGTCAGGCGAGAGCGGCGCGGCGCGTGCGGTCGCAGTTCTAACCTAACCCACTTATCTGGTAGCATTTTGTTTCTGTGACGATCGCAGTTCTAACCTAACCTTACCCACTTCTCTAGTAGCATTTCTTTTCTGTAAGCGTGGCGCGTGATTGAATTGAGGATTGGGTCAGGCGAGCGCGGCGCGTGCGGTGCGGTGTACGGGGGATTGAGCGGGAGGGGTTAGTAATTTTGGCATCATTTTACTTTATTTGGTAATATGTATACATTTAATTTTTAACAAGCAGAAACGTCTGCGATCGATGCTATTAAGCTTAGAATAAATTTAAAAGTGGAAAAATTACTGCCTTGGGTGAGACTTGAACTCACGGCCTCTGGATCGATACTCCAGCGCTCTGCCAACTGAGCCACCAAGACCTCATCCATAGTCAGCAATCTTCCCACTATATGGGTCTAGGGGACCCTAGCGACATCTACCGTAAGAGTGTTACACTTCTTAAACGGCCACCGGAGTTCCAAGTCATATTGGAAATTCACCAGTTACGATGTGCTACCCATTCTAAATTAATTTTTAAAAAGCAGAAACGTCTGCGATCGATGCTATTAAGCTTAGAATAAATTTAAAAGTGGAAAAATTACTGCCTTGGGTGAGACTTGAACTCACGGCCTCTGGATCGATACTCCAGCGCTCTGCCAACTGAGCCACCAAGACCTCATCCATAGTCAGCAATCTTCCCACTATATGGGTCTAGGGGACCCTAGCGACATCTACCGTAAGAGTGTTACACTTCTTAAACGGCCACCGGAGTTCCAAGTCATATTGGAAATTCACCAGTTACGATATGCTACCCATTCTAAATTAATTTTTAACAAGCAGAAACATCTGCGATCGATGCTATTAAGCTTAGAATAAATTTAAAAGTGGAAAATATTACTGCCTTGGGTGAGACTTGAACTCACGGCCTCTGGATCGATACTCCAGCGCTCTGCCAACTGAGCCACCAAGACCTCATCCATAGTCAGCAATCTTCCCACTATATGGGTCTAGGGGACCCTAGCGACATCTACCGTAAGAGTGTTACACTTCTTAAACGGCCACCGGAGTTCCAAGTCATATTGGAAATTCACCAGTTACGATGTGCTACCCATTCTAAATTATTTTTTAACAAGCAGAAACGTCTGCGATCGATGCTATTAAGCTTAGAATAAATTTAAAAGTGGAAAAATTACTGCCTTGGGTGAGACTTGAACTCACTCAAGGCAGTAATTTTTCCACTTTTAAATATATACATTTTTTGGTAATCATAGTGATTTATTTAAGTGAAAATATCGCATTAATTTGCTCTTCAAGATTTGGTGATCATTAATTATATTTGGTGATCATTCATGATTTTTGGTGTTTGAATATAATTTGAAGTGCAGTCGTGATTTAAACAGGTGGTAGTTTTGTAATTTTAGACATTATTTTTTTGGTGTTTAGTATTATTTTTTTTGGTGAAAGGGATTTCTTTATTGTACCAGAGTATTTTTTGGTGGTCATTATATTTGGTGCCTTTAATATGTAATGTTTATTTGTACTTATATAATAATATGTACTTGCCACATCGTCGCCTCAACAAAAATGTCAGATTAATTTAGACTAAAACAGACAGCGACCCCTGTGCAAGGTACTTTTCTCTCTGTCAATAAAATAAGTTTCTTTTACACAAAAGTTTCATCCAGGCGTTATTCGTAAAAGTTTCGTGTTGATTTTGGTGCGGATAAAAGAGCAGAGTTAGCGGCTGGGCCGCGGCTTATCAAGATCGTTCGACCATGTTTGAATAAAGCTGTACCATCGATCTGGAAATTGTTACTTTATAGAGGAGATTTCGAATTAAATTAGCTCTCATAAAACCGTTGATAAAATAAAATTACTTTTCACTTTATTAGGTAGTTGTTGTATTGCAAACTATTAAAGCGGCGTTTATTTTTATCTTCTACATTGTCGTGACCATTTTGACTAACGGACGAACGAACGTAACGATTATAACGAAATATAATACCTATTGGACCGCGAGCCAGGCGCAAATTTCGTCATTCATCGCCTCCCGGGCGAAAACTCTTATAGCGGTTAACGGCTATGTATGATGAACTCTCGTGAACGTCAGCTGCCGCTCCGTTGGTGGGTTGAGGAATGGCAGCTACCGAAACGCGTAACACGGTCTTTCCACCGCGATATGACGACCGGCTGACGATTTATTTTGTTTTATTAACAATAGCATCTAAACTATCATCTGACAAAGTATCAAACGGGAGGCGATGACGCCGATGACTGAAAATAATTTTCTTTTTTACCTGTTCATGTGACCAGCTGACGGTCTTTTCACAGCGATACAATTGGCTGACGATTTTGTTTACTCACAATAGCATCTAAACTATCATCTGACAAAGTATCAAGCGGGAGGCGTTGACAACATTTTTTTTATAGACTTTATTTGCTGCCATTCCTCAACCCACCAACGGAGCGGCAGCTGACGTTCACGAGGGTTCATCATACATAGCCGTTAACCACTATACGAGTTTTCGCCCGGGAGACGATTGGTCATGGAAATCTGTTCCTGGCCCGCGGTCTATATAATTTAATTAAAGGCTGCACCGATGGATGAATAGCGCTTAATGTTCTATGTTGATAAATTACTAGCTTTTGCGTTAAAGTTTGATAAATTAAATAAGGCTAAATAATCAAAAATATTTAATTTTTATTTTACTTACCTAAAGTAACCGGCACAACAAAGTACGCAGTTAAACAACTGTGTAACAAATTTTGACTATCAACACGCACGTTTTGAATATGTACATGCTGTTTTCACGATTACGTTTCCATGCATAATAAGGTTAAATTACCCATAGCCCGTAGAATTACGTGATTATACTCGTAATATACCCATGTTATAATGAAGGTGATAACTTTAAAGAAAGTAAACAAGTAATAAAATTGTATAGATATTCGGTGGGGCATAGGGTGACTGCTATAGTTATTGGCCACAACATAGTAATTTTGGCATTTCCTAATAAATCTGCAGAAAAAAACAAGCCAAAAGAAGTCTTACTGTTAAGAGTGGCCCATTACTATAATAATAATAAATAATAAGGCGGGGCAGCTCGCGGCGAGCTGTTGGGGAGTAACGACCCCGCGGTCAGGGTCTCCGGCGTGTCTTCGTCAGTCAGAGTGGACTCCAAGGGGACTTGCATGACTCTCAACTCTGGCTTGCCTTCATAGGTCGTCCAGAGAGGAGTCGTTAGAGCTATATATGCTCCAGGGGTGAAAGTGAAACATGCATAAGACGCGAGTTGGCACAGTGGCTGTTATCAGCTTTTCGACATCCTTAAGCCACTCACACCGGTGTTGCTTCTGGTCTTCTTCACGACGGCAGTTTTAGGGGCCTGTCTAGTGGGCGGCAAGTCACCGCCTGCCTCGATAACTAGTGAAAACATTGTTATGACAGGTGTCTGGACGTCTTTGCAATCAATAACCCAGTCTCATCTTTCACCCAAACTTCAACCCATAGACCGGTATACTGTTCACTTTTAGTATATAATACATGGGATTATAACAAGTTGTAAAAAAATGGAAGTTTTACAGATATTTAACGATTGATCTTGTTTATATACGAGACTGATGCAAAGTAGCTCGGATGGCAAGATCAAATACCTACACCAAAGCCCAAAGCCGAAAGAGAGTGGCAGGAATCTCATAATGCAATCTCTCAGAAATACTCAAATGTGTACTTCAGTGTGTATACTTCAGTCCGACTCACGCTCGAACCTAAAGACGCGCCTCTCTCGGGCTTCGGCCCTACGCGTTGCTCAGCCTAGCCTTGGCCTTCGGCCTTCGCATCGCAATTAAGATACTTTGACCATTATTCTGTGTTTAAGCACTAATCTGCCGCAGCTCGCGTGTAGGCTTGCCGCTCATGGACGCTTCTGGTCTTGGCCTTCACATTTAAGATACTTGTGGAGTTTTAGCAAACATGCACAAGTCGGACGCTCCGGACCTGCCGGGACGTATATGTAGAGACGTTGGGCTCGGCCTTCAGTCATCGAATTCTGACACTTGGACTATTGTCCTTGGTCTAAGCACTAACCTCCCAAAGCACATCGGGACATTTCGGGACATTTCGGACCTTCGGCCCTACGCGGATCTCGGCCCTCGGGCTTAGGAATAGCTGTCTACACCACGTTTTACGTAAGCAATTGCGGCTATGTCCTTAAAAGAGCCTAACCGTATTTTTGTTCTTAAATCCGACTCACGCTTGACTGTAGATTTCTAATAGGTTTTCCTGTCATATTTAAAGGCAGGTAGGTATGCTGTAGGTAAAGAACTATTTTGCGAACCATTTTTTTTCAAAATTTTAGACCTAGTAGTTTCGGGGATGAAACGATAGGATGGTAATTTTTGCCTATTTTCTTGAATAACTTCTAAACTGTTTATCCATACTGGTTTACGCAGAAACTAGGCTATTAACGAAGTTCATTTAGCGATACGTAATATGCCCATAATACAGAGCCTGTTGTGCTTAAGTCGTGTAAGTATAGTTATGAACTGAGTTAAAATTTGTTCGATGCATACAAAGCTTGTCGTGGCTATCTCATGTAACTGAACACACACTATTTACTATTTAGCTCACTTCGTTCGAGCGCCAAAATCACGCCAAAATATCTCGGGTGAAATGGTTCACTTTCCACCCTTGGTCAACAAGCTACTATTGTTGGTAGGTAGACATTGGGAAAAATACGATTTAGACTTGTTACGCGTATCTCATGTTATAGGTATTTCAAGTTAAAGGACATAGGCATGACACGGCAGTGCCACGTTGACCATGCAGTGATCTATATTGTGACGGCCATGTGTAAAGTTCACTACTAATGCCCGTAGTTAATTTAATTCAATGTCTTTAGTTTGTCTATAAAGTAATTATAGCGTTGTTGTAACACGGACATTATACAGGGTGAATTTTAAATCGTGAATCGTAATATTTTTTTTTGAAGTCTATACATAGTTAACAATAATTTACAATGCAATAAAACCTAAATTAAGTACGTTTTTATTTTGTCCACTTTTAATTTGATTTATCCTAATTTTTAAAATCTCGTGGTCACCCTACATTCATGTTTCGCACTTGTCATGAAAATTTTAACTAGATATCCAACCTTTAGGAGGGTATTGAAGTTGGCTGGATAGAATTTTGGCACATACGTTACGTTACAGAAACATAAGATTATTTTTTTAATCGTAATCCTCAAGCGAGTACAAGAGCTGCTGCACGTCTTTTTCACGTAAGTCAACGTTACGTTTGGCAGCTGCTTAATGCATCAGGACAACATCCGTACCACTTCCAGCCAGTCCAAGATCTCTTGTTGGCTGATTACGGAAAAAGGAGGGCCATGTGCCGATGGCTATTAGAAAACCTGGACACGAACATACTATGGACTGACGAGGCAACGTTCACGAGGATCGGGCTATTTAATGTTCATAATGAGCATTGGTGGAGTGGAAGAAATCCTCACGTTACGAGAAGAGACGCCTATCAAGTAAGGTTCAGTCTTAACGTGTGGGCAGGTATTCTGAATGATGCACTGATTTGACCATATTTCATTCAAGGACGATTGAATGGACAAAACTATCTTTAATTTTTGATAAATGTGGTACCAGATTTGCTAAGAGAAGTACCGGAAGAGTACTTGATTAATTTGCATTATCAGCACGACGGAGCCCCGGCTCATTAGATATCCAACCTTTAGGAGGGTATTGAAGTTGGCTGGATAGAATTTTGGCACGTATTGTCAATAATTTAAACATAGTCGACATTGTCAACATAAGTATTTAAATCGTATTTACTCATAAAATAATTTAGTTTTATTACGATTAATGGTATGAAAATGCCTCCATCGTATCCGTACACGAACATACAAAGGTTTGATATGGTATCTTGGTACGCTCAGACTGGCAGAATTGGTCAAACGCAAGAACTATTCGGAAGAAGGTATCCTGAGTCGCCGGTACCGAGACAAATTTTAATTATGAGGATGGTGCAAAACCTACGAGATTATGGCCAATTTACTGTGCCTATGCACGCTCAGGCTCGCGGTCGACCACGATTTCATCTGGATAGGCTGTACAGAAACATAAGATTATTTTTTAATCGTAATCCTCAAGCGAGTACAAGAGCTGCTGCACGTCTTTTTCACGTAAGTCAACGTTACGTTTGGCAGCTGCTTAATGCATCAGGACAACATCCGTACCACTTCCAGCCAGTCCAAGATCTCTTGTTGGCTGATTACGGAAAAAGGAGGGCCATGTGCCGATGGCTATTAGAAAACCTGGACACGAACATACTATGGACTGACGAGGCAACGTTCACGAGGATCGGGCTATTTAATGTTCATAATGAGCATTGGTGGAGTGGAAGAAATCCTCACGTTACGAGAAGAGACGCCTATCAAGTAAGGTTCAGTCTTAACGTGTGGGCAGGTATTCTGAATGATGCATTGATTTGACCATATTTCATTCAAGGACGATTGAATGGACAAAACTATCTCCAATTTTTGATAAATGTGGTACCAGATTTGCTAAGAGAAGTACCGGAAGAGTACTTGATTAATTTGCATTATCAGCACGACGGAGCCCCGGCTCATTAGATATCCAACCTTTAGGAGGGTATTGAAGTTGGCTGGATAGAATTTTGGCACGTATTGTCAATAATTTAAACATAGTCGACATTGTCAACATAAGTATTTAAATCGTATTTACTCATAAAATAATTTAGTTTTATTACGATTAATGGTATGAAAATGCCTCCATCGTATCCGTACACGAACATACAAAGGTTTGATATGGTATCTTGGTACGCTCAGACTGGCAGAATTGGTCAAACGCAAGAACTATTCGGAAGAAGGTATCCTGAGTCGCCGGTACCGAGACAAATTTTAATTATGAGGATGGTGCAAAACCTACGAGATTATGGCCAATTTACTGTGCCTATGCACGCTCAGGCTCGCGGTCGACCACGATTTCATCTGGATAGGCTGTACAGAAACATAAGATTATTTTTTAATCGTAATCCTCAAGCGAGTACAAGAGCTGCTGCACGTCTTTTTCACGTAAGTCAACGTTACGTTTGGCAGCTGCTTAATGCATCAGGACAACATCCGTACCACTTCCAGCCAGTCCAAGATCTCTTGTTGGCTGATTACGGAAAAAGGAGGGCCATGTGCCGATGGCTATTAGAAAACCTGGACACGAACATACTATGGACTGACGAGGCAACGTTCACGAGGATCGGGCTATTTAATGTTCATAATGAGCATTGGTGGAGTGGAAGAAATCCTCACGTTACGAGAAGAGACGCCTATCAAGTAAGGTTCAGTCTTAACGTGTGGGCAGGTATTCTGAATGATGCATTGATTTGACCATATTTCATTCAAGGACGATTGAATGGACAAAACTATCTCCAATTTTTGATAAATGTGGTACCAGATTTGCTAAGAGAAGTACCGGAAGAGTACTTGATTAATTTGCATTATCAGCACGACGGAGCCCCGGCTCATTTCCACCGCGAAGTTCGAGCTCACCTGGACAGAGAGCACCCACGCCGCTGGATCGGACGAATCGGGCCTATCTTATGGCCACCGCGAAGTCCCGATTTGACTCCCTTAGATTTTTATCTTAGGGGAGACATCAAACGGCGAGTTTATGCACAACCGTCTGAAACTGTAGCGGAACTGCGTCAAAAAATCGAAAGAGCTTTTGAGGCAGTAAAAGCCGACGTTTTTGTGTTAAGAAGATTAAAGAACAATCTCAGGCGACGAGCAAATTTGTGTTTGGAAGTCCAGGTCGAGCATTTCGAACATTTATTAAAATTATGTGTAAATAAATTTTTTGTTGCAATATCTGTTTCTTTTTTATGTGAGTAAACTAAAGGAAAAATTTATGAGTGTTTAATTAACAAACTGCACAATGCATTTAATGCATGATATTGATAAGGTAACCTATGCACTTAGGTAAACATTGCGTTGCAAGTCACGTGACTCGTGTAGGGTGACCAAGGCGGATGACAAGTGGGGACGCACTTTCTGTTTTTGTTCATAATTAATTAAGCGGGTCCTTAATTGTAATTAACACTAGTGCTCTGTATTAATCTTAAGTAGCTTTACCGGTAAACGTGGTTACGATTCACGATTTGAAATTCACCCTGTATTTAAATCCACCAAACAATTGAAAACTATTACATACATATCAATGACATTTCGAACATCTAGTAGGTACTTAGTAGGTACTTACGTTTAGTAGCAAATGTATAAACTCGTACTAAACACTAATCGTAGGGGCCTTATGAGATAAAAATAAATTAAAGATTGAGTGTCTTTGAGAAAGCTACTTAATTTAAGCTCAGGAGTGGACTCCTGAGCTGATTTATTTTTATCTCATAAGGCCCCTACGATTAGTGTTTAGTACGAGTTTATACATTTGCTACTAAACGTAAGTACCTACTAAGTACCTACTAGACCTCCAGGTGGGGAGAGGTGGTGGGGTGTGGAGGAGTGGTGTGTAGGAGTAATATATTTAATATGTCAGGAGTGCACCGTTGAAATTAACGCAAATAAAAATAAAAAACCGGCAGTGACTCGCGCACGAAGGGTTCCGTACCATTACGCAAAAAGCGGCAAAAAAAATCACGTTTGTTGTGCTCCACTTAAATATATATTTTATTCTGTTTTTAGTATTTGTTGTTATAGCGGCAACAGAAATACATCATCTGTGAAAATTTCAACTGTCTAGCTATCACGGTTCATGAGATACAGTCTGGTGACAGACAGACAGACAGACAGCGGAGTCTTAGTAAGAGGGTCCCGTTTTTACCCTTTGGGTACGGAACCCTAAAAACGGTCTGCATAAGTGCAACCTTATATTTGGTCTTAAAATTGTCGGAACCGTTAGGTATAAACTCGACTATGCCTTGATTTGCTTTGACCCTCGAATTTTTAGGACCCTAGTTACGTAACTATAGAAATAAATGCTGCTATTAAAATATTCATACGTTTTAGTTAGAGTGTTCACTCACTCGCCATCAACGGCCAGCGCTTTTGATTCTGTCTACAGAGACAGAGAAGAGTAGAGACTCGTGTTTCCTACTGGTATTACGTGACCAAAGTGCGAAAGCAGCCGGTGTAGGCAAATGGTAAACAGGCGTGTTTAATACCACAACAATATAGCAGAACAGTAACACCTATTAATAGATACGGTAGGTACCCATAAGTTTCATGTAATCTATCAGATTATCCACGACGGTTAATGAAGACGGTGTGTGAATTACAAACATAGGTACTTACTCACGTAATTACCAACTACAATGTATTGGTCAAATAGGGAGATAAAATTAAATACCTACCAGGACAGCACGGACGTCAAAAAGCCTTATTTATGAATTTTAAATATTGTATATATACATATAGGAATAAAATTACACGTGCTGTGGGTGAGGAGAACCTGAATAATCCGTCCAACTTTAGCCATAAACATGACGAGCGGTGCTCCTAATTGACAACATTTAAAATTTTGAATTGTAGCTAAATGAAAACTATTTAGGTAATCAAGTACATTTATTTAAGAATTAAAACATATCTAGACACGCGGTATCGTGACAAGCCAAGTTCAAAGGAAAAGAAGAGAACTGGCGACGAAGCGGCCGTGTGCAACGAACCATTTAGAGCCACTTTTGACCCCTACTTTACTCAAAATCATTTAAAGATAAACATATGAAATTTGGTTCATTTATTAAGACCCTAACTAGAACCCAAAATTTCATGTATATAGCTCAAACGGTTATTTAGATACAAACATCTAAAAATCGGGATTATTCTCACTGACTGACTTAGGTACTAACGGCCTCACCTAACATCAAAAACCTAACCCACTTCCAGATGAACTCGCAAGTTGAAATTTGGCATCCAGCTGGGTAACTGCGTTGTTATGAAACTGAGGTAAAGAAACAGATTTTTTTAACGATTTGTATTATTTTCAAAAAAAAAAAAACAGTTTTTATTTACACAATAAATTTTAGTTTCGAAATCAACTACCTATGAATCCCATGGTGAATACTAATAATTCTGTACAAAAAGTAATGATATCCCATCAAAAACATTAATGTGAAATGAGAGCCAAGTTCAAATAATTAAGAATATGGATGCCAAGTTCTAGTTCGCTTGGGATATAATTAAAGTTCAGGATTTGTCTTTGCTAGTTTTTATACCAACAAACTACATTTTACGAAAGGAACATTGACATATATAATATAGCGTGTACGTAAAAACTAGCAAAGTCAAATCCTGAACTTTAATTACCTACCCAGGTACCTTTGACTTTAATTATATTTAAACATGACTGTGGAAGGCGACATTACCAAAGTAAGATATAATTGTTTATTGTATCGATTATAATCTATCTAATGTAACCTGGTAATGAGCATCAATGTCAGCGTCAACAATAGGTACATCGGGTAGGTACAGTCGCCATCAGATATATCGTAGCGGCCAAGGTGCTCACAAATATCTGATCACGCCTCTATTTGTCAAGGCGCTAGAGTGCGTGTTCAGATATTTTTGAGCGCCTCGGCCGCTCCGATATATCTGATGGCGACGGTACGTAACTGCACATTGAATTTAATATTATATCAATATTGTTGAATCAGTATTGAACTAGTGAAATAGCAACCAAATACCCTACCTCATTATCTAGCGGTAAATAAAGCGTAAGCTTTAATGCTGATTTAGTAGTTGAATGTTATTTACATGACTGAATAGGAGTTTGTTAATAGGAAATATTTGGCTTTGAAGTATTGTAACTATAATAATATCCATGAAACCGATTGCTTGTATAATAGTTATACCGTAAGTAGTTATATTTAAAACGCTTTAGCAACTACCATTTCAGGAATCACGAGGGCGCTTTTGGAGATAAAAAAATAAAACATTAAACAAAAAAAGTTTCCTTTTTTTTCTATAGGCAAAAGAAAATGTTTCGAGTTTTGTCCAGAGCCACAGTTTTCGCCAGAATGAGGCAGTTTTCAATAGTCGTATTTAATGTAAGTACCTACGTAATGTAATTGTAATGTAATTTATTAATAACATTATGTTCAGGCGTAGGGATGTAATGTAGTGCAATCAGTCAACGCAGGGCAGCTCGTGGCGAGGTATCTACTGTTTAAAAAAAACTCACGTTCCAACGGTTCCGTACATAATACAATTTTTAACAACGTGTATTTTTTTTTATGTGAAACGTGAGTTACGTGTGGAAAATGTTAGAACAGTAATTAAGTCCGACTCACGCTTGACTGCAGATTTCTAATAGGTTTTCCTGTCATCTATAGGTATAGAAATATTTTGTTTATTTATTTTTTTCAAAATTTTAGACAGTAGTTTCGGAAATAAAGGGGTGGGGGAAATATAACGTTCTTGCTACTTTCTTAAATAACTTCTAAGCTATTTATTTTAAAATTACAAAAACATGATATTTGAGATTATCAAATTGAGCTCTTTCATTAAATATGTAACACGATATAGTTTGAAAAATTTCATTATTTAATTTTCTCATTTAAAAGTGGCCCTCATGTTTAAAATTAATTTGTTCACGTTACATGCCCGTCTTCTGGTCACAAACTTACATGTGTACCAAATTTCAACTTAATTAGTCTAGTAGTTTTGGAGAAAATAGGCGGACGGACACACGGACTCACGAGTGATCCTATAAGGGTTCCGTTTTTTTCCTTTTGAGGTATGGAACCCTAAAAAATCGTATACTTACCTAATACAGTGGTACCTCCATAACACAAATCATACAAGGAAAACGTTCGTGTTAACGAGTTTTCGTCTTATGAAGAGTGTCGACTCAGAGAGGTTTTTATACATTTCTGTTTCGTACGGATCCCTAAAATTAGTGCGCTCACTATCATTAACAGCTGTCATTAACTATCTTTAAACTTTTAAGTCGGTAAACAACTCTCTTATACCATTATTGTAAACATGTAAGTGGCAATAAAGAGCTGGTGTAGACTTCAATATATCTTCAGATGTTAAAAGAGTCCAACTTAAAGGCTAAAGCTATAGCGCCATTTTTTGGTGTCTAAGTGCAGAATAGAAATTATCCATTACCTAAAATTCATATTTTAATCACTCTAGTACTTACACTATTAGTACTGTACTAAAATCATGGAATAACCTAAATTGTATTTTTTTTTTCATAAAATAAATACGACGGAACACATATTATAGAATAATTGACTTAGGTATATACGCATCGGATAACAGGCCCTTTAATTATTTGTTAATAATGTATATAGTAATTCACAGTGTAATTATTTTCGAAACCATATATCCACGCATGTACAAGTTATATAAATAGTCCCAAATTCACTTATGCGCATCCGCCATTAGATATTTCATTCTATGTTGTTGTCTACATTTAAGATCCAACAGGCATGACGAATAACACAGAAAAAGAAACAGATGTAATCTAAAGATTTAAAAGCAAAGGCATATAATGTGTAATTATCTCCTCGAGTGTCACAGATCTGATGTCGATAAGAAACCCGGATGTACCGCCTAAAGCCGAAAGTATCGTTTATCTAGAGCTACCCTACAACTCAGACAGTTTGTAGTCACCTATATGCAACCTATTTAGCTCTTAAAGAATTAATTACCACTATTGTAGCTCAACTATACCGCTCATATGTCTCTTTTTTTATCCGCTAACCCTACTGTAGCACTGTTATAAATCTTTAGGTGATAAAATTTGTGCCCAATCATCATCATCATCATCATGTCAGCGGATAGACGTCCACTGCTGGACATAGGCCTCCCCCAAGGCTCGCCACTCCGACCGATCCTGTGCCGCTCGCAACCACCGAATTCCCGCGACCTTCACCAGGTCGTCGCTCCATCTTGTTGGAGGCCTACCGGCAGTTCGTCTTCCGGTACGCGGACGCCACTCCAGAACCATCCGGCCCCACCGGCCATCAGTTCTGCGAGCAATGTGCCCCGCCCACTGCCACTTAAGGTTTGCAATTCTGCGAGCTATGTCGGTGACCCTAGTTCTACTGCGGATATCATCATTTCTGACTCTATCACGCAGAGAAACTCCGAGCATAGCTCTCTCCATTGCCCTTTGCGTGACCTTGAGCCTTCTTATGAGGCCCATTGTTAGCGCCCACGTCTCAGATCCGTATGTCATCACTGACAACACACACTGGTCAAAGACTTTTGACTTAAGACACCGCGGCAATTTGGACGAAAAGATACTGTGGAGCTTCCCGAACGCTGCCCAACCGAGTCGGATTCGACGAGTGACCTCTTTCTCGAAGTTGGACCTACCTAACTGGACTGTTTGTCCTAGGTATACATAATCGATGATGATGATGATGATGAATAGCCGGCTATAACTCCTATTTTTAGAGCACTAAGAACACCTAAAGAGTAAATAGGCGCTTATATAAATCTCTTCTATCCCTTAAAATTAGCTCTTAATGTTACTTGGGATTTTTACCATATCCGTATCGACTACATTAAAATAGAACCCATAATTTTGAGATTTTCGTGACCATTTTGCACTTTACTTTTACTTAAGTGCCTTAAACTTAATTACATTAAACCAAACCTTGAAAAAATATTACATCACTAAAGCCGCTTTTCCGTTTTTGTATGCGGACAGCAGTCACAATTAAACGCTTGCTCAATGCAATAAAACTAATCTAGAAGCCACTAAAAACTCCAACAAAAACTCGCTATCGCAACGACCAGAAAAAGCCAAGGTGAAGCTTTATATTCTCACCTAATCTCGCCTGGTATCTGCTCTCTCCTTTTTGTGTTTTAATAAAATAATTCACCCCGAAACAGTGAGGTAACAAAAGCTATGAAAAGTCGTCGTCGTACCAGGCAATCTCGATAAAACTGGTCGGATCGTAAACTTGACCCTCCGTTATCCGGGCGAAATCAGCACGGAAATTTAAAGAACGTACACGTCGAGAGATGATTTACGTTCGGTCGCGTTCTCTGACACTAAAAATGTGGATCGAACGAAATTAAAATTTTACTGATACTTGGTATTTGGATCTGTTGGGTGGTATAAAATCATAATTCCTTAGTGCTATCCTAAATAACTAGTCTATCTGAGTAATATTCTATCGTTATAGACAATCCGATATAAATTTTTGGTCATCTATGTAGATAAATTTGTTGTAATATTCATTTGTTACCTAATTTAGTCGAAGATGCTGCAAGTAATAGTTAAAACATCATTTGTCTTGATGGTACAGAAATTGGTACTATAAGTTATTATATTGTGGTATGTTTGATATCCTCCCAGAGTGCAATGTGCATTAAAATTTAAACAAATACATATTAATTTGTTTAAATTTCGCCAAATTTCACTTCCATTCAAACTTATCGCAGTAGTTTTATTTCCCAAATAAATCTTTGTAATGGCGCGCACAGCCGCGCATTACAACACCACGCCGCCGCCACGTGACAGACAGCGGAGCTACCTATCGAGCCGCGGCAACCGATCGAGTGCCAGCCCACTCGCCCCACCCGCCGCGCGCCGGGCCGAGCGTATAAAAGCGGCGCGCGCCCATACAACAGCGTCAGTTGGGCTCACCGCCTTCCGCAGTGAGGACAGCTGATCTCCCGGTCGAGCCGGCGTGTTTTCAGACGCGTAGGCACCCGGTTCCCCTCCGACCCTTCCTGCTTCCCGTAGCCCAGTCAGAGCCGGCGTGTTTTCAGACGCGTAGGCACCTGGATTACGTAACCCGTCCTACCCTGTATCTTGGTCCGAGCCGGCGTGTTTTAGACGCGTAGGCACCCTCGATACTCCCTATCGCCCTGGTCAGAGCCGGCGTGTTTTAGACGCGTAGGCACCCTAGGCGCTCCCCCCCGATTCGCATATCCTTCCCGTCTCGCCATCCCCTTCACTCTTAGGGGATACCGTTCCCAAACCCGCGAGTAGCTTAGGGTCCGCGCCGTACCGTTACAAGAATTAGAAGCCACCCCGCGTCGTACCTAGGATACCTAGACTTAAGGAATCTTACTTTATAATAAACCGGCATAAAAGCCCGCCGATTTGTATTACAACATTACAACTGTGTTTCCTTATTCTCACTCTGCACCCTCTCTCTCCTCTGAGCTAAATAGGAAACCCTTGCTCCCGTCTGGAACAAGGGAGGTGTATGAGGTCGCGCCCGCCCCGGCGAACGTGACCCCATCACATCTGGCGCCCAACAAAAAAAACTCACGTAGGAGTCCATAAGGTATCCTGGAAGGAACCATTGCTCGAGAGAGGACAGAATAAATAAATAAATAAATATTTAACATATACCGCCCCGTGTACTCATATATTCCATACAGCCGCTACACGTAGCATCACCGCACCGAGGCAACTGGGACTGTCGCATCCCGCCCACCCGTAGAGTACACCTAGCCCGCACAGAGGTACACCAGGACCCCCGACGCTCCATCCAAGTAATAAGGTTAAAAAAAAAAAACACCGTATACCGCTGCTTACCGGTAGGTATTAGAAATGCCTACAAGTTGGATATACCGACTGAAAAAACCCGAATTAATACAAGAAGCCACGGCACGTGGCGTACCGACTGAAGACTTAACCGTAGAGGAGATACGCAAGGGCTTGGTGGAGATCCTGAAAGAGGAAGAAGCCGATAAAATGGCGGAAAACAATGCAAAGGTGATCACAAAGCTAATAAAAGAGTGGAACCTGTCATTTGAGACCACAGACGACACCGTCGAGTTCATAGAAAGGTTGGAAGAACTCATCAAGGCGAGCAAGATTAAGAAGGAAGATATATTAGCAGCATTACCACGCATCTTAAAAGGTAGGGCACTGCTCTGGTACAGAAATTACGTAGACTCATGGACCGATTGGAATCAATTCCTGCAAACATTTAAGCTGTACTACTACCCGGCCAATTATGAAGAGGATCTCATGGCCAAAATTGTCACTAGAAAGCAAGGAGACCAGGAGAGGTTTACCGACTACGTCACAGACATTCTGACGCTGATGCGTAGGTACGGAAGTCTCGACGAAGCAGCGAAGTTACACCGCATCCACGAGAATATGTTACATAGCTACAAGCTATACATCAAAAGGCAAGACTATAAGACTTTACCAGAACTATTGAAATTAGGAACCGAGTATGAAAATATAAGGACACCCACGTACGGTGCAACGACGTCGTCAGGAGCGTGGCGAGACGCCAGCGACAACAACAAATGGAGGGAGGACAAACAAGCAAGCAGCGAACAAACGACCCAAGGTAGGGACGACCGACCCCACAAAGACCAGAAACCGAAACCCGAACCGAGAGACAATACGAGCCACACAGTGCATCCGAAGTATGACCCCAAGACCAGCTGCTGGTCCTGTGGGAAACCGGGACATAATGCAGACGCCTGCAGGGGCAGACGCCAAGTGTTTTGCAGCCAGTGTGGAAGACTGGGAGTGCTAAGCAGGACATGCTGCAAGAAACCAACCTGGATAGGGCAGGAAAAGCTAGGAGCAGCCAACAGCCCACAGACGAGCGACAACCGCATATACACCGATTTACACATAATGGGAAGAAGATACCGAGGCGTAATAGACACAGGATCCACCAACTCGTACATCAACCAGCAAATATATAATGAATGTAAGAACAGCGCTTACCAGAATAAGGTAAAAACAAGAGAAGTAATACTAGCAAATGGGACCAGGACACAAACCCACAACAACTTGTTGGTCGACATAGAAGTCAAAGAGGTAAAAATCAGACACTGGCTGAGGGTGCTGCCGTCAGCGACGGACATTATAATAGGAATGGACGTCCTGAAACGACTTGGAATGTCAATAAAATGGCCAGGAGAGAGCCAAGACGAAGAAGACCCCGATGACAAAGATACCCAGAGAAAAAATCCGAAAAACGGAGAGGACAAGCAAAAAATAGACACGCCAGAAGAAAATCAGAATAGCACAACCGCCGAATCCAGTCAACAGCAGCCAACCACACAGTTAACAAAGGAACAGCACAGAATAAAACTAAAGCACACAGAACCCGTAAAACAGAGATACAATCCGCGAAATCCGAAACAGCAAGAAATAACCGACAAGCATGTGAGCGACATGCTTCAACAGGGCGTGATCGAGAGGTCACACAGCCCACATAGTTTCCCCGTGGTACCAGTGAAAATGCCATCAGGTCAGTACCGATTCCGTGCAGATTACCGCAAGGTTAACCATATAACCGAAGAAGATGCGTACCCGCTATCACAGGCACATTTCGGTAAGATTGACCAGACATCCGAAAAAGCAGCCGCAAACCGAGTCACGCGCCGAAGAAAATTCGAAAAACACAAACCACGCAGCGCGGACACGAACCGACTTCAGAAATGGAACATGGGAAACGTCAATTTAATAGAAGAAAAATAGATATAGGATGGATACCAAAAAGTAAGTTACAGATCGCCAGCCCCCTGGCACCGGCACCGTCCTCAAGACCAGACACAGAAGGCGGAAACAAGAAAAGGACGCGCAGGGCGGGCAGAAAGAGGAACGGCGGCCAACAACACGGCCATACGAGGAGGCCGCGAACGCGGCAGGCGCACCCGCCCTACGAACGTCACCGGAAAGGAAAAAGGGGGGAAACAAGAATAAATAAACAGTGAAATAATTAAATACATAGTGTAGTGAAATAATATAAAAATATAATAGAGATTACATTCAAGTACCGTAATAAGAAAAACAAATATAGTGTAGTAAAAAAAAAAAACATAATATTATAGTGTAGTATCAAAAAAAAAAACCCGTTAATAGATTAAAGTACCAAAAAAAAAACATTAAAAAAATGTGTAGAAAAAAAAAACCGTATTGTTTACATAAAATATAGTTATTAAAGAAAGAATAAGTGTAATCAAAAGTGTGACCAGTTAAACCGCAATAGATACTTAAAATAAGCATAAATAAACAAGCGACATAGTAAATAGATAGAACAATACAAGCACATAGAAATAGTAGGTTATAGACTACGTAAGTACATAGCAGTGAGTGAATTGGTAGCATTAAGTCAAGTGAACGACAATATAGTGGGAATAGTATAATAGAATAGCAATATACTTACAATAAATAAAAATAATTTTTTTTTTTTTTTAATAAATAACTTTAAAGAAAAAACAAACGACGTGGGGTCAAGCAGAGAACGTAAGCTCAAAATAAATAAACGTGTTGCAAATAGGAAGACGAATACTTAAAATAAATACAAAAATGAGAGATAAACATTTAGCATCCAGTAAATAATAATACAAATTAATAAAAAAAAAAAAAAAAAAGGTAACGCCTTTCAGCCAGCATATTCTAACGGTGATTTTTCCCTATAGGTAAAAATCTCCAGACGGGTGACGGGACTGTAATGGCGCGCACAGCCGCGCATTACAACACCACGCCGCCGCCACGTGACAGACAGCGGAGCTACCTATCGAGCCGCGGCAACCGATCGAGTGCCAGCCCACTCGCCCCACCCGCCGCGCGCCGGGCCGAGCGTATAAAAGCGGCGCGCGCCCATACAACAGCGTCAGTTGGGCTCACCGCCTTCCGCAGTGAGGACAGCTGATCTCCCGGTCGAGCCGGCGTGTTTTCAGACGCGTAGGCACCCGGTTCCCCTCCGACCCTTCCTGCTTCCCGTAGCCCAGTCAGAGCCGGCGTGTTTTCAGACGCGTAGGCACCTGGATTACGTAACCCGTCCTACCCTGTATCTTGGTCCGAGCCGGCGTGTTTTAGACGCGTAGGCACCCTCGATACTCCCTATCGCCCTGGTCAGAGCCGGCGTGTTTTAGACGCGTAGGCACCCTAGGCGCTCCCCCCCGATTCGCATATCCTTCCCGTCTCGCCATCCCCTTCACTCTTAGGGGATACCGTTCCCAAACCCGCGAGTAGCTTAGGGTCCGCGCCGTACCGTTACAAGAATTAGAAGCCACCCCGCGTCGTACCTAGGATACCTAGACTAGAAGGAATCTTACTTTATAATAAACCGGCATAAAAGCCCGCCGATTTGTATTACAACATTACAACTGTGTTTCCTTATTCTCACTCTGCACCCTCTCTCTCCTCTGAGCTAAATAGGAAACCCTTGCTCCCGTCTGGAACAAGGGAGGTGTATGAGGTCGCGCCCGCCCCGGCGAACGTGACCCCATCACATCTTTATCAAATTTACACTTCGCATTTAATTTATTTGGTCAACTTATCATTTGGCATAATTTTATTATAACATGATTATGTTCAGAAACCTTTAATTATTTTAAATTTGGTAATATGGCGGTTTACTTGTGCGTGATACAAAGCAGTTAAAAATATTTTATAACCTGCATATTTTACACGAAATCACGGACGTTACTCAACCTTCAGTAAGTTGAGTAGATGTCTTTTATCTACATGCACATAAAGAAATCAAACAAAGAGATTACAAAAAGAAATACGTACAGGTAAGTCAGGTAAGTCAAATTTGTTTATAAGTTCTGAGTTTTTTTTTTCGGAATACTTTTATTTAATTGTGTCGTGAATGAATATCCACATACATATTGTTTGTGATGAACTCAAAAACTAGTAAACGGATTTTCATGCGGTTTTCACATTTGAATTGTGTTTCTTAAGGGAGGTTTAAATGTATAGTTTGTTAAGGTTTTGTGTGAATTGGTTGAACTACCATTGCGAAGCCGGGGTGGGTCGCTAGTTAATGTATAAAAAATATTTCAAGTTATTTCCATTCCTAATTTGTACCCTGTATCTAATTTGCCGATTGATATCAAACATTGTATTGTATTCTATACAACGAAAGTGGTTTACTTAAGGTCGGTGACGTAAAATGTTTAAAACACCCATTGGATTTTATAAATGTAACGTATTATTATTGCAATGGGTCTTCGCCCTCCTTCTTGACACAACATGGAGATAAAACAATTAACATTTGATGAGATGTGTTAAAAAAGATACATAGATGAGACTCGTATTGCATATTAATCTATCACCAGTACCAAATTATTTTTAAAAAGAATCATCCGTCAATCGCCAATAACACAAAAAACGGCTAATACTACTCACCGACAACGTCGAGGGAAACTATAAAGTTTCTTGTTGGCGAAATTTGGTAGTCTACTCTGCACCGATACACGGCGCGGTCCTTTGCCTGCACATTGTGGATGCGTAAGGCAGACGACAGCCTGTTCCACCGAGCTCGATTTTTGAACGCATCTTCAATCCAGTGGCCCGTATCATCTGACGCTCGTGTGTCGAAGCTGTGGACAAATTAAGACTGTTAGAAGTTATATTAGTGTACCTTTTCTCAATAATATTATCAATCTTACTAAATTTGTAATTTTCTTAATAAATTACAACCAAATCGAATAGAGTCTGCTTGAAAAGTGGCTGCCGCTATCTGTTGGTATTTCGTAAGAGAGCTCGCAAACTCCAAAAGTCTAAACAATTGTTGTGTTGGTTTATGCTAGATATATAATAGTTAGTTGACCACCTGTCTAACCGCAGTCAAACCATGCATTCCAGGACAATTTATATTGCCAGTAATATTTTCAGTATCCCTTCCGGAGCAGGAAGCTCACGTATGCAATTAGCACCGGACTCATAAACGACATGTAAACATTAATTATAATTTCACAGCACTGCGCGAAGATCGTAGCTCCAAACAATCTATTCACAAACGTGAATTTATAGTTGCAAACTTAAGCCCGTATCAGATACGTGGAATTGCATTCATGGCATTCCATTCCATTGTTGAGATGGTTTGAGCAATAGACTCTCTGTAGAATTTTTAGACAGCTACAAACTGCAGTTTACGTTTTTAATAAAATGTAGTTAGAAAACACTTGGTGTTTTATAGCAGAACGGGTGTTATTATGTGTGAGGCTTGTAGTTCGTTTAATGCTATACTAACTAAAAGGGCCCCTAAATCTTAAATATTGGCACAGACGAAAAATACAAGATTGATTTTATTTTATAAATACATATTTATTAACAGCACAACAGGTATAGTACTCCAAATAAAATATAAATTATGGATTTTCAGATCCAGGAATATATTATTATCCCAACAAAAACATTTCATGTAAAGTGTTGCCAAGACTAGGCACATAAAGCTATTACAATAAAAAGTTATCAGATCCCGTAGTAGGTACCAAGACTTTTACTCTGTAAGTCCTAACTTTATAAGCTCTAACTGTATAAATCCAACGTCTTTATCAAACAGTACGGCGTGGCCATTTCGTTGCTGTCATATGACAGCGACATATGTCATAATGTCATTTGTCCATAAGGACAATACCGTAAACCGTAATGACACTTTCATAATTTGAAAGACCTTTGTTACTACTTTGTACAACAAGTCCACCGAGGGAGTGTTTATGTGACTGCATCGAAACGGCTAAGCCATACTACGGCCTAGCCCAAGAACCTGGGGCTAACAATCGACAGTGGGCTCACATGGGAACCTCAGGTGTCCGGCGTTATAGACCGATAGTGGGACCATATTTTTGACCTTAAAGTTATGATAATTCTAAAGAAGGAAAAGTGATGCTTATATGGCATGGGACACGTTTTTGTTTGCATATCGAAAAAGAAAAAACTTTAATATTATAAAAACCCATTTTTGTTCCACCGCTGGTCTATTAGTCGTAGAGTAATTAATACGTTAAGAGCACACTATCGTCATAAACATTTTCTCCCGGTCAGCACAAAAACTCTCTTCTTCCAAGCTCTTGTTCTGTTTGTCCTTGATTATGCTGATGTTTGTTACACTAATGTCACTCAAGATTCTTTAACCATATTTGACCGGCTACTTAATAGCTGCATTAGGTTCGTGTTCGGACTTCGGAAGTATGATCATATGTCCTCTTTCCGTAGAAAACTTAATTGGCTCCCTATATACGACAACGTAGGTCCCTTCGTATTCTGTGTACTCTCTACTCAATCTTGTTTGACCCGTCCGCCCCAGATTATCGCCGCTCGAAATTTAAATTTGTTACCCCTCGTCCAGGCACAGATCTTCGCTCTTCCCGTAGCCTTAAGCTCATTGTCCCCCAACATCGAACGGGTTTCATGTCCAATTCTTTCACTGTCCAGGCTATCAGACTTTGGAAGATCTCCTACTCTCTATCAGACAAGTGCAGAGCAAATTCACATTCAAGCGCCTGTTGCGCAAGTATTTCCTTGACAAACTTGTTTCTTCGTCAACTTAATGATTCACACTAGGTATAGTATCTATGTATGTAACTATGTTTATTTGTATTAAGTACATGTGTAGGTTTATCAATATAGTTTATATTCATTTAGTCTTGGTTACAAATTAATTTACTTTAAAAGACACTGCATCTACTTAATCTTTCTGGTTTAACCCATTGGTTGACTGGTAGAGAATGCCTTAAGGCATTAAGTCTGCCTTTTGTACCTTTATGTATTGTGCAATAAAGTTTAAATAAATACGGAATAGGTACGTCAATCAAATAAATAAACTGTATTACTATTTCTGAAACTTGAATATATAAAAAAAGCTACATGTCGATTGGATACATGCTACTTTTAGCTCATGGAATTTAGGATTGATTATATTTAAAAATATACAAATAATCTTGGCAAAAATTAAATCAAAATATTCAATAAAATATTTAATAAAATAATTTAATTTGTTCCCAAAGTTGTTCATAGATGGCAGCACCAGTGTCTCTCGCTATATCGTAATTCCGTAAGGAATTCGTATAGGAGGTGCAAGCGCGCCTGCTTGCCCTTACTTAGAGTTGGTCAAAGACGCCTAGTCTTACTAAGATTGCATATAGTAAATTGGGACGGGTACCGCCGCGCCGTGGCGAGGGGGCCTAGGGGTTCATGGCGTTAGCTAAAGACGGCGTTCGAATCCGGCCTTCACCACTGGAGGGCATAATATATGACATCTATTACAGTTTATAATTTATATGTGGTATTTTCTATAAAAAGGGACCTTATTGTCGATAGCGATTACGCCATTATTAACGATGCTCCGATATAAATACAATGCCGCACGACGCTGTGCGGCGTAAGCGCCATCGACAATAAGGTCCCTTTTCATAGAAAATTCCCCATATATGTATACTATGTATAGTAGTGTGACTACTTAAAAAACACAAGACAAGACAAGACAAGAGACGCCACACCCAGCCAGGAACATGCCTGCTCCGGACTAGCCGGCATACCAGGGGACGTAATTTTATTAAGAGTGACACACTCTGGGATGGGAAAGGGATAGTTATAATCAGCCAGCTATGCAGCCTTAAGCCAATATTGGAAGGTAGGTGGGGTAGGTTAACTCGTCGAGGGAGAGCGTTGGTGATAATATGCTTCTCGTCGTTTTCGCTTCGGTCTTCGTAACATCTTGTGTCAAGCGAGGCCAAATATCGTCTTGAGATGCCGTTTGCTCGTCGATTCGAGGTGATGGTTCTTCTTCGTCTGATTCGCTGTCGGTTTCGTCCAGTTGATATATGTCTCTTACTGCTTTGATGAATTCGCCTTTGTCGTCTGCCATGTTGAGCCACTCAGAGGGATGCCGGGATGGAGCTCTGTAGCTATATCTTATGTGGCTTCTAAGAGATGAGGTTTTGGGCGTCTTAGGATGTCCTAGGTAGCATTTTATCCTCTTAGTTATTGTTTTGCCGTTTTGACATCAATTCCCAAAAATGCGATTCCCCCCACTTGCTTGCCTCCTATATTATAAAAAAATAAGTCTACCAAAATGCCCATGCTTCGAGCACAAGAGGACGACACGTTGTCACTTAAACAACACTCATTTAAACAATTCATACACAAATAGCACCACAAAAAAACACACAAATAGCACCTCACTTGAATTGCATAGCTGTCAAATTTGAGTAGTAGAGTCCTCTAATTCCGCGTAGTGAAGTGGCGATACCCTTTTTTGTCACTGCACATGTTGCAGAACCGACTGCACATGCACTAAATCGTGTAGACAATGCAAAAGGAATTTTGAAGCGTAACTTTGACCACTCGCAGTCAGTATACGATGGTTTCGGTTTCGTTAGACTCAAAAAAGCAGACAAGTGCGAGCCGGACCCGCTCACCGAGGGCTCCGTACCCTTTAGTATGTGTCGTTGCAGCAGCAACAGAAACACATCATCCGTGAAAACTTCAACCGTCCAGCCATCACGGCTCACGAGACACAGGCTGGCGACAGACAGACGGACAGCGGAGTCCCAGCAACAGGGTCCCGTTTCCACCCCTTGGGCACGGAACCCTAAAAACTACCGAGCGGACCCTCATGCGGCCCTCACTCATCAACAGAGCGACTCTCGAGGAAGGTACAATTTGTAGCCTAATACGTTGTTTGTTTTTAAACTTACTTAACCCCAACAATACCGAATGTAGTTATACCTACAAACACTGTTAAGAACGGACCGTTATTTACAAGACGTGAAATGGAAAAATCTCACCGGTAAATTGCACTGTTAACATTGCCACTGTTTCACTTGCACATACAAGCAACCCACGTTTTTCGAGATAAGCAGATATTCTAAAGAAACGTAAACTGCATAGCTAGATGCTCGCGTCAGTAAAAACTATCACGGTCCGGTCAACATCTGGTGTCAAGATGCAATTGCGAAATTTGCGAATGCCATTGTAAAGGGCCCCCGGAACACAACCGACCCCGGCCGCGGTCAGAACCAAACTCCGTGTGACTACTTAAAAAACACAAATCAAAATATTTAATAAAATAATTTGATTTGTTCCCAAAGTTGTTCAAAATATAGTGAAATCAATTCACCTAGTTCTACTTGTTTATAAATAAGCTAGTGATGTGAGCCTTTCTAAACCTTTTTTGAGGCAACGGAGACAATACGCCTTTAGGGAGAGAGGCCAATTGTGTTGTGTTTGTGCGTTTGTGTGTTTCCTATTATCTTCAAAATGGAAAAACCAATTTGACTGCTATTTTCTGTAATTACAGTCAAAATCTTGATTAAGCCAAATCTGGATCAAAGTACCAATAAAATAAAATAAGAATAACCCTTATTTGGCACAAAAAAGTCAAGGTCGTGAGTTCAAGACTCCTAATTGAGCATCAAGGAGTCTTGAAGTCACGACTTAATCAATAGCCGGCTCAATAGTTCTAATGATTCTGATTAGGAAAAAAATACAAAAAGAGGGTCAAAGGTTTTGTATGACATACACTGCCAAATCAAGTGTAAAATATTCTCAAAAAAGGAATACTAACCCCTTATTCATAAAACTTAGCATAACTCTGTAATAGATGTCATAATATATATTAAAGAAAAAGTGACGAAGCCCTCCAGTGGTGAAGGCCGGACACATATACAGTTACATATTATATATATTATATATTACAGTTTTTAATTTATATATAGTAGTGTGACTATTTAAAAAAACCACAAATCAAAATATTTAATAAAACAATTTGATTTGTTCCCAAACTTGTTCTTAGCATAACTCTGTTTTTTGTCGCTTTCTTACAGACAAAAATAAAGGATATAAACGATTATCAAAGGCTTATGTTTGAGAAGAGAAACATAATTTTAACATTGATGCAAATTTATAATGACATTTTTATAACGAAATAAAGAAATCTATGTAAATCTTCATTATATCTACAGCCCAACATAAAATAATTCCTCCTTTTTTTTAAAGTCGGAGTAAAACAATATTTTCTATAAACAGAGTAAAACTATTTTATCTATAACAAGCTAAAACGTTGGTAAATAGGTAATTAAACAGCTGGAAAAGGTTTTAACAGAAAACAAAGCTTTTATTCGTTACCTTCATAAGATCTCAGCCCAAATTCAATTCGGGGCCAATACAATGTGGCTAGACATAATCAATCTATTTTGTCAACAAACGAGGTAATTTACTCAAAATGAATTCCGATTGCGTGTCACCGCAGTGTGACATGCGCGTGTTAGAATATTATTATCCTATGTACAAGTTGTATTACGTATTAAACTGACCTGTTTCTCTTTGACGTCCAATGTTGATGATGATATATTGCACTATTTAAACACTTAACACAACTGACCTTCCAACTTAGAGGATAAACTAGGCCTTATTGGGATTAGTCTGGTTTCCTCATGATATTTTCCTTCACCGGAGAGCGACTGGTAAATATTAAATGTATAAATTCCGACAAACACATTGTACGAGCCGGGATTTGAAACCGCGATCTCCGGATTGAAAGTCACATGCCCTTGCCGCTAGACCACCAGCGCTTTTTTTTTCATATAGTGCACCTCATATTCATATGAGGCAGTTCTAAATGGCCAAACAATGGACAGAACAGATTTCATCCACCATTATAAACACTAACCAACAAGATCAATAGGGGTTCATGCGTTGTAAACTGCAATGTAGATTAGCTTAGGCCTGACCACAATACGGGAACATTCAGTTTAGCTATGATCAATTTCGGGCGGGCCTTTGTGGTTGAACGGTATGTGAATAGATTTGTTGTTGATTGTGATTAGCCGTTGAGGAACCTAATCGCGTGTTCTGAAATAGTTTAGAGGAAATACAATAGTAACGATTTTTGGCTTAATATTTGGCTTTATAATAAGACCAGTTTTGTCATAATAGTATGCACCTTTATGTACATGGTCGCTACTCAAGAGCTCTTTAGTCCTGACTCGACATCAGAGCAGATACCGCGAACATCAAATTAGAAAATATTTGGCGTCCCTGCTACTAAAAAACCCGGTCAAGTGCGAGTCAGACTCGCGTTCCAAGGGTTCCGTACAATTACACAATTTTTACCAATGTATGTATTTATGTGAAACGTGAGTAAAATGTCTTTACAAAGCCCAGGGGTCTGATCAAAAACTAAGTAATTAAGTCCGACTCACGCATGACTGCTCATTTCTAATAGGTTTTCCTGTCCTCTATAGGTAAAGAACTTTTTTGTGTATTTTTACGGATAGAGAGACCGACAGACGCACGAGTGATCATATCTATAAGGCTTCCGTTTTTTTGTTCCTTTTGAGGTACGGAACCCGAAACGGCAAGAATGATGGAATGGAGATAGGCGTTCATCGAAATTTGAAGTCCACGAGACTGATTCAATGTTAGCTGGCTGCTGCAGGGCTAAGATGGACGGCTGTCTATCATTTGTCATCATACCTGTCACGCTCTAACAAGTACGTAAGTGCGAAAGTGACGCATGATATGACAAGTGACAAAAACACGACCATGATACCGGTGCTGGACGTCTATTGTGGTGTGCTGTGTTTATTTAGGTGATTGTAATTTTTTTGTATGATTTTCTGACCAACATAAAGATCTTATCCATTCGTATGTATCCAACCAAAAATCTAATATTTTTAATTGGATACATTCTACTTTGACACACGCCACATTTGTCGCAGGCCAGCTGACTACGTAAGAAACATAATTATGTATGCCTTAACCTAGCCTTTGACGGCCCCCGACTGATGACTCGACGTCGTGAAAACAGATAGATATGCGCGTAAACGGGCTCACACATAGGAGAAAAGCAAGTAGGAAAGCGTACCCTGGCAAAGGCCGGGATAAAGCTTGGTAGAAGAAGAAAACATACCTACGAATTTGTCATACGTGAACATATTCAGCGCAAATATGCTTTGCACTTTTAAATATTAAATGCTAAATTCACCCTAAGTAAAATACTTTGCATTTTCAGTTCAAAATGTTACCTACGCGCTGTAATTTGATAATCTTAAAATTAATGAGAATAATTTTACTGCATTAAATTCAAGCAAGTGTACGTTCGTGGTTCGAAAATTTAGAACCGAAACAATAACCCACTGTGACTGGTATGAGTTCCGTAAGTTTTAAGCTGCAATTCAAATGTAAATTCAGTTTCCGACTGTCTTGCCGAGAAAGATCGTTTTTCATTATCCTGTGTGAAGGCAAGGTTTGAAGTTAACGGTTCCTATCATTAGTTAACTCATTAATAAATTAATGCCGTAATTAATATTATAGGAAGGTAGGTAAACTTTCGATGTTTCGAAAAATTGTTATTCGATTTTTACTTGTTTCAAGGGGTGGAGTGGTGTGATGACCTCCCCGAGCGGGAGACAGGGGGAAGTTTGGGTGGGCTTCGGCCCGCCCAAAGGTCCGTCTGTCTCCTCTGGTCCACCCTGGGCAACGTCACTAGCGACTGGCATTCGTGCCTCTTTCTAGTCACGGCTAACATCCACACTGGTGTTGTCAGCAGGAGTGGGTTACTGCTGACAACCTACACACAATCCACCTGTGCTAGGACCTGCACAGTTGAGCGCCGTAAGCAAGGATGACGGGACCCTGGCGATTGAGCCATTGCCAACCCGCGTGGCAACACGTCTGCTTCGGCCCGAATTTCGGGTGAAACGGTGGCCCGGGCTACTAGCCACAGTCCGGGAAATGGTCTAGTGAGGTACCGTAGGACAGGTAGGCTCACGGCAAGAAGTGGGAGGGCCGCAGAGGTAGTTTCGGCTGCTGATGTGGTGGTGAAAGGCCATGCTGAGGAGATTCGTTTAGGTGATTCTGGCGGAGGGCGTCTGACCTGGGCGACCCTACGTCCCACCTTCACAAATTTCCGATGTCGCGCAACTAGCCAACCTCTCACTTCTATACCCGAGTCGGTGTCCTAACGACTGAAAGCACCTTTTATATGTGCCGGTAAGCGTTTCCAATGTTGTGGGCCCTTGTAGGGTGGGAGCCGATGAGGATGAAGTTAAAACGTACGAACTATGGATAACAGGTCGAACGAAAACCCCCAAGCTGATCTAGCAGCGTTCATCGCTAATGGTGAAGTCACACATGCGAGACAAGCTGTCCCAGAGACAGTGCGTCAAGCAAACCACCCGGCTGGTCAGCAACCTAGTTCATCCGGGGAGCAGACTGGCCCAAACACATTCCTGGCCTGGCAGGTTGTGGACCGCAGGCCCAAGAAGCGACCCACTAGTGGGAAGCCTCACCCAGCCAGAGCCGGGAATTCTTCCTCTTCCAACCCACCCCCACCCCCCCTCTGTTCAACGTCAAGGTGGGGTGGCTAAGAAGAAGAAGAACAATAAGAACCAGAGGCGCGCGGCTCGGCTAGCACGAGAGCAGCAGCTGGGCACCACACAGACACACAACCCTGCAACCGAGGAGGGAGCACGGGCTTCTCAGAAGCCGGCACCCGAACCGGCGCCGAACAAGCAGGATGCTGCTGGCAGGCCTCCGCCGAAGGGGAAAGGTTCCATCCTACCTCCTAAGGCAGGAACGTTGGCCAGTAGCCCTGCTGTTCCGACTGCAGTTCCAGCCAAACGAGGCAAGTTCGCACGAGCCACTGCTAAAAGGACGCGAGAAGAGTCCTTCTCCCCGCAAGGAGATAACAAAAAGCAGCGACTAGTGAGCCCCAGCCAACCGAAAGCGTCGTACGCACAAGCAGCGGCATCTGACCTGACGATCGTCATCACTGACGCAAAGTCGGGTAAGATCTCCGCTGAAACATCCCACGCCATTCTCCGCGGGTTGCACCAAGCAATCGTGGTGGAGGCGAGGAAGAACATCGTGGGAGCCCGGCCACCTAAATTCAAGGGTAAACCGGTTTTTGCTGAGGGGCAGCTGAGGGTCTTCGCAGAGGACGAATACTCGGCCGCCTGGTCTCAGCGATGCATTCAGTCCCTAACCTTGCCAGACATCTCCCTAACGGCAGTTCGCCAGTCGGAGATGGCAAGGAGAGTTAAGTGCGGGCTCCTTATACCTAACATAAATAACTCGTCCTGGGAAGACGTCCGTCAGCCAGCTGACGGACTGAAGTACCAGAATGAATGGGCCAAGGTCGGCACTTGGTCCATCATTGAGATACTGCGGCAAGACCAGGGGTGGTTTGTCGCCTTCACAATCCCCGAAGACCTCGTCCCCGCCTTTATGGAGAGGGGGAGATCCCTGAACTGTGGAGTGGATAATGTCTACCTCAGGTTCAGGGGTCCCGGAGGCAAATACCTGGACCAGCCTCCCACCCTGCAGGACTCCACCCTAAGGGTACGGGAGCACAGGTCCCTAGTCGACAGGCCCCGGGCACCCCCGGTCAGAGTAAATCTGCCTCCGGAGAGGTAGTTGCCCCCCCCATCGATGCCCAAGCCAACGACAGCCGAACCCTCGGAGGATGAACTCCTTGGCACTGGTGACGAACCAGCCGGGACATCATCCGACGGTGAGTACCTGTCGGCTTGGATAGAGACGGGGCTGGCCGACATGTTGAAGGAGGGAGGGGAGATGCAAGACGGAGACCCCACAACCGACATGGACGACGGCTAGTGTCCTACAAGCAAACCTCCAGCACAGCGTGGCCGCTACGGCCCAACTGAGACGCTGCCTGGTAGGTTTGCCAACAGCCGTTGCCCTCCTACAAGAACCATGGGTGGGCAACGGACACATACGCGGACTCTCCGACACGAAAGGTAAGCTCTATTACTCCACGGTACATGCCGTCCCTAGGGCTTGTATCCTAACCACTAACAATATCATTGCACAACCGCTCACTGAGTTCTGTTTCAGAGACCTGTGTGCGATTAAACTACAAGTTCCACTGCCAACAGGCTGTCGCGACCTAGTCCTCGCCTCGGCGTACATGCCCGGAGAGGACGAGCCGCCGCCCGCCGAATTACAACGACTGGTCAGCCACTGCGAGAGAGCGGGCCTCGCATTAATCATCGGGGCCGACTGCAACGCACACTACCCGCTGTGGGGAATGGAGACCAGTAACAACAGAGGTAAGACACTTGTTGAATATCTTGTGACTACTAATCTAAACATTTTAAATGTAGGTGCCGAACCAACATTCGTAAACAAACGATGCAGGACGATTATTGACCTGACTCTGGCTTCGGAGGAGGTCAGTGAACTAGTCATGGGATGGCACGTCTCCCAGGAGGCCTCTTGCTCAGACCATAGATGGATTCGCTTCAATCTACTAGCATCTAGTGACACACCAACCGCCCGAAGGAATTCCAGGAAAACGGACCGAGCCACTTTCAGGAAGGTCCTAGGTGAAAGCCTCGACCTGCTTCCTCCGAGGGACGACTTCCGGGAACCGACTGAAATAGAACAGCAGGTCCTACTCAACATCAAAGGTTTGATAGGTTTCCTCGAGGAGTTGGGCTGGCAGGACTAGCCCACCCCCATGTCACGCAAAATAGGCGCCAGTCGTCGAGTTGCGGAAAATCGCCCGAACTACAATACAATACAATACTTGTTTCAAAACGGTTAGCCAATTTTTTATGTCATTTGTTTTATTTTACATAACCTGTGTCCCGTGTTTCAGAAAAACGTTTTGTTTTTGCTGTTCAATCGTAATGTTGGTTTTTTTACTGATTGCTTTATTAAAATAAAAATAACGAAAAATATTATTGGAGACATTTTGATTTTTAAAGCCCGGAAATTAAATACTTACAACTCTTACCAACTTTGTTTGTTATTTAGATTTTCGAAACAATATCACTCAAGCGTTACCTATTATAGATCTAATTATAAAGGTAGTTCATTCAGTGGCGCCAACTTGTTCATTTACTAGAGAATGTTGTTTATTCACTAATGATTTCACATTTTTTCTACATAATTATAAATCCATATATTTTAAACTTGTTACTTGGCTCATGTTGGATTAAAGTTACGTAACGCTTGTTCATACACACTTTAAGTATTATTACTTCTAGTATAATGTTGTTATGATAGTAACCATAACAACTTTATACTCCCAATGCTAGCTATGCTAGCTATGTAATGCTAGCAATATTCACGGCTAACACATCAACTTAACCGCTTACCTATTAAGCTGTGATATAATCTGGAAAGGGACGCTGTGGGCAGATTCCGCAAACTCTATCATGTAACCACGCTAAATCATCTGTTTTTGCAGAACGCGAACTCCGCCGAGTAATCTAAACTGTATCGTATCGAGACTCGCTGTAACATAATTAAAGTTTATATACATAACTAGGATCAGCATAATAGTGGAACATATTCCATGTATTAGAATACAACGTAGGGTAGGCCAGGCGAAACTAATAATTTTTCTTTGATGAAATATAAATATCTCATCAAATCAAATAGGTATCAAAACTTTACATGTAGGGGGATCCGGCGGGTAAATACGGGCCCTTTAAGCATGATAACATGAGAATAGAGTAAACTACACCATTACTTGGATAATCATGAATTAGAATAATCAACTGGCTTCACTTAAAATGCAAAATAATTAACTCAGTCTACCATTTCTTTTGACCAGAGGCATTAAACAAACAAGTACATACTGCTCATATTGCCCCGTGCCTGGCGCCAGCCAGTGACATACTAATTTAATCAAGTTTTGATTAGGTTTAAACATAAGCAGGAACTGAAGTAAGTATTATTATACAATTTTACCTGCGTTAGATGCAGCCCAGTAATTTTAGCAATAATATTTAGGTAATAAAGCATAATAGTTATATACTGTCAGGATATAATTCATGCACCATCCCACTAACCCGGGCTTAAGCGGTTAAACCGTTAACCCAGTGTCAAATTGTACTGGTAACCATGGTAACTCAAGGTTTATCCGGTTAACCCCGGGTCAGTGGAATGGTGCAATTATCCATCTTACTTCATCTGATAGTCGCCATATTTATCTGCTCTATCGCCATATTGTGATTGAGGGAGCTTCAACAATTTATGTTAGTTTTCGATCTTTTCGTCGTATTTTTGGTTTTAATTCGTGTTATCATTATATAAAAATCATGGATTGTGGATTTACAAAAATAAGTGGAATAAATTTGTGGAATTCTTGCCTAAAGAAAGGAAATTTATGGCGAGATTTCCTTTGGATCCTGACCGGTAAGCAAGAAATTGGATAATATTTAGTCCCGTGTAACGTGAAAGCACGATTGTATGCTTTAGTCGTTAAATAATTGTAAAAAATTTTTTGTTCGTAAAACTAGTTAAGTGCTGCTCTTGATAACAGAACTATCGATAACTAGGTATTTTTCATTTACAGACACACAGTGGGTGAAACGGCGCCACTTGCAGCAGATTCTGCTCGGCATTTCCAGCTGATAAGCAGACAAGAATGGGCGACATATAATCTGCGAGTCGCACAAAAATTATATTATGGTTTCTGTTTTATGCAATGAATGTAGTAGACAAAATGACTCATTTCCTCTGGACGCTGCCAATTTATTAAAAAACGTCCGAGCAAGGTGGGCTAGCAAAATAGGCTTTGTAGCGTTTGCAATTTTTCTAAATAATATATTAGACTGCAAGGTTATTTGTTTTATTTTTATCGATAAATATGATAACTTATTATATATTATCCGAGAGGTACCACGGTTAATTTATCGATAAATGCTGGGAATGCGCGCGTACAGCACGTGTGTGCACGTGTGTACGTGTGTCCTATTGTGCGTGTGTCATTAGACATGTGCATAATTGATTCCATTGGCCAGTAAGTAAGTCCTGTCTCTTAAAACGTAGTGGTTATATAATGTTTGCGACCGGCGAGCGCCAGAACCAACAACATAACTTATTGTACAATAACTATTGATTTATATTAGTTACAAATCAGAATTAGGCGTTTTCTAGATAATTTCTTATCTAGATAATTGTTTCAAATAAAATCATTTCAAATAAATTTATTCGATGATAAATTCAATCACAAATAGTGCGATGACAATTTTTTTATTTAGATAAATTATCTAGATGAAGACAACTGGCTTCGTTTGTTATTGAAGTAAGCTTATAATAATAAATTTAAAGAATGTCACGTCGGGTCAACCCGCCACACTGACACTGTACTACTGACATTCATCTTTTTTTTTATCCCAACTAATTAGTTAAAAGTAAAATTATAAATTATCTAGATATAAATGAAACTGATCTAGATAAATTCAAAATAACAAATGACAGATTATTTAATTATTTCAAATAAGAAAGAAAGAAAAGAAAGAAAGAAAAAGCATTTATTAGCACAACATAACAAGACTAAAACTAGAAATAATTAAACAGAATGAGGTTGCGCTAAATGGTCCTTACTCAGCTTGGTGTCACGGTGTGAGCCAACATGGCACACTCCGCGACGCTGATTTTCAGTAAGGCCCAGTAGATGGACTAGTAAACACAATGTAAAAAATAAATAAGGGAAAGCTTAAATACAAATAACAATCAAATTACTTAATTAAAATTAGCCTATACCTAAGTCTTATGAATGTTCGTGTGTATGTATGTATGTAAGTGTCTATGCGATTTGTGTGTGAGTGACTGAGTGTGCACGGTTGCCTAAGTGTTGCATTTTTGCTTAGCCAGTATGAATTTACGGAGGTGAATTTTTAAGGTGGACACGGTTTTTGAATTACGTACTGGTGGTGGCAAATCATTCTAACACTTGGTAGCAGCGAAACGAAAGCTGCCACGGAAGGCAACCGTGCGGTGTGGAGGAAAAGTGAGTCGTGATGCGTGTCCTATGGCGCGCTGCGAGAAGTTAAGCTTGTCATGTAGGTACGAGGGTTCTTTATTTTTTATGACTCCAAACAACAATGTGGAAAAGTGTAGATGTCTACGTGAATTCATATTTAGGAGATCGTGCTGGTTTAAAAACGGCGAAACATGTGCTCGTCGTGGGACAGGGAAACAAAACCGTGCACATGCGTTTTGTACTCGCTGCAGTACCTTTTTTGTCTTAGCTAGTAAACACTACATCAGCATAATTTAATTTCGACAGAATAAGGGTATCACATAAATTGATGCGCATATCAACAGACAAACACTCGCGAATCCCGTACAGCACTTTAAGCCGATAGAAGCAGTTACGCATAGTTTCAGAAATATGTTTTTCGAACCTTAGACATTTATCCATCACAAGACCCAGGTTTCGAGTCTCAACGACACTTTCCAGAGAAGCGCCTTTTATAGAAACTACAGGATCAAGTGCTGCCACTTTATCAATTTGCTTCCGTGTGACATGAATTTTGATTTTGATGGGTTCAAGTGTAGAATATTTTGGCCACACCACCTGTTTATGTTATTTAAATCGTAATTTAGGTTTTGTACAGCCGCACTGGTATCATTTACTTTAAACGATGCATACAACTGTATATCATCCGCATATATATGATAGTTGCAGTGTTTTATGTGATTGATGACATTTGCACTATAAAAGCTAAACAGGATGGGTCCCAAGATCGAGCCTTAAGGAACACCTCTGGTGACCGGCAGGGTTCTAGAAACCATCTCTGTGCCATCATCATTACAAATTTTAACATACTGTTTACGACCGCTGAGATAACTGTGAAACCACTTCAATGATAAATTGTCAAACCCGTAGAAAGCCATTTTAGATAGGAGGAGAGAGGTATCAATTGTGTCAAATGCGCGTGAGAAATCAAGCAGGACCAGTAATGTAGTCTCGCCAAATAAAAGATGATTTACTTATCTTTCCGGTTATTCATAAATAGAAAAAAATTTGCCCAACTCTTAACAATACAGTACAATAAGAAAAGTTATCCAAGTTATTCGAATGGTTAGAAAACGTATCAGGAAAACAAGCTATTAAAAATAAATATAAAAGAAAATATGTGAATTGGTTAACCCTTATCTTGGCATCGTAAGCGTAACATCCGTGATACACGGAACATTAAAAAATCTAGCAGGAGGTTCACTTTATTACTTAACAAAAACCATGCTTTAAATACGTAGATTAACCCTTCTTTATCATAGCAACAAATAATGCACACAAGTGTCATTATAAATTAATTAGTAATAATAAACATGGCGCCGTGGGAACAACAGTTTCCATTTCGTACTGTAAGTTTTGCACTTATTTCTTAGATTAGTATATATTTTTACATAATCTGCATTTTAATGCACTTACTATCTGTTAGTGTATTAGGATTTATATAGTGGTCTTATTTATTATTCTCTTTATTTATCTTTCATCTTAGGCTAGGTTTTTATAATATGGATATAAAAGTAAAATACAAAAACACTTACAAAACATTACAAAAAATATATACACACATTATAAAAAACCTAACCTAGGGTACCGCCGGCAGCGGGGCAAGGCCCAAGCTGCCGGTGGTCAGTGCCGCAGAGAGAGGAACCGGCGGACTATCCGCGCCGTGTCCAAGATCACCGCCTTCTGCATCTGACCCTTGATCCAACCTCCCAGCGAGAGTCTCTCTAGGTGTTGGTCGAGACTCTTCGCAATGAGACCGTTCGCTGACACGACTATCGGAACAATGATCGTCGAGTCAACATTTCACATGGCGGTTATCTCGTGAGCCAAGTCTAGGTACTTGCTGGACTTGTCCTTCTCGGCCTTCACGAGATTCTCATCATGGGGGATGGTGACGTCGACGAGCACAGCCCGTGCTACAGCCACCGTAGCCTATGGAGACTAACAAGCAACGCTAAGCGGTTTTCGTAGAGTATGGATGTTGCTATATGAAGGGTGTCACATGCGCGTTTCTGACTTATGAAGCAATTGTTTCGACTACAACATAAAATAAAATGTTTTTGTTGGCCAACCAATCACAAAGCAGATGCGACGCAGCAGCGTGTTTAAGTAGGCTAATTTGCATTGAATTGAGTATCCTTAAACAAGAAATATTTTATCGAAATGTATGAAGTTCTATTTTCAAAAATTTTATAATTGACTAAACCGTATCGATAAAATTATTATGCTTGAGTCGGAAGTGCCATAGACTATCCAACGTTGAAAGAGTAAAGTTTGTTGCATATGAAGTTGTAATACACAGCTTATAGTCGACGAGTAGAAAAAACATTTAACACACAGAATGTTTACATGAAACTGTTATGTATCGTATTTGATACATTTCAAAAAGTAGGCAACTAGTTTGTCGAGGGATTGGCACTGTATTAAATATGATACATATAATTTTCCGAAACTGGAAAAGCCTAGATTTTTTTCATTATTTTGTAATAGACTATAATGGTCAATAGGTAACAAAAAACTAAAAAAAAATATTAATATTTAAAATATTTTGAGCCTTGCCAAAATAATGCTTTCGGGAAAGAAAGCTATTGAGAAAAAATAAAATGGTAAATTTTGCAAACGGAAATTTGTTTCCAGTAAAATTCGATTTTCGGGAACTAATCGCCACTCGAAATATTGGCAAAAAAAAAGGCGAGCGAAAACTAAAGGGTGCGCGGGGGCTGGTCCATGCAGGTTTTCCATGTTACACAACTTTGGTTCTATGCCACTCCACGACAGGTGTTGAACTTACATAAATGGTGTAACCGTCGCATGTATTTACCTTCAAAGGAAATGTGAGACGGTTGCATGAAAACTTAGAAAAACCGGCAAAGTGCGAGTCGGACTCGCGCACCGAGGGTTCCGTACTTTTTTAGTATTTGTTGTTATAGCGGCAACAGAAATACATCATCTGTGAAAATTTCAACTGTCTAGCTATCACGGTTCATGAGATACAGCCTGGTGACAGACAGACAGACGGACAGACGGCCAGCGGATTCTTACTAATAGGGTCCCGTTTTTACCCTTTGGGTACGGAACCCTAAGAATTGGCAGATGGAACACATTCCATAAATAACAGCTGATGCTCGATGCTGCACGTGTTTTGTGGCATGTATAATATGACATATTTTTCTAGTTACTTTTTTATTAATAAGGAATAGGTGAAAAATAAACAGTTTTTTAAATACCTATTTTACTACTTTAGTTATAAATTTAATATTAAAGTACATTATTTTTGTTTCACAAACATATTCATTATACATAATTTATCCGAAAATAATATGTGTAATTTAATATAAAATATAATTATATTTAAATGTAGCGCGGCGCGTATAAATTTATATATTAGAATTTTTAATCATCTGTGTAATTAAATTTAATTATTTGATACGGCATTACTGTAATTTTATGAATTGTATCAGCAATATAGCATTTGGCTTCGATTCGTTTCACATAAGGTACACAAAACAGGCTGCAGGATTAGATAATCTTACCGAAAGAAAAAACACTGTTTAATTAAGGATCATAACTTATCTCTAGAAATACCTTTACAGTTATTAATCTTTAAGCAGTTTAAGCAATTGGCAAGCAATCATGAGATATAAATACAACCTTCCTCAAGAATTACTCTATTGAAGGGTGAAAACCGCATCAAAATCTGTTGCGTAGTTTTAAAGATCTAAGTATACATTGGGACATACAGACAGCGGAAAGCGACTTTGTTTTATACTATGTAGTGATGAGCATTATAAATACGAGTCAAATAAACAAATGCTATCTACACACATGTCCTAAACCCTCTATGATGCATTCAAAAACCGCAAATAACGACCAGCATTAAGATAAACTATTGGATCTACGCACATATCATTAGTGCCCTAAAATGCGTTTAGAAACCGTAGGATATGACCAGCATTATTACAAGCAATTTTACTATGAGAACTTTCTTATCTGTGGTAGTAGGTAAAATCTGTACTTTAATGTTATTACATTATAGATTTTTGTAAGGTTATGAGTTTAAATTTGGAACAGCTGTCGGAACTCAAGTGGGTCTCTATACTAGTATCCATAGATATATTAAAACAGTAAAGTTGTCGATACGAAACGTCAAGTCAGTATTTTTTTTTTATATATAAACGGCACGACATTTGATCTCGAGTGACATAAGAATAGGGACTTCACTCGTTTTTCTATTATAAAAAAAAACATTTGTCTTGGCGGGGAATCGAATTGCCGCCATTATTGTTGCAGTTGTCATTTGTTTGTTGGTTTTTTGCTGTTACGAAAGTAGAATTATGAAATTGTTTCTGTAATTGTTCAAATTTATTTTTTAATGCATTATTTTAATATCTTTTAGTCTATAGATATTTTACAGGTAGCACTAGTAGCAATGCAGGTCATTTCCCTACGGCTTTTGAACCCATCAGAGTACTAATGATATGTGTGTAGATAAAGTAGTGTATGCAACATGCAACTGTACATAATTAGGCCTTAAAACACTCGTGTCACCAGTGTCACCACACTTGTGTTTTAAGGCCTCTCATTATGTATCAGTTGCATAAACTACTATTGTTACTACAAATTTCTTGTAAATTTTTTAATTGCTTAATAATAATATCAAAATCGATTTTCTTACTTATGACATTCAAATTTTGCAATTCGATTTTACCTATATTCTAATATCAGTCGAGATGACGTTTTATTCGAAATGAAGGGTCAATTGCAAACAATTTTGGCAAATCTCGCATGTGGTATCGAACGAGATTGCAGTCGGTCCCGACTAGTTGGTCTCTGAATAAATAAATAAATGACATACGTGAAAAAAGTTTTCACTTACCGCCATTTGACGTTCAGTTTAGCTTTTAATAGGTTTGTAAGTATAAACTAAGTTTTTGTTGTTTATAAACTAATTATAGCAAAACTTTAGTGTAAAATGCGCGATAAAGATATTTCGGAGACGCTAATATCTGCGAGTTCCGCGAGAGAGCAATGAGGTCCCAATGCCGGCCGTAACATGCGGTTAGTGAATACATCTTAGGAATAATATAAGTATGTAGATAAAATAGTGTATGTAACTGTACATAATTAGGCATTAAAACATTTAAAACATTCGTGTGATCCTTTTATGAAACTCATTTCATTCGTTTCATAAACCCACACTCGTATATTTAATTTATATACACGGTGGCTAAAAAATAAGTGCACACGATATTTTTTTGAAAAAAAATTTTTTTCGTTACCAAAAAAAATGTTTCAGCACTCCCATCCCAAGGGAAACTTTTTTAGGAACTGCGGTTCAAAATGTTTGTTTTGACCTCTAGTATGCGTGTGCCAAACGGCTCACCTGACGTAAATCGAATTGCGGCTGCTCTTTGAAATTGGGGTTGAGCGGCTTCCACTATAAGGAAAGTAATAGAGCCTTCACTTGCAACTCCATCAACAAATTTGGTGTTTTATTTTCTATAGAGCCGATTTCGTTCAATTATGTATCGAGTACGGCCACGGTCTTTGAAATATAATGAATATTAACATATTATATTTTATTTTATTTAGTAAGCTTTTCTACTGAAGTAACATCAATTTCAAGGACATTGGGTGTTGACAGCCATTTACATTAGCTTTATGAGTGTACCAACAAGTACCGATCTGTGTTAGGGTGGTGAAGGAGGTGAGGGGGGGGATCATAAACTTTTATAGAGCCAATGTGCGCGCTATGTTTTTATGTGATTAATATCACACTAGTACATTGTCTCCGTACACCTGTATAATACAGATTATACTGATGTAGTGCATAATTGTTTTCTTTCGTATTTTCTCAGAAACGTTCGTATTTGTCATGCTACTTCAGTCAACCTCAGTACTATTTGTACCTAGACTGACTGAAATAGCAAGACACGTTCGTACGTTTCCGTGAAAATACGTAGATATTGTTTTTGTGTCGTTGCGTATTCCAACTAAAGAAAACAAATTACTTGAAAAAATTATGAAAATTATGAGTTTTTCAACTCCTATTTATTCAGGTTATAGTTTTGACGTTAAGGGAAATGGTTGCATTATATATTTAATATATTAATAACAGGTCACTCACGTATTTTAAGTCGAAAAACTCACGTATTTCGACGTGAGTGACCCGTTATTAATATATTTAATATGTCTGTGTCTCACGGAAGTTTTGTTATTAAAAGGTTGCTTTATAGTTGACACGTTATTTTTTGCATTGTTAAGTAACGTTTACATCATTCTGTGTAGTTTCGATATATAAAAAAAACCGGACGAGTCGGACTCGTCCACCGAGGATTCAGTACTTTTTAGTATTTACTGTTACAGCGGCAACAGAAAATATTATCTGTCTAGCTATCACGGTTCATGAGATACAGCCTGGTGACAGACAGACAGACGGACAGAGGAGTTTTAAGGTGACTGTCCAATTGTAACTGCCGCTGCACTGCAGTTGCGACGTTACGCGGTGCCGCACTACTGTAGCAGCACGACTGCGGCTGTTGCGGCGTACAGTCGCGACAGCGTTCGTTGATGGCTTGTCAATGTCAAGTCATATAATGTCATACGTACAAATAAAATACTAATTTACTTTTGTATTTTTTACGTGAAGAAGCGAGTGACGATAATGCTACATGCTACATGAAAAAGAAGACCAGTTTGCCTTTCTACAATAGTCAGAGTCCGACGAAGGCAGCTACGCAATATTAATAAAAAATCTGATATTTAATGGTGATCCTTTATTCAGATAATATTGCCGATTAAATGAAAAGCAATTCAACATTGAATGAGACTTAATAATTGACGAAATACAATCAAATTACTCAAATAAAATAATTGCAGAGGAAAAATTATTCTTAACATTAAGGTAAGTTCACAATGTGAAATTTTCTTCCCCATCCTCTTGCCTAAATGCGTGACCACCGCACACAGCAATCCGACGGAAACGGGACTCATGGAGTTCGTGATATATACGGGGGAGTGCGCACTTGATCCACCTGCATCACGTATAGGTACTCGGCCGTCAGAAACGTGCGGCTGGATTTAGAAGTCTGTAATAAACGTCCCCTCAAAACCATGCCAGGTAGGCTCTTTTAGCAGGCCTTTTATTGATTTCTGCAAAGTGATTCGTAGGTTCTGGAGATGACGATGCGACACGTAAGAATAAAATTATCCAATGGTGGGCAGGCAGTCGTTCGGTGTTAGCAAAATATTACAGATTTATCTTTCTAAGTATCCATATTAAGCCAATTTTACTTTCCTTAGGTACCAAACAGTGAAGCATGATGAATAAAATAATTTGTAATTTACACTTCATATTGTCCAGTTGCAGGTGTGAATGGGCGACGGCACTCTATGATATGACCGCACCATCCATATAAAACTTGACGGGCGAGACAAGAAATCCTTTATGAAGAAAGATATTTCCCTCGCCTGGGCCGATAGAAAGAACTTTTAATAAATTAATTTGAATAATAAATGGTTTCCTCGTGTTGGTGTGAAGAATTACGTGTTGCACTGTAACAAAGTTTGTTTAACCCTCATGCCTTGAGACCTCCGCAACTGTCAATATTCTAAATTTTAAACCATTCGCTTCTCTCGTGGTTCAATTTTGTATCGTTTCGTATGTTTGGATATCAATATGTTACCATGAGGTATTAAATAACATCTTTGCCCCTTGTAATAAAAATAAATGATTGCTTCTTTTATTTAGCTCAGGAATGGCTTTGCAATGACAAAATGAGAAATTGTCACCATAAACGACATTATATAATATGATATATTACAATACAATTACAGTTGCCAGGAATATTCGGCAACTATTCGGTATTTGGCCACTTTGCCGGATATTCGGTATTCTATTTGCCTCTCTATCGCTCGTGCCCTGTCGAGCTTATAGCTATCCTCGCAAAACTACGAAAAAATAAAAGAACAGTTTATTTAATGAATCTATAAATAATATCGTCGTATTATTTGAATCCCTAAATCAATAATCTCAAAATACGCTAAATTTGTGAAAGCTAATTCCACAAATCTGCCTTAAGTTATATACCTTAGTTTTATTGGATGTATATAATGTACAAATTTCTAGAGAAGGCGGAGAATGTAAAGTTATAGCAAGAATAGTGCCTGAGCGTGGGCATAGATTTAATAATAAACTTGTAATGGCGCGCCTAGCCGCGCATTACAACATCATGCAACGGCCACGTGACAGACAGCGGAGCTACCTATCGAGCCGCGGCCACCGATCGAGTGCCAGCCCACTCGCCCCACCCGTCGCGCGCCGGGCCGAGCGTATAAAAGCGGCGCGCGCCCATACAACAGCGTCAGTTGGGCTCACCGCCTTCTGCAGTGAGGACAGCTGATCTCCCGGTCGAGCCGGCGTGTTTTCAGACGCCTAGGCACCCGGTTCCCCTCCGACCCTTCCTGCTCCCCGTAACCCAGTCAGAGCCGGCGTGTTTTCAGACGCGTAGGCACCTGGATTACGTAACCTGTCCTACCCTGTATCTTGGTCAGAGCCGGCGTGTTTTAGACGCGTAGGCACCCTTGATACTCCCTATCGCCCTGGTCAGAGCCGGCGTGTTTTAGACGCGTAGGCACCCTAGGCGCTCCCCCCCGATTCGCATATCCTTCCCGTCTCGCCATCCCCTTCACTCTTAGGGGATACCGTTCCCGAATCCGCGAGTAGCTTAGGGTCCGCGCCGTACCGTTGCGATAATTAGAAGCCACCCCGCGTCGTACCTAGCTTAGGATACCTAGACCTAAGCAATCTTGATTTATAATAAACCGGCATAAAAGCCCGCCGATCTATACTACAGCATTAAACCTGTGTTTCTTTGTCTCACTCTGCACCCTCTCTCTCCTCTGAGCTAACTAGGAAACCCTTGCTCCCGTCTGGAACAAGGGAGGTGTATGAGGCCGCGCCCGCCCCGGTGAACGTGACCCCATCACAAACTATACAATTATTTTCTGGATGAACAAGAGTAGAACCTAAATCAACTTCAACTGAATGCTACTAAATAAAGCCCTCAATGTCAACCTTACGTGCAGAACATGTTGAACATATAATGTATGCACTTTTTTGGGAAACAGGTTTTTCGTAAATTAATAAAAAAGTAAAAAATAAGACATGTTTTATTTTTCACAACTCTTTATTAACTTTAGTTTTGTCCGCCATGATCGTGATATCAGCAGCTTGAGCCTTGAACTGCAACTTGTAGGTACCTGGAAATTAGAAATTATCTTTTCAGTTTCATGTTGTATTTTGAATATAACTATGTATTTTTGTATGTATATGATTTATTGCTTGCAAGTTACATATATGTATGTCTGTTTGTTGAATTTAACTTCAAATCAGTAAAACGGAGCTAGTAGCGAACAAGCTGTGTTAAACGGTTTGTCTTTAGATATTCTGGCCACATCATCACAGAAAATAAATAGGTAATAGTGACCCGACCACCAAAATGGACTTTTAAATATTCGTAGTAAAATAATATTAATTTTATACTTACATCGACGTGATCCTCACAGCAATATTGTGTGTAACACTTGAAGTATTCCATTCCACATTTACTTCACGACAACACCGTCTTTCACGTAGGTCTTCGCGGACTATAATTTTTGTAAATCATTCCCACAAGTGGAAACAAGGTTTTTGATATATTAATCAATCAAAATCTACTGTTTAGGTATTAAAAATTATAAATCAAATCGTAAGAAACTAGCGGTTTAACTGAATTTTTTTATTATGACAATTGATGACAATGACATCTTTGACAATTACGTGAGTGACGGATTTATTTATTATGGTTCGATAACTTTTACTATACGATGACATTATTATATTCAGCCTCGCGAGAAGGTCAAAGGTTTGTTGAAATATCTTCAATCCTCGATTATTATATCGCAGCAAATGTCGGAAACTGTTTAAAAACCTAATATCTCGAAATGGTTTTCGAAATAGAACATTAAAAAAAAATTAACAATCCTAATTAGAGATTGGATTTTGCAAGTAGTGAGTGAGAAGTGCGACTGTGTGCACGTTTCCCCCCGCAAAAAATGGCAGAACGATTTGTACGGTAAGATATCGCTTGGGCTCCTCCCTTCCGACGTGTCGGAAGCCGGTGTTGCTCGAAGGGTTTGCCAGACTATAGTTAACTTCCGAATTTGACACTCTCTTTTTCGGACCTATCATTCTAGTTTCCTAACTGGCTCTGTGATACTCGTATGGCTCAATATAGATTAGCAAAAAAGTTTACAGTAGTACTACAGTCGCCATCAGATATGTCGGAGCGACCGAGGTGCTAAATATATCTGAACATGCACTCTAGCGCCTTGACAATAAAGGCGTGTTCAGATATCTGTGAGCTCCTTGGCCGCCCCGATATATCTGCGATATATGGCGACGGTACCATCGGGGTTGTTTATCCGTGGGTGTAATAACTCCTTAGAACGTAGTGGTTATATCCTCTTTGCTTAAAACTACTAATATCTGTGATCTAAGACAATTCAGTGCAGGTGACAGATTTGACGTGCGGTCTGCAGCCGCAGTTGCAATAATACACCAAATACGCAAAAATGGCCATGCTACGTGCAGTCGGTCTCGTCATTCATTTTACTATGGAAATTGACAATAACACCGACGTGTCGGAGCAGTAGTGCAGCTGCGGTCGGGAAAACGTTAAGGTGACTGTCCGTTTCCAACCGCAGCTGCACTGCTGCTCCGACACTACTGCGGCGGCCCAAACGCGTCGGTGTTATTGTCAATTTCCATAGTAAAATGAATGACAATATCGACTGCACGTAATATGGTGATTTTAACGTTTTCCCGACCGCAGCTGCACTACTGCTCCGACACGTCGGTGTTATTGTCAATTTCCATAGTAAAATGAATGACAAGACCGACTGCACGTAGCATGGCCATTTTTGCGTATTTGGTGTATTATTGCAACTGCGGCTGCAGACCGCACGTCAAATCTGTCACCTGCACTGAATTGTCTTTGATCACAGATATTAGTAGTTTTAAGCAAAGAGGATATAACCACTACGTTCTAAGGAGTTATTACACCCACGGATAAACAACCCCGATGGTACCGTCGCCATATATCGCAGATATATCGGGGCGGCCAAGGAGCTCACAGATATCTGAACACGCCTTTATTGTCAAGGCGCTAGAGTGCATGTTCAGATATATTTAGCACCTCGGTCGCTCCGACATATCTGATGGCGACTGTAGTACTACTGTAAACTTTTTTGCTAATCTATATTGAGCCATACGAGTATCACAGAGCCAGTTAGGAAACTAGAATGATAGGTCCGAAAAAGAGAGTGTCAAATTCGGAAGTTAACTATAGTCTGGCAAACCCTTCGAGCAACACCGGCTTCCGACACGTCGGAAGGGAGGAGCCCAAGCGATATCTTACCGTACAAATCGTTCTGCCATTTTTTGCGGGGGGAAACGTGCACACAGTCGCACTTCTCACTCACTACTTGCAAAATCCAATCTCTAATTAGGATTGTTAATTTTTTTTTAATGTTCTATTTCGAAAACCATTTCGAGATATTAGGTTTTTAAACAGTTTCCGACATTTGCTGCGATATAATAATCGAGGATTGAAGATATTTCAACAAACCTTTGACCTTCTCGCGAGGCTGAATATAATAATGTCATCGTATAGTAAAAGTTATCGAACCATAATAAATAAATCCGTCACTCACGTAATTGTCAAAGATGTCATTGTCATCAATTGTCATAATAAAAAAATTCAGTTAAACCGCTAGTTTCTTACGATTTGATTTATAATTTTTAATACCTAAACAGTAGATTTTGATTGCTTAATATATCAAAAACCTTGTTTCCACTTGTGGGAATGATTTACAAAAATTATAGTCCGCGAAGACCTACGTGAAAGACCGTGTTGTCGTGAAGTAAATGTGGAATGGAATACTTCAAGTGTTACACACAATATTGCTGTGAGGATCACGTCGATGTAAGTATAAAATTAATATTATTTTACTACGAATATTTAAAAGTCCATTTTGGTGGTCGGGTCACTATTACCTATTTATTTTCTGTGATGATGTGGCCAGAATATCTAAAGACAAACCGTTTAACACAGCTTGTCCGCTACTAGCTCCGTTTTACTGATTTGAAGTTAAATTCAACAAACAGACATACATATATGTAACTTGCAAGCAATAAATCATATACATACAAAAATACATAGTTATATTCAAAATACAACATGAAACTGAAAAGATAATTTCTAATTTCCAGGTACCTACAAGTTGCAGTTCAAGGCTCAAGCTGCTGATATCACGATCATGGCGGACAAAACTAAAGTTAATAAAAAGTTGTGAAAAATAAAACATGTCTTATTTTTTACTTTTTTATTAATTTACGAAAAACCTGTTTCCCAAAAAAGTGTATACATTATATGTTCAACATGTTCTGCACGTAAGGTTGACGTTGAGGGCTTTGTTTAGTAGCATTCAGTTGAAGTTGATTTAGGTTCTACTCTTGTTGATCCAGAAAATAATTGTATAGTTTATTATTAAATCTATGCCCACGCCCAGGCACTATTCTTGCTATAACTTTACATTCTCCGCCTTCTCTAGAAATTTGTACATTATATACATCCAATAAAACTAAGGTATATAACTTAAGGCAGATTTGTGGAATCAGCTTTCACAAATTTAGCGTATTTTGAGATTATTGATTTAGGGATTCAAATAATACGACGATATTATTTATAGATTCATTAAATAAACTGTTCTTTTATTTTTTCGTAGTTTTGCGAGGATAGCTATAAGCTCGACAGGGCACGAGCGATAGAGAGGCAAATAGAATACCGAATATCCGGCAAAGTGGCCAAATACCGAATAGTTGCCGAATATTCCTGGCAACTGTAATTGTATTGTAATATATCATATTATATAATGTCGTTTATGGTGACAATTTCTCATTTTGTCATTGCAAAGCCATTCCTGAGCTAAATAAAAGAAGCAATCATTTATTTTTATTACAAGGGGCAAAGATGTTATTTAATACCTCATGGTAACATATTGATATCCAAACATACGAAACGATACAAAATTGAACCACGAGAGAAGCGAATGGTTTAAAATTTAGAATATTGACAGTTGCGGAGGTCTCAAGGCATGAGGGTTAAACAAACTGTGTTACAGTGCAACACGTAATTCTTCACACCAACACGAGGAAACCATTTATTATTCAAATTAATTTATTAAAAGTTCTTTCTATCGGCCAAGGCGAGGGAAATTTCTTTCTTCATAAAGGATTTCTTGTCTCGCCCGTCAAGTTTTATATGGATGGTGCGGTCATATCATAGAGTGCCGTCGCCCATTCACACCTGCAACTGGACAATATGAAGTGTAAATTACAAATTATTTTATTCATCATACTTCACTGTTTGGTACCTAAGGAAAGTAAAATTGGCTTAATATGGATACTTAGAAAGATAAATCTGTAATATTTTGCTAACACCGAACGACTGCCTGCCCACCATTGGATAATTTTATTCTTACGTGTCGCATCGTCATCTCCAGAACCCACGAATCACTTTGCAGAAATCAATAAAAGGCCTGCTAAAAGAGCCTACTTGGCATGGTTTTGAGGGGACGTTTATTACAGACTTCTAAATCCAGCCGCACGTTTCTGACGGCCGAGTACCTATACGTGATGCAGGTGGATCAAGTGCGCACTCCCCCCGTATATATCACGAACTCCATGAGTCCCGTTTCCGTCGGATTGCTGTGTGCGGTGGTCACGCATTTAGGCAAGAGGATGGGGAAGAAAATTTCACATTGTGAACTTACCTTAATGTTAAGAATAATTTTTCCTCTGCATTAATTTTATTTGAGTAATTTGATTGTATTTCGTCAATTATTAAGTCTCATTCAATGTTGAATTGCTTTTCATTTAATCGGCAATATTATCTGAATAAAGGATCACCATTAAATATCAGATTTTTTATTAATATTGCGTAGCTGCCTTCGTCGGACTCTGGCTATTGTAGAAAGGCAAACTGGTCTTCTTTTTCATGTATCATGTAGCATTATCGTCACTCGCTTCTTCACGTAAAAAATACAAAAGTAAATTAGTATTTTATTTGTACGTCTGACATTATATGACTTGACATTGACAAGCCATCAACGAACGCTGTCGCGACTGCACGCCGCAACAGCCGCAGTCGTGCTGCTACAGTAGTGCGGTACCGCGTAACGTCGCAACTGCAGTGTAGCGGCAGTTACAAATGGACAGTCACCTTTAAAATCACCATATTACGTGCAGTCGATATCGTCATTCATTTTACTATGGAAATTGACAATAACACCGACGCGTTTGGGCCGCCGCAGTAGTGTCGGAGCAGCAGTGCAGCTGCGGTTGGAAACGGACAGTCACCTTTATTATAGGGTCCCGTTTTTACCCTTTAGGTACGGACCTCTAAAAAACCATATAAATATGATAGGGCAGCATATATTATGATAACAATGCAATGCACCTAAGGGTTAATACCGCAAGGCGTAAGACCGCAGGGCCCCCCACTAACTAGATGGTCCGACCAAGTTAAGAAGGCCACCTCAGGCAAACTCCATCAAGCGCCGGTGAGGGCTACGGGAGATCGAGACCGATGGAGACAAGTCACAGAAGCTGCAAAACCAAGTGGTCACGATCCTCAGTAATGAGGAACCGACAAAGAAGAAGAAGGGTTAATAACCAAGTACGAAAGTAAAAAAAAGTCTTGTTACGTGGCATTGAATGGTTATGAAAACACTTGCGAATGTGGATTTATATGTTTTAATAAACACTTATGAAAACAAGAAAAAAATATTTTGGTAACTGGTTACGGAAACAGTTAAAATGGACATAGTTGCAAGGTATCTAATTATTCTGTACTACAAAAAACGCGTTTATTAAATTCATATTTTATTACACTCCCGAAATTGTACCTATCAGTGCAAAGTCTTGGTTATTTTGTGAGCCATAAATGAAAGCAACGTAGTCATAGTTACCTATGCAAATATTAGATTTAAAAAATGCCCCAAGGACGGAGCGCTGCATATTCTGCAGTACTTACCTATTTTTTAACACACTTACAACGCACGGTACACTACATGTACCTACATGTATTGTGAGCATGGATTTTAAAACCTTGTGAACAAGAAGTTTCAATTATTTTCACGTTCTGTCTGTTTACACAGTGAACAGGTAGGTAAGTAAACAAGTCGTTAAGGTCGTTCCTTCGGTTTGCCGCTGTCACTGTCACATTTCGCAAGAAAGAACGGGAAAGATCATGCGCGCCAAGTCGGCTGCCCCAAGCAGAAATCAAGTAACTCGGTTTTGACAAATTTTTGAGGAGAGCAAAAAAACGTAATTCGTTAGTTTTGTTAGAAAATTTGTCTAAAATGTAAAATCTTTTTATACCATTAAACTAAGGGTGATAAAATTAAACTTATACAGAGTTTATCTTTTTACAATTTTGTACATAAAACTTTGTACAGGCAAAAATTGTTTTCTGTGTAGTTTACTGGACCAAAATATAATGTAGCATTCTACGCAAATTCAAGTATCTCGAGTTTAGCTTTGAAATAGCAAGCACTTTAGCTTCTTAAATACTTCACATATTTGGTTCTCCGCTCAATAACTTTTCCAATTTTCATGCCACCCTGAAGAAAATGGTATCAAATGAAAGCTAATAATATAACCTACCGAAAATCGTATATTTTTTTCTCTCTTGTCTGTTAGTTATAAAAATCCCTGTTAGACATAAATGACTTCAAAGAATTATAGTAACTTTTGTATTAAAAATTCCTTTTCATTAAAAAGACTGCCATCCTCGGACCTGCTGACACATGTTAATTGCTACCAATTTCATTGATTATATTAATTTCTAAAGATTATTATGTGATATGATGTCCCATTTCTTCAGTAAACGCGTTTCAAGTCCTCGTGGATGGGTGGAGCAGGATTCAGCTCCCGAACTTTCTTTTTTTTACAGTCCCGTTTGACAGACGTGTTTGATAGGAATGAGGCTGATGCGTAGTGAGAGCTCGTGAATCCATAAAAAGCAATATTTGAGGATAAGCTCACACCGGTCGACCTAGTCTCAAATTAAGCAAAGCCTATTCTATGGGTAGCTATTAGGCGACGATACACAAGCTTGTATAGATAAATACATACCTACTTAGGTACATAGATAACATCCATAAATCAGGAACATATAAGTATTCGTGAAGAACACACAAATAATTGCCTATACCGGGATTTCAACCTGATCTTGCTTTGTAGGCAGGGTCAGTACCTTCTAGGCTAGGAGGCCGTTAAACTATATGAGAATGTTCGTAGTTCTAAATGAAATTTTGTTACTGTACTGTACTTTACTTGTAACAATGTACCCTTTAATATAGATGAAAATACAATAGATCTAGAATAGAGGTATAATAAAGGTAATGGGTGGATCTAGTGACTTGACAATTTAAAAGTGCTTGTTGTTAGGCCAATTTGAATAAAGAATATATTTAATACTGACTTTGATCTTTTCGGTTGCGACTAATAGACCTATACATGTCTCCAAATAGATTGGACTAAAATGATTCACTTTGACGAATCAAATTCTTTGAAATCATTAGTTGACATGAATAAGTGTGTTTATAAAAAATAAATTTTTGGCATTATTTCTGGATTAATTATTTCCCTTTTGGTCAATTATTAACTATCTTTTAGTTTTAACTATACCTAATTATTTCTTGCACAACTCACTCTCACTCTTCACTTTGACACGATTACAATAAAGTACTTACTGCTTAATGAACGCCTGATTCCTATATATGTAATAAGAAGATACCTACTTTATAACTATGCAAGTAGTTTCTACCCTATAATATTACAGATTATGTTAGGAGATATTTGTTTTACCATTGTAATTAATTAATTTTTAGTTGCTTACATCTACGGTAAAAGCATGTATCTCAGTCATCAATATGAATTACAAGTATCTCTTTTTAGTTACTTGACTTTAGCGTAGAAATGGGACAGATACTTGAATTTAGCGTAGAATACAGGGCCAAAAAAAGATACATGGATTTTAAAAACGTCAATATTTTGAAAAATACACATTATTTCACAATTTTTTTTTCAGTGAAAGATGCGCATGAAAGAGAAGATTCCGAAAATCGGGTTTGACGTGAAATATTAATATATTATATTCAATATTATAGTCAGTTTATTCTTAAATCTTGCGATAAATAAATTACTAATAGGTAGTAGGTAAACAATTTGTATGTTTACCTACTGTTTACGTGTTTAGGTTGGGTGGCTAACAGTTATTAGAAGTACATAGGTTGAAATCTAGAAGTACATTGTTAGTAGATTAGTTAGTTGTAAGTGAGGGTAATACAAGTGCGTTAATATTTAATGATAAAAATGAAATGAAACTCCCAAATCCAATATAAATTTAAGTTTTAAATGCAAAAGTTAAGGGTTGGTACACGATATTCAGTTAGCCGAACTGCGGGAAAAATTCTCTTTGAACGTTGAACGGACTCAACTGTATTGAAAATTGCTGCAGCGGACTTTTTGTATACTTTGCCAGAACAAATATACTTAGCACATTTTTGTGAAATGTCCGCAGATATTCTTCAAAAGTAATAATAGTGGGGTTAAACATACAATACAATACAATACTCTTTATTGCACACCTCACATAGGGGGCATTTCACGTCAAGCGGGCAGCAAAAAAATTGTCAGGTTCTGGATTTTGTTCATTGTTGGATTAATTGGACCTATATGTGAACTAAAAAATTTGGCATCATTACTTTTTTAATATATTGCTTCGTTAAAAATTTATACGCATTTGAAAAAACTACAAAATTTGAGGAACGGATTTTTTAAAAATTATTATTGCAATTCTTTCAATGGATTTAATTATAACTAAATAGTGATTATTTGAGAATATTAGTTGATTTCTTTGAAAATTTATAAAAAAAGTTTTTTTTATCTTTTTATCATATAACAAACCGGAAGTTAGTATTAAATATCTTTTTTTTTCCAACTTCGCATTTTTTTATTTTTTTTATTTTTACACAATAATGTAGCTTATGGTGTACTAATGTCCTATAAAAAATTTTATAATGGCATCTCGATTGGTTTTGAAGATTCATGAAGTAATTCGAAAGTACTGCGGGACGCTCCGTACTGAGCGGTAGTTCTATGTGGCAGTCTTTAATGGCCAATTACGGGTTTTTTTACTTTTGCGTAACGGAATTAAAGCAATAAACAATATTTCATCGGATAAGATGTATAAAAGCAAATCATGTATTATTCAATCGTGCCTTGTAGTATCACTGATCAACCATATCTTGGAACTGAAAACAAAACGTTTATGTTTTAACAAAACGCTAGAGGTAACTTAATAACTATAGCTAGGTTTAGGCGGGGTATGTCACATGCGTAAGATGTCACTTTTGAGTTAGGTCACGTTCTGAGGACGTCACTTTCTGTACGTCACATTCTGAGTTCGTCACATTCTGAGTTCGTCACATTCTGAGTACGTCACTTTCTGAGAACACCACTTTCTGAGGCCCTCGCTTTCTGAGTTCGTCACTTTCTGAGTACGTCACTTTTATAGCAAAGTAATATTTAAGCGGATACAATAGCATTAACAATGGATACCAGCAATCATATTAGCTGTACGGCATAAAAACGGCCGTATGCCGTACAGCTGTTATGATTGCTGGTATCCATTATTCATGCAGGTATACGCTTACTATGCTATAAAAGTGACGTACTCAGAAAGCGAGGGCTTCAGAAAGTGGCGTTTACAGAAAGTGACGTCCTCAGAGTGCCGTTCTCAGAAAGTAACGTACTCAGAATGTGACGAGCTCAGAATGTGACAAACTCAGAATGTGACGTACAGAAAGTGACGTCCTCAGAACGTGACCTAACTCGAAAGTGACCTCTTAAGCATGTGACATACCCCGCCTAAACCTAGCTATAGTTATTAAGTTACCTCTAGCGTTTTGTTAAAACATAAACGTTTTGTTTTCAGTTCCAAGATATGGTTGATCAGTGATAGCGCTACAAGGCACGATTGAATAATACATGATTTGCTTTTATACATCTTATCCGATGAAATATTGTTTATTGCTTTAATTCCGTTACGCAAAAGTAAAAAAACCCGTAATTGGCCATTAAAGACTGCCACATAGAACTACCGCTCAGTACGGAGCGTCCCGCAGTACTTTCGAATTACTTCATGAATCTTCAAAACCAATCGAGATGCCATTATAAAAAATTTTATAGGACATTAGTACACCATAAGCTACATTATTGTGTAAAAATAAAAAAAATAAAAAAATGCGAAGTTGGAAAAAAAAAGATATTTAATACTAACTTCCGGTTTGTTATATGATAAAAAGATAAAAAAAACTTTTTTTATAAATTTTCAAAGAAATCAACTAATATTCTCAAATAATCACTATTTAGTTATAATTAAATCCATTGAAAGAATTGCAATAATAATTTTTAAAAAATCCGTTCCTCAAATTTTGTAGTTTTTTCAAATGCGTATAAATTTTTAACGAAGCAATATATTAAAAAAGTAATGATGCCAAATTTTTTAGTTCACATATAGGTCCAATTAATCCAACTATAAACAAAATCCAGAACATGACAATTTTTTTGCTGCCCGCTTGACGTGAAATGCCCCATAGTACATACTATTACACACACGACACAGACACACACACACACGTACACGTGTAGTAGTAACATACTATTTATATAGAGCGCAATTTAAAAACGTTTAATACTCCGGCATTTGGACATGCCGCAAATAGTTGTTGAAAATTCAAGTGCTTAAATGCACTGCAATAATATCGTATCGATCATAAATATCGTACATACCTAATGTAGATTCTGATACTTTCAATAATGGAATCAATAAAAAGTAGGTAGGGGAAGTCCCCGAGTGGCGGACACCTTAGCCTTTTTGAAAAAAATAAAAACGTATTTGATAAAATATATATAAATTACTTTAGCCTACAAACTTTAGAATCAAAATAAAATAACACAAATGCAACTTCTACATGTATAAACTAATTCAAAAACGAAAAGTAAACTTTAGTAATAAAAAAAACTCATTCTTTCCAAGAGGCACCTACTACCGGACGGACTACATTTCTAACCCGTAGCACCGGATGGTTTATTAACACTTGACACCAATCACAATATAATCTTATGAATATTCTGGAATATCAAGCACAGGCTTCCTGCGCCCACCCATGGCAACTGGAGCACTGTATCCAGTCTTCGTCATAGTCTAAACATACTACGGGCAGCATCAACCAATGGTTGCTCTTATTCCTCCTTTTTTAAATTCGCTCGTCACTTGTTTATTTAGTTTCTCCTCAGCTTCACACTTGTCGCGAACCCAGTCGCGATAACAGTAATTAAGTAGATAAGACGGCGATACTAATTACGTTTCATAATGTTAGCCGAGTTCTGAACGCATCCTTACTGACAGTGACAGCGCCATAGAGATAGAACAGCGCAGCTTTCATCGGCGCGAACTATCAAGTGCGTTTTACCCGCCAAGAATATCGTCAGTTAGAAACCAGTAAACTTTGTTGTTATAAATAAGTGGGTAGAAACATACTCTAGTACGTCCGACGCGAGCAAGGGCTCTGTCATTTTGCCATCAGCAGCCTTAGTGATCAGTAGTGTTAACAAGTATGTTTCGTGAACGGCCACGTGTTATATGAAGCGAAGACAAGTACGACGGGAGCTCGTATCTTGCAAGTTAAGTAACTTTAGTCTTGATATGTATTCTTTGTAACTGTGTATTCTCCTATGATGTGCTTTGTTCTATATCATGCCCATGTAATCCGAACTCGTAACGTAACTGATCCATCTTGCCACTTGTTTCATGACCTGAATAATAATATAATTATATAAATATAAATATAAAAAAAAAAAAAATATGTAAAAAATAAAAATGCTAGATACCCTCCATGGTAAAGATAATGATAACTTTTCTTTACTTTTTAAATTGTTAGCTTGCTTTCCTTTGTATATCAAAATTCCACTTCTTTCACACAGAACCTTTTTTCTTCTCTTCCATTTTTCCTTGCCCGTTCTTAATTCTATCTGAATTTGAAAAAAATAAACAAAATAGATCTCTACCTATAGATTACAGGAAAACCTATTAGAAATTGCAGTCAAGCGTGAGTCGGACTTAATTACTTAGTTTTTGATCCGACCCCTACGGGTTTTTTAAAGACATTTCACACTCACGTTTTACATAAAAAATACATTGTTTATATTGTGTAATATACGGAACCCTTGGAACGCGAGTCCGACTCGCACTTGGCCGGTTTTTTGCTGTCTATGGAGTCACAAAGTTGCGAAAGTGCATTTATTATACTTCTGAATACAATTACGTAATCTCACAAATGGATCACATAATGCATACATTTTTGGAACCCTTATGTATTTAAAATACCAGTTCAACCGGAACATTGGCTTGTAAAAAAAAGTTAAACAAATTTTACAGCTTCAAATCCTTCCCCTCAAAAATCTGTTTTTTACAGATAGGTGACTTTTCCATGGGAGCGACGGTATGTCTGTCCCTATGTATGCTTAGATCATTAAAACTACGCAACGGAATTTGAAAAAGGTTTAGTTATAAATAATAAAAATACGAAAATCAAGAAAGTTTCGATTAATTAATCCTCGTGTGGGTATTAAGTTGACCAGCGGAATGAAAAGACGTCACTCGCGAATTAGGCATGTGCTGAAGTTAGGATATATTATTCTAATAGATGGAAAACTAAATCAAGACCTTAATATACATAAAATTACTGATATTAATCATTAAACTTAAGAATAACCGTCACCAGTTCATCAATTTCCTAATAGTGTTTGCGTAGCCCAAACTTTTTCATACACTTTTCGTCGGGTAGTCACACAAATCTCTGTTTTGACATTTTGCTAGGACGTCAGCTAGCTGCGACTACGCCCAGTGAAACCTATGTCGAAACGTCGGTAAATAAAGGTAACAGAATAAATTTGCGATAGACCCGATTGTAAATGTGATTTAATAAGTGTTTGCGTAGGTTTTCCGTAGAAACATTCTACACCTTATACATTTATCAAATTACATTTCAGTCCCTTTACCCTTTTCTGTTTTGCACTGGTAGGTAATCCCATCGACGAATACCAAGAAATGTATTATTTATCCTTTTGCCACAATCCTTAGCTAAGCTTTAGTTTTCGATTAAACCTTTGTATCTGAATTAACATGGGAAGTAAACAACCCCAAGTTCTATTTTAATTACTGGAGTTGCCATGTTAACGAAGATACAGGCATACCCTAGAAGGGTCAATTCAAGTCAAGCAGGATCACAAAGGGTTTCGCTGTAATTCTTATCGCTTGACAAGGGAATTGATTCGAGCTATCCAGAATGAAATGCGACCTAAAAGCATTGTATGTAGGTATTTCACTTATACTAGTTTGCGACGCGAATTACACGAAAAGAGATGACAATAACAGTCTTGGTCCCAATATTTGCATTGTTTGCCGTGGACTTGCTTCATAAACTTACGTAGCTACTGACCAAAAAGGTTAATGATGTAGATATACGAATACATCAATACACCTTTTCACTAATATATCAGGCAACAAAAGACATGAAATGTCTCTGATATTTCCATAAATTGTGTGTCTGTGGCTTTCCATCACATAAATAATAAATAATAAATCATTATAGCTTTTAAATTATAATGGCCTGCGCCACTGTCTCCCGGCAGTATTGGGATCCCAATATGATACCCAACATCACACTAAAAGTTGGCAGCTCAGAACTATGTTCCCACAAGGAAGAGGACTATTACTGGAAGGGTTGTAATATTTTAATGTTATTGTGACAAACAGTAAAATTTAAAATAATTGTTTTCTTTTAAAAGTTTAGCTTTTATTAATTAATATTTGAATAACAGACCACTGTGTTTACAGTTTTCATTTATTTATTGGCTTGTAATGTTCCACTGCTATGAAAATGCCTGCCTCTATTTCTTTCTAAATAATATTACAATATCAGGTCAATCTTTCCGGACTACCTACGTCAAGATCGTGCCACCATTTTCATCGAAGTATATAGGTATATTACATTATTATAGAAAAACAGAACTGATCCGAAACGTCTTGAAGTCAAATACAATTCGTCTTCATTCCCTTTTATAGAAAATTTTACCAAGATACGAGCCCATAACAATTAAATGAACCTAACAAAGTTTCGTAAACAAAACATTTAGATACGAAATAACGTTACCGCTAATTCAGTTTGATGTTTTCTCGTTACGAGAAGGATACATTGGTCTAGAGGGAGCACTAAGGCTTTTCGCGAACAGTACACATAATATGTGAAGCTTCTGAAAATAAACAAAACATTTGTGACATCAAAATGATATCTGAAAGATGTCAGTCGCACGTGCATTTCGCTTGTACTTATTCGTACGTGTATTGGCACGAACAAGACGCACGGGCGACTGACATCATTTAGATGTCACAATGTAAGTTAGAGTGCCTAGTGCCTAGTGTAGCCTAGTGTGGGTTAGGTGTGTTTCTTCCATTTAATTGAAGTCCCCTTTACATTTTTCACGGTCAGTTTAATAGTAGTTTATGTGACTGCTACATAATGAAAGTCATTAAAACTCGAGTGTGGGTTTATGCAACGAACGTAGTGAGTTTCATAATAGAATCACACGAGTGTTTTAATGCCTAATTATGTACAGTTACATAGTATGTAACTGTACATAATTAAGTGTATTTACACTGCTTTATCTACACACATATTATAAATTTTCTATGATTTACCTCATATTACAGCCGACATTGGGGCATAGTTGCTCTATGGCGGAATTCGCGGATATGAGGTGGCGTCTCCGAAATATCTTTATCGCACATTTTACACGAAACTTTTGCTAGTTACTTTAAAAATAACAAAACAAATTATTTTTTACCTACAAACTAATTAAAAGATAAACTGCAAAGAAAACTTTTTTCACGCATGTCACGCATCCGTAGTTTTTTTTATTCAGAGATAAACTAGAGTGGGGGTCGATTGCCATATCGTTAGATACCAACTAACAAGCGAGATTTGTCAAATTTGTATGCAATTGACATTTCATTTCGAATAAAATGTCATCTCGACTGATATTAGAATAGAGGTCAAATCAAATTTCTTTGTTTTTCAGAGATGTTCGAAATTGGAATAAAATAATATTATCGAAATCGATGTTATTATTTAGCAATAATAACATTTTCACAGATAAAAAATTTGCTGTAACAAAACAGTTTATCTTAATGTTGGCCATTATTTACGGATTTTGAAGGCATAATAGAGGGTTTATGATATGTGTGTAGATAAAAGTATTTACTTACCGCAAATCAGTTTAGAAGGTATTTTTGTTTTGTTATTATGTACTCGTGCTTATGAGGGATAAATATTTTAATTTCTCCTCATGACCCCTATCATTATTATTAGCCGATTTCAAGCTTCAAATTTCATGTAAAAAGTAAAGAAATGGAAAACAAATACACTACCTATAAAAAAACACACACATTTTAACATCCTTCATAATACGAAAGCCAAATTACTGAAAGTTTTTAGAATAGAGAAAACTGTACAAATACAAATACTCTTTTCAACACACTTGCTCAAAACGACGTTTTTATTCCACCGATTTTTGGCTCATAATCCTAGATATTAAATACGCGTGCTCTTTCAGTGTATTATTCCACTCGTGCTTTTTCATTATATTATCCGACTGAGTTAAGAAGGAAACTGATTGCTAATAATATGCATGGAAATGGAGCCTTCTTTAATTGGTCAAACTGGCGGGCACCGGCGCGCCCGACCGCCTGCGCGGCGCGCGGCCCGGCCGGCCGAGGGGCGGCCGGCAGTATGACAGATGCAACACACAATACTAACTGTTTTAACTATTAAAATTTGATTAATATGAGTTTCTTTTTTTTCTCGCAAGTGTGTTGAAAAACGTCGTATGAAACGCCTGTGCATTGGTCATTACACACATCGGCTTTCTTATTGCGCGCTCGCTTACAGCTCGCGCGCACAATATCGCCTCGTGTGTAATGACCAACTTAGCACACTTGTATCATAATGTACTATTATTGCACACCTCAATAAAAGAAAACAATACAAAATAAAATAGAAACACAAGCAGTTAATTATAGTACTTAATTTGGCAATCAATCTTTATTTTGGCGCGTGCTTTTTAAAATATTTCTGACCACGTGTAAAAATACGTTATAATGGAATCACCCCGAAACGCACACGGCTCATTCTCCCAAAGCCCTTTTTGTATGGCAATTTTGCATTTTCATCAATATTCATGCAGATTTTTTTTACTCCTGTCATATATGAATACTTAGGAATCTGCTGATATACAGCATTTGTATCACAGGTCAAGTACGAGCCAAAGGCACAATAAAGAACTAAATTATATCATTTTGATGTGATTTTCAAATGAGTCAAATTTTCATTTCCGCGGGAATGTACGTTAGGTACAATCATTAAAGCTGATTTTTTATAAAATGTAAATTGTAAAACGGAACCCTAAGGCGATTATCACACTGACGCCGCATACCGTTATGGCACCAGTGTGAAGACCCCAAGCGTCGGGATTTGTTGGCATGAAATTTACTTTGCGGTATCTGGGTCATTCTAAAAATGATAAACTCGTAGTAACAGGGTGTCACTTCGCTGGGTGGAGGTTATCGCTCTAAATGTTGACATTTTAAAACGCAATTCTTGCAAAGTTTGCAACGTACCTTACTTATCAATGATAATGCACGGTTTACTGAAGTTAACTATTACATAGTAATATTGTCTTCGGTTACCGCGATAGTTACTCATTAATTAAAACTATGGAAACGGATTATATCGCGTATATTGAATTTATAATACATCCCACATAGTAGTTCCGTCTAAAATGATTTAATCGAACAAGGCCTCGCAAGGTTGTAAAACTTATAATGTAAGTAGATTAAAAATTAAAAAAATATAGAAAAAAAAAAGTAGATTAACAAACTGTAAAAAAAGAGGTACCGTAAAATGGGGTGAGTAGGTTTCGCGGGGAGTTAGGTTATGAATGGGGAGAGAAGGTTTGAAAGGGGGGTGAGATGGGTTTTTAGGGCTACTGCTACAAAAATAATGTATTGAAATTTAAAATGGAGCTATAGTAATACTCATAATAAAAAAAATCGGCCCAATAATCTTCCAAAAACACCTTTGTATGAAACCCCATCTCACCCCAATTAAGAGGGACTACGGGGTGAGATGGTTTTTCCTGTTTATCGTCAAAGTTATGGAATGGAACTACCCAAAATAAAATAGAAACTAAAATACAAACGTCCGGAACACTTATTATATAATATACCATTCAGTGTGCATATTATGTAAAAATAAAATGTTATCGAGGTTTGAATGTCAGTTTTGCTCCAGCTCACCCCATTTTACGGTATTTGTTTTAATAACACGACATCGTACAGACAAAAATCACCAATTACTACACTTCCGTATACGATTTCAATGCTAGCCAACGCCATCATTCCTAATGATATGCTTTAGTGCAATCTGCCACCATACTATAGGTTAGTGTACATTAACCAGTCAGCTACAATTACTGAAACATTACAACTACTTTTTACCATCAAGTTATTATGAAAACGGCTTCTGTGACGTCAATTTAAATATTCATTTTTTTAAATTGATTGAAAGCGCGCTGTGAAATAATTGAAATAATCTAAAACCACCCTATTGTTAAAGTAAACCAAGAAAGAATACTTCCAACTGCTGAAATTGCTCAACTTGTATCTTAACTCAGCACCCAATTTCGGACGCTCAAGCGAACCGGCTTTGTCACAATATTGTGCCGCATTGCGCATCGCGAGACTGGTTTTTTTTTTAGGTTCAATATATTTTGAAAGTTGAATACATATACGAACTTCGCAATCTTTTTACGAACTTTCGTGTAGGTAGGTAAATCATGTACATTACATGTAAATATAATCCTTAAATCGGTTAAATATTATTTTACATAAATAATTAAAAGGCATGTTACGTTTCATAGATACACTGCTATGTGATTTACAATTTGATGTATCTTTTTTTTATACCACGTCGGTGGTAATCAAGCATACGGCCCGCCTGATGGTAAGCAGTTACCGTAGCCTATGGACGCCTGCAACACCAGAGATATTACACGCGCGTTGCCGACCCTTTAAAAACCTGTACACTCCTTTTTTGAAGAACCCCATACTGTAGCCCCTCGGGAAACCTCGGCAGGGAGCTCATTTAGTGATGCGCGACTTTGAATGATTAGCGATTTCGAATTGGAAATTAGTAATGCACTAATGCTGATAATCGAATGAAGACTACTATTTAGTAGTAACTAATCTCCTCTACTAGTAGTATAGTAGTAGTGATTTTCAAATTACTAATACATTCGAATGATTTTCAAATTAGTCGAATGTTTCGAATGATTATAATAATCGACTAGTCGAATTAGTATCATTCGAAGTCGCGCATCACTAAGCTCATTCCACAGCCGAAGCGTCCGCGGGAGGTAATTCCTCTTAAACCGCACAGTACGCGACCATTTAGGTGCTAGGGTGTGAACTATACCTATATGGTAAACTGGTCTAAGAGCACGCATCCGATTAGAGTACGCTACACCAAAATCCACGCTGTTTAGGATACGCGCTTAAATTATGCCGTATTTTGAAGTGCACGGAGGTTGGAAGTGCTATGCGGAAAATAATGAAAAATTCAATGAAAATACAAAAGTTACGTAAGTAAAGTTTGTTTCTTATAAAGATTCAAAGATTTATTTGTTCAACTTAGGTAAGTTACAAGATGTTAAATAAATATTTCAGTATCACTATGTCGTGCCTATTGGCATACAAATTCAATAAAAATACACACTAATCATAATATCACAGAAAAACAATAATAGTCAAAACAGGATTATGTCATGCAGTAAATCTTAATTAGGTAAATCAGTTAAAAATTCTATAATAGAGTAATATGCTTTCTCGGTAAGAAAAGCTTTTAGGTTGCTTTTAAAATCATTATCCTTGTCTTTACATGCAATTACAATACAATCAATACAATTTTAATTATTGTAAGCATTTTGGAAGTATTTTTGATATGATACATTAATTCATGCTTATTGGTGCGTCCGAATGCACTGCGAGTCTTATCATCAGGAATCTCTCTCACCCAGGTACAGTCCGGGTCAGTCGGTTTCGCACGCCGCCGTATTTGGGATCACTAAATTTAAACAATATTAGAGGTCGCGCCTTTTTAACTTCAAACCTTCTTGAATACTGGGTTATCCTGGCTTTTTGAACACCCTAAACAGATTAGGAAATTGAAGAGATGGATACTTCTTTTGTCCAGATTTAAATTTGATTTAAACATAATAGTCGATTATTCATACATACGAAGGAACGGAAGAAGTCAATTGTTCCGCGCTTCAGGAATATCCCGTTACTAATAATTCACTTATTATATAATATAAGACACCAGGTAAATGACAAATTTTGCAATGATTGAATTATTCAAATCAACGGCGGAACTAGAGTTCCACGATATAAAATTAAAAACCGGCCAAGTGCGAGTCGGACTCGCGCACCGAGGGTTCCGTACTTTTTACTATTTGTTGTTATAGCGGCAACAGAAATACATCATCTGTGAAAATTTCAACTGTCTAGCTATCACAGTTCATGTGATACAGCCTGGTGACAGACGGACAGACGGACAGCGGAGTCTTAGTAATAGGCTCCCGTTTTTACCCTTTGGGTACGGAACCCTAAAAACGAGTTATTGTGCCGGCAAATAGGGAAAACAAACAAATGGCGAATAGTGTTACCGATTCATTAAAAAAAATTGAACTATTTTCACGATCAAGATATAGCTGGTCATCTAAGGATTATACCTTAACATAAGTATCCACTTTTCTATACAATTAGTATGGAAATTGGGTACTTAAGTTGGGGCACTGGCCGTACGCGCGGTACATAATGCGAGGCGCGTCAAATCGTATCATACTCGTAACAATATTAAAATGTAGACAAGTTGTAAAATCTGAATATCCAGTAGGTGATACAAGAAATTCAGTCAATACAAAATTGTTTCCATTCTATCATCCTAACGGTCCATAAAATGACTTAATTGAATAATCATAAAAATGTCCAATTTCATTTGTGTATTTTAATATAAAACTAGTAACACTATTCAGACTACGACCGTTTTGGCCCGTATTACTTATATAACATGTTGCAACGCCATGTCGTTACTCTACAATTCCTTCGAAATAACTTTTCATTGCCTCTGATACCAGATGTCTAAAGTAATACTTAGATTAGAAGTTCACTAGTAGGTCAAATGTTTACTGCTCGTGTATGGATGTTTTAAGTTAAATCTCTTTCATTAAAATTTGTCCTAGTTGTTTACTAATTTAATTTTTTTAATATACCTATAATGACTCTTCAATCTCTTCAAATTTTGCTTTTTAAATTAAAATTAAAATTCATTTACTTATCTGATGTGACTCATAAATAAGTACATAATACAAACATTAAACAAAACACAAACATTAAACAAAACACAAACATTAACCAAAACACAAACATTAAACAAAAAACTACAAAAATTACATTAAGGTAGGTAACTGTGGTAAACACATTGACACCCTTCATCTATTTCTCAATGTGTTTACCACAGTGCCGCCGGGCGTATGAAGTCCGCAGCAAAATGTGATATACGGACAAAAATTGTCCGCAATCATTTCTAGGACGCTGTTGGAGCTGGCGCGGACGCGTCGCACCAGGGACGCGGCTCGCAGGCGCATAGTAGCTTTAAAACACGCCACATGCGCCTCCGCAAACATCCCTGACGCGCTGCAATATCGCGGTAGCCCCATCAGCGCCCTAAACGCGTTATTATATTGTACTTGTAGGGCCTTATACGACTTCAAGGTGAACTTTCGCCACAGACTGCAGGTGTAAAATGTTGTGCAAAAAGCTCTGAACAATGTCACTTTACTTTCCTTTGAGCACCGAGCAAATCTGCGTGCAATCATATTAGCTCTGATCGATAAGGCCCTACGTTCCCGTTCTATATCAGCATCGTCCTTGAGGTCGGCAGTAACTAAATGACCTAGATACTTGTACTGGTATACCCTTTGCAGGGCAACCGTGTTTAGTTTGATAGTTGGTATTACAGATGGTATTTTAGACTCGACCCCAAACACCATGTACTGACTTTTATTCACATTATACATGAGTCCGTGCGTGTGTGCATAATCCTCACACACTTTAAGCAACCTTCTGATGCCACAGACTGACGCACTCAACAGCACCATGTCGTCGGCATAGCTCAAGTTGTTCATACTAACCCCGTCTATGTGACAGCCCGCATGCATGCTGCTGAGTGCGACAATAAGCTCATTTATATATAGGTTGAAAAGTGATGGTGAGCTCAACCCCCCCTGCCTCGGCCCACATTCCAACCTATACGTCTCAGACAATGTACCTGCCCATCTCACGTTGTTGATCTGGTTTCCATACCAATATCTAAATATACCTATCAGATCGGGAGCTAAGTTAATTCCCTCTAGTTTCTTCCACAGTATATCGTAGGAAACCAGATCAAACGCTTTTGATAAATCTAGGTAACAAGCATACATTGGCGTATTCCGGTCAACATAATACGCGGCGGTATGCTTAAGGCACAGGATAGCACTTTCAGATGACAGCCCGGGCCTGAACCCGAACTGATTGTCATGCAACGAAAGGTTTTTATTCAACTGCGCATTAAGCACACCGTCCAGTACCTTTGCCATAACAGTAGCGAGCGATATCGGTCTATAGTTATTTTTACTAGTTAGGTCTCCTGTCTTATTTTTCACCACTGGTATGACAACGGTTTTTATTAAGTCGAGGGGCAGGTAAGAATGGGATACGCACAGAGAATAAAACATTGCAAGTACACGCAGGATATGACGACCAGCACACCGTAGATGCTCCACACTGAGGCCATCGTGACCAGGTGACTTACCACCAGACATGGATTTAATGGCTTTGGCTACCTCTGAGACTGATATCCTTGTCGCCTGTCAATCCACAATAGCCCCAGCGCAGGCCCCCCTTTCCCGTGACGGTGTTATGCTTGGTTTCACAATAAAGTGGTCTCTGAATATATTAGCAATAGTCTCATGATCCGCTACCCCTTCAACGCTCGCCGGCGGGCCAGGCCTAGCATTTAGCTTGCTAGTTGACTTCCAAAATGCCTTAAAATCTTTTTTTTTGCGTGTTGTGACGCCATTATGTCCATTTGTATTTGATTTTGATGATCTTGGCACCATTTCAGTCGAGACTTGAATATACGTCGACTTTCACACATGTTATTGTACTCAGTGCCTACTACAGGTTTGCCACTACACACCCACATAAGAAATGCCTGCCTCGCCCGCCAATGAGCATCTGCTTTGCTTTGTCATTTAATATGTACCGATATAAATTTGGCTTTCCATCACGAAATGTTTCTTAAGCTTCGAGTGCAATAACGTATTTTTGTCTAAAATTCTAACAGAAATTCTGATAGAAAGGTCCTTATTGCACATTAAGCAAGGCCCTTTTTTGATGGAAAGCCACAAATAATTGTAGATTGGTATAACATGCCGGATGCCAGGAAGGCAATTTGAACGCACACTTGACACCAATGTATTATAGTTATCACCTGCGCGTGTCGCTCGTACTTGTCCGTCATATATTGGCGCGAGCGAGACGCGCTGGCGAACGGGCAAAGTTAGATATGAATATGACTGATGTCGAAGTGTGGTTAAATTAGCCTCTAGGTTTTACATGGTCTAGGGTCTACTTTTAAATATTTCCCCTATATTTTGCTGTTTTCTAATAGCGTCGTCTTTGTGAGACCGTTGGTATACATTTATCACAACAGTAGTTCTGAATAAAAAAGTGTTTTCAGATATAAAGCAACAACGAGTTGGCGTTTGACATTTACGTTAACGTCTTTGTGAACTCCATCGCATTCCCTCTCTATCGCACCAATACACCAGTGCGAGCGATATGGACTGCGATCGAATTTACGTAGTGGCTAACGTAATCGTCAAGTGTCAACTCGTGGTAATTAATGACTATAGGTAACTATTTTGTATAATAACCTTCAGAAAAGGCTAGTTGTATTTCACAACACACACATTAGAACTGATTCTCATTAGACAAGCATACTGCTGATAGGATATTAAATCTGAATTGATTCTGCATCCGTGATAACGATGCTTGTGTATTATTACGCTGGATTAGGTGCCGAGATTGCACTCAGTTAATTTGACGGTAGTTTTGGTGTTGATACTACTTGATGATTGGTTGCGCTAATTGTTAATTAGAGAGACGCCGAATTTGAACCGATACGCCAGTCGTCAATTGTTACACAAAGTCATTGATTGTGCCAAAATGGAAAGTTTGATCAACGATACTCTTATTTAGTACTTGAAAGCTACCTTAATATTAAATAGTATCTAATAATATCCATCTATCAGTTTCGAATGTGTTAATATTGAATAGGATTTTTTTTTTCATAAATTTCAAAATGAACATATTTCAAAGCACTCACAGTTCTGTTTTTGCTTACAAATATAATATTTAATTTAATTTCTAAGACTGTAAGTTAGAGCACAACACATTGATAGCCTATAGCTACGTGTGTTTGGATTTATTTAAATAAGGCGGAGCCATGGGGATTCACAAGGTTCACAAAACTATACTGCAATGTTCTGTCGTCAGAGTGCAGCACTAGTGCACATCCTAAACCATAGAGTAACTTATACGTACTATCTATAAACAGTTTTTTGACAAGTTTTCACTGATACTGATGCTTCAAGGCGGTTTGTTTACAGGTGGCCTACCGCGAAACGCGAAAATCGAAATTTCGTTATCAGCCTCTCTATCGATCAAATATGCAAGAGTGATAGAGAGGCAGAAACCGAACTTTCGATGTTAGTGTTTCGCGTGTCTGTGCTAGTGACGCCCTCTACGCAGTCTTGTGTAATATTCCCTATTGAGACACATTAGTTTCTTCTTACCAACAACAACAACAACAACAACTTTTTAGCAAATATCTATACATATAAAAGCTATGTAACATTTTAGTAAAAAGAAACCTATTCCAAGACATGGGTTGAAACAGTAAAAACAGCTAATACTAAATAAGTAGGTACTTAAATATTCAGCGCCCACTTCAGAATCTTTATCAGAGGCAACAATCACGCAATTATTGCATTCTTAACATCAGGAACCAGTGCCTGCGTCTGCAATATTCTTTTGCTTTCTATCGCAGAAAATGCAATAAAAGTCTATAAAACGTTTAATAAAAGTGCTCACTTAGACTTTAAGAAATGTAAAAAATAAAGTGACTGTTTTTTTATTTTTTAAAGGTTTATGGCGTTATTCATAAACGCGTTACTGGCCTGAATTACCTATGAATCGTTTGTCTTTATCTGTTATTTTGACATGTATTTGTAAGAAAGGGATAAAACATATAATAAATAAGGGGGTTAATGTTTAATGGAAATAGGAAAACTTACGTAAAGACGCTTACTTTCTAGTTAAAATATATTTTAATAAAGATTTGACAATCCAATTTTATGTGATCGTGTTTTTCTACATACAAAATAACACTTGGAATAATACAATCATTTATGTAAATACGTATAAGCGTTTCGCCGATTCCATTACACGTAAATGAGACCTGGCGATTCACGCTTAGTATTAGGTATGTGCCTATGTGGTATTATATATGCACGTGTCTCGTTAAACGCCTAGCGCAGCGCCATCGAAGTTGCTACTATAAATCTCTGTCTAATGAGGATTTGTTGCCATGTTACTAAGTACAAAATCCAGCTATGTGTATTAAAATTTATTGGATTGTGGATTTATTTATTACGACCGTCAGCTACATGCTTCTGTGCAGGCTGATAGATGAAATACAAATTAGGTAAATTAAGGCCCGGGTCCGGGCCGTGCGTCCGATATTTCGTATTCTATAGAAAGCATGACGGTATCAGCGATCGCCCGTTGTAGAAAACAGTGTTGGACGCCTCGGCCCGGACCCGGACCGTTCTAGCGTAAGTCATCCTTTAATCTTTATAGGTACTAGAGAAGATGAAAAATGTGTAACTTTATTTAGATAGGTATGTAAAAAAAGACCGGACAAGTGCGAGTCGGACTGAGTATTTGTTGTTATAGCGGTAACAGATCATCATCATCAGATAGCGGCATCATCTGTGAAAATATCACGGTTCATGAGATACAGTCTGGTGACAGACGGACAGCGGAGTCTTAGTAATTATAGGGTCCTGTTTTTACCCTTTGGGTACGGAACCCTAAAAAACAGCAATTTATGTATGTCGTAATATTAAAATATGGTTACGTGTAAGCAAGTGAGACACAAAATTAGTGTTCCTTCATGTAAATTGATTAACTACTTATAGTGATATGTTTTACAAGGGGGCAAAGTTGTTGTTTAGCTTTTCGTGCTATATTGACACCCAAACAAGGGGAACATTCCAAAATTGAACCACGAGCGTAGCGAATGGTTCGAAAAATGGAATCGTGAGCGTTGTGAGTGTATCAAGGCACGAGAGTTAAACAAATTTCGCCACCGAGTGAAACACAGCATTTTTCACCACACCAACACAAGGAAAATACTAACTGAAAAAATAAATATCAAACAAAATCAAAGCAAATCGATTCAAAATGAATGTTATTAAATATTTATAATTCAAAAAGAAAACAATTCATTTACATTCGATTACTTTGCCTCACAAGTGAATAAAATGCAACATTCTTACAGTTTTTAAACAATCAAGAAAGCCTTTATCAATGCAATTGAAAATGAAAGCCTGTGTAATGAAAAATAATAAATATAAAATTGGATGTGTACAACCTTAGCTTTTATCCCATTGCCTATCTCAACATATAGTTTGTAAGATAAAGAGCCAGTCAGTCGCTGGGATGTTTTGACAGCCATACACGAAAGGGATCTCCCGGGCAATTTCTGTTAAGGGGATCCCATGCCCCAATGACCTTCGATTTGAATCTCTTGGTTTTCTAATGTTTTTTGTAGCTTATAATATTAACAGCAACGGATTTTAACAATATAGTATCCCATATTTACTTAAAAGTTCATTGTTTTCGAAATATTTGGCATCAAAGTTGAACAATTTTAGGCCAAAAAACTGGTTTTCTGGTCATAACTTTGTGTTAATTAGTTTAAAATTAAACCTTAGAGAAATTTTTAGAGACGTCTAAGACGAACCCAAATATGTAGATTTCGTATAAGTAAGATCTTTCACAGCAATAAAAAAAAGTGTTTTTTTAGACAATGTTTAAAACAATCATAAATAAATAAGTATTAATTTTTTTCACAATCCGGTAGACAAAAATGGAGATAAAAGATTGAAGAACCGATAGCCGCTTGTCTTTTAATTCTATATGTAGTTAAAACTTGTCAAAAATCGATGAAAACCTCAGGTAGCCCCTTAACGAACTATTGACAGCTGATATTGTACTCTCTGGTCAATGTTGTTGTACTAAGTAAAGCATAATTAATACGCGATCAGAAATAGTATCGCCAAAGTTTTCTTTCATTATTACTTATTATTATTTTATAATAATAAACATTTTTAAAAACTGACCTTAAATAAATAAATAAAAAGAAACATTTTAACTCTGAAGCTTGAAGTTTTTGCATCAATCTTATTTTGACATTGCTCCCACGGTGTCTCGCTAGTATTTAGCCATTGGTGCGAGCGAAATGCCTTCAAGTAAGTAATAAATAAATAACGAATCATTGACAAGTTTTTAAGATTAACATTTGGATTTGCGCCCTAAATTGTATTAGTGGCCTTTTCTCGAAAATTGTTCTATAAATCGATTTTGTCATTTCAGATATGGGTGAATATGGTATCAATGCATTCAGTTTGATGTCCTGAACACAAATATATTTATGAGATGACAAGCGCGAAAGTGGTGGGGGTAGTTTTAAACTTTTTTTCTTTTAAACATATCATGTGGGGTATCAAATGAAGGCCTTTGTAAGTAGATCACAAATATATAATATTGTAACATTTTCACTACTTGGTCAAACGAATTATTAAAAAACGTTCAAAAATTTCACAATACACTGTTGACTGAACTGCTCTAAATTTGAAATGACCTTCGCGTTTTACATCTCATATTTTTGTGTTCAGGACATCAAACTGTCCATATCATGGACATCATTTGATACCATATTTACTCATATCTGAGATGACATGAACGAACAGTAACCTAAAACCTGTTCTGCCGCCCTGCTTTATATCCATGAGACGAGTTGAGGTGTGGAATAAAATTTACTCCTTGTTTATATTCTAGGAAAAATACTACTAAAATAGTGCGTTACACCTGATAATTCGTATTATCATTATCTACCATTACAGAATACTTATAACCCAAGGGTCGATATAGTATAATGATAAATAACATTATTTTCTGTACCAAAAATTGACGAATACGTAATAAACTAACCTGTAAACGGGATTGTCATCTCGATACCAAACCACTAGCAGCAGACTATCGTTCCGCATTGGTGGGCGAGAGTCGCAGGGAAGATCCACTTCGCCACCTACCACCGATGGCACGGTCACCACCTTGCTCGACATCGCGGGCTGTGAGCTTCCAGCTGAAAAAGAAAAAAGTTGTCTAAGGAAAAAAATATGAGATCCACTTACAGAATTTTTTTTACGATATAGGTGGCAAACGAGCAGACGTACACCTGATTATTTACGAGTATAATAAATACTGTACGACGACATTTTTGTAATAACATGTTATCCTCAACTTAATATGTCTAAATATTGTATGCCTGTTATGCACAACTGTTTAGTTTTGTTTTTTTTTTTATTTTTTGTTGTATACCTTGTAAGCCTTTTGGTGAAATACTGTCAGCTTATATGTGGGAAATAAATAAAATGAAATGAAATAAACTACTATTATATACTTGTATTTATTTCACTGAAATAAAATTATTTGACTGTAATAATCAGTACAAAACATAAAATTTTGAATGTACTCGTATAATTCATGCGTGACACAATCTACATTTACTAATGGCTTTAAAAGTCTTAGACTGGGTTACTTGATGCATCTCTATGGTACTAGAGTCGATATACCTATATCCATATATCCAAATATAGGTAGATATATATCTACTATAAATATCGTGATGTTGGATTGGTTTGTTTGTTTGGCATTTGCTTACTTACTCGTACGTATTATGGAAACATTAAGGTGTGGAATGTGTGTGGATACATTATGTGTGCCGTGTGCGTGCGGTTTGTGTGTATTTATGGCGTTATTCATAAATGCGATACAAGCTTCAAACGACAAGTAGCTATTAATCACTTCTTAAGAGCCTCCGGCAAGCTCGGCCGAATTGCACCTTCCCATACAAACGTAGTTCCGCTCTATTTTAAAACTACGTATTGCATTGTAATGAAACTTTGCACATACAATGACATGAGGTATATCTAGGTCTGAAATTAGTTTATATAGCTCCAGTTTATAAAACAAAAGACATAGTTCATAAACAAATTTTGTATGAAAAAATTAAATTCGCTGTATTTTTTTAACTATAGTGTCTGAAGCAACATAAACTAATTACAGACATAGATATACCTTATCCTATTGTAAGTATAAAGTTTTAGAGCAATCTAGCTAATCGTTTTAAAACGAGAGCGGAACTACGTTTGTATGGAGAACCGAGCTTGCCGGAGACCCTTAATCTGTCATTGATAACAGACTTAAAAAATTCAATTCGACCGTTTTTTTATAATATATGTATGTTTGTTTCCCCAGAATTCTTCACCGTGTGTTAAACCGGTGTGGAAAATATTTTTTTTTGTCATAAAGTAAAAATGTATTTCCATCTTGGTCCCATTTTTGTCAAATCCAGTTCTGATGATGGTATCCATATAGGAATTTACTTATTAATTATACTTATAGCGATTTTGTATTTTCATCATCAAACCAAGAATCGGCATTAAAAAAAAGTGCCTTTTGATGAAGCGGAACTGCTGAAGAAGACCAGAACAGAACTCTTAATCCACGCGTATTTCTCGTTTGGTGGTTTATTTTCTTCGTTAAGTTTGAAGCAGATTCAGATTCAGATTCAGATTATTTATTGGTAAAAATAATACAATTTTTTACACGACTTAAATGTACGATAGATATAATTAAATACAATTTCAATATGTCAGTTATTGGTTCAAGTTAATAATCATAGAATAATGTTATAAATTAATAATTAAATTACAAAATGTCAGTGTCATCGATTCGATTAAATTACAAACAAAAGATGCATGCAACAAATATCCACTAAGTACTTAATACTGCAAATTATCACTTAGGTTTTCAAATTCATTTATATCGTAACAAGCACATTTAATTAGTAACGCCTTTAATTTATTTTTGAAAATTGTGTCGCTGCCTGCATTTCTTATGTCAATTGGAATTTTATTGTATATTTTGGGCCCAAAGACGCTGAGATGTGCTCGGGCCTTGGCCAACCGTCGCCGCGGGGGCGCAAGTAGATTTAGCGCGCGACGCCTATCGCTTCTAACACCGTAAGCTGAGTAGTTGTGCGTATTTGCTCTAACGTATAGGCAAGTCAGGTTTTAAGGAACATTTTGATCAAAATCTAGTTCTAATGACATGGAACCCCATGAGGAAATGAGGGACTCCTCAAATCTTGATGAGTCCAGATCTAGGCCTTGAAACTTGAAACACGACTGTTAGGCCAGACACGAACAAGTCCTGAAGAATGCTGCATCACTCATAATAACTTAAAATTAAAAAGAGAAAAATAAAATAAACAAGTGCGAGTCGGGATCGCGCACGAAGGGTTCCGTACCATTACGCAAAAAACGGCACAAAAATCACGTTTGTTGCATGGGAGCCCGCCTTAAATATTAATTTTATTCTGTTTTTAGCATTTGTTGTTATAGCGGCAACAGAAATATATCATCTGTAAAAATTTCAACTGTCTAGCTATCACGGTTCATGAGATACAGCCTGGTGACAGACGGACAGACAGACAGATAGACAGACCGACAGACAGACAGACAGCGGAGTCTTAGTAATAGGGTCCCGTTTTTACCCTTTGGGTACGGTGTCACGGTTGAAAATCGTAACTTAGGTTTTGGTTTATGTAGGAATCAATCTCGTTTCGATACTCCCAGCGACATCTAGCGCCGATGCTGCAAAGTAGTGTTGGGTATGTTAAAACGATAGTCGGGTCGAAGGTCGAAGGCGTTTAACGCCATCTGTCGAGGTCGGGTAATACCCTTTGGATAAAACCTGGTAACATTTATTGCAAGACGTGTTTTCAGATGTTTCGCTACATTATTTAAGGTTTTGTTCTGGAAGTATAATTGAAAATAATGCACACGGAATATTTTCCAATATATTCCATCGTCTTTCTCAAATTACTTTGGACTTAAATACAATTTCGATGACTGAGTGAGTTTTTTTTGTCCTCTGTTGATATGGCAACTTAATACGTGGGGATGTGGAAAAGTTGATAGTGCTCGATCACTTGGAATCTGGCGGCGATGTAGAACGTGACGCGAAAGATTCTTCAAGTCATTCTCTTCGGGCAAGCAGCCCTAAAATGCAAACACACTAAGCTTTACAGCTTATTACAGCTTATAACCCGTAGCGAGGTAAGTTTCTTGATATTTGTCATCGTGAAGGCACAGCCCAATTTCTAAAGTGCTGATTTGTATTAATTTTTGGTTTCTTTGTTATAACACACAACGTGGCAATGGCGTCATTTTCTTTTTGAATTCCTTGTGGGAATAATTTAGTTTGGCTTCGGGTCAACATGTTAGAGGTTGATACCAACAATTTCATCAAGAGTCCGGCTTGAAAGCCGGTCCTTCCCCACGGGATCCTTCCTTACGCCCCTGCACACCTGGCTTTGTCTTCTGAAACGTGCTAGTGCAGCCTGCTCTTGCGGTATCGTCCTTGTGACTCCGTGCTGTTCATCGCGGCTGTGGCGTACCAGTAGAACGGCTGGCTGGATACGCAACGACGGTCTCGCTGCGTATCGTCGCGACTCCTGCCGTCTACTGCGCGCCACTGGGATGGCACGTGGCCACAGTTCTGCTGCCTCTGTAGCAACACGTGTCTCAGGTGTGGTCAACTCTAATTTCTCATAGTGATCTTTCAAGACTTAATTAACCTAGCAAGGAACATATAATAGTGGCCTCTTAGATTTGATTTCAAGTGTGAAGTGTTAAGCGTAGAAACAGAACTTCATAGACTTTACCACGTTTAACGTCTCATTATAGCATAGTTCACCCTAGCATAATTACCATAAGTATGTAAATTCTGTATCAGGCCTACTGCCCGTCATCTATTTATTTAAGGATTGTAATTAAATGTGTAACTGAGACTGTCTGGTGAAAAATCAGGTAAAGAAGGAAGATTTGGAGGCTATACGGCAGGATGTTTCGTCATTATTACGGAAAGCCAAGCCTCCGAAAAGGAATTTGCCTAGAGATGAATTGGCCGCGTTGAAAACGTTACGCGATGATCCAGACCTTACTATTCTTCGAGCGGATAAGGGAAATGCGACGGTTGTACTTAATACTTCAGATTATAACCAGAAAATTAGGGAATTATTAGCGGATACTACAACCTACAAACATGTAAAGACGGACCCGACTATGAAAGTATTGAAAACCACTAAAGAACTAATTAGTGATTACTCGGACAGCCTTGATCTGAATGTTGCAAGTTTAGTTCCTGACTGCCCCGTGCCTCCAAAGTTGTATGGGTTGCCAAAAATACACAAACCTAGTGCCCCACTACGTCCCATAGTGAGCCAGATAGATGCTCCCACATATAAATTGGCTCAGTACCTCGCGGGAGCCCTCTCAGCATTACGTGGTAACACTAGCACGCATACAAAGGATTCTTACAAAGGATTTCATCGGTGAGATTAAAGACCTAACATTGACTGATGATGAGATCATGGTCAGTTTTGACGTCCAGTCGCTATTTACAAGCCTACCGGTACAAGACTGCATTGAAATTGTCAAGAAGAGGTTATGTGAGCAGAACATGTCAGAGGAATATGCTAAGCTGTTGGAACATTGCCTTACATCTGGCTACTTGCTATGGAATGGTGAATTCTACCTTCAAGTCGACGGCGTGGCCATGGGGTCTCCGGTGTCTCCAGTAGTCGCTGACATCTTTATGGAGGACTTCGAGGAGAGGGCACTCTCATTGGCTCCTGTGCGACCGAAGATATTTAAAAGATACGTAGATGACACTTTTACTATACTTCCAAAAAGTAGTGTTTCAACTTTCTTGGATCACCTTAATTCCATCCATAGCAAAATAAAATTTACTATGGAGTTGGAAAAAGACTGTTCTCTCCCCTTCTTAGATGTATTGGTAAAAAGAAATCCTGATAACACCCTAGGTCGCACTGTGTATAGGAAACCTACTCATACTGATAGGTACTTAAATGGCAAATCGCATCACCATCCCAGTCAACTTGTTACAGTAGGCAAATCTTTGTTTCAGAGAGCCCAGAGGATATGTGATGACCAGCATCTGGCCGCGGAGCTCCAGCATGCCAGGCGCGCGCTCCAGGCAAACGAGCTCAGGATACCGCGGGTCAACCAGAGGTCCCACATTAAGATCCCCACAGTTGAGCGCAGGCCTGCCATTCTGCCTTTTGTCAGGGGGGTCACGGACAGGATCAGCCACATCTTGAAGCGTGCTTCTATAAAAACATATTTCAAGCCAATGAAGAAGATGTCACAATTCCTGAGGCCTGTAAAATGCAATACCCCTCTACAGACTGCAGGAGTGTACAGGCTGGACTGTGAGTGTGGCCTATCATATGTCGGGCAGACGAAACGGAGCATTTCCACTCGGGTGAAGGAACACATAGCTGATGTCAAGCACCGTCGACCTAGGTCTGCTGTCTGTGAGCATGTCATGGATAAAGCCAATCACTCAATCAAGTTTGATAAGCCTCTGGTTCTTGCCAAGGAGAAGCGTTACATACCCAGAATGCTGCGCGAGGCCATTGAGATTAAGAAATATCCAAACTTTAATAGGGAAGATGGCTTTTCTCTACCACCAGCTTGGGATCCTGTAGTCCACCTGATAAAGGAGCAAGCGAGACATAGACTGTGAGACCGTAGTGTTGGATGATGCTGGACATTCTGATGTTTTGAAAAGATGTGTCCCGCCGAGTTTGTTGCCGGTCCCATATTGGGATACCCTCCTACAATTTAGGAGGGAATTAAATCTTCTCGGGTCCGTGGTGTAGGGTTGGAGCCGGCATAGTTTTTTATCGCGTATATATATATATCTTTACTTGAAAAATAATTATAGTGTATAACTAGCCTTATGAACCGATTTTGCATGTACAACCAGCCTTAAAGTTTGTAGTCTATGATTGTTCATTATTTTAGTATGTGGGTATTTTTGCATTTTGTAATTTTTCCTCAGTCACCCGTTGACCACGAACGCTGTAAAGAGTTCGAAACGTCGGGATGTATTATAAATTCAATATACGCGATATAATCCGTTTTCATAGTTTTATTTCATGTGTAACTGAGCTCAAACAATAGTTTATTTCATCTCATATTAATCTTCCTTCTTTTGCATGCTTTATGTGTGCTGGCGCCCAATCTTTCTTTAGCTTTAGTAAGTTAAAATTCATAACCTAACCTAAAGTAACCCATGATAAAGTAGCCAAGTGAAACAATACAAAATATGAATTTGGTAAACGTTGGTTTGCCAATTAATTGTTCTGCGGTAATTTGATTGGAAAATTAAATTAGGTGAATTGTAATATGGAGAAGGAACTAAAACTTAATGTTATCGCAAACTTTAAGTGACAATTAGGTAAATATCTTGTTGAGGTTGTAGGTATATAGTCTATTTTCATAAGTTCTGTTTTATTCTGTTTTTGAATATTACAAGTTCTGTGATGTTATTTTCCATTTAACTTTCCAATTGAGAGACACAATGAAGTCCGACAAAAAAATGCCTTCTATTAGGTAAGGAACTAAGGAGACATTTAAGAGAAAGATTTATTTAATCTATCTTCTAACTTTTTATAAAATAATCTAAGTAGGAGGTAGACATAATACACATTAAATATTCCAAATTGTAGCTGCGATATAGTTACTTCCGCATTTCAACCATGATCCGACTGTCAAGTGAAAAGACAGCTGGTTCCATTTGAGGAAGGAAATAAGCCCGCAGCTATCAAAATTTTGTCAGTCTGTATTGAACCTAAGCATAACGAAATTTGATATTGAAATACTGTACTGCAAAAGAATTTTTTAGAATTCTTTTGACTGAGTGTTGGCGAGGAATCTTTATTATTACCAAAATTATTTTTTTACTACTTACTGACGTAATGGAAATTTTAAAGCAGGTCAGCAAATATGATACAATTGCTGAGCATTCGCAACTTTACTAACAAATTTAAAGACCACTGACATAGTTCAAAAAAACATACCTACCTGTGAAGGATATCTTTGTCTCTTAATGTTGAAAAACGTAATATTTGTATCATTTGAAAACCCTAGCGAGGGCCGCGTTTATCCTCTAAAGCCTTCCTTCGTAAAGTGACACCGGGTAAGGTAAGCTGGACAACCCGTGCCGCGAACCGATGGTTTCTTTTAAAAGTTGAGGTCCGACCCGGAGTCCGTATTTTTCTTTATTTTAAACATCTACCTACTTACATTTTGTGAGTGTGTAAAATATATATGATTTGGTTTAATTGCACGGAAATATCATAATGCCATTGTCTTTATACAGGATGTCCTTAACCATTGGACAAAGCCGAAATGTACATAATTATGCATTATGGTATATAGATTCAGTATACAAAGTATCATGACAACCGGTCAAGTGGTTACGAAGAAATTACCAAATTAAGGTTTTTTACTTTGGAGCAGCCTGTATGTGTTAATAGCTCCTGAGGTAATAAATAGTATGAAACCTTCTTCGACCTTATTGATTAGGTATCTTTTTTGTTCTAATTAAAAATATATTAACGTTAGAGCATTCCTGAGGAGTAACACTACGTGGGATTTCACGGTTCGTCCAATGGCTAAGGTTATATGTGGTCCTAAATTTCAAAAGAACTTAGTCCCAATATGCGTAAATGTCAAATTGTTACCATCTGAAAATAGCCGAATGTCATAATGACTTTTATTCATATCGTCCTAGAACTAAAGTCGATAATGTAGGATAATATAGCACTCATTTATGTATGTAGGTAAATTTACATTCCCAAAATGCCTACACTTTAAATCAAAGTGGTAAATAGGTATAAAACTAAGTACTCTGGGAATAAAGATTTTCACACTTTTCTATTTTGAGATCTATGAATTATGGTAAATAGATAAAATTTAATTGCAATAAAACCAAAGAAAAAATAGGTACATGAGATATATGTAAATATTTGTTCAAACCGGTAGGTATTATTCCTTCATTGCGGTAATACGAATTTTGTTCATATTTATCTACAAATTCAGTTGGGGGTAAATGGGGTAGATAGTGGTAGGGTGCTTATATAAGATGCCACTTGGCAGCTTGGCACGACCTATTCCTTAAGACAAACTTGCCTCTAACTATCCCAAAAAAGAAGAATTGTTCTCTGTATGTCTGCCAGTAGCCACTTAAAAAAAAAATAGACTACATGTAGTTACGCTCCTGCTGGTCTAATTTTGACGAAGCGCTCGGCTCCACTCGGTTCGTCAGTCAAAAGCCATCATGTACAATCCTGTTTATTTAGTTAGCCAATTCCGTCGACTACCTGACGCTTTAGCTTTATTTTGAGTGGCCATTGCAAATCATGTAAGTAGCTATTTCGTCGCTTCCCGGATATTCATATAATCGTTTCTGGGCCTTCACGAAGCACGTTAGTTCATTCCACAGGTTTGAGCAGTTACAAATTTGTCTGTTCGTGTCCGTTGTATACATAGTCATAATTTTGTCATTTTAATAACAGAACTTCCGTGAGACATTAAGTCAGTAGAAAAAACAAGTGCGAGTCGGACTCGCCCACCGAGGGTTCCGTACTTTTTAGTATTTTTTGTTATAGCGACAACAAAAATACATCATCTATAAAAATTTCAACTGTCTAGCTATCACGGTCTAGATACAGCCTGGTGACAGACAGACAGACGGACAGACAGACAGAGAAGTCTTAGTGAAAGAGTCCCGTTTTTACCCTTTGGGTAAGAAACCCTAAAAAGCGGCATTTGGAAATTGTAGGCTCGATGCACCGAGGTTCCATACAAATTTTCTGATAAATTGGTTTGGATTATGTAGCTACTATTAACATCAATAGTAGCGGATAAAAACGCGCCGAAATAATCTAGGTACCATCTTCTAAAACTTTACCTGATACAAATATATTTCTATAGCTATCAATCAATAGTATTTGCCACAATCTTCGTTCTAAATAATGTAGGTATGTAATTAGAGAATTTTAGATATTTTTGACTCAGTCTGTTCCACTGCTTTTTATGCTGATTGTCTCTAACAGTGTTATTTCTATAAATCTGAATCTAAAACTGACAAAAATATCATTGTTACGCCTTGTTTAATGGTTTTTATGCCAATCTAGCTTCCAGTTATCATAGAGAAATAAGTACCTAAGCTTAGTTAGAGTCCTTAATGCATCCTTACTTAATAAATATTAAATTGTATAGAAGGCATGGTAAAACATATTAATAATAAGTTCAAAATCGCTTAAAACTTAATAATTATTAAGCTCAAATGTTATTACAAATAAGTTTCAGCTCGCTTAAAACTTCATATAAATGGTTTCCTTGGTATGGATGGAATGGTTAATGGGTACGTAATGAGCATTCTAAGCTTTCTTATTTTTCTATGGCGTTATTTAAAAAGTTTAACGCTGTCGCTTATCCCCTAAAATCGGCCAGTTGAAAACCAAAGTTGTCCCTTGTAGGATGTATGTAGGTAGGTATGTATGTGCATGTATCCGGACGCACGTACTCGCCACACCGCAATTTCGTCACAGGCTCGTGACAGTCGTACCTTACAAAGGGTAGGTGGTCCAAATTAACCTTTTACTTTATTTTTAGAGCAAGACGGTAACGGTTTCGAGATGTGAAAACTTGTGCAGCACTCTTAAACTTCGGTATGGTTAAATGTTTTACATATAAATAATAAATAAATAAATATTATGGGACAATCTTACACAAATCGAGCTCTCCACAGTAAGCTCACAGTAAGCTCAATAAGGTGTTGTGGCGTGACTATTGTGTTGTGGGTAGGTACTAGACAAAGATATATATAATAAATAGATAAATATTTGGACCAGGATTTGAAGCCGGGACCTCTTACTTTGTAGACAGGGTCACTACTAACTAGGCTAGAAGGCCACTTTACCTACATTTAATTTTCTCGACCAATTGATTGAATGTTAGGCAATTATCATGCGAAAGTAATTAAATTAATCACTGCCATTGTTTATTTTTCCACGCATGACTATTCTAGAAAAACTCGATTGCTGGTGTAAGTGTTGTAACTACACCATTATCATATTTAGGTACATTACCAAAACAATGAGGTTATGATAATAACCTCTGCTACAAAAACTCGTTTTCACAATGTACCGACATTTTTTTTTAATATTTACAAACCTAAATTAATATTAATAGAAAATCTGTACTAAAATTGATCTATTCCCGCATCAACCTCAATAAATCTTGTGTTCTGGGTACTAGACGATGATATATAAATACTCACAAAAAGAAGATATAATATATACCTACATATTCTCAAGTGTAACCTCAAAACTACCAAAACCGAAGCACTAAGTAAATCAATAAGAAGTTATTTATTGTAGTCTAAATGCCCGTCGTCTATCATTCACACACACCTTTTAGCTAGCCACTTTCAAAGCCATGTGTTATATAGGTATACTTTTTCGGCCTTCACTACGTTTTGTTTTATTGTAGGCAGTGGGACACAATAGGCTCATAATATTTATTATCAAATCGGATATCTACGTATCTGGCTTCCGCTCTGTTCTCTCCCAAATTATCCGGAATACCACTGTCCCGAGAACGGTATATATAGATTAAAAAGTAATTATATTGTATTTTCATTACATTTATTTACTATATCGATTTGTTTTAATAGAATATATTGAATTTAATGAAATATTAAACATATTAATAACGGGTCACTCACGTATTTTAAGTCGAAAACGCTCGACATGTTTCACTCCGTACCGAGGAGCGTCATCAGGAGCTTGCGTCGACGGTGACGCACCGGCGCAGACTGCGGGCCGCAGTCCTCTAATGACGCTCCTCGGTACGTAGTGAAACATGTCGAGCGTTTTCGACTTAAAATACGTGAGTGACCCGTTATTAATATGTTTAATATGTCTGTATCTCACGGAAGTTTTGTTATTAAAATTTAATGAAAACCGATTTATATCTAAATTGAAACATTCCAGCTGTTTATACTACCAAGTTTAGTGGTTTTCGGTTTTAGCTTTGTTGCTACGCACGAACATAATCGTTACTTAAAAAATATACAACGAAAACGCGCACGCCGAGCTAAAGTCGCATATCGCATGTCGCTCAGAAATTAATGAAAAGTAACTTATGCGTTGTCAAAACACACCCCCAAGTCCATTTACAAGGTATTATTGATGATGCGAGGCGGGACCGAAGGCAATTTGGAGTTTAATGAAAAATGGAATGTTGTGCAACAAAATTACGCGTAGAAATAATAATCGTTTAGAATGTGGGGAATACTTGAGTTGAACCTTCCGTTATTTCAAATCGAAGAGGCCGGTGTCGATTTTGGAGCAAAAATATAAAATTGATAGATTTAGTCGGTGAAATTGTACACCTTTATTACCTAATTTTTAACGCCCTATATAAAATGAATGACGAATTTTAATTTCTTATCGCGAAAGCAATACGGCAACGATAACAGCAACGCAATTTACAAAGAAAATTGACAGTGACATCGACAGCTGCAGCAGTTACGCTGCAGCAGCAACATTTGCCGTTCAAATAGTCTCATTGCGTTGTTTTTTTTGTCACGTGGTCACGTCAGTAAGGACGTGGTATAAGGACTAAGAGTTAAAACAATGCCGCTCGTACTTATTATACTTATTAATCTTATTATATGTACGTCCAGCCATTTCCGCCACGTAAATAGGTCTTGATTTAAATTTACGATGAATCGATTGCCGTTTTATTATTCATTAGAATACGATTCCAGCATTCGGCCCCTGATCTATTTTTATGAAGAAAATAAAATAAACGGAGAAACGAAGTAACGGTTTTTGATTTTTTTCTCTAAAGGCATTGCTTTTTGCCAAATTTCATGATTTTAGTCAACGGGAAGTCACCTTTTTAGGTTTTGATTCCTACGCGAGCGTCAAAATTTGTCCCATAAACGGAGCATAAACGAATTTATCTTTAGTTCGCGTTGACTTAATTTTTTTTTTCTACCTTTATCTACCTGGAAAATAAATTTCTTCTAATACTAAAAATAACTACCTACGCCTAAATGAACATGAAATTAGGTGAAATTCTAAATGAAAACAAGGGAAAAACCGTTTTGCCCTGAAAATAGTTTACCGAGGCGGAAATGTCCCATGAGCCCAAAGAGGTCACTGTTTGTAAAAAAGTACATATTTCCTTTTGTAGCAGAATATAGAATAGTTGACCCTCGAATATGACATTTTATTCACTTAAGGGTCTTAAGGGATAGAGGTAAAATGTATGTTTTTTGATAGCTACCATAATTATAGTAATGGCGAAAACTAGATTGCATTTTTATTTTTCGATCACTAACAGACTGGAGATGAACCGATGGTTAGGCTTTACATTTTTTGGCATGTTCTTTTTTTAAATAATAATTTGATGATATAATACATACGTATGTTTGTAATCATAACGTGCAATGTCATATAGGTAATTACTAAATAAAGTGACCGAATTTGAACCAGTGTTTTCAGGTTTCCTTAACTGCTTGGGTTTCAAAATTGGGTCATGTGTGGAAAACTAAGGGCCGGGGTTGCTTATATGAACATGGTTGAAACTCGGAAAGCTTTCAAGGACTAATTAAAATGGTGTCAGAACAATGCAGAGCAAATTAAAATTGACATTTTTGCTACACACCATTCTAATAAAAAAATTAAAAATTTCTGGAAGCAAACCAATAAATTGAGACCGAGGGCGGGCCGTCCTGTGAGTGTAGAGGGTGTTAGCGAGCCTAATAAGATAGCTGATTTGTTTCAAAAACATTTTAAGGTTGAGTGTCCCATGGGGCCCTGCGGGGACCCATCACCAATGAGGTGTGTGCCTGCGGGACCTCTAGTGAGAATTACGGCCAAGGAGGTGGCATCGGTGGTGAAAAACATGACGCGAGGAAAGTCGCCAGGTCACGACTCCCTTAGCATTGAGCACCTGCAGCATGCGGGGGTACACTTACCTAGAGTACTCGCCATGTTCTTCAGCTTCTGTGTCAGCCATACTTATATACCGAGCGATATGATGAGAACTGTGGTAGTACCAATTATCAAAAACCGTACAGGAGACACCTCGGACATTAAAAATTATAGGCCCATTTCGTTGGCTACCATTGTAGCAAAGGTGTTGGACACTGTGCTGGACAAACAGTTGGAAAAGCACACGGTGCTTCATGACGCACAATTTGGATTTCGGTCGGGCTTGTCCACGGAGACGGCAGTCCTTTGTCTTAAGCACACTGTCCGATACTACACAGATAGGAAAACACCAGTTTTTCCGTGTTTTCTTGATCTCTCGAAAGCCTTCGATTTGGTGTCCTATAACAGACTTTGGCAAAAACTGTACGAGGAGACGTCATTACCCGGGGAATTGGTGGAACTGTTGAGATTTTGGTACGGCCACCAAACTAATGTCGTAAAGTGGGCGGGTTCGCTATCCGATGAGTATAGGTTGGAGTGCGGCGTCAGGCAGGGGGGGCTTACGTCGCCCTGACTCTTCAGCCTCTACGTCAATCGGCTGATCGAGGAGCTCAGCAACACTAATATGGTCGGATGGAACTTTCGTAAATAACATCAGTTACGCGGACGACATGGTGTTGCTGAGCCCGTCGATCGACGCCCTTAGGACGCTAGTAAGTGTTTGTGAGCGGTATGCGGAGGCCCAGGGTCTCAAGTACAATGTCTCTAAAAGTGAGCTGCTAGTCTTCAGAGGAAGAACCGTCCAATTAGACGACCGAATGTTACCTCCAGTGAGACTGAATGGCACTCCACTTAAAGTCGTAAGAGAATGTAAGTACTTGGGACACTGGGTAACCTCATCGCTTAAAGATGACGTAGATGTGGAAAGGGAGCGTAGGGCGCTGGCAGTAAGAAGTAATATGTAGAACCGAAGGTTCGCAAGGTGTACTAGCAACGTTAAAATCACCCTTTTTAAGGCGTACTGTCAGTCATTTTACACTTGCAGCCTATGGATCAACTTTACTCAAAAAACTTACAGCGCCCTACGCGTCCAATATAATAATGCTTTTACAGTGCATGTGCTCGAAAAGTGCGTTTCCTACGGAGCCATATCATGCGGAAAGTACTACTTTTCCGCACTAGTGCTTTTTGTTTTAAATTTTTTTTACAGTACATATGGTGCTACTTTCTCGCACTAGTGCGGAAAAGAGCACTTTTCGTGCATATGTCGAAAGTTTAAAGGGCCATATGTACTGTAAAACGTTGTACGATACACGTGCGAATAGGTAATTTGCAACTCGTGTCGATTTAAAACACTCCTTTTAATAATTAAACTTATTTGCCATGATATGTTTTCTTATTTACTCGCACAATGCATAGTAGAACATTGTATGATACACGTGCGTAAAGATGATTTCCGCACTTGTTGCATAATTAGCTATTAGGATGCTGTTGGGGCTGCCGCGCTATTGCAGCGCTAGCGGTATGTTCGCGGAGGCGCGCACCGACGGCTTCCACGCCATCATGCGCAAGCGGGTGGCGTCGCTGGTGCGGCGCGTGCGCGGCAGCACTAACAGCATCCTAGCCACAGTCGCAGACAGGATAGATGGCGCTTTCTGGAAATACTGGAGTAGCCTACATGTTTATAATAGTTAAAGTATACATAGATATTGTCACTAACATAGGTTAAGAGTTAATAGAATAAGTTACTAATATATTATGGATATTGAATTTCTGAAATAAATTAATTATTTAATTTAACCCTTAAATGCATGATTTTTGCCTTTTGCCCGATATTAATATATGTGTCACGTAATTGTTTGCTGATTATGGGAAAAATTGTTAAAAAATTATAACATCGATTTTCACTGAAAAATCAGTGTTAGAAGTTGCACAGGCTAAATCATATTTATGTAAATATATAATTTTCAGCAAGAGATATATGAAAAATCTTACTGACATCAGAAAGGTACATTATTTGTAAATACACCTATGATAAAGTTTTTAAATATAAAATGACTAGTTGTTGCCCGCGACTTCGTACGCGTGGATTTGTATGTTGGTGGTTAATATAGAACATTATGCAGCAAAAGATATCAGAAGAGACGGTTAATCATTTGTTAATAATTTGTCTTTCACAAACTACGAAGTTTCAAGACCCTAACTGAAAAAAATTGTTCCCGATATAATCCCTCTCGACCCTCTTAGAAGATTTACAAGTCCACTATTTAAAAAAATCGCTCCCGAAACTATTAATACAAACTTTTCAAAAACGGTGTAAGTAATCAATTTTCGTCTATTATAATAGATAACAGCTTATCTCTTCATTTGCCGTTGAAACACTAGGTTAAGTCATAGAAAACCTGTTATTAGAAGCACCTGATCCCGCTGGAACACAAAAAATAATCAATATTATTTAATAATTTAATCAAATATATTATTAAGTTAAACTACATTTTTATTATTTTGTACTGTAAGCATCACTCAGTCTCGTAGTTTGATTATTAGCTAGTGCTAAAACCCGACAAGTTTGCTCTAAACGAAACAACAACAATGCTTTTCATATTAACGGTTACAATAGCTTAGATTTATTGTTAGTTAAACACTGTAGTCTAAATACGATGTATATCGTTCAGGCGATTAGGTCATAACATGATTAAGTATCTTATTTTGTACGACAATTCTATTCTATTCGCTGAAATCACTTTTCTTGTATTCTAATAACATGCCTTTATGCAAAGATTCAAGTCGCGCACTTAAAAAAATGTTTGACCCCCATATAAACTTTCTACCCCTTTTTCACCACCTTAAGGGATGAATTTTCAAAAACGCTGAAATTACTTTTCGAGTATATGAAAAATAAATATATGAATAATATGCCTTTATACAAAGTTTCTAGTCCCGCACTCAAAAAAATTTATGATCTCCATACAAACTTTCAACCCCTTTTTCACCACCTTAGGGGATGAATTTTGAAAAACTCCTTCTTAGTGGATACTAACGTCATAAAAGCTATCTATTGTGAAAAATTCAGCTCTCTAGGTCCAACGGTTTGGGCTGGGCGTTGATTTAAGTGAGTCAGTCAGTCAGTCAGTCAGTCAGTCAGTCAGTCAGTCAGTCAGTCAGTCAGTTAGTCAGGACTTTTACGTTTATATATATAGATTACAAACTCCAAAAAAACGTCCAAAATCACATACCTACTATACTAAATCATCAAATTCAGGATTTTTTCAAATTTTCCGACATTTTGTCTTAAAACGAATGTAATTTTTATAAATAAAAATATTGCGTAGATTAAATACCCCTTAAATGCATGATTAAATTAATTAATGTAATAGAATTAATTAAGTAATTAATTAATTAAGCGTATTATAATTCATTATGCATCATTATTGCTTTGTATACATTTGGAAACAATATGCATTTAAGTATTTTACTGATTACCAGTCCGCCGGACGATATCGGCTTGTCAGTTAGAACAAAAATTTGACAGTTCCGAACAACTGACAGGCCGATATCGTTCGGCGGACTGATACTCAGTGGGCCTTTATGGCCATTAATAAACTCTACTAAACTTATGTATGTTTGTAATCATAACGTGCAATGTCATATAGGTAACTACTGAATAAAAAGTGACCAAGCCCTCCGATCGCAGAGGCCGAAATTGAACCAGTGTTTTCAGGTTTCCTTAAGGCCATTTATAAACTCTACTAAACTAATCGGTCACGGTGGCATACGTACCAATATCCTAACTATGTTATCTTAATCTTTGAAAGGCTATTCGCCTGTGGCCAAACTCTAACAGCGAGCAGTAAGTGCTTACGAGTATGTAGTGCCTACACTGACAGTAATATTATAACATCATGTGACAGGGACAACGAGACGATAGTATTGACAATGTTATATTATGTTGTCTCACAATGTTATATTACTTTATATATATACTGCCAGAATAGGAGTAATTCGAAATATTTCATAAAACAATTAAGTTGGGTTCTTTCCTTATTTGCACGGTCCAGGATTTGAATTTTGTAACATTTTGTATCTTGTTACAGCTCTTTGATCATCAGTAAAATTTAACAGTAGGCATTTTGCTAAGCTGTATAAATCAAACAATGTATTTTATTAAACAATACAAGATATTTAAACAAAACTAATAATAACATACAGCTATGTTAAGACCTTAAAATAAAAATCTACAGAAAATTTCCAAGACTTATCCTTGTTACATAATATACTTACAGTGTGGATAAAATTTATGGGCTCTGGAGAGAAAAAGTGCCTTAAAACCTTAAGTTAGCTCATTTTACTTAAATGAAACATTATTTTACTTTTAAAAAGAAACAAAACTGCATTCAAAGATTTTTTTAAATTAGCTTGTCTCGCCCGGGAATCGAACCGACTACAAATTTCAAAAAGTACACTCTTTATTTTATTCTACTAGTCGATACAGTTAATGTTAATGACAATATTTTACCAAGAAACATTAGGTCATACACTCGACTGTCGTACAATATATCCATAAAATCGAATATTTAGTTCTCAAGAATATTTTTAGACAAGCGAATAAAAAAAAATGGATGCAGTTTTGTTTCTTTTTAAACATAAAATAATGATTCCTTTAAGTAAAATGAGCTAACTTAAGGTTTTAAGGCACTTTCCCTCCAGGCCCTATAAATTTTATCCACCCTGTAAGTATAACATCTCGTCTAAAAGAGGTCCGCCTGCGGCATATAACCCATAACGGTGGAAGCCGCGTAACTTCTCGGAAATCTTCTCGTTCCCTTTGCAAGTTTTATATTAACTTTTTGTATTTTGCTGACAAAAAAAGTATTGTTAAAGCGATGATCTTGATATTGACAACCTAAGCTGGAAGTTAATAGTATGCACCTATTCATTTACTCTTGTATAATTAAAGATAAAGTAACAATTTCGAAATTTAGATCTACTTAATTTTTAAAGTACCTAACCAAATAAATAAATATTGTAGGACATAATTTTATTATACAAATTGACTAAGCCCCACAGTAAGCTCAATAAGGGTTGTGGGTACTTAGACAATGATATATTTATATATATCATATATATAAATACTTAGATACATAGATTAAAGTATACTTATTCTTTGTAGTTTCCTTCAAATTACGCTAGTACTTGAAATACAGTTCGTACTTATGCCTTAGCATACTGACTGTTACAGTTTGGTATATTAAGAATAAAATACTTAAATTTATTACAACCTCTATAGTATTACAAATAGGAAAATAAGCAACCAGTTGTCAATTACCACCTAAGACACTATCTATATATATATTACGCGAGGCCGATTTTTGTTCATCCCATCAGATCTACAGTTATGGTCCGATTTTAATAATTTATATGTCATTTGATTCGTCTCATGCTACAGATTTGCAATAAGCTCTTAGTTTTTTGATTTTTTCCCGAAAAAGTACTAAAAAGTTAATTTGAAAAAATGTACCACGTGACCTTTGTTCTGACGAGATTGAATTGAACTCAAACCTATATATGTAAGGTATGTAAGGTATCCAATCCATTCAAATATTTGTTTTGAGACTGTAACATGCATACACCACACTAAAAATTATATTAAAACACCATAAAATTTTATTATTGTGTTTGACAACATGTCAGACATGTGTCATCCACATCGTACTCATCAAGATGACACATGTTTATTAACGCCCTTCAAGATTTCAAAGGAGGAGGTTCTCAATTCGGTTGTATGTTTTTTTTTAATGTTTGTTACTCCATAACTCCGTCATTTCTGGACCGATTTTGAATTTTTTTTATTGATTGTAAGTATATACATACAGATTGGTCCCGTTTTTGTCAAAAAGCAGTTCTGATGATGGGATCCATGAGGAATCGCGGGAACTCCTCAAATGTTAAAGGCATAATATAGTGATTTTAGTATTTTCATCAACAAATCCAGCATTTACATTTAAAAAAGTGACATTTGATGAAGTGGAACTGCTGATAAATAATGATGAGAATGGAACTCTTTAATGACACATAGTTCACGTTTGGCGATTTGTTCTCTTCCTTATGGACCCAAACCCAAACTTGGACCCGGACTCGGACCCGGACCCGGGTCTGAACATGGACCCCAACTCGGACCCGGACCCGGACCGAACTGACCCAAACCTGGATCCGGACAGCCGGACACGGACCCGGACTCGAATCCGGACCTAGACCCGGACCCGGAAATGCTACTAGAAAAGTGGGTTAGGTGGGTGGGTAGCTTTTGAACTGCGATTCTCACAGAACAGAACTGCTATCAGAAAAGTAGGTTAGGTTAGAGCTGTGACCCTTACAGAAACGAAATGCTACCAGAAAAGTAGGTTAGGTTAGGTTAGAACTGCGACCCTTACAAAAACGAAATGCTACTAGAAAAGTGGGTCGGTTTACCTCCTTTTCTACATAATTAGGCAAAAGTTGCTGTCTTTTTCATTTCATTGTCTGGAATCTAAGAATGCTTTCAGCGGCATCCCCCATTGAAGTCGGTTTTTTTTTTTTTCTTAAAAATTATTTTATTGTTGCTTTGGCACATAGAAGTGGCTTACCGCGTGCGCCCGTGAGGGACAGAATTTGTAGCCCACCAGCCCACCATAAACCATACAAAACGGTGGGGAAAAGCATCTATATTTACTTCAAAAAGCACGTATGGCGAGGTTTGTTCTTATGAGGATGTTAAATGATGACGGATCTTTAAGATAAACGGTCAGCCAATGGGGTTGGCAACTGTCAAAGGTTTGCAGAAATGGCGCCATCATAGCTTGCCCCTTTTTCTATGAGATTTAGCTTAAAGGGCTGGCATCCAGGGAATTAAAAAAACAAAAATTTGACTCAATTGTAGGGATTGACAGGGCAAGCTATGCTGGCGCCCTCTGCTAATTATGTCTACCGGCCAACCCCATTTTCCGCATCGGTCCGCGCCCTTGGTGCGGTGCGGCGTATGTGCGATCGTATGTAAAAGTCGTAACAGACTACCGCACCGCACCGCGATCTTGGTGCGCCACACCCATAAGTGAGAGCGAGAAAGAGAATATCTCGAAAATCCGTATTGGTGCGGTCAAAATCTCTTACTCGCTCTAACTTATAGCTGCGTCCTTAACGTATGTACAGTGACAACCTTGCACACTATCGATACGTGCGCCGCACCGCACCAAGGCCGCGGCGAGGTGTGGTAGTCTCTAACGGCTTTTACGATAGTCTGTTAAATACGGCAATAATATTCCTTTCTCGCTCTAACTTAAAGCTGCGTCCTTAAAGTACGTACGGTGACCACCTTGCGCACTATCGATACGTGCGCCGCATCGCACCAAGGTCGCGGTGAGGTGTGGTAGTCTCTAACGGCTTTTACGATAGTCTATTAAATACGGCTATAAAGCGGCTAACACATTACCGCACCGCACCAAGGTCATTGTGTGACTTACTTATGGGTAAGTAAGAGCAAGAAAGCAATTTCTCTTTCTCGCTCTTACTTATAGGTGCATCGCACAATGACCGGTGCGGTGCGGTAATGTGTTAGGCGCTTAAGGTGGGGGCCGTACGCCGAGAGCGAGAAAGAGATATTTTGACGGTACCAAGGTCGCGGTCCAGTCGTTGTACAGACTTTCAAAAAAGTAAATTAAAAAAAAACTAAATTAGGTTCAAGGGCCTGACACTCTTTGATAGAGAAAGATTGGAGGCTTTGGTCATTGTTTTTCCTTCGTATATGACATTTATTTCAGTTTATAGTTTAAATAGTAGTGTGTCTACTTGAAAAACCACAAATTAAAATATTTTCATAGAAAATAATTTAATTTGTTCTTAAAGATAGTCTTATTGCGATTCCTACAAGAGGAAAGAGAAAATAGTGCCATGCTTTATTTTTATCACCGACCGGGCATTTTTTCATGGTCGGGTTTGCTATGATGTCATAACCCGACCATGAAAAAATGCCGAATGAAATGGAGGCGATGGCGAAATACCGAAATGTATAAGAGTGAAAGAGAAAAAACCGGCCAAGTGCGAGTCGGACTCGCCCACCGAGGGTTCCGTACTTTTTAGTATTTGTTGTTGTAGCGGCAACATAAATACATCATCTGTGAAAATTTCAACTGTCTAGCTATCACGGTTCGTGAGATACAGCCTGGTGACAGACAGACGGACAGCGGAGTCTTAGTAATAGGGTCCCGTTTTTACCCTTTGGGTACGGAACCCTAAAGAGGATTATGTTGCCATACATGAAACTGTCAATACATGAATATGTCTTTCTCTTACCCCTGGTCTATGGAGACTATATACTCGTAAAGGAGCCAAATCTCTATGTACGAAAAGTGTCCATCAAAAAACAGTAATTAGGCGGCGCCACCATACACCGAAATACTACTAAAAACAACCTACGTAATTTGGTCGGGTTATTTGTTGCCTTATATGGTTCATCTTATACTCATGTCCCAGAGCCTAACTAGCGCCACCGGAGAGATTAGGAACTATTATTTAAAGCTAAAAGCGGTCACTTTTGCAACAATTCTGCTTCTCCTTTCTATACAATCCATATACTGGTCGCTCGGTTTCATGTCTATAACTACGTGAATATACTATGTCTATTATTAGGTCAGAGGGTCTACCGCGAAAACCGAAATTCGCAAATTGCGGGGATCTTTCTCTTTTACTCCAATGAAGGCGTAATTAGAGTGACAGAGGAAGATGCCCGCAATTTGAACTTCGATTTTCGCGGTATAGCCCAGACACGGAATGTCACGGAATGTTTGTAAAATGTTTGTAAACTTCAGTTTCAAGAATAATAGGAAAAAGAGAATTAAATATAAATTATACTCTAGCCCTATGAAATTTTAGGCATGAGAGCCAAATGACAAGAAGGCATCCTATCCACGAAATCTTGATTTATCGTATCATATCGCGGTCGCGTATCATGATTTTTAGTTTAGAAAGATGCGAAAAGATAGACAATAATTATGTCTTTTTTGCATCAAAACTAACGATCACAAAACATGCTGGTAGGTGCTAACCGAAATATAATACGCTAAAATTATACAAACGTGTTGCCATTTTATAAGAAATAATTATGTGTAAGATTTCATATGCTGTGGGTATAGTCAGCATCAAATAGATAGTGACAGCCAGTGATTCATCTGAAGACGTCACATTTCCTGATTTCATTAAGCGTTCAGTCTTAGGCTGCCTGTCCACAGGAGCGGAGCGAGGTGGTGGAGCGATGAGCGAGGAAAATACTCCGCTCTGAAATTTTAATGAAATTCTATTGCTGGATTTTTTCCCCGCTTACCGCTCTGCTCCAGTGGACAGGCAACCTAACTTTTAGAACCATACTCTAGCGGCGTTTTGACGCCGCAACGGGTCTCTAGTTGTAACTTATTCTTTGCAAATAAATACTTACTTACTTACTTATAAACATACTAACTAAACCCTTGCTACCTATTTACTTTGTATTATTTAATACACGTTTTTATTACGTACGTATATGTCGTATATATTCCTATGCTATAAACGAGGATGTATCTAACTTGTGACCCTTTTACAATACAAATCGTAATACACGGCTTCTTACCTAAACCACAAGAAATATCACTGTATGTCCTCGGTTACACATATCTACCCAAAGCTTAATAACCACAGTTAATAACCGTGCCTATTAGGGTGGATCGAAAAAACATTATTTTTATTTTTTCATCTTTGTATCGTCAATCAATAATCTATATAGTTTCAAAGATTCTAATGCGAAAATTTAACAGTTTACATAAACATTTTTCACTTTTTAACTTATATTCTATTTACATATTTTACAATAAAATAAATAAATAATTATTATAGGAATATTCTCACACAAATTGACTAAGTCCCACGGTAAGCTCAATAAGGTTTGTGATGTGGGTACTCAGACAACGATATATATAATACAATAAAAACTTTTATAAAAAAAAGATAAACCGACTTCAAAAAGGATGAAATAAAATATTATCCTTTTTAGGGTTCCGTGTTTAAGTATATGCGTTACCAACTGATATGTTTGAAGTCGGTGCCAAGCCAAATTTTAAACCATATAATCATAGGGATTTTGGTGCAATTCGATAAAGATGCGGCTATATAAGTATGTACGTTGGATTACCTAATGCAGCGTACTACGTAGGCGAACAACACGCGAATGCGAAGCGGCGCGGCACGGCGCCTTAATTAATCCTTTGATACCTATATAGAAGTGTCCTACGTGGGCGATCTCGTTGCGAACGCGAACGAATTGGGCCGGCCGCGCCGTGCCGCGTCGCTTCGCTTCGTGTTCGCGAGTGTTCGCCTATGTAAGACGCAGCGTTACACGACGACAATAAACGAACTTCCTGTACAGCTCAGAACAGAACACACGGTTGAACCTTCTTGGCGCAGTTCGTACCATGCTTGTCGGCACGTTAGTGTAAATCTAATACGTTTTGTCGTCGTATTTTTTTAAAGAGCATTTCTTACTAATTCTTAAACAGTCATAGCACGCAAGTGTGGGATTGGGACTGAGTTATTTTCTGTCGCTTATCCAGAGGACTACATTTCAAAATATAAAACAGTTCAAGGAACCTTCATGCAAAATTACAGCTAAAGCGGTTCAGTTGTTTAGCCATGAAAAGGTAGCAAAGAGGCAGACATAATTGCTTTCACGTTTATAACGATTGTACAGTTGTAATGGGATTTATAGACATAAAGCTGATTATTTTTGACTGGTATTGTTACTACTTGGAGTACTTGGCTTGGCACCGACTTCAAACATATCAGTTGGTAACGCATATACTTAAACACGGAACCCTAAAAAGGATAATATTTTATTTCATCCTTTTTGAAGTCGGTTTATCTTTTTTTTATAAAAGTTTTTATTTTTCCATTTTTAGTTTTAAGACATTGTTAAGAGCGTGACGCATGAATGAAAAACATAATCATGTTTATCTGTAAATTCGTAAACTTTATTAAATAATCAGAATTTTCCTCGAGTCCGTCTGGGAAATCATTCCTGTCAGTAAATCCATTCTCCGCCCCGCCACTGACCCAATCCCTCAAACCCCCCGATCACTCAACCTCACAGCACATCAACCCCTGATCACTGAACCCCTCGACCCTAAACCACCAACCCTTTAACCGCTATTCCCCGACCCCTAACCCCAGACCCCTTAACTCCTAACCCTAACCCCCAATCCCTTAACTCCCAACCCCTCAGTCTCCGACCCATCAACTCACCTCCCCTCAACCCCCAACCTCAAACCCCCCAAACACTAATACCCTCTACCTTCACCTCTCAGTCTCTTTGGTTGTTTCCAACACTACCTACATCAAAAATCATAATACACATACGAGGGAAGTTATCAGTAGCCTTACCACGAGTTTGACATTGATATATTCGCTATCGTGTGCGTAACTTACTGTTTATGCATCTCGCTCGTATTGGCGTATTAGTGTACAAAGTAAGTTACGAAGAATATTTAGTGCCAAACTCGTGGTTAGGCTACAGTTGCACTACATCAAATTGGTGGTATTGGTGAGGAAATGCTTGAGTTACTTTAGAAAACACCGAAATTACCATACACGTGCCTTTAAAAATTGAGGAGTTCCCTCAATTCCTCACGGATTCCATCATCAGATCAAAACCAAAAATATTACGAAAACACCTTGGAGAGGTAACTTCTTTCAAACAGAAAAAGAATAACTCAAATCGGATCATGGGTGCCGGAGTAATCGCTGAAATCATTATCATCAAAACAATCATCATCATCAGCTACACTTCATCAAATTGGTGGTTTTCTAGAAAAAATGATCAAGTTGCTTAAGAAAACGACCAAATCACTATACATGTGCCTTTAAAAATTGAGGAGTTCCCTCAATTCCTCATGGATCCCATCATCAGAACAGCACCAGATTAATGTGGAACCACCTTGGTGGTAGTTCCTTTCAAACAAAAAAAGAATTGTTCAACTCGGACCACGGGTCTCGGAGTAATCGCTGAACATCCTACATTAAAAAAATCATCATCACTATCTTCAAAACAATCATCATCATCAGGTCCACTTCATCAAATTGGTCGTTTTCGAGAGAAAATGCTCAAGTTGCTTATGAAAACACCCAAATCACCATACATGTGCCTTTAAAAATTGAGGAGTTCCCTCAATTCCTCAGGGATCCCATCATCAGATCAGAACCAGATTAATATGGGACCAACTTGGAAGTAGCTCCTTTCGAACAAAAAAAGAATTACTCAAATCGGACCACGGGTCTCGGAACAATCGGTGAACATACATAAAAAAAAAAAAAAAAAATAGCCACAACCGAATACAGAACCTCCTCCTTCTATGAAATTGAAGTCGGTTAAATACTTAAATACATAGAAAACATCCATGACTCAGGAACAAATATCTGTGCTCATATGAGCACAGATATCATACAGGATTCGAACCCAGGAACATCCGCTTCATAGGCAGGGGGCAATAACCACTAGGCCAGAACGTTCGTCCTAAATCGTCATCGGTCGTCGTTAACAGGCTTATATTAAGAATTATTGAAATCAATCAAAATATTCAATAAAATTACCAAAAATAAGCTAAATCTTTTAGATCGAACTTTTCACTCTAACGTGTTTTTTTTACATTTTTACATTACATTACATTTTTACATTTTTTTCATCGTAATTTAGAAATATTTTGCTTTAATATCAGGGTTTTGATAAAATACAAGTTGAAAAATAAATATAGGTATTGTGAATTTAAATTTTCAGTTTTGTTTTGTTTCAGATTTCTAATGTTTAAATTCGATACGCTACCTCTGAAGATGTCGATTGATCTGAAGATGTTGAGATTTCGCATAAAAACCTCTGAAAATATAGGTTATTGATTCACGATACAAAAAATATACGATATACAAAAAAAAAATGTTTTTCGCTCCACCCTATTGCCTAATATGTATAAAAACCGGGCATATCGCTAGTCGAATATACACATTACCTTCACGATCTTGAATATATTATACACAATACCAATACTCCTATAGGTCTTTTATTTTTTTACGAAAGCCACATAGGTAGATACTAAAAGCTTTGTTTTTAAAATAATAAATGTTAAAAATTCTCTTAATTATATATGCCTTATTAACCTTAAATATATATATGTATATTCCGAAACAACCGAGCTCAATTTGCAATCCCAACCGGAAGAAAGAACGCATACAACTTGTAATGCCTGTAGGCCGAGCACATGATTGACGCGACAGTATCTCGCCGCGAGATAGACTACCCGTCTTTTATTAATTGTATGAATTAAAGGGGGACGGGTAGTCTATGTTGCGGCACGATACTCTCGCGCCAATCATGTGCTAGCCCGGCTGTAGCTTATGTAGGTGAAACAAAAAAAAATTAAGGGAAAGCAACTTATCAAGTGGGTATTTCACACTCTTTTTCCTACTTTTGAGGCCCATTACAATATACATCATTGCTAGGAGTTATAGTTTTCAAAATATGCTAGGTGCAAATCTTGACATTTTGTTATACCATAGGTACATCATACCTATATGGGCCACCTGAATAAAATAAACCAAGCAAGAAAGGCTTTATATGCCGTAATATTCACTTGACAAGTTGTTTTTCTTCTATTTTTATTAAGTACCTACATAAGATACATGCATGCCAAGTTTCATGCTTTCTTCCAGATAAAATATTAAATCTATACTTTTGAAATTTGTAAGGGAAATTAGCCGGACTAACTACTAGTCCATAGGCCTATTTGAAAGTTTCAAATTGAAACACCCTGCGTCAGTCTATATGTAGTGGTTAAAATAAAATCCCTTATTTGAAATGTATTTATAATTACTTTTTTTAGAACCAATAGTATTCGAACATTTTTCAAACACGACGGATACGCTGATAGGTGTCATGTCCATAGAATTTATAACCTTAAAACGCCAAATCTCGCAAAATTGTATTGAGATGACAGCTGTCAGCGTACCCTCCGTGTTTGAGAAATACTAATAGTGAAACTAGACTTATATTGACCGGGATATAGACCGTGATTACCTTTACATACAAAAGGTAATCACGGTCTATATCCCGGTCAATATAAGTCTAGTGAAACTAACCGTGAATCATTCAAATATAGTGAAACCTTTATGAATATGCAAGCATTATCAAACGAAACGGTCAACCATACAATAAATTTCCAAGAGAGCAGAAATATCACACAGTAGCTATTGACAACAAACAAACTGGGATCCGCATTTCCATATATAATTTCTCGATGTATTCGCCTTTTGATCAATGTAACTTTAATGTATCCATCCATCCAGATTCATGATCATGGTATACGAACCTTACCTTTTCATTTTGTACTGTGTGACTGAATCAAGGGAGCGTAAATTTACTTTGTTAGAACCTATACCTACATTTAATTTTGTAGAACAATGGTAACTGGGAGTCGTATTTAAATTTATATTCATCATCATCATCATCATGTCAGCCGATAGACGTCCACTGCTGGAATAGGCCTCCCCCAAGGCTCGCCACTCCGACCGATCCTGTGCCGCGTCGTTGCTTATTTATTATTATATGCGTAATAATAATAAATAAAAGAATAAAATCACACTATTACATATACTTATATATCTATTAACCTTTCTTAACATGATAGTAACTCTTTATATTCATAAGAGGACAATTAAAATTACTTTTGTAATTAACGGTAATTCCAATATATATTTTTATTAGTTAATATGGCTTAGTTGGGTGAACTTTAACGTGTCAATTTATCTTATTTAAGTCACCGTTAATTTTATTTTGATCACGATACAATTTTTTTAAACTAGCCTATTATGGTGTCCCACTGCTGGGCAAAGGCCTCCCCTTGTCTTCCACGACTCCCGATATAGTGCCTCCTCCGGCCAGTTGTTGAGAAAGGTGTCTAGGTCGTCCCGCCATCTCCGTCTGGGTCTGCCGGGTCGCGAAGAGGGACGATACATTAGTCCAATAAAAATACTTAAGTCCTAAATTTTGAGCGGTAGTTTTTTATGACAAGTGTAAATAGAAGAAAGGCAGAGATAAAGTTCCTTCTCAGAAGCGATACTTGAATACGTTCTACCATTTTGAAAAACTGGATCAAGAAGATATTTGTTTTCCATTTCCTTATTTTTTACATGAAAATTGGCTAATTAATAATATTAGATTGTACAACACGGGCATGAAGCGATCCATTTTTATCCGAGGATATTTTTGTATGTTTATTTTATTCACAATCTAGGAAATGAATGCCCAAAAAAAGTTATAGAGGGAAATGCTTGGAACACAATTTTTGACTTCGTACCTTTGTTTGGACTAGTTAGGAGGTGAACATATCAAAAGTCCCCGGCCGTAACCCTGGTGCTTGGGGGAGAGGGGGGTTTGAAAGTTCCATTTTTCGGTCTTTCGATTATATCTCGAAAACTATGCGTCTGAGCGACTTGACCACTTATACAAAATGAAAAGAGATTTAATTTGTTACAAGTTTTATTAGGTCAACTTTTTGATATATTGTTAGTTTTTTAGATATCCGCTTTTGAAGGTTTATTTAGGGCTCTCATTTGTATCTTGATTATCTACATCAGTGAAGCTGCTAGGCCGGGTTTGGTATCGTTTTCGTATAAATCGGGGGTGCTGAATTCATTTATGGTATCGCGGGAGGGTCGCTGGCGAGATCGCTGAGAGGGGCGCGGACCCGGCAGGCCCAGACTACTCGCTGAGTTCTATCCGACAGGTACGATAAGATGAGGTCAAGGGCACTAGCTTTTATCCCATAATGGCTTAATTTTCTGTGTAAATTTTTGTGATCAACGCAATCAAATGCCTTTGACAGATCACAAAAAATACCAACAACATCTTGAGCTTTTTCCCAGGCGACAAAGATGTATTTTGTACCGCACCGGCGTCAGTAGTCGATTGACCTTTAGTAAAACCAAATTGATTGCTATCAAGCAATTTATTTCTGTTGAAATCTGACAATAGTTGATTTAGAATAAGTTTCTCGAACACTTTGCTTAATGTCGGTAGTATTGAAATTGGTCTAAAGTTAGTGGGGTCTAAACTGAAATAAATGTCATATACTAAGAAAAAATTACCAAAGCCTCCAGTGCCCCAGGCTGGAATCGGACCAGCGTCCTCTGCTATCGCGGCAGGTGCCTGTGCCATTCGGCCACTGGGCCACAGCAGCATAGGTTAAAATTTTCCAAGTATATGCACTTGTTACTTGGAAAATTTAGAAGTATTAGAACAAATTAAATTATTTACAGAAAATACTTTAATTTGTTTTTATTTTAAGTAGAAACACTACTATATAAATTATGAACTGAAATAAATGTCATATACTAAGAAAAAATTACCAAGGCCTCCAGTGCCCCAGGCTGCACACTGCCCAGTGCCACATTTGTCTTAAACATTTCGTCAGCGACGTCGGGCGATGAATTAAGAGAAATTGTCGTTTCTATCGGCATATTCTAGAAAGACCGCTCAAAATGATCTGCCACTTCACGGTCGGAATTTACTAATGTGTCAGCAATTAGCAATTAGTGTCGTAGGTGTTGTATTTAGTACTTGTAGTGCGGATCCTTCATTTTACGTTTTCCAGTTTCGTTTACTCACCTCGCTAAGGGCCACTTGCACCATCTCACTAACACGGGTTTAAGCGGTTAAACCATTAACCCATGTCAAATTGTACTGGTAACCATGGACACTCTAGGTTTAACCGGTTAACCCCGGGTTAGTGGAATGGTGCAAGTGGTGCTAAGTATGACTAGAAAGGTTCAAAAAACAAATTTTACCAGCGCAATCAATTTGGCATAACACAGATGAGCACAAAGTACAACGTAACTAATAGCAATAACTGATTAGAAACTTTGCTAGGAAATACGCCCTTCAGTCGCTTCACTAACACCTATTGAAACAAAGAAGAAACATAATGAAAGCTATATAAAACATTCGAACAGTAATGGCCGTACTTTTAAAGGAAAATACGCGGTGCATTCGCTTGTTAGTTACTCCGAGAGGTAAGACCTACATTGGAATTAACTGAGCCTGGGATTTTCACATTAAATTGTAGTACTTAATTGTTTTTCTCCGACCTATTCCGTTCTTTCTATTTTGTCTGCAGGTAATTAATATCTTTTAAATACCTGAGACGCTATAATATTAACACTTACTCAAAAAAATTGTGTCGTCCTAGTACATGTATTTAAAAATAAATATCGATTAGATTGATACAAGATTTGGATGTTTAACAGAACCACAAAATACATTAATCACTAATTGCGACAACCTTAATTTACATTGTTCAACTTTTTGAACCATATTTCATTGCATGGTAAAGAATTATTTCTATTATGTCGTTTATTTATTTAATTGCCACAAAAATTATTAAGCAATATTAAATCATAGCTTTTATATTATATGGTATCACTTTCATTAATTTTAGATCAAACAAAAACGATTTATAATCAATACTTATCAGAAAAAAATCGTTTGTCTTGTTCGTTCCCCTTGCTGTGGGTATGCTATGTCTGGGTGCTAGTACGCGGAGGCGAAAACTTTTCTCGGGGAGCTGGGGCGTCGCCTGCGGGAGAGGGGTCTCGAGCCCCGCTCCGGGTCGTTCCTGGCGCAGAGGTTGTCCATCGCGTTTCAACGCGGAAACGCAGCAAGCGTGATGGGCACCTTTGCGTCGGGAGCGATGCGGGGTGGGTTGTTCGAATAGTTTTTATGGGTTAGTTTAGGCTTAGTTTTATTTAAACATAGTTACGTTTTTTGCTAATTTATTTCTTAGTTTTTAAGTATGTTTAATGATTGTATTATTATTTTTTATTTTGATTTCTTATTTAAATATAGCTGCATTATTGTATATTTATATTTATTTTAGGTATTTACAATAATAAATTAAAATTAAAAAATTAAGGTTTCTGAGAATTCATCGAAATTACATTAATTAAATAGTTACGATCAGACAGGTTTTTTGTTAAATTTGGTTGGTGGTAAGATATGTAGATGATTCTGGAATCCAAAGGTGACCAGTCTCCTGGTTTTTTTTTCCATTCGTCTTTTTTTTAATAGTACACCAGATCGATTATCCGAGTCTTCCTAGTGAAGTCAGTTCAACTACAACATAGTGTATCGTATCCCGCCCGCTATACTTATTATTATTTTTTTTTGAATCCCATGCTTTAAGATTTGTATAATAAACTGTAATTTCTTTATCAACAAAATGAGTAAGTACGGCTTTATACGGCAATATCAATATCAAGTTTTCAAAGAAATGGGGTAAATGTATGAAAAAAACCTTGTTCGCGTTTCTCAGTTTAGTTCTAAATACTTTATGCATTTTTTGCTTTTAATCTAAAGTTCATATCCCCATAATAGATTGATCACCATCTGGGGGCACGGCAGTGCCCCCGCCAAGTCGAGCAAAACAAAGAGGCACGGCCGTACCATCCTTTTCTCGAAGCCACTCAGGCCATTTTCAAATTTTCAACGTTCTGTAATTTTGTCATATTTTTAACTAGAACCCGGTAATTTCAGTAACGTATAGAGCATAACATGATTTAGATATATTCTCAATAACATGTAATTTTAATATGTAGTTTAAGAATTATTGCATGTCAAAGTTCCTTAGTGTTGTCACTGACACACTCACTCGCGATCATCATAATTCTAAGGTATTTCCAGCAGACCCACAAGCTCCAAATTTGAAACGTAATTAGTTTTTAGCGTATTAAGCCAATAAAAACATAAAAAACTGCAATATCAGTCACGTTTTAAAGATTTAATAACTGCACTAGTAAGTTTGTAATCCTATATAAATATTGGCGATAACAAAGTTACGTTTGCAGTTCCTACAATTAGTAGGTTAAGGTATAAGGTACGTTACGTTGTACGATGTGCATATGAATGAAGATGTGTATAATTATGATATGTGTATACATAGTATGAGTATGGTATGGTATGAGTACACGAAAAGAAGGACTGCCTACAAAATGAGATGAGATCGCATCAAAAACATTACATGTAAAAAGATGCAAGTCTCGCAACGCAATTCTTCTACTACAAAAAAGTTTTGAGATGTAGTGTGAAACCAAGTCGGTATTTTAGTCAGTGCCAGGGGGTGTTAAAATCGTATCAATATTAGATATCTTTATTTTTAATACATATAATGACTTGGCAATCGAACACACTGCTTTACTCGTACCGTAATTACCGTACTCGAAAATATGTGTAACGCTCAAACTGTATGACATGCGCTAGTTATGTTCAATTAGAACTATTTTTAATAGTTGACGATGATCCTTATTTCATTATGCAGCCGTGCGATGACCAAATCATTATAATTATATATTAAAAACTAAAGATATCTAATATTGATACGATTTTGACACTGACTAAAATACCGACTTGGTTTCACATCACATTTCAAAACTTTTTTGTAGTAGAAGAACTGCGATGCGAAACTTGCATTTTTTTACATGTAATGTTTTTGATGGGATTGATTTATCCGAAAATGATAATTATGTTACGTCATGTCCTTTTATGATTGGTATTGGAAAAATATAGCTTCAAACAAAGCACGGCGTAAACGAATAGGTATAGGTATCCCTCCTCCTCCCACTATATAAATGCGTGTTGGTCTCGATGGGTCCCAGTCTTAATCCACCCTAGACCATCTGAGAACATCTGTTGAGTAGGTACAACATTTAGCAAAAGCAAACCAACTATTTTGGCAATTTCTGAAAACGTTTTAGCTATGACATCCCAGAGAAAACTAAATAACATTGACCCTTACTTGTTAAATGATAGACTTAATGTCAAGGATCTAATTTGGTTCTGGGGTTCAGTGACTACTCGAGTATTCAAGTCTACAAAACACTAAAGTATTTTGTTATATATATAGTTAATACTCGTAATTTACGAAATGTCAAATTTAAAAATAAATAGGTACGATATATATATATATATACAATCTATTTAATCAATGTAGGAAGATATATTTAATTTGATACGAAAATGCTGATGACTTTTTCAGCGTCGGCAATATTAAAAATATGTTTTAGATTGAAAGCGAAGACTTAAGTTGTGTACTTTTTAATAAAACTTTGCGAACCCGTTTGAATGCAAATTAAATTTCAGAGCTAAGCTGTAATAAAATTATTGCTTTATGAAAATTCTTTAGTACGTAATAAGTGAATGGCTTGTTGAATAATGATCGCCCTTAAGTATGGAAGAATTTTTAGTAAAGCGTTTATGGCTCATAATGATTATCGATTTTTAACCATATGCCAATAAAATTGTGTTGTATCGTTACAAATCCCCTTATTTTTTGTGTTTTATAATTAAATTAAAAAAACCATAAAAACATTAAGACGAAAGTCGAGGACCCACGCGAAATCGCTTTTTCATACAAACGTAGTCCTCATTTTCCTCTCTTGGATATTAACATTATTGTATATAAACCACAGCTGCTATGCCCCTACGTTTGATTTTTTCGACTTTTTAATTATGAAATAAAATTATGAAAACGGATTATTATTTATATCGGGTGTAACGGGTGACCCGTTGACCACGAACGCTGTAAAGGGTTCGAAACGTCGGGATGTATTTATTTTTTATGCTATATAATCCGTTTTCATAGTTTTATTTCACGAGTAACTATCTCGGTAACCGAAGACGACATTATAATTATTTTAAAAGTTAGGAGCAGTTAAAAAATTGTATTAAATATGTTTTTCGTGCCTAATTTTTACAATAATCAAATAATCGAAAAAAGTCAAACGTAGGGGCCTAGCTATGGTTAATATACTCGTACATCAAGTTATGCAAAAATATTTAGCATAATGTCAATATCCAGAGAGGAAACTGAGGACTACGTTTGTATGGAGAAGCGGCAGTCCCCTTACCTCTTAAGGCAAAGATAGATATAACTCCGTAATAGATGCATACAGTCTAAGGAAAAAACGTGCCTCGAAAATCAAGAAAATTTGATTCTCGTTCAGAGGGCGCTACTAGCTTTGGCCTACTGTCGTGTAGATGGCGTTAACGGTTTCGTTTGTTATTTAACAATTTTAACGCATATCAGTGAAAGAACATGGGTCAAAATCATAAAAATAATTAATGCAAATAAAAAAAAATCATTTATCCATATTTAAATACATTTTATCGTATTTTTATAAATCTTCATTTTTAGTTTTAAAGTGTGTCAACAGATGGCAGTAAATTTACTGGGGTTACAAAATTTACTATGACAGTACCGCTTAGTATAAGTTACTCTGGTATAGGCCATAGGTACATTAAATACCTTGCCTGGTTAATGAACAAAAGCGTCATAGGAATCATCATTAGCAAAGCTGAGTTATAATATATATGTACTCGTATATTTAATTTAGTCAGCGCAACCTAAAATAACATATATCACAGTTATGAATTAACCATTATATGTGTATATAATATAATATATACACATATATTATGACGTTTACATTATCAGTTATATAATATGGGTCAATCCATAACTGTCCTATATAAACAAATCTACATAATATAATAATACAGCATCAGTTAAATATACCGAATTTTCTGTTACAACTAAACAGTGCATAAATATATAAGAAAAGCTTGAGCAAAACTCAGGTGAACAGAAAAATCTGCAAAAATGTGAAAATGGTTGATAGAGACGTAGAGTGGAATACGAAGTCTCGGCTTAGATGAAGATAAAACGCGGTAACGCCTTCCGTTATAAATCTTTTAGGGGATAGATAGGAACAGTCACTTGGCCGTGATTATTTTAGAGGAAATACGATTTAGCCATCTTGATCATTCCTTTTCAGATAGATTATGATATTTTCAGAACAGACTCGTAGTGATTAATGTGCGAAAGAGAATTTGTTTTTGTTACCACTGTTATACTATTTTGTGAGCGGCTATTATTAGAATACATTGAAAAAGTAAAAATGGTTCCACTCTATACACGAAGTAAAAAAGGTGAGATAGTGTATAAAAGTCGTTACTGATAACATTAAAGACCGCTCTATGTTTTTTTTTGCGTGAATCACGGCGCGACTTGAGTACTTCGCAGAGCAAACTCGAGCAAAGGTTCAGACTCCCAGGAATTCGCTTCAGTCATTATCGGGTTTGTCAGGAAAATGGTTGGTTTGACCATTTTAATTGTATTTAATAGTAATATATTTCTAGCTAAATGTTTATTACAAGTCAAAACAAACAATATTTGATATTTTTCAATTTAACAGAATAGAATACAGAATACATATCTTTATTGTTAAAAAAACAAATCCTACTTAGTAAATATAGTAATGTAACGTACCTACAGAAAGTCTACAAAAAACTGATGTTTGAATCATTTCATATCAATTCATCATGTGGACGTACTTTTTAGGAATTATAAATTAATAACGTGAATAATTGACATTATTTTTTTACAAAAACGTTTACCTCCACATCAACCTCCAAAATAACAGATTTAAAATCAAGTTTTGAAAAATATTGTAATAGTTTCTTTTAATTAATATTTTTATTGTTTACATGATTTATTGTTCAAAAACCTGCCATCTTTTCTCGCATAATGCATGCCGTGTTTGCCTGTAATTGGGTGAATACTTAAGCAATCTTATTAATATCTTGTCATTTATAAGTATTTTCTGTATTGCACTTGTCGGCAAACCTACATATATATTTACATATATGTAAATAAATAAGTAATAAATAAGGTAGGTATAGGTAAATAAATAAATAAAACCTCTGCTTCAGACAGGTTTTTTTAAACAAATTAAAATTACGGAAACCTAATCAGATTTACCTTTGTTCAACATTGAGTACGATCTTATGGACGATTGCCCTTTGAACAACATAGTAAATGAGATTGTAGGTATAAGATTCTTACAGCTTTTTAAATTAATATAAGAAAATCTTTCCAAGCCAGCCCGGTCTAACTAAGTACTCCGATTATCAACGAAGGAAAAAAAAAACAATTACGTTGCGTCTCAACGAGAATGTTTCAAGCCTTCTGTTTTAATTAAAACTTGGTATTTTTTTTTTATCTTCTCATTTTTAGGGTTCCGTACCCAAAGGGTAAAAACTGGACCCCATTACTAAGACCACAGAATTATGCTAAGACTCCGCTGTCTGTCTGTCTGTCTATCTGTCCGTCTGTCACCAGGATGTCTCTCCTCAACCGTTATAGCTTGACACTAGACAGTTGAAATTTTCACAGATGATGTATTTCTGTTGCCGATATAACAACAAATAATAAAAGCAGAATAAAATAAATATTTAAGTGGGGCTCCCATACAACAAACATGATTTTTTTGCCGTTTTTTGCGTAATGGTACGGAACCCTTAGTGCGTAAGTCCGACTCGCACTTGTTTTTAATACAATGCTTAATTATTCATTGTTTCATTATATTTTATTTATCTTAATTGAAACTTTTTTCGATTATTTAATTGTTTGATAACACGTAAGCAGTTTATGATCAGATAAGGAAAATGTTGTTTCAGGCTGCCAGCAAATCCTGGTTGTCGAGGGGCAGAAGTGAGTGGTTCGGTATTAATGACAGTGTCAGAAGATTTGGTAAAAAATAGTTGTTTGTAAGCTGAGATGCCTTTAGTAGTAACCTGAGATATCCCTTATTGATGGATTTCGACCACGTTACAGTCAACGAGGTCAGTGGACATTAAAACTCTAAACATCTCAATGAGGGCTAGCATTTTTCTGCTCACCAGGTGGCACCACTGTTTATGGTGGTCCAGAAAAACAGATCTTCAAATTCTTCTACTTATGCTTATTTTTATAAAATCGATACGTTGTAATACTTGTAATATACACAAAGGTATTTTAACGTCTAAATTTGCCGTTTTTTCAACCTGTTTAACTTTGCATATAGTTTAGTTGGCACTTTTAGCCCTCCATCTACACTAGCGCCGCTAGCGGCGAAATTGAGCGCGATAGCCCTCATTGAATGACAGTTGCTAGCACCCTTCATGTACAAGTACATAGTTCTGTGGACGGCACCAACCCCGGAATCGCGAAAAAAAATTAGGCTATTTCTTACGTTTTGGATGTCGATGTTTTCTACCTATATGTCTTGTAAGGTCCACCAATTTTATTCGTGATTTCGGAGTTAGTCCCATAGTAAAATTAGCTCAGTGTAGCGAGTAAAATCGAACCCTGCATTTAAATTCCCATAGTCAACGGCACGCTGTATAAGAAAACGGATTTTTTTGTTTCTAATTTTATTAAAATTTATTATAATATTATTTATACTTAGTGTGGGTTGCACCAATTAACTAGGTGATTAACGATCTGGCTGTGACCGTCTCGTCCAAGGAAAATTAGCAACATTGATGTATTTTTTTAAAGGAATTTCATTGTTAAGATAGATTGATAAAATTGTCTTCGGTTACCGCGATAGTTACTCATGAAATAAAACTATGAAAACGGATTATATCGCGTATATTGAATTTATAATACATCCCGACGTTTCGAACTCTTTACAGCGTTCGTGGTCAACGGGTGACTGAGGAAAAATTACAAAGTGCAAAAATACCCACATACTAAAATAATGAACAATCATAGACTACAAACTTTAAGGCTGGTTGTACATGCAAAATCGGTTCATAAGGCTAGTTATACACTATAATTATTTTTCAAGTAAAGATATATATATATACGCGATAAAAACATTCAAACATTCTGATGTTTTGAAAAGATGTGTCCCGCCGAGTTTGTTGCCGGTCCCATATTGGGATACCCTCCTACAATTTAGGAGGGAATTAAATCTTCTCGGGTCCGTGGTGTAGGGTTGGAGCCGGCATAGTTTTTATCGCGTATATATATATATATCTTTACTTGAAAAATAATTATAGTGTATAACTAGCCTTATGAACCGATTTTGCATGTACAACCAGCCCTAAAGTTTGTAGTCTATGATTGTTCATTATTTTAGTATGTGGGTATTTTTGCACTTTGTAATTTTTCCTCAGTCACCCGTTGACCACGAACGCTGTAAAGAGTTCGAAACGTCGGGATGTATTATAAATTCAATATACGCGATATAATCCGTTTTCATAGTTTTATTTCATAGATTGATAAAATTCATATCGTCATTTGTAGGTATAGCTATACGCACATTTTTGGCGTTAATTTGAAAAGTACTTATACATTTTTGTTTTAGCTTTTATAATTTCCTTTACTCTGTAACTAAAATAATATGCAACTTTAATATACTCGTACATGATAGATAAGAATCGAATTATATATTATATCAACTTATATGTATACAAAATCTTGAAAACTAATCTAGTATATATGTAAGAAATCCCCAACAGCCTGCGTTGTCGTCCGGTGGCTACGAATGCAAATCAGCGACATGCTTTGTCCCAAAAATATCTTCTTCTTCTTCTTCCTAGCCTTATATCCCATTTACTTGGGGTCGGCTCTCCTTATACGGCGTCGCCAGGAGCGTCTGTCCTGGGTCATCTCTGGTGGTAATCTTTTTTCTTTAAGGTTCTTTTTTACAAGACCTATCCATGTTATCTTGGGCCTCCCCCCAACCCCTAGTCGACCCCTAGGCTCTTCACTCATCTCTAGCACCTTTCTCGTCATGTGGTCTGGTGGGCGCGTCATGACGTGGCCATACCATCGTAGACGATTTTCGGTGAGCTTTTCTTCGATTGGCCTTACTCTGAAACTGCCTCTAACGTGGATATTCCTAATATGATTCAACAATGTTACTCCGCCAGCCCATCTCAGCATCCTCATCTCCGCAGCATGCAGTTTAGCGACTTGTTCTTTTTTGAGTGGCCAACACTCAGAGCCGTATGTCATTGCCGGGCGCACAGCTGCCTTATAAACTTTGCCCTTAATACGAAAGTGCATTCGTTTATCGCAGAGAACTCCCGTGAGCTCACGCCACTTCACCTATCCAGTGTTGATACAGTTAACGATATCTGCATCTATAGATCCGTCGTTTTGCATGTTCGAACCAAGATATTTGAAGCTCGTTACTTCGTTCAGAGGGTTGCCGTCCAAGTAAATTGTGCTGCGGAGGTTGGCGCCACTGAAGTTGCAGTGCATCACTTCGGTCTTCTGTCGGATTACACGCAGTCCGCCGTCCTCCAGGGCTACTCTCCAGGTTTCTAGAATGTTTTGCAGCTCTTTTACGTCTTCGCTAATCTAAACTATGTCATCTGCGTAGAGCAAATCCCATGGGGGTTGACGTTGTATATGCGACGTGAGGTGGTCCATAACCAAATTGAATAATAACGGGCTGAGAGCCGATCCCTGTCCCAAAAATATCAATGATTATAATTTTATAATTTTAATGTTTTGGTGAAACATTTTTATTTGCAAACGGCATAGACGGCACGCGATAGAAGCGTGCTTTAAGTATAATGGTTTGATTGAATATCAGACACCTGTAGAAGAAGGGCACTTGCAGAAAAAACCTGCATATTATCAGAAGGAGAAAAGAACCCTCAAAAATCACGTCTTATCAACTCGCTTATTTGTAAAAGCCCTTATTCTTGATGAAAAGTATGCAGAATCTGTGAACATATTGCTACTTTTTTCTGAGCTTGCTTTACTATTATTGCCATATTATAAGCATGGGCAGCATACAAAACATATTACAAAAAGCAAAATAATGAGAGTCCCATTTCCAAGACAGATACCTTGACGTCGTAGTGTAAATATTTGGCATGCCCTCAGGGCCCTTTGCATGGCTCTGGAAACCACCGGACCAAATGTAATTCAATGTCAACAGAGCCCCTACGAATTGAAGTTAGGCTCGTGACATGCGTTGGCATCCAAAATTGTGTATTATTACTTTACTTACTTATTCATATTGATATTCTTTATTTGTATTAATCATACATTGTCATAGATGCGTAATTTACATTATTTATAATATATTATTATATACAATAGACATGTTACGCTTTAATAAAATAGGCAAGAGTATTTTTTTAAATAAATTATGTTTAAATAAGAGCTGGATGACAAAACTGCAGGAATTAAAAACCGGTCAATGGCGAGACCCACTCGCGATCGCTACCTCAGGGTTCGGTACTTCACAGTTTTTTACAATGCTTTATATTTTTTCTGGCGCTTCACCGGTTTTAATATCGTTTTGCAGTGTCTTTTTTTAGTTTTCGGTTTATATGTTAAACCGTTGCAGATATATATGTAATGTTTCAGATTTGTTACATGTATAATGTATGTATATATGTAGATATTTATGTAAGAATATCATATAAAGTATATGTTTAAGTTTATGAATTCATAGTATATAAATTAGTATTTATTTTGTAAATACTTATTTTGTAAATAGTAGGTAGCGATTATCGTTTTAATTTTTCGAGTATTAATCCTGCACCTAACCATCTCTTTTTAGCCTAGTGGTTGACTGGTAGAGAATGCCTTATGGCATTAAGTCCGCCATTTGTACTTATAATTTTATGTGCAATAAAGTTTAAATAAATAAATGTATCTACTGTGTAACATGTATATGCTATGTAATAGCGGCCTGTAGGGGGCAGCACAGGAGCCCCCTGTTTATTGGCGCGAAGTGAAAATGACAAGTTTAAGCTTCCAATGTAGCCCACAAGATGGCAGAACTTACAACGCACAAGAAAACGTACGTGAACTGTAAAATGTTGAGGGCAGCACTTGCTTTGGCGTGAAGTGTACCCCCCCCCCCACCCCTGCATAGACATTTGAAGCACTGGTCACATAACTCTGCAACTTTACATTTTATGTTTCCGATTCAGATCACAAGAAGGCAGACCCTCCAATACGTACGGCCCCTATAGAAATACACACTGAGAAAATTTCAACTGTCATACAGATCACCGACAGACGGACATTTAAGGCTTGGTAGAAGGTTTGTCTTTGTCACTTTTCGGGTACTTTAAGTATACATGACCTCAATCAATACCTATTTATTTTAGTATTATTTACAATGGTCTTTTTTACTAGATTCAAAACTTCACTACCAACCTACATAATAAAGTTATTTGTACCTACATTCAAGATGTGTAATAATACTAACAGCATTTTTTTTTTCATATCAAAGAGTTTTTATTTAGTAGCAAATATACATAGCTCATGATCAGCAACGCACACATTTTTATTAATTTACTGGCTAGATATTTATAAAAATTGCATGACTCGTACCTTTTTGATTTACTTTTTATTAAAATGAAGAATGTTCTGTTTGATGCGCATGCCATGACTGACCAATATAATGGACCGCGTCGCGCTAACAATGATTCATTAATTTATTATACCAAATGAATTTCATGCGGGAAGGTCAACTCTTTGGTTAAACGATGCGGGTTGCTTGGTATTACAATTCGTAGTTGTTGTTTATAAAAGTAACTCGTAATAAAATTAATAATCACTACTAAAATATACTTTATATCATCGAAAGAGTATAAAATTACTCGTGCCTATCAATACTAAGTTTAAGAGACACAACAGTTTGTTGCCGTCTTTCTGATTGACAATAATATGATGATGATGAATCCAGAATTCCAGACGTGTTGAGCTATATCTAAGTAGTATAGAAGTACTGTTGTATTCAAGAACATACCACAGGAAATAATATTGACATGAAGAAGCAGCATTTGTGTTCTGATAATAGTCATTAAGACGTAACTAAACGACTGCGCGAAATTGCCTTTCCATAAACCGTAGTCATTTTCCTCTTTGAATATATGTATTATTGAAAATATTTCTACACAATTTGATGTAAATTAACCACAGCTATACATACCGATTTCTTTGAGAAAGTCACTTAAGTTAAACTCAGGAATGCACCAATTTTCCTCATGGTGAAAAACAAACTATCAAACGTCAAATCAAACAATATTGGTAATATATTTATAATAATAAATATATATGATTTACAAGACATGAGGTAATTTTCAAAGTCTTTAACCCAGGCCCCAGTAGCCAGTAGACTCAACACAGAAATTCAGATTCAGATTCAGATTATTTATTGGTAAAAAGAATAAAATTTTCTGCACGTCATATATCTAAATGATTTAAGATTAGACTTAAAATTAAATGTACGATAGATAATATATACTTAATTAAACGGGGAGTTATTTTTTAATATATTTATATGTTTATTTATATTTTAGTATTAATTTTAATTTATTTGTAGTTTTATTTTATTTAATAAAATAAAATAAAAATAAAATAAAATAAAAATCATTTATTTCGGACCACAGAAATCCATAACAGGTTAGTCGAACATGCAGGAACTTAAAACTATGTTAGATACAATTAATTATTACTTAACTTACTAGATATCTAGTACTACCACTATAGCGAAGGTTGTGACTAGTTAGGTTCAGAAGGTTTGTAGCAGAAGTAAACACTTGTCTATGTACAAGAATTGAATCTTAATAAGTATGAATATTTATTTATAACATAATCAATATAAAATACAATACAAAAGGTATTAATAATAAATAACAATAATTAAAACTAATAATAAACTAAACGTCTAATATGCGTCTCCACCCTGCATCGTACGCGGCTCAAAAGTTCCCATGATGCCTGCAGCATTCCCTCGCTGCACTGCAATTGAGATCTGTTGAACCAGGTACGATCCAGAGCGGGGGTCGCAGCCCCTCTCCCGTAGACGCCTCCCCAGTTCACCAATAAGTTAGTTTATAATTATATTGATTTATAATTTATTGCGCTAACAAATACATTATTTTTTTGCTAATATTGATCAGTCTGATTTTACAGAAATGTTTTTTAAATATACTTAATTAAATACAATTTCAATATGTCAGTTTTTTGTCCAAGTTAATAATCAAAGAATAATGTTATAAATTAACAAACAAATTACAAAAAAATGTCAGTGTCGTCGATTCGATTAAATTACAAACAAAAGATGCATGCATTAATCCTACAAATTATCACTTCGGTTTTCGAATTCGTTTATATCGTAACAAGCACATTTTAAGTAACGTCTTTAATTTATTTTTGAAAATTGTGTCACTGCCTGCATTTATTTTGTCAATTGGAATTTTATTGTATATTTTGGACCCGGAGACGCTGAGAAATCTGTTCCCAGCACATGTGACGTGGTTCCACGACTTACATGGCGTCTCGGTAATTGTTGCCAGAGTTTAAAATGTTTCTAATTAATATTGTCTTCGGTTACCGCGATAGGTCACCCGTTGACCACGAACGCTGTAAAGAGTTCGAAACGTCGGGATGTATTATAAATTCAATATACGCGATATAATCCGTTTTCATAGTTTTATTTCATGTTTCTAATTAAGTTAAAAAATGCGATTAATTTACCTTACCTATACCTATTTGGAATTTTCGTAAGTTTTCATGTAACAATTACAGCTGTCTACAGCTCACTGTGCCACTTAGTTTTACATGATGGTATGAACAGTATGTACGCAAATAGTTCTTACTTGGCCCAAAATTGATGATTTCCTTTGTATATCAATTAAGTGTTCGTGTATACGAGTGGACGGAATGTTTGTGATCAAATCTTAATTTTTTTTGCGTTTAAAAAAAAACAGTGAACCATGCTGCTATCATCTTACTGAATTGCTTCGCTTGTATTATTATTCAACATCAAACGGAACGAAACGTTCAGCTTCCCCAGTCTAAAGAGCAAGAAATCAGACTACTCAGAGTACTTAGTGAAGTTTATCGGCGTGAGTATGGCTTAGCGGATTAGCAACGAGTTGCGAGATGACTTAAACTTATACATATTTACTTATCTGACTCGAGCATTAGTTAAAGAAGCTGTTTAGATTTGCGCGAATTTCGCGGTTAAACTTTCAAATTTATTAGCTCAAATTTATAGATAGTTAATATTTGATAAGGAATCTATCAAATAAAACCTATTTAATGCCTAGAAATAAAAGAGCTCGGTTGCTAGAGCGATGGGCTGGTATCCCAAAGTCACGAGTTCAATACTCACCCGGGACATATTTTTTTTTTCATATTTTCTATATTTTTAAGCACTGGCATCTTTTCAGACGTTTTTGCTGTATACGTTATTTTATTTATGTAAGTATATAATTTCTATATTTAGAATTAGTAACATAAAACATAACTATTATATTATATTATATTATATTATGCTAGTACTAAGACAAACCATAATTTTTGCAACAAGCTTCATCAAAAACAATATTAATGTAGGATATGTTTGTGACGACGCTTATGTGGATTACATATATGTTTTGATGAAGCATGTGGCGGATTACCTTTGTATTTGATAATTAAGTATTTATGAACAAATTGAATTTAAGAAAAAAGATTATAACATTATGTTAGTATGTTTAAAATTTCTCAATTAATAGTGATATTAAATCCCGAGCCTGCTATTGTTATTTCTGAGGAATATAATGCCTTATAGAATAGAATAGAATAGAACAGAATAGAACAGAATAGAACCGAATAGAACAGAATAGAACAGAATAGAACAGAATAAAACAGAATATTGTACAACAGAGTAATGTGCAATTTATAAGTATTTCTATTTTTAATTTTATTTGTAATGAATTGACGTTGTTGTATTAGGATTATTTAAATTATATGCATGTACCTGATATACCCTACTTGTAAATGTAATTTACAAACGTTTTGCATGTTGGCTTTATGTCGACTGAATACTGACTCTAAAACTGTATTAAGACCTAATTGTAACGTATTTTGGCAAATAAACATTTCTATTCTATTCTATTCTATTCTAATAAAACAGAATAGAACAGAATAGAATAGAACGACAGCGCAAGACCTCCCCCAACCGGCTTTCTCGGCGCGCGCGCAGCGAGCGACGCGGCGCGCGGCAGCGGCAGTACGCAATACACGGTCGTCGTGACCGCTGCTCGCACTATTAGTGCTTGAGAAAGGAGACCTCGGCTCTCCGAAACATGTCGCGCGAGTGACTAAAACAAGTGAGTCTAAACCGTAAAATTATTTAATGTTAGTATGTCTCGCAGCAGTTTAAATTCGAGAATAGAACAGAATATAACAGAATCCTATTACATTAGTCTAAGTACTCGTACATACTTACATAATATATTATAATACTAACTAAGTCTCTCTCAACACTTGTAATGTTGCGAACCGCATGTTAGTTAAGTAAATTAAGTGATAAAGTATACATATATATGTTCCCCGTGAGATACGTTTATGGAAGCATCTGTATTTAAGGACATTTATGCTATTTAGAGTTCTTTGTTCATCCCATGTATGTTTTCTGTGTTATCTCCTCAATAAATAATAATAATAATAGAACAGAATATAACAGAACAGAACAGAACAGAGCAGAGCAGAGCAGGACAGAACAGAACAGAACAGAACAGAACAGAACAGAACAGAACAGAACAGAACAGAACAGAACAGAACAGAACAAACAGAATAGAATATAATAGAACCGTCGGGAGCGATGCGGGGTGGGTTGTTCGACTAGTTTTTAAGGGTTAGTTTACGTTTAGCATTAGTTAAGTATATTGTGGTTATTTTTAAGTATTGAATGTTGTAAAACTATGTTTTCACTTAAATAAATATTTGTACTGGATTATTAGTAATAAACACAAGAATAGAATATTATAAGATTTTATTCGTAATCACAAACAAACAAGACATTCAAAATCTTCGTATTAAATTTGCCATTGTGCAACTTTTACTGTGTAATAACGAATAAGCCTCAATTTGTTCATTCAAAGTGAAGGTAGGTAAGTACCTAATAATGAATGAAATACGCCCTCACAATAATGGGAAATGTCACAAAGGAACAAATTATTTAACATTAGAACATTACCAATTATCCTACACAAGCGGTGACACATGTCATTTGCTTTTGTTGAACAAATTGCAACATCACAATCAAAGTGAGCTAAATTAACCTTTCACTATCAAAGGAGGTACATTTACAAAATCTTTGATCAACAGATCTCATTACAATGCTTTGTATTATTTATTTACAACTACGATTAAACTGTTTATGGGCTTATAGACTGGTTTAACATTTAAGACTACTCAAGTTCTTTTTTGGAAAAAACTTAACAGTTGCTTATTTATTGAAACCTAACGAGTCCCATCTACCTAGTCAAGTACATATTGAAGCTTTACGAGTATTTAAAATAATAACAGAAATCAAATACTACTCAAAATACAATTTTAAATCTAAACACTATTTTAAAAGCAAAAAATGGGCGAAGTGCGCGTCGGACTCGCGCACTATGGGTTCCGTACCATTGCGCAAAAAACGACAAACAAATCACGTTTGTTGTATGGGAGCCCCACTTAAATGTTTATTTTATTCTGTTTTTAGTATTGTTATAGCAGCAAAACAGAAATACATCATCTGTGAAAATTTCAACTGTCTAGCTATCACGGTTCATGAGATACAGCCTGGTGGCAGACGGACAGACAGACAGACAAAGAGACAGACAGACAGACAGACAGACGGACGGACAGCGGTCTAAGTAATAGGGTCCAGTTTATACTCTTTGGGTACGGAACCCTATAAAAGGGGGAACTAAAATAAGCACAAAAGAAAGAAAAGCAAAAGTAAAGAAATGGGAACTATCTGTGTTGTTCGTTTATATTATTTTTATCTTGCTCGCTTTATTGTGCTGAAGCACGGGCCTTTCTTCGGATCGAGCCCTTATCTGTCGCTAAGAGATTTATTTGCACGACCCTAGTTTCAGAATAAAGGTGTGCCCACAAGAGTCGCTTCGAGTTGCGATGGAATAAAAAGTAGAATAATTTAATACAAATACAAAATATTTATTGCCAGAAAACATTGTTAACAATTTTTTCACAGTGACTCTGACACTAGGCTGAGCCTGTCCTGCCGAGTCCCTTACAGGAATTTAACAGAAAGCAACACGCATGCAATAGAAAAAATAGTTAATAGTATCTTCAAGTATACACATTTATCCAGATGAGGTTTAATATTATATTATATTTGAATAATCGAAAGCAATTCAAAAATTATAGAATAAATTACACTATGTCAAGATATTGTGAAGCAAATAAATTACATTATGTCAACATATTGGGTGGATTACAACATTTACAACTAGTTAGTTAATAAAAAAATGTCAGAATTAAATAATGGGTCTTAAAATATTTTCAGTGTCATGGTAGCTCAACGTAGTAAGCCAGTTCTTAATTTTAAATTTGGCCTTATACGGAGTGCACTTTTGAATTTGGCAGTTTTTCACGATAATGTTGTAGATATTAGGATGACTGAAGTTTTTAAACCGTCTAGCGAATTTGGTCTTGATTTTTGGCCTAGGCAGAGCAAAAATCCTGTTTTGGAGCAGAGCAGGATAGTCACTGGAGCCCAGCACCGCACGGTGGGTGGAGACCCCGACGGAGAGGATGTACAGTTGGCGGATGCTCAAAACTTTTGCCTCCTTGAACAGGCTGGCAGTAGGATACCTGAAGGGTTTTTTAAGCATAGTTTTTAAGACTGCTCTTTGCGCTCGTTCCAGAGTAATTAATGTTGTGGTTCCGCTGGCTCCCCAGACTGAGATGCAGTAGCCTATTACTGACTGACATAATATATGACAGTGTAAATGGTTTTTAAGAGTTTCAGATTAATCACATCTCGAAGCCGCTTCATAATGTAAATCATTTTACGGACTCGCTCAGCCAGTGCAGATACGTGGTCTTTGAAAGAAAGATTATCATCGAGAATTACTCCAAGGTACTTGACGGAGCGAGTATTATGGATCGAGTTACAGCAACAGGAAGTAGGATCTGTAAGATTGCAGCTATGGATTTGTATTGGGGAGATTACATTTGGTGCAGTCGATGCAGTTTTATGAAAACAGATGAAATTAGTTTTTTCAGCGTTGAGAGTTAAAGGATTAAGGTCCAACCATTTAGCAACCAAGCTCATGTCTCTCTTAACATCCTCAAAAACCTGCTCCCAAGTAGCGCCGTTAAATATTAAAGCTGTGTCATCCGCATAGCAGAAGACCTCTGCGTTTTGCAGGTTGAGGAGTCCAAGGTCATTAATATACAAGAGAAACAGCGTGGGGCCAAGTATACTGCCCTGTGGTACGCCAAAAGGGACGATACCGGGGTCACTGTAGGTCTCGTCTACTTTAACTCTTTGATTTCTGCCACTCAGGTAAGTTTCGAACCATTTGAGTACCAGTCCTCTAACCCCTGCCTGCTGTAGCTTTCGCAGAAGAATGGGGTGTGATACAGTGTCGAAGGCTTTTGACATGTCAATAAAGACCCCAACACAGGCTCGACCCCCATCCAGATGAGAAGAGATAGAAGATGTAAGTTCAGACACCGCGTGCTCGGTACTTTTCCCCTTGCGAAAGCCAAATTGCTTAGCATAGAATATGTTAAAAGATTCCAGGAAATGTGTCAGTCGCCTATTGACCAGTTTTTCAAGAATCTTCGCAAATGAGCTTAGCAAGGAAATTGGGCGGTAGTTACCTGGGTTCTGTGCGCCTCCACTTTTATAAATGGGTATTACTGTCGCCACTCTCCAAATTTCAGGGAATACACCGGATGACATGCTGAGATTACAGATGTACGTTCAATAATCAAATTTTTGATGGATTTGAGGAGAGTGTTATTAAACCCATCAGAGCCTGGGGCACTGGCCGTCTTCAAGTTTTGAATAAGATGGCCGATTTCATTCTGGTCGGCCGGTTGAAGAAATAATAAATGTGGAACAGAGTGTTGTAGTGAAACTCCTCGGAGTTATTTAGTCTATCCATGATTTTTGTTGCCAAATTTTGTCCTACGTTTGCGAAAAAAGTGTTGCAGTGATTAACTGAATCTTGGGGGGTATCTTTTGAATTGACTAGTCCCAGGCAACGGCGTTTGGCCTTGGAAGTGTAGGAAATCTTTTTAATCGTTTTCCACAATTCTTTTGGGTTATTTTTGTGTTTTTCGAGTTCTTTAGATTCATAATCAGCTTTTAGCTTTCGCAGTAAGCTTACATAGAAATTCCGGTATCGGGTGAAAATAAGCTTGGCTGATGCATCGTTAGGGTTCTGTCGTACCCGTTGGTGTAGCTTATCCTTGTGAATGGAGCATCGAATCAGCCCTGGGGTCATCCAGGGTTTTAAGTTGATACTAGCACGACTAATAGGGTGTTTGGAACTGTGCTTATTAACAATGGTTGACAGCGTCTCCTCGTTGGCACACGTTTTCGTGGTGACGAGGGAACAGTTAACATATTTTAGATCGTCGCAGATAGAGGAGTAATCTATTTTTGTTTGGTACTTTTTTTCCCTGGGTGGCTTTCCGGGCCTCAAGTTTATCCCCACCATAGCTAGTTCGTGGTCAGTAACATTTGCGTGGCATACAACTGATGTGTAAGTTAGAGTTGGGTGTAAGAAAAAGTGGTCTAAGCAGGCAGAGCCACGGGTGGGCTTGTTTATGGCAGCAATGAGATTATGAGCCGCCATTAGTTGCAGATACTCAGAGCAGTGTGCATTGTCAGGGGTAAGAATATTTAGGTTAATATCGCCTGTCACCACTGTACGGTGGTCCTTGGCAGTTACAGAGCCCAGCAACACTTCGAGAGAGTCCAAAAATTTGCTGGTGTCCCTGAAAGAAGGAGAGCGATAGATACCTAGTATTGTCACACGTTCCGGTATATCTATTTGAAGACAATTTGCATCACATAGACGTGGTTCACTGACACTCGGCCTCAAGCTATTCTTCACATAAATGACCACACCACCCGACTGGTTAATAATTTTCGAGGTTGAGAATGAAAGGTAACCGTCAAGTTGGTTTATATTAATTTTGTTGTTCAACCAGCATTCTGTCAAAATAATCACATCAAGATCAAGCTGTAAGCGCCCCAAAATCACACTGAAGCAGTCAAAGTTCTTTTGGAGGCTCCTAATATTGTATGTTAATAATTTTATAGAACTAGATTTACTTATAAATAATTTGCAATCTTCCGGTAATTTTACAAGATGGCAGTTGGCATTGTAAGAGCAATCAATGTCATGAGCAATTTGTGTCGCGGTATTATTATTATGTTGTAACTGTAGGTTGTTTGATAAATTACTGTAATCCAAATGCTCATGATTATGAGTAACAGGGTAGGAAAAACTACCAAATTCTTTATACATATGAGATAGAAAGGAAATTGATGTACAAAAAATTATTAATATAGACCAAATTATTAAAATAGTTAGAAATATAACGTTAATCTTGGTCCGGGCTGCCGTATCCGTAGGGAGTTGCATCAAGCTCTTCAGGGTTGCAGACACGATCCAGGTCTTCGAGGGAGTGAACCAGAATTGCAGGACTTCCCTCACGCCGTCGCATGTAAATACGCCCATCCGTGGTCCAACAGAATTTGAAGCCGAAGGAATCTTTTCTTTGTCTAGCCGCGCGAATTAATGTCTTACAGTACCTAAGATTTCATTGAGTATCCCACTAATTTAATCATTTGAATAAGTGTGGTGATTTCATCAAGCCAGTTTACTATTTATTACTAGTAAGGTAATTTTAGTTTATAATTATACCATTATGGTTCAGTGAGTCACATTTGTTTACTTTACTAAGTATAAAATCTGTTTTTTTTTTTAATTTATTTATTCTTTTATTTATTCACTTTAAGTATTCATACAAGTTTTGCCAGCATGCCACTATTGTAAACCTATAGTTGGCGAGATCGCGCGGTCCGATCCGCGTTTGCTTAATACTATTAGGTACATAATTATTATACTATTATATATATAAAATTAATCTATACACATCAAATCTCTGCATGTATTTTATACATTACTCTAGATTTAGGTAGTATTTTTTTAGTCTTGGCATACATTTGCCGTGGTTTTCAACAATGTTAATGAGATCATACAGTACATTTTTAGGTAAGGTGTTTAATATATATGGGAGTAGAAAGTTACTCTTTTACCGTAAACATTGTTACTTTTTGGAGTTGTATATGCAGGTAGATAATCTAAGGTACGTAAATTACTGGAGCGAGTATTTATATCTAATGATGGTATAATTTCACACTCCTCTGTAACTAAGGACAAGCAAAACCTATCGAAGACGTTAATAACTTTGCAATGTTTAAATAGACCTTTTTTATTATTTTTATACTTTCCTTTAATTTTATTTGGTACAATTGTTTTTAAAAGTGCTGATTGTAGGTTATTATAGATTTGTTCCAAGTAGGTTTTGAATGTCCGTCCGTAGCTTGTGATACCAAAACTTATGATTGAGTCGGCGAGAGATAAATAAAGCATACGTATAATATAATATATATGATAAGTTGGCCATGACGGATCTACGGATTACATAAGTATTTATGTTTCGTAAACCACTGTTTCCGTAAATCTTCTTGCCACTGCAACTGTGCGAAGAGCATGGTGGGGGGAATGCCAGTTTTTTCGATTACTAGACAACTTTGTTTATTGTTTGTCAACTATGTATCAGACAAATTAACTAGTGCTCCATACCCACCAGGGTGTGAGATAAGTAGTATTATGTCCCATTACTAAATAAATGAAAAAAAAACCCAGTAGCAAATTTTTTTACGAAAAACTGATCTAATGGCTAATATGAAAACACGTCCAGTCACTTAATATAACAATATGTATATTAGGTTCTTGTATGAGACATAATTTAACTTAGCTTCAATTACATTTTATGATTTAATAACAATACTTCCGTGCGACACAGACATATTATAGTAGTTTATGTGACTGCTACATAATGAAAGGCATTAAAACACGAATGTGGGTTTATGAAACGAATGAAAGGAGTCTCATAAAACGATCACACGAGTATTTTAATGCCTAATAAAATTATATACAGTTATATCTACATCAATATCATAAGCTTCAACAAAACAAAGTAATTTTATACCTACTTACAAACTAATTAAACTTGAAATGGCGGTAATACAAACTTTTTGGTGCATGTCACGTGAACGTTGTTTTTTAAATTCAGAAATAAACTAGTCGGCAGCCTGCCATATCGTTCGACATCAAGTAACATGCGAAATTTGACAAAATTGTTTGTAACTGACACTTCATTTCGAATAAAACGTCATCTAAACTGATATTAGAATAGAGGCCAAATCAAATTTCTTTGTTTCACAGAGATGTTCTAAAGAACATAATTAAGGTATCGGTTATCGATAACGTAAAGTTTAAATTACGATGCACCTACAGATACATGTTTGTTAATATAGGCCGTTAGCTTATCGTTTCTGAATATATTATAGGGAGCCCGATGACTCGGCGCGGCGGGCGCACAATACTTCGTCGAAACTGGAGCGGGTCCATTTTGTCATCAGAGGCTAGACTTAGTCATAACCGAAACTGAACACAGCCAGACACAGTGATAAACGACTACAAAATATGGTAACTGAGTGACTGCTGTTCCAAGTGAGCACTTTGTAATTACCTATTCCAAAACTTTGTCCCGATAATGGTATTGAACCGGAAGAAAGTACCTATAGTGGAAGGATGCAAACATCGCCATTTTCTCACGGCCGTTTCGCCGACAGCTGAGCAATAAAACAACTACACCATAATGACCTAATACAAATAAGAGTAAATATTTTATAATCAAACAATGGTCGACCGTAACGCAACTTATGCAATATAGTGGCGGTGTCTTAATTCTTTATACTAGTAGCACAATCGGAATAAGACCAACTGCGAAATCTCTTGGACAGTGATGAAATTTGGTATAATATGTTAATTAAAGGTCCCTTGTTCATGTCCACACCATTTGACATTTGGGGACCTCGAGGAACCGCAACCATCTTGGAAAATGTGTGCCTTCCTTAAAAAAATCGCATTTTACTCCGAATTTACGTATTCTATGGAAATGTGGTGTAAGGCAATATTAAATTTAATTTAATTATACACAAAAAGGCCTACATACCTTTGCGGAAAAATTAAATCTTCTTGTAGAAAATACTTGCTGAATTCAGATTGAGTGGTTATACTTTTCCAGGGGACATTCTCTTGATATTAAACTTGGATGAATAGAAATTCCACTAATGTCCTTATATTTGTATGTGATCTACCCCAACATTCAGTACTAATGATTCTCTACACCCTGAAGCCCAGGATACTGGACGGATTTCTTCAAATGACGTATCGATAGATTACTTTTGATTTTCACAACCATTACACTTGTTTTATTAAAAAAAAAAACAACACAGCAGACTTGAGAAAATGCTGAATGTAAAATCATATTTTTCCTACTTGTGCCTAAACTATTGAGCAGATTTCAATAAAAAATACATCAGTAGGTAACTACCATTCTTCACACCAGTTTTCCAACCCCAGTACTAAGCAATACAAATTTACTAAAATGAATGAGGTAAAAATTATTATGGCTAAATAATGTGACGGCAAAAACAGATTTTAGGTCTTAAATGGGATTTGGACAATAGTGACAGTAAAAAAATGACACCTTCAATATTCCTGTTTGCGTATCTTTGAGCTTCGGGGACCCCGGGGATCAAACGCCATCTTGAAAAGTATACGACTTTTTTTGTTTTTTCTTTTTTTCTCGGAATATCTGGGTTAAGTGTGTATACTGTGTATGGTAAAACGAAAGTTTACTAAATTCCACACTAAAAAGGTATACTACAATATGTCCGTAAAACAAAGCCTTCTTCTAGAAATATGGCTAGCGACCACAGAACTAGTTCTGTGCTAGCGACGAAACAAATATTGCAATGATCTAATCAATCGAGGTATCTGCATCTAACGTGGACATCTACAAGTGGGAGGCGGCCCGGAGCGGTTCGCATGTTTTAAAAATAGATAAGATGGTCGGCAACGCACACATGCAGTTGCAGGCCATAGGCTACGGTGACTGCTTGTACCATCAGAAGGGTCGTATGCTTGTTTGCCACCGCCGTGGTATAAAAAAAAGCCGATATATTTATTTTTCGTGTTATCGACATTGACCCATCCATTCTACAATGCGTCATACCGCAAGATATCAGTTAAAACCCACAAAGTAACTAAGAACCGATCAATGTAAAATAAGCATTTTTAAATTGCATAAAAAACTGTTAAGGGTACGTAACTCAGTACTGTAAAGAAGATTGAAGAAGAGCTTAATATTTTCTGTATTATCTAAATATTTTAATGTATTAAAACTGGACTTTGTAAATGCACCTTTATGTAAGTGTTTTACTTCTAAAGGAGAAACTTGTGTTGACTATGGGATTTTAGAAAAGGGGCGGTTATTTATCCCTTTAGCGCACGCTCGGAGGATGTTGAATATCTTATTATATTATTAGGCACCTACGCCTTTGTGCAAAAATTACGCTCTGTTTTGAATGGCTGCTAATTTTTATTAGATAATAGGGTTACTTGTTAGATCACACTGATTTAAACTTTCACGATTTTTACTCATTATTATTTACAACGACGGGACTTAATCGCGTAAAATAAGTATTAAACCCACCTCCGACGTTTCGAGGACGGCGTTGTCCCCGTGGTCTCGGAGAAGACTGGCTAAAGTTGACATCAACATCTTCTAGGCGCGCGAGTTTTTCGAACTACCCGCACTTGGTCTTGTTTATTAACTTGAACGTTTTGCGCACTAGGGATGTTACCGGGTCGACACACAACACTCACAATATTCGATTTTTCAACTTTCGATATTTGGTTTCGCTTACACTTACTAATGACTGGGTTCCATGTGGATGAGATCTTAAAACCTTCGTCTCGATTGAAATTTCTATGTTTCTTGATTTCAATGGCTTCACGGATTTTTCTACTATAAAACCCACGATCTGTAGAAAGTATTCTAGGGTTGTGAAGCTCAATCCAGTGGTTTGGCCCTGACTCTAGTAAATGCTCAGCAACAGCAGACTTGTTCACCTGACGGTTCTTGACAGCTGCGATATGTTCCTTAACTCGCTCCGCAATGGTACGTTTCGTTTCCCCGATGTAGGAACTACCACAACTGCAATCGATCTTATAAACGCCAGGTGACTGGAACGGGATAACGTCCTTCGGTGACCTCAGGTTTCCTGCAATTTTGGATAAAGGAGTGTATACCGTCTTTATAGAGTACCTCTCAAGTACTGTGCCAACCTTATCCGTTATTCCTTTCACATAAGGTAAAAATGCCGGTTGCCTGGAGACATCAGGACGCTTCACTCTTACTTTTACTGTTGTCGGAGGTGGGTTTAATACTTATTTTACGCGATTAAGTCCCGTCGTTATAAATAATACTTGTTAGATATAAAATACTTTGGTATTTCGTATAATATTTATATCAAAATAAATTGAATGTTCAATTCATAAGTTTTTAACGATGTCATTGTAGTTAGCCGGTTTAGTATTGAAACGACGCAAAGAAATGGGATCATACTCTGCTTCGTTTTTTTAGCATTAGAAAAAGGTAATAAACAGTCTTATCGTGTTTTTTTAATGAAAACTATTGAAAAACGCTTTAAAAGAAAATAATTGTGTGATTTTATGAAATTTTGAAGCAAATGAAACTTTTTTTTTTTAACTGGCAAGTTAAGTAGGCACTGAAAATTTTCGGAATATTATTCGATTTTGACTATTAAAATCGCGTTTTTAATATTAACTTAATAAACATCCTCTTTAATTATCTTACAAAAGCTCGCCCAACGCCAATGTAGTTCAGGTACTCAACACGGAATGGCGCTGTAATTACATAATTATTAATATCGCTTGCTTCTCATGTATATATTCGCGTATACGCGAGTCAAGGTCGAAAAAACCGGTATAAGTAAGATCTCCGATTACGCATAGGTTGTTAAGGATTGAGATCCGTGAGCGGTCACGTTACACTGGGGTTTCCGAGATGTGTAGACGCTTGCGAGTAGCCAACCGTTGGGAATTATTTGACGGAATCGTGACGCCCGAGATGTTCGAAAACAAAACGTCGTATGTGACTGTAAACTTCCTTTGACAGATAGAGAGAGTTTGACGTATATTAAACTTACCATTCTTAGCAATCAAAACCCTGAAACAGGAATCGATGAGGCAAACACCGAAGAGTACGCGCAAGCTCGAGAAATCATCAACCACTCTTTCTATAATTATAATTTGTCTTATCTTCTTGATATTTTGACCTTTTATTTTCCAATGGTTTGAGCATTATTTAACGATGTATTTTACATCTTTTCCCTTGATTTTTGTTATTTCTATTATTTTGACATGTTTATTTTCTTTCAGTGACTTAATCCGGCAAACTGTTAATTTATTCTAAATTCTTTACCATGAAGTTTTCAGGTTGTATTGTTTTCAAGTAGTTTATTCAAAATTTATCTCAAAATTGTTACTAACTATTTTTAAAATTTAAATTGTTATTCTAGAATCCCTTAGAGCTAGCAATATAAGCGGCCCAGCGGCCATTTGAAATTCAGTTTGCTACCAGTTCCCAACCAAGGAACAACGGTGAAAAGGGTCCTATCAAGGAACCCTCGCTCGCGCTCCAAAAAGCTCCTGCACTACTAGCGCGAGCTACCAGCGCGCCTCTTCTAGCGCGAGCTACCAGCGCGCCTCTACTAGCGCGAGCTACCAGCGCGCCTTACTTTAGGCGTGCTATCAGCACGCCTCTACAAGCGCGTGCTCCAGCGCTTGTAGAGGCGTGCTGATAGCACGCCTAAAGTAAGGCGCGCGTTTGCAGTGACTGCAAACGCGTGTTAACTGCTCGCCACTCCATACGTGAGCATTCTCCAAGAAGACTCCTCGGTTTGTTCATTTTCTACCAGAATCGTCTTGTTAGCGTGTCATATTGACATTTTTACTTTAGGTCAAGCCGTTAAATAAATAACCTACCTGTCTTACTTCTACCTTTTTTCATTTTCTTTTCTCTTTTTTTTCCACTATTCACACTCCCTGCTCCGTTACGCACTCCTCCATATACGTGGAGAAGGACGTAGCGTGACAAACGATCTCAACAAAAAATATTTTATATATTTTGTAAGTAGGTAATACAATTTACTCATAGAATGTATTGTTTTTACAAAGTGATCGTTGACGTTTTTGTACCAATTTGTCTGTTTCAAAAGTTGCCTGAACACTCGTGTTTGGTTATGTCACACTGCTGTACGTGATTGATTTAATAAAACTAGCACAAGCTGGCTTTAACTATAGGCTATAAATAAGTTTTCAGAAAGCCTATTCGACTTAAAATATCAGATTCTTCTGTTATTGTTATATTACGATTTTGTAACGACTGGTCCATAAATGTGCACAAATTAAATAGTGCCAAATTCGTATCGTATCAATAACCAATAACGTTAAGATTTTTAAATCTAAATGCCACTCTAGTGTTTCAAAAATAATAGGTATTATTATTTTTCAAAAATGTTTTTATTACACTGAACTGCCCGTGAGTGTATACTAATAATTGCACAGTATTTATTTATTTATTGTATTTCCTTCTGTTGTAAGGCTTTCAAAGCTGCGCCAAGTTTGTACAGTGAGCTGCGAAGTTGCATGGAGAAATTATGAATGAATTCGTTGATAAAGTTTTATTACTTTACTTTGTCTAGATAGATATGTGATAATGCGATATTTACCTAGTTTTTTTTATAGAACTAATGTCTTAAAAGTTAATACTAAAAGCAACTGGGTGTAGACTAACACAATTATCTAAGGATACTATTATATTATAGACTTATCGGCCGGCAATAAAAAATACTTTATCTAATAAGGGATGGGAGATCATGTTTCATACCCCTGGGGCCGCAAAGTATGTAATAAACTTAGACTCATCTGCGAAGATGCCAGACACGTCGGTAGCGATGTGTGGGCATTGAAACTTTGTCATAACTTCGACAATGAGGCCCTGGACATAACCGTTAAAGTGTGCATGAATGTTAAGATAGTATAGTATACTATACTAGAAAAAAATAAAACAATCTCACTAATACTGGTATGAAACAGTTGCTTTTAATTTACTGAACGCAATGTGGATCCTGCTCACCTCTCCTGAATTATAACATCAATTTGTGGCATATTTAATCTTAGTAGTCTAAAATGTAATTCAAGACCAAAGTCAAGTCAGTCAGTGTCAAAGACACTTTATGTCACTGTCAAGTAAATTTCAGGTTTCGCCAACCTTTTTGTAATATGCTTCTTTGTATTGGCTTCATCATCATTGACAAATAAAGTTATTTTTGACAAAAAAAATGGTACAATAGGCAACTAACATCGAGACAATTCTAACTAACCTAAACTCAATGATGAGGTTGAGTTGTTCTACCACAGAGCAGTCCTAGACTACAGCAGTCCTTTAAGTTACAACTCATTAAAGCCATTGTTTTAAAATAATTCTACCTAAATTCGTTTTCAGTTTAGCTTTACGGCTCAAGATTTAAAAGGTTAAAAGACTAGTTGGCTCGTTTCACATAAATGTAACACGAGTCACGATTTCATTTCATGTTTTTTTCATCAAAGATACAAATTTAAATAACAATACAAATAGGGGTATAAGAGAATGCTTATTTAGAGATAAATAATTGCTTAATAATTGTATTTAGCTTTAATTTAGTTTTAATATAGTTTTATTTAATATCAATTTAATTTTTAAGTAGATATTGTTATAGTTATTGTTAATTTAGTTTTTTAAATTCGTTGTTTGTTAATGTTGTGTGAATAAAAGCACTTTTCAACACATTGTTTAAATCTATAAATTGCATCTGAGTTTGTTCTTAACTCCAGCTTGTAAATAATTGCACCAAATGTTATGAATACCCGAAGTGCAATACCAGCTTTTCGACTGACAATCACGAAAGTTAATGTTTTTATTATGGCGGTTTGTATTTATGTAATAATAAATAAATAAATAAGCCCCCAGGGCAGCTTCGCCAACGTATATCTATACACCAGGGCGCGATGTAGATGTACCTACTCTTACGGTACTCGTTACGGTAGTGATCGATAAACCAATTTCAGAGCACATGAATCCAGTTTGACATATATATGAATAAAAAAATGTTGCATTTCAATTTGCATGCTCTCGGGGTTCCACACCTTTTATCTTTCGGGGCGTGGCGAGAGAAATACTACTGAGCGCCACTTGCACCATCCTCGGGGTTAACCGGTTAAACCGTTAACCCAGTGTCAAATTGTACTGCTTACCATAATAACTCCAGGGTTAACCGGTTAACAACGGGTTAGTGAATGGTGCAAGTGGCCCTAAGTATTAAAAAAATACATATTAGGTAAGTATATTTTAATGTAAACGTAAAGTATCAAAACACCATGTTTTTTGGACGGAGATATATACAGGTTGTCCTTAGCCATTGTACAAACCCTGAAATCCCACGGAGGATTACTTCTCAGGAATGCTCTAACTAATTTTTTTTAATTAGAACTAAAGATAAAAACATAAATTTTATAACAAAAGTTTTTTACAATAATCGACAACAAAAGGAAACAATCTGTATTAATTGCTTTTGACAATTTGTTCGAAAATGTGCGGCAATGATGACATTTGTCAAAAGTCAGAATCTTATAAGTGTCATAAATAAAAAAGATAATCGAAAAGGTCGAAGAAGGTTTCATACTATTTATTACCTCAGGAGCTACTGACACATACAGGCTGCTGCAAAGTAAAAAATTGTAATTTGTAAATTTCTCCGTAACCGCTACACCGCTACACTCTAATGCATTTGGACATTTCGGCTTTGTCCAATGGCTAGGGACATCCTACTATAACTATAAGTCTAATACTAAAGGACTCCGATATTTGCACACATATTATGTACATATCGTCGCTGCGCGTACAAAAGTCGCCATGTGTTTTTAACCTACTTTACAGAAGACACAAAAAACTGTTTATTTCGATAATTATTGGACATAAATAAATCAATATTTTTATGACAAAAGTATTTGCACTTTAACATATATTGAGGAATTACAAGAAAATATATCTTAGTTGTAATAATATGAAAAAAAAAAAACTTTTTTCATAAATATGATACATAGCGAGTTTTGTTTGGGTAATTAATAACTTCTAAGTGTCCTACCATTACATGGTTAGATTTAATTGTTAAGGACCTTATACATTTTTTGTTCTTTATCGTCACATGGCTATTTAATGAAATCGCATAATCTGCACAAGTAACTAGGTACGGCCCGCGAGGAGACCACTGTCCCATAATTTTGATGATCGGTGATAATAAGTATATCAGTAATAAAAAACCGACCAAGTGCGAGTCGGACTCGCGTTCCGAGGGTTCCGTACATTACACAATTTTTAACAATGTACCTATGTTTTACTGAACATTTCTAATACGTTTTCCTGTGATCTATAGGTAAAGAGCTATTTCGTATATTTTTTCAAAATTTTAGACCCAGTAGTTTCGGAGATAAAGGGGAGGGAATGGCCATTTATTGACTATTTTTAGTATTTATTTTAAAATTACAGAAAAAAAATGTAATAACGAGCTCTTTCATTCGATATGTAACACGATATAGTTTTAAAAACTTTATTTTTTAAGTTTCTCATTAACCCCCTAAAAGTGGCCCCCATGTTTAAAATTTATTTGTTTACGTTACATGTCCGTCTTTGGGTCACAAACTTACGTATGTGTACTAAATTTCAACTTAATTGGTCCAGTAGTTTCGGAAAAAATAGGCTGTGACAGACGGAGACAGACATACAGACAGACAGCAGCACGAGTGATCCTATAATGGTTCCGTTTTTTCCTTTTGAGATACGGAACCCTAAAAAGGGAACAAGACATGAAATATTTTTTTAACTATGTTAAATAAAATTCAAGATTATTATAACTTATTTATCTACAACGAAGTAAGAAGGGGGTCAAAGGCGGTCTTCACATTGGATGCGGATTCGCACGACGCTCCAGGGTACCGGGGGACGGACGCTCCGACGCCCGGCCGAATACCTATGCGCATAGCGCTGTCACGCTCATAAACCGGAACGAAGTGCGAATTCGCATCCAGTGTAACAACCGCGGAAAGTGTCCAGGAGGTCAATTCGAACTTACGTTTAGATGTCAAAATGATGTCATTTTGTTAACATTCGCCCGTGCGTCTCACTCGCTCCAATACTGAACAAACAGATGAGGAAAATGCCCGCGAGAATGATAACAAAATGACATAATTTTGATATGAATATGTAAGTTCAAATTGTCCTCCTAAAAGGCTTCGAGAAAACGATGAAATGGCTATGCCTTTGTTTGTTTTTCCTCGACTTGGCTGGGGTTGGCTGCCGATGCCGTGCCTCCAGATATAGTTTATATATTTGAAACAAAGTGGGATCTACCTACCTTTAGCGTTATAAAAGTATCGCGTTGAAACCAGCTCCTACAATTTTTTCTTACTTATTTAAGAGCCAGTCTTTTGAATGGCTAAAAATTATAAAATATTCTACTAATACTCAGATTATTTAGAAGTAACTGTTTTACAACTTGGACAAAAGTATGAACTGACAAGCATTAATAAAACTTGGCCGGTCCTCAGGCCATAAACAAAACCCAAATAATATGCTTTATTCAGTTCATTTAGAATTCCGGACATGCTTTTATCTGTCCTCCCTTTGTTATGGTCACATAAGAGTTATGTATGAATAGTACAAGGGTACCGTTGAGATATTAGGTGCTTAGATAATAAGCCCGCCGTGGCTTGAAGACAGATCGAGTGCTGGCTGGCTCACTGGTTTATTTAGGTAGTTGATAAAATAGTTGCAAAGTAGCGGTTAAAAGGTATGGTGGGAAGGTAAATGATGTGGTTTTTAACGGAAATAATCGTGTTTCATGAAGCATTTCAGATAAATAGTTCTCATTTTTGATCAAGCTTTTGAAAGGTAAATGCGAGTATGCACAATACACGAGAAAGGATTTTAATGAAAATAATGAGCTACTTAATAGATTTTTCAAGTAACGTCGTGGCCTAGTATGTACATCACATTGGATATGTATCATCGCTGTTTATATACTCGTATATTCAGAAAATTACATAAATTAAAGTGAGGCAGGATTTGAATCTCATGAATAGAAAATCCGCCGAAAAATAGGAGCTCGCTGTGAAACGGTCATTTTGGCGGTCTACAACATTTAACCCTTTAATGCTCAAATTTTTTTTTCTATTATTTTCTGGTTTCAAGTACTTAAATGAGTTCTTAGGGGTAATATAAACTACAGAAAAATAAAAATAAAAATATTTTGTATATGTTCTTCTAGAAAACATATGCTAAGAATACTTGACGTTGCCCGACTTTCACCATACGACCATTTGCCACCAATGTCCAGTATTCTTGACATTGCGCATGGTTTAGAGATAATAAATAAATAACAGATTTATACTTTTTATATAAAAAGTTTTTATTGAGCAGCATGAAAAGAGTAGAAACAATTTCTTTTTGCTACTGCATAATCTCAATTTGCATTTTAAGCCATGTTCGTGTATCCTTTTTTGCAATACCTACATCTTCCGTATGAGGTGTACACTGGCAAGTGTCATCCAAGACCTCTACCTATACTGAACTACAGGTAGAGGTCTTGGAACTACTGTTGCTTTTCTGACAGGTACAATCCCATTGGACGGCCCAGCCCTGTTTTTGTAGAAGCTCCAATGGTAGTTGTACTTTAGTGGCATAGTCTTTTCAGTAGCTCCTACTTGTCGCCGATACAACAACCAGACATTATTTACATATACGTCCAGGACCTTGAGAAAACATTTGACCGATATAGGGCCACCAACATATCAGCTAAATCAACACCTACTCCCATATGAGCGTTGTATACTGTTTTATGGTCTGGGGGTAGTCTACGTTGACTCGGGCTTTTTCGACTTTTGAGTATCGTCGTATGTAGTCTCCCACTCGCAGCCTTATGGCTTGTTCTACGAAAATCTGGAAATCCAAAGAAGTTCGTAAACCTCATTCGCCAATTCCACGATGGTATGAATGCACAGGTTCAACATGAAAACGAACTGTCTGAGGAGATCCAGGTTACAGGCGAAGTGACGCAGGGATGTGTCATGGGACCTAAATACACTCTTTGCCATATACTTCTCAGTGGTGATGAGAGACGCTTTAAAGGTTGTAGCAACCAAATGCGTGGACTGAGAAAGGTGTCTTTGACATATCAAGGTTCAGGGCGAAGTCTAAAGTGCAATAAGTCTCCATATTAGAGATACTATACGCTGACGACGTATGCCTTATGTCTGACAGTATGGCGCATCTCCAAAGCTACGTGGACGCATTAAACCGCTCTTGGCAACAATTCGGCCTGGTAATAAGTGCTTCCAAGACGCAAATCCTAAAACAACTACCCCGGGGAGTTGAATCTGATTCAACACCTCTGAATCTAGATGGGAAACCACTAGATCATCTTGGGAGCACTATATAATACGACAAGACAACACTGGCTTCAGAAATACCATCTCGCATTGCCAACGGCGCTGCCAATTTCCGGCGACTAACTGATCGTGTGTGGAGGTCCCATAATATCAAACTCCCACCTAATGAAAATCTTTATTTTCAGGCAAATATTGGCCCATAGATTAGAGATAGATAGTGTAATTGGGACACATACAACAGCGTCGTCGGTGTTGCAGGACGCACCAAATGGTTGGGTCGAGTCGGTGCGGTACCGCGCACTGATTCTGACGAGCAGACTTTCTCTTCTCTCTCTCTCTCATCTCTTTCGCATCCGACATATTTTAGAGTCAGACCTTTAAATATATCAAGACGTTTGACGAAAACCGCCTCGCGACACTAGACGTACAACGCGAACTACGCAAGGAAAGCCCTAAGCCCTCCTACGTGTATACGTACACCACAGCCGGTCAACTCTACTGCCGTGAATGTAAAGGAGTTTTTACGAACAAGTTTGGCCTGGCCAGCTACATAAGAGCTCATAAGAGTGTCATGATTTATTAGTAATTGTATCAAAAAGTGTAAGAAAATATGAATTTTACTTTGCAACATTCTTAAAATACCTGTATTGAATATCCCATCAAAAACATTACATGTTAAAAGATGCAAGTCTCGCAACGCAGTTTTTCTACAAAAAAAAAAGTTTTGAGATGTAATGTGATGTAGAACCAAGTCGGTTATTTTAGTCAGTGCCAGGGGGTGTTAAAACCGTGAGAATATTAGATACCTTTTTTTAATACATATAGTGACTTGGCAATCGCACGGCTACATAGTGTAGAGGGTCATGTACAAGAAGAAGTCGAGAAAAGTATTTACAATATTATTTACATAAGTATTTACATAATATAACATTACATAAGTATAACATTACACTAAATTGCAGTTAATTTTCAACAATTTAAATAACGTTTCTTCTTAGCAGATCTAGATAGAAGTATATATTATTCGTTGCCTAGTCACGGCGAGGGCGCATCGCGCAGGCGCGCTGACTTAGGCGCGTAAGGTAGCGGTTGTAGAGTGGCAAGCCGAGCAGGCCGCCACATGTTCCCCCTGGCCAGACCGTGACTACGGTCGATACCTAGCGGGGAACCTCACTAGTCTTCCACTCCTCGACTGCTTCTCTTTGTTAGCATCACTGTTAATGCTGTTATCCGTCTCAGGGGATTGCGGCGTCACTTCCCGCATGACAAATGCCGGCTTGAGTCTGTCGACCGAAACGTTGTTCACCTTGCCCTTAATGTCTATAGAGTAGTATTTCGACTGTCGCTTAATGACTCTATATGGGCCCTCGTACGGTGGTTCAAGCGAGCTGCGGACTCGGTCGACTCGAAGAAACACGTGGGAACATGATTCTAAGTCCCGTAGGATGTAAAATGGTGATGATGATATATGCCAAGATGCTGGTCTGGGCGTAAGCTTAGCCATTTGTGAGCGTAGACGTGTGGCGTACTCGGTGATATCTGCCACTTTGTAGTCTGGTAGAGGTGACAGGAACTGGCCGGGTAAACGAAGCGTCTCGCCATAGACGAGCTCTGCCGGGGTAGTCTGTAAATCTTCCTTTACGGCGCTTCGAATACCAAGCAGGATGAGGGGAAGAGCTTCAGTCCAAGTCGATGGAGATGAGTGACACATGATGGCGAATTTGAGCTGACGGTGCAGCTTCTCGATGATGCCGTTGGCGGCTGGATGGTAACTAGTGGTGCGGAGGTGGTGAGCACCAACCATCGAGGTCAGAGCCTTGAAGAGATGACTCTCAAACTGACGACCACGGTCTGTGGTCACCCGCAGTGGACATCCGAATCTGGCAAACCAGCCAGATACCAGGGCAGAGGCGCAAGATTCGGCAGTGATGTCTTTGAGTGGGAATACCTCAGGCCATCGGGTGAATCTATCGATGACGGTGAGGCAGTATCTGTAATCAGAAGACGGGGTAAGAGGTCCTACGAGGTCGAGATGAATATGAGCGAACCTCGAGGATGGAGTGGTGAAAGTGGAAAGTGGTGAAATGGTATGGCGAGTGATTTTGGTCTGCTGGCATCTCAAGCACTGTTTGGCCCACTCTCTACAGTCTCGGCGAATCCCTGGCCATACAAATTTTTCAGAGACCAGTCGCGCGGTAGCTGAGCATCCTGGATGATGAAGTTGGTGTAGCTGGTCGAAGACTTGTTTCCGGAACTCTGAAGTGACATATGGACGAGGTTGTCCAGTAGAAGTGTCACAGAAGACAGGTAAGGTACTGCCAAGTGCAGGCAACTTCTGCAGTTTGAGTGAGGAGCCGTGGAGGATCAGGTCTTGCAGCTCTGGATCAGCTTCCTGAGATCGTGCAAGCACCTGGTAGTCGATAGAGACGGCGATTTCCTCAACGCGAGACAAGGCGTCAGCGACAACGTTGAGAGTTCCAGGTAAGAATCTTAAGTCTGTTGTAAATTGCGAGATAAAGTCCAGGTATCTAAATTGCCTTGGCGAGCATTTATCTCGGTTAGTGGAGAAAGCAAAGGTAAGTGGCTTGTGATCTGTATACACTATAAAGTCTCTAGCTTCGACCATATGCCTGAAGTATTTGATGGCTTCGTACACAGCCAGGAGTTCTCGGTCGTACGGGCTGTACTTCGTCTGTGGCTTGGTAAGCTTGTGCGAGTAGAATGCCAAGGGTTGCCAGGTTTCGTCTACAAGCTGTTGAAGTACTCCACCGATAGAAGTGTCAGAAGCGTCACTGAAGATCGCTAGTTGAGCAGAAGGATCCGGATGAGCTAGGAGTGTTGCTTTCGACAGCGAAGACTTGCAGTCTTCGAAAGCCTGTAGCAATTCAGGAGTCATATTCACTGGATGTGATCCTTTGACCTTGGGTCCTGACAGAATGGAGTGAAGCGGTGCCTGAAGTTGTGCAGCGTTGGGTACAAATCTGCGGTAGAAGTTTATCATACCCAGGAATCTTCTGAGTTCCTTGACTGTTTTAGGGACGGCGTACTCCTGGATAGCTTGCACCTTAGCTTCCAAGGGCTTGGTACCTGAAGCTGTCACATGATAACCAAGAAAAGTGACTTCGGATTGGCCAAACAAGCACTTGGAGATGTTGATCCATACGCCGTACTGTGTCAAACGCTGAAACAGTTGACGGAGATGACTTTTGTGTTGTTCCAGTGAAGATGAGAAAATCAGGATATCGTCTAAGTAACCATAACAGAAGTGTAGACCGAGCAGAACCTCATCAATAAACCTCTGGAAGGTCTGCGCCGCGTTCCTTAGTCCAAAATTCATGAATGGGAACTCAAATAAGCCAAATGGAGTGATAATCGCGGTTTTGGGTATGTCATCAGGATTCACGGCTATCTGATTGTAAGCCTTGACCAGGTCAATGGTTGAGAAGATGGTGCATCCGGACAGTTGGTGAGAAAAGTCGTGAATGTGACGAATGGGGTATCGGTCAGGGATCGTTCTGGCGTTCAGTGCCCTATAATCACCGCAGGGTCTCCAGGTATGATCTTTCTTTTTCACTAAGTGAAGTGCACTGGCCCAGGGACTTTCTGACCGACGGGCTATACCGGATGCCAACATATCCTCGAACTCCTTTCTGGCAGCTTTCAGACGCATCGGATCAAGGCGGCGAGGTTTGCAGGATACTGGCGGTCCGGAAGTGGTCTTGATGAAGTGCAAGGTGTTATGCTTCGACGGAGAGTGCCTACCTGGAGGTCTAGTGATAGCGGGATATTCGCGTAAGATTTCATGGAATTCTGTTTCACCGGTCACGATTTTAATGGCAGCAATATTATCGGACGACTTGTAGGGTATTGCGGCTACCGATAATGATGTCAGATTATCTATCAGTCGACGGTTTCGGCAGTCTACCAGTAGGTCGTAATAAATAAGAAAGTCGACTCCTATAATCGGTTTTGACACGTCGGCTATAGTAAAGTTCCATGAGAACGCTCTTCGTAGACCCAAGTTGATAGTTAGTTGTATTGGTCCATAGGTACGTATGACGGAATTGTTGGCTGCAACTAGTTCGAATTTTGATTGTGGGCAAGGCGTCTTGACAGCCGACCGGGGGAAAACACATAAATCAGATCCTGTGTCAACGAGGTATCTTATTTTCGAAGTCCGGTCGGTGATGAATAGACGGCCAGATTTTAAGGTAGGGCAGTCGCTGGCCGCTAGTTCCGACCGCCCGGGGAGTTTCCCGAGTCGAAACTGCAGGGCTTACTACATTTGTGTGCTTTTTGACCAAAGTTGTAGTGATAAAAGCAGTGCGGATGGTAAGGCGGCGGCTGCGGCATCCTAGGTCGAGAGCGGCTGTGTCTTCGTGGCCTTGACGAGAAGTGTGAGCGCGAGTGTGAACGACCTCTTTTAAAGTTAGTTGTTAATAAAGCAACTTGCCTTGTCAGCTCGTTGACTTGCTGCGTCAAAGCGTCAGAAGACGAAACGGGCGCGTGGAAGACAGAACACGCTGGTGCGTAAGTGGTAGCAGCACCAGAAGTAGTCGCCACTTGCGGAGCACGGAGGGTTGAAGGAGCTAGCTCGTAAACCCTATCTGCTAAATCGGCGAGTTTATCTAAAGGCTGCTCGGACTGCGATGCAAGTATGGTCTGAACGTTGTGCGGTAAACGGTCGCACCAAATTGTCCGTAGGAGGTCCGAAGTTGCAACGGCGCCGGCCAGGTTCTGTAGATGGCGCAGGAACTGCGACGGGCTACGGTCGCCAAGCTCTTCTTGAACTAGTAGTTGCCGCGTCCGTTTTTCTTGCGACGCGGAGAGACGCTTAATCAATTCCGCCTTGATTTTAGGGTATTTATCGGCAGCGGGAGGGTTAGTGATAACGTCTTTCACCTCCATCGCATACCGCGCCTCCAACTGCCCAGCGACATAATAAAATTTCGTATCGTCGAGCGTAATTTTGGATAGATGAAATTGGGCTTCAATCTGGGCGAACCACAGTGCGGGCTCGTCTGCGTTAAATGGAGGCACGCGGACTCCGACCCTACATACCTGCGCCTCCTCGTCTGCGTCCGCAAATTTTTCATGGAGATCTTCAGTAGACATCTTGCGTTAGTCGGTAGTCACCAGTGTAGAGGGTCATGTACAAGAAGAAGTCGAGAAAAGTATTTACAATATTATTTACATAAGTATTTACATAACATTACACTAAATTGCAGTTAATTTTCAACAATTTAAATAACGTTTCTTCTTAGCAGATCTAGATAGAAGTATATATTATTCGTTGCCTAGTCACGGCGAGGGCGCATCGCGCAGGCGCGCTGACTTAGGCGCGTAAGGTAGCGGTTGTAGAGTGGCAAGCCGAGCAGGCCGCCACAGTGACATAAGGATAATTCGTCAACTATTTAAAATAATCCTAATGACGTGCAGTTTGAGCAATACACATACGAGTAGGTACAAGTAAAGCATTGTGTGCGATTGCCAAGTCATTATATGTATTTAAAAAATAAAGGTATCTAATATTCTTACGGCTTTAACACCCCTGGCACTGACTAAAATAATCAACTTGGTTCTACATCACATTACATCTCAAAACTTTTTTTGTAGTTACTAGTAGAATAATTGCGTTGCGAGACACGATCAGAGACGATCTTTTGACATGTAATGTTTTTGATGAGATCTCATCTCTTTTCGTATGCAGTCCTTCTTTTAGTGTACTAATGCCCATACCGTACTCATACTATATATACACATATCATAATTATACATATCTTCATTCATACTTACATCGTACAACGTAGTGGACCTATACTTAATCTACTAATTGTAGGAACTGCAAACGTAACTTTGTTATTGCATATATTTATAAAGGATTACAAACTTACTTAATCTTTAAAACATGATTGATATTGCAGTATTTTTAAGTTTTTATTAGCTTAATACGCTAAAAACTAATAACGTTTCAAATTTGGAGCTTGTGGGTCTGCTAGAAGTACCTTAGAATTATGATGATCGTGAGTGTGTCAGTGACAAAACTAAGGAACTGACATGCAATAATTATTAAACTACATGTTCAAATTACATGTTATTGAGAATATAACTAAATCATGGTATGCTCTATACGTCACTGAAAATTCAGGGTTCTAGCTTTAGCTATCACAAAATTACAGTATGTTGAAAATGGCCTGAGTGGCTTCGAGAAAAGGATGGTACGGCTGTGCTTCTTTGTTGATGGTGCGACCGTACCCCCAGATGACTTCCCTGGCAACCCTTGAGTTAGCAAGTGGTAGAGGTAAGCGGAGGTTAAAGAGTGTGGTTCAGACTCGTTTACTTGGATTGGCGAAGTCAAGGAGACGACATCTTGATGGTTACGGATTGGGCAAAATTAAAGAGACACCTTCGTTTTATAATTATAGCAATCAGATATAATTATAATAAGAGGAAAACTCCTTGAGTGCTGAGGTCGCCGTCATCGAAATCTATTTGGAGGACTATATTAATGTTGATGTGGTGGACTATATATATCCGTATCCGTAGTTACTCGTTCGTCACAAAAGGCTGCCTTGAACGGAGACTATTATTAGTGGTGTTCATGTACACAACAAGCAAACGGGAGTACCTGCGCAACACTTGAATAGTATATTTTTACTTAGAAAGAAATTACTCCATATATCCATCGGAACCTCACACAATAGATGAAGCGATTAAAACCGGCCAAGTGCGAGTCGGACTCGCGCACTAAGGGTTCCGTACCATTACACAAAAAACTGCATAAAATCACTTAAGCCCCACTTAAATATGTTTATGAAATTATTATTTTTTATATATTTGAGTTGATTGAATGAAAGGTAAATTGCGGTTTACGATTTATGACGTATTAAAAAAAACTACTTACCAGATCTCGTTCAAACCAATTTTCGGTGGAAGATTCCATGGTACATCATTTTTTTTTTTTGTTTTATCGTTCTCTTATTTTAGAAGTTACGGCGGGGGGGGGGGGGGACACGTTTTACCACTTTGGAAGTGTCTCTCGCGCAAACTATTCATATTAGAAAAAAATGATATTAGAAACCTCAATATCATTTTTGAAGACCTATCCATAGATACCCAACACGTATGGGTTTGATGAAAAAATTTTTTTTGAGTTTCAGTTCTAAGTATGGGGAACCCCCAAAATTTAAAGTTTTTGTTTCTATTTTTGTGTGAAAATCTTAATGCGGTTCACAGAATACATCTACTTACCAAGTTTCAACAGTATAGTTCTTATAGTTTCGGAAAAAAGTGCCTGTGACATACGGACGGACAGACAGACAGACAGAAAGACATGACGAATCCATAAGGGTTCCGTTTTTTGCCATTTGGCTACGGAACCCTAAAAATTCACCCCCGCTTTAAACGTTACAAGTACCTACACGTAAAGTGCACTAATTCACAAAGTTACTTTACAGTTTTGATGAAAGTGTCATCTCACTTCACTGGTCACGTCACTGGCTTTACTCCATCATCACATTTTTTTTCTCTGGGTACTCAGAAACGAGTCATAAAAAAAGAAATATCCAGCGGTACCCAGAATGTGACGATGACCTTCGCGTCTGATCTACTTACCTAACATCGTGTTTCGCCAAACTCAGCTTTCACCTAGCCCCCTTTGCATTTTTTTTAGTTTTAGTTCAGTTATTGGTACACTTATCTCTGCGTACATATTATTTAGATCAAATAGAATGGAGTGTATTTTCAGTCCTTGCCAATTCCAAAACCAAACCAAAAAGCCAATTCCAAATATTAGTTTCATACATTCCAGGTGATTAGATGTTGGTGTTTTTTATGAGAACCGTAATGTACGTATGTGTTCATTTTAACTTGCACATTAGCTTGCCGAATATGGAAAAGGGTTGAAACAACAACCTGAATTATCGATATCACATATCTACTTATCGCTTTATGCTTACCTGTAAGGATGGTGTTCTGTGTGGCCGTCGGCGTTGACACAAACAGCAGGAGGAAAGCAATCAAAGTTCTTCCAATAGACTTTACACTATACATTTTGTATATTATCTACCTATCTATGAATCTATTTACAATAAACGTAGATTTTTTAAGAATTCGCCTGATTTTATTCTGTGTTCCATTCTAGAGCGCCGCGATTTCGTCCAAATCTGAAACAAGAAAGGCTATAATTAATTTTTAAGCTTGTTTTCGTGTGGGATATTGCTGCGCTAAATGAAATATAAACAAACAAAATGATGTAATTTATGAAAAATCTTCAATTGGTAGCATAATATATTTAAAAAACCGGCCAAGTGCGAGTCAGACTCGCGTTCCAAGGGTTCCGTACACAATTTAAACAATGTATTTTTTATGTGAAACGTGAGTGAAATGTCTTTAAAAAACCCGTAGGGGTCGGATCAAAATCTAAGTAATTAAATCCGACTCACGCTTGACTGCAATTTCTAATAGGTTTTCCTGTAATCTATAGGTAAAGAGTTTCGGAGATAAAGGGGGGGAATGGTCATGTTTTGCCTATTTTTTTGAATAACTTCTTAATTGTTTATCCTAAAATTATAAAAAAAAAATTGTTGAGATTCTCACAATGAGCTCTTTCAATTGATATATAACACGATATAGTTTGAAAAACTTTATTTTTTAATTTTTACATTTACCCCTCAAAAGTGGCCCCCATGTTTAAAATTCATTTGTTTACGTTACATGTCCGTCTTTGGGTCATAAACTTACATATGTGTACCAAATTTCAACTTAATTGGTCCAGTAGTTTCGGAGAAAATAGGCTGTGCAGACGGACAGACAGACAGACGCACGAGTGATCCTATAAGGGTTCCGTTTTTACCGGCGTGAAGTTAGCAGCCTAAAGCTGGCAGCCCAAGATAATCCAACCAAATTAAGATGTCATTTTATATACCTCCTGTACACTCACATATTAAGCATTTTCAAGAGCATATACAACATGTTTTTAAAAGAAATTTGACTTTTTTATCACAACTGAAAGTGTTAAGCCCAAAAAGGGCCAAATTATTCACAAAACACAGGGCAGCTAACTTCACAAACAGGCAGCCTACAACGTTTCTTCAATGGTTTCGTTATTTTTAGGGACACTGTCCAGATTACACATTGCTTCTAGTATCGTAAGAAGCGGCATAAAAAACTCTTTCAAATGAGGTATAAGTCGTGAACATTGAAAGAGTATGGCTACCTCAAAATCCAGAATAACACCCAGCAGCCTAAAACTTTTTCAGAGTTTGTCAAGATTTCGATGAGAAGCTGTCTAGATTACACTTTGTGTCTAGTATCGTAAGAAGCGGCATCAAAAACTCTTTCAAATGAGGTATAATTCGTGAACATTGAAAGAGTATGGCTACCTCAAAATCCAGAATAACACCCAGCAGCCTAAAACATTTTCAGAGTTTGTCAAGATTTGGATGAGAAGCTGTATAGATTACACTTTGTGTTTAGTATCGTAAGAAGCGGCATCAAAAACTCTTTCAAATGAGATATAATTCGTGAACATTGAAAGAGTATGGCTACCTCAAAATCCAGAATAACACCCAGCAGCCTAAAACTTTTTCAGAGTTTGTCAAGATTTCGATGAGAAGCTGTCTAGATTACACTTTGTGTCTAGTATCGTAAGAAGCGGCATCAAAAACTCTTTCAAATGAGATATAATTCGTGAACATTGAAAGAGTATGGCTACCTCAAAATCCAGAATAACACCCAGCAGCCTAAAACTTTTTCAGAGTTTGTCAAGATTTCGATGAGAAGCTGTCTAGATTACACTTTGTGTCTAGTATCGTAAGAAGAGGCATCAAAAACTCTTTTAAATGAGATATAATTCGTGAACATTGAAAGAGTATGGCTACCTCAAAATCCAGAATAACACCCAGCAGCCTAAAACTTTTTCAGAGTTTGTAAAGATTTCGATGAGAAGCTGTCTAGATTACACTTTGTGTCTAGTATCGTAAGAAGCGGCATCAAAAACTCTTTCAAATGAGATATAATTCGTAAACATTGAAAGAGTATGGCTACCTCAAAATCCAGAATAACACCCAGCAGCCTAAAACTTTTTCAGAGTTTGTCAAGATTTCGATGAGAAGCTGTCTAGATTACACTTTGTGTCTAGTATCGTAAGAAGCGGCATCAAAAACTCTTTCAAATGAGATATAATTCGTGAACATTGAAAGAGTATGGCTACCTCAAAATCCAGAATAACACCCAGCAGCCTAAAACTTTTTCAGTTTGTCAAGATTTCGATGAGAAGCTGTCTAGATTACACTTTGTGTCTAGTATCGTAAGAAGCGGCATCAAAAACTCTTTCAAATGAGATATAATTCGTAAACATTGAAAGAGTATGGCTACCTCAAAATCCAGAATAACACCCAGCAGCCTAAAACTTTTTCAGAGTTTGTCAAGATTTCGATGAGAAGCTGTCTAGATTACACTTTGTGTCTAGTATCGTAAGAAGCGGCATCAAAAACTCTTTCAAATGAGGTATAATTCGTGAACATTGAAAGAGTATGGCTACCTCAAAATCCAGAATAACACCCAGCAGCCTAAAACATTTTCAGAGTTTGTCAAGATTTCGATGAGAAGCTGTATAGATTACACTTTGTGTTTAGTATCGTAAGAAGCGGCATCAAAAACTCTTTCAAATGAGATATAATTCGTGAACATTGAAAGAGTATGGCTACCTCAAAATCCAGAATAACACCCAGCAGCCTAAAACTTTTTCAGAGTTTGTCAAGATTTCGATGAGAAGCTGTCTAGATTACACTTTGTGTCTAGTATCGTAAGAAGCGGCATCAAAAACTCTTTCAAATGAGATATAATTCGTGAACATTGAAAGAGTATGGCTACCTCAAAATCCAGAATAACACCCAGCAGCCTAAAACTTTTTCAGAGTTTGTCAAGATTTCGATGAGAAGCTGTCTAGATTACACTTTGTGTCTAGTATCGTAAGAAGCGGCATCAAAAACTCTTTCAAATGAGATATAATTCGTGAACATTGAAAGAGTATGGCTACCTCAAAATCCAGAATAACACCCAGCAGCCTAAAACTTTTTCAGAGTTTGTCAAGATTTCGATGAGAAGCTGTCTAGATTACACTTTGTGTCTAGTATCGTAAGAAGCGGCATCAAAAACTCTTTCAAATGAGATATAATTCGTAAACATTGAAAGAGTATGGCTACCTCAAAATCCAGAATAACACCCAGCAGCCTAAAACTTTTTCAGAGTTTGTCAAGATTTCGATGAGAAGCTGTCTAGATTACACTTTGTGTCTAGTATCGTAAGAAGCGGCATCAAAAACTCTTTCAAATGAGGTATAATTCGTGAACATTGAAAGAGTATGGCTACCTCAAAATCCAGAATAACACCCAGCAGCCTAAAACATTTTCAGAGTTTGTCAAGATTTGGATGAGAAGCTGTATAGATTACACTTTGTGTTTAGTATCGTAAGAAGCGGCATCAAAAACTCTTTCAAATGAGATATAATTCGTGAACATTGAAAGAGTATGGCTACCTCAAAATCCAGAATAACACCCAGCAGCCTAAAACTTTTTCAGAGTTTGTCAAGATTTCGATGAGAAGCTGTCTAGATTACACTTTGTGTCTAGTATCGTAAGAAGCGGCATCAAAAACTCTTTCAAATGAGATATAATTCGTGAACATTGAAAGAGTATGGCTACCTCAAAATCCAGAATAACACCCAGCAGCCTAAAACTTTTTCAGAGTTTGTCAAGATTTCGATGAGAAGCTGTCTAGATTACACTTTGTGTCTAGTATCGTAAGAAGCGGCATCAAAAACTCTTTTAAATGAGATATAATTCGTAAACATTGAAAGAGTATGGCTACCTCAAAATCCAGAATAACACCCAGCAGCCTAAAACTTTTTCAGAGTTTGTCAAGATTTCGATGAGAAGCTGTCTAGATTACACTTTGTGTCTAGTATCGTAAGAAGCGGCATCAAAAACTCTTTCGAATGAGATATAATTCGTGAACATTAAAAGAGTATGGCTACCTCAAAATCCAGAATAACACCCAGCAGCCTAAAACTTTTTCAGTTCGTCAAGATTTCGATGAGAGGCTGTCTACATTACACTTTGTGCATTACATTACATTACATTACAGTACATTACAGTACATTACAATCAATTTTTAATTAATTTGGTTGGATTATCTTGGGCTGCCAGCTTTAGGCTGCTAACTTCACGCCGGTTCCGTTTTTTCCTTTTGAGGTACGGAACCCTAAAAACATTTATTTTTATATATTTTCTTATTTTTGCATGAAGAACAGTTTTGATAATAGTACGCAGTATAGATAAAGTACGCTTTATTGCATTTATTTTTATGGTCGCACGACAACATTACTGAAAGAAAGACTGCCAGTTGATGCTCACAACTATAAAATGTTAGTATCTCAGATGATACAAATTAGGTCACTGAATGACAAAAGCTGAGAATGCAAAGATAAGTCTGCCGACTTGTTTCACTTTATGAAAAATTGACGCTATTGAAAATATGCTATGTTTCTCTTCAACTATCCAAAAATGGTTTAACAAATTGTACTGCTTAGTAAGTTGGTAAAACGAGTGATCAAATGAACGTTCTAATCGCAATAGCAATGTTGCAACAACGACTGTAACGCAGTTTATCAATATAGGAAGGGTCGGGTAGGAAACAGTGGCTCAGTCGCCCCAATATCGCCTGTATCATGTTGGAATTAGGTTGAGTAAGCCACGGTACCCGGCAATTTTTTTCCGAGCCACTGTTTCCTACCCTACCTGACCTAATTAATAATAGAAGCACCCATTTCCCGTTGCTGGAAACTGCAACGCTCACCAAAAACCAGCAAAATTTCATGCTTTCTTCCGGATGGGATTGTATTTTGACCAAAAAAAACCAGACTATTACAATTTGACTACAATAAAGTATTATAAACTATTTGACTATAATTTACCCCCCATGAACACTACATACTCGTACCCCTTCAAAACTGACATATGAAACCAAAACGTGCTTTTCCACGGACTACAAACGTTCTGGATCCTTGTTTACTTAATTTTCCATCTCGCCTCCTACCCTCTCGCATATATCACTGATGCCCATTGACTCGGCATAGAACTATGTCCTTCGGTAACCGCAATAGTTTTTCATGAAGTTAATAATGTAAAACAGTTTACCTAAATGGATTTCAAGCTCCCTGCCGAGGTTTTCCCGAGGGGCTACAGTATGGGGTTCTTCAAAAAAGGAGTGTACAGGTTTTTAAAGGGTCGGCAACGCGCGTGTAATACCTCCGGTGTTGCAGGCGTCCATAAGCTACGGTAACTGCTTACCATCAGGCGGGCCGTATGCTTGATTGCCACCGACGTGGTATAAAAAAAAAATCTACACGTGGACCACGAATGAACACTGTAAAGGAAACTAAACTGGATAAATACGCGATTATACGCGATATAATGCGTTTCAATTGTGGTACCAGTATTTTAAAAGCATGCTCCAGTTTAAGCTTGTTAATCTTGTTATAATAGTTAGTCAAGTTGTTTTATTTATGTTTTGAATGAGTTTAATACTTAATATTTACTTACTCAAAAAAAGGAAAGTTCGACACAGGTATTTAATTTTATTTATTTATTTACATACACACAACCATCAATTACAGGAAATCCTAATTCGACAGTATGGAAATTGACACAAAAATGGGTACAATACATTAACTTTCAGATTGCCAGTAGCACAATACATAAAGCGTAGCCCTTGTGAATTCGTTCAGAGAACAAGAGAAGCGTCAGGAGCGTGGCGAGACGCCAGCGACAACAACAAATGGAGGGAAGACGAACAAGCAAGCAGCGAACAAACTACCCAAGGTAGGGACGACCGACGCCACAACAACCAGAGACCGAAACCCGAACCGAGAGAGAATGCGAGCCACACAGTGCATCCGAAGTATGACCCCAAGACCAGCTGCTAGTCCTGTGGGAAACCGGGACATAATGCAGACGCCTGCAGGGGCAGACGCCAAGTGTTTTGCAGCCAGTGTGGAAAACTGGGAGTGCTGAGCAGGACCTGCTGCAAGAAATCAACCTGGATAGGGCAGGAAAAGCTAGGAGCAGCCGACAGCCCACAGGCGAGCGACAACCGCATATACACCGATTTGCACATAATGGGAAGAAAATACCGAGGCGTAATAGACACAGGATCCACCAACTCGTACATCAACCAGCAAGTATATAATGAATGTAAGAACATCGCGTACCAGAATAAGGTAAAAACAAGAGAAGTAACACTAGCGAATGGGACCACGACACAAACCCACAACAACCTGTTGGTCGACATAGTAATCAAAGAGGTAACGATCAGACACTGGTTGAGGGTGCTGCCGTCAGCGACGGACATTATAATAGGAATGGACGTCCTGAAACGACTTGGAATGTCTATAAAATGGCCAGGAGACAGCCAAGACTCAGTCGACCGTGATGACAAGAATACCCAGAGAAAAAATCCGAAAAACGGAGAGGACAAGCAAAAAGTAGACACTCCAGAAGAAAACCAGAATAGCATAACCGCCGAATCCAGTCAACAGCAGCCAACCACACCGTGCACAAAGGTACATCACAGAATAGAACTAAAGCACACAGGACCCGTAAAACAGAGAAGTCCGAAACAGCAAGAAATAACCGACAAACACGTGAGTGACATGCTTCAACAGGGCGTGATCGAGAGGTCCCACAGCTCACGTAGTTTCCCCGTAGTACCAGTGGAAAAACCGTCAGGTTAGTACCGATTCCGTGTAGATTACCGTGAGAATAACCAGATATCCGAAAAGGATGCGTACCCGCTACCACAGGTAGATTTCGGTAAGATTGACCAGATATCCGAAAAAGGTAAATACACAGCAAACCGAGTCCCACGCCGCCGAGCAAAAGCGAACCCTACACAACACACACAGAGTCCAGCGACAAAATACAACCGGAAGAAGAAAATTCGAAAAACACAAACCACGCAGCGCGGACACGAACAGACTTCAGAAATGGAACATGGGACCCTTAAACGTCAATTTAATAAAAGAAAAATAGAGATAGGATGGATAAGAAAAAGTAAGTTACAGATCGCCAGCCCCCTGGCACCGGCACCGTCCTCGAGACCAGACACGGAGCGCGGAAACAAGAAAAGGACGCGCAGGGCGGGCAGAAAGAGGAACGGCGGCCAACAACACGGCCATACGAGGAGGCCGCGGCCGCGGCAGGTGCACCCGCCCTACGAACGTCACCGGAAAGGGAAAAGGGGGGGGAACAAGAATAAATAAACAGTGAAATAATTAAATACATAGTGTGGTGAAAAATATAAAGATAAAACCGTTATTACATACAGGACCGAAAAAAAAGTATAGTGAAAAGAAAACCATAAATAGATTAAAATAATAGGGTAGTGAAATAATATAAAAATATAACAGTGATTACATTAAAGTACCGTAATAAGAAAAACAAATAGTGTAGTAAAAAAAACGTAATATAGTGTAGTATCAAAAAAAAACCGTTAATAGATTAAAGTACCAAAAAAAAACATTTAAAAAAATGTGTAGAAAAAAAAAAACACCGTATTGTTTACATAAAATATAGTTATTAAAGAAAGAATAAGTGTAATCAAAAGTGTGACCAGTTAAACCGCAATAGACACTTAAAATAAGCATAAATAAACAAGCGACATAGTGAATAGATAGAACAATACAAGCACATAGAAATAGTAGGTTATATACTACGTAAGTACATAGCAGTGAGTGAATTGGTAGCATTAAGTCAAGTGAACGACAATATAGTGGGAATAGTATAATAGAATAGCAATATACTTACAATAAATAACTTTAAAGAAAAAACAAACGACGTGGGTCAAACAGAGAACGTAGGCTCAAAATAAATAAACGTGTTGCAAATAGGAAGACGAATACTTAGAATAAATACAAAAATGAGAGATAAACATAATAGCATCCAGTAAATAATAATAATAAAAAAGAACGTCTTTCAGCCAGCATATTCTAACGGTGATTTATTTATTTATTTATTTATTATTATTATTAACAACATATTTACCCGGCATTACAGACAAGCCAATACACCGAGAAATTAAACATTGCAGATTACACAGTATGCAAACACATGAACTATATATAAGAGACAATGTAAGTGACATTAAACATAAGTGCTGGACAGCCTGTCATCCATCAACTCGCAGAACTTTAAACATTCACGGCACACAGTCGCCCATCTCCAAGCAAACAAGTCACATTCAGGTGCCGATGTCAGGAGCGCATTGAGCAGCGTCAGCGCACGATAGAGCGGCGAATTCCTATGCGACACCGTGCGCGCCGCCGGCACTGCCAGCAGTGGACGCGCTCGCGGTCTCAAAGGGATTTTTGGCAAGTCCGGGACATACAGCCGTAAAACTCGAGCCACAAGCTCCGGGCAGTCGGACTCACCACGCAGTATACGACAAGCGGTGGTCAGCAGTTTATTGTTGCGCCTTACCTCTAGGGAATTATATCCGAGGCATCCGAGTAAATATTTCGTTGGATACATAAATGGATAATAACCAAATCTTTTTTTAAATAGGAATCTTAGGAATGCCTTTTGGATCTTCTCTAGAAGTAAGGCGCAAGTGGACTCGTACGGGTGCCAGATGATAGACGAGGCCTCAAGCTTACTTCTGACCAATGCGCTGTAAATCATCTTTATGGCTCCAATGTCCCAGAAGTCCTTGACATTGCGGATCACAAAGCCTAGTCTCTTAAAAGAATTAGCCGCGAGTGTACGAATATGCTCGTGAAAGCTCAGGCGCTCGTCAAAGGTTACACCAAGATCCTTTACGGAAAAGACCCTGGCGATCACCTCAGTTCCCAGCATGTACTGCTCAAGTAGGGGGGTGGCGGAATGACTAAACGTGCACACAGAGCACTTCAATGTATTAAAAAGCAGCTTATTAGCTATACTCCAGCTAGTAACTGAGGTAATATCCTCTTGAAGAGAGACACAATCCGCTCTACTCTGCACTCCATACACAAGCTTTAAATCATCAGCGTATAACAAACATTGAGCATGCTTGACCACAGATTCCAGGTCATCGATCATAAGTCCAAATAAAAGCGGGCCAAGTATCGAACCCTGACTGACCCCAGACCTGGTATGATACGGAGCCGAGACGAAACTTCCATAACGAACGTACTGCTGACGATCGCGCAAATAACTAGCGAAGAAAGCAAGCAACCTTGGCGAGAAGCCTAAGTCATGTAACTTTCTCATAAGTACGTCGTTATCCACGCGATCGAAAGCTTTCTTGAAATCGAAATACAGAACATCGACACCTGGTTGCGTCTATCAAGATGCTCGGAGATAGTGGCCGTCAGAGTTAGCAGGTTGGTGTCAACGGAGCGATTTGCTCTAAAGCCATGTTGAGCATCGCACAAATGTGGTTTCAATTGTGTTGCTAATATTTTATGCACTACCGACTCGAATAACTTTGCCAATGTGGGAAGTACAGCTATAGGCCTATAGTTTTCAACATTGGCGGTGTCGCTAGTCTTTGGAATAGGCCTCACTCTTGTTGTCTTCCATAGCTTCGGATAAGTGCCGGTTGAGATTGCCAGGTTGAATAAGAAATGAATGGGAACTTTCAACTGCTCCATACACCCCTTGACGATGTAAGCTGGAAAATTGTCAGGTCCAACAGAACTCACGGCCTTTAACCGTTTTATGCCAGCAACCACCTCCTGTTCAGATATATCAGTAATATTAATACACTGCGAATGATTCCGGCCACAGTCCTGAAGCAAGTTCACATCCAAGAGTGGGATCTCTGGTAGGAAGACGCCAGCAAAAAACCTAGAAAAAGCTACCGCCGCCTCTGCTCCCGCGAATCGCTTTCCCTCAAACATAACTTCACCAGCAAACCCACCCTTCGACTTAAGACTATCAATATGCTGCCATAACGAGCGAGGATTCCTTCTCACATCACTTTGAATTAGATCAATGTAGCTGTCATACGCCAATGCTATTCTTTTTTTAATATTCCTTCTAAGCTGGGCAAACTCATTATAAGCTGCAATGTTCTTGGTAGCCTTCCAGGTCCGGTGCATAAGAGCTTTCCGTGCTATGTCAGCAATGAGATCAGGCGTGAACCAAACCGGGTAGCGTCTACTGACCCCCTTCGATCGACGTTTTCTGGGTATACATGTATCAAAAAAGCCATACATTTTATCATAGAATAGGTCTACCGCAGTGTCGACATTTTTTGCCTGAAGTATATCCTGCCAGTTTGCAGCAGAGACCAGTTCATACAATAGTTACCCTTACTGAAATCACAGTCTTGCCGCGAGTCTAAATTACTTGCTTCTATGCGTTCAGAAGAAGGTCGCAATACTTCTGCAATAGGTACCGATATTTCCAACGGCGGATGGTACGCATCACGTTTAGGAACCAATCCTTCACCCTCTACTTCCATGACACGAACACCGCGAATGCGCTCTGACACCAGCACAACGTCTAATTTTCCACCATACGCATTCGTCACTTCATTCATCTCATTCAGACCACACATTGTTAAAAAAAATGGATAACATTTAATAGTTTGAGACATATACAGTGGGTTTAGATTTAGATCTCCAAACACGAGAACTACTCCTTTCAGTTTTTCAATGTTTTGTTCAATGGTTTGGAACCAGCTCATGTAAACATCATCTGAAGCACCAGGAGGAATATACACAACACAGACGTGGAAGACAACAGTTTTAAAGGTAAGCGAAATCCAAAGGTCCTCTCCATTCGGCGTTTCGAGTTCTTGAAGCCGCCGTATTTCGAGTCCCGGGCGCGCAGCGAACATGACGCCGCCTCCACGTGAACCAGTAGCACGATCCCGACGTATCACGCTCCAACCGCTGCAGGAAAGTTCGGCATCATTGACAGCCTCGGTTAGAAAGGACTCCGTTACTGCTACGACATCACAATCTAACGAAAGCAAGTTAAGCCTGAAGTAGTTGAGCTTAGTATTTAGGCCCCTTACATTCTGATAAGTGATACTCATAATTGGTGTATTTTTTAACTTATGATTACGTTTAGGGACGCGTTCCCGAGTTCTGGGCAATTTTTGGTCTCCGAAATAACCACGCCTTAACTCGAGCGTTATCAGGCCAGACCTCGGCAGACAGGCACTTATCGTGCATGACAGGGGGGACACCAATTTTGTACGACTTGTATTGACCCTTGGGTTTAAGCTCTTCCACTGTAAATGTGCTCTCAGGGCTCAGGCTTTTCAGATAAGCTAGTACATCATCGGCACCCGAAATCATGTTCCACAGGTGAATATATTTCTTGTACTCTACAGCCTTCAGCGATATTACATCCGGCCCCGCAGTACAGCGAAGGGAACCATAACGTCTTTTCCCATATCGGACCTCTTTGAATTCCTCAGCTGCAGTATTGTCGTCCTCATCAGTGGAGTTTGCGGCACTGCGTAACATATCATCGCCAGACAGTACCGCTGGCGATGATTGGGGCACTGGGTCAGCCTGAGTTACCTCACTCTGTCCGACCACGATTTCGCTCACCTTAGGCTCAGCTGCACTTCCTGACGTCTGCTCCTTACTACGGGTCTTGCGCTTTCGCCTGGCCTTCACCTTAGTCGCACCAGATTCCTCTAAGTTGTTCAAACTCGATGACGGTGGTCCAACTTCACCACACTTACAGGGCCGTGCGGATGCTTCTTCTAGACGCTTAAGTCGTTCATTAACGGCCTCTATTTTTCCTGTGCTTACGCGAGCGAGGCCTGGTACTGAGCGATAGAAGCAACCGCCTCAGTCAGCTGTCGAGACAGTGCGTTCAGTTGATCCCGAACATCTGCAATTTCTTGCGCCATAGATGTCGAACCGGTCGCGGGTGGCGGCGTCGATTGAGTGCTTTCACACTTGGTCCTACATGCTATATTCTTGATAGTCAGCGGGGTCCCAACTGGAGTTTCACAGTTGTGCCCACGTTTTTTAAGTGTGTTCACACACTCAGGGCACACCCACGTGTCTTTTTCTTCCACCGTTAGTGTTCTGTTGTTGCACGAGTGATGGTATAGCTTACCGCACGCAGACACCATACATTGCAGGTATTCTTCGCCCACAGCCAGCTCCTCGCGGCATCCATTGCAGATCATCTCGTCACTATCACCACGATGCATTGCTTACAATTTTAACGACGACGCTTCGCTAACAAGAGTTACTAGTTATGTTATGAACCTTGTTATACCCGTCGTGGTACTCGTAGAGGCGTAGCGGATGAGCGTAGCAGATGACGAGTACAGATGACGTCACACACACTCACGGCCGCATAGACTGATGTACCAGGAGAGCAGAAGAATAATGGAGCTCGCTTAGCCGATTCGTATTATTCGTAGCGGAGATGTAGCGCATAGGTGACTTACGTCGTGACGTAGGATGATGTAGCTGCCACGGCGTAGCGATCGCCGCAGTTTGAGGTCGTAGCAGATCGCCGCTGTTGAGTTATGCGCTCCTATTATTACGCACAAATTAAATGGAAACGATTTTAATATTTTTTTAAAAAAAAGAACACTAGCGCGGATATGTTAACACGTCTACACCTTGCGGGGTCCGAGGGGAAGAGGGATTTATCCCCATAGGTAAAAATCTCCAGACGGGTGACGGGACTGTAATTAGGGTCCGCGCCACACCGTTGCGATAATTAGAGTCACCCCCGCGTCGTACCTAGCTTAGGATACCTAGACCTAAGCAATCTTGATTTATAATAAAGCGGCATAAAAGCCCGCCGATCTATACTACAGCATTAAACCTGTGTTTCTTTGTCTCACTCTGCACCCTCTCTCTCCTCTGAGCTAACTAGGAAACCCTTGCTCCCGTCTGGAACAAGGGAGGTGTATGAGGCCGCGCCCGCCCCGGCGAACGTAATCCCATCACAGTTGTTTTTTTTTTTTATAAGCCTACTAAGTGTCCCACTGCTGGGCAAAGGCCTCTCCCCTTGATTTCCACGACTCCCGATTTGGTGTTTCATAATTACAAATATTATAATATTATATCTCTCAGTTCGGTGTGCCGTAAGGCATAGACCTCCTCCAACTGTCTCCATTGGGCTCTGTCTGCAGCAACCCTCATCCAGTATGGCCCCAGAGTCAGACGAATGTCATCTTTCCATCTAGTAATTGGATGTGCTTGGTTTCTAGTACAGCCTCTAGGGTACCATAGAGTAATCTGTTTTCTCCATTTTTCTATTGGGCAGCGTAGCATGTGGCCTGTCCATCCCCACTTTAGATGATCAATGCGAGCAAGTATGTCAGTAATCTTTGTTTTCTTTCTTATTTCTGAGTTTCTAATCTTATATCTTTGCAAAGAGTAAAACGACGAAGAATCTTATATCTAGTTTTCTTTAATATCTAGGTTTTTGTGACACCAGCTTACAACGGCAGCAGAATAAATGTGATTCTTAGGCAGTCAATTAACAAGAGGATATATTTTAAAAGAAAAAACATATAAACTTAATCATTTTAATATTTTTTATAAATCAGCAATCTGTTTCTTATTATTAATCTAGTCTAGGTATACCTATAGATTTGACATACAGGATGTTTTACCATCTAGGTACAGTGTACTAGAATGATAGGAACCATGAGGAATTGAGGGAACTTTCAAATTTTAAAGGCACGTGTATAGTGATTTCGTTGTTTACTAAAGTAACTAAAGCATTTCCTCCCGAAAACCACCAATTTGATGTACTTAGTGCAACTGTAGCCTTACCACGAATTTGGCACTACATAATTATTCGCTAATGTCTTCGTAACGCTGTCTTCGCTCAATTCTGCGCATAAAGTGGCCAGACAAAATCCCGAACACGGAAGTCCTGCGTCGCGTCAAGATGCCTGGTATCGAGGCACTCATCATTAAACATCAGCTGAGGTGGGATGGCCACGTCGTGCGCATGGGCAACAACAGATTACCCAAAGCTGTATTCTATTCAGAGCTCTCTAGCGGAAAAAGGAAACAGGGGGGTCAGTACTTGCGCCATAAAGACGTCCTCAAGTGTCACCTATCCACTTGCGGTATACCGAGCGATTCCTGGGAGGAAAGCGCGATGAGTAGAACGGCAGGCGCGTAACTGTTCATAAAAGTGTAGAGCAATACGAGCAGCGGCGTTTAGAAGACTTGGATGCTAAGCGCCATCTCCGTAAGACGCGGCCGAAGCCTTCGTATACCTACACCTACAACTCAGCCGGCCAGCTCCATTGCGTACCATGCAATCGCATCTTCAAAACCAAGTTTGGCTTCGCAAGCCACATTAGAGCGTTCCATGTTCCCCATTAAAAACAGTTGAAGTCGCCGTCGTCGGACACGGCGAGGAGGACATTATTTATAGCAGGGACCAGACAACCCTTTCCGCGATAAACCCCTTTCAATGGGCGACACTTAAACACGGCTAACACATTGAAAGACTTTCCCTTTTGAACTGCAAGCCCATTCATACCCTTACCTTTGACTAACCCTTACCGAAAAGCTAACCAAAAATAAGGCTAGCTCTTAATAAGGGTTACCCTTATCTTTAAGCGCTTTTTATAAAGGTTTCCCTTTACGTGAAAGAGACAGGATTAGTATATATCTACGGTAGTGTATGAAAAGGAAAGAAAATACGTGCCTAGTCAAAGAACGCCGCCGTCGCCGCCGACGATCGCTCGGATTCGAAGTAATGTGTGCTTTATGAACAAGGTAGATGACTTAAATTAGCACGCTTATATGCTAAAAGGGAAGCCCTTTATAAGGCTAACCCTTATAAGCACTATGCAAGGTGTTGGTAAGCGGATGATAAGGGTTTTGTAAGGGTATTTGGGCTACCGATTACTCAAATGTGGTAGCTTTATATAAGGGTTTTTAAAAGCAAAACAAAGGGTTTCGTCTGGCAAAGGGTATGGTGAGTTAAGCCTTATGCAATACCCTTATAAAACCCCGATAAGGGATAGCGGGCCGGTCCCTGATTTATACATATACTTAACGCATATACTTAAAAAGCGGCCAAGTGCGAGTCGGATTCGCCCACCGAGGGTTATGTACTTTTTAGTATTTTTTGTTATAGCGGCAACAGAAATACATCAACTGTGAAAATCTCAACTGTCTAGCTATCACGGTTCATGAGATACAGCCTGGTGACAGACGGACAGACGGACAGCGGAGTCTTAATAGTAATAGGGTCCTTTGGGTACGGGACCCTAAAAAGGATTATATTTTATTTCATCCTTTTTGAAGTCGGTTTTTTTTTGTAAGAAGTTTTTATTTCGCAAATAACGATGTATAAAATGTGAAACGTTATTCGACTAAACATTGCTTAAACGAAAAGATTACTCTGCCAAATGAAAATCGTCCAATAATAGTTCTGCTAATTTACACAGAAGCGAACTGAACTGTATGTGAACCAAGAGTCTGCGTAACGTTAGTCGACCAAAAGTTACATCTACAAATAAATCACTGCGAACCGATGTTCGGCGAATCGTTGTCTGCGAATCGATAATCTGCTAAAAATTATTCGGATAATCATTAGGCACCAACTGAAACGAGTGTGGGTTTATGAAACGAATGAAATGAGTTTCATAAACCCACACTCGTTTCATTTTGTAGCAGTCACATAAACTACTATTACAATTTTTCGTCACAGACTGTATCAAAAGGGTACATTTATTCAACAATTTCGTTCGAAAACCGATTGCAAGAGGAGGGTAAATCGGCACAACTGAGAATGATGTAGCACGCTGTATATGACACGCCATTTTCTTGCAATCCGGTACCCGTAAACTTTCGAGTACTCAACGACCCGGATTTACGGACCCCCATTACGACACTTCAACGGTATCCCTTCTCAAATACTTAGAAACAACGACAAAATGTTTTTGACGGGTTTTTTCATTTTTTTAGTTGAATTTTTTCTGTAATTTACTTGAATCAACATGTGAATAATTATTTTCCATCATATTTTCACGGAAACGTATACGTTCGTGTCTTGCTATTTCAGTCAGTCTCGATACAAAAAAAACCGGTCAAGTGCGAGTTCGTTTAACTCGCGCACCGAGGGCTCCGTACAAACCGTATTTTCTCATGTAACTATAATGACGAAAGACTTGCACAAGTAATGGCTAAGCATAATTGTTTACAGCGCCATCTATCGGCAAATTGGCTAACTAATTTGCGCGACCTGTATGTATGTTGGTTTTTCAGGGATAATTAGGGTTCCGTACCCAAAGGGTAAAAACGGGACCCTATAATTTACTAAGACGCCACTGTCCGTCTGTCCGTCTGTCTGTCTGTCCGTCTGTCTGTCACCAGCAGGCTGTATCTCATGAACCGTGATAGCTAGACAGCTGAAATTTTCACAGATGATGTATTTCTGTTGCCGCTATAACAACAAATACTAAAAAGTACGGAACCCTCGGTGGGCGAGTACGACTCGCAATTGGTTTTTATTAAATCATGTGAACCAATTTCAACAATTTTTGAATTATGCAAATGAAATTAGTAAATGTTTTTTGATAATTAAAAAAAAAGTTGTCTAGATAGGTGTGATTTTATTTTTCCTGTAATATGTATCCCATCAAAAACTTTACATGTAAAAGGATGCAAGTCCCGCAACGCAATTATTCTACTACAAAAAAGTTTTGAGATGTAATGTGATACCAAGTCGGTTATTTTAGTCAGTGCCAGGGGGTGTTCAAAGCGCATCAATATTAGATATCTTTAATTTTTAATACGTATAATGACTTGGCCATCGCACGGCTGCATAATGACATTAATGACATAAGGATCATCGTCAACTACATATTAAAAATAATTCTAATTGAACATAACGCTAGCGCTAATCACAGGCAGCTTGAGCATTACACATATTTAGGAGTACGGTACGGTACGAGTAAAGCATTATGTGCGATTGCCAAGTCATTAAAAATAAAAATAAAAAAGCCTTTAATTCCTCACAATTTGAACAATACTTAAATAATAAATAAATTATAGCTAATAACATACTTAATTATTAATTATATAAAATAACTTAATTGCTATGATTGGTGGACCTCTTCGCGAGTAAAGGCCTCCCCCAGCCGCCGCCATTCTGAGCGGTCCTGCGCTACTTCTTGCCATTTGTGCGGTACGGTGTCGGTGACGTCATCGACCCATCTTGTGGTTGGTCTGCCAGACTTTCTTTTCCCTTGTGGCCCTTTCCAAAGTGTCACTCGTTTGGTCCATTTTTGGTCGCTCATCCTCGCTATATGGCCTGCCCATTGCCATTTCATTTTCAGACAGTGTTCTAATGCGTCGATGACTCTAGTTCTCTCTTTTATTTTTGTGTTCCTCACTTTGTCTAGTCTTTTTAAGTTTAGTATGCTTCTTTCTTGGGCTCTTTGGCAAGTTTGAATCTTGTGTCTTATGTCTTTGGTGTAAGTCCAAGTCTGACAGCCGTAGGTCAAGCACGGCAATAAACTAGAGTCTAGAACTTTTTTCTTTAGACTTATTGGAAGGTTGCTTTTTAGGACCTCTTTCAGGCTCCAAAATTTGCTCCATGTTTTTGTTATTCGTCTGTCCAGTTCTTTAACTCCTCTGTCCTTTTCGAATGTGATTTGCTTGCCTAAATATATATAGCTCTCTACATACTCTATTTCTTCAGCATTGATATATATTTCGGCTCTATTTCCGTTAGTCATTATTTTGGATTTATTAATATTCATTTCGAGGCCGATACGTTTGCTCGTTGTTTGAAGTGATTGCATAATATCCTGTATTTCTTCGGGTTTGTTCGAAAATATTGCGATATCATCTGCAAAGCAGAGATGGTTTAAGTTCTTGCCGTCGATTTTGATGCCTTTATTTCTCCAGTTAAGCGATTTAGTGATGCTGTGTAAGACGGCAATGAATAGAGTTGGTGATATCGGGTCCCCCTGTCTGACTCCTCTTTCTATCTTTATTTTTTCACCTGTATTTTCAAGTTTAATTTTGCTTGTAGAGTTGATATATACGTATTTTAGAATATCTATGTATGTATTATGAATGTTGTGCTCTGACAGTGCTTTCCATATGGCTTCGTGGGATATAGTGTCGAAAGCTTTCTGAAAATCAATAAAAGCTATGTACATGACGCTATTAAATTCTATATTTTTATTCTATATGCCAAGTCATTATATGTATTAAAAATTGAAGATCTAATATTGATGCGGTTTTAGCACCGCCTGGCATTGACTAAAATAACCGAATTGGTATCACATTACATCTCAAAACTTTTTTGTAGTAGAAGAATTGCGTTGCGAGACTTGCATCGTTTTACGTGTAATGGTTTTGATGGGATCTCATCTCTTTTTGTAGGCAGTCCTTCTTTTCGGGTACTACTTCTTGTACGTCAGCTACCACTTTTCTCAAAGCTCATACTCATACCCGTCCCACACTATACTCGTACTCATACCTATACAATAGGTAGTCATGGCCATACCAAACTATACTTGTATTCATACAATACTCATACCCAAGTCCCCATCCCATACCCGCACTCATACCTATACCATATTAATATCCTTACCATACTTATAAACATACCATTCTCTTACTATACACATTTTTATACTCACATCGTACATCTTAGACCTTTGCATTACCTACTATTTGTTGGAACTGCAAAAGTAACTTTGTAATAGCATATTTTTATATGGGACTACAAACTTTCTTATGCAGTTCCTAAATCTTTAAAACGTGACTGATATTGCAATATTTTAAGGTTTTTTATGGCTTGTTAAGTTAAAAACTACTTATGTTTAAAATTTGAAGCTTATGAGTTGGCTAGAAGTACCTTAGAATTATGATGATCGGTGAGTGAGTGAGTGAGTGAGTGTGTCAGTGACAAAAGTAAGGAACTTTGACGTGCAATAATTCTTAAACTATAAGTTCAAATTGAATGTTCCTGGGAATATATGTAAGCCATATCATGCCCTATATGTCACTGAGAATTCAGGGATCTAGCTTTAGCCAGCACAAAATTACAGGACGTCGAAAATGGCCTGAATGGCTTCGAAAAAAGGATGGTACGACCGTGCCTGTTTGTTTTGCTCGACTTGGCGGGGGCACTGACGATAATTTTATTATTATGTAAAAATTTCATAATTTTTGTCGGTAAACTTCGGAGATAAGGGGGGAATATTTTTTTTTACTTTTACCTTCATAACTCCATTTTTTTTCACTACGAAAGAAAAAAAATGCTTTGTTACGTTCAATTTTAGCTCTTTCAAATGATATCCCACTTGATCTGGTAAACCCATCAATCTCCCTCCATCCATCCCGCGATCTCTCTTCGCTAGCCCTTAATCACCTGAGTTTGATTCGGTTAGGAGGTCGAACCAGACTGTTCTACCTCAGAGATGGCCAGGGGGCGCCACAAGCCCTCGGAAATTGTCATGTACTTGGAAATGTGCTGCTTTCGTATGTGCTGCTGGCCCGATTAGAGAAATACGCAGAGCAAATCCTTGGAGACTATCAGTGTGGATTTCGGCGTGATCGGAGCACAGTTGACCAAATCTTCCTTCTCAAACAGCTCATGGAGAAGAAATGGGAATATGCGGTGGAAATACACTCTCTCTTCGTAGACTTTGCCAAAGCTTACGACAGTATAGACAGACAGGCGCTCTTCTCCATACTCCGGAATTTTAAAATCCCAGACAAACTCGTAAGAATGATTGTGGTCGCCACGAGTATAAGTCGAATGCCAGTCAAAGTGGGAGGAGGGTTGACGGACGAGTTTGAAGTTATTACTGGTCTTAAACAAGGAGATGCGCTGTTATCCATGCTGTTTAACCTAGCACTTGAATACGTCATCAGGAAGGTAGAAATACTGGACGGCGGAGTGGAGTTAAACGGCCTGCATAAGATCATTGGGTACGCAGATGATCTTGCCCTTCTGGGAGAGGACAGCGTAACCATCACGGAGAAAGCAAGGGTATTGACGAAGGAAGGTTCGACGGTCGATCTCAAAATTAGCCAAGAGAAGACGGAATATTTACACATGCGGAGGCGCAGGAACACTTTGGAGCAAAGAGAGAACTTAGTTGTCGATGGTGTCTCGTACAAAGGAGTGAAGAAGTTCAAATACCTGGGCTGCATTATTAATGACACCCACTGCAGAAAAGAGGACATTGAACTTCGCATCCAAAGTGCCCTCAGATGCGCGGCGGCCCTTCACAAAATATTGGTGTCCAAGATTATGCGCCGGAAAACCAAGATTCGTGTCTACAAAACCGTTATTAGACCGATCTTGATGTATGGTTGCGAATGTTGGACACTTACTCTGAAGGAAGAAAATCAGCTCCTTGTCGCCGAAAGAAAAATATTCCGAAAGATCTTGGGGCCAACACAAAGAGAAGATGGTAGCTGGAGAATCCGGAAAAATCAGGAGATAGAAGACCTGGTCTCTGAACCAAACATTATAGGCGAAACCAAGTCAGCAAGACTCCGCTGGCTTGGGCATCTCGAGAGAATGACAGGCGATAGGGCAGCCAAAAGGGCCTACCTTGGACTCCACGTAGGTCGACGCCCAGCAGGTCGTCCTAAGTACCGCTGGAGAGACCAAGTCGAGAAAGATCTACGCGCCCTGCAAGCAGAAAACTGGGAGGAGATCGCACAAAACAGGGCGTGTTGGCGCTAACTCGTATCGGGTCGCTGAGCCAGTGGAGTTAGTTAGTTAGTTAGTTTGGAAATTTCGACCCATGCCACCGAGCCCGGGTGGCCGAACGGTTAAGGCATCTGTCGCGTAAACGGAGGACGCTGGTTCGATTTCAGCCCCGGGCACTGGAGGCCTTATTTTTACCTTTGTATATGATATTTATTTCGTTTATAGTTTAAATAGTAGTGTGACTACTTGTAAAAACATAAATTAAAATATTATAATAAGAAAGTAATTTAATTTAATTTGTTCTTAGAGCTACAATGATGTCCCTAGGCTGTTTACGTGGTAATAATTTAGTTCTGTTCAGCTCAGCAGAGTCCATAAATATGCAATATTTTCACATTTAGTAAATTAAAAAAAAAAACATTAAGATGTTAACAAAGCAGAGTCGCGAAAGCCAACAGTCTACAATAAAGATTAACGGATTAGTTCAGGGCCCGACCTGACGCGTACAGGCTATACCGGATTATTATAAATGGTCCTTCAAGATAACTTTTGAAGGAGTCATCTTGGATTTTCCTCCTTTTTCCGTCTTTCACCGACGTTGTGTGTGGTTGATAAACAAATGATCTCGACTCGGGAATAAATTACTTTGTATCTTTATTTTTTTCTTTATCCAGAGGGCGAATCATAATGTGAATATTTGAGTTGATGCCAATGCTTTGATTGTTTCGGTTTCAATGTTTTGTGATGTCTGAAGTTTGTTTGGTCCTTAAATTATGTTCTGCCTTTTTTTACCATTTGACAAGCTGAAGGTCATGAAATTACTTAAATAATCAGCTTGAAAACAGAGTCCGTATATATTGAAGAACATTAAATATGTAGGTATAACCGTGTACATATAAAACCTAAAACTACAGGCAGATTTTATTCAAAATATTGTATTCGGTTACCGCGATAGTTATTTTACTCATGAAATAAAGCTATGAAAACCAATAACCAGAATACTGCGCGAGGCCATTGAGATTAAGAAATATCCAAACTTTAATAGGGAAGATGGCTTTTCTCTACCACGAGCTTGGGATCCTGTTGTCCGTCTGATAAAGGAACAAGTGACATTAGGCTGTGAGACCTTGGTGTTGGATGATGTTGGACATTCTGAGTATATAGGTAATATGTTTTTGAAAAAATGTGTCCCGCCGTTTCTTGCCGGACCCATATTGGGATACCCTCCTACAATTTAGGAGGGAATTACATCTTCTCGGGTCAGAGGTGAAGGGTTAGAGCCGGCATAGCTTTATCGCGTATATCTTTACTTGAAAATAGTTGTATTGTATAACTAGACTTATGAATCGATTTTGCATGTTCATTATTTTTGTATGTGGGTATTTTTGCACATTGTAGCTTTTCTTCAGTCATCCGTTAACCACGTAAAGGGTTCAAAACGTTTCGATGTATAATTTCAATATACGCGATATAATCCGTTTTCATAGTTATACTCAGGTTCAAATAAGAAAAAAAAATGTGTAACATAATTCTATCACCTACTAAATAAATAAAAACTGTAGACTAAACTTTTTCACCCCTCATATTCTGAAAGTTCACATTTCATAGGCTGATAGCTAGAGTGGAAAGTTTTTTTTTTATTTGTACTTCCAGCAACGGCTACTTATACCATATTATTCAGTTAAAAGCTCTAATAATAGCTTCCGCATTTTCAGACCAAGTTTTATTGAAATTAGATGTCAATTATTGCATTGCACGACTAAAAAAATATCTCCTTGTATTTAATAATTTTTTCTGTTTTTAGTATTTGATATTATAGCGGCAATTGAACATTTCAACTGTCTACCTATCACTGTTCGCGAGATACAGCCTGGTGACAGACAGACAGACAGACAGACGGACAGTGGAGTCTTAGTAATAGGGTCCTGTTTTTACCCTTTGGGTACGGGACCCTAAAAACAAGACACCTGGCTCTTGAGACATGTTTTCATCCGTAGGTAAGTTTTGTTTTACCAAAATGTTGAAAACTTTTAAGCTTTACTGACAAATAATTTTAACAAACAGGTATTTCAAGTTATTCCCGTTTTAGCACTAAAACACAGGACATCCGTATAGTGCGCCAGCCGCAAGATAAACAAAACCGACTCGGGCACCACAAATCGTCGGCGCGATAAAACACTTAAGCTTCGCACTCACCGTAACCCGGGATAAACTTCGCTCGTTCATCATGAACACCGTTCACAGACACTACAACAAACACAGTTAAAATACGCGGAAACTCTTCAAAATTTATACAAGTTCCCAAGATAGCACAGGCTTTGGAACCGCTAGAATCAGACCGCATCCATAATTCATGCACACGCAAAGTTTTTAATTCACAGTATCCGTTAGAGTTCAAATTGGAATCGCACAAATTAGTGACGCGTCAATGTTCGGTGCTAAATTGAACGTTCGTGTGCGCTTGCTGAACGCCGCGCTCACACTACCTAAGGGCGTATCTTGACAGATCCCTATTGCGCTTGCGTGAAACGAAGTGACTCTTTGGCCTGACGGACTTATTCACGAGTTAATTAATATATCAAACTTTTCTCCGCCTGTGAAGGTATAAAGTAAGTCCTTTAATAAATATTTGGCTTAGTGTCCCTTTCCTTGTGGCCGTAGCCGCAAAGTTTTGACGTCTTCGAGTTAACCACTACAATTTTCCTTTCCGGGCTAAGTAACCAATTAAGGTGTTAATAAATTAATTTTCTGAGTCCGCTTGGCTGCTGCTGGAAGCTTACTAATTGGCACACTAATTACTTATTTAACTTAAGTATTCTCATTTAATTTTTGCATGTAAGAAAAGTTTTGTATGTCTTCTAATCTGTTATTAGGTACCGTTAACCGGGGTGAATAGGGACAAAACTTAAAACATGATTTACCTGACAATTTCTTAATAACCTACCCACACAAATTGTTACGTACAAAATCTACTATTATTTTCTATCGTATGGTACAATTTTTGTGGGTTATTTTTAATAAATTGACATGTAAATCATTTTTTAACTTTTGTCCCTATTCATCCCAGCCATCCCTATTCACTCCGTTTGACGGTATGTCTGGATGATAATCCAGATAAAAGATAAAAGATGTTTTATATTTTTTAAATTACTTCTAATGCCTATCGAAAAATTTCCAATTTCACTTCAAGTACTTGGTTAGTGAATATTTTTATCACTATCACAAATGAGCCGGGGTCCCGGAGGCCGAGTAGATCTGATCTCCGAATTTCAGTCCCGAAGTCGCGGGTTCAAATGCTGGCTCTCACAAATGAGTTTTACTTATGTACGAAATATCATTAGATATTAACCACTAGCTTTTCGTCGAAGAAAAACATCGTGAGGAAACCTGCATCCATCGCTGCAAATAAATTCAAAGGTGTATGTGAAGTCCACAACCTGCATGTGCTGGCGTGGGGACTAAAGCACACCCTCGCGCGCATGAGAGGTAGGCCTGTGCCCAGCAGTGGGAGTGGGACACGTATATAGGCTGAAATATTACTATTATTTTCTATCACAAAATAAACTAGGAATAGCTATTTATGCAACAAGTGCGGAAAGTGTATGATTTCCGACGAGTGTATAAAGAATACGAGTCGGAAATCATCTTTACGCACGTGTATCATACAATGTTTTACTATGCATTGTGCGAGTAAATAAAAAAACATATCATGGCAAATAAGTTTAATTATTAAAAAATTGAAAACAAAAAGCACTAGTGCGGAAAAGTAGTACTTTCCGCATGATATGGCTCCGTAGGAAACGCACTTTTCGAGCATATGCATTGTAAATATTTTTTTTATATTTTCACGAGACACTGTACAAGCAATTGCGTTTCAAGCTTGTTTGCGAGCAACGCGGAATTGAACCGGTGTCTTCAGTTTACGCGGCTAGCGTCTTGACTACTACAGCACCCGGCCAAGACGTTATATAGCCGTATAGGCTGACGTTCAATTCCGACTTCAGCCACCGGAGGGCTTGGTCTCTCTTTCTTTAGTATATGATATATATTTTTAGGGATCCGTACGTCAAAAGGAAAAAACGGAACCCTTATAAGGATCACTCGTCTGTCCGTCTGTCACAGCCTATTTTTTCCGAAACTACTGGACCAATTAAGTTGAAATTTGGTATACATATGTAAGTTTGTGACCCAAAGACGGACATGTAACGTAAACAAATAAATTTTAAACATGGAGGCCACTTTTGGGGGGTAAATAAGAAAATTTAAAAATTAAGTTTTTCAAACTATATCGTGTTACATATCAAATGAAAAAGATCATTGTGATAATCTCAGATACATTTTTTTATAATTTTAGGATAACCAATTTAGAAGTTATTCAAGAAAATAGACAAAAAATTACCATTCCCCCCCTTTATCTCCGAAACTACTGGGTCTAAAATTTTGAAAAAATACACAAAATAGATCTTTACCTATAGATTACAGGAAAAACTATTTTTCTTTTTATAGAAAAAAATATTCTTCATCTACTTGCCTTACTGGGATTTAAACCCAAGACGATTAGCTCTAATATCGATTTGCTTTTACTTAGAACAACAAACAGTTAAATCGTTACATATAGAGATAAAACTTAAACAATGTTTTGCTGTATGAAACGTATAAAAACCGGACAAGTGCGAGTCGGACTCGCCCACAGAGGGTTCCGTACTTTTTAGTATTTGTTGTTATAGCGGCAACATAAATACATAATCTGTGAAAATTTCAACTGTCTAGCTATCACGGTTCATGAGATACAGCCTGGTGACAGACAGACAGACGGACGAACAGACAGACGGACAGTGGAGTCTTAGTAATAGGGTCCCGTTTTTACCCTTCGGGTAAGGAACCATAAAAATTTTGCCATCACAAACTACGCTAGAAAGTGCTAGAAAGACATTTGCTGTCGAGCGAAAGTATTTGCGACGCAATTTAAAAGCATGTACCTATCTTGACCTACCTGTCATTCATTCGTATGTTATTTTTACACATACATATACCAAAATTACTTCATTCAAAATGATAGTATGTTTAATTATAAATATAGTAAATTTAGTACAGGACATGACGGTATATTAGCAAGCCAATTGTATTTAAAGTGAAAGAACGTAAAAATATATAAAGGACCGACTTACCATAATTTAATATACTTCCCGGTAAATATAGTTTATTCACTGATACAAAAGAAAAGGAAAGAAAACCTTACGTTCGTGCGGCGTGGCAAAATCCTATCGATTTTTGTTTGACCCAACTTCTGAACCTACACTTTTAATTGGGTTATTACCGGGTTGATGATGAAAGCTATACTTGTACCAATTTTTTAACTTCGTTTGTTACAAACGTAATAACGACCAATATTTTAATAAATATTCCAAGACGTCTTCACTATGACTTGTCCGTACTCGAACCTGGCCACTTGCCACTTACATACCCGCCTTTTTATAATAATTCAAAATTGCGGGAACCAGTGACAAGTAAGAGTCAATTGATACTCTTTTATACTTACTACTACCTAGAGCGGTACTGTCATAGTAAATTTTGTAACCCCAGTAAATTCACTGCCATCTGTCGACACACTTTAAAACTAAAAATGAAGATTTATAATAATACGATAAAATGTCTTTAAATATGGATAAATGATTTTTTTTATTTGCATTAATTATTTTTATGATTTTGACCCATGTTCTTTCACTGATATGTGTTAAAATTGTTAAATAACAAACGAAACCGTTAACGCCATCTACACGACAGTAGGCCAAAGCTAGTAGCGCCCTCTGAACGAGAATCAAATTTTCTTGATTTTCGAGGCACGTTTTTTCCTTAGACTGTATCCATCTATTACGGAGTTATATCTATCTTTTCTACTACTCTTTATAACTAATCATAAATAAAAGTAAGTATGATCAAAATATAACCTATTAATAAATAATGAGCCTAACAATCTTACTTCGGATATCTTGAGGTATGTTTTAAATTCGAAAATGTAGAACCTTGGGTGGGCGAGTCCGACTCGCACTTGTCCGGTTTTTTATGATATAGAAGGCAAACGAACCAAATCGCCTTATGCTTACCGATTACCGCCGCCCATGGAGACCTGGTCCGGAAATACCGCAGGCGACAGATCATTCCATAGTTTAGCTGTATATATAGGTAGGTAGGTACAGTAAAGTTAACATCAAGTAGATAGTGATGGCCAAAGTGACCAAATATACATACCTATTGTAAAACGCCTTTGTTACCATAGAAATAAAGATGTATTCCCATATATTTGGTCACTTTGACCGAGGCGATGTATTTGATGCTGACTGTAGGTACATTAATTAAACTTGATAGGTTTATTATTATTTCATGTACCTAACATGTAACTCAATGTAATAAATTAAAAGCCAACTATCAAACACAAAAACGTTAACACAACTGAATTTTTTTATTTTCGACCTTGTGCCGTTCGGTATTAAGTATAAAATTGCAAATTTTATTTGTTTTGCGTGTTTCTATTTTGTTTGCAGTATTATTGTTGTATTATGTGACGTAATTGATTAGGCTTGAGGGGCGTGACGCCTTTAGGGACTGCTATTTCTTGTTTACCGTCAATATTCATTATTTCATTATTTGTAATGAAATAAAATAAAATTTCATATAATGCTACATGCCGATTTTTTTTTTAATTAAACAATTGTAATGCGCTTATAGTACGACTCCTAGCACTCACAAACTTGAAAAGTATGATCCCATTCGGCAAAGAGTATCCAGTCTGGGAACACCCAAATATTCCGAAACACGTTTTTCCGATTTTTATAACCACGATTTTCATAATCCCGGTTTTTTATAAGTCCGAAATATCAAAATTACGGTTTTTAAAAATACGATGGAATAAAATCACGAATGTGCTATTTCCGAAAACTTAAAATCCGATTGTCACTTGACCGAAAGCTTAAAGTTTGGAGGAAATTTACACTTTTCCGAAAATATTTATTTCCGAATTCCTAAATTCAAATCATCATTCGATTGGAAATGAAATAATTCGGTATTCAGAAATTCGGTCTTTTGTAAGGTCGGAAAAATGAAATTCGTGATATTCATATAAAGACTCACGTTTTACTTTAGTAATTCGGTATTCAGCAATTCCGTTTTTTGTAAGGTCGGAAAAATGAAATCCGTGATATTCAAATGAAGACTCACGTTTTAGTAATTATTACAGGTGCCTGTCGTGCCGCATCACGTTAAATTCGGCATAAAATATTTTTGGCATAAAAATTCGGCATCAATAAATTAGGCCGACCGGGTAGTCCATCCCCGCTTAATCTTGTGCAGTGCCCACATTGTCCCCAACCGAAGTTTTTTAAAGGACAGCGGGGTCTGCAGATACACATAAGCAAAGCGCACAAGTCCACTTACAGCCAGTCCATTCTTCAATTGCCGGCTGCTAATACCTCCCCTCACATTTCCAGCCCTCTTTTGTCACCGACTCCTGCTGCCTCTTTGCGTGTGCCTGTGGCGCATCCATCGCCTTCTCTAGCTCCCTCGCGGTATGATTCTGTTTCTCTTTCTAACACCCTGAGTAGTCATAGGAGAGCTTTACCGGTCGTCAAACGAATACCTAGAGGCGCGAGGTTTACTGTCGCGACCAGCCTTTCAAAAGCCATTGACGACTGTGCAATGAAAATTCGCCTTCTAGCTGGGAAGGTCTCCTGTTATTCGCTTTCAACACGTTACACGTGACTAAGAAGGATCCTCGCCGTTCCCTTACTTCCAAAATTAAACAGAACTGTACGCGTTCAGGCAATGTTGACACGTCGCAGGTGGTTAATATGCAATATGGAAATAATTCGCGAGATTTGCTCAAGGTCATTGAGGCAAAGATCAATGATGGAGATCTCAAAGGCGCGGCGCAAATTGTTTTCTCCAGTGACACGTCTGCGCCAGATACGCCTGAGACACTCGCGAACACTCTGGAAGCTAAGCATCCGCTAGCCTTTTCAACGTCGAATTTCCCCGATCCGCCCGACTCTGCCCTACCTTTTTTGCAAGCTAGCGAGGATGCAGTCATGGCAGCTATAATGTCTTTTAAGAACGGATCAGCCGGTGGCTTAGATGGTTTAAGGCCCCAGCACCTTAAAGATCTCATTCTCGGCGTTCCTGGTGGCAGGAACGACGACTTACTCGCGAGTATTACCCGCCTTGTCAACCTCATGCTTGCCGGAAAGGTTTGTGCAGATGTAGTCCCAACTCTGGACGGGGCCAGTCTTTGCGCTTTGCGTAAAAAGGATGGCGGCATTCGCCCCATTGCCATTGACTCAACATTCCGGAGGCTTGCTTCAAAAGTCGCTTGCAAAAGTATCGCCGAAGGCCTGGAGCCCATGTTCCAGCCAACTCAATTGGGTTTCGGCTCCAAGGGAGGGCGTGAGGCTGCAGTTCATGCCTGCCGAACTTTTTTACACCGTTGCGAGGACCAAGTGCTTCTAAAATTAGGCATCAGAAACGCTTTCAACTCTGTGGACCGTGGCGCCATGTTGACGGAGGTGCAGAGAAATATCCCTGGCTTATACCCGTACGTTTGGCAGTGCTACAGGTACCCCTCTAACCTGATGTATGGACCTTACAATATTCTCTCTGCAGTTGGTTGTCAGCAGGGAGATCCGATGGGGCCGGCTATCTTCAGCCTCGCCATTCATCCAATAATTACGGCTCTTAATTCAAAATTTAACTGCTGGTATCTGGATGACGGCACTTTAGGCGGTGAGGCAAGCTCGGTCCTTGAGGATCTACGGTCTTTAACCGCGAAGCTTAGCGAGGTTGGCCTGGAGCTGAATACGAGCAAATGTGAGCTCTACATAAGCTCCGACAATCCGAACAAATCTCAAATCTTGGGGGAGTTTGAGGTTGATTGTCCAGGAATAAAGTTGATGTCCAAGAGCTCTCTTCATCTTATAGGGGCCCCAGTTTTCGGCGAGGCGATCCCGGATTTCGTTGATGGCCAATTGCATCGTTTCTCGGAGCATTCTGACCGCCTACTCAAAATTAACGCCCACATGGCCTTTTTTATTATTCGGTTTTGCCTTTTCGTCCCGAAACTTACTTATGCAATGAGGTGCAGTCCATTGTTTAGGCATTTTCATTTGTGTCAGGTGATCTACAGTACTATACATATCGAAATACAAAAAAATATTTAATATTAGGCTCGATGATAGGCAGTCACAAGCAACCGATGCAAGTCAGATGACAAGCAACTTTACCGATCCGCTTCGGCGGTTTGGGTATAAGGAGCATTGCTAGTGTTACGTTGCCTGCGTTTCTGTCATCCGTCCATGGTACGCTATCCCTCGTAGGAAAGATACTCACTCCGTCAATACCTGATTTCGAGGTGGCGTACCTGTCGGATGCAGTAAATGCTTGGCGTTTGGCGTGCCCGAACGTGGACCTGCCCTCCAAAGCACACATTCAGAGGATGTGGTATGATTAATTTTTTAAAGGGCGCCTAGTTGAGTTGTTATTAAATTTGGGACTTTTTCTTTTATTTCTATATGTAATATGAGTTCAAAACTCGAATTTAATTTGTACTTGTACAAGTACACGGGGACTTACGAGGTTAAAGAAAAGTTTTGATGAAAAAAAAAATATAAGTAAAATAGCGCGACAACCCTACCTTCCTTAAAAAGCATTTAATTCTAGAATTAAAATCATCATCAATAATTTCCCCTAAACAATTAAACATTTTGTTACGACCTCTATAAACTTACCCTATTTAATTTTAGGTTGATTCCCTGCAGACAGCGATTGAGTAATATCTGTTATACAAATTATCATGTAATTAAGATGATTAGCTTAATCGCCATAATCATAATAAATAATCCGGTATTCCCTGGCGCAAACTGCTAATTATTCGCATTATGTATTTATTATGTGCAGCGCATTGTACGCGAATGTATTACGATACGTTTTTAATCATAATTTTCATGTAAGTAGTTAAAATACATAAATAATACAAGCTACTTAATAACATTTATCAAATCAGCCAGGCTTGCATACTTTCCCACTTCTCGTTCGCAGCTTTTAATACACCAGGTATTCGATTTTAAAACCCGGCCAAATGCGAGACAGACTTGCGCACCAGGGTTCCGTAATCCCCCTTTTTATAAAATTTATTGTTTTCCTTAACATTGACTCACGCTTGACTTATCTGTCAAAGTCGAGCAAAACAAAGAGGCACGGTCGTACCATCCTTTTCTCGAAGCCATTCAGGCCATTTTCGACGTCCTGTAATTTTGCGCTGGCTAAAGCTAGAGCCCTGAATTTTTAGTGACATATATAGGGCATGATATGGCTTACATATATTCCCAAGAACATTCAATTTGAACTTATTTCACGTCAAAGTTCCTTACTTTTGTCACTGACACATTCACTCACTCACTCACTCACCGATCATCATAATTCTAAGGTACTTTTAGCTAACCAACAAGCTTCAAATTTTAAACATAAGTAGTTTTTAGCTTAACAAGCCATATAAAACCGAAAAATATTGCAATATCAGTCACGTTTAAAAGATTTAGGAACAACTGCATAAGTAAGTTTGTAGTCCCATATGAGCATATAGCATATATATGCTATTACAATGTTACTTTTGCAGTTCCAACAAATAGTAGGTAAAGTAAAGGTCTAAGATGTACGATGTGAGTAGGTATAAAGATGTGTACAGTATGAGTATGGTAAGGATATAAATATGGTATAGGTTCATATTTAGCATACATATGGCACTCATATGGTGTGGGATGGGGACTTGGGTATGAGTATTGTATGAATACAAGTATAGCTTGGTATGGCCATGAGTATTGTACAGGTATGAGTACGAGTATAGTGTGGGACGGGTATGAGTATGATGAGCTTTGAGAAAAGTGGTAGCTGACGTACAAGAAGTACCTAGTACCCGAAAAGAAGGACAACCTACAAAAAGAGATGAGATCCCATCAAAAACAGTCATTACACGTATTAAAAATTAAAGATATCTAATATTGATGCGGTTTTAACACCCCCTGGCATTGACTAAAATAACCGACTTGGTATCACATTACATCTCTATACTTTTTTGTAGTTTTAGATGTATCGCTTTGCGAGACTGGCATCTTTTTACTACATGTAATGTTTTTGATGGGATTATTTATAATCCTTATATTTATCAAGCCCTATCTTTTTTAGGGTTCCGTACCCAAAGGGTAAAAACAGGACCCTATTACTAAGACTCCGCTGTCTGTCTGTCTGTATGTCTGTCTGTCTGTCTGTCCGTATGTCACTAGGCTGTATCTCATAGCTAGACAGTTGAAATTTTCACAGATGATGTATTTCTGTTGCCGCTATAACAACAAATACTAAAAACAGAATAAAATAAATATTTAGGCGGGGCTCCCATACAACAAACGTGATTTTTTTGCCGTTTTTTGCGTAATGGTACGGAACCCTTCGTGCGCGAGTCCGACTCGCACTTGGCCGGTTTTTTTATGTCACACGATGTAGTTTGCAATTTTTATTACTAATTTACCCTCCTATAAATGAACGTCAAGTTTAAAATTCATTTATAGTTGTTCAAACCAAATTGGCAGTAAATCCATCTTCCTCGTGTTGTCCCGGCATTTTGCCACGGCTCATGGGAGCCTGGGGTCCGCTTGGCAACTAACCCCAAGAATTGGCGTAGGCACTAGTTTTTACGAAAGCGACTGCCATCTGACCTTCCAACCCAGAGGGGAAACTAGGCCTTGTTGGGATTAGTCCGGTTTCCTCAAATTGGCAGTAAATAAGAACAAAAAAATCTATTAGGTTTAAGATAAAGTTAAGTTACATATCAACCGCTAACACAAACGCAAAGGAGCCTCGTCTGCCAAGAAACCACTGCGTGGTTTGGCAGAAGAACATATGTATTTAGTTGTAAGTAAGATTTTGAATAAACTTTTTTTTTTATATACTGATTTAAACTAACACGATTTTCACTCATCATTTAAGAAGATGTTGATACAATTTCCTCGTCAGTCTGCCTGTGCCCACGAACGTAACGTCACGTTCGAAACGTTAGGTCATGAATAAACGTAAGTTTGTACGCGATTAAATCCCGTGTTAGTTTTGAAATGAAAACATCTATATACATCCTTTTTCCTTTTGGGTGCTAGTACTAGTGTAAGACAAAGATAGTATGATTCTCTCTGTCTATGTTTGAAATGAGACAGTCCTTTGACAAACTATATTTCCGTTACTTTTCCGTCATTGGGTCATCGACTTGCATAGGTACATATTTAAAACCAATTTTAACTTAATTGGTCCAGTAGTTCCGCAGAAAATGTCTGTGATAGACGGACAAACAGACATACCGACGGACTGACAGACGCCTATAAGGGTTCCGTTTTTCCTTTAGAAGTACGGAATCTAGAATTTTTTGGCGTAATATGTACCTATGCCATAAATTATGATAAATGATGATGATGACATAGAAACTTGTTTTTGCAAAAGCGAAATGTAGGTTTGAAAGATGCATTCTTTTGTAAAGCTTGGGAAAACTAAAATTTTAATAGAGTTGCTCAAAAAGTGCTACTTTTCGTGGCTGTTTAGCGTGCGGAAAGTTGGTTTTCGCGAACTAGTGCTTTTTACTTTTCCAATTTTTTTAAATTTGTACTTGTTCCAATTCATGACTACTTATTGATGAGTGTTTATATTAGTTTCCTTTAAACGTCGTAATCAACATAAAAACCTACTGTTAATGTAAGAATACGAAAAATATGCATATTTCATGTTTTATTACCTACCTCTTCATCATAATAAGTATTATAACACGTTTATTTTTTAATGTTGAAAAACCGTTCTTAATAAGTTGGCTGAATGGAACGGAACGCCTGTCAAAGAAGAGGCGTATTTTCTTACTGCAAGAATGTTTTAAGTTTCCAAAGGCAACATTCGATATTGTTTTTATAAATAATTATACGATACACAAATAATCGTAAATAACGATATTTAGGTAATAATAGTACAATGTTTTAATATTTACAATTGTTTCTGTCTTATAGAACATGCATTTGAAAAAAAAAACTTTCATTGAAGTGGGTTCAATAATAATAACAAAATCTATTCTAGTCGAATAAAAGCTAGAAAAACACCTCTTCATAATGTCAATGTCAATGATGTCACAGAATTAATAATATAAAAAGTTTCGAATTCCAATCCTTAATACTTGTTGCTTTTCATATTTTTTCGCAACTGTATTAAAAAACGTCGTTCGATACACGTGCGGATATGTCATTCTTCATTCGTCCCGAGTCTTCGGTATCCGATATCTCGGTAATCGTAGAGTAATGACATACTTTCCGCACTAGCATCGAAATGTACTATTCTACCTTTTATTTGGGATGGATTTCTTTTTCACACCAATTGTAAGTTTCTGTTTGGCCCAATGGTTGGCATTAAGTCCGCCATTTGTACTTTTTTGTGTTGTACAATAAAGGTTAAATAAATAAATAAATTTCTCTTTATTACACCTAAATAAATAATTAGCTTAATGTTACGTTCATAAATAAATTATAAGAACCCGAGACGTAACCCGATGAGACGGGTTCTCCCCCACTTATCAAACGGTCAAAGTCTTCCTAATGGCTCTGAGGGAATAAAGTTACACTAATTTGCATATTTTACCTTTTCTCTCTTAAGACACTTGGAAATGGAATATGGATGTTGGTGCATTATATTTGAAGATATCAAGTACGTACAAAAATAAACTGGCAAAAATATACAGGAGAATAGTTATTGTTTGTTAGTGTTGTTTTACAAGGGGGCAAAGTTGTTGTTAATATAAAAAGGCTTCAAAATACGGTGGTTTGAAAAGTGGAGTCTTGAGCATTGCGAAGGTTTCAAGGCACGAAGGTTAAACTAACTTTGCTCCTGAGTGGAACACAAAAATTTTCACTGACTTGAGACGCAGGCGACGCAGTTTACGCAGCGCAGCGGCGAGCAAATTTTGTAAAGTATGGAACGTCGTTGCGCTGCAGCGTGCGTAGCTAAAGGATGTTCTATACTTTACAAAATCTGCTCTGCGCTGCGCTGCGTGAACTGCGTCGCCTGCGTCTCAGCATACGCTTAACCTTACCCGTAATCTTTGAACTTACCTTTATGATTGTGAGAGACTAAGTATTTTTGGGTAGTTGACGTTTCACGAGTCGGACTTGAGCGAGGCGGATTAGGTAGGTATAGTCAAGGGCATAAATATATATACATTCCCAAAGTTTCAAAAATATGTGTACACTCTTACACCTTTAGACATTAAAGACGTGTTCACATATTTTTGATCCATTTGTCTGGATCGATATTTTTGCCTTCGACTGTACTCGAAAAACTTATAATATCAAAGCGGCTGTCATCCATTCCCTGGACATGCTCAAACAACCTTAGCTGGCGCATAATTAGGAGAGGAGTGCCCTGGGTGAGTCCCGAGGCGCGGCGTACATCAGAGGCGCTTTTTGTGACTCAGAATCTACGTCCTCGCGGTCCATCCCGGGCAACGGCTTCGCTTCCTGGCTAGCTGAACTCGCTCCCTCTGAGCCTCCCAGCTATTTTGTATGCATCAATTTTGGTTCGCTTACAATGCGCTCAAATAGACCTTTTAAGGGCTCACTGACGAAAAGTTTAGAACAGGTAAGGAATGGAATTCGAAACTTTTATATTATTAATTCTGTGACATCATTGACATTATGAAGAGGTGTTTTGTAGCTTTTATTCGACTAGAATATATTTTGTTATTATTATTGAACCCACTTCAATGAAAGTTTTTTTTTTTTTCATATGCATGTTCTATAAGACAGAAACAATTGTAAATATTAAAACATTGTACTATTATTACCTAAACATCGTTATTTACGATTATTTGTGTATCGTATATTTATAAAAACAATATCGAATGTTGTCTTTGGAAACTTAAAACATTCTTGCAGTAAGAAAATACGCCTCTTCTATGACAGGCGTTCCGCTCCATTCAGACAACCTATTAAGAACGGTTTTTCAACATTAAAAAATAAACGTGTTATAATACTTTTAATGATGAAGAGGTAAGTAATAAAATATGAAATATGCATATTTTTCGTATTCTTACATTAACAGTAGGTTTTTATGTTGATTACGACGTTTAAAGAAACTAATATTAACACTCATCAATAAGTAGTCATGAATTGGAACAAGTAAAAATTTAAAAAAATTGGAAAAGTAAAAAGCACTAGTTCGCGAAAACCAACTTTTTGAGCAACTGTATTAAAATAGTACATTTCGATGCTAGTGCGGAAAGTATGTTACCACTCCACGTGTACCGAGATATCTTATCTATCTAGAAACTTAAAACATTCTTGCAGTATTAAAATACGCCTCTTCTATGACAGGCGTTCCGCTCCATTCAGACAATCTGTTAAGAACGGTTTTTCAACATTAAAAAATAAACGTGTTATAATACTTATAATAGTTATAATGATGAAGAGGTAAGTAATTAAATATGAAATATGCATATTTTTCGTATTCTTATATTAACAGTAGGTTTTTATGTTGATTACGACGTTTAAAGGAAACTAATATAAACACTCATCAATAAGTAGTCATGAATTGGAACAAGTACAAATTTAAAAAAATTGGAAAAGTAAAAAGCACTAGTTCGCGAAAACCAACTTTCCGCACGCTAAACAACCACGAAAAGTAGCACTTTTTGAGCAACTGTATTAAAAAGATATAACCGCTGACGTGATTGCCGTCCAGGAACATCATATAGACAATGTAAATAATAGACCGCGAGCCAGGCGCAAATTTTGTCAGTCATCGCATTCCGTGTGAAAACTCGTATAGCGGTTAACGGCTATGTATGATGGACCCTCGTGAACGTCAGCTGCCGCTCCGTTGGTGGGTTGAGGAATGGCAGCCACCGAAACGCGTAACACGGTCTTTCCACCGCGATACAACCGGCTGACGATTTGTTTTATTAACAATAGCATCTAAACTGTCATCTGACAAAGTATCAAACGGGAGGCGATGATGCCGATGACTGAAAAGAATTTTCTTTTTTACATGTTCATGTGACCAGCGGACGGTTTTTCTACAGCGATACAATCGGCTGACGATTTTGTTTATTCACAATAGGATCTAAACTATCATCTGACAAAGTATCGAGCGGGAGGCGACGACTAAACTTTTTTTATAGACTTTATTTGCTGCCATTCTTAAACCCACCAACGGAGCGTCAGCTCACGTTCACGAGGGTTCATCATTCATAGCCGTTAACCACTATACGAGTTTTCGCCCGGGAGGCGATTGGTCATGGAAATCTCTTCCTGGCCCGCGGTTTATAAGTTTTACACCCGCGGTATAATCGCGGGCTTTGATATGATAGCCTATATTCTGTCACCCGCAGTATACGCTAGATCATCCCTCTCAAACGTGCAGCCTTTAGAAACATATTCCTTAAGTAACTTTGAATCTATAACTCTTAGTTTCAAACATTACAATGACTTCCAAAATTATACAAGCCTCCGAACATCGCGGCAACGTCTAAATTTTACAAATCAATACCCCTGTAAAGTTCATCTCCCATAAATTCTAGACATTCTTGTGGACAGAATATAAATTCGCAGCTTTCAAATATACAACTAACAAACTAATTAAGGACTTAGAACAACAACAATTCAATGATACTACTGAACAAGATATGACAACTGAACAGGGGTTTCACCAAACGTCGGAAGTTTGTCTTTGTTAGAAAGCTGTTAATACATTTTTAGGTAAGATTTTAGTTGAGATATTGCTGCCGACTGTAGCTGCAAAAAATGACAATTAAGTTACCGAGGATTCCGAGGATCAGCTGTAGTGGCCTGAATAGTGTGCTGCAATGCTGTAGGAAATGCCAATTTAAACGTCAGTTCTAGATAATTGTCTATTCCTGCAGCAACTCTTGGCTGCATTGCTATCGCAATTTAGAATCTTTTTGCAGGTAAAAGTAAACTTACTTATACATAAAAACCGATATGGAGGAGAGGGAGTCTTGGAGAATAGGTACAAATATATCTATAAAAAATACTACTTAAATTTATTGTTTGCTGATAAGGTACATATTAAACTAGCGCATTTCAACCATTCTAAATTTGGTGGACTTATTTATTTCCGTAACTCAATGTCCCTTATATCCTTCCTATTTATGGATATGTATATAAATTAAATTCAGTATACAAAACCGGCGGCCAAGTGCGTATCGGACTACAAAAGTACGCGAGTAATAAGGACGTATCTTTGCGTGCCTTTTTAATAAGAAATAATATTTTTGAAAAAACTCTTTGCTGGCACAATCAATCATGTTAAAAATAATTTTTAAGAAAAAAAAACCGACTTCAATGGGGGATGCCGCTGAAAGTTCACTTATTGTTGAATGTGCACTCTTAGATTCCAGACAATGAAATGAAAAAGACAGCATCTTGTCCTAATTATGTAGAAAAGGAGGTAAAACCACCCGTTATTTTTCTAGTAGCATTTCGTTTTTATAAGGGTCGCAGTTCTAACCTAACCTAACCTACTTTTCTGATAGCATTTCGTTTCTGTAAGGTTCACAGCTCTAACCTAACCTAACCTACTTTTCTGATAGCAGTTCTGATCTGTGAGAATCGTAGTTCAAAACCCACCCACCCACCTAACCCACTTTTCTAGTAGCATTTCCGGGTCCGGGTCTGGGTCCGGATACGAGTCCGGGTCCGTGTCCGGCTCTCCGGGTCCAAGTTTGGGTCAGAGTTCGGTCCGGGTCCGGGTCCGGGTCCAAGTTTGGGTCTGGGTCCATAAGGAATAGCACAAATCGCCAAACGTGAACTATGTGTCATTGAAGAGTACCGTTCTGATCATTATCAGCAGTTCTACTTCATGAAATGTCACTTTTTTTAATGGAAATGCTGGATTTGTTGATAAAAATACAAAAGTCACTATATGTATGTCTTTTACAATTGAGGAGTTCTCTCGATTCCTCATGGATCCCATCATCAGAACTCGAGCTTGACAAAAATGTTTCTTGAAAACCTAACTTGCTTAACAAACATAACGAAGAGGACAAATCGCCAAACGTGAACTATGCGTCATTGAAGAGTTCCGTTCTGATCATCATCAGCAGTTCCACTTCATTAAATGACACTTTTTTAATTGTAAGTGCTTGATTTGTTGACGAAAATACTAAAATCACTATATGTATGCCTTTAATATTTGAGGAGTTCATTCGATTCCTCATGGATTCCATCATCAGAACTGCTTTTTGACAAAAACGGGACCAATCTGTATATACATATAATTACAATGAAAAAAAGAATTTTCAAAATCGGTCCAGAAATGACGGTTATGGAGTAACAAACATTAAAAAAAAAAAACCTTCCAACCGAATTGAGAACCTCCTCCTTTGAAATCTTGAAGTCGGTTAAAAATTGAAATTTTAGTCTATTTTACGACCAAGCGATAAATGTATCAGATGACGAAGCTAAAAATTCAATACAAACTAACCTAAGGGGATGAAAGGGTGTTAAACGTTGTTTTTCAAATTAGAGACTAAAGACTTGAGGAAGGTTAGCGTTAGAATAGATATGATAGAAATGTTTTAATTTTTTTGTACGCCTGGTTCAAAGGTTTAAGGGTCGACATTTTTTAGGGTTCCGTACCCAAAGGGTAAAAACGGGACCCTATTACTAAGACTCCGCTGTCCGTTTGTCTGTCTGCCTGTCTGTCCGTCTGTCCGTCTGTCCGTCCGTCCGTCCGTCCGTCTGTCCGTCTGTCTGTCACCAGGCTGTATCTCATGAACCGTGATAGCTAGACAGTTGAAATTTTCACAGATGATGTATTTCTGTTGCCGCTATAACAACAAATAATAAAAGCAGAATAAAATAAATATTTAAGTGGGGCTGCCATACAACAAACATGATTTTTTGCCATTTTTTGCGTAATGGTACGGAACCCTTAGTGCGTAAGTCCGACTCGCACTTGTTTTTAATACAATGCTTAATTATTCAAATATTTATGCATACTTAGGATCTAATGTGTTTAATATTAAAGTAGGTCAATTTAGTAGTTTTTATACATATAAGTCGAATTGAATCAGATAATAATTATCTGATTCCGAGTCGTAGGTGAATGTAAAATTCCTATTATGACATGTCATATTGACAGAGAGAGAGAGTCTGATGTTTCCGTATTTAAGGTTAATAAGGTCTATATACTGTCCTTAAAGTTTTGTATGAAATTACAAGCAAATATCAGGCTTCGTGAATTAAGTACATTATTGTATTTAACCTTAGCCTGCTATTTTAAAGACTTTAAACTGTAAATACTAGAAAATCGAGTAGATTTTTATTAATGCTGTAATTATGTAATGCGGCAAGCTAAAGACAGCCCAAAAAATTTAGGGCGATAGAATAAAAGTTTCACTTTAATATACCTATGTAACACATAATTCAACAGACTAATTAATTAAAGGGAAGAAAAAATAAATATAAATGGGGTTATAATAACTTTTTTCTACTCCAGCACTCATATTTGTCAATTAAATAACTGCCACTGATATCTAAATCAACTTAGTTAGGCGTAGTGGTGATGGTGGTAGGATAGTCATCTTATGAATATTCATACAATATAGTACAACTATTGTATTTGTAATTGTTAGTGCTATTAACTTCCAGGCATAGATCTACAAACCAAATTGATTTAAGTACTCTTGTATATTTATCATTTTATGTGTTTTCCGCTGTTATAGAAAATTATTGTGTGCAACGGTACATAATTAGGTCTTAAAATTCATTACTAAACTCGACTTCGTCTCGTTTTGTACCCCGGCACTTGAATTTTAACAACCCTTATTACTTATTTACCTGTTAATCTACATAGACCATAAGACCATAGTATATCTGTTGCCCTTTGCTCGGTATCAAATTGTAACCTTAGCAGATATAGATATTAGATATACATAACTAGTAGTTATGTAGTTATTAACTACATAATGAAACACTTTAAGATGTAACATTATAGGTATTCTGTAAAAGTTGGCTAAATTAAAAATCGTTTTCCGCCACTTGAAGTAAGTAGGTAAGCACCATACCGAAAGTCTCAACGATACCAAATAACATTAGTGTCGAGGAAGTAAACAAACTTTGCGAAGTTAAAAGTTTCGACGCGGGTTTACGGTAGGTAAGAGTTGCCAGCTTTTAAGCCACGTTAATTTAGAATAATTGACGAAGGTACCTTCAATCCTATCAGTAAAAGGTTCTTCACTCTAGTGGAAAATGATAGGGCCCATAGATACGCTATTATGGTATTTAAAAGTTTTATTTTGTTTATTTGATATTTGTTCATTTGCAGCGCAATAATCTAACGGTAACGGTTAGTAAACAGGACAAGGTTCTATATACAAAAACGAGAATTTATTGCAAACATTATCAACTCAATAATGTATGTTGTTACTAACTCAGAATGTTGTGCTTTTCGCTACTACAGTTTTAATGCTTTTCAAGCACTATAAAAAGGAAAAACAGAAATATCAAATATGTTCCTGGGCGTGTCGGAGGTCACTTTTGCTGCATGCATCCAGAGAGGTGGACTAGCGTAGCCAACAAGGCAAGATGTTGCAACAAGGCGGCTTAAATAACTTTCTTAACAATGCCACAAGAACCAAAAATAGGGTGCTATGGAGATGAAGCAAGAGGAGATCTGATAGATAGATCTCCGCTGTATCTTTAAATTTCTTTAATACATGTCGTTCGCTGCCGCACTTCTGCCGCGATTATGATATTGCCAGTGACGGCGCAATACAAAAATTTAGGGACAGTAGACACCTTATTAACCTTAAATACGGAAAAAATACGTTAAACTCTCTTATCTGTCAAATACTACAGTGAATGGCAAATAGTCAAATCATAATATTAAGTTTACAGTCACATACGACTTTTGGTTTTCAAATGTCTCAAATTTCCCAACGGTTAGCTACTCGCAAGCATGTAGACATCTCGAAAACCCCAGTGTAACGTGACCTTGAGATCCTTAACAACCAATGCGTAATCGGAGAGCTTTCTTATACCGGTTTCTTTAGTCCTTGACTCGCGTATGATAAGTAAGCGATATTAATAATTAATTACAGCGCCAATCCGTGATGAGTAGCTGAATTATATTGGCGTTGGGGGAGCTTTTGTAAGATAATTAAAGAGGATATTTATTAAGTTAAGATTAAAAACGCGATTTTAATAGCCTAAATCGAATAATTTTTCGAAAATGTTCAATTAAATGCCTACAATCCGAAAAAAGTTTCACTTACATCGTGGTTTCATAAAACCACCCAATTACTTTTTTTAGGGTACCTTCCGTACAAAATGTGTTTATTTGAAAAAAAAAAAATTCGCTTAAACCAAATGTTGTGAGGTATCCTTGGATAGGTAGGTATTTTAAAATAAATAAGGGTCGCAAAAACCATTTTTTGATTAAGTAAATATTTTCTAAAATAATCGCTCCGAAAGAAAAAGAAATATGCGTGTCCACCCTAACTTTTGAATTGTGTCCAAAAATATAATAAAAATCGTAAAACAAAAGCTAAAAAAATACTTTCAATGAAAACTATAGCGAACATGATCAATCTAGCTGTTTTTGAGTTATTGCAATAAAAAGTTATCTTCTTAATAAAAAGACGTACTAAACGCGGTGCGAAGGTAATTCCTTAGGCCGGCCACAAACATACGGAACTTTCATTTGGTTTCCGTGCGGAATGACCGGTGCAAGCGAGACAGCACTATGAAAGTGTATACGACGTCCCGTTCACACCTGTGACCGAATGAAAATTCCGTATGTTTTGGCTTGTAATGTATATGAAACTTACTAAAAGCCCCCGTTTAGCCTATTTTGACAGAATGGTAACTACGGAACCGGTAAACCCTGCACTGAGCATGGCCCGACATGCTCTTGGTCGATTATTATTTGTATCGTTAAGGTACCTACAGAACTCTCAATTAAGCGTCGTGGTCTGACATAAACTAGCCCGGTTTTTACTACACCATAAATCCATAACGCTCAAAAACCCTAGTAGGTAAAGGAATTTAATTTTTGCGTCTCAACCGTTGATTGATGTGACAATACTTCGCTTCCCCTTAATCTTCCTTTTAGCTTTCCTTTTAACTTTTGAGTTTGAGTTTAACATTAATTCTGCTTCTTTTGTTACATAATTTTGTTCTTTAGAATCAATTCACTGTGAACTTTTGAATATACCGAGTAAAAAAATCTAAATGAATTTATTTATAATACTAGCTGTGCCCGCGGCTTCGCCTGCGTGGAATTCGGTCTGTGTCAGTAAGCGGCTAATTCACCCCTAATTTATCTCCCTGTCCCCGGGAGACGGAACTTAAAGTAAAGTTGACAAATGGATACGCTAGAGGACTAGTCCAGATAAAATATTTTACAATTAGGTACCTACCACCAAAGATAGATATAACTCCGTAATAGATGGATACAGTCTAAGGAAAAAACGTGCCTCGAAAATCACGAAAATTTGATTCTCGATCAGATGTCGCTACTACCTTTTGCCTACTCTCGTATAGAGGGCGTTAACGGTTTCGTTTGTTATTATTTAACAATTTTAACGCATATCAGTGAAAGAACATGGGTCAAAAAAATAAAAATAATTAATGCAAATAAAAAAGATCGTTTATCCATATTTAAATACATTTTATCGTATTTTAATAAATCTTCATTTTTAGTTTTAAAGTGTGTCGATAGATGGCAGTGTGGTTACAAAATTTACTATGACAGTACCGCTCTATAATATTACATCCTCTTTGCTACCACTAAATAAAATTACACTCCAAAAGGTTTTTGTTGCCCTTATTCAAATTTTTGACGTGATTTAAACGGCATAGAGTAGTAGGTGTATATCGAACGATACAGTACCATTTTTGTATTTTTACGTCCTTGACTGTACCTATCCAAATCGGGTACACTACATATTTCCGAAAAAATATTATTCCGAATTTTAGAATGTCGAATTTTATCATTCCGATTTTTAAATGCTCGACCCATCAAAATTCCGACTGTCATAATTACGAATGATGGAAATCACGAAGATTTATATTTCCGAAAACCCAAAAAGCCGAATTTTGTAAATTCCGAACTACATAATTTCGACTATAACAATTCCGATGGTGGCAAACACCGAATTTAACATTTACGATTTTCAAAATCACGAATTCGGAATTGCCCTTATCCGATTCCTATTTTAAATATCCCAATTTTTAAATTTCCACTTTTTTGGCAACAGTTCGTTTTCTTGGGGGTCGCAGTTCTAACCTAACCTAACCCACTTTTCTGGCAACAGTTCGTTTTCTTGGGGGTCGCAATTCTAACCTAACCTAACCCACTTCTAGCAACAGTTTGTTTTCTTGGGGGTCGCAGTTCTAACCTTTTTTTTTTTTTTTTTTTGATGACCCAGGGGGAATCCTTTATGGATCCCACTGGCCCGGGAGAAGCCTAGTGGGTATGTCCGACTCCCACGGACTAAACCCCCTGGGGTGTTCCGCCGCGTGCTTTGTAGACGGGGTTTCGGGAACTCGGTTGTAGACCTCCGATACCCCGTCGGCGTTGTTCTTGCGAACCCATTCTTTACGGCCGCTATAGCAGCTTCTTCGTTGAAGGCTCCTCGGAACACTCGAGGGCCTTCCAGCTCGAACCTGTTCATGCGGGTGATGGAACTCCCGACCCATCACCCGCTGGGTCCCGTTAAGGCGGCATTATCCTTGATGCGAAGGCTCTTCGCCGTCTACCTGGTCTCCTTCGGCGCTGAGGGAGCGAGTTCGCGTCGTCCTCGCGCGATCGCTCTGCCGCTTCCTTTTGCGTTAGAACAGTGACGCTAAAGGAAGCCACTGCCGCCCATGCCTCCTCACTGCTGATCATACGGCGTATTAGCGCCGGCAGTGAGAGGTCTCCTCCCACAGCCGCGGACAACGCAGCGCGAGGCTCTGCCCATGCAGGGCATACCTCGCGCGTGTGCTGAGCCGTGTCCACGGCTTCTCCATCACAGTGGTGGCACGCTGTCGTCGGCTCTCTTCCCACCCTCTCACACAGGTACCAGCCGAAGCAGCCGTGCCCCGTTAGGAGCTGTGTGAGGTGGAAGGAGGGTGCACCGTGCTTGCGTTCGACCCATTCTTTCAGAACGGGTCGAACAGCGGCCACCAGGTCCCGGCTAGCTCCCGGGATCTCCAGACGCTCCGACCATTTTTCATATAGCACTTCTCGTGCTTCTTCCCGCCACTTGCGAACTTTCGCAGTTCTAACCTAACCTAACCCACTAACCTAACCTAACCCACTTCTAGCAACAGTTCCGGTTCGCAGTTCTGTCTAATTTATTTATGCCGAATTTTTATGCCAAAAATATTTTATGCCGAATGCCATGACGCGGCACGACAGGTACCCGTAATAATTACTAAAACGTGAGTCTTCATTTGAATATCACGGACTTCATTTTTCCAATCTTAAAAAACCGAATTTCTGAATACCGAATTATTTTATTTCCGATCGGACAATGATTTTTCGGAATTTAGGAATTCGGAAAAAAAATATTTTCGGAAAAGTGTAAAATCGGAACTTTAAGCTTTCTGTCAAGTGACAATCGGATTTAAAGTTTTCGGAAATAGCACATTCGTGATTTTATTCCATCGTGTTTTTAAAAATCGTAATTTTGATATTTCGGACTTATAAATAATCGGGATTATGAAAGTCGTGGTTATAAAAATCGAAAAAACGTATTTCGGAATATTTGGGTGTTCCCATCAAAATCATGTCATCCAAATCGGTCCTCCAGTGAAATCAGTCTAAGCATGACGCCGGCGGCGGGCAGTGTCTGCCCCTTTTTTTGTTGTTTTCGGAGTGGGAAATGCAACTGCGTAGCGTCTGCCCCTACGACTTGTTGATAGTCATAGCGAAGCAGGCGCTCACGGGGACCTGTAGGCGCTTAAAGCGGAACGGGAAGTTGCTCGGAATGGAGGGGGATACGCAGGATGTACACGGCTTCTCCGGCGCCACACTCCGTCAGGATCTGCGCCTATATATGTATTGCGTACGATGTATTTGGGATCACAATCGAGACTCGCGCTGGCTTGCCGTTTCAGCCGAAAGCGAAGCGACCTGCCTGGCTAGCGCCACTGAGTCTCTCACCGTGGTTTTTCTTAGACTCCTGAGACCGTGCCCCTTGTGGCCGCAATGCATTGCGAGACTTTCGCGAAAGATTCGATTTTTTTCGGGAAGGCATGGTAACGCGTATAAGTCCCAAATCGTTTGACATTTACTGAAAAATTCGTGACCATTATTAAGAGGAAAGGGCACGGCCGCTTCTCCATGCAAACGCAGTCTCCATTTTTTGGATAAAAACTACCCTATGTTCTTCCACGGGACTCAAACTATCTCTATACCAAATTTTATCTAAATCGGTTTAGCGGTTTAAGCGTAAAGAGAAATTAAAAAAAGTTTTTTTCATTTTTTTTGTGTTTTCACTCGGGAATGGTGTCATTTTGATATCATAAATGAATTCGGCATACCCGATTTATACAAAAACGATACCTAACTTGGCCTAGTAGCTAAAATAATATAGTTATCAAGATAAAGTTTTTAACCCCTTTTTCCATGGGGGATGAATTTTTAAAAACGCTGAAAAAAAATTTCTTGCTTTTTAATATAATTAACGTTTTGCAGTTTTAAGTTCCTGACTTAAAATAAAATTTGCACCCCAAGACAAACTTTCATCCCCTTTTCAACCCCCTGAGGGGTTAAATTTCCAAAAACGTCAAAATTAGTTTTTTTGTAATCGTCTATCATACATTTCTAAGAAGTTTCAAAGCATTTGTAATGGATTCAAACTTTCAACCCCCTTTTAACCCTGTTAGGTGACGAATTCTTGAAAACGCTAAAATTACTTTTCCTGTATTATAATAATATGCCCATTATACAAAGTTTCAAGTAACGCACTCAAAAAAAAAATTGAACTCCATACAAACTTTCAACCTCTATTTCACCTCCTTATGGGATGAATTTTCAAAAACGCTGAAATTAGTTTTCTTGTATTTCAATAATATATCTTCTTACGAAGTTTCAAATTGCTAGCTTAAAATAAATCTTGAACTCCATACAAACTTTCATCCCCCTTTTTAACCCCCTTAGGGGTAAAATTTCTCAAATTTTTATAGCCTATAACCTGGCCGTGGATTTTTTCGACAGATTAGTAAAGTTTGCATCAAAATCCGTTCAGCCGTTTTCATTTGTAGCGCGGTCAAATAAACAGACAAACAGATAAACAGACAAACAGATAAACAGACAAAAATTCTAAAAACTGTTGGAATGTGTTCTGTTATCGATTCTAAGTATCCCCAGCCAATTTTTTTTCGAATATCTTCCATGTACAGACTTTCGACCCTCTTCCGCTTTATTATAAGTATAGATAACACAAGATAAATAATTGTCGGTAGGTATCTGCCATTGCAACTGAATGAATATGTATTTATATAGATTACTATATAAAATACGATGTGATTTTATTTTTGCTGTAGGTACATTTTGGCAGGTAAGGTTTTTTGATTTACTGTGAAATTAGAATCTGGCCTTAGTAAATTAATATCGTACAAATAAAATCGTATAGGTAGACTTAAAAAATCCTACTAATATTATAAAAGCAAAAGTAACTCTGTATGTCTGTTTCCTCTTCACGCTTAAACCGCTCAACGGAATTAGACGAAATTTGGTACGGAGATAGTTCAAGCCTGGAGAAATCATCAACAGAAGAATCATCCTCATCATTCTACGCAGACCAATTCGCGGGTAAAAGCTAGTTCACTATAGTTGAGTATATATTTCTAGAAATGTTTTATGCCTATAAGTTTTCTCAATTTCTCATGGATCCCATCATCAGAACTAGATTTTGACAAAATATGGGACTAATCTATAAATATATAAATACTTTCAAACAAAAAAAATCCAGTCAGTTGAGAAATGACGGTTGGATGATATGGAATATGAATGTATAATATTGGGTAATGAACTATTTTTTGGTGATTAAAAAAAGGCCCAGACGTTTAGTAGATAAGGAGTTGGGGAGGAGGTGGGGGGGCATGTTCAACTTTCACCTATTTTTTTTTTAATTAATTCAATATTATCTATTTTGAAATTGCAAATACATGTAATAGGTAATATAATAATTATGTAGCTACCTATAATCCTCACATTAGAAGCCATTGTAAAATGTGTCACCCAAAAATACACGCTAAAATTGGCAGTTAGGTGTAAATTTATTTATTTAGGTTACTTGTCCGTCTCTGGGTCACCGACTTACTACATAATTAAGAGTACCAAATTTGATCCTATAATACCCTATCTTCCGTTTTTTTTTGTAGCGTGGAACTCTAAAAATAGTGTACATACATTTTTAATTGATAAATGAAATATTTTCGAAGACATGTGATTTACTCATTTCACGTAAAAGTTATGAAATTGGTATTTTTAACTCACTTATAGCAGTTTTCACCTATGTAGATGTTAGCGGTAAATTACAAAAGTTAATTTTGATTTTACTGTGTGTACAAAACGTAACATAATCATACCATAATTCATAACATAATTTATTCTTTTTGTATATGCAGCAAATTTCATCTTCTATTAAAATAGTCTAGGCTCTACCATGCTAAAACATGTTTAAGACATACCAAACACCTACAAAAACCTGCACAACAGCAAAGTCTATTCCAAACAAACTTATCACTATTATAAACGTCACTCTTCAAATAACGCACATTTAAAACTGAATTTAAGATTATGACATGATGTTCGGTTTAATGGACCCCTTTTGGCCAATTAAGTACTAATTGCGTTGACCTTAGCTAACCCGGCTGATCTAATTCTGGTAGCATGACGCACTGGCTTACGGCTTATGATTTCTTTACGTAAGAAGGACTTAAGTTTCAAAAGTTAGCTTTAAAGATCAGTCTTTTTACGGCAGAACATTATCGAAAAGTGTGAATAAACTGGCATTATCTACGAGATGCGATTTGAGTGCGACAGATGCAGCTGATAAACTTACGTTGGTATAGATGGAACGAAGAAGTGTATAAGAAAAAATTAAAATTTACATAGAAAGTGTACAGAGATATACACCTCCCTACGGACAGCCTCTTGCCGGGGTCTTGAGCAATCTCAGCTTAAGGCTAATAGTAGTAGATGCGACGACGAGCGAAGCGATTCCTCTTTATTCTTTAAAAACTGTTGAGTACATAGCATTTCATCCTCAAGATAGGCAAAGTAATTTCATGCAAATTCAGAGTGGTTTCTTCATATTGGCGAAGTGAATTTGAATGATAGGTACATATTTAATAGCGTTCATTTTGATTTGTTTTGTTATGTTTTCCTAGGTTTGGTGTGGTTAAAAAAACGGTGTTTTTTTAGCTAGGTGTTGATCTTATAGCGACCATAGCAAATGTTTTTTTTGTTGACGAGCAGAGGTAATACACGGACCACAAAATGTTTAAGCAGGTACCTATCATTATGCACCATTCAACTTCTTTACTAAGAATGTATCAACACTAAGAACGTTGATTTTTTTTATTAAGGTTTAATGTTGTGTCTTGTACGAAGATAATACAATTTTATTCTAGTAACTGCCGGCTGGATATTACGTAGTATAATGTATTTAATTTTGCATTTTTGGCATTAACCAGTACTGAAAGGTTCTTAAATAAGTGTACGAACTAGATAAGAAAATTCGTTTTATTCGTCAGTTATCTGCGTGAATTTTATGAATAAAATGTGGCAGCTCTAGCTGCTGACAGATTTAAACTAGATTTTCAACGAGACATTGACTAATTAATTTAGGTCGTACTTCAAAACTGGAATTATGAGTTGCATGTTAAAAAGCAGTTTCTTGATTCTGATAAGGTAATGCTACGTTACGTTGAAGTTGAACTTGCTTTCAACTGATTTTAGAGGGATTGTATATACAGTGGAACCTCGTTATAACTCGAACCTCGATAAGGCAAAATCCTCGTAAACACGAAATAAAATGCTATTCCGTTGTTACCTTCAAAGCCCATAACCTACTTATAACCTCGTTATAACTCGAAATGTGACGTTTTCAATCAAAAGGTACCACATTGTCGCTTAACATAAGTACCAAAATTGCTTGTATCTTTATACGAAAAACCTGTCAGAGCGTCCTTGAAAACGACACAGACATTTAACTTCATTAAGACGAAGTAAACTTCGATTACCTTCACGGCTGTAAAATTTTTACTAAAAAAAAATGTTATATTTGACCACTATAACTTGTCGTGCTTTGAGCTTACCGTGGGACTTACGGCCCGATTCGAACTTTAAGATACGTCTAGATACGTTATGGATTAGATGTCAGTGTCAAAAGTGACGTTTTTGTTTGAAGAAACGTTACTTTTGACACTGACAAAATTATCTGATCCATATCGTATCTAGACGTAATTTTTGACGTATCTTAAAGTTCTAATCGGCCGTTAGTAATTTTTTGTAATAATTTTCCTATAATATATATTTATCTATTTATTTATTTCACTCGAAGGGCCATACTACTTTTTGTTAAACATGTTTTTGAGACTTTTTCGTAAAATGCATATTTTAAAATATGTACTTGGCCATTAGTTTCATTTTCTGTTTTTTGATGGAGAAACAGACTTAATTAGGCTATCAATCCCGATAGCTCTGTTCAATAAATGAGTCGCTTAACTTTAAACTCAGGTAAATCCATCTGTCAGATTATGTGATTTTGGTATTAATAATTAAAGGTAATAGGGTAGATATTTGCTGAGAGGGTCGAATGGATTTAACCGAGTTTGAAGTTAAGCAACACAAATAACTACTAAAGGGTTTTTCACAAAGGGCGTGTAGATGTTTAAATGGAATAAAACAAGCTGTGTGTGAAGACTGTGAGGCATTAACAAATTCTTTTTTAGGGTTCCGTACCCAAAGGGTAAAAACGGGACCCTATTACTAAGACTCCGCTGTCCGTCTGTCTGTCCGTCTGTCTGTCTGTCTGTCACCAGGCTGTATCTCGTGATCTGTGATAGCTAGACAGCTGAAATTTTCACAGATGATGTATTTCGGTTGCCGCTATAACAACAAATACTAAAAACAGAATAAAATAGAGATTTAAGCGGGGCTCCCATACAACAAACGTGATTTTTGACCGAAGTTAAGCAACGTAGGGCGGGGTCAGTACTTGGATGGGTGACCGTTTTTATAGTTAATGGTACGGAACCCTTCGTGTGTGAGTCCGACTCACACTTAGCCGGTTTTTTTATTTTAAAGGCCCATAATATAGGTATGTGCCATTAAGTGTGGAATATGACATCGTTCAAATGCCCGCCTCGGCTTTTTACAGTGTCACGGATCCGAGTGGTACAATTTTCAATGACTCTTCTGCATAGATCCGAAGTTATTTTTTTATTATTATGAAAAAAGAAACAAACGGTCATTTACAAAGTGCGTGGTAATTATACATTGCATTTTAAAGTTAGACCTACCGTTTCCTTAATTAAATAAAGGAGCTACATTTTATAAATTTGTAAACAATGTTTAAACAACAACAATGGTTATTTAATAACAAACCTCTGTAACTCGAAGAAAATAATAAGACAGTAGCTTACGAGATTATATAAATAGGTATACCTCTCTAACCCTTACAGGACACTGATACGATCGTGCGTTGGACTTTGAAAAATTCTAGCTTTGACAGTATTCAAGTTTGCCGCTTCAGAACGGTATCTGTTGATCGTGGCGGGGCACTTAAAACAAGCTGTTCAGGTGTAATTAGTAGACACCTCAATCGGTTTCATTATCCAACAATATGCACAGCGGCACATTAAGGAAGAGACAAGTAATGATTTTTCAGTAGGGTTTTAAAGCTTTCAAGAGTTTTTGCACAAATTTAAATTGACTTAGATACTTAGTTCTATTACAATGGATAAATAACATCCACCGTCTTCTACGCCAATTTTTAATTACTTTATTATTGTGCACATTAAGAAAATGTTGGTACGTGGCGTATATATAAACTGCTGCGGTGGCTAATGCTTCCACGACCATCTTGAAAAATCAATGTCGCCACAAATGAATGAATGAATGTCGCCATCGTGTAGTTACGTTCAACCATCGCATGCCCATCTCGCTGGCCCAATGCTTGGCCATCATGTAGAGAAGCCATTATACAACAAGACAAACAAAATAACAATAATGTTCCACACAAATAAAAATCATAAAACTTTCTTCAAAATTATAAAGCTAAAGGCAATCCAATCCTAAATAATGGCTCCTGATTATACTAACACCCCCATAAAACTGGAAGCAGTTTAAAAAATATTGCGTGTGTCGATAGAACGAGGTGGGAAAAAATTAAAATGCACCCTCGGCTTAAGACGATGGTTCTCGAAATCTCGAACCTCCGTTACCTTGGAAAAGTTAAGGGCTAAAACTTCCGCATAAAGAGAGATTTTTAAATATTTTAAGGTGAGCCAGCATGTTGTTTGATAACGATGTAGAAAAATCTGTTGTTCTCACTGAAATGGTAAACAATTTTAGGTTTAGGATAGCTTTTTGCAACAGTGAGAATTTTTGCTCTTCGCTTACACGAACGTCTACTTTTACATGAAACTTAGAACGTATTGAAGGTTGCATGTGTGTACTCGTATTTATGCTGGCACATCAGTATTAGTCCTATTACGACACGAGTATATGACACTAGGTTAAATTAGGATAGTAACGGTTTTTTTTTGTATTTTTAGGGTTCCGTACCTCAAGAGGAAAAAACGGAACCCTTATAGGATCCTCGTGCGTCTGTCTGTCTGTCTGTCTGTCTGTCTATCAGTCCGTCTGTCACAGCCTATTTACTCCGAAACTACTGGACCAATTAAGTTGAAATTTGGTACACATATGTAAGTGTGTGACCCAAAGATGGACATGTAACGTAAACAAATTAATTTTACCCACGGGGGCCACTTTTGGGGGGTAAATAAGAAAATTAAAAAATAAAGTTTGTCAAACTATATCGTCTTACATATCAAATGAAAGAGCTCATTGTGAGAATCTCAAATATATATTTTTTATAAATTCAAGATAAATAGTTTAGAAGTTATTCAAGAAAATAGGCAAAAAATGACCATTCCCCCCTTTATCTCCGAAACTACTGGGTCAAAAATTTTGAAAAAAATACACAAAATAGATCTTTACCTATTACCTATAGATCACCGGAAAACCTATTAGAAATGTGCAGTCAAGCGTGAGTCGGCCTTAATTACTTAGTTTTTGATCCGACCCATACGGGTTTTTTAAAGACATTTCACATAAAAAATACATTGTTTAAATTGTGTAATGTACGAAACCCTTGGAACGCGAGTCCGACTCTCACTTGGCCGGTTTTTGTACTGCTGCTCTCTGTTGTCACTTGAAATAGGGGTATATTTTTCACCAAGTAAACTAGTGTTTTAACTAGTAGACTCTATTAGTAACTCTGCTAAATACCCAAGTTCCTTTGATAAGAGTTAGATATTTGATATATGTTACATGTTTATTAGTGTTTTGTTTAGGTAATTGAAAACTAGAATATAAAAATAATTTTTAGCAAACTTTTTTCCCTAACTATACGCATAAGTACGCACATAATCATATAATTTTATTTACAGTTTTTCTCTTAATACGTAGATTTTCTGCATTTTAAACCTTGATTTTTAGGTAGTATGGATTCGTTAGTCTGAGCAAAATTAAAAATAATGACCAATTCAATATTATTATTGAAAAATTCGTTGAGAAAATTTTGCTTAGCGCTTGTTTGTGTGAGTGACCTACTATCCATGTCAAACAAGATAGCGAAGTTAAGTTTGATAATAACTAACATGTCACTTTAACACAGGTGACCTAACTAAGTAGTGCCTAATTTGCTCGATAGGTGTTAATAACGTAGGGGAATCTAATTCAAAAAATATAGTGTACTGGTTAAGCTTACAAACCGTTTCCGGTAACATTTGACCCCTAAATTCCCCTGCATATAACTACCAAAACAGGGGTCAGGGGTCAGGTCACAGAATAACTATTATACGTCAGGTATATAAGATTTCAAGGAATCTTCATTAATATATTACCAGTTCAAAAAGTAAGGAAAGGTAGTAGGTAATAATCGTATTATGACATTTAAAAGTTTCGCGTTTTGAACACATATTAAATCAATTCAAAATCAATTCGCGTTAGACCCAATTGTAAATGTGATTTAATAATCGTATTAAAACCTCTGCGTACTTTTTGACTAAGAATTTATGGATTTGAAATTAAATTCAAATTAAGTTTATTGTCATTGTGATATTAGAATGTGTTTCACGTAGGTACACGATGATGTTCTGGAGTTTTGGGAGGTTTTTGCGGAGCCATTAAACATTAAATTAGACATTAAATGTAAGTAGGTCCTAAACTTCACACGATGAAATAAATAAATCTAGTCATGAAGCATAGTTCTTATCATTATGACATATATCTATATGGCACAATTGATTCAAGGTTAGTAAATGGATAAAGGCTAGTGAAAATGGTTTTAAAGGCTCCTACATACCATAACGAGATTACATTTTGCAGTGCATGTGTACTATCCCTTTAGTAAGAGTAGCATCGATTAATGTGTGCTGCGCAACCGTCCACGATGCCCGAGGGACTCTGAACTTGTCAACTAATTTGCATACATCACCCCACCAGGGATTTGACCGTCTCATTTTGCGGATTCTAATGGACGCAGCTTTTATACTTATTAAAATGAATGTATGTTTTTAAATTTGTGTCAACTTTTATTTCTGTACAACTGCTCCGCAAAATGTACAAATTAGAAACAAAATATTTTTATATTTAATCAATGTACTTCATTTCCGTTTACTCTTGTCTTATTAGCATGAAATCTATTTAGAAATAATATAGTGTTGACAAAAAAATCTACAAAACAATGATTCGTAAAACATACATAGATTAGGTACTTATTAGGTAAGCGTTTGGTTGGACTTAACCGTGTTTTACTAGGAAGACATAACCCAATGTAGTAGTCATTAACAGGCGTTGCCCTCTGTCGAAAATAGTCAGCCAATGGTCATACAAAATGTATGGACTGACGTTTATCTGACATGGCATCTATCCCCGCAAAAATTGGCAGACTTTCTGTATAGCAAATTATAGATGTGGCGTCTCCGTTGGTTACCTATATCCTCCTAGGTGTTTTATTAATAACGGTCGTAGTCCTACTGATTCCCCAACTTTTGGTATTTTTAATGAATAATGATTTATTGGTAAATAGTACATTTACACGTCATAAGCTTTGTCACAGTATAGTTTTATTTTACTTATCTCTTGATTCATCACCTAAACGGCATATGGTGGCCACTTTTTTTCCGTTTAAGTGATGAAGTTACAATCCCCCTAATGACTGGACCACTGGAGTGACGATGCCCTCTTAATATTGGGGGAGTCCGGGAGACTTGCCTATGTGGGACACTTGCACCATTTCATAAACACGTATCCGAACGTCACGTTTTAAGGTGATATTCGGATGGCGCGAGATGGATTGAACATCTAGAGGTGACATTCGCATGTCATCTGCAGCTTAATTACTGTTATGACATTACTGCAGACGCGTTAATGCCGCCACTGTATCTGTCAATTTCCTTGATAAAATGAGTGGCGTCCGCCGCTGCATCACTGCCGCGATTATGACATTGGTTCCGCCACTCGTCTTATAAAGGAAATTGATATACCTATAAATACAGCGGTGGCATCAACGCCGCCGTAGTAATATCGCAACAGAAATGCAGTTGCAGTTGATATTGGAGTGCTGATAAAATGAATTATTTTGGTTCCCATCTTGCAAAATCCTATATTTATTCATCAACTCTATATTCGTAGTAATACAAGACAATACTACAACGTAATTCTCATTTATGTGCTGATTTGTAACTACGAGTAATGCTGAAACAACAGTCTCTCCAACTAAGCCGTGTCAAAATGCAACCACAGATACTCAGCCTGCAGTGCTAAGTACAGTTTATAAGGAACAAGATTGCATTAAACCAGGCGACATTCCTCCATTGCGGTTAGCCAAACAATAGTATACTGTAGCACTAAGAAATAAAAATCAAACATAAAGCCAGCTGCCGTCGTTTGGGGCACAAATGGAACAGTTACTTCTGCATGACATCACATTTAATCCTACGTGCAACGTGTAATGAAATAGTACATTTCGATGCTAGTGCGGAAAGTATGTTATTACTCGACGAGCACAGAATTATCTTGCCACGAGCCGTAGGCGAGTGGCATGACTCGGGACGAGTGAAGCATGACATTTACGCACGTGTATCGAACGACGTTTTTAATACAGTTGCGTAAAAATAAGAAAAACAACAAGTATGAATAAAAACATTAATTATCGAATGTTGCCTTTGGAAACTTAGCTTGCAGTAAGAAAAAACGCCTTTTCTTTGACAGCAGAAGAGTGCTGTGCAGCTATTCCTACCTCTACCTTCCATAGCTATTCCGTTCAACATTAAAAAATAAACGTGTTATAATGATGAAGAGGTAAGTAATAAAATATGAAATATGTACATTTTTCGTATTCTTACATTAACAGTAGGTTTTTATGTTGGTTACGACGTTTAAAGGAAACTAATATTAACACTCATCAATAAGTAGTCATGAATTGGAACAAGTATAAATTTAAAAAAAATTGGATAAGTAAAAAGCACTAGTTCGCGAATACCAACTTTCCGCAACTTCATGACTACTTATTGATGAGTGTTAATATTAGTTTCCTTTAAACGTCGTAATCAACATAAAAACCTACTGTTAATGTAAGAATACGAAAAATATGCATATTTCATATTTTATTACTTACCTTTTCATCATTATAAGTATTATAACACGTTTATTTTTTAATGTTGAAAAACCGTTCTTAATAAGTTGTCTGAATGGAACGGAACGCCTGTCAAAGAAGAGTCGTATTTTCTTACTGCAAGAATGTTTTAAGTTTCCAAAGGCAACATTCGATATTGTTTTTATAAATATACGATACACAAATAATCGTAAATAACGATATTTAGGTAATAATAGTACAATGTTTTAATATTTACAATTGTTTCTGTCTTATAGAACATGCATTTGAAAAAAAAACTTTCATTGAAGTGGGTTCAATAATAAAAATGTCAATGATGTCAGTGTCACAGGATTAATAATATAAAAGTTTCTAACTTCATTCCCTACTTGTTGCTTTTCTTATTTTTTCGCAACTGTATTAAAAATCATCGTTCGATACACGTGCGGATATGTCATTCTTCACTCGTCCCGAGTCTTGCCACTCGCCTACGGCTCGTGGCAAGGTATCTCGGTACTCGTGAGGTAATGACATACTTTCCGCACTAGCATCGAAATGTACTATTATTAAAACCAAGCACAGAGCATAAACATTGCGGTGATCTTTGCTCTGTACTTTGTATTATAGATAGTGTCATGGGGAACACAATTATTTTAAGTTGAGTTATCATAGATGTTTATTTTCTCTCCGTGATCAAGGTCTTTGAAGACTTCATGAAATGAAAAATTACAAACTGTGTCACACGAATTACGAGTATCTGTCAAGAAAACAACAACTCTTTCTAGATTACAACGGTACACAACTTTGCAGACTAAGGGCCACTTGCAACATTCACTGACCCGAGGTTAACCGGTTAAACCTGAAGTTACCAAGATTACTAGTACAATTTGACACTGGGTTAACGGTTTAACCGGTTAACCCAGGGTTAGTGGGATGGTGCAAGTGGAGCTTAAGGTTTCAGGTTAGGTTAAGTAAACCTTTTCTTGGTTTTATGACCTCTGAAAGGCACGGATGCGAGGCTGCAACTAATATGTTTTATTTTTAATTGGCTACTTGAGAAATATCATTTTTATGTAGATAGATCTATTGTTTAGACATCAAGGATTGCAATATGTCCAAAATTGTGCGGTAAGGTAGGATTATATTCAAATTTTACGCAATTTGTTGTCAATCCCTATCCCTGACAATCGCGGGCGTGTTCGCTCCTGGACCTTCTTGCCTTGAGCTTGCTTTGTAATTTCCTATTAATTAATTTTATTTTATTGCCTATTTTTTTTATGTTTTCATCTAAGTACTTAATTGACTTAACAACAAGCATAATATAATGCTATTCTCTTTCATCAATGTGACTGCATAGCCACAAGCAAAATTTAAAAGAGCGCTTCAAAATTTACTTATACTTGCAATCTTTAGTGCTGATTATAAGCACTATAAATAATATTGAAAAAGGTATTTATTTGAAAAATAAAATCTTCACGGATTTGAACTTGGTATTAGTATTATATTGAAGTGTCAGCGGTTCATCTGAATCATTAATAGTGTCAACACCTGGTGGATTGGATGAGAAAATAACATGAGTCATACATTCTAATAACCAGTCGGCATTATTATACATATTATGTGTAGCAGTTATAGATACAGGGATTAGACTAAACGTACTTAGTTTACATTATAATAATTATTTTAATGTTTAATTACTAAGTTAACTCTTTTCTAACAGCCAAATTATAATTATCAATGATAAGCCGACTGGTTTTCCATACATTCTAATAACCAGTCGGCTCATCATAATACATGTTATTTTCTTTTCTAGTCTGGTAATAGTGAGTCATCCAATCCAGCAGGTGTTGACACTATTAATGATTCAGATGAACGGCTGACACTTCAATTGGAGTTAAGTAAAGCTACTCGTAATTACACAGGGAACGGACATGCGACCGGTGGTTAAATTGCATGTGTTTGGACGGTTTAGCTCAAAGCTGATAACGTCAATGACGAATTCTCTTGTTGAATAATTCATTTAAAATCACCATTAGTTTCTATAAACAGATTAGATAACGACAGTTGGCTTGTGCAAATTGGTTAAGCACCACTTGCACCATCCCACTAACCCGGGGTTAACCGGTTAAATCGTTAACTCAGTGTTAAATTGTACTGGTAACCATGGTATCTCCAGGTTTAACCGGTTAACCCGGGTTAGTGGAATGGTGCAAGTTATAATTATGTTTGTGTCTATACAGTGTTGAAAAAAAAAATTTGCCCTGGAAGGAAAGTACCTTAAAACCTGGTGGTATACCGTTTTAACCAAATGTTACAACTGCCAGAGCCATAATCTGAAGCACAACACACAGTTTGACACTAATCATACCGCCATAAAATCATTATCTGCCCCCGCCTTGCTGCAGCAAAAGTCAATATTGAAAATAAAATAAACTATGATTGAAGTTAAATAAACTTTAATATTATAAAATAAATTGCTTTGTAACATCAAAATTATTGAAAAATTAAATTTAGTATTGGTAAACTGTATAAACTTAGAATGCTACTACAGTCGACTAATATGTAAATTGTACCAAGGATGCTGGCGGCATTTCCTCGCTGTATTAGTTCATTATTAATCTAGTATTAAAGATTAAGAAAAAAAAACAACAATAATATATACTATCAATTCAGGTAGTCTTAAATCAACACATCTGTTGCAAGTTGCAAGTCGTATTAACCTCGCTTTTCATGTAGCAATGACTAACTCTCACTACTCGTCAAGTTTTCGGACGGCGACTAACCCCCTTTTTCATAAACGTCCACTACTAAAGTTGAGAAGCCGCTAATAATCGTTTGTCCCTTTCCATCATACCAATACGTCGGAAAGGGACAAACGATTGTTAGCGGCTTCTCAACTTTAGTAGACGTTTATGAATAACTTCTTTTCATTCAGCAAAGGGTACAGGTGTCATATTTTGGCAGGTAGTTATAATAAGGCCTGTCCCGTAAAGTTTTTTGAATATATAAGGATACAAAACTTTCAGATGAGCTTTTTTTATCTGTACCTTACTATATTATTTATATACCCCCTGGACTAGTTAAGTCATTCGTATCAAAATAAATAAACCATTTTAATGCATACATATATACAAATGTTTTTTTGCGAAACTTTCGATCGATTTGCCATCAATATTTTCTATTGGCAGGAAAATTAGAATAAACATCATAAAGTCATAACAAGCTCCAAGATTCCAAAGAAAAAGGTCAAATTATTGCTAAGACCTGACATTGTCGACAGAATATCATCGAAATGGGTACACTACATAATTCCGAAAGTTTTTATTCCGAATTTTATAATGTCGAATTTTATAATTACAAATTTTGTAATTGTATTTTGTAATTTCTAGGGTTCCGTACCCAAAGGGTAAAAAAAGGAACCCTATTACTAAGACCTCGCTGTCCGTCCGTCTGTCTGTCCGTCTGTCACCAGGCTTATCTCATGAACCGTGATAGCTAGACAGTTGAAATTTTCACAGATGATGTATTTCTGTTACTGCTATAACAACAAATACTAAAAACAGAATAAAATAAATATTTAAGTGGGGCTTCCATACAACAAACATGATTTGTTTGCCGTTTTTTGCGTAATGGTACGGAACCCTTCGTGTGCGAGTCCGACTCGCACTTGGCCGGTTTTTTATTATTATCAAAACATTTTAAATACTGATCACAGCTGCTCCGGGTCATCCTTTAATACGTTCTGTTATGTTGAAAAACTGCGCAACATAATTAATGCTTTGCCATTTAATTTGGCGTCTCTACGATTTAATTAAATCTTTGATTGGTACAATTTGCATGCTTCAGCAAACGCTGAATAAATAGCTCCCAATAACAAAACGTTATCACGTACCAACACTGGTGCTATATTCGACTTTTTTAATAACAACTCGTTACAATGCGACCTACTACTAAAGGCTACAATTAGTAAGATACCTTAGTTTAGAGTCACCACCGAAATTTATTTAATTCTTAATTGAGCACAATTTATACTGTGAAACAAAAATAACCATCCTAAATTATCATCTTCTTGTATTTTTATCTTAAGCACAATCTAAAGGACTAGAAAGCGGTAAACTCGAATGATATTTTATTTTTTAGATCTGGTTTATAAATGGGGTTGAAAAATCATAGCAAGTTCAAGTGAACATCAATTATATTACAGTAAGTACTATGTTGTCACATTTATATTGCGTCATTTAATGATATCACGGGCTGTCTCTAAACCAAGTCGAATGTCGCTCCTCTAAACAACTTAATAGACTGACAGCCGGTGACAGCCAAACCAGGCAAACAAAGCGCGTCTTAAGTCGATTTCGTTATCATTCGAACACAGGTTTGTTTCAAGAATTAATCCTTCTAAAATTCATTAAAATATTCAAACGACAAAGATAAAAGGCGCTCCGTTAGGTACAATGCAGAGCAACCAAATTAAACAATTCCAATTTATCTGACTAACGAATACCTGGCTAGCTTGGAGCGCAACGAGTACAGCTAATTGCTCGAAACTTTTCTAATTAAAATTAACTTAAAGCTGTAAATGCTGAGACTTGCCGCTTACTTAGACGCCCTGCATCGGTCGAGATGCAAATTTGCTCTTTTAATGTGCGTTCGTCAAATCTTCTTTGCTATAAAAGAAACTAGACAAAAAAAGTTCTCTTAAGAGGAGAGGGGACGACCGGTTGTCCATATAAACCTATTTCACATTTCCTTCTCTGGATATTCCATTATCAAATACTAGCTGTTGCCCGCGACTTCGTACGCGTGGATTTGTATGCGTGTGTACACACACACACACACACACACACACACACACACACACACACACACACACACACACACACACACACACACACACACACACACACACACACACACACACACACACACACACACACACACACACACACACACACACACACACACACACACACACACACACACACACACACACACACACACACACACACACACACACACACACACACACACACACACACACACACACACACACACACACACACACACACACACACACACACACACACACACACACACACACACACACACACACACACACACACACACACACACACACACACACACACACACACACACACACACACACACACACACACACACACACACACACACACACACACACACACACACACACACACACACACACACACACACACACACACACACACACACACACACACACACACACACACACACACACACACACACACACACACACACACACACACACACACACACACACACACACACACACACACACACACACACACACACACACACACACACACACACACACACACACACACACACACACACACACACACACACACACACACACACACACACACACACACACACACACACACACACACACACACACACACACACACACACACACACACACACACACACACACACACACACACACACACACACACACACACACACACACACACACACACACACACACACACACACACACACACACACACACACACACACACACACACACACACACACACACACATCCCTAGTACGCAAAACGTTCAAGTTGACAAACAAGACCAAGTGCGGGTAGGTCGAAGAACTCGCGCGGCTAGAAGATGTTAATGTCAACTTTAGCCAGTCTTCTCCGAGACCACGGGGACAACGCCGTCCTCGAAACGTCGGAGGTAAATTTAAAACTTATTTTACGCCGGCCGTTGTGAATAATAATGAGTAAGAATCGTGAAAGTTTAAATCAGTGACTTGATGGCTTTCTGAAAAAAAATGTTTATTAAATTATTACTGGAGCTAAAACAACTGGGACAACGTAACCGACCGTGTAAGTAAAGTACCTACCCCGGAAGGCACCTACGCAAAGGAAGCGGATTTTTCAAAATTCAATTTGTTTAACTGTCAAAAACTGGAAAGCCCGTACGTACGGAGGTAAATCGGTTTGAAATAAATTGGATCTCTGTTTTGTGTATAGGTATCGTAAATCCTTTTTTCAAAAACTATTTTCTCGAGAACGCGAACAACGAAGCTATTTTTTATGAATTAAACTTAATATGAGATTGCTCTCAAACACAAAACTGGGTTGGCAACAACGCTGCTGCCGGGAGGGTAACTACTTCATCTTCTGTCATATTATCAAGGCAAAATGAGCAAAACATTCGGTTTTTTTTATTTAATGATCAGGATCTCTAGAAGTGTGTCGTATCGTATGCATAATAATAAGACCGCAGTTTGACTTCTGATCCTTGTAGTGGTACTTCCAGGCTTCTAGAAACTTGATGTTGCCAGGCTGAAAAGTGGTGCCGTTTCCACCACCAAGGCCTTGAATTTTCCCCTTACAATTCTCATACATTCGCCGTCGAAAAAATTACACCTGTTTTATTGATCGGACTTGTTTGAGTCTGACTCTTAGCGTAGTTGCACTACCTGATAGATATTTTAAGTACGAATTTGAAGTACAGTCAGCAGCAGAGGTTGCTGAGCGGGCGGGGTGTTCAAAATGATCTTGACGCGACGTTATTGTTACGAGTGCCGCCTTTTAAGTCTTGTCGTTTGCAAATATCTCACTCTCACATAAAAAATACCATCGTATCAAACTATATGAATTAAGAATTCAAAAATTCAAAAACCGTTTTAGTACAGCGTCGAGTCAAAGTTGACAAGCCAGTTGTGAAAATAGAAATTTCATAGGAAAATTGTCGTGCGATCATCTTCTATAAATTAGATTAGATTAGATTAGATGATTTATTTCATGAAAGACAATTTACATAATAAGTTTGCATTAATGTCAAAAATATAAGAATTTCTATCATGATCGTCAAAATAAAAATAAAAATGAAAATAATAACAATACTGATGAAAATAAAATTATAGCTCCAATAAGGATTGTCAACACAATTACAATAAGAGTAAGTAGATAAATACTTATAAATCCAAAATATAAGTAGATTTACAATGTCAAAACTTACACTAAACAATAAAAATAAAACACACAAGAACAATAAAAGTAGAAACAATAAATAAAAAGTCAATTTATCCCAAATAGGAACAGTGGTTACAGTGTCATATTAATGGAGTAGGTATATAATAATACAAATAATAAATATCTCCCAATAAGAATCGTCAACATCTCCCAATAAGGATCGTCTTTATGATAAAGAATACAATGTCAATATAGAAAAAAAAAATTAAACAATTTCTGAATCAAAATGTCATTTCCATGAACTCATTTACTGAGTAAAGAGGGTTTTCCAACAAAAGATTTCTCAATTTACGCCTGAATATTTCGTCGCATTGCTCGTTTCTTATCTCGGCAGGTAGTTATTGATTCCCCATACATATTTCCACCTCCATTTTTGCACCCTTACAGGATGGTTTTTGAGATAGGAACTATTCCATGTTCTTCCCTGGACTCATACTAAGTATCTCTATACCAAAATTTAACTAAATTGGTTCAGTGGTTTAAGCGTGGAGTTAAAAAATGTGTTTTTTTTTTTTTTTTATATATTTTTACTTGAGAACGGTTTGAATATGATACCATAAATGAATTTGGCATCCCCGATTTATACGAAAACGATACCAAACTTGGTCTAGTAGCATAAATAATATACATATCAAGATAAAGTTTAGAAAACTCAAATAGTTCGATTTCTGAAATGTTATACGATTATATTCATATTTTTTCCCCTCACTAGCTCGGAAAGCCGTCTTTTATCCTTTAAAACAAGCGGGGAAAAACGCATTTTATCCACTAGAGGGGAAAGTAATTTGACCTTGGATGGAGCGCGTTTGAGTAGCTTTTGACAGATAACAAAACGTAAAACGATCATAATAATGGTTCGTTCGATATTAATTATCATTAAATAAATGGTTTGAGAATTTAATAAAAAATACCAAATTTAGCTTTATTTAATGATTTTAAGTTAAAAACCTTAAATTCCACAAGAAATATTTGTTTTTAGGGTTCCATACCCAAAGGGTAAAAACGGGACACTATTACTAAGACTTCGCTGTCCGTCTGTCGGTCTGTCCGTTTGTCACCAGGCTGTATCTCGTGATCTGTGATAGCTAGACAGCTGAAATTTTCACATATGATGTATTTCGGTTGCCGCTATAACAACAAATACTAAAAACAGAATAAAATAGAGATTTAAGTGGGGCTCCCATACAAGGGGGTCAGTACTTGGATGGGTGACCGTTTTTATAGATAGAATGGTACGGAACCCTTCGTGTGCGAGTCCGACTCGCACTTGGCCAGTTTTTTTTTAAATGATGTTGAATGTAATTCTGAACGCACAAGTTGAGTCGATGCAATTTCAAAACGCATTGTCAGAAATGACAACATTGTCAACAAAAATTTTCTTAGCGACTCCGACACGTAAAAATACACAACTTCTAGAGTTTTCTGTTATAATATCGTTTTATCGTAAAAAAATGAGTGATTCCAGTGAAGAAGATGATCTATAACGCCTGTGGATGTTGCACTTTCCTCGCTATAGTGAGGGGAAAAGTTTTGTGTTACACACGGGTGCAAATGTATTTTACTTCTCGCGTGTTAAAACACTCGCTACGCTCAGGATTCTATTTTAGAACCACTCGCTTCGCTCGTGGTTCAACTATACAATCCTTTCGCTTGCTCGTGTTTCAATTTCACACTCGCGGGTAAAATACAACTTTGCACCCTTGTATAACAAATAACTATTATCTACGCACATATCGTTAGTGCTCTAAAATGCGCTCAGAAACCGTAGGAAATGCCCAGCATTATTACAACCAATTTTACTATGAGAACTTTCTTATCTGTGGTAGTAGGTAAAATCTGTACTTTAATGTACATTATAGATTTTTGTAATGTTATGAGTTTAAATTTGGAACAGCTGTCGGAACTCAAGTGGGTCTCTATTCTAGTATCCATAGATATTAAAACAGTTATCGATACGAAACGTCAATTCAGTATGTTTTTTTAATATAAACCGCACGACATTTGATCTCGAGTGACATGATAATTCATTCGTTTGTCTATAATAAAATAAAAAAATTCGTCTTGACGGAGGATCGAATTGCCGCCATTACTGTTGTCATTTGTTTGTTGGTTATTTTCTTTTACGAAAGTAGAATTGTGACTTATTAGTTATAATTGTAATTCATAAAACCACACTTGTATTTTGAGGCCTCTCATTATGTATCAGTTTTAATCACTTAGAATAAATTGAGTTTATTTTAAATGGCCTATAGTCATAGGTCAATCGTAAACATCTGTTAACATTTCCTGATCTACCTATAGGTAAATTTATTCCGCTCCAAAGCTACTTGGAATTTCAATACCGTGGCCGTTTTAATATTAAGCAACTAAAATGAATAGGTGCACTTAGGTAGACGAGTCCTTTGAGACCGACCAGAACTGCTTTTATACTGCATCAAACTTCACTTCTCGTTTATTTTCCAAGATGATAAGTAAATAACTACACATTAGTTTTATGTCTCTTCAAGACTTAATAATGGCGTTCAGTGGAGACAATTTTCGGTTTATGAAGCCCAGATCCTAGAATTGTCCCATATTTTAAATGTTCGGCGGTAGCGGATTTGTGTACTTGGCGATTTTTAATTGCCGCCATGTGCTCTTTTACCCTCTCTTGTATTATGCTCCGTCTCCACTGAACGCCATTTTTATCCTCGAGTTGTGCGAGAAGCAATTGAAATCAGTAAATTTTAATATGGAAGATAAGCGGTATTCAACATATGTGTAGTGGGTGGTTTGAAATTGTGATATCTACCCCAAACTATTTCATAGAATTGTCGTCAGGTACGAATCTCTGTTTTGACATTTTGCTGGGACTGTTAGCGCGCGGATGGCAATCCACCTCCCCAGCGACTAAAATCCCTAAATCCACCCTGTTCTGAACCCAGTCCAGACTCTGAAGAACTTCAATATCTCAGATCGGTGGAAAGCGGAGTGATCTTCTGCTACAACAGGGCTGACCGCCCGGTTAACCGACCCGACAAAAAAAACAAAAGGGTTTGACCTCGCTCGCAAACTTTGGTATCGCCTAAATAGGCTGAGAACCAGGCATGGCCGCTGTAATTCTCTGACATACAGATGGGGTTGGAAATATTCTCCACTCTGCGAGCACCACTGACCATTCGGTCAGCAATAGCAGATCACTGATCATATATTCTAACGCTGTCCCCTTCTCTCGTATTTTAGACTAGCTGAATATTTGGACTCAGTCACGCCTGAGTTGGTTACCTGGCTTAGCGACCTTAAAGCGATACTATTACTCTGATTATGATTATGATAACTAAAAGAAGTATTGGTTATGATAAAAAAAAAGCTATGGTTTTTCAAAAACTCTGCTGGCTAAACACACTGCACCTTAATTTATTTATTTTCAAATTATCATAAACTAGGTATTTTTGTCCGAATACGTTTTTTAATTTTGATCATAAAGTAGATAAAATATCAATTAATGTATTAAATTATTTAGCTGGAGTCATTGGCTATGTAACTTTTTGTTAAAGGGCTCACTTAACCACATAATTTGCCCGTATCTGTATGGGGCTTCTCTCCGTGCTCTTACGAAAAAGGATGGTGGTATTAGGCCGATTGCTATAGGCAGCACAATACGCCGTCTTACAGCCAAACTCTGCTGTCGGGCTGTTAGGGACCAAATGGCTGCATATCTTAGGCCTGTTCAGATAGGCTTTGAGACAGCGCGAGGGTGTGAGGCGGCGATTCATGCCACTCCAGCTTATGCCCTCGCTCATGAAGCTACAGACGCGGTTATTCTTAAAATAGACATTACTAGCGACCCGCCCCGGCTTTGCACGGGTGCAATGCGTACGTGTATTATACATATAAACCTTCCTATTGAATCACTCTATCTATTAAAAAAACCACATCAAAATCCGTGGCGTAGTTTTAAAGATCTAAGCATACACAGACAGGCAGCAGGAAGCGACTTTGTTTTATACTACACTCGGCGTCACGGAAATCGCACACCCACGGATTTTTGTTTCAAGCCGTTATAAACCGTATGTTGTTGAAGGTAAAGTATGAGTGTGTGGGTTCATTTTAAAGATAATTTAACCCTTCATTTAAAAACAATGCAAAAGTTACTAAAGAGTAAAAAAAAGGCATTTTTTCAATAAGAAATAAAAATCGTATATTCATGCAAAAAATCAACAAATTAAAACACAATAAAATCAACAGATATTGGAATACAAATGCCTAAAACTAAACTTTAAAACCTAGTGTTGCCTCCTTTGGCCTTAATTACTGCCTCCATGCGAGCCTTCATGGACCTCACGAGAGTCACGATGTGCTCTTGAGGAATAGCATCCCACTCCTCAATGACGGCATCTCGAAGCTGTTCCAGGGTCGCAGGTGCAGGATCACGTGACCGCACCTTCCGTTTTAGCTGATCCCAAAGGTGTTCTATGGGATTCAGGCCCGGACTCCTTGCTGGCCACTGCATAGCTGTGATCCTAACCTGATCAAGGTAGTCCCGAACAATCAACGCTGTGTGGGAGCGGGCGTTATCCTGCATGAATGTGAATCCAGGACCGACAAATTCGGCGTATGGAACCACATGGCCCTCCAGGATCTCTGTGATGTACCGATGAGCAGTCATGGATCCCTGGCCTCGACCACCACCAGTGCGGGAAACACAAACGAGCTCGGTTTCGCCGGCGAGGGAAATGCGACCCCAGAACATGCAGGATCCTCCTCCGTATCCGACGGTTTCTTCAAGACAGGCCTGTGAATAACGTTCCCCTTGCCTCCTGTACACTCTTCTGCGCCTATCGTTGCTGAAAAGACACACTCTGGTCTCATTGGAGAAGAGAACAGCCTTCCATTGGTCGACCGTCCAATCCTTGTGTTCGCGAGCAAACTCACGTCTGATTCGCCGATGCTCTGCCGTCAATTTGGGACCCGTAGCCGCTCTATGGGGCATGATCTTCTTCTCCCGCAACCTTCTTCTAACTGTAGAGACGCTCACCACCGTCCTCCGAACTGCTCGTAGCTGCTGCTGCAGCTGGACAGCATTGGAGAAACGGTCCCGTAAAGACGTCGACACAATAAAGCGGTCGTCTCTCTCGGAAGTGCAGCGTTGTCCTCCGGATCCAGGCTTCCTGGTGAAGTTTCCAGTCCTTCGGAATCGATGAACTGCTCGAAGAACTCGGAAACGGCTTATGTTGAGCTGCCGAGCAACTGCAGACTGCGTCATTCCTGATTCCACCAGGGCTACTGCTTGAGCTGATGCTGCTTCCGTGGTATCCATTTTCTTGGGGTCTCCAGCTGTTCCGGTGTGACCTCTGTGAACCCTGGATGCCGAATGACCCATATCTCACTTTTACCCCCCATTTTATACCTATCCAAGGTAACGCAAATAGCGACCCTTACAACGCGTATTCTAGGTGTTCTTTCAGAACGCCATAATTTCGTGATTATTATTATTTATTCCAAAAATGCTTTATTCATGCTTTAAAGCTTATTAATTGTACTTTTTAATGATATTAATATTGATAGGGGTATATACATATGATAAGAGCTGTGTTCGCTTGAAACAAAAATCGGTGGGTGTGCGATTTCCGTGACGCCGAGTGTATGTAGTGAAGAATGCTTTCAATAGTGCTGAAAGAGATGTGATTCTTGGTGAAGTAATGGACCAGGTGCCCTCGCTCTACCCATTTCTGCACCAATGTTACTCAACGCCTAGCAACTTATTATTTAATAGGGCCGCAATTTCGTCGCAAATTGGTGCTCAGCAGGGTGATCCACCTGATTAGGACCTCTAATTTTTACTGAACGAAGCATGTTGCTGATTTGCATTTGTAGCCACCGGACGAAGCCTGCGTTGCGGATTTATTACATATAACTAGATTATTTTTTAAAGATTTTGTATTAAGTTGATATAAGGTATAATTCGATTCTTGTCTATTATGTATATTAAATTTGTATGTAATTTTCTAATATTTAATTAGTTTGTCTTTTAAATTATTACTTATGTTAAATGGGGAAAGCCCAGCCGTTCACTTAGAACGGGGTTTAGTTTTTTAAGGTAGTTAGTAGAATTATTATGTTTTTGTTAAAAATAAAGCCCAGCCGTTCACTTATAACGGGGTTTAGTTTTTTAAGGTAGTTAGTAGAATTATTATGTATTTGTTAAAAATAAGCAAAATACTTAGGTACACTAAGTAGATCGTTCCAAACTCAATACACCAAACAATCAAAACTTAAGCACTTTAACTTTGTTCCCTATGCTCTTCGAATCGTTCTTTTGGAGGTCGGTTAAAACAGATTCCTCCATTGATAGCCCCCGTTTGACCTACATCGACTGAAAACAGCACCCGGAAATTCGATTCTAACTTTTCTCACGGTCTTTGATGAAGCAAAGTGGAACTTTCTTTGTATTGTCTAACCAGTGCGGCAGCGGAAACTAAGATTATTTGCATTTTGACCCTTACAAAGGGCAAAAAGAGTAAGATTTAACATTACAGGTTCCTAAATTAAAACCTGAACGAAATTCGACTTAACGAATTCTAACTCGAATTTGTGTATTCCTTTGTAATAGCGGCTAGCGTACACTGATTCCGATATGCTTTTGGCCATTCTAGAATATTAGTGTTATATACCAAAAGGTGACTTAAGTTAAGCGTTTAAAACAACTTAAAAAAACGCAATAAACTTACAACCCGCTTCTTGATGCAAAGATGCTGTCGTAATGCAAAGAAAATACACCCCAGGAGATAACTAATTCCATATTTTGTACGTTCTGGGAAGAAACAAGCGAGATGCCCGCTTATTACTGGTGTACCATGTATCTAAGAAGTGGTAGTCCCCATTGTACAGACGGTAGAACAGGCATAAACAGCCAACGTCTCTCTGAAGATCCGAGGTTCTAAGCCGTCAGTCAGTTCGGGATCACCAATATCCACGAGGGAGGGCTTGGTCACATTTTTTTGTATATGATATTTATTTTAGTTTATAGTAATTTAAAAAAAACTACGTTACATAAATTATTTATATTATAGTGGTGTGACCAATTAAAAAACAACAACTATAAACGCGAACGTACATTATTATCATGCCAGCTAAACATACTTATTATATTATATATTATTAGGAGCTTAATTTGTCATACAGATTATGTTTAAGTAATTAAGTAACTGGGGCCTTGAGATCAAAGCAATTTTGCATGATTATATTAAACAAAATTTTCTGAGATGAAAAGGCGCAATAACGTATCGTATATAATGGATGGCTTCAAATATTTGCCGTGATGTTAATATATACAACCCATTTCGGTTCTAGATTTAGAACAAGCGTGAATAAGTTATTGTAATACATTTATTCCCTAATCGAAGGACTCCTCCTTAATAGGACTAATTTCCTGGGTAATCCCATACAAACGGAGTTTTGTTCTCATTTTAAAACTACGTGTTGGATTGTAATGAAACTTTGCACGTACAAAGACATGAGGTATATCTAGTTCTGTAATTAGTATATATAGCTCCAGTTTCTAAAACAAACGAAATATTAGCTGTATTTTTTTTGAACTATGGTAAGTACTTATCTGAAGCTACATAAACTAATAATAGGACTAGATAATTCTTATACTATTGTAGAAGAAGATTCAGAGCAATCTAGCCAGTCGTTTTAAAATGAGAGCGTAACAACTTTTGTATTAATAACCCGAGCTTGCTGGGGACTCTTAAGAATGTTAATAAATTTTAATCGTGAAAGCTTCTCTCAGAAGTGTTTAGACATTTTTGAGCTTACCGCCAGTACAGAGAAGATGCTGACTGTGCATGCGATAAGCGAACTCTAAGAGCCTTTTAAGTGTACATTTGCCGTAATTTACGAGTCCCAGTCACGTGCCCTACTTAGCCCGGAAAATCGTACTACTTTATTAAAACTTCGGGGTTCGGTGGTAATATCAAACCAGTTGCGTCTTTCTGCTCTTGGGCAGGATATGAAAGTACCTATTCATACGATTGAGACTTAAAAGGTGCAATATATATACATGTACGTTGTTTCTTATGGGTTTTAATGCATAACCTAACTTTTAAGAGAATAATCAGTGACAAACTGTTAATGGTCTGTGCTTGCTCACGACGTCTCGAGACCATATAAAACGAGACCATAAGAGGAATTTTGCGCTTTTAACATCAAACGTATTATTATGTAAGGAACCTGAACCAAAGAAGGCCCATCGTTATTTTTATTTTTTAGTTTACTTATGTTTAAGCCAGTTTTGTCTATGGTGCTAGTGACAATGGGCGCAAAATTTTAAAACACAATAATAATATGACATTTTAAAGAAAGCAGACAAACTTTAGAATCGATCTTTGGCCCAGTTACCTTATTATGCAGAAATTACACCATATTATAACAAAAATCGTTACGTTTTTTCCTTGACCTTACATATTATTAACCATTTTTGTTTATGTTGTAATTTCTGCATAATAAAGTACCTGGGCCAAAGCATACTCGATTCTAAAGTTTGCCTGTTTTCTCTAAAATGTCATACTATAATTAAGTGTAACTGTTGTCAACAAAAATGATTACTTTTTTTCCTTAAATGAAATATTATTTAACGTAGGGTTTTAAATAATAACATTATTAAGATTATGATAAAGTTATTATATAAAAAAAAACAATATCGGTTTTTGGAATGACACAGGTCTAATGTAAAAAAACATGGGCCAGTAATGTTGTCCGGCTGTCCTATATCAAAACCTAGTAAGGGCTTTTTAGACCAAACTTTACACGAGAGCGTAAACACATCAAATGTGACAGCCTTTTTATAATTTTAACCATTGTATGGATCAACATTCGCGTTTTTTAATATATTGTACATGCAGTGTGGAAAAAAATTATGGGCCCTGGAGGGAAAGTAACTTAAAACCTTAAGTTAGCTCATTTTACCTAAAGGAAACATTATTTTATTAATTTTTTAAGAAAAGCAAAACTGCATTCAAAGATTTTTTAATTCGCTTGTCTCGCCCTTAAAACCGACGAGAAAAAAAACAGCCTATATTTTTAAGCTTAGAAATAAATTAAAAGTGGACAAAATCCCTGTCTTGAGTGGGACTTGAACTGGAACCACTGGAACACTATTATAATTATCTACCATCTGAGCCACCAAGACCGTACCCAATGCATGCGGTAGTACTATTAGTTATTCTGTGCCCAATGCAGCGAATGTTTCCACCATAGATTAGCCATTAGGGAGGCTCTAGCAACATCTACCGTAAGAGTGTTACACTTCTTAAACGGTTACCGGAGTTCCAAGTCATATTGGAAATTCACCAGTAACGTACGCTATTTCATACAATATAGCATTAATAGCATCGTCCGCAGACGTTTCTGCTTGATACAAAATTAAGTTACTCTATATTTTTATTATACTAGTCGGTACAGTTATTGTCAATGATAACATTTCGCCAAGAAACATTAGGTCTTACACGTCTGTCGTACAAAATATCCATAAAATCCAGGGCCCATTAACTTTTTCCACCCTGTATACGCGTTGTATACCCCTTGCTAAATTTGAAAATGAAAGTACCGATGTTAATAAACATAAACCCACTCCATTACTTAGTAAGTGCTCTTATTAGAGTCTGTTCGGATAGAGAAGAGTCGTGGAATGTATTGGGCCCCATAGGTGTGAACTGGTGTATCACTGATCACCTCTCAAGATTAGGCTTGAGTCTACTCGGTCACTACAGAGAGCGCTCCGCGCTCGGTCATTCGGTCAAACGAACTAGTTCGATGTTTTAGTTCCTTTAGTTCAGTTCGGTCGTTGAGAGCCGGGAATAGATAGTAGTTGGTTTTTCATTGGATTTTTTCCAATGTTTGGCGACTGAATTCTGAATTCGACTTGTACGATTCGATATGTCGACATTAAGACACCTTAACACAATGAAAAAAATCTAATATGTAGAAATGTATTTGATTTTCCTTCATATTTTACGGGCTCAGGGAGTGTCACGTCGTTCTTTCATCTCGTTCAGAGTGTTCACACTCGTGCCGGCGACATCGTCAACTGTTTCGTTCCATCCATTTACCATTTCACTCGGTCGAGCGCTCTCCATTACCACCGAACTAAAGGACCTAAAGACCGATTGAGACTCTCAATCGGTCTCTCAATTTGAGAGCGTGCAAAAAGATTTAGTTCCTTTCGGTCCTTCACGGGATTTCATTCCTAACAGTTCTTTGTTCACGACCGACTCAGGCCTTACTTACTTACTTACTTACTCCTCTGGCGCAGCGACCCAAAGTGTGTCTTGGCCTCCAACACGACAGTTCGCCACTGATCCCGGTCCTGTGCAGTTTCTGGCCAGTCTTGGACCTGGAGTCAGGCCTACTCAAGATTTTTCGGATTATTCCCACCAGCTATCACCAAACTGCCAGTGGTAACATCTAAGATTTTTTTCTCACTTTTTAACACTGGTAACAACTGAAAAAAAAACTCCACTATTTACCACCAAAGCGAGCGAGCGAGGGGTAACTATTGGAAATATTTTTATCGGTATTGGTGTAAAATTCGGTCTGAAGCGCTTACTAGGTTTCGATATAATAGGGGAGTCGCACTTTTCAACAAATCGAAAAAATGTGGCCACAATATGCTGTTTAGTTGATAAAGCAAAAAAAACTATGTGACAAAGACCATAAGTTGGGGAATCAGTACGACAACAATAGTAAAATTATACTGATTTATACAGAAATGAATTGGTTTATTAGAAAACAGAATTCCCCCAATTAGGGAGCCACTGGACGAACGAAAAAATGTAGAATCTTTTCTATTTTCAATTCACACAACACTATTTACTCCATTTTATTGGATAACGAAAAGTCATTGGGCCCGACTAGTTTTCCCACAAGTTGCCCTTCAATATACATATTCTTGTTATTATATCATTATCAAATAAAAGCCCCGTTTATACCGAGCGAGTAAGTGAGCAAGCTTAAGTAGGTAGGTAGGTAACTGAATCGAATAGTTTAATTTATTCTTAACGGATAGTTTGATGTCATTTTTCGGGTTCCGTAGCTTAATGGCAAAAAACGGAACCCTTATAGATTCGTCATGTCTGTCTGTCTGTCCGTCCGTATGTCACAGCCACTTTTCTCTGAAACTATAAAAACTATACTGTTGAAACTTGGTAAGTAGATGTATTCTGTGAACCGCATTAAGATTTTCACCCAAAAATAGAAAAAAAAACAATACCACCTACCTTACCCTGATACCTTTTGTACCATATTTTATGCAAAATAAAGTTATTTTCTTTCTTTCTTTCTTTCAATAAATTTTGGGGGTTCCCCATACTTGGAACTGAAACTCAAAAAATTAGCACAAGGCACTCGTTGTTGCAGACATCTGTGAGTAACTGAACAACTGATTTGCAATTTATCTACTTATTTCAGTGGGTCATAGCATGAGGTAAGTCATTATTAGCAGTAACACTATCATAATGTAATAAACGAGGCATCCACTCTGATAAAACAAATAGAACTCCGCCTTTCGACTGAAGACTGTTCCGGGAAACTATTGTATCATATTCGTCTATTCGCCACATTCGAGTGCTTTTAGTTATAACACTGACACTCGATAAAGTTTGTAAAGCCGATTAGGGAGATGACGAGAAGGACCGCTTCGTGCTTCTTCTTCTTGGTTGGTTTCAAATACCTACTGGTAACTATTGAATAATGTTTTGTACATACAAAATCGCTACAAACTTATTGGTACAAGAGTTTTAACCCATGACCTCCGGTTTGTAAGTCGCTCGTCTTACTGCTAGGTGACCTGCCCGCATTTAGCTTACTACTGACACTAAAAGCATTTTTTTTATTTTTAATAAGTCAAAAGATTTATTTATTTATTTTAATTTTATTTTATTTATAATCAAATGTTAATCAACTTTCAGGTCAAATCAAATCAAAAGTATACCAGGTATGTCACAAGTATATATCCAAGGTTCTTAGCCATTGGGCTGCGTCATAAGTAAGTGGGAACAGGTCATCGGGGCTGTGATTTTTTGAATGCCATTCGATTAAATATTTAAAAGGTCAAATCAAAGCGACATGCTTCTACAGCTTAAACGTAAGTGTATATGTAATTATAAATTATCGCTTAAAATTACATGATCCGCATTTTACTTGTATACTTGGGTACATAATATATTTATTTATATATGTATGTATGCATGTTTGTATATATGTAGGTATATATTGCTATTATTCTTGTATGTATAAGGGTATAAATAAAATATATATTGTTTAGAATAATTTCATTTGTGTTTCATATTTCCTCTCGGTTTCTACAATCCTGCACTAACTACACGTTTCTGTTTGTCCCAATAGTTGACTGGTAGAGAATATCTTAAGGCATTGAGTCCCCCATTTGTACAATTTTATATCGTGCAATAAAGTTTAAATAAATAAATAAAAATAAACTATGGAAGTTTCTAGTTTCTGAGCAGACCAAGTAATTAACTCAGGCTTGGAAACAAATCCTCTAGCTACTACAGGGCAAAGTTTAAAATTCAATTATTTCACTCGTGGACTCTATTCGGATATTTCGAACCTTTCCGTTCGCCTTTTTTTCGGCTGCAAATGAAAGCCGTTTATGAAACACCTCTTTTGCCTTCGAAGCCATTTTAAATTCTCGTTACGTAATACCTACGTGTGTTTTAATAGGTCTCTGACGGTAGAATGTATGATAATAATACATTTTAAATTTCGGAAGTCAATAGGATGCGCGGGGTGCGGAAGAGGGGTCGGGTCAACGGCGCGTACGCCGCTGGTTATACTATGGCTAGACTCCCGAGAGTCCCGTGTCGCCATGACTTATGCCAGGTTTTATAAAAAAAACCGGCCAAGTGCGAGTCGGACTCGCGCACCGAGGGTTCCGTACTTTTTAGTAGCGGCAACAGAAATACATCATCTGTGAAAATTTCAACTGTCTAGCTATCACGGTTCATGAGATACAGCCTGGTGACAGACAGACAGACGGACAGACGGGCAGCGGAGTCTTAGTAATACAGTCCCGTTTTTACCCTTTGGGTACGGAACCCTAAAAAAACAAAACATTTATTCTCGCGAAATAAACCTTACTTTTACAATGTATTTTTCTGCCAAACTGCAGGATAGTTTGTTAGCAGACTATTGCTTCAGTGTGCTATGGAAAACTAAATTCCCTGCGAAAAAATGAAACGAAAAGAAAAAAAAAATTGTTCATTGAGGTGAGTAAATTCAAATATCATAAAGAAAGTCCTGTAGAAGAATAGACAACTGGAAGAGACTCATTATGAAACAATTGGGGAACGATAAACGATAATAAAAAACAAACAAACATGGGGATCAGAAATAACAAGTAAGTACAACAACTGCTACATTGACAATTATTCTTTTTGGTTTTTTTTTACATTATCCTAAAAGAATGCAATATTCAGTTCCCAAGATGGTTTCTATACACAATACAAAAGTTCAATGCTAGAGAAAGTGCAGTTTAACCTTCACACGTTCATTATTCTTGTGAAAAGGGATATAAGTTTTTTTTCAATGCCAATATTCGTGTTACTTTTACCAAAGTCGGTTCAATTTAAATGATAAGTTATAATTCATCACTAAAACTATCTAAGCTAAAAACAAAAACCATTTTTTTTAATAAAGAATGCAGGAAAAATCCGGTTTGAAACGTTTTTTGGCCATACCGGAAATTTACATTATTTGAGTTTAACCTTTGTGTATAAGGGTTAAACTAAAGGTTAAATAAGGGAGGCACAGTCTTATCGCGAGGTCTACAACTCACAGAGCCAGTATTTTTATAATCTTGTAGAGCTAGTCGACTAAATTTGACGACCAATGGCCGTCGGCGGCATAGCTATCCCATCCATAGTGTTACAAAGCGACAATTGCTCATTTCATACTTTGCAGAAGTTGGCTGAACATCAAAAGGTGAAATTTTAACCACCAGCCGTACTCTGCGTACTAAACTTAACGTTACGAGTATAGGTCATACTGAACGACTTTTATTAAATACCTATGTGACCAATGAAATCGCGAACACACAATGCACATTTATTCAAAGAAAAGCACTCACTATAAGTTCATATTTTTTTAGGTGAAATAAGATTGCCGGCCTCGCTAATCCCTAATTTTTTGGCCTTTGCAGTAATATAACATTTATGACACCGCTGCTTAGATATTAAAGGTCCAAAACGTTTTCAATAATCGCTCCTCCGTGACGTTCGTTATCGTCACGTAGAATATAGAAGTTGTGTTTGCGAGTCCGTTTTCCTTTAATGGCTTCATAACTGAGTCATTTAATAAATGAGACATTTTTAGCATTTATATTTGTTATGATTCTAATGTAGGAATTTCAGTTATTTTATGTTGTGGCGCTAAACTAAGTTTAACCTTCAACTGACGAAAGTTTATCAGTTCCTCGTATATTATAAAAACATTTTAAAGACGCCTAGCGCGTCACTCTCCCTAGTATTTACCTTGCGGTTTCATGTAGCCATCCGTCTTACCGTGCATAATTCTGTAGCCTGCTTAGGGTTCCGTACCCGAAGGGTACCAATCGAAATCCTACCAAGGACGTAATAAAAGTAAAACAAATTTCGAAATAGAAGGGGGGGAAGGGGAATACAACATACAAATATATTCGGTGTTTCTAGGATATATCGTTCACCTGGCTCTATCTCATGGTAGATGTAGGTACCCTAGAATGGTGTTATTTGATCCAATTTATTTCAAATGAGTATGAGTAGACGTATACAGATTTTAATGGAAGTGGCTCTTTATTTATTAAACTCGAAGGCCAACTTGCGTATTCTACCGCCGTTTTGCTAATAAATTAAATTATCAATTGCGACCCATCAGCTTGTTCATTTGAGTAAACAAACGCAATAACTCCCAGAGCAAATAGTTGCCTTGTGAATACAAATAATTGCTGAGGTCTTTGTTTTGTATATTGCCTGTCATTCAAGTTTTATCTAAGTAGAAATAATTGATAAATATCAATTAGTTCTACTTAGTTGAAACTTGCACGGTGTCACGGGCAAAATTGCTATCTGACCCGAAACATGTAAGACCGGGTTGCAACATGTTATGAATATTTTTACAATACCTTTGTATTTATTTTACCTACTAGGTAAATGTCAAAAAAAAATTTTTTATTTGTCTTTGGCTAGTCTCTCACTACCACGAGAAAACAAAAGGTAACTTTAAATTCCAGACGCAATAAACTTATTTCATAGTCTTAATTTCAAGCTTATTATTATATTGTATTTTCTGACATTGGGGATCTCCAATTTATTTATTTTATATAGCAGAAATAACATAATTATAATCACACATGTTTAGAGACAATGAATATTTTAGGCTTATTATTATAAGGGCAACTAAAATATTAGACAGGAACCTCATAAATTGGGTATATAATAATAAAAATTGGCCGTGTGTTATTATTTTAGAGCCAAAAAAATTATATTAGCTCCAAATATAACCATCATCTTATTAGGTAAGGAATGAGTTTTTCAATCCGCCATCACTCTATCCTTGCACCAAAATCTCACCCAGTGGTTGAAGTAATTAAAACTTGCCTCCCATTTATCTCCCCTGTCGATTGGTGCGTGTGCAGTTTTTGCTAATCGTGTGTTCAATACAACTTTTAATTGGTAGCTGAACATTGCCTAACCACAACTGTTTGTTGTGGCTTAGCTCTTAGTTGGAAGGGTCATTTGGGTCTGCCATTATAAATTTATATCGGTTGTGTCGATATTTTAAAGATAGTTTTTATATTATTTTTTTAGTTTTACATTTGGCGACAACATCAGAAGTCAGAATTATGACAAACAAAGATATTTAACACAATAAATTACCGTTATGCTATGCATCGTTGCTGGATTTTCCCAAAAAAACAATTCATAAACTCCACTAACTCCAAAGCGACACGAGTGTCGCATATGCACTGTAAACCGAACTTTCTAAACCATTTCGCATAACTAACTGCTGCATAAAGTCGAAATAAATGTTCGACTACGGGACATGATTTACAGAGCGCTTCGAGATAGCCTTGTACCAGTTATCAGGCAGATGTTTAGAAAACAATAGTACTAGTAATTTTAATGGAAAAAGTCATAATCGGAAACTCAATATTGTTCATAAAAAATATATATATTCACTTAATTTTGAGAGAAACAAAGTTATTAAATTTAATTTCAATAAGTTTTTTGTAGCTTATCATATTAACAGCAACTGCTGCAATATAGTATCCCATGTTTACTTTAAAATTCATTGTTTTCGAGATATTTGACATCAAAGCTGAACAATTTTAGGCCAAAAAACTGGTTTTCTGGCCATAACCTTTATGTTAATTAGTTTAAAATTAAAACTTTAGACAAATTTTTGGAGACATCAAAGACGAACCCAAATACGTAGATTTCATATAAGTATGTAAGATTTTCACAGCAATCAAGATACGAAAAGTGTTTTTAGCAATCTTTAAAAAATCATAAATAAATAAGTATTTATTTCTTTCAAAATCCGGTAGACAAATGTGCGAGACTTGAAACTTCTTAAACAATCACAGGTAATAAAATATCAGGAAACAAGAAAAAGATTTCAGCGTTTTTGAATATAGATATTTCTTAACGGGAGTTAAAATGGATTTGAAATAGTTATTTGTTTTACAAGGAGGCAAAGTTGTTGTTTAACCTCTCGTGCTAATGTTGATACCCGAGCAAGTGAAAGACTTCAAAATTGAATAAAGAGCGTAGCGAGTTCAAAAATGGAATTTTGAGCATTGCAAGGGTTTCAAGGCACGACGGTTAAACAAATTTTGCCACCTAGTGAAACACAAAATCTTTCACCACACCAACACAAGGAAAGTACTAACTGTAAAATATTAATCAAAATCAAAGCAAAATGAATGTTATATTTATCATTCAAAATCATAATTTAAAAGTCAATTCTACCAGCAAACATAAGAAAACAACCCTTTACAGCGTTCGTGGTCAACGAGTGACTGAGGAACAGCTACAATGTGCAAAAATACCTACATTCAAAAATAATGAACCATAATAAACTAAAACGTCGGGATGTATTATAAATTAAATAAGAAAACAACTCAAAATTTGCATTTGATTAATTTGCCTCACATGTAAATCACAAACTTTCTTATCAGTTTCTGACCAATCAAGAGATACTGCTGGTGTGGTAAAAATATTTTATCGAGATAAACGAAAGAAAGAAAGAAAGATTAAACGAGATACTTCAAACTTTGTAAAAAGGTATTACGTACATCGGAATACTTGAACCTTTGTACGCTGTGACGGAAAAAGTTCATGCGTTGTAGAAAAATTAATAAATTATGAACCCTAGGTACTGCTATCTTTTGCTGCACAATGTTCTATGCTCATGTATATGTTATCTTAAAGCGACGTTTGAATTCGAACTTTAAAAATCTAAATTCATTCTCCATAAACAGCTTTTACTGTTATACTTATTGGGAATCATAAAGGACAAGTTATTTAAAGGGAAATTACTTGCTTAGGAAAATTACCCACCGGTAACGGACCACCACTACTCGCTACACGCCTCTTGATTTTGAACACACTATTTCAAAGCTACCGCATGCAGCTCCGTAGTAAACAATCATAATATACGAGCCCAGGTGTGGTGGAGTCACCTGCTTATGAATAATCTGAAACTTAACTAGATTAGAGATTAGAGCTTATATCCTGATTTACGATGTTTAGCCAAATTTACAATTAGCAAAATACGCAAAGGGCAACAGTGTTTTTCTAGTGAGAATATAAGTTTTAGGCCGGTCGCGTAATGGAAACTGATTCATGTTAGATGCATAGGTAATTTAGGTACGTTCCGACCTGATCGTGCAAATAGATTTGATTATTAAACTGAGAAGAGGTCAATCCCTAATTTGTATTATGGCTTCTATTTATCATCATTTATCATAATATGGACCCCACCAAAAACATTTTCATGTAAAATATTGCCAAGGATCGCACTGTCAAAAAGTTCTCATCAGATCTCACGTAGAGCCTAGCTTCTAACTCTAAAAGCCCTAACTTCACAAACTCTGCACCTTAGTCCACATATGTGGCTTGGCCTTTGGGGGGTTGGGGGGGGGGGGGGGGGTTACGTCATACCTAATGATACCAAACACCATATTAATCAGATATACAGAGACATCCAGCCAGTAAATGAGCTCCTTAAAACGGTGATATTTTATTAAATTGTCCGGGCGCACTCGGTTCACATCTGCTCCGAGCAGTCACCCAGCAGTCACGGCTCAGGCTAGTAAGTGAGAAAGAGAAAGCGTCATGTGACTCATGCGTTAGGAAAGGAAAATAAAACCGGAGACCGCCGTCTCCTATCCTATCTTAATAGAAATTTGTTATTTAACCCATTCCAATCTGGATTCCGCCCCGGGCACAGCACAGTCACCGCTTTAGTTAAAGTCACCGACGACATCCGGTTTAATATAGAGTGCAAAATGCTAACTGTCCTTGTTCTTCTCGACTTTAGTAATGCCTTTAACACGGTAGACTTTGACATCCTTCTGGGCACACTCAGCAGTCTTAACATATTCCAAACCACTCTATCTTGGTTTCGTAGCTACCTTACTGGCAGACGCCAGCGTGTCAGAGTCGACGACAAGCTGTCCGACTGGTGTGAGCTTTCCGCTGGCGTCCCGCAAGGAGGAGTACTTTCGCCACTTCTTTTTTCTATTTTCATTAATGGTATCACGAAAGCACTTACGTCATCATACCATCTTTACGCGGACGACCTACAGATTTATGCAGCGGCTAATATAGATGATCTTCCTTCAATTATTACTCAAATCAATTCTGATTTAGAGTGCATACGGGATTGGGCGTGCAAATTCGGTTTGAAGATTAATGCCCAGAAGTCGCAGGCAATTGTCATTGATGGCCCTTACTATGTAGCTAAGCTCTCAGACATGGTGATACCTGTCATTTTTTTTGATGGAACTAAAATCCCCTTTTCCTCAACTGTCCGAAATTTGGGTGTCATCATGGACCAGACGCTTTCCTGGGAACCCCACGTGGCTGAGGTGAGTAAAAAAAATGTTTGGTTCCCTACACTCTCTTCGACGACTTCAGAATTTCCTCCCTCTTCATACCAAATTGCTATGATATGCTAAATATCTCTTACTCCCTCTACTAGACTATGGTGATGTGGCGTCTCCTCTAGCTGCCACTGTCGACGTCATCTAACAGATGGCGTTAGGGAGCTAGAACGCAATTAGCTAGAAGCCTACATCGCGGTTACGAAGTTTCAAATGTCACTTACTATATATACTCCTTCTGACTAACTCTCAGCGGACTTCGGTCCCCAGGCATAACACCCGCCTGGAGAGAGTACTCTCTATTGCCCTCTCTCTACACCCTCCACATTGGTGACCTTCCGACATTGGACAGCTATGAAGACCTCAAGATCCTGATGACGCCGCCTCGCAGCAAAAAAAACAGTTTCCTCTCTGTGTGCCACCTTGCATGCCTCTGTACAGTTCTGTACATATGTATTATATCCTGTAAATATCTTGTACATATTCATGCCTGGCACTCAACTTCTCTCACTCTCTCTCTCTCCGCTCGCCGCTCTGGCTCTGAGCAACTGCGCTCGTCACACTGGCTCTGAGCAGCTCTGCTCGCCTGTGACTCTGAGCATCTTCGCTCGCCACACTGGCTCGAGCACACACCTGGTTTCGCTGCACGCTTCATACGTCGTCGCTGACCCCTCCGCTCAAAGGGGGGCTGATGTGGCGTCTCCTCTAGCTGCCACTGTCGACGTCATCTAACAGATGGCGTTAGGGAGCTAGAACGCAATTAGCTAGAAGCCTACATCGCGGTTACGAAGTTTCAAATGTCACTTACTATATATACTCCTTCTGACTAACTCTCAGTGGACTTCGGTCCCCAGGCATAACACCCGCCTGGAGAGAGTACTCTCTATTGCCCACTCTCTACACCTACCACAGTGACATTGCGTTCTTGGATCTTAATGAGGAATTGCTGAATAAACTTGAGCGCTTACAAAATGTCTGTATCAGCTATGTGTATGGCCTCCGTAAATACGACCACATTTCTAATTTTCGTAAGCAGCTCGGGTTGTTACCGATCCGCCAGCGCAGGGATGTGCATGTTCTGTCGTTGCTTTTCAACATACTCTTCAACCCCTGTTCCCCATCTTACCTAACCGAGAGATTTAACTATCTGGCTGAAGGAGGTGATCACCGCTTACGTTCTAGTGCTAATCTTACGCTTGCTATCCCTTCGAATAAGTCTCGAACGTATGCAAATTCATTCACAGTGCGCGCGGTGAAGTTGTTATCGATATTGATATCGACCGTGACGTGAAAAATAGAATAAATGCGGGATGGATGAAATGGCGACAGGTCTCTGGAACAACTTGCGATCCACAAATGCCTCTTAAACTTGAGGGGAAAATTTACAGGACGATCGTGAGACCTGTTGTAATGTATGGATCAGAATGCTGGGCGACGAAAGTGACGGATGAAAGAAGAGTGCACGCAGCGGAAATGAGAATGTTGAGATGGATGTGTGGAGTGACGAGGAAGGATCGGATTAAGAATGAGTATATTAGGGGTAGTTTGAAAGTAGCACCAGTAACGGAGAAGATAAGAAGTAGTAGGTTAGCGTGGTATGGGCATGTGATGAGGAGGGATGAATGCCATATAGGCAAAAGAATGTTAGGGATGAATGTTGATGGACGGAGAGCGTATGGTAGACCCAAAAAGCGATGGATGGATTGGGTGAAAGAGGATATGAGAAAGAAAGGAGTGAGTGCTGAGGTGACGAAAGATAGAGGAGAATGGAAGAGAAAAACATGTTGTGCCGACCCCACATAACGTGGGATAAGGGTAGGAAGAAGAAGAGAGCTATTGATGTATTTTAGTTATTCGTAGACGTTAATATTGTAGTTTTCCTTTTTAAATATTATTGTACGTTCTGTAAGTTTGTCTATCTATCTAATTCGAATTTTTCACTCATTTACTCTAAGGTTAGCTGGAAGAGATCCCTTATAGGGATAAGCTCGCCTTTGTACCTAAATTTATATGATTTTCATGTTAACAATTTTTGTTTTGTACAATAAATTGATTTACTACAATATGAATCTCTGATTAGAAAGGCCGTGCTTGCACTTTTCAATTTAGTTCACAAGGTGGCATACGTAGACCCTCTAACAAGGGTGGTCCTTACATGCAGCTTCTAAGACACTCATTTCTTTAGTGATATTAATGGAATAGGAATCGTTCCAAAATAACAAAAGAGACTAATATTCCTCCATTATTCGAAAACCCCAGTAATTGGCGGCCGTTGGTACCTAACTCACTTACCTAACTAATTAAAAATGTTAGAACCTAAAGTGACCATACTGACCATATTACATGATATTTACGCATCGGGAGTCGGGAAGTAGTTAAAGTCACTTCCGAAGCCAATGAACCGTTTCTGATAAAACTTTAATGGCAAACAAACAGAGACAGAAGTTGAGAAGTCAAGTGAAACGCCTAAGGGATAATTCATTGTCTCTGCTCAGTGCCCAAGTGAAACAGATTTCCAAATTATTCCTTTAAGTTAAAATGGGATTTGTACGTGTGAACCGGATATTGTAGCACAAACATACATCCATGGATATCCAGTATAAAGAACTTAATCTCATTTAGCTAACATGTTCTGTCATGTCTGTAAAACAGCGAAGCCCCTTAATAATACTGTAGTCTAATAGTATCGGCGTTTGTGTACTTTCCTCTATCAAACGATTACCGGTTTGACCCCTGAAACTCGAAATAATTGAAAGAACTCAAATTTATTGACTAACAGTAGGAACATATAATGAGAGATGTGAGTCTGAAAATGTGTATTATATAGTTATGATATTTGTATAGTATGAGTATGAGTGTGAATATGCATATGAGTATAGGTTAGGGTTTAGGCATAAAATACGTATGAGTATGAGATAGGTATAGTTAAGAGCTTCAAGAAAAGTGGAAGCTGATATACAAGAAGTACTTAGCTTAAAAGAAAAAAAGAAGGAGTGTCATCAGAAACATTAGGTTCCTATTTACATGTAAAAAGATACAAGTTTACCAACGCAATTCATCTACTACAAAAAATATTGAGATGTTATGTTAAACCAAGTCAGTTATTTTAGTCAGTACCGCGGGGTGTCCACAGAACTCAATTTCCGCCGACTTGCCTATTTTAAAACCGTATCAACATAACAACAAATAATTTAAACTTGTTAAGTGTGACTTGATCTTAAGAAAAAAAAATTGCGTATTTATAAATATTAATCCAATTCGTACTTAGCTGGATTTTTACTGTATTTAACTTGTTCCGAATTCACTCTTTTAAGCGTTGTGAAATAAAATTATATCCTAAGAAACCAAATTTTCCAAGGTAAAAACGTTACCGATGACTATTTTGTAACAAACAATGATGAACCAAACAACGTCTAGCAACATACACTTAACAATTCCTACAATGGTATTCAGGCATTCGTCAAAGAATAAAAGCGTACGATAAACAAAAGTCTACTTAGCAAACAAGATAATATAATTCGTAATGAACATAAAGTACGAATCCTCAACTTTCTCAACAAATGCAAAATAAACGTAAACGGGACTTAAATTTTGCCAAACTGCCACACATAATGCTAAGAGCTCGTAAACAACAGATAAAACAGTCATAATATATTTACGTATAGTCAAAGATACGATGAGGTATTTCTTCCCTTATATTTGCTCAAACCAAGACTGTATTAACTTTTAAAATAATTTTGTTTATCATTATATGTACATGTTGGTGGCCGATCATAAAATTCGCCAGATCATGAAATTTCTAGGCATATCATGAAAAGCCGCCATTTTATGATCTGGCTAATAGCGACTCTCCGCCATATCGTTCAATCTTCATCGTTTGACGATTGGCCTAGCAACGTTTGGGCATATCAAATAAGACTAAATTATGGAAGAAAGCTACGGCAAACAAAAAAAATATGATTATTTTGATAAAAATAATTAACAGCAATTTCTAACAAAACAAAAAAAAACCTTATATTACAATTGAACCTAATACTCGTAAATAACCAATTAACCATCCAAGAACATTCTCAAACAAAACGTAAAAGACTTACGTAGTTAATTGTAAGCAAAAAAAACCGTTTTTTTAACCTTGTATTTTATGAAAAAAGGTGTGACACTGGCAGTTTAGACAAATAAGATTCAGAAAATCCTTAAGGTTCGTTGCGTAACCTTGACGCATCGAACCTTAAGGATTTTCTGAATCTTATTCGTTCAATCAATCAAATGGTGAAAGAATTCTTGAATTTCCGAAGCATGTCAGGGATTCTAATTTCCTGTGCTGACCAGCTGAATATGAAGTCCCTGATCAAACGAAAATATTCGTAAGTACAACACTAGTGGGTATTTGCGTCGTACCCGATAACAAACAAGAAATATTAGTTGTGGGGTTTTAATATGGTTTTCATATATATATTCATATTTATTTTCAGCATCAAAAAAAGACAAGAAAAGATTATTATTGGAAAATGATGGTACTTGTCAAAAATACAAGTTAAGTAACTTCATATTCGTCTGTGTAACATGAATGTTGAAATGATAATGTTTCAAAATTATTTGCTACCGGTAATTTATATTAATTTGGTAATATAAATATGATCAACTAATTAATATTATCACACCCTTAATGGGTAATATCTGGGTCCTATGTCCTATGTCCTTCCCCGAGACTCAAACTATCTTTATACAAAAATTTACAATCGGATTCAGCGGTTTAAGCGTGAAGAGGTAACAGACACACACACTTTCGCATTTACCTATAATATTATATGGATTTTAAAACGCTTAGTATAAGACCAAATATGAATGAAGAGATTAAGAGGATAGTGGACGATCGTTTCTCCATACAAACGTAATCCCCATTTATCTCTGTGGATATTGACATTTTGGAAAAAAAAAATGAGGAAAATGGGGACTAAGTTTGTATGGAGAAGTGGTCGCGTCGGTGTCCCGTTTACTTTTAAGTTAATATTATATGATTACATATTTGGTAACTTTTGGTCTTCGATTAAGTTACTTATAGTATGGATATAAAAGTAAAATATAATAAAATATACAAAAACAACACAAAATATTTTATTATCATTAATATTTTATTATAGGTAAAAACTTATTTTTTAATACAGTTGCTCAAAAAGTGCTACTTTTCGTGGCTGTTTAGCGTGCGGAAAGTTGGTTTTCGCGAACTAGTGCTTTTTACTTTTCCAATTTTTTTTAAATTTATACTTGTTCTAATTCATGACTACTTATTGATGAGTGTTAATATTAGTTTCCTTTAAACGTCGTAATCAACATAAAAACCTACTGTTAATGTAAGAATACGAAAAATATGCATATTTCATATTTTATTACCTCTTCATCATTATAAGTATTATTATACGTTTATTTTTTAATGTTGAAAAACCGTTTTTAATAAGTAGTCTGAATGGAACGGAACGCCTGTCAAAGAAGAGGCGTTTTTTCTTACTGCAAGAATTTTTTAAGTTTCCAAAGGCAACATTCGATATTGTTTTTATAAATATACGATACACAAATCATCGCAAATAACGATATTTAAGTAATAATAGTACAATGTTTTATATTTACAATTATTTCTGTCTTATAGATATGCATTTGAAAAAAAAAACTTTCATTGAAGTGAGTTCAATAATAATAACTAAATCCATTCTAAATAAAAGCTAAAAAAACACCTCTTCATAATGTCAATGTCAATGATGTCACAGAATTAATAATATAAAAGTTTCGGATTTCTTACTTGTTGTTTTTCTTATTTTTTCGCAACTGTATTAAAAAACGTCGTTCGATATACGTGCGGAAATGTCATTCTCCACTCGTCCCGAGTCTTGTATCTCGGTACTCGTGAAGTAACGTCATGCTTTCCGCACTAGCATCGAAATGTACTATTTTTTAATAAAGTTAACTAAATAAGCCTCTGGAGGATTTTTGTATCACTATAATTAAATACCTTGATGAAATCAGAGGCTTGTTCGGAAATTTGGTGCCGTATAATTTTTTGTTAGTTGTTATAGCGAAACCGAGTTTCATCAATTTATTTATTGCAGTCAATAAATCAATCAATTTCTTAACGTTATAATACTAGAACATTGTGGGAACTCAAACTGCGCTGTTATGTTAAGACCAGTAAGTCACATATAGTGATCTATCATTTTTATGAGCCTGCCATAAAAGAGCTAACTCGTAGGCCGAGTGTACGTAACAGCCTAAATAAAACCATTCTACGGTATATTTACTAGAGTTTACGCGGCTGAAACCACTATATTTGGTAATATATGGCACTATTCCAGCAATATTAAAAGGCTTTTTGTTAACGTTCATGTAAAAATAGGCTTACTTATACACAAAGTAAATTTATATACCTATACCTATGTAAAATTTTGAGATAAAATTAAATTTTGAGCAAATTACACTTAACTTGTTCAAAGCTAGCTGGCGTGGCGTAGAGCTAGAAAACAGAGATACAGCCTGGTGACAGATAGACAGACGGACAGACGGACAGACGGACAGACGGACAAACGGACAGACGGACAGCGGAGTCTTATTAATAGGGTCCCTATTAATAACGCTAAAAAAGGTTGGCAGAAATGCATTTCGTATTTCTACTAACTTATTGGTTATTTAAACTTTATTGCACAAAATACAAAACAAAAATATGAACAAATGTCGGACTTAATGCCTAAAGGCATTCTCTACCAGTCAACGATAGGGCTTAACAGAGATGTAATAAAAATGGTGCGAGAAGAAAGAGAATTAAATTTGGAACTACTGTGTCTTCTGAGTTAAAGTTTTTTTATATACCTAATAATAGACGACCGGTCTGGCCTAGTGGGTAATAGTGACCCTGCCTGTGAAGCCGATGGTCCTGGGTTCGAATCCCGGTAAACAAGGGCATTTCATCACACAAGTATTTGTTCCTGAGTCATGGGTGTTTTCTATGTATGTGTACAAGTATGTATTTATCTATATAAGTATGTAGGTATATCGTCGAATAGCACCCATTAGTACAACTAGTGCTTTGCTTAGTTTAGGGCTAGGTTGATCTGTGTAAGATATCCCCTAATATTTATATTTATTGTATTTTATATGTATGAATTTAGGGTTTTGTTAAGTTGCTAGCATTGTAGTTGTATGTGAAACCCGCAGTGCGTTAAAGTCGGCAAAATGATACTTGAGCTAATGCAGAATAGAGTGCGTACTTTTTTATAGACTTAAATATTGTAGTTTTGTCTTGGCAGGGCGCTGCTGACGTCCCCCAAATGTCGTTATTTACGCGTGTTCGTGACTGAATAAATGATGATATAAGTATAGGAATAGAAAACAAGCTTTATTTAACCTTTAACTGATGACACAGACGTCACACACATCACACAGACGTCATGAAGATATTGTGAATTGCTTTTGTTTGTTGTACCATCCTCTTTTGTAATTATCTAGCACCTCTTCAATTATAATCAAAACATACGTTATTTACAAATATAAAAATCAAATACTCTCTTCTGGGGACATAAAAACCTGCAGTAAAAATTAGAATGACCCAAAAAACATATTCGAAAACTTTTCCCAATAATCTTAGTAAAAACCAACGTTATTGGGATCTCTCAATAAGCGATTCTTCAAGTAATATCCACAGTACCATTGGATTATTGCCTGAAACTTTCTGAGTCGTATTATATTTGAGCAGTCGTGCGACTTCTGACAATTTGATATTAATACGCAGTATGGTGACTTGAGGGCTTCCATTGGAATAATAATGAGACGTTATTGCCGAGTTATTGCCTCATTGTTATTATGAAAATGTCAGTCAGCGGTGTGGAAAATATTGCGGTATTGTGCGTAGTAAGTTAAAAAATAAGATTTGCTATTGGATGACATGATTTTATTTTAGAAGTGAATTATCTATTGAATACTTTAGCCGCTAGATTATTGGTCGAACAATAACGATTATAATGAGCTCTCTGTAACCGCCTTTAAGAAGCTCAAATCTTAAAAGCTTACAATTTAGTGGATTTATATCGGGATTCCAATTCGTGAGGGTTGCATTTCTAACTTACACACATAAACTACAATATACATAACTACTTACAATACAATTCAATAGCGTTACATTTGGGCTGACAAAAACTTGGTCCACAAAATTAGACTAGGTGGTTGTTATGGCGAAAATGCTTAAGTATAATATGTGTTAGAACCTGTGGTTAGAACAATCAATACATTATGGCAAATAATCATTATGGCTATGAAACATTAGGGCCTAGATCCATTAGGACAAAATAGTTATGGTAAAATAGTTAAAAACAAAAGTTTTTATGAAGTTTTTATCCGTCCTATGTTAGGACCTACCTACCTCAGCCGTAAAAGTGCATGACGAATTTATCAATGAATTCATTCATAATTTCTTCTTTGGTGACCGAAGAGCTGGCGGCTTTCTCGCACAACGTATCAGCATTGCGATACAGCGGGGAAATGCCGCCAGCATCCTTGGTACAATGCCTCAAGGCCCTCAAGGGCCTATTTTAGATTTAAGCTAGTTATTAATTTCGTTTACGTAGTACCACTGTATATATCTTGTATGTAAATAAATGTTTCATATATTTCTTCATGCAATTTCGCAGCTCACTGTACATAGGTACCTACATGATTAATGTTTATATTATAACGTCTTCTCAACTTCTAATAATTTTATATCTTTATCGTCAAGACACTGCAACCTATATTTGAAAATCATAAAAAAATACTACCTGATTTTTATGTGAGAGATCGAAAATGCTAATAAAAGAAGCAAATCCTTGGAAAACATTTACTTCCGCAAAGGGTTTTTCATAAAGATAGTACAAAAAGGAGGAGTCATTTTTCAAAGCCGCTTAAAAATTTAGCCTATATGTCACCTGCGTCACAAAACGTCCGAATCGTTTCTGTAATTTTGACATACAAATTGAAACACAGTTTACAGTCATGTTAATTTATGTAGACCGCTAAAATGATAACCTTTCCCAAGCAGAGTAAAAATAGGTACTTACTGCGAAGCCCTTCATCAGGAGCTAAATATCCCAAAACCTTGTAGCGTTATAAAGGAAAGAACGATCACGTCGTTTCTTTTTACGAACAAACACGAGATCGTCGCATGTAATGTGCCGGATAATCGTGATAAACAAGAGTAGGGCGTATGAATGCTGCCAAGTTAACTTTGCAACTCATAAAAACCTTTCAAAGCTAAAAAGACTTTATGTTAAAGGTTGTTTTTGTGAAACCAACTGCAAAAGGAAGTTTGGTGGCGTATCTTTCTCGTCACGTCACTGTTAGCTCTGTGCTGTCTGTGTGGTTGAAGGGAATATATAGGGATAATTATTTATCTTTGTTGATTCAATAAAATCTGCCAAAAATGGTTATCACTTTTATCAACTAGGATATTACCAGTTAAGGTCATAAATATGTTTACTTTTTTTTCTTTCAAATTTATTTATTCAAATTAACTAATATACTTATGCAGAAAAATAAATACTTACTTACTTACTCCTCTGGCGCAGCGACCCAAAGTATGTCTTGGCCTCCAACATGACTGCTCACCACTGATCTCGGTCATGTGTTATTTCTCGCTAGTCTTCAACCTGGAGCTCACGTAGATCCGCGTCGACCACATCCGCCCCAGGCCTAGGTCGACCGGCCGGTCGGCGTGCTGTCGGTTTTCCCTCGAACGCTTTTTTCACCGCCCGATCGCTTTCTATTCGCTATAGATAGATGGCCAAGCCACCGAAGCCTTTGCGCGTTTGATGTGACACCAATGATGTTTGGTTTGGCACTAGCTGTTCAACTTCGGCGTTTTTGCGCATTCTCCAGCTGCCGTCGGGTCTCGGGCGTTTGGTCGAAGATTTCGCGGAGAATCTTCCTCTCAGCCACCAAAACACCCATATGTTAAGATAGGACGTATTAGGGTCTTGTAAATTCGGATGTTAGTTTTTTTTCTGAGGAGCCTGGACACCAAGACTTTGTGCAGAAAAATAAATACTTATAGATAAATTTACTTACCGCTTATTCTACACTTTTCGTCGTTTACACATTAATCAATAAACCCAACATATTCGCAATCAAAATATCCAAAGACAAGCATAAGTAGTTTACCAAACATTAAATTACTAAAGTTGATATTAACCTATAGCTTTCGCCGTTGGTTCTATGGGCGAAGTTTTCGCATTACCTACGCCTTGCGAAGCATTAGGTCCGCAGTAAACAAACAGTAAGTATTTTTGGGTTGAAATATCCCACACAGAAAATCGTTTCTATCTTTTATGTAGTCCAGGTTTTAAGTGCGAAAAGCATTGCGGTAGTTTGGATAGTTTAAATGACATTATCGTATGTTAAGCAAATACACTCAAGAGCAATGAAAACGGGTGACTTAGTAAGGAATGTATAACCTATGAATTTCAATACTTTATTTAGGTATACTCCTATTTTACTTTTATTTAAATTGTTTCTTAACCCATAAACAGATCTGACACATTTTTTCGTTTTAATTTTGATTACGGTAGATAACAGTTATTTTATTTTTATTATTAATATTTATTTTAAAAAAACCTGTGGTAGATATATGCTCACTACCCATTACCAGCGGTTCTATGTGATACGTAGGTGGCCACTACCTTGCTAGCCATACACATAAGCTTATTCAGGTTTATACTAAATGTAATCGTTGACAATGACATAATAAAACCACATATCAGTAAAAGTTATAAAATAGAGCCATTTATTTGATACTAGATTACAATGAAATGAGGTCCGAAAATAAAAATTTCTTATTTTATGCTAGTTTTGCAAATGAAAACATGATTCATTAATAGTAATAGTCTAACACTTGAATGTCATGTGAATACCTTGCAGAGCAGTGACCACATACAGACCTCTTGTCTTGATCCAAAACGGGCAGAGGGTCCGATATACAAACCACAAACTTTTATAGCGAATATTCTATCAAAAAAACCGGCCAAGTGCGAGTCGGACTCGCGTTCCAAGGGTACATAACATAATGTTTAACAATGTATTTGTAATATATAAATGTCTTTAAAAACCCCGCAGGGGTCAGATCAAAAACAGTATTAGCCAATCATAATGATTATACTAAAATAATTAAGTCCAACTCACGCTTGACCGCACATTTCTAATAGGTTTTACTGTCATTTATAGGTAAGGAACTATTTTGTGTATTTTTTTCAAAACTTTAGACTCAGTAGTTTCGGAGATTAAGGGGGGGGAATGGTAATTTTTTTGTCTATTTTGTTAATATCTTCTAAACTGTTTATTTTAAAATTACAAAAAATATATATTTTTGAGATTTAAAATAAGGTCTTTCATTTGATATGTAAGACGATATCGTTTGAAAAACTTTATCATGTCCGTCTTTGGGTCACAAACTTACGTATGTGTACCAAATTTCAACTTAATCGGTACAGTAGTTTCGGAGAAAATAGGCTGTGACAGACGGACAGATAGACAGACAGACAGACAGACAAACACAGATAGACGCACGAGTGATCCTATAAGGGTTCCGTTTTTTCCTTTTGAGGTACGGAACCTTAAAAACCAATGACTGGGATAAATTGTGACATACTACACATATAATAATATTATCTTGTATGAAACCAAAAAACTACAACACACCGTATTTTTTTTTTCAATATAACAGCAATTTTAAGCGAGAGAAACGCAAATAAATTAGCAAACTATCAATATAAATGAAATAAAATTCAAATACAATGTCAAAGAAATTTGCTTTGACAAATTCATTTTTAGGGTTCCGTACCCAAAGGGTAAAAACGGGACCCTATTACAAAGACTCCGCTGTCTGTCTGTCACCATGTTCATGTTTCTCATGTACCGTAATAGGGAGACAGTTGAAATTTTCAGTTGATGTATTTCTGTAAATACTAAAACCAATAGATAATGGTAAGGAACCCTTCATGCGCGAGTTCGACTCGCACTTGACCGGTTTTTTCTTGCTTTCGGACATCGGTAACTTTATAATCTATACATAAATGACATTTAGTGGTTGTTGTAGTAACTCTGCTCGTTTAAACAAATTCATTTGCTATGTCCATGAGTACATTTATTTGGGCCAATTAGTCTCTTTCCAGGCGCGTCAGAAAAAAGAGGTCGAAAGACGGATTGAAAACGCCTGGAAGAGCTATTGGTCCATGAAACACCTGATGAAAGGTAATCTTCCGATGTCACTCAAACGGAAGCTCATGGACATGTGCATACACCCAGTTCTAACCTACGGTGCACAGACTTGGTCTTTGACTAAAGCTCAGAAGTTGAAACTCGGGGTTTGCCAACGAGCCATGGAGCGTAGCATATTAGGTGTCAAATTGGTGGATCGAGTCCGGCATATTATAACCGGCGGGTTATAAAGCCACAAACATATATGTCTATTACAGATTGACATTAAATTGATGATCGTACCTGATCCCCAAAAATCTACGTCATCCTGTCAAATTCATATCACGCCTTATAAGCCGTCGACACCGCAAAGTGTCCTGTCAAATTAGTTACAACAATATTACGTAGGGTAGCCACGTCACACTGGGCCGATATTAAAAGTCCCATCTCAAGTGTGTGACTTGTTATTACCCTTGCGGTCACGTCAGATGTCTTTCTGACCCATGTTATGTGTGGGTGTTAGCAAGAGAATACGGCATTGCCGTACATTGGCGCATAAGCTGTTCAACTACATCCTCGACCCCCATAAGCCAGTGGCTTTGTATTGTAACAAATTCTTCGAAGCTGAAACAGCTTGTGATCAAGTGTTTGTATAAATTTCAAATACATTTATGTGCTAATTACGTTAATTATTTTTTTAGGCTTATTGAAGTATTACGAAAGATCTCTAATAAGTTTTCAATTATTTTATCATTACATAATATGATTTTATATATATAATACATGATCTATTTTGTTAATTTTATCGCGGCCTATTACGGTACTAATAAACCCAGAAAAACACGCTCAAATTTCCACTTTTCGAACCACTCGCTTCACGCTCGTGGTTTAATTTTGGAATCCCTCCCTTGCTCGGGTCTCAATATTAGCATGAGGGGCTAAATAACAACTTTTCCTCTTTGTAAAACAAATAACTATTTACTGATTTCAACTAACACGATTTTCACTCATAATTTTAAAACTAACACGGGACAATCGCGTACAAACTTCCCCGTCCCGTCCGTCGTACTCAAGTCCCATGTTAGTTTTAAAATAACTATTTTTAGTAAGTCCCTGTACAGCAACGTGTAGTACTTAAGTATATGATTCGATAGACAATCAACATCTTAGGTTTCAACTTCTAACTTTAAGGTAAGTGCCGTGAAGATACGCCTGTTTGCTTGTATGGTTTACAGCGTATCATATATTATGAAGGTATGGGTGCATCTTGAACAGTCCGACACGCACTTGGTCGTCTCTTTAATAGGTAGGTATGTAAAGAAAAAATGAGCCGGAGTGCATTATTATAGGTAACATTTTAAAAGCTTACACGAATGAGCCGTTTAGAGCCGAGGATTAAACGACACACGACACTGAAAGCCTTTGACACTCGACGTCTACAGTAATTGAATGTACGTCCGAAGTAGCGGCTCGTATGGGAAATTTTTGTGTCGAGCAAATTTAATACACTATTTAAGCTAGCTTTTTGCAACTAAAAGTGCAGGTGGTGATTTCATAGCGATCATATAATAGCAAATGTTTTTTTTTTTTGACGAGCATTAGGTAATTGTAATACAAGCACTACTTGAGTGTGTCATTTACGTAGGTATACTTAGAATATAAAGTGACCGATTTACGAACAATGGAAGTGTCAAAACCAATTTCTAATTCAAATTGTGTAAAATTCAAATTGTGTAAAATTCAAATTGAGGGAAAATTTTCGTTTTTGTGTATTTCTACCGCACGAAATTCCTGTTATACCAAAAAAATAAGGTAAGTGTAAAGTTGTTAACGTAGTGACGTTCAGTATTTTGTGTTTTTCTTTATGTTTTAAGTGTTTCTTGTAGTTTTTTTTTCAAACTCGAATGGTAGGCTGACACAATATGTCCAAGAGCAATTAAAATAGGGTTGTGATACTTAGAGGATATAACCAAACGGAGTAGCCATTAATAGGCATCCCTATGTCGACAAATAGGCGGAAAATGGTTATACACAATGTGACGTTTATCTGACATGGCTATTTTTACGTTACGTATAAATTTGACGTGCCCCTCCCCCGCAAAAATCGGCAGACTGTTTTGAACAGAAAATTACAGACATGGCGTCTCCGTTTGGTTATACTCATCCAAGTTGTGACAATGCAAATTAGAAACGATGATTTACGATTCTTGATTAAATCTGCAAAGGCCATAATACCTAATCGATTCTATTGGTGATGATTTATATTTTTAAGTAAACAAACCTTCACAACTTTACTGGACGCGACTGAAACGATTTAACACGAGCGAAATCGATTCGGTCGATAAGTAGAGTCATACTCTATTGCAATTGAGTTCCGTTTTACATAATAAAACTCAACGGTATTAAAATGTATCTTTTTATTTTGATTATATTTGGTGATTTGTGACTATTATAAATGATCTCATCTTCTAGCTTCTTCTTTCTTCGTAGCTTAGAATATCTATTCTAAGCTACGAAGAGAAGTATTTTTCGTCCTATTGGGATTCAAGTTATTTTTATTTTAATAAAGGATTTGCCCGAAACGTCATTGCCATGGAATGAAAAATATATAAATGTCACCCTACCCTTCAAGTTTGAAAAATACTATAAACGACATTTATTGTTGTACAGTAAAATCTGAGCTCGATAGGATTTTGATCCATGTGTAAGTATTGTAGGTCAAAGGGCAAAGGCAGCTAACGTTAGTAAAGCGTTTTGTCAAAGCCAAAAAGAACTTTTTGCGCCTAGTAGGTATTTAAATCGTGTTCCGGTGACTCGAGAAAATTATTTTTCGCCCGTCTAATGGCACAGCCAAAATTACTGGTTATGAAATTTAGCTGTATTTGTGCTTGTAGTAGATCTTCTGAATACTTCAGAAAGGCGGGTGATAACCACCCATAATTCTATCATATTACAGTCAATTTTAATACATTTTACCCTTTCACCCACCTTCCCCCAAAATATATCCTCCAGTTATAAATGAACGTATGTACCAAGGCGCCGACAACAATCAAATTTTAAAATAAATAGGTAGTTAACAAAAAGCAAAGAAAACGAATGAGAACCTTCTGAGTTAAAGGACGCCATCAATTATTGAACCAAATATAATTAAGTACAGGTTATAAATGACGTGTCAGTTCGTCATCAACACAACCTGGTAAGTGAACAGGAGCAGGCTACGTAAATTATCCCGACACCGCTTAAAAGTCCGCAACAAGCTCGGCCAAATTGCACCTTCCCGTACAAACGGAGTTTCGTTCTCATTTTAAAACTACGTGTTGGATTGTAATGATATTTTGCACATACAATGACATGATATATACCTATCTACGCCTGTAATTTACTTATATAGCTCCAGCTTATAAAACAAAGGAAAGAGAGCAAAAACAAATTGTATATGAAACACTTAAATTCACTGTATTTTTTTACTATGGTTTCTGAAGCTATATAAACAACTTAATTACAGGCATAGATATACCTTATCCTATTGTAAATACAAAGCTTTAGAGCAATCTAGCTACCTAGTTGTTTTAAAACGAGAGCGAAACTACGTTTGTATGGAGAACCAGGTTTGCTGCGGACTCTTAATTTGCGGTTCATATGAAATAAATAACTCGCAGTCAGAGAATTCATTTATATTACGTCCTCGAATAATTTCACAAACAGTACATCCTTAGATTTCATTTCAAGCTGTCACAAGGTAAGCTTACAAACAATAATAAAAAACCGGTCAAGTGCAAGTTCATTTAACTCGCGCACCGAGGGTTCCATACAAACTTTTAATTTTCTCGTGTAAATAGAATCACGAGAGACTAGACCAGAAGTATACTAAGCGTAATTGTGTACAGCGCCATCTATCGGCAAATTGGCTAACTAATTTGCGCGACCTGTATTGTATGTTGGTTTTTCAAGGATACTTAATTTTTTATCATGTGAACCGATTTCAACAATTTTTGTTTCATTTGAAAGAAGGTATTTTAATGTAATCTGATAGACATTTCGACGACAACAACGTACAAGGTGCAAAGTGCTAAAAGGTTCGAACTACGTCAGCTGTAGCATAATGATCTAGAAGTCGATACCTATCGCCTGGTATAAGAATTTTCTTAAAATGTCACTTAGTATAGATTTTTAAATGACGCATACAGTGCCATCTGAGTCGAAAATCTGTATACTAACACGAACACCATTCCAAGTGCCACATCGAATCGTACGCGATGAATGCCATCTCACTCACTCGCGCGTACGGAGCGCTATTTACCACATCGCACTCAGTTCGCGGCGGACCGGCTAGTCAACGGTTGTGAATGCTTCGATCGTTTTCTAGAGAATATTAACATGTTATTACGTTAATTTTGTCCTAATTTTGAGTTTTTGTAAGAATTTGGTGAATTCATTCGATCGATCAATTTACTACAAATATAAAGTTTGTTAATCATGACGGAGAAACGTGCGAGATGGTTGAAATCATTAAAATCAGGAGCAAAAAGATCGGGTACGGATTACATCAAAACAGAACTAAATAAATCGACCACAATAAAATGGAGGTATGTAATATTTATTTACATTTTCTTTATATTTTTATGTTTATACGTTTAAAAATGTGTAAAGTGTTCGATGTGACATATAGAACTACATACGCGAAAAGTATTATTTAAGAGAACTACGCACGCAGGACTATCTGCCACTTAGAACTGTTTACGCCATTTAATCAGTCACTTAGAACTATTTACCTTTTTTTTATTTGTTTTTGAACACACTCAACATAGTCATATCTTTCATTGCAAGTGCTAATTTAAATAATAAAAAGCTTAAGCGTAATATTATGTTATAATGCTATGCTATGTGTAATAAAATAACTATCCTAGATGAATGTTTTATACGGGCAGTTTTGTTGTACCTATAGCTAATCCTTATTTTGATCACTGTTTACATTGCACCACTAATATAGCTTTACGTATGAATATATGCACATAATGTTAAAGCTTAATCTATGTTGCTTTTAATATGCATGGTAGGTATTTGACTTTCAGAGTCACCACTAAGGATGGACGAAGCATCATGCGAGGAATTATATTTAAAAAAAACAAAAAACATTGTCACCCCAGTTAGCAAATACAGTTCCAGACAGGCAAGACAACCAAAACTTTGATTGTATGAATAATTTTGAAAATATTAGAGATCCTTCTTTGAATGTCACGAATTATGTATTGTGGCTTGGCCGTTTCGCTACCGTCACATGGACGGAAGGTGAAAAATTTATTCATTATTCTTTATTATACAATAGTTCTTGTAGTAACGAAACGAAAAATTTGACTAAGATGTAGAGCCCTAACTACAAGTAGGTCTACCCACAAGTAGTTAGAAGCTTGGCTCTACAAGAGATCTGATATTAAGTTTTTGACAGTGCGAGCCTAATGGTTTCTTTCATCTTGGCAACATTTTACATGAAAATGTTTTTGGTGGGATTTCACTTTGGATTCGTAAGTTGCGTATGACAATTTTCCATCCCCTAATTTAAAGGATTGGGAGTAATTTACTATTAAAAATCCTGAAATACGTATCTGAAGGCATATTTTCCACAATCTGCTTTTTACTGATTCCCCATACAAACTTCAGCCCCCTTTTTTCCCCTAACGCTCTTTTCCACCCCCTTACGGGGTGATTTGAGGGTTGAAAACTATTACTACAAAATGCTACCCCCCTTTTCACCCCCTTAGGGGCTAAAAATTTCAAGTTTTTGAATTTTTCTGTTGTTTGTGTACTAAGACTATGTTATATACCAAATTTCAGCTTCTTAGGATTTCGGGAAGGACCCTAAATGTTTTGATGATCATCAGTGAGTGAGTGAGTGACGAAATTGTTTTTTTTTTTTTTTAGATATGAATAAAATCTATAGTAAATAAGACTTATGTAATTGAAAGTGTTTATGCTTACTAAGTCTACTAATGACATCATATGCCGAGAATTTTGTTTATCTGGTATAATCTAAACCCAAGTAATGAGGGTTCAAAAAACGACAAAGCGCTTCGAGAAAAGGTAGGTAGTGCGCTTCGCTTTGCTCGTCTTGGCGGGGGCACCGTGCCCCCAGGTTCTTCGCGAAAATATCTTGATCCTGACGTTTGTTTTTATTTTTATTGTAAGACATTATTCATTTGATTGAATTATGTCTCACAATTGATTGATTCAAAGACTTGTTTGAATACGTAATTTTGTCAGAAAGACTGATAACTCACGTGATATTAAAGAAGATTTATCAATGTGATAGTAAACCCTAAGGTAAATAAGTAAGAACAATGTTTAAAGGTGCTCCTTTTTTCCTGACTAATTCCGTGATGTAGACTGATATGTAAGGTGTTAGTAACAGGTTTACATTTTTATTACATAATATTGAATAAACAACACATCTAATAAATTTTAATAACAACTAATAAACTTTTACTTTTATTTAGTACTTTCTACATAATTATTAAGTTATAAAACTAATGTCGAATATGATTCTATCTGCAAAATGTGTCAAAATTATAATTATTCAGATTTATATAAAATAATTATGCAACCAAAAATAAAATAAAAAATAGTGCGTTAAAACTATGTTATATAATTTAAAAAAATAATCGAAACAAATGACTTAAATTTGATGACTTACTTCACACATAGAATCTTTTACAGTGAGTCGGACACTTTTTTTACCAAGTATAATATTCTAAGTCCCAGATAGACCTACATACGAAGATTTGATAGAAAATGACAACCAAGTATAATGTTCTAAGTCCCAGATAGACCTGCTTACGTAGTTGTTAAAGAAAATTGAAACCAAGTATAATATTCTAAGTGGTAGATAGAACGGTATACACAACGGTGAGCAAATCGTTATAACTTAATCTAGTGGGCTATCTGCATTTTCTCGAAAAATACCATTAAATTGAGTTATATGAAAATAAAATAAGCAATACAATAAAATTATAATCATGTGTGCCAAATTTCAGTTTATTACCTTTAACACAAAAAAAATTATAAGGATTCTACTTCTGATTTGCTCTCCTGTAAAGTTGTCATTTTTCAATTAGAATCATATACGTTGTTGTCGTCGATTTCAAGTATAACAAACACTTGCAAATGGGCTTAAATTGCAAATTAAATTAGAAAATGTTTTTTGATAATTAAAGACATAGTTTTTAAGATAGAGGTGTGATTATATTTTTCCTGTAATATTAAATTAATATTAATATGTAATGTTATTATTATGTAAACATTTAAAAAAAATCCTTAGTAAACTTCGGAGATAAGGGGGGGAATGTAATTTTTTTGACATTTTCCTTCATAATTACATTTTTCCACTATGAAAAACAAATAAAAAACCGGCCAAGTGCGAGTCGGACTCACACACGAAGGGTTCCGTACCATTAACTATAAAAACGGTCACCCATCCAAGTACTGACCCCGCCCGACTTTTTTTTTATACCACATCGGTGGCTATCAAGCATACGGCCCGCCTGATGGTAAGCAGTTACCGTAGCCTATGGACGCCAGCAACACCGGAGGTATTACACGCGCGTTGCCGACCCTTTAAAAACCTGTACACTCCTTTTTTGAAGAACCCCATACTGTAGCCCCTCGGGAGAACCTCGTTGCTTAACTTCGGTCAAAAAACACGTTTGTTGTATGGAAGCCCCACTTAAATCTCTATTTTATTCTGTTTTTAGTATTTGTTGTTATAGCGGCAACCGAAATACATCATCTGTGAAAATTTCAGCTGTCTAGCTATCACAGATCACGAGATACAGCCTGGTGACAGACGGACAGACAGACGGACAGCGGAGTCTTAGTAATAGGGTCCCGTTTTTACCCTTTGGGTACGGAACCCTAAAAATAGTTTTGTAATCTTCAATTCGAGCTCTTTCAAATGATATCACTTCGGAGTTAAGGGGGAATGTTATTTTATTTGAAAATTTCCTTCATAATTCAATTTTTATCCACTATGAAAAACAAATAAAAACTTGTTTTGTAATGTTCAATTCGAGCTCTTTCAAATGATGTCCCACTCGATCTAGTAACTAGACTTTTACTTTTTGCCCCCTCTTTATATTTGGCATTTTTCATAATTAATAAAAAAAAACTTACACTTCCAATGCTCCGAGTTCCAATGTGTTAAGGTTAGCGCTGTTTATAACTATTCCAAATTTCAAATCGATAGCTTCAGTAGTTTTCGAGATATTTAGCAATATAATATGTGACAGATAGACAGACAAACAGACGGACAGAGTCGCACCATAAGGGTTTCTTTTGTACCTTATTGGTACGGAACCATAAAAATGGAAACATCTGCAACCTTCTTGAGTTTTATATTTAAATGTTGACCAGAAATGCTAATATACCATCTAAAGCTGAAAATATCATCTATACAGACTCATAGTACTATTCAAATAGGTAATAGTCACTTATTTGGCACCCCTTTAACTCATAAGTACCTAATCAACGCTATTACAGCACTACTACAACGCTCTTCAACCTCTAATTTCAACCTGTAACCCTATTGTAGCGCCGTTTTGTAACCTAAGGTGATAAAAATATGAGCCCAATCCGGGTGTATTACGGGGTTATAGCCGGCTATAACTCATTCTTAGAACGTCAATAGAACCTCCAACTAATCAAACGTTTATATTGATCTCTTTTATTTACCCCTTATATTTAGCGCCTAATTAGCGTCGTCTCAACTCAACGACCCGGCCTGTAAACTACCATCTTCTCATCACTCAACTGTTGTAAAGCATTGTTTTTATTTAATTATTATTCTTAATTCATTTCACTATTTTGTCGCGTATGAGTGACATGCCGACCGTGCTAAATTAAACATTTACTGCGAAGCCGACGCTATGCGGCAATTTGAGATTCACCCTTTTCGTATATCCGCTTTCGCGTTAAGGATGACTCATGCCGCACCGAGCCACAACAGTCTGTTAAATTATTGTATTAACTAAAAAACACTGGCATTTTTTTCAGGCAGAACTCGCCCGCAAAGATGGCTCCCACAAATAGCGACATTTAGGATGGTTCAACCGGACTTCAAACATAATTATACATTATTATTATCAGCCAGTATAACCTTAATAATGTAGCACAAAATGAATGTTATTTTAATGTGTATCCAACTTTGATAGATTAAGTAAACTTTAGACGATTATCATTTAATTTCAATACGTCATTAGCGGATTACGAAATTTAGCTAGAACATTCCCAAATTATCATGGCGCAGGCAAGTTTAAACCCACATAAATAAATTTCATTAATATGAGAATGTTACAAGTTTATCACACGGCTCGGAGAAGTAGTGATAAGTATTGCCTGTGTTGAATAATAGGTACCTATTACCTACGTAATGGCATCTCGGCTCGCTTTTTTCTACATAAGTATGTAAACTTGTGTCTTACATAACAATCCACGATAGGTAAATATTTTACTTTGGTTCATCAGGGCCGTGAGTGTAGTTGGAATCAAATTTCCGGCTCTTTATTCAAAGGGTAGGTCAACGGAAGTTACATAAAATGTATCGGTATCGAAAAAATGAAATGGTATATGTGGTATCTGTGTGTGTAAGAACTCAGAAAATGTATGCAGCATGACTCGAAACATACACCATAAACAAACAACACATAGTACAAAAGATATACATAGGTAGGTACAAGACTTAACCGTCAATTTCAAGTATAATAGGTAGTTGTTTAATACTAGAGGCAAAAATAATACCTCCATGTCGTTTCCAAGCAAAAAGTCCCACTTTGCCGCTTGCCATAAGGACGCTTTGACAGGCTATTCGTATAAAGATACATGCAAATCACGTTCTTATGGTAAGCAACAGATTGGGACTTTTGAATAGACTTTTGCTAGTTTCATTGTTAGTTTTTAGTCCTGGCGGTTCAGCCCAAAATTCAGTAAAATGCTGCAAGTGGTGTTAATTTGTTAAAGCTAACGTAGGCTAGGATCGACTAACACTCATTGAACCATTTATTTTGTTGTCTTGAATAAAATAATATAAAAAAAAACTATGAAAATTGAATTTGACCCGAGGCACCAAAAAAAAGAGGAGTTATGACGTCATCTTTTTTTTGTATGGAAAAAAAATTGTTCAGAAACCTATCGTGTATGGTATTAAGGGCATTCTGAGCCGGTTCTAAAAATATATCACAGCATTTCATTTCAGTCACGTGTTTTAAGTTAACATAAAAAAAAACATAACAAGTTCGCGCTCCTTCAGATACGATATTATCGTATCTGAATAAAAAGTAAAAATATAAAAATAAAAAGAAAAAAAATCTGATTATTTTTTGTACAATATACCACTAATAATACGTGATACCCTCATAACTATCTAACCCCAAGAAAGCAATTTTGAAAACAATTTCATTTAGTATTTTTTCTACTTGTCGAGTATAACCTGTGTATTACAACTTCATATGCAACACTACAACCTTACTCTAGATTTTCAAAATTGTATAGTCTATGGCACTCCGACTCAAGCATAAGAATTTAATAGTCAATTATAAAAATTTTGAAAATAGAACCTCATACATTTCGATAAAATATTTATTGTTTAAGGAGACTCGATTCAATGCAAATTAGCCTACTTAATCAACAAAACACGCTGCTGCGTCGCATTTGTTTTGTGATTGGTTGGCCAACAAAAACATTTTATTTTATGTTGTAGTAAATACAATTACTTCATAAGTCAGAAACGCGCATGTGACATCCTTCTTATAGCAACATCCATACCCTACGAAAACCGCTTAGCTTTGCTTGTTAGTCTCCATAGGCTACGGTGGCCAAAATCAAAAAAAAAATGTCTTAAAATTTAATTTAGCAAGGAGCAGGTACGAGTACCAGGGCCTCATGAGTTACGAGGAGGGTGTCGTTGACCAATCCGCCGGGGGCGCCGGGCCCGGCGGCCAGGGCGCGTACGAGTATGAAGGTATCGCGGGCTGCGGCAGCTCGCGTATCTTAGCTGTATACTTGTGGTTTGTTTACCTATATGATAAAATATAATACTTTCAACTAGTAAGTTGAAAGTATTATTTTTTTGTGTCGTAGAAAAAGTATTGTATACAATACTAATATAATCAAGTTTTTCAATCTCGTACCTTACTTAAGCAACTCAGTAAGCTTCGTTGCTTAAACACGGTACTCGACTGAAAAGCTCTCTATTATATATTACGATTGTATAAAATACTGTTTTTAAACATTTCTTATGTGTATAATTTTTCAATATATTAAAAAATAAAAAATAAATACTAAATGACATTATTTTCAAAATTACTTTCTTGGGATTAAATATATGGATATTATGTATTATTTGTGGTATATTTTACAAAACATAATTCAACAGTATCGTATCTGAATTAGCCCAAACTTGGTATGTTTTGATTTTTTTTTAATTTAAAACACGTGACTGAAATGTAATGATGTGATATATTTTTAGAACCGGCTTAGAATGAACTTTCATTTAATACCACACACACGATAGGTTTCTAAACAAAAAAAAAATTCCATAAAAAAAAGATGACGTCATAACTCCTCTCCTTTGTATTTAATTTTTTAGTGCTTCGGTCAAATTGATTTATATGGACTAAAGATCAATCGTGCCGATCTTCATAGCTTTAACACCATTTGCAGCGTTTTTTGGCGAACCGCTATCACTATTTAGATAACGTTATTTGAAACTGTGTACGTACTTTGCGCAAGCTAAACAGCTACCTACAAAAAAATGATAATGTGATTTCTGGATTCAGCTGTTAGGTAATTAGTAGAACTGAAAGCAAACAAACCTATTTGGAATAAAATTTCTGTTGTTAAAATACTAGTTAAACCGCTGTTATATAATATTCCCCAATACCGCATGTACATGTTTTGCGTATACCTACTCATTAAAATAGTCCTCATGGAGATATTTGTAGATTTACAGTTTATACCTCATTATCTTCTACACACTAATAGGATTTTATAGCTAGTATTATGATTTAATTGTCTTGCCACGCGCTTAAGTTAGTGTACTAAAAATAAGTTTTCGTGCAATACTAAAATAATAGACGGAATATTTACAAATTATTGAATTAGTCTAGAATTGTTAGTTTTTATTTCTTCTTAAGTTAATAATAAACCGGCCAAGTGCGAGTCGGACTCGCGTATGAAGGGTTTCATACCATACGCAAAAAAACGACAAAAAGATCACGTTTGTTATATGGGAGCTCCACTTAAATGCTTATTTTATTTTGTTTTTAGTATTTGTTGTTATAGCGGCAACAGAAATACATCATCTGTGAAAATTTCAACTATCTAGCTATCACAGTTCATGGCCTGGTGACAGACAGACAGACGGACAGAGGAGTCTTTGTAATAGGGTCCCGTTTTTACCCTTCGGGTACGGAACCCTAAAAAGGGTTTATTTTAATGGCAACAAATTTTTTTTATGGATTTAATCCACATTCAATGTTTAGTAGGTATGGGCTTTAGTTTGGTACATGGATATACCAAAATTAACACCGGCAAATGATTTAATCGTTACTTCACGAAACGTGCATTATTCATAAAGTATTATTCAAATTAACAGACATTTAAAGTTAAACATTTTAACAATACCCTCAAATTTCCGAGCCGAAAGACGAATGAACGGGGAAAAGCAAAAGTAAATGAAAAAGACGTTAAAAACCAACTACGAGGCTTGATTATACTTTCTTTCGTTAAATTAAGTCAGTTTGTCACAGGTGTTGAATATTTAATAGTACAGGAAAAAACCAGACTGCGTACGCAAACCGTGGTAATTTGAGAATTGAGGCTTTTTTACATCTCCGGTAAAATTGTAGTCAAAATTTGATTCACGCATAATTCTTGTAAACTACTTAAAATAAGTTCGAGTAACATATGTTTCAAAGATAAATAAGATAATAATCTATAATAGATTCATATAAAAATATTATTATAAAATCTTCACAAAAAAACAATAAATATAGCTAAGTATACTTAAAATTATGTAGTTACTTAGATAGAACTACCACCGTCAAGACCAGCGATATAATTAGAGAAAAGCAATTTCCATCTAAATAATGAGCAAATTGTACAAATTTACCTGTGGCAGAAGCATTAATATTGCAAACTCATTAGGAAGATGTGTTTTAGAAACTTGCGCTCGATAATTAGACGAGCGAAAATTTTAGGGTAGGTAAATTAGTTTCATAATATGTGCTAATCAATTGCTTCAAATTCTAATTTTACGTTAAAATAAAACTTCTAGCATTAAGAAGAAAATGGAGGACCTTCGCGAAATCGCCTTTTCATACAAACGTAGTCCTTATTTTCCTCTCTGGATATTAACATTATTGAATATATTTTGACACAATTTGTTGTATATCAACCATGCCCCTAAGTTTCTTTTTCATTCAATTTTTAATTATTATGAAAGTAAGAAGCATTTTTTTTTAACCGCCTTCAAAAAAAAGGTGGTTCTCAGTTTGACCCGTATGTATGTATGTATGTATGTATGTATGTATCTATGTATGTATGTATGTATGTATGTTTGTTCGCGATTATCTCGCGTTAGGCTGAACCGATTTTGATGCGGTTTTCAGAAAAGTGTTTGTTACATTTTGGAGAAGGTTTTAGTATACATAGAGCTGAGCTGATTCTGAACCCTGGCTGCTCCTAGTGGAACGCAGGTTTGGTGCAACATAGACACACGCTGTTTTGGTCATCAAACGCATCCTGATGAGCAATTGGGAGAGCAGTACCCAAGATGGAGCTGATGCTGAACCCTGGCTGCTCCTAGTGGAACGCAGGGTTGGTGCAACATAGGCACACGCTGTTTTGGTCATCAAACGCGTCCTGATGAGCAATTGGGAGAGCAGTACCCAAGATGGAGCTGATGCTGAACCCTGGCTGTACCTAGTGGAACTCAGGTTTCGTGCAACATAGGCACACGCTGTTTTGGTCTTCCGACACGTCTTGATGAGCAATTAGGGGAGCAGTACCCAAGATGGAGCTGATGATGAACCCTGGCTGTACCTAGTAGAACTCAGGTTTGGTGCAACATAGGCACACGCTGTTTTGGTCTTCCGACACGTCTTGATGAGCAATTAGGAGAACAGTACCCAAGATGGAGCCGATGCTGAACCCTGGCTGTACCTAGTGGAACTCAGGTTTCGTGCAACATAGGCACACGCTGTTTTGGTCTTCCGACACGTCTTGATGAGCACTTGGGAGAGCAGTATCCAAGATAGAACTGTAGTATTTTGGTAAATGTAGGTAGCTCGTAAAGATATATCAAATGTCAGTTTGCCGTAAAATACATGTCCGTTACATTGCTATCCGAGTGTTTTAATTATAATTAAATCCCAAACACAATATTTGGCGACGAGAAGTATCTAACGCGTTAAAATAAATGATAAACTAGTGAAATAATTGTTAAAAACGATGGCGGCGAGCGCTAACGTGATTAATGGCGGCAATCTCCGTTCGACCACAACGCGCAAGAATGGAGGATTTTTAAGGAGCGGTTTGAAGCGATGAGTTTTGCAAATGATTTGACGAACACCACCGACAAAGCGGGCACAAAGCGGCGTCCCATACTCCTTACGACGTTGGTGGAAGAAACTTACTGCGTTGCAAAAGATTTGGTGTATCCAAAAACGTTGAACACCATTGAATATTCTACCCTCCTTGAAAAACTAGATGCTCATTTTGAGTCACCGATGACAGTGATGAAATTTTGTGATAAGATGAAATAGTGGTAGTGGGAGTGGGAGTGCGAGTGGGCGTGGGAGTCGGAGTTAGAATCCTGGAGGCTGGAACTGGGAATAGGAGTGGGACTGGGACTGGGAGTGGGAGTGTCTAGGTAAACTAAATCTTAGTTACAATAGGACGAAACATAATACCTATACCAAAGTTTCGTCGCGAATAATTATCGAGGTTGGCCATCGCCTACACTAGAGTACCTACTAGCCCAAAATTAAATGGGGAACCTAACTGTAAACAAACTAATATTTTAGCCCAAAACCTAAAATAAATCGCTAAAAAGTAAAATAAAATAAATAAATAATAAAAAGATGATAAAAAATTTAAACAAAAAAACAAGTATCACTAAAAAGTAAAAAATAAAATTTAATAAATAAATAAAAATAAATGAAAAATAAAAATAAATTAATTAATTAAAAGAAAAACAAAATAAAAACCAAAAAATAAGTAAAAACTGTTATAATTTAATTTCAATTCTTTTTTAAAAACGGGAACCGCCTTCAAAAAACCAACCCACTGAAAAGCACAAAATAATTTTTATATACCCCACCGGATCCTTGTCCAGTCCCTATCCCGTCGTAAAGCAAATTTCTGCCAAAAAGTAATTAATACTTAATAATAAGCAAATTAATTACCATCCGGGTAATGACTTAGTTTTTGAAGGCGGTGCCAAACCAACAAAAACTTTCTTTGCTGCCAAATAGAAAAAGAAATACGAGAAGTAGTTAGTAGTGCAAGAACTAAACATGTCTTTCTGTTGGATTGGCACCGCCTTCGAAAACTAAGTCATTACCCGGATGGTAATGAATTTGCTTATTATTAGGTATTAATTACTTTTTGGCAGAAATTTGCTTTACGACGGGATAGGGACTGGACAAGGATAGACAGGGGTATATAAAAATTATTTTGTGCTTTTCAGTGGGTTGGTTTTTTGAAGGCGGTTCCCATTTTTAAAAAAGAATTGAAATTAAATTATTACAGTTTTTACTTATTTTTTGGTTTTTATTTTGTTTTTCTTTTAATTTATTTATTTATTTTTATTTTTCATTTATTTTTATTTATTTATTTATTTAGTACGAAATCTGTTTCGCGCTCCTAATTTTTACAATAATCAAAAAATTGAAAAAAGTCAAACGTAGGGGCATAGCTATGGTTAATATACATCAAGTTATGCAAACATGTTTTGCATAATGTCGATATACAGATAGGAAAATGGGGACAAAACACGTGACTGAAACGTAATGATGTGATATATTTTTAGAACCGGCTCAGTATGACCTTTCATTTAATACCACACACGATAGGTTTCTGAACAAAAAAATATATTTTTTCATACAAAAAAACTCCTCCTTTTTATTTAATTTTTTTGGTGCTTCGGGTCAAATTGATTTGTTTTGCATAATGTCGATATACAGATAGAAAAATGGGGACTACGTTTGTTTGGAGAAGCGGCCGTCCCCTTTCCTCTTAACACTTTAACAGTCACTAATGTGTTTGCCGGACCCAGTGGCTTTCATTATGGACACTAACTTATAAATGGCAAATACATAAATAGTTGAACCTTAAATTAATAAATACATAGTCCAATTTAAGCGGATGCCTCTTCGCTGAACATTATTTTACCAAAAAAAGAAAATCAGCATATTCAGGAAGCAAACGAAGCACTCAACTTTTATAACTTTAACCCCAATGGTGATTTATTATTGTCTCATAGTTAATCAATTTATCACAATTTGCCGTATTTTTTATTGAAACAGAGACGTCCATTCATCATCGTTAATATTTTGATTGGAGGAAAGATTCATGGGCACAAGTTGAGAAACGGGCACAATTTCATCGATCATTCAAGATTGTTGATACATTTACATGAAAAACGACTTTTAGGCTTCGCGCCTATTAGGCCATCACTGATTGATCAATGATTAAAATACCTATACTACCAATATATCTACTATAACCATTTGAAAGACCGGGAAATGGCATCCGATTTTGTCGGACGATGATTGAGTGAATACATAAATTGCAATTCCTGTAATATAATTTATACTAGTTAAATGAAAGCTTGTTAAAAATGAAACGAATACGCTTAGCCCACACTTGATCAATCAACAATACGACCTTTTTAAAGCAAATAAAAATAAACTACGAAATTTAAGTGTAAAAAAAAACTAAAAATTATGTCACAGCATATAATCACTGTGGATCGAACCAGGGACTTCCCTACTACAAAGCGAATGTTTGCAAACTGCGCCATTTATTTTTTTTATTTTATTTTATTGAAAACACATTTACATGACATTACAGTATAAAACTAATGCGCCATGAAAGTTAATTACATTTAAATTACAACTAGTACTATGGTATATTTACAACACTAAATTACTACAGTTGAGCACCTATCATCCATCCTCTCACAAAACCTCAGACATTCACTGCACACAGCCGTCCATCGCCACGCAAACATATCGCAGTCAGTAGCTGATGTCAGGAGCGCATTCAAAAGTGTGAGAGCACGAAGAAGTGGCGAGTTCTTACGCGACACAGTGCGAGCCGCCGGCACTGCCAACAAGTCGCGTCGGCGCGGCCTGAGAGCCATCCTGGGAACGTCAGGGACAAAAAGTCGTACCAGGCGGCACACCAGCTCTGGGCAGTCTGACTCGCCACGCAGGACCCGTAAAGCCGTAGTCAATAAAGAAAAGTTTCGCCTGACCTCTAACGAGTTGTAACCGAGGGTCCCTAACAAGAATTTGGTTGGGTACAGAAACGGGTAATACCCGTACATTTTCTTGTACAAGGATCTTAAAAAGGCTTTTTGAACTTTCTCGAGTAACAAGGCATACGTTGACTCGTGTGGGTGCCACACGACCGACGAGGCCTCCAACTTACTTCTAACCAAGGCGTTATAGACCAGTTTCAGTGCGAATGGCTCTTTAAAGTCACGCATGTTGCGAATAAGAAAGCCCAGTCTTCGGTAGCAGTCCTTAGCAAGTGATGACAGGTGCTCGTGAAACGTGAGGCGCGTATCGAAGACAACTCCGAGATCCTTAACAGAGAAGACACGAGTTATGGGCTCGGGTCCCAGCTCGTAATTCGCAATTATTGGATCACGCGCACGGCTAAAACTACAAACACAGCATTTGGCAGAGTTAAAAAGAAGTTTGTTTTGTATACTCCATCGGTAGACCAAGTTGATGTCCTCCTGCAATGACCTACAATCAGTTCTCTGCTCCACACCGTACACTAACTTCAGATCGTCAGCGTAAAGGAGACATTGAGATGACCTGAGAACCGACTGGAGGTCATTGATCATTATTCCGAACAGGAAAGGTCCTAATATGGAGCCCTGACTGACCCCAGATCGAGTGTGATAAGGGGCCGAGACGAAGCATCCATGTCGAACATATTGCTGCCGATCACGTAGATAGTTTGCGAAAAAAGACATCATCTTGGGAGAGAAGCCAATTTCATACAGCTTTTCCAGCAACACATCATTATCTACGCGATCGAATGCTTTCCTGAAATCGAAATAAACGACATCAACTTGGATGCCCTTATCAAGATGTTCAGATATGATATCTACTAAAATAAGGAGATTTGTATTTACGGAACGATTAGGTCTAAAGCCATGTTGACCGTCACACAAAAATGGCCTCACTTGAGCTGATAGGGTCCGATGGAGTACGGATTCAAATAACTTAGCCAGCGTCGGAAGGACGGCTATCGGTCTGTAACTTTCTGCCGCAGAGGTGTCGCCCCCCTTTGGGATTGGCCTTACTCTGGACATCTTCCAGCGGCTAGGGTACACTCCAGCGGTGAGTGCTAAGTTAAATATGTATCGTAAAGGTATTTTCAGGCTCTCGGCACATCCCTTGACAATATACGCCGGTATGTTGTCAGGCCCCACGGAGCAGTTGGATTTGAGCCGTTTTATTGCTGCCTCTACCTCCCCCATTGATATTGAGTCGATGTGGATGTGATTGGCATCAACATCACCACCCCGATCCCCTACCGCATCAGGGTCTAGTTGCGGAGCATCGGGCAGGAACACTCCTGAGAAGTAATCGGCAAACGCACCTGCCGCCTCACTTCCAGTAAATTGTTTCCCATCAAAGGTAACACTGGCTACAAATCCACCCTTTGACTTGAGACTGTCAAGGTATTGCCAAAACGCGCGAGGATCTTCTTTTACCTTACGCTGGATCTGATCAAGGTAGCCATCGTAAGCAGACGCTATACGTTTCCTCACCGCGGACCTTAGTTTCGAGAATTCATTGTACACATCTCTGTTCTTAGTAGCCTTCCATTCTCTATGAAGTTTACTTTTTTGTTTTAGGTCGTTAATAAGCTCTGCAGTGTACCAAACGGGGTAGCGTCTACTAGGCCTCCGGGATCTAACGCGCTTCGGTATAGACACGTCAAATATCCCATACAACGTGTCATACAAGATATCGACAGCGTTGTCGACATCCCTAGAACCGAGAACTTCTTGCCAGCATACTTCTGAGATTAATTTGTAGACAAGCTCATAGTTTGTTACGGTTCAAAATCGTAACTTGGAACCTATCTCGTTTCGACACTCCTGGCGACATCTAGCAGCGAGATTATGAATAGTGTTGAGTAGATTAAAACGATAGTCGGGTCGAAGGCGTTTAACGCCATCTGTCGAGGTCGGATAACACCTTTGCATAAACCTGGCAACATTTACTGCAAGGCGTGTTCTCAGATGCTTCGATACATTATTTAAGGTCTTGTTCTGGGAGTATAATTGAAAATAGCGCACACGGATTATTTTCCCATATATTCCATCGTCTTTCTCAAATTATTTTAGACTCATAGTTTGTCAATTGTTTGTTGTTGGTTTTAGTCTGTCTCATTTCAAACATAGACAGAGAGAATCATGCCGTCTTTGTCTTGCACTAGTACTGGCGTCCGAAGGAAAGGGATGAATGATTTTTCCAGTTGTCACTGACTGACAGATTGGTTTGACCGACTATAAAGATAATTTCGATGGCCGAGTGTGAATTTGTTTGTCCTCTCTTGATATGGCAACTTAAATACGTGGGGACGTGGAAGGCGTACGATGCTTCGTCACTTTTCGATTCGGCATGGCGTGAAGAGGGAAACATCGTCGATGGAGAGTCAATTCTGGTCGAGCGAGCAGCTCTAAAATGCAAATACACTTTGCAGCTTATAACCCGTAGCGAGGTAAGTTTCTTGATGTTTGTTATCATGAAAGCGCAATTTCTATAGTGCTGATTTGTATTAATTTTTGGTTTCTTTGTTAAAGCATACAACGTGGCAATGGCGTCCTTTCTTTTGAATTCCTTGTGAATGATTTTAACTTGGCTTCGGGTCAACATGTTAGAGGTTGATACCAACAATTTCATCAAGAGTCCGGGTAAGGAACAGTGATTTAATATGGAAAAGTGTAGTTTTTTTCTTTGTCTTTGTGCATACGTGGCAATAATGACCATGGGTACGAAATTTAATCGTTTTCTCATGAGTGGTAGTACTCTATATGTACTCTAGTATGTTACTATGTAGGAGTTTTAATTATTGTCTGGTCTGTTTTCGTGGGAGATAAAATCAAGGTGCACATGGGCATGCGCTTTTGCCAACATGTGTTTCAATGTGTAATTTTGTTTGTAGCTTGAAAGCCGGTCCTTTCCCCGGGTCCTTCCTTTCGCCCCTGCACACCTGGCTTTGTCTTCTGGAACGTGCTGGCGCAGCCTGCCCTTGCAGTATTGTTCTTGTGACTCCATGCTGTTCATCGCGGCTGTGGCGTACCGGTTAGAACGGCTGGCTGGATACGCAACGACGGTCTCGCTGCGTATCATCGCGACTCCTGCCGTCTGCTGCGCGCCACTGGAGCGGCATGTAGCCGCAGTTCTGCTGCCTCTGTAGCAACACGTGTCTCAGGTGTGGTCAACTCTAATTTCTTTTAGTGATCTCTTAAGACTTAAATTAACCTAGCAAGGAACATATAATAGTGGCCTCTTAGATTTGATTTCAAGTGCAAAGTGCTAAGCGTGAAAACAGGACTTCATAGACTTTCTAACGTTTAACGTATCATTATAACATAGTTCACCCTAGCATAATTACCATAAGTATGTAAATTCTGTATCAGGCCTACTGCCCGTCATCTATTTATTTAAGGAATGTGATTAAATGTGTAACTGAGCTCAAACAATAGTTTATTTTATCTCATATTAATCTTTTGCACGCTTTATGCGTGCTGGCGCCCAATCTTTCTTTAGCTTCATATATTTTATCTACTAGGAGATATCTTGGAAACTGCCAGACGTGTATTGTGATAGCAGCGTCGAGACCCACAACCCTGAGAGAACCTAAATAGAGTCTATAGCTTAATATACTGGTTACAAGTTGCCTTTGGTGAAGTTCCAGTCCCGCTGCACGTCCACATTGCTGGGATCCAATCGTTCAGTTGGGGCTCTGCCCGCAAAACTATCGGCTGAAACCGAGATCTCTAGAGGAGGATGGTACGCATCTGATTTTGGAACCAGCCCACCCTCGGCCATCTCCAAGACTAAAGTGTCAGAGATGCGCTCCGACACCAGTACGACGTCCAACTTACCACCATGTGCATTCAAAACCTCATTCTTCTCTTTCAATCCACAAACGGCTAAGAAATAACAATAATAGCTAAGAATATTTTGTGACGAATAAAGTGGATTTAAATTTAGATCACCGACAATAAGCACTACCCCTTTCAATGTGTCTATCACTGATTCTAGTCTTTGGAACCACGTCGTGTAAATTTCGTCTGTTGCACCGGGAGGTATGTAGACTACGCAGATGTAACATTTCACTTGATCAACAACGAATGATGCCCACAAGTCCTCACCACTTTGCGTCTCTAATTCTTGACAGTGATGCAAAACGATCCCAGGCCGCGCTGCGAGAAGTACGCCGCCGCCGCGCGCGCCCGTGGCGCGGTCCCGGCGCAGCACGCTCCACCCGCCGCACGTTAGCTCAGCGTCATTCACTGCGTCTGTGAGGAAGGACTCGGTCACTGCGACAACGTCGCATTCGAGGGATAGCAGACATTGCCTGAAGTAGCTAAGTTTAGTGTTTAGCCCCCTGACGTTTTGATAAATGACGTCTATCGTCGATCCCACTTTCTGCTTGGCGATCGGCTGTCCCTGATTTCGTGACGTTGCCGTTGTAAGATCTTCGAAAAAACCACGCCTTTACCCGAGCATTCTCTGGCCAGACTTCTGCGGATAAGCATTTTTCATACAGTTCCGGTGGAACTCCAATTTTATATGACTTATAGTCTCCTTTTGGCTTAAGCTCGTACACCGTGCAGGTCTTCTCGGGGCACATCGATTTTAGATACGTACGAATATCATCTGCACCTGATATCATGTTCCACAGGTGTATACATTTTAGAAACTCGACCGCTTTCAGGGACGTAACGGCAGGCCCTGCTGTGCACCTCACAGAGGAGAAACGTTTATTAGTAGTATTAGCCTCCTTGTCTTTGACTATGTGAGAACTTTCGCCATCTGTGATAAAAGGATCTGTTTCTCGATCTGTAGCGACGATAGGCGTCTGGACCAAGCTGTTTTCTCTGGATGCCGCGGGAGACGGCTCTGCACTGCCTGCCCCGTCGAGCGACTCGACACCTGCAGCTTCTTTGCCGCTCTTCCTTGCTCCTACAATAGACTTCCGTTCACGTGTCCTGCGCCTTCGTTTTGGTTTCGGTTCTAGAGAGATGTTATTGGCGGGTCCCCGATCCGACGACTGACGATCCGACGGGTCCGTGCAGCGACAGCAGGTCGCCGATGGAAGCTCTAATTGCTCTAACCTCCCATTAACCATGTCGAGCTTATCTGAGCAATCGGTAAGAGCGGTCTGGTATTTTGCTACTGTGGAAAGGGCGTCAGCCAATTGCTTAGATAGCACGCTCATTTGGTCTCTAAGTTGATTTATTTCAAGCACCATAGGTGTCACCTCACCTGCCTGCTGCGATTGCGGTGTTGACGATTCGTCGCTTTTGGTATCTTCCGATTGAGTCTGCGGCATAGGTTCCTTGCTCTTGGTCCTGACTGAGATATTCTTGACAGTAAGGGGCGTACCAACCGGAGTCGTGCAATTTGGCCCTGTCTTTTTGTAGGTAATACAGCACTCGGGGCACACCCATGAGTCTTTTTCTGCCATTGTAAGCTGTTTATTTATGCATGACAAGTGATAGAGCTTACCGCAAGACGTCACCATACACTGAACATGATAGCTCTTAGCTAAGCTGACGAAATTTGGCTACTTATTCTCGAGTAAAAACTAAATATCTAAATACCGCCTAAACCAGTGATATAAATTTTCTCCATTTTTTGCCATTTAGTCTGTAAACATGTCTCAAAAAGAAAAAAAATCTTATGATATCGATACGACTATTTGTTAAGGCGCGAGCTACCACGACTCCGCCATTATGAAAAATTTCCAAAAACCGGATCAACAAAAAAAATCTATTTAATCATAGAATCTGGTCACAAAATTTCACAAGATTTGGTTGAGAACTGCGACCTGTAGAGGAGACCATCCGGACATACGAAAGCAAAATGCCCGAGCCAAAACGTAGACCTTCGCAACGCTTCGATCAATAATTTATCTCTATAATTTACAATCTTATCTCCAAACATGCGAGGAAATAAGGTAAAATAAGTAACTATTTAAGCATCAAGCATTAAGGGGCCCACTGACTATATCGGCCGGACGATATCGGCCTGTCAGTTAGAACAAAAATTTGACAGTTCCGAACAACTGACACGCCGATATCGTCCGGCGGACTGATAGTGAGTGGGCCCTTTTGGGGTAACTTTAAGGCTGGTAGTACATGCAAAATCGGTTCATAAGGCTAGTTACACAATACAACTATTTTTTCAAGTAAAGATATATATATACGCAATAAAAACTACGCCGGCTCCAACCCTACACAACGGACCCGAGAAAATTTAATTCCCTCTTAAATTGTAGGAGGGTATCCCAATATGGGACCGGCAACAAACTCGGCGGGACACATCTTTTCAAAACATATTATACTCAGGATGTCCAACATCATCCAACCTTAAGGTCTCACAGTCTATGTCTCGCTTGCTCCTTTATCAGATGGACTACAGGATCCGAAGTTGGTGGTAGAGAAAAGCCATCTTCCCTATTAAAGTTTGAATATTTCTTAATCTCAATGGCCTCGCGCAGCATTCTGGGTTCTCCTTAGAAGAACCAGAGGCTTATCAACCTTGATTGAGTGATTGGCATTATCCATGACATGACATGCTCACAGACTGCAGACCTAGGTCGACGGTGCTTGACATCAGCTATGTGTTCCTTCACCCGTGGAAATGCTCCGTTTCGTCTGCCCGACATAACCCGTTGACCACGAACGCTGTAAAGGGTTCGAAACGTCGGGTTATTATAAATTCAATATACGCGATATAATCCGTTTTCATAGTTTTATTTCATGAATAACAAGACTTATAAACTATTTATTAAAATTAAAAAAAGTATAAACTAAGTAACTAATAAAATAAATAAATAAAACTTACCCACCTATATTAAGTCCCTTAAATCTGTCCCCTGCGGAAGGGTGCCCATAAGGCTGGCTATGTAGCCAGCCTTATGGGCTGTTCAGTGTGGGAATGTTCCCACACTGAACAGCTATGCCTATTCTTTGGCCTAGGAATGAGCCAGCCCTAGGGTCACCCGTAGTTTCAGTCTTTTTAAGGCCTTGAAAAAGATTATAAGAGCTTCACGACTCCACGGCCCCAGGGTCTCTATCGCCAACGCCGCAAATATGTGGTTGTTTGTAAGACCAGTATAAATATTTGCGGCGCTTTAGGGTTTCAGCCGCTGCCGCTACCCCACCGGCTCTCTGAGACATGGCGGCTAGATGGGACGGCGCTAAACTATCCACTTATGTGGCATCCTAGATAAGTAGCCGTCCCATTTGCCAGGGGATTTGGGTCATTCCATACCTACAGTTAACAGACTGATCAACGTCACGCAGCACAGATCTATGAAACGTTACTTCCCATACAATAAAATTTAGCGAAGACGGTTTTAGTGCAACCGACCCTTAATATGTTCAAGATAATAAAATTATCTTACATATCTTACATATCAGCGACAACATTTACGCTATTACAAGCAGGCTATATAAACCTGTAGCATTTACTAATAAAATCACACGTAGGATATTTCTCACGTGGATTGCCTCCTTAATACTCAGGCACCTGGCGCTGGCGCTGACAGAATATGTCATCAACATTATATATAATGTATAAGTATTAATTAAAGAGTAAAGTCTCATTATTTAGCAAAGTATAACTGAAGTTATTATCATAAAATCCTTTGTTTTAATTTTTGGTTGGACTTGATACGTTGTCTACACTAGAAATTTAAAAAAATTCTAAAAACACATTTTCTTAATATGGATCATAAAAATGTTCACGCACTCATTTAATTTGAAATTGATATCCCATCAAAAACATTTAATGTAAAAAGATGCAAGTCTCGCAACGCAATTCTTCTACTATAAAAAAGTTTTGAGATGTAAATGTGATACCAAGTCGGTTATTTTAGTCAGTGCCAGGGGGGTGTTAAAACCGTATCAATATTAGATATCTTTAATTTTTAATAAGTATAATGACTTGGCCATGGTACGGCTGCATAATGACATAAGGATCATCGTCAACTATTAAAAATAATTCAAATTGAACATAACGGTAGCGCTAGTCACATGCAGTTTGAGCATTACACATATTATTTATGAGTACGGTAAGAGTAAAGCATTATGTGCGATTGCTTAGTCATTATTATATGTATTAAAAATAAAAGATCTTAAATATTAAGAATTACAGCAACTCAAGAAGGGGTAAATAACCGGCGGTATTATCGCTAAAAAGCGATCTCCTCCAAACAATCTTTAGGTAGCGGAACCATCAGTAGATGTTTCAGATGCAATATACTCGTAAAAATCTGGCACAGAATATACAAAAAGAAAGCAATATAAGTACTATTATACATAAAAATAAAGTAAAAATACATACATAAATACAGAAACATATATATTAAATTACACGTAAAAATGCCGGCTTTGAGGAAAAAACATAAGGAAACTATAAAAATATTACGGAGCAGATAAGAAGTGAAGTTTAAGGAGTATCTTTAAAGAAGTAGGAGATTGAGTGCACCTTAAGTCTAGAGGCAGATAATCTATAGTCGAACAGCTTGAAAAAAGTAAAAAAACAAATTATGGGTGGACCTAGCAGGACGAAGATAGCTGAAGCGGTTTTTTAGATAACGGGACCGCGGTTTTAATAATGGAATAAAGAAGGGACAAAACGTGAAAATTAAGACGATAGCGAATAGGGAGCCACTTGAGCTGCGAACGGAAGCGAGAGACATGGTCATATGGTCATATTTGCGTAACTAAAATATAAACCGTATACAGACATTTTGGATACGCTCACTCTTATTAAGTGGGTCCTCAGTAAGATCGAGATGTATCATATATTATTTTGAGTTGTTGGAATTTTAACTTTGTAGGTAAGAATTAATTAAATTTCAATTTCAAATTCCGGCTTATTTTTTACTGTTATACCTCGGCCATTACTCCATTTGCACGTGAAGGTACGGACAGACGTGCTAAAAAAGCATGCTCATAAGCTTACTTAAAATTAGCATGCTCTGCAAGTGTTCACATTTGCTAGCAATAAGCATGCTCGTTTTAAGGATGCTCATAAATAAGCATGCTTAAAGCATGCTCAAACCTGTTCAGACGCGCTCGGGGCACGCCCCTTTCCACCCGCGCCTCAGGTAGCATGCTCGAAAATCAAACGTCGGTTGATTTTTAAGCATGCTGTAAATAAGCATGCTCATTACTAGCAATGTGGTGACACACTTGCTACTAATGAGCACTTGCTCTATAAAAGCATACTTTCGTGCTAGTAATGAGCACGTCTGTCCGTACCTTTAATCAAAACCGCAATTTTATAAAGCCCGACCAGAAATATATAATCACGCGCCATGTTGCGGGATTTCACTGGAACTAATTTTTTCATACTATATACTGAACTGTCGAACAGCGCCCTCTTGACAATGATCATATATTTATTTATTTCTGGTCAGGCTTTACCTCTGTATACTATTCTTAATTATGTTATGTCGGACCATATTCTGAGGGGTGAGTACTGAGTAGGTCACACGGAACAAGTTTAGCTATACATATAGGGCCGAGAAAATGCTGTCATACATTTCCGCGAATCATCTCAGTATAACTTATAAATATGTATGTGTCAATGTTTTCTATGGTACAGCAGATTATTTTTCGGGATAGTAGTGACCTACATATTCATCCGTCAGAACATAACAATGTAATCCTGTATATATATTTTAATTTTGACCCAATGAACAATAATGCCAAACGGCTTTACCCAGCGAAACAAAAGTGCATACATATTGCTTTATACATATTTCTGTAGTTGCTTTCTATAATACAAAATGTTAGTCTATCAATTACGAAGTAAAATTAGAGGTTTTATGAAAAACACGACTACTTACATTACCTAGTTACTGAACTAATTATTGCTAACCCTCCATTTATCCTATTATTTAAATTGATAGTTGCTCGACTTGCTTGTACATCTTATTATTAATTCATAGTTAATATAGAACATGCCATGATCTAATTGGCCTTAGTAATTATACTTCATTACGAGAGATATTGCCGTTTAGTTATATTAATATCCCCCCTTGATCAGATGGTAAGCGGTCACGGTAGCTGGACGCCTGAACTCCAGCAGATTTAGTATACGTCTTGACAACCCTTGAAAAGCCTGTAAGTAGAGGGACAATCCTTTCTTGAAGAACCGCTTACTGTCCCTCGGCAAAACCTCGACCGGGAGCTTATTTCACATCCGGAGCGTCTGCGAGAGGAAATGCCATGAAATTACAAGTTAAATTTTAAAAATTAATGTATTTTTTTTTATACGCAAACATAGCGGGAGTAATATAAATACCTTTTTTTAGTTTTCTAAGACTAAAACTGAATGGCGTCGGATCGCACAGGATAGAAACGAATAGCGAAACCTAGTATCGGAGGCCAAAATCCACTTCGGGTCGCTGAGCCAGCGAAGTAAGTAGTAATAGTAAGTAAGTAAGACTAAAATGGCGAATTCAAATGAGGTAATTTCGTCATGTCGATCTGACGCTAGTTACGATACGCATCTAATACTAGGGCAGTTGCACTCTAGTTCCAAAGACCCAATACCTTATGTGACCATAAAATGAAAACCATTGGAATACGATATTAAAATAATCATGAAATTACATATGAAATTGGCGATTTATATGGCAATAATCAAAACGATTTTTTTATGAAACTAAAATATTCAATCATTCTATATTAAATCAAAGTATATACCATCGCTATCTGTGCACTTTTGCCGTCTCAAAGGTAGTTCATTGATTCCTTTTCGGAAAAAATTGTCAGAGCGAGAATCAATAAAATCTTTGAAGGCCATTTGGACGGCCTCATCCGAGTTGATATTTTTCCTTGTATGAAGATGTATAAATTTCGAAAAAGTGGTAATCAGAGTTGGAGCAAGGTCCGGGTTACGGTGGGTGTTGAAGACATTAAATTCCAGACTCCCTTAATTTAGCGGCCGTCCGACGTGCCGTGTGTGGTCGAGCGTTGTCCTCGTTTGCGTCCCTCAATTCATGCGGTACCTACCCATTTTTCAAGCTTTTTAACCTTTCCAATTTGTTTCAAGTTAATCAAAATGTTTTTTTTTTTAGTTCATTTAGAACACAAACAGTCACATATACAAATGGATTTGAAGTACAAATGTACTTAACATACTTAAGAAACAGACCTGGAGGTTCATTAATTAAGTACATAATGTTAACATACACACTAAAACAGTAGAGATAAAAAGAAGATCAAAGAAAAACATGAGCCATACCTACCTATCAATCAAACCGAAGGCTGCCGCTAACTCTGACGTAGTTTGCGATGGATCCGCTTCCACAATTACTCAACTTCTATTCTACGTTATCAACTTGGGTCTCCGGCTGTCCACGGGGCTTGCTTGTTCTGTTAGTCAAAATCTAAAGAACTAAAACGCTGTAACCAAAGCCGTACCGTATTTTCTTTTACAGTACCTGCCCCACACACATCAATCTTACACATCAATCCTGTGACCCGTTTCTGCAGCACTGGTGCCAACGGTGGAACTCGTATTTGCAAATAACGCGATATTTTAAGTTTTCCATATTGTGAACAGAACGATGTCAACAAAAAAAAACAAATGAGATAAGATAACATATATTTTGAACCAAAGTGGCCAGTTCGCCGAATGCCAATTTCATAATGTAAGGACCTAATCATAGCCGACAGTTAACAATTAGTCAATTATCGCAAAATTTAAACAGTTTAGAAAAAATGCTTCGTTTTTACCTTTTTTCTTGATACCTACTTTCAAGTATTATGCTAATAACTTAAATAGCTGTTTATACCACGTTTCCTTATCTATGTTTTCTTACTAAGTACTTTTATTCACTTATTAAAAATGGCAAAAAGATCTGAATATACACTAACATAAAATTTGCAAATGCACTCCGAATTTCAGCAACTCCGAATTCGTTCTCAAAATGGTGCCTTTGCCCCAGTTTAATACAAATATGCGACGTTTCAAAAGGTACCACATTGTCGCTTGTTGATAAGGTTGATTTCTAATTGAAGCTATATGGAAATAGCGCCTTACTGACAAGCGACAATAAGTACCCTTTTGGTTGAAAATGGCACACATAATAACGTAACCCTGCTTAGAAAAGGTGAGCGAGTTATTATTTATGAAATGGATTATTAAAAACTCTGTGTTATTTCATTTAGTCCAATTACCTATCATTTTATTGTCTTTACTCGTCAGCGTGATAGGAAAAATAAACATGCCCTGTGAAATAATAATTCAGCAGCATTGAATTGGATTGGAGCTCACTCGCACCATCAAGTTTATTTCTCTTTTGACCATTATAATATTTGCTTTATGATGTTTTGTAGGATGTTTAATCTTATTAAAATACATATCAAAAATCAAGAACAGAATTTTTTTAATACATATCTTCCAACACGGCTGGTCACCGGGGAAGGTTATGACCTAAACCCTAAAAGAAAGTCCCACGTGCAAAACATAAAAACAAAATTGTCCCGTTTTATATACGACCTAAGCATTTTGAAAGTAAATACAAACTTCGAGACTGCTTTGTCAGCATATTATGCGTACGCAAATTCTTGGCTTAGTTATGGTATAATACTCTGGGGTGCTAGCACGGACACACACCAGCTTTTTGTTAGTCAAAAGGAATGTATACGTATCTTGACCAACACGCAGATACCTAACAGCTGCCGTCCGCATTTTGAACGACATAAAATTCTTACTTTACCAAGTATCTACATAATGGAAGCGGCAATGTTCGTTAAGAATCACCCGAACTTATTCCCATTGCAAAAAATCACATCAAACAGACTTAATCCTAATCAAAATAAAATCCAGTACTTCTTACCAATCTCGAAACTAGCTATGTACAGAAACGGTCCTTACTGTAGATGCGTCATCATAGCGAACAAACTACCCGAAATATTGAAACAGGAAAGTAATGAGAAAATATTTAAAAATAAGTTAAAAATGCTGCTCACCGATAAGTCTTACTATTCAATTGACGAATTTTTAAATGATGACACTGTTGAAGTTGAATCCGTTAAGTTAAATATAGTAGGAATGAATATGATTATGTAAGTAAATATTATAAATAATTATAATAACAGATTTATGACATCGCATTGTATACTTCTTAATTTAATTAATATTGTTCTGACATACCTTTGCTTTGCATGAACTATCTTAGCTTTAGATTATATTAATTATTTTGATTTTCGCTAGAATTGTAAGTACCTAATGTACCTATCTATCTGTTAGCATTTTGTGCCCTATCAGGGTGTCATGTACCAACTACCTGTAACTAACATCTTTTGTAATGCACATGACATGTAATGTTGAATAAATAAATATAATAAATAAATACACCAAATACAGATTGCAACATACAACGTCATAACACTTTCGTTATATTATGACTGATTAATAGAATTAGAAGAATCGATAATATATATCAGGTACATACAACATAATAGGTATATCGGCAGTGAGAAGAGTAGGAAAGTCAATAGAAGGACACAAGAATTTCATAAGCACACGGCCGAATTAAATGGGCATCTTTGAGACCTTCACCCAAACTGAGGTTCTTGCAGGAAAAACAATTAATTATACCTACCTAAATATAAATACTAAATAACTAACATACTATAAATGAAGATGTTTAAAAAATGTTATATAATAAGTAATTAATTAACTAAAAACCACACAGATACAACACTACTGTTATTCATTTTTTTTCATGCAAGAAATAAAAAGGCTTTTTTAGTTTTATTTTATTTATAATCATATTAAAATAATTTGTTCAACGGTCTTGGCGGGATGGATCCGCCCTTGAGCTTTCATATACGAAAGCTCTTGCATCCACGGCCGCCCCTGGGGCTGCACTCTGGACTTGCAATAACACTCTAGGGGTACGACAAACAAGGCCACATCCATGGGTATAACGGGGTGCTATGTTCTGTTTTTTGTAACTAATTCTATGCTAGTCGATATAAATATTACTGCTGGGTATTTGTAGCCTTATTCGTAGCCTTAAGAAACAATTATTTTTATTTGACTATAAAACTGCCGTGAGTCGGGCTTTGGCCCGCAGTACACGCCGCGCCCTCGACCAGTGAAGACGTTTCGTGTCTCCGTGAAGTGAAGACGGTCCTCGTAAATTGGACCGAAACATGTCGAGCTATTCGACTTAATAATACGTGAGTGACCCGGTTTAAAATAATCTAATATATTTTTATTTGGTGACAGATCCACCTATACATAGGTACCAGTTTGGCGCTTACGCCATTATAAACGATGCTCCGATATAAATACAATGCCGCGCGACGCTGTGCGGCGTAAGCGCCATCGACAATAAGGTCCTTAGGTAATTTATAGAAAATACATTATATTGAGGACAGATATTTTATTTAGGCAATAGAAAATAGTGAACAAACTAATTTGGATACAAATTCACATTAATTTGGTCATTGCAATGTGGTGACCGTTTAGATAAATATGATAAAAAATAAACTTATTGGGCACGATAATAACTCGAAATAATTCATCGGAAAATTTCAATTAGCATGTGTAAAAACAATAATTCGGGTAATTAGCGAATGACGTAGTAAGTGTTGTGTTGTGTGCAACCCATCATGTGACAATAATGCCGTAAATGAGGGTAGTTTCTCGCCCCCCCCCCCCCCTGCCGCCACCGGCTCCCGCGCCTAGTCATCGGGCGCGGAGGGCTGCGGCCCGCAGTCTGCGCCGGTCCGTCACCGTCAACGCAAGCTCCTGATGATATTCCTCGGTACGGAGTGAAACATTTCGAGCGTTTTTCGACTTTAAATATGTGAGTGACCCGTTATTAATATATTTAATATGTCTGTGTCTCACGGAAGTTTTGTTATTAAAATTCGGGTGAGATTTAAATTACTAAACAAAATGAATAACGTTACCGGTGCAAAGAGGAGTGCCGTCGGTTCCCAGTCAATTTATAAGGCAAAACAAACAGCCCGTAAACATGTCATATTTGAGCAAGTGAATGAATACTTCTGTCAACATTTTACTTCGACACAAACCTGCTTGAGGCTTTATAGTTTCCAATGCATCGATGGAGTTGTTCCAGTATATGATTTTGCCGATACAGATGTAGGGAATAATTGTTTTCTATCGTATTTTCTCGGAAACGTTCATATTTGTCATGCTACTTCAGTCAACCTCAGAACTTTTTGTACTGAGACTGACTGAAATAGCAAGACAAGACGTTCGTACGTTTCCGTGATAATATAATGAAAAATAATTTGTTTCGAAATCGAGTCAAAAACATTCTAGATTTAATTTGTCACGGTATATAATATGATTACATGGAGCTGATCTTATGATGGAGACAGAAGGTGGCGATGGAAACTCTGTAATAAACCAACGCAACTATTTGTGTTCGGGGTTGTTAGAATTGTCTCGATGAGTATACTAGTTGCCTGTTGAAAGAAAAGTAGTCAGCGATAAAAGGTTGTATCAAAAATAAAATTTTTGACTAAAAACTTATTCGTTGTTCGTTGTTAAAAGTCGGCTTCCGTACCTCAGTGAGCAAAAAAGGAACCCTTATAGGATCACTTTGTTGTCCTTCTGTTAATGTTAAGACCTATCTTAACAAGTAGCAGATAAGTAGGTATTAGCATACCTAAGTACCTACTTACCTAATCTAGACAGATTAAGTCTCTCAATCGTCCTATGATATGTAAAGGTGACATCTACCGAAACTATTGTGTACTAGTTTAAGTGCTCAATAAGCTGTTAGCTATGTCAATGTATGTAATAGTTCCTAACCAATCCGTAGTGTCATAGTGTGGCGCTGTACTTTACTATATAAGCTTCTACATGTATGTAGATAAGCCCACTTTTTCTAACCAGCCTTCTGTAAAACATTAAATTAAGATATCAGATTCTCTGCTTTCATTTGGTCGCCATTACCTCCAACGCTGAACAGTTTCTCTAGAACGTGTGGAGGTAGGTAGGTAATACTCAATACTCTGCTACCATTTGGGGCAGTGAAAAATCAAACTATAGTTAGAATCATACTATTATATTGTCTTACACTAGTACTAGCACCCAAAAGGAAAAGATGAGTATAGTTTATAGGGTTCCGTACCCAAAGGGTAAAAACGGGACCCTATTACTAAGATTCCGCTGTCTGTCACCAGGCTGTATCTGATGAACCATGATAGCTAGACAGTTGAAATTTTCACAGATGATGTATTTCTGTTGCCGCTATAACAACAAATACTAAAAACATAATAAAATAAATATTTAGGTGGAGCTCCCATACAACAAACGTGATTTTTTGCTGTTTTTTGTCCGAGTCCGACTCGCACGTTTTTCTTTGTTCTTATTTACTGACAATTTGGTTTGACCAACTATACTATGTCAACGTAATATAAAGATAAGGCCGTTTATGCTCCGTAAATGTCAATAAACCTTGCTGGTCAAATTTGAGGAAAATTATTAAAATTAAAAAGCATTAAAAGGTGGCGGTGATAATTCTTCAAGGATTTTTCTGAAGATCTACCCCCTTATTCATAAACGTCTACTAAAGTTGACAAGCCGCTAATAATCGTTTGTCCCTTTCCGACGTATTGGTATGATGGAAAGGGACAAACGATTATTAGCGGCGTCTCAACTTTAGTAGACGTTTATGAATAAGGGGGCTAGTCTTTAATTTATAGGCATTTACTTGCGAAATAAATGTATCAGAACGACGAAAGAAGATTAATTAAAATAACGACGACTTCTTAAATTGCAACAAAACAAAGCAAGAATACAGAATACAGAACTTTATTGGTAAAAGCAAATTTTACAGGTCACATTTTACATTTATATAAAAAAAATATATGCACATATGTTCGGTAATATAATGAATTACATATTTCATAACATTTTTAAACTTAAAAAACATTATTAGATTTAAATATAGTTAACATGAATATTTTTTTGAAGCGCAGAAAATTCGCTGATATTTACTAGAAAGTTTGGACACAATACATGTAATGAGAAAGAGCGTTTGCAAGTCATTTAAAGTCATATCTTTTTTAAATTTTAACACAGTAGTACTGGCAGGATACTGTCAATGATTTGCAAGATAAGGTAAGTATCAACAATACAAAAGGTAAGGTAATCACGTTCGGTAATCATATCCCTGTTAATATAAGTCTATTGAAACTACTTGACCGTGAATCATTCAAAACTGTTAAGGTTTTCTGCCTCACAACGTAGTACATTTATGACATCAAATCAAATATCATTTATTTTCTGGCAACAAAGGCCTATATTATATATATGCATACCTTAGAGTCCTTAGACTAACATATTTACAATAAATATAATCTTAAAATGTAAAAATCAATTTGGCGACACAATACAGACTTGCTGCGCCACCTGTTCTGGTGTAGGGTTTGGTAGATTCCCACGGAACCATCGAAATATCACACCCTTTGATGGTCTCAGCAGCGGCCGCGGCACGTGCACCACTAACGAGCTGAAGTACACGACATAATGGCGCGATAGCAGCTGGAACCCCCTTAAGTTAGCTGCTATGCTACATGCGGTATTCCACTTCCAACGACTTTATTGTGCGGTGATTATTTTAATTATACACAGAAAAGTATTTATAATCGACGTAATCATTTAAGCCATCTTTAATTAATGAGGTAAATGTGTACAAAAACGTATCCACTTACGAAAACATAGGATCAAATTAAAATAGGAATCTTACGAGCGATACTATATTAAATATAACTTAGCTTTTGATATATCTTATATAATACAAGCCTTACGATTAATAAGGGTGTTCCTTCAACAGATAGGTACGTTTATATTCTTTCTCAAGATGAAATTGGGTATTATAATATCTCGTTTCCCAGTATGACAGCAAATTTGCACTTTATAAGCGTAAAATTGTTCATTAGGCTCCCGTCGTCAAAAACCAAAGCGATAAAGTATGAAATATTTATTTTATGTCTTGGAGGCTGTAGAATCAGTCTTTATTTTAAGTTAAAAGCAACTATGCTACGGATAAAAGGAAGCTTATTAAAATATAATGTAGTTGTCGATAAAAGGTTTAATATATGAATAAAATAACTATTTTACTATCATTAGGGTTCCGTACCAAAATGATAGTAAAAAAACCGAGCAAGTGCGAATCGGACTCGCCCACCGAGGGTTCCGTCTTTTTAGTATTTGTTGTTATAGCAGCGGCAACAGAAATACCTATACATCATCTTTGAAAATTTCAACTGTCTAGCTATCACGATTCATGAGATACAGCCTGGTGACAGACAGACAGACGGACAGCGGAATCTTAGTAATAGGGTCCCGTTTTTACCCTTTGGGTACGGAACCCTAAAAAGGAACCCTTATGCTGCGACTCTGATCGTCTGTTTGTCTGTCTGTCACATTGCTAAATATCTCGAGAACTACTCAAGCATGAAATTAGGAATAGTTATGAACAACGCTAACCCAAACACATTGGAAGTGTAATTTTTATATATATTTTTTTATTAATTATGAAAAATTACCAATATAAAGAGGGGGCAAAATTTCAAAGTCTAGTTACTAGGTCGAGTGGGATATCATTTGAAAAAAAAAAATGACTTATGAATTGACTTATTGGCTTTGGACAGAGTAGCATGGCGGTTTTTGGTGGTGTCGGAGGCCAATATCCACTTCGGTCGTCGCGCCACAGCAGTAAGTAAGTATGAAGGAAAATGTGAAAAAAATACCATACGAACTCGCACTTGACCGGTTTTTTTGACAAGCATTGAGGTATGCCGAGGTAGAAGTATTTTAATTGGTTGTTGATTTGCGCGTTGGAGGTGTTTATGATAGCCGGCCTTTGCTATCGATATGGGCGACCAATTAATCTGTAAGAGTTTTGAATGATTCACGGTAAGTTTCACTTCACTAGACTTTGACACTCACCCGCTATCTTCAGTCACCCGTGAACAAGATGCATGTAACTGCGTCGAAATATCGGGAGCTCAAAAACAATACAAAAGGTAATCATGGTTTATATCCCGGTCAATATAAGTCAATTAATCTGTGCCCAATGTGCCTAGATATATTAATTTAGTAATTGAAGTATATTAATTTTGCTAATCGAATCAGTATTATCGTTATTGATAAATGATTATCAGCTCCGGTTTAAGGCAATAAGAATGAAACTTTGCACATACAATGAAATGAGGTATATCTAGGTCTGTAATTAGTTTATATAGCTCCAGTTTATAAAACAAACGAAACAGAACAAAAACAAGTTTCGTATGAAAAACTTAAATTCGCTGTATTTTTTTGCTATGGTATCTGAATCTACCTACACTAAGTACAGAACTAGATATACCTTATCTTATTGTAAATACAAAGTTTCGGAGCAATCTAGCTAGTTGTTTTAAAAATGAGAGCGTAACTACGTTTTTATTTTGTATGGAGAACCGAGCTTACCGGGGACTCTTAACCTGCCGATGCCACTTTTTTTGAGAATCACTCCTTAGTCTGTGTGTGGGTGACTTTACTGATATAATTAAAAAAACAGACGGAACTAGTTTTACATCAAAAAAACAACTAGTAGATATAGGCAGTTCGTTTCGGCAGCGGAGCGATGCGGAGCCCCGCGCGGCGCGCGCCGACCCTTTGCCTTTGCGCGCTCTCGCCGCGCTGACTTGTACACGACCGCCTAATGATAACTCGCTCTTTTTGAGTAGATTCTCGCTGATTGAAATAAATAAAATCATAGCCGGCAAAGTTGCAATTAAAAACACCAAAGACATAATTATATGGTATCTCGACAGAATTACTGAACCTTGTCGCAACAAACCTGGCAACCCCCTTTCTTTCTTGAGTTGTCTTTAATGAGTTGCTACGCGATGGAAAGTATCCGCAAATGCTCAAACACATTAAAGTATGTCCGATTTACAAAGGAATAGGAAAAATGAGTGATTCCAATTGTTACAGACCAATTTGCATTATACCAGCGGTTGCTAAAATCCTGGAAAACGGGATAACATCTCGCATGACAGCCTTCCTGAACAAAACAGGGCAATTATCCGAAAGGCAATCAACCTCGATGATGGCCCGTGAAGTGATACGTCGGATCCTTACTGCGCGAGAAGAAAAAAGGGAGGTTGCGGTACTCTTCTGTGACCTCTCTAAAGCTTTCGATGTGGTGGACCACGGAGCCTTATCAGAGAAGCTACATCACTATGGCATACGAGGACAAGCCTTAAAATTCATGGTAGAATTCCTGCGCGAAAGAAAACAATACGTTGTGGGCCAAGGAGGTGACCTAAAATCGGATGGCTTGTCCACGGAAATAGGTGTTACCCAAGGCTCGTCTTTATCTAACCTGGCGTTTTCACTCATGCTTAACGACCTCCCGAACACCGTAATAGCTGGAGAAGTCTTCATATACGCGGATGATGTGGCGGCCGTTGTCACTGGTGAGAGCTTCGACGAGCTGGAATCTAAATTGAACACAACCGCACAGCATATTTTGGATTGGTGCACTGAATGGACTACAATTGAACTTAACTAAAACGCAATTCATGCAGTTTGACTTATCGGGTAGAAAATGTCGCCCACTCAATATAAACCATCAGGGCACTAGGATTAAATAAGTTTCAAACACCACATTTTTGGGGTTCCAGCTCGACCAGGGCCTTACGTGGGAATCTCACATCGGTGCGGTGTGTGATAAGCTGAGCAGGGCTTGCTTTGCGCTGGCGAGGGTAAGCCACACATTACAATGTCAGGCAGTGAGGTCTTGCTACTTCGCAAGTATACAAGCCCTAATGCAATATGGCCTGGAGTTCTGGGGCCGAGCTGCAGAATGGGAACGCGTGTTCCGCTTGCAGAAGCGCACTGTGCGCACCCTGGCCCGCGCTAAGCACGACGACAGCGCCAAGCCTCATTTTATAGAACTAGGCATACTTACATTACCTGCACTTCTAATATTCCAGGCGGCAGTCTATGCGAGAGAGAACTTAGAACTGTATGGGAAACGAGGTGACGGAAATGCCCAGGTTACTCTAAACGCGCACAAAATAAAGACCATCCCTCATACACTCAAGAAGACTGCAAAGTCTATCCATATTACAGCACCAGTAGTCTACAATAAGTTACCAAAATGTATAACAGATGCTGTAAGCGATTCAAGCTTTAAAAATAAATTAAAAAAATGGCTTATTGGAAAATGTTTCTACAGTTATAAAGAATTTATTGAAAACAAAGAAACAAAATCGAATAATATGTACGAATAATCACTTAATAATAATAATAATTTCCACGCTCTATTGGGATCGATCTATCATCACTGACAGGACTATTGTAGCCAATAAGCCTGACATTGTGATAATAGATCGATCGCAACGCCGGGCCGTGCTCGTCGACATCACTATCCCCCATGATGAGAATCTCGTGAAAGCCGAGAAGGACAAGTCCAGTAAGTACCTAGACTTGGCTCACGAGATAACCGCCATGTGGGATGTTGATTCGACGATCATTGTCCTGATAGTCGTTTCGGCGAACGGTCTCATAGCGAAGAGTCTCGACCGACACCTTGAGAGACTCTCGCTAGGTGGTTGGATCAAGGGTCAGATGCAGAAGGCGGTGATCTTGGACACGACGCGGATAGTCCGCCGGTTCCTCTCTCTGCGGCCCTGACCACCGGCAGCTTGGGCCCTGCCCCGCTGCTGGCGGCACCCTAGATTAGGTTTTTTATAATATGTTTATATGTATTTTGTATTGTTTTTGTACGTGTTTTTGTATTTTATTTTTATATCCATATTATAAAAAAACCTAACTTAAGAAGAAAAATAAATAAAGAGTATAATAATTGAATAATAAATATGTAATAATTGCAAGCTTTTCTTTGAAATTGTGATCTCAATAAACAAATAAGTTGTATGTAAATGATTACTGCTTACCATCAGGCGGGCCGTATGCTTGATTGCCACCGACGTGGTATAAAAAAAAAAATATGTAATTTAAAATAATTAAGTACCTAAAATGTAAGTTGTGACCTGTAATATTACAATTACCAATAAATGATGTCTATGTCTATGTCTAGTATAACTCTACCAATGGATTTCATCAACCGCTCTAGGTCACATTGAGAATTTCGTAAAATTTTCAACTCGGCCGAGACAATTAAAAATTTTCATCAGCCAGCTGTCCGAGCACGCGGGATCATTTCTGATGTTTTCCTTCCGTAAGTACAAAGAGAGCGAATATTTTTTCCTAACGGAATTTACATATCGGGCGACGGCGCCGATACCTTTTATTCAAATCGAATCACGTTGCGTCCCATAAAATGAACGTATACCCTCCACAGATTTCCAGCGCTTGATCCGTCGTTCGCGAACCGATTTAGCATGTCAACAATGTTTATACGATCCCGCACGGAATGAGTACAATGTATTCACCGTATCGCGTTAACGAACGCGTTCGTTGATTGTTTTTATTACTGTTCGACTGTTCGGAATTATACGAAAATAGCGAAAATATGATTTTATCTTCAATTGAATGTGGTCGCAGGTAATCGACAATTTCGTGAGAATAATAAACACTGTTCAGATTAGTATTGAGGCTTTTTTTTCATACGTATAGCGTCTCACGGAACCGCAAAGTTTATAAACCTCTTGCTTTACAACGTTTGGCGGCTACGTTGAGCATCGATAGAAAATAAAATGCTGTCGCCTCCTATTGTGAGACAGTCACGAACCCTTAGTTTGGCCAGCGGGTTATAGGTCTACACGATTAAGGAGAGAGATCATTTCTATCAATTTTCTATTTCTGGGTGGTTTTACGCGGTTGAATTCTCGGTGTCTTCCCAGATGACCTCACAGATATGCGTAAGTAAATAAAGCATTTCCCTCTCCAACCAAAGAAAATGGTTGCAGTTCTAGCCTGGAAGCCGTTGGCATAAGGGAGACAGAGATTTCTTGCCTAACCTAATCGCAATTTTCAGCTAACTTAACCTACTTACTGACAGCCGTTTGCATATTCTAAGCCATTGTATTTAGCTATATGCAACCCATGTGCAGTTTGTATGTAACATACAGACTTGGTTTGAACAAAGTAACAAATGAGGGTAGAAGTACTTTATCTTATCTTATAATACCAGCTATTGTGCGTTTCATTCAGAATCAGTTAATTAAAACTTACCTTTGTGTAAATAGGTACATAGAACAGGTTAAAACAAATACCTTTTGTACCAGTAACCTCTGACCGCGTGGAAAGAATGAAACAAAATTTAATGCAGGCGCTACCCTTTCTGTCTTCCAACAATGAGTCCGAATAATATGTATAATTCATTCTTTCACACTTTTATGGAAAATTTTAATGTGATATTTACTTCAAAATCGGTCATGGTTAGTGATGCATCAGTTTTTAGTGAGTGGGCTACTGCAGAGCTACATCAACGAAGACGTGCATTGTATGCCTTGTATGAGGAACGGCGGTTTAATACAAGTGACGAATTTAAGGAACATGTCAAACAATATTCGAAGAAATTTAAAATATATTGCCATATTGCTAAGCGTAATTATTTAAGCCAAAAAATAAAAAATAGCTTCGATATAATTAAAACAACGTGGAAAGTAATTAATGTGGAGACTGGTAGATCAACACAAAGAATGAATGATCTTAAACTGAAAATTGATGATAAAATTGTAGACTCCAGTTTAGCTGTAGCAACAGAATTTGAAAAAAATTTCACCGAGGTACCAGTTTCTACAACCAAGGACTTAAATTCATCACCCTCGTCTGCCGTTACATTGTTAGAAGATAATGTCCCAGAATATAGTAGAGACCTTCATTTTGAACATGTGAGTGCCTCAGATATAATAAAGGCGTTTAAATCAATTAATGTCAAAAAAACTAGTGACCTCTGGGGAGTATCTGTCCATGCTGTCAAATCCTTAATAGAAGTTGTAGCGCCTGACTTGGCAGTTATATTTAATAACAGTGTTGATTGCGGTGAGTTTCCTGATCTAATGAAACATAGCAAAGTCACTCCTTTATTTAAATCAGGTAGCACATCCGACCCCACTAACTAAGGACCGATATCAGTGTTACCGACATTCAGTAAAATTTTTGAAAAATTAATATTGTCTCAGTTATTGAAACATTTTAACATCAATAATTTAATGCATAACAAACAATTTGGTTTTACACGGGGTCGCTCAACAACCGACGCTGGTGTTGAGCTAATTAAACAGATCTTCGATGCCTGGGAGGAGTCGCAGGATGCTTTGGGTATCTTCTGTGATTTATCTAAGGCCTTCGATTGCGTCTGACATGAAACATTGATCAGGAAACTGCACTTTTATGGAGTAAGAGGATCGGCACTGAACTTAATTAAGTCCTACTTACACGGTAAAATACAAAGGGTCGATGTGAATGGACAACGATCACCGGGGTCATTGGTCTCTATGGGTGTACCGCAGGGATCAATATTGGGGCCGTTCCTGTTCCTTATCTACATTAATGACCTGCCATACCTTGTAAAGACCCACCATGATACAGTATTGTTTGCAAACGATACCTCACTTATTTTCAGTCAAACGACAGCAACAAGCTTACAGTGATGTAAACGATGCTATTTTAGAAGTAGTAAATTGGTTCAATGTTAATAACTTATTGCTAAATGAGAAAAGACTAAATGCAAACAAGTGTCATTGTGAAGGACGAGGAATTGGAATTGGTTGATAGTATAGTTTTTCTTGGTATAAGTTTAGATTCTAAACTCCAATGGGGTCCCCATATTGATACTCTTTCGAATAGACTGAGTTCTGCAGCTTTTGCAGTGAGCAAAATCCGTCAGTTAACTGATGTGAAAACAGCTCGATTAATATATTTTAGTTACTTCCATAGCGTTATGTCATATGTTATTTTACTGTGGGGTGGTACATCAGAGATAAATACCATTTTTGTTCTGCAGAAGAGGGCTATTCGAGCAATATATAAAATGAACCATAGAGACTGACTTAGAGATAAATTTAAGGAAATTGACATAATGACAGTGCACTGTCAATATATTTATGAGAATATTCTGTATGTGCATAAAAACATTGCCAGTTTTAAGAAAAACTGTGACATATATAAAATTAATACTAGAAATAAGCATAAGCTTGCAGTACCCTTCACTCGGCTCCATAAAATTAAAAATTAATTCATGGGTAACTGTGTAAGATTTTATAATAAACTTACAAATATCATCACTGAATTATCTGTTAATAAATTTAAAAAATATGTAAAACGTAAACTTATCTCTAAAGCCTATTATAGCACACAAGAACATTCATGTAGATGAATGATGAAAATAATTAATTATTTATTATTGTGTTAATAATGATGAAATTGATAATTCAATGAATACCTATATTAGGTAATCCGTATTTTTGACATTTAGATTTTTATTCTAGAAAGTTTCTAGACTAGTATTTTTTATACAATTTTGGTGTTTGACGATCCTTTTGTGAATTCTTATTATTAAGTTTGACATATCTATAATAATTCAAAGTTTCTAAGAATAATAATAACAGCAAACAATAAATTGCACTGATAATTAGATTAAGGTAATATTTAAAACTTGACAATTTAAAAGTGCTTGTTGCTAGGCCTATTTGAATAAAGAATATATTGAATATTGAATAAACTGCATTTACATGGTTTAACCTCGTAAGGCCCACCATACAAAGTTTTCCTATTTTTAATTTGAATCTTGTTGTATAGAAGATTAGGGTGACTGTCGTTTGTTTTAGAAAACAATGAAACAAAAGAAATGCTACTTAATTCAGTTAGTGTAAGGTTCAAATTAGATTAAAACATTGGGCCTTACGAGGATAATATAATATAATGCACGTTGCTAGGTGGCTAACTTTAATATAGGAGACAAGACAGATGTTCTAGATTTTCAGCAAAATTTCGAGGTAAGTAAACTCTTTTATATTCTTATTTGGTTCGGAAAGTTTCTCTAGAGTTACCTACTTTAGGTAAACAGTTACTTGCCTTAGAAATTTGGCTATTAGTTAAAAGTTTTGTTGTTTAGTCAATCTTCTCGAGCTATATTAAATTGTGAGGTAATTTTGCTATTTTAAAATAGCCCGCCTTGGCTTCGCACGGGTAGTTCAACTAATTTACACAAAACCTTTACAAATTATACATATAAACCTTCCTCTTGAATCATTCTATGTATTTAATTGAACGGTTCTTTTGAATAACCGCGAAAAACGAATTTGTTTTATACTATGTAGTGATGTATTTAATTTAAAATGAACATAATTTACCCAACATAAATCCGATTAAGTATTTCTTTTAAAATTAACTATGTCTGACCATAAGCAGGGGTCAGAAGGAATTAATAAAGAATAAAAATAACAGGAGTTACAATCAGCAGCATAAATGTATTCAAAATAATTTCCTCAAAATAGAAAATAAAATAAAAAAATAAATTCATATTCAGGTTAAATTTTATTTCATCATCATCATTCTAGCCTTCGGGCACGCCAATAAATTTTATTTCATATTATTCTATAAGTACAACAAATGGTTAATCCGATCGTTGGAATTTATAATTTAAACGCGGGTGTTTTCATCATTTTGTATAGAGGCCATATCTATGCTACAAGAAGCATCTTATTTAGATATTTACCACAACCCGCGACTGCAACCTGCAAGTAGCTGGCCAACTGCGGAATATCGGTGGAAATGCGATGAAAATAAATATTAAAGCGTTAACGCTTAAAACTACAGAAGTAAAACCATAAGGCGCAGCAAACAACTTTGCAAAGGCCAATCAAAGAGCGCACTTTGTTATTCAATCTCCGCTTTCATGCTTTCCAGAAAGGGCATACGTCTTAGATTCGAAAAGAGTCATTTAGACGGGACGTTTCATATAAACTGAACATGTGTGCGTATTCCATCGGACAAACAGGACGCACTCATTCAAATTGTACGGTTCCTGAGTAAGCCTTTCTTGCTTTCGCGTGCTCGCATAATCGGCGCAATCTTGCTTTTTTGCTTGCGAATGAGATAGCGAGTAGCATATCTATATTTACAATTGCATAGCGTAGTGGTAAGTTTAATGTTTCACTCTTACAAAAATAACTTGTTCAATTTAGTAGCCAATCCTTTATCCTGCCTTGTTTGTAATCCTTTGTGTGTTCACTTACCGCATTGTATCAACACTTGCTTATATTAACCTTCTCTGCTTTCCTGGTACATACCATAACTATATATTAATGGCAGGTACAGATTATGGATTTATAGCTATTACAAAACAAATTAATCAAACTATATAATATTCTATTCTAAATGATATTAAAAATCTTTCAACAGACTCCGTTCTTAAGTCATAGACTAATTCCTTTTAATTTTCCGTGTACACACTTTCATATCACTATCTAATTTCGAAGGATCTTGGTAAGTTCTCAGTATCTTGTGGTGAGAATAGGATTTTGGGCTATAACCGCGAAAATCGAAGTTCGCAAATTGCGGGCATCTTTATCTGTCACTCTAATTACGCCTTCATTGGAGTGAAAGAGAAAGATCCCCGCAATTTGCTAATTTCGGTTTTCGCAGTAGGCCCTCTGAACCTGACTTTACTATTCGTATAAAAACACACCCTATTAAAATATATATATTATCAATTATTTCTATGCCGGATTGCAAACGATTTACATTATTAAAATGGTAAAATTATTTTGTCTATCTAATTATTATCACGAATTTCACCAGACAATTTTTTTTATGAATAATTGTAAAAACTTTAACAAAATCATTATGCATTCCATGCATCTGCATACCAGTGCTGCGATCTGTTAGTGGCTAAGCAAAAACTTGTAACATGGATAAGGGTAAGTATATATTTGTATTAAAATAAAATAAATCAGCCTGTGTATAAATATTGTCAACACGAGTTTTATTAATTATCTTAAGTTTGACAGTAGGTAATTGTATTTTTTGGTTGTTTGTAGAACTACCCACGTTAAAAGTCACATGACAGTATCGGTTAGTGGAACAACTTGTAATCACTATAAATCTAAAATTGTATACTTACATCTCAACTTGTCATCGATTGTACATTACTACAAAGGCTGGGAAATAAGTTATATAATGGACCAAGCGAAGAGAGACCAATCAATGATTGAACACAAAGCCGATATTTTAATAACGAAACTTCCGCGAGGCACTTACATATTAATAGTACATTACTGTCGAGGCTCGGAAGTAGCTATTTGCTGGCTGAGGATTCGTTTTAAACGGACGACCTTGGGAGTCCGTTTAATTGAATCCGAAGCCAGCAAGTAGCCTTCCAGTCGAGTCATATATAGTGCTTTTCTCAAAAATGGCGCAATAAATGCAAATATAATAGAAGTATTTTACAGAAGCAACGTTCTTATGTATATATTTTCACAGAAAAAACTGAAAAGATTTGCTTTGCCGCCGTTTTATTTTTTAAATTAAAAATGGAAGTGTATTTTTCTGCTGAAAATACGCCGACCTATTTGAGACACCTAAATAGTCGCGGTACCAACATTATAATAATAAGTACTGATCATCTGTTTGGCTGTTTAATGGACCTATGCCTTCATTTGATATGGCCACTTCAACTTTTAAAAAGTTGGAACTCGACAAATAATGGAATTTGTATGCAACATTGCAGTCCCGAAATCGAGACTGCAATGTTTTTAACTTTTTAATTTTTTGACTGACCATAAACTACGCACTTCGAGACCTACTTTTTAACCGGCAACGTCGACTTTGCCGTCCATTTTTGAGAAAATATATTAAACCGGGTTTCTCATTGAAAATGCTGCTGCTCCTCGTTATGGAGCGAAACATGTCGAGCAATCATCGACTTTATAAACGTGAGTGACCCGGTTTAATATATTTAATACAAAGCCGATAATTTCTATCCCGTGTATGTACAGTCGAAGGCAAAAATATCGATGCAGACAAATGGCTTAAAAATATGTGAACACGACTTTATTGTCTAAGGTGTAAGAGCGTACACATATTTTTGAAAGAAAGTCAAGGACATAAATGTATATTATATTTATGTCCTTGACTGTACAGTACTTTTCTCGATAATAGCGTAGAAATGGCCTAGTCCGGCAATGTTCTACGAATATTCATTGCCGGTGTGCTTCGCTTAAGCGCTTACACGTTGATATTTCAACACTATTATTACACAAAACAATAAAACATATACAAAAAAAACATCAAGCTCTTAAACCATGGATGACACCTGGTATTCTGAGATGCATCAGAAATAGAAACAAAATGCATCAAAAATTTCGTGCTGATCCAGATAATGAGGTCCTGGGCATCACTTTCAGAAGATACACAAACTTTTGTAATAATTTGATTAAAAAGGTTGAGAGGAAGTATGACAGGGAATTACTGGCTAACTCAACTAATCCCGCTCAATCCCAAGACTATGTGGAAAGTAATTAAAAATTAACCCATTATAAAAATAAAAACAGCCAGCCACTTGAACTATTTGATCCTAGAGGGTGTGCTGTGGATGCTGTTAATCGGGTAAATAATTTCTTTGCTAACACAGGTAAAAACCTTGCTAATGAAATCTTAGGTAGAAATTCGCAGCACGACCTCATTATCAAATGCTAACTCTTCGTCTTTTGTTCTTTTTGAAACAGACAACCATGAAGTCGACTCAATCCTTAGAAACTTGAAAAGTGACAGTGCCCCTGGTATTCATTGTATTCCCACTATGTTCCTAAAGCTCGCCAAACTAGAAATTGTCCCAATAATAACCCGATTAGCAAATATCTGTTTTAATAATGGAGTCTTCCCAAAACACTTAAACAAGCTGTGGTAACACCTGTGTATAAGAATGGGGAGAGAGACGACGTCAACAATTACAGGCCAATTTCGGTCTTATCGCCAATATCCAAAATATTAGAAAATTACTAGATGTTCGACTTTTTAATTATTTTAATAAATTTAAAACACTATCGGATTCCCAATTTGGTTTTAGAAAAGGCAAAAGTACTGAAGACGCTGTTTTAGCTGTTACCTCTCTAATTACTCAGCAAGTTGATAGAGGGCAGAAATGTTTAGCTGTATTCCTTGACTTGAAAAAGGCCTTTGATACCGTCTCTCTCCCTATACTTATTGAAAAGCTTGAACATATCATATGGGTATACGTGCGAAACCGCTAGCTCTTTTGAAAGATTATTTAAGAAATCGTAGTCAGGTGGTTAAAATTGGAAACCATATTAGTGAGGAGCAAGAGATAACTTTTGGTGTCCCACAGGGTAGTGTCCTTGGTCCAACTCTCTTCTTGGCCTATATAAATGACCTTACTGATCTAATCTTAGATGGGGGCGCGATTTTTTCCTATGCGGACGATATTGTTGTAATTTTTAGTGACAGTACATGGGAGGCTGTGTTTAGTCAGGCGGAAAAAGGACTCCAAGAAATCTCTTCGTGGCTAAAATTAAACCTTCTTACACTTAATGTGGCCAAGACAAACTATATTTGTTTCACAAAATACAAAAGTACTCAACCACCTCCTACTTTAAGTTTAAGAATACATGATTGTCGTCAAATATATTTATCAAACTGCAATTGCAACAAAATTGCTAAGGTTGCATTCACAAAATACCTTGGGACAATTCTCGACAAGCGACAATCATATTGAATACATTAATAATAGAATCAGAAAGTTAATATGGATATTTAAAATATTAAAGCACATTACCACTAAGAATCTATTAGAACAACTATATATCACGTTAGCTCAATCCGTCATGACATACTGTATTCCAGTTTGGGGTGGAGCAAATAAATCTTAGTTTATTGATACCGAAAGGGGACAAAGATGTTTACTTAAAGTTATGTTCTCTAAATCATATAGATACCCAACAGATGAACTATACAACGTGTAAACTGCTTAGCGTAAGAATATTATATATTTTGAACACGACCCTAAAGTTACATAGGACTCTAACTTATAAACCACCTACGTCAACACAAAGAAGAAAAGATAAAGTAGTTGTCCCCTCTAACACAAAGTCTCTTTTCGCCAAAAGGCAATTTGTTTACCATTCTGCCTACTTGTATAATAATATAAATAATATTATCTCGATTTATTCGCTGCCATCGTATAACTTTATGAAAACACTTTTAGAATGGTTAATTAACCTAAGTTACAAGGAAACTGAAAATGTAATATATCACGTACCTTAAATGTTGCAACAGTAACAAAAAAAAAACAGCTATTCCAAACATATTTATATCAATCAAAATTAAACTATCGTTAGACATATATCAAAATATTTAAATCACTACGGTTACACACTAGTATTATATTTACACACACACACACACACACACACACACACACACACACACACACACACACACACACACACACACACACACACACACACACACACACACACACACACACACACACACACACACACCCACACACACACACACTATGTTAATATGATATGTTCGGTTACTATTTATAAACCCTTAATAGTTAGTAGCGGGGTCTTCTGTCACAAGTATTTACAATACTTACAAGGAGATTCCAAGCATAACTAAATTGTGAATTGTGAAATGTTGTAACCAAAATAAACAATTTTTTCATTTCATTTTCATTTTCATAACTACTTATTGATGAGTGTTAATATTACTTTCCTTTAAACGTCGTAACCAACATAAAAACCTACTGTTAATAATAATAATAATAATAATAAATAATAAATTATTTATTTGGCAGGCAAGAAACCCAATTTTTACAATTTACAAAAAAAAAAAAACAAAAAATACAGTGCAAAATACTAAAACTTACAACCTAAAACAATGAAATAAAACATTTACAAACTTATGGTCTAAAGATGGCCGTTCTCGGACCGGTGCAGTTTACGCCAATGTTTGTTAAATTCGTCACTGTAGTCTTTAGCTACCAGTGACAGAATTTCATTGTTAGAGGCAAGCAGTCTCGCCCGGAAGGCAGCCGACCTGGCTCTCAGAATGGCGAAAAAGTCAGGGACTCTCGCGTCCGCAAACATGCCCTTCGCACTGCAGAAACGCGGTAGTTTCAACAGAATACGAAAGGCGTTGTTGTACTGTACCCTCAGCGCGTTGAAGGAGTGCCTGGTGTACCTGTTCCAAAGCTGACAAGTATAAAAACATTGGCAAAAGGCTTTGAACAGGGTCACCTTTACCTCACTCGAACAACGCGCAAACCGTCTAGCCAACATGTTGCACCGAACCGCGAGAGCCCTGCGCTCCCTCTCCATATCGGCGTCATCTTTCAAGTACTCGCTCAGGATGTGTCCCAAGTACTTGAAGCTCGTTACAACCCGAATTGGCGCACCACTCATACACACCGTAGGTATCACCTCCGTACCCTTCCCTGACCTAAAAACGAGCATTTCGGTCTTAAGCACGTTATATTTTAGGCCATGCGTACTGGCATAGTGTTCGCAGATTTTAAGCAGCTTTACAAGACCATTTATCGAGGGGCTAAGAAGCACCATATCGTCTGCGTAGCTCAGATTGTTAACACATACGTTACCAATGTGGCAACCGACGTTAGAGCTTCTCAGCTCCCCGATAAGGTCGTTGACATATAGGTTGAATAGGTCCGGAGATGTCAACCCACCTTGGCGCACTCCACAGTCTAGCCTGTAGTCGTTAGACTGTGCGTCACCCCATTTTACATTGTTAGTTTGGTTCACGAGAACCAGTTCTGGTACGAACCAGAACCTCAACAGACCTACAACCTCGGGAGGTGTTCCAGACGTGAAAAGCTTTTTCCACAGCAAATCATAGTTGACTAAGTCAAAAGCGCGGCTGAGGTCTAAAAAGCACGCGTACACTGACGTCTCTCTTTTAACATAGTGATTCACTGTGTACTTCAGACCTAATATTGCAGAATCCGTTGAAAGTCCTGGACGAAAACCAAACTGCGCCTGATCAATTTTAAGATTCCTAGTCAATTCGGGTTGTAATAGCCTCTCGAGCACTTTGCCGATTATCGTAGCCAGAGATAGGCCTGTAATTCAACCCACCTTGGCGCACTCCACAGTCTAGCCTGTAGTCGTTAGACTGTGCGTCACCCCATTTTACATTGTTAGTTTGGTTCTCGTACCAGAACCTCAACAGACCTACAACCTCGGGAGGTGTTCCAGACGTGAAAAGCTTTTTCCACAGCAAATCATAGTTGACTAAGTCAAAAGCGCGGCTGAGGTCTAAAAAGCACGCGTACACTGACGTCTCTCTTTTAACATAGTGATTCACTGTGTACTTCAGACCTAATATTGCAGAATCCGTTGAAAGCCCTGGACGAAAACCAAACTGCGCCTGATCAATTTTAAGATTCCTAGTCAATTCGGGTTGTAATAGCCTCTCGAGCACTTTGCCGATTATCGTAGCCAGAGAGATAGGCCTGTAATTGTTAAGACTAGACAGGTCGCCGGTTTTATTCTTAACAATAGGAACAACTATTGTTTTCATCATGTCAGGAGGAAGATAACAGTGGGCTAGGCAAGCATTGAAAAAATCAGCTAGGACACGATATAGCTCATCACTACCGTAGAAGACGTGCTCCACGCTAAGTCCATCGTGCCCCGGGGACTTCCCACGCTTCATATTTTTTACTGCATTGGCAATATCTCTCATTGTAAAAACGAGGTTATTGTCGTGAGGGGTCACCGGAACCGAAAGCCCCGACGGGGGCACACCTTCCACGCTCAAGGGCGTAACCTTGAAATGAGAGGCGAACATATCCGCTATATGTTTAGGCTCACTAACATTGTTGACTGAGGCTGGCAACCCTTGTTTACTATTTAGAGCTTTTGTCGCTTTCCAAAATTTTGAAAAATTATTATTAGCGCGATTTAAAGTCAAAATATTCATTTTTATTTGCTCCTCATTTTTCTGGCACCATTTTAATTTATTTTTAAATACTTTACGACTATTTCGCATATTTTCGTAATAAATACCGGAACTAGGGTTGCCAGCTACCGTCCAACATTTATAATGCATTTTAGCAATCTCATGAGATTCCCTGACATGATGATTCTACCCAGCGACCTGACTCCTCCTCGTTAATGTAAGAATACGAAAAATATACATATTTCATGTGTTTTTTATTTTTATTATTACGAAAGTTTGACGCTTGTTTGAGTAAATTTCGTAATCGTTATAAATATGAAAGATCTGTTTTTTAATACCCTGTATCACTAAGCTGTGGACATTTTCCCGGATTCCCCTGACTCGACGATAAGCATCGGCAGTAACCTCCAATGATGCTCGCAAGCATTACTTTCGTCCTTAATTTTCTCGGTGAACTTTCAGAAAAAAAGCATTTGTAGGTAACGAAATAAAATAAATAAATTTGATAAATTCATTTGTATTTTGGATTTTTGTATGTTGTAAAAATTAAGGGTCTGTTTAAGATATATTTACATATATTATGTACCTACTCTCTACCTTTTTTACTACATAAACTATAAAATAAAACTATGAAAACGGATTATATCGCGTAAATTGAATTTATAATACATCCCGACGTTTCGAACTCTTTACAGCGTTCGTGGTTACGCTAGTTATATTAGTTTTATTTCATGAGTAACCGAAGAAATATTACATAAACTATAAAAAAAGTAAAAATATTGATTCCTATATTACTGTGTCGTGAACGAATCTAGGGGAAGTATAGTTTTTAATCAGCTAATACTTGGATTTATTCTAAAATTACCAGCACAAAACCACTTGAGTACAAAGGTACCAGTAAATACCAATTTTACACAGCAAGGTCAATTAGTTTAGTTTCAGTAAATAATGAGTATACATATACATACAAACCATAGGTTATGACCTATGGAGCTGCATCAAATCAGTTCATAACTATCAAATATGTTATCTCAGAAAACGTTCAATAAAAAAACGTAAAAGTTCATAAAATAGAGATACTTAAAGTATAGACAAAAACATACCTAAAGCCCTTATATTGCATGTGTGTGTAGTGTTTGAAATTTAATTTATAATAGGGCGTACCCTATATACCCTATATTATATTGCATGTGTGTGTAGTGTTTGAAATTTAATTTATAATAGGGCATACCCTATTATAAATTAAATTTCAAACACTACACACACATGCAATATAAGGGCTTTAGGTATGTTTTTGTCTATACTTTAAGTATCTCTATTTTATGAACTTTTACGTTTTTTTATTGAACGTTTTCTGAGATAACATATTTGATAGTTATGAAATGATTTGATGCAGCTAAAACCTACCTATTCAATTAATTACTGTGCAAAATGCGATATTATTGTTTCGTCGACTATAACTATGCTAATGACAGTAATGACCGCAAAGCTCAATGATGTTGAAATCAAAACTATGTGCTAGGTATAACACGTTTCATAATAATTATCATTATGCTTTGAGACCATTTGTACAACAGTATTATAATACAATCGTAATTCGTTCAATAAACTTTTGTCTATGCAGCAATTGTGCGTATACATACATAAGTATCTCTGTTTGACCCAATGGTTGACTGGTATAGAATGCCATTTGGCATTAAATACGCCATTTGTACAATGTAGCAATAAAGTAAAAAGCAATATTAATAAAGGAAAAAAAAATAGGCGGTTTATTACCCTTCATTGCACTACGCTATTTAATTTGGATAAAGTATAACGCATTCTGATTCTGATAATAATATTGGAAATGGTCACATTGCTTGCGAACTAGTTTATAATAAGTAATATTTTACTACCTGTGAGTTCCTATAATTGGCTTCCTGTATATACTTACTATAATTTTTAGGGTTCCGTACCTCAAAAGGAAAAAACGGAACCCTTATAGGATCACTCGTGCGTCTGTCTGTCTGTCTGTCCGTCTGTCACAGCCTATTTTCTCCGAAACTGCTGGACCAATTAAGCAAAATTTGATAATTCCATTCAAATGCAAATGCTTCGATGTGCTCGCTCAACAACGGTACGAGGTACATAAATACCTACTATAATAACTTCACACTTTCAATAACACTCCACTAGACTCAGGGAAATATGAAATGATTGGAACTAACGCTTTGCGGCAGCTCTGTTTAAAAGAGCAGTCTCTTTGTCTCGAATGAAAGCTTCATCCGAGCAGCAAATAGCCGGCCTGTATAGAAACTGGAACGTAAGACAGTACTTGAATGTTGCATTTGCTCTTGCTTTTAGATTTTCGTATCAGTCATTAAAGTATAGGTAGAACATATTGTAAGAAATACGCTTTATTTATTCATTAAAAAAAATTGCATTACATTTTATATCAAAACTACACCCAGCACAACGTGTAACAGAAAAACGTAAAAATTTATTATCTTGTGGGGCCTGTAGACGGGCCATAATTATTTTCACTGCAATATGTGGCCGGCAACTATTGGTTGGTGGTATTGGTTGAGGCTGACCCAATGCACCGCCGCAGAACGAGTCGCAGGCGTGCTGCGCACGACAGACGCTTGCCAATTTAACATCGACCTCCGGGTGGCAGACAAGAGAGCGTCTGTCACCCATAGGGAAGAGGTCCTCGGGTTGGAAGTTGGAAGGCATGTCAAGTGTTCGGACATGCCCTTAATGGTGGTTTCGGGCAAGTATACATCCACCCGGTGATGGGTCGTAATGGGCAGCTGCTGGTAGGGTTGTGGATGAGTGTCGCCGCGTGCCCGTGACTCCACAAGTCCACACCAAAGGCAGAGAGACGAACACCCCAGGTTTTTTAGTGAGTAGGTATCTCACATATCCTTAGTGTCTCCCCCTGGCGCTGGGGAATCTTTCGAAGATTTTTCCTGGGCAACAAAAAAAAGGTTAGAATTGCGACCTAAATAAAAACGCACTATTATCAAAAAAAGTGGATTACTTGAGATTAGAACTAGGTTCCCTGTATTTTGCATACCTTGGTTTGCCCGGAACTCTTTTCACAGAACAGAGCCTGAAATACTGTTATGGCCAAAACAATTATGCTAATTCATTTTGGACTGTACAAATGTTTTATGCCTGAAATTTATTACGGAGGATCGATCTTTTGCACAAATAATATTCGGAGTTATACAAATTTGCTCATTTATTTACTTCTTGAATACTTAATTTTTTATCTCAATTAAGCAACTATAAACATAAGTCAGCAAACCGTTGCATAAAGATGAGATTAGTACTCAAATTAATTGGTTCCGAAGTTGGAGTGATAGTTAAAAGTTAGTTTCCGGATGGTGACGATTTGTAATTAGTTACAGCTTCGTCGCCCGCCGTTTTCGATGTTCAGAAATTTGGAGTAATTATTTTTATAAAAAAACTTGTTAGATATCTAGTCGATCTATCATTGTACCGTTTTTGATGTCGAGTTTTTTGCGATTTAAGTTATGAAAACAAAATGTTAGCTCTTTTAGCTGTTTTTAGTTGACATGATGTCTCACGCCCCCGATGTCATTAATTTCAATGTTAAGTAAAGCAGAACTTTAACTCTAATCTGGTGTCATTTAAGCGCCTCAAAATACCCACCAAACCAAAAGGAAGCTCAATGAAGGTACGAAAAAGTTTTAGATAAGCTAATAATTATTTTCTTTTTAGTGATTGGCACTGGCAGTGACGACATGGTTAGATGACTTGTAGTTGTGTACGCAGTCAACCTTGTTGTTATTGCTAAAGCTCATTCTGTCATATCGCTGCTTATCTAAAAGAACGCTCTATCGTGAAATAGTTCATTTTGCAACTAAGCATACAGCTGGACGCGCAATATGCCAAAGTTTATCGTGAATAAAACTCCCGTGGATTTATGTTAAAAAATGACCAGATGGCAGCTTTGTGCCGTTATGACATTGGTCTGATTGTGACGCCATCTTATGAGCGAGACCGGCCTCTGACCAGTTGTGCCACGACTGTCCGCGTCGTTACTGCGTTTGTTTGGTGAATAACGGCTCAACACGAAATAATACACGAGTGGTTAATGAGTTTTTTGTGCAACAGTGTAGTATTCACAAATCATTTGGCGGAATAGTAAAGAAAATTTGTGAAACAATGTATCATTAGTGGATAGGACACTATTCAAGAAAAAGTAAGTACAAATATTTTGTAGTAAAAACAAATGTACTTGTATTTACTAAAATCATAGATATAGACACGGTCGCTATAGCAAAATATTCCCCTTTACTTGATAAAAATAATTAAGTATTCTTATTTAATATGAAATAGTTCACTGTTATTCACAAAATCACATTCAGTTGCCTGATGTAAGACATATTCAAGAAAGTGATAACTAGCATTTGCATGAATAATACTACTTTTAACTTAGCTGTGGGGCTTGTTTATTATCTACACATAGCTGAAGGTTGACGGAAACATAAATATCTCTATAGTTTATATATTTTTGCATTAAATGGAAGCTTTGATAACATAATTTTGTATTCATGCCTGTGTATTCTTCTTTGTACGTTGCATGTCAGTATTTTTATCTAGTCTCGCACGTTTGTAACTTCTATTTTTTTCTTGTTTGTGCCTATTTGTGGGTGTAACCACTGTAACCGGGAGTGTTTGTGTTCCAATGATGTCACTCGACCACAAGATGTATTCTCTGAGCATGCGCGCTTAAAAACGCTGACGCCGATCGCCACATACTTACCTACCTATTGGCTATAAAATGTGTAAGACCGCGCGCCGCTTGCGTCCGTCCGCGAACTAAATGTATGGCGGGCGGGATCAGCTCTGAACGTATTGTAGGTACACGTATGGAGCATTACGTGTAGGTACAATACTTTATTTCAGTGTACAAAACATTAAAGTCGTTTGTTTTTCAGACATGAACACGCAAACAGGCAAGATGTTTCAGAATCTTCACATCAACCTGAATATTTGTTATAAAAGACGCTGTAAAGAAACGTCTACAACAAACGCCGTAGATGCCCGCCATGTACTAGCTTTCCTCGGTGTCATGCTTCAAAACTTGTATCACCGAATTAGGCTTGTCACCAAATAATGCGAGTTTACACTATGTCTCGTTTTATATGGGCACTTAGTAGAAGTAACTGATTAGTAGGGCTCATAAGAACACAGTGGTACTATAATAATTATGTTCATGTTCTCGGTAGACCTGAACATGATTGTTAGTACTCCGCTAGGAGCCCATAACTCGGTATTCCAAGCTGAGTGCAATGGGCAACATAAATGCGGCGGCTGCCATTACTGTAAGTAAGGTAGTAGGATCCTCGATCCGCATACTCTCCAACAGCAGAGCAGTCTTAAAGGTGTCACGTTACTCCCTCCTCCACGTATATTGGAGGAGTGAGTAACGGAGCTGGGAGTGAGGAGGTAGAAAGGAAAGGATAGATATAACAGGGGTAGGTTCTTTATTTATCGGCTATAGTCTAAATATGACACGCTAACAGATGGTTTAAATTACAAAAAGAATAAAAATACGTTTATAGTTGCACTAGTAGCACGCGCAAGGCAGGAGCACGCACACGGATAGGCGCGCTGATAGCACGCGCAAGGTGAGGCGCGCTGGTAGCACGCGCACAGTAAGGCGCGCAGATAGCACGCGCAAAGGTAAGGCGCGCAGATAGCACGCGCAAAGGTAAGGCGCGCAGATAGCACGCGCAAGGTGAGGCGCGCTGGTAGCACGCACACAGTAAGGCGCGCAGATAGCACGCGCAAGGGTAAGGCACGCAGATAGCACGCGCAAAGGTAAGGCGCGCAGATAGCACGCGCAAAGGTAAGGCGCGCAGATAGCACGCGCAAAGGTGAGGCGTGCTGGCAGCACGCGCACAGTAAGGCGCGCTGGTAGCACGCGCACGGTAAGGCTCGCTGGGTAAGGCGCGCTGATAGCGCGCGCACGGTAAGGCGCGCTGGGTAAGGCGCGCTGATAAGCACGCTCTTCAAAGAGGCGAGGCGCGGTGACAACACGCGCCTGTTGAGGCGAGTCGCGCCGATAGCGGGCGAGGCGCGGTGACAGCACGCGCCTGTTGAGGCGAGGCGCGCCGATAGCGCGCGCCTAGGAGACGAGGCGCTCCGCTAGAGCAACCGCAAAGCACCACCGGACTTGGGCGCGTGCAGAGAGCGCCAGACTTCGCCAGGAACACAGGTAACTTTTTAAGGAGCGCGAGCGAGGGTTTCTTGATGGTGCGGGGCCTGGCTTGGCCCCGCACGGACCCTTACAACTGACGTTCCTTTATTGGGAACTAGAAGCAAACTGAATTCAGATGTCCGCTGGGCCGCTTATATAGCTAGCGATAACATTTTCTAGAATTATTCTTTACTTTGTTATTATTTTTGAAAATATTTGTTCACCAGTAACAATTTTTAGATAAAATTTAGAACAAACTACTTGAAAACTATACGACCTAAACTTCATGCTAAAGAATTTTGAGTAAATTATTAGTTTGACGGATAATGTCAAAACAAAGAAACAAATATGTCAAGGAAAATTTATAGTGAATTTTAGGTCGATTAGCTTCGAAATTATAATAAAAACATGAAATGATTAGAAAAACAGCAAGGTAAGTAACCGGACGGGTCAGGGCCGTATTAGGGTAGAAGGAGTTTAGGAAGAATTTAGAAATGGTAGCCAGAAAGTAAACATTTTAAATCAAAAGTTTCAGGGAGTAATTTGGAAGATGAGAATCAGACTGGAAGAGAAGGCAAAAGCGTTAAGGAATTATAGCCGATTGGAGAATCCGGAGGATCAGCCCGTGGGAGTAAAGACTGGGAGTAAGGACCCAGGTATGAGATGCTACATTACCCCAAAAACCACGGAAAAAAAAACTTTGTCGTAATCTTAAACGGAAAAGTTTTTTTTTTTTGTGAAGAGTTGTTTAGGGGAAAGTAAAGTAAGTAAGTAGGTAGGTAAGTAAGTAAGTAGGTAGGTAAGTCAGTCAGTCAGAAGAAAGAAAGAGCAAGCTCGTTAATGGGGATGAATAAATGGAATGAGAGGATGAGTGATATAATGGAGAAGAAGATGAATAGATCGAGGAACTTCCCTGCACTCATACATCGCCTGTCATAATCACGCATTCATAAGTCTCTGGCAAAGGAAGGGGATGTGGTTCACGCTCTATGACGCACACTCCTAGGAAGTCCTCGCTATGACCTGAGGCTTCTTTATAGAAGGGAGTAGTCAGCCGCTCCACTGGAAAAGATAATAAGATAATAATGAAGGACCTAAGGCTTATTTTAAGGGAGTAGTCAGCCGCTCCGCGAAGATAAGTTTATGTACAAGTTCTAGTCGGTTTAGAGCCGACGAGAATAGAGAGTAGGGGTAGAACCTACTTCTAGGTTGTGGTAGGGGTAGACCTACCACAGTAGAGTAAAAAAGAAGAGTGTTTGACCATAAGGCTTATTTTTTTCTTCAGAGTTGGACTACCGCTCTGCAGGGTGAAGAAAAGAAAAAGAAGGGCACCTGGCTTATTAAGCCACCCGAGAATATGAAGAAATATTTACAGATGACACACTCACTCAAAATGAAAGAAATGGAAAATGGCAGTTAATGAAGAATGAAAACGAGCTTGAAGAAGAAAAAAGGGGACAAGGAGGACGGGCTGAGCTGAAGAGTAAAAGAAGTACAATTATTATAAAGTTAAAGACCTATAAAAAATACATCATTAGAAATAAAAGTGATAAAAAAAGTAGCTATCTAGTCTGATTGCTATAATAAGATAATCTAAAAAAACGTGCCATATTGACTAAGGAAATAGAAAATTAAACAGAAAAAGGCCAAAAAGTTATTTAAGATTTAAAGACAAGGATGCTGTCTATAATTTAGAATTTAGTGGGTTAAGAAAGCCGGTAAATTTAAAAGTTGGGCGCCAAAACTGTCACGTTACTCCCTCCTCCACGTATATTGGAGGAGTGAGTAACGGAGCTGGGAGTGAGGAGGTAGAAAGGAAAGGATAGATATAACAGGGGTAGGTTCTTTATTTATCGGCTATAGTCTAAATATGACACGCTAACAGATGGTTTAAATTACAAAAAGAATAAAAATACGTTTATAGTTGCACTAGTAGCACGCGCAAGGCAGGAGCACGCACACGGATAGGCGCGCTGATAGCACGCGCAAGGTGAGGCGCGCTGGTAGCACGCGCACAGTAAGGCGCGCAGATAGCACGCGCAAAGGTAAGGCGCGCAGATAGCACGCGCAAAGGTAAGGCGCGCAGATAGCACGCGCAAGGTGAGGCGCGCTGGTAGCACGCACACAGTAAGGCGCGCAGATAGCACGCGCAAGGGTAAGGCACGCAGATAGCACGCGCAAAGGTAAGGCGCGCAGATAGCACGCGCAAAGGTAAGGCGCGCAGATAGCACGCGCAAAGGTGAGGCGTGCTGGCAGCACGCGCACAGTAAGGCGCGCTGGTAGCACGCGCACGGTAAGGCTCGCTGGGTAAGGCGCGCTGATAGCGCGCGCACGGTAAGGCGCGCTGGGTAAGGCGCGCTGATAAGCACGCTCTTCAAAGAGGCGAGGCGCGGTGACAACACGCGCCTGTTGAGGCGAGTCGCGCCGATAGCGGGCGAGGCGCGGTGACAGCACGCGCCTGTTGAGGCGAGGCGCGCCGATAGCGCGCGCCTAGGAGACGAGGCGCTCCGCTAGAGCAACCGCAAAGCACCACCGGACTTGGGCGCGTGCAGAGAGCGCCAGACTTCGCCAGGAACACAGGTAACTTTTTAAGGAGCGCGAGCGAGGGTTTCTTGATGGTGCGGGGCCTGGCTTGGCCCCGCACGGACCCTTACAACTGACGTTCCTTTATTGGGAACTAGAAGCAAACTGAATTCAGATGTCCGCTGGGCCGCTTATATAGCTAGCGATAACATTTTCTAGAATTATTCTTTACTTTGTTATTATTTTTGAAAATATTTGTTCACCAGTAACAATTTTTAGATAAAATTTAGAACAAACTACTTGAAAACTATACGACCTAAACTTCATGCTAAAGAATTTTGAGTAAATTATTAGTTTGACGGATAATGTCAAAACAAAGAAACAAATATGTCAAGGAAAATTTATAGTGAATTTTAGGTCGATTAGCTTCGAAATTATAATAAAAACATGAAATGATTAGAAAAACAGCAAGGTAAGTAACCGGACGGGTCAGGGCCGTATTAGGGTAGAAGGAGTTTAGGAAGAATTTAGAAATGGTAGCCAGAAAGTAAACATTTTAAATCAAAAGTTTCAGGGAGTAATTTGGAAGATGAGAATCAGACTGGAAGAGAAGGCAAAAGCGTTAAGGAATTATAGCCGATTGGAGAATCCGGAGGATCAGCCCGTGGGAGTAAAGACTGGGAGTAAGGACCCAGGTATGAGATGCTACAAAGGCTCTAAAAAGCCATATAGTTACATCCAAACTTATACACGAATGCCCCGTACGACTAACGGAGGTATGTCATAATAACAAGATCACCCTACAATGTATCAAGGAACACAGTAGATCTCAGGGTAACGATGCTGCGCACGAGCTTGCCAGGCAAGGGTCGAGTCACGAGTGCGGGGGCGACTGGCCCGGCACCGATTCTCCCGATACCGTTTAGCAAGGTACGCTCAATGCTGCTAGCACGTACAGGAAAACTACACACAGAGCACTGGCTAAACCAGACTGGATGCAGACAGGCCAAACAATAAGCCATGCCTGGCATCAACGAAAAACTCACAAGGGCGCTCCTTCAACTAGGTGAGGTCCGACTGAGTATATGGCAACCAATAACCATGCAGTGTCATAACAGGTCATGGACTATTTAACAAACCTTTTTTTTATAACAGGTGTTACAGACAGTCCCCTATGCCGAGAATGCATGGAGACAGAAGAGACAGCCTCTCACGTGGTGTTTGAATGCAGCGTAGTGGCCCATACAGGGCAAAACATCTCGTATCCCCGAGAGACCACCCCGAGGTCCTACTCTACATCAAGGGTTTAATAAGATTCCTCGACGAGCTGGGCTGGCAGGACTAGCCCACCACCCCTGTCACGCAAAATAGGCGCCAGTCGTCTATTGCGGGAAATCGCCCGATTACTATACAATACAATTAAGACAACACAATACAATAGAATTATATTTAAGTAAATAATACTGTTTTTTTTTTTCATTTCACAAGTTTAATAAAGATTGTTTTTCAATTTTGTTTTCTGTTTGAGAATATATTTTTTTTGCATTAATTTATAGATATATAACACCAACATACAACCAGAACAAGATGGAAGGATGTAGTGCTAAAGGACATGAGTGAGTGCAGGTTATCCGAGGACGATGTCGTGGACAGGGCGAAGTGGAGAAGGTTCAGCAGGAAAGCTGACCCCACCACCATGTGGGATAGATAGCTATGAAGAGAGATCGAGAGAGTTAACACAAACAATATTACAGTTATGTTTGTAATAATGTTTAGAAAACAAAATATTGCTTTAAATACTATTTAGATTCGTGATAAAGGAGATTCATTCTTACGACGCAAGCATTGAAAAGTCATTATAGTTGATAAGTAGAAAATATTTTTTTTATATAAAGCGTAATACTACGGTATTACTGATAAACTTATAGTTACTTTTATTGGTAAAGACGAATGTGCCGATATTCGACATAAAAATAAATCATTTTGGTGAACTATTTTGTGTTGGGTCCATATTGCTCAAAAAAACTCGACCATATCTTAAACATTGCACGTCACAATGCTAAGTATGTTCAAATATTTTTGATTTTGAACTATAGTTTTTGTTATTCATAACATTATTATTGATTTGCCTTGTACTTTATTAAAAAACAAGAAGGAAACAGAAAGAATTATTGATTTTAGTTTATTACAATAAAAGTTATGGCTTGATACATTTTGTTTATTTTTCAAACCGCTCTCCTGAAAAAATACGATTTTTGAAATACTACGTTATTTTAGATAAGCAGCGATATTATTATCATATTATTAGTTTCAAAAACTGCAAGATATCCCCTTTACTGGTAAGGCCACGTATTGCGAACCAGTCAGTTGCGTGAGTGAGTAACAAATGTCAGACTATGTCAAACTCTGCCTTGGTCCAGTAGATGTAGATTTAGTGTAGGGACGCCCGGCCGGAAGCAGGCGGGCTGTCGAACACGTGTCGCGTTCATTCAGCCCAGTTCCTTGAAATTGGAGCTGCAGGTTACTATCCCGGCGGCATTCCCAGACTATTCTACTCAAATCTTCGTTTTCCTGCAGAACGAAGGACATCTTTAAGTTCGACGTCCTTTTTAGTTCGTTCTCTTTTAGTGCGTCTCTACCGAATGTATTATATCGCGGTGCCGCATACATACTCGTAATACACTCTGCTAGTAAGTGAAAGCTAGTCTCCTCCTAACCACAATGTGGACAGGAGGCGTCTCTACTAATTTTCGTTATCTTCAGGTGTCCACTGAGAGTGTTATGACCTGTAATGATACCTGTAAGTAGTCTCAGACTGCTCTTACCTAGTTTCAAAATATACCTGGTTCTCCTGTGATCTATGCCTTTAATCATGATCTTCGACTGTCTGCATCCAGCCTCTTCTTCCCATACTGTGCTTTTATCTCTTTTACGTTCTCTATGACTCCATCCGTGACATCCGCTGACATAGGCAGAGCCGGTTCCGGATCTATATATCCCGTCTCCGCCAGCCTGTTGCCAGCTCAAGTACAAAAAGTAAAATATATTTAAGGATACATTTAATCATACATACAGATTATTTTTCAAGAGAATTTATTAGGTAATTTTTAAACAGTTTATGTTTTAACACAAACTGCAGCAGCATATGTCCATGGACTAACTTCGCTTACAAGTGTATGTACCTAAGGCAACGTTATTTATAGTATGTCAAGCCATTTCCGTCAGTAGAAAAGAGCGGCAAATTTAAAAAATGTGGGCGCGAAGGGTTATCGTCCCGTAGAAAATATGAATTTCGCCCCATTTTTAGGGTTCCGTACCTCAAAAGGGAAAAACGGAACCCTTATAGGATCACTCGTGCGTCTGTCTCTCTGTCTGTCCGTCTGTCACAGCCTATTTTCTCCAAAACTACTGGACCAATTAAGTTGAAATTTGGTACACCTATGTACGTTTGTGGCCCAAAAACGGTCATGTAACGTAAACAAATGAATTATAACAAGGGGGCCACTTTTGGGGGTAAATGAGAAAATTAAAAAATAAAGTTTTTCAAACTATATCGTGTTACATATCAAAGAACTCATTGTGAGAATTTGATTTTTTTTTATAATTGTTGGATAAACAATCTCCAAAACTACTGGGTGTAAAATTTTGAAAAAAATACACAAAATAGATCTTTACCTATAGATTACAGGAAAACCTATTAGAAATGTGCAGTTAAGCGTGAGTCGTACTTAATTACTTAGTTTTTGATCCGACCCCTACGGGTTTTTAAAGACATTTCACTCACGGTTTACATAAAAAATACATTGTTCAAATTGTGTAATGTACGGAAAGGGTTCCGTACATTTACTCGCGTTCCAAGGGTGGAACGCGAGTCTGACTCGCACTTGGCCGGTTTTTTTACTGACAAAGTTATTTGACCGGCTATAGTACCCAGTTTTATCAAAAAAATAAATGGAACATAATGTCATTTCCTTCGGCGGACGCGTTAGGCTGAGACCGGAAATGGACACATTTCACCCTTTTATCAAAACTAATCACGGAATATGTCGGACGCAGACACCAGCAGTCTTATGAGTCTCTGGATTTTATTCGAGGACTTATGTCTGATAAAACTAGATTTTTTGATTTTAGATTCTGAATACGACGCCAATACCAGGTAAAACTGAACTTTATAAGGTTCAAGAAAGTAAATCACTTTTAAAAGAAGCACTCTTAAAAGTATGCACAAAATTAGTGTTTGATATCTCAAATCACAAAATAATTGCCTACGTTTTTGCGAGCGAAGAATGTAAGTAATTTGTTTTCTTAAATATTCTAAAGACACGTTAAGCGAAAATTCCGCTATATCTTTCTGAAAGAGTCTGTGATATAAACGGCGACGAAATTTATAAAGCTTTGCGTAACTGGAACCTCGCACTAAAACAACTTCACAAAGAAAAACGGTTCATAAGTTTTTACTAAGCTAGGTGTCGGGCGTTTTACTAATTGTATATTAGGTACTTTCTAAGATTTTAAATAATTCCTTAAAAGAATCCAGCGCTTTCGTTTGCATCGACTATGCTTTACACAAACTAGAGCGTATGTTATTGAAATAAGCATCAAAAGAATTGTCAATAAATGTGAATTGCTAATTTAACTACACAAAGTTAGCTCATTTTACTTATTGTCGATTGTTTATATATTAGTGGGTCGTTTTTTTTGTCTAGAAGTCTTCTAGAAATCGATTTTCGCTCATGTCGTCTCGGACATGACATGGGCATATTTGGTATCAGTGCATTCATTGTGATGTCCTGAACACAAATAAATGTATATGAGATAACAAGCGCGAAAGTGGTAGGGGGTAGTTGCTGTGACGTCATAAATTCGGCAGTACATTTTTTTTTTCACTTTTTTCTTTTAAACATACCATGTGGGCTTGCAAATGAAATGGCTTTGTCAGAAGATCACAAATATATAACGGGTACACTACAATATTTGGTAACAAGCGCGAAAGTGGTAGGGGGTAGTTGCTGTGACGTCATAAATTCGGCAGTACATTTTTTTTACTTTTTTCTTTTAAACATACCATGTGGGCTTGCAAATGAAAGGGCTTTGTGAGTAGATCACAAATATATAACAGGTACACTACATAATTCCGAAAAAAATATTCCGAATTTTAGAATGAATTTTATCATTCCGATTTTTAAATGGTCGAGCCATCAAAATTCCGACTGTCGTAATTACGAATGATGAAAATCACGAAGATTTATATCTCCGAAAACCCGAAAAGCCGAATTTTGTAAATTCCGAACCACATAATTCCGATTATAACAATTCCGATGGTGACAAACACCGAATTTAACAAGGTGATGGCTGCACTCGATACGGTTTTAAAATCTTCCACTGGGCCATCGTACTTCGTCAGTGGGCACTCCAAGACGATATGCCGAACAGTTTGCTTTGGGCATCCGCATTCGCAGCACTCCTGATCACTCCACCCCCACTTTTTTCGGAGGTACGCACAGTGGCCGATTCCTGTTCTCAGACGGTTGAGCATACACCAGGCACGGCGTGATTCATTGAACCCAGGCGCGTGGCTCCGTGGGTTTAGCTCGAAGAGATCAGATGGGACGTCTGCCTGTGACCATTGTTCGTACCAGGCTTCGTTCAGGTTCCAATGAGTGCGTGGTTGGTGGGTAAGGAGAGCCGGTGGGTTTCTGGATTTCAACCTTGTGCATCTGAACGTAGCCAAGTCTCTGTTGAGAGGCAGTTCCGGTCGTTCATGGGCTTTGTTAATTTCTCTGAGCAGATGGTGTTTGCGGCGGAGGTGGGGAGGGGCAATGCCACTTAGAGCTGGGAGCCAATGCACAGGGGTGGGCTTCATGCATCCCGTGATGAGACGCATCGTAGTATTTTGCTGCGTATCAATGACGCTTGTGTGGGCACTGTGCCAGGCGGGGGCGCAGTATTCCGCTGTAGAGTATACAAGCGCCAAGGCCGATGTTCGCAGGCAGCTGGCAGAGGCTCCCCATGTTGTTCCCGTTAGTTTTTGCAGAATGCCATTCCTGGTCCTCAGTTTTTCTGCGGTATTATTAAGGTGAGAGCTGTAAGTTAAACTTCGGTCCAGAGTGACACCCAGGTATTTTTTTCTTATTGAAACACAATATTCCTGAATCATAGTTTCGTGTAGTCTGCATACCTAAAATCTAAGGCTCTTCTTTATAAATATAAGTACAATGGCCATAAGTTGCCTCCGTTGTCCCAGACACACAGTAAAAGCTAATTGAACCAGCAACTCTTATGTGACGTTGAGGTGGGATTACATGCTGTAATCGGCTCAGCGGCGAACGTGGGTTTACTTCCATATATTTTTACTCGCAATAAGATGGATTTAATCCTCGCGGATAAATTATGTCACGGATGGCGGAGTTATTATTACAATATTTTTAACTACAAAGTCCAAGCCAACTCTTTTCAACTGAAGGCCACATAATTTGACATTTAAGCTCACGATGGCAACCATAAAGTTATTTTTTCTACTTTACTACTAACTATTCGGTGATATCTATCGACTAAGAATAACTAGGTTTTCCCGAGGGGCTACAGTATGGGGTTCTTCAAAAAAGGAGTGTACAGGTTTTTAAAGGGTCGGCAACGCGCATGTAATATCTTTGGTATTGCAGGAGTCCATAGGCTACGGTAACTGCTTACCATCAGACGGGCCGTATGCTTGATTGCCACCGACGTGGTATAAAATAAAACTAAAGGTACATAGACAACCCTAACTCACCGAGTAGCTGATTCGGCATATTGGTAAGGTTAGATTATTTTATTTTTATTGAAAGAAACAAACAAACAATAAAACTTACTATTTAAGTACAAAAAAAAATCTACAAATAAAAAAGTTGGCCTAGATCGCCGTCGACGGGCAAGGTGCCCAGAAGGCTGGCCGTATTTCCTCGCTATATGGCGATACTAATACGCGTGCGAAATAGTGGCCAGCCCTCTGGTCTCCAGAAGTCTCTATTAGGTGCGCCGACAAGTCTTTGTATAGTCGACGCGCACTTGGCCCCTATAGCCCCAAAGTTTCAACACCAATCGCCGCAAGTATGTAGCTGCTTCCCAGAGCGGCACATTTGCGGCGCCTGAGGCTTTGGGCCGAGGAAGCCGCAGCACCAGCAGCATCTTTGTTGCTTAGAACATGGGACGGGGCCAGGGTATAGACGCAAGTAGCGTCCCAAACTAGCTGCTGATCCTTGCTCCAAGGCACCAGTGTCATTCCGTCGTCATTCCTGGCCAGACCGCTGGGCTCAAGGGCTGCTGGTACTTTTGCAATAACAAGAGCTGGCATGCAATACTGGCATGGCGGGGGATCCTTCCAGCGCTTCAAACGACAGGTCATGGTGGCCTAGAATGTCCACCGCGGTGTGGCTGATTACTTGATGCCCCTAAACGTAATCTAAATGCTAGGCGGAAGGTAGTGTTGTCTAGAAAAGTCCCAATGTTTGGAGAGGGTAGCGCCTGCAAGGAGACGAGCTCGGTCTGTCGAAGTGTAAGTACATGATGCAGGTTAAAAATATGCATTTTGTAGTCTATTTTATTATTGCCAAATATAGTTTTGTTTGATTAATCTAACTTGAACAGTTTACAAAATATGACACTTTCAATGAAACGCTGATTATTTTACATTATCTTGAATAACTCGAAAACAAAAGAAGATCGAGGACTGATATTAAGCATAGAGTGTTCTTAGGACCTGCCAGTACACCACCTGAAAGAATGACCAAACCCGTCATTGGGGGCACTTCTTTTTCGCTTAGCCTGCTAGACCCTTTAGAATTTAGTTCCTTAAAGATGGGATGTACCTATAGCGAGGCTAAAAATTGCCGGGCCGAGCCGGTCGCCTTGTTGACAGCCTACAGAAGATGCTAGATTTGCTGTAAACGTTTACAGCGTTCGTCATCTGCGTCAGCTCAGTCAGTTCGAAACATCGGGATGTTTTATAAATTCAATATACGCGATATAATCCGTTCTCATAGTTTTATTTCATGATATACCTAACACGAAAATCTAGCATCTTCTGTAGGCTGTAAACGTGGGGATATATTATTATAAATTCAATATACGCGATATAATCCGTTTTCATAGTTTTATTTCATGAGTAACTATTGCGGTAACCGAAGACCGAAGTGATATATAATAATTTGGAAAGAGAACTATAGCATTGCCAAAGGCATTTATATATCAAAGGAATTTTGTCTTTTATTTGAATCAACAAGGCGCCCCTGTCTACGGAATTGAAGGCATTGCAAACATCCACCTTCAGCAGGACCTCTCCCGCCTTATGTTCAAGAAATGTTCGCACAGCATGCACGGCGGCTTCACATCCGCTTTTTGAGCCAAACCCCAGCTGGACAGGCTGAAGTTCTGGGGTGAGCTTGGAAATAATGGAGCGGCAGGCAATTTTGGCGGCAAGAATTTTATGGTGCCTAAAAATTAATTTATCTTGTGACAAAATGAGACAAACGTCGTGCGCAATTAATATTTATTCTGATTCTGAGATGATTTGTGTATATAAATAATCACAACAGATAAAACAACTTTGTACAATTATGTTCTCAGTCTTCTATCTTAAACTTAAAATAATTAATTAATACATTAATTTAAACAGCACCGACAAAATACAAAAGCCGTATTTAGTTCCTCCCTAAATAATTATTTACGCGGAGAGTCAACATCTTTTCCAAGATTACCTGCTCAAACAACCTGAGCGCTAAGAAACCCATTACTGTCTCGTTTTGGTACAATAAAATCAATTACGCGAAGACAACATGTTTTATAAGATCAAGTGCGGAGGCTATGTTGAAATGTGAAGCCAAAACACAATCTGTTTACCTACTTCATTAAATGTAATTGTTTATTTTTAGATCAAATGCCTTAGAGGGTACTTAAGATTTTCACCCGTTATAACATGAGATAATTTACCATAATACGATTAGGTGAAGCGGCGCGGCGGTCATAAGCAGGGCTGACACGGTTTCTTTCGCTAGTCCATGCAGGCACTTATGCAATTTCTATATATTTTCCTTTACAGTTAATTTACAAACGTGAATTAACTCGCGGCGTACATAAGCGGTTTAAAATATTGGCGTATGACTTATGTTGAGTGGAAGGCAATGTAAATTTAATTTTCTAACAAATTCTTGTCAATCGCTTGTCAGTCTTTTCTTTAGCGCGGTCGAGTTCTAATCATTTCAGTATTGCAGAATGGTTGCAGACGAGGATTTCGATACCATGCTGTGAGTTGGCAGCGGGTGTGGCACATTGCTGTCCACGAACGATGGTGCCGACGTTGTATGTGTGTGTTGGTGTTGTTGTTGTGTGTGGGCTGCTGCCAGCGACGAACGTTGTCACAGGTAATAGTATACGTTGCGTCTGCTGGTCGAGTGTTCGTTTAATTATGGAGTGCGAAGGCAAAGGTCTTGTCACTTTATTTACTCGCAAGCTATAAAAATGAAACAACTTTCGTTATAAAAGAGAATCGGTTTAATGTACTTAGTATTATTAGCTGCAATCAAAACAAACACTAATACATGCGAGCTAAACGGAACGTCAAAATAGATAAACCGGTTGAAACAAGCTCGATCTCAGTGTAACCGGATTACCTGCGCATAATCCGGCCCGGCTCGATTGGTCGGATTTAGCATTGAACTTTCAACGATATCGCGACAAAACCTGTTTGTAAAATAGTTACAGAGATGTACTATGTGGTGGTTTCCGGAAAAACAAGACTACTATTTTTTACTATTAAGGGCCGTTTGCAATGAACTAAAATATCTTCGCAGTTCGTTAAAATTTAAATATGTACAAGCATAAAATAATAGGTTGTCTGGAAGAGATCGCTTTTTAGCGATAAGACCGCCTGTTGTTGCTTAGTTTTTTTATGTTAATTTGCTGTATTTAGTCATGTTTCATTATGCACAATAAAGAATATTATATATTATTATTAATAGTTTTTTCACCACACCAGCTCGTAAAGGGTCTATTGATTGTTCAAAAACTGATGAGAAAGTTGCATTTTATCCACATGTGGGGCAAAGTAATCTGATGCAATTCATTCATTATTTATCAGGTTTGCCAACAGGTGTAATACAGATACAAATGGACTTAAGTAATGAACACAAAAATAATACCAGAGTATTCACCCACTTATAGCATACACAACTTGCTAAATAATTGCTTGCTTGTTAATTTGGTGTGATATTTTACAGTTAGGATTTTATTTGCGTTGGTGTGGTGAAAATTTTTGTGTTTCACTCGGTGGCAATAGTTATTTGTATTACAAGGGAGAAAACTTGTTGTTTAACCTCTTGTGCTAATATTGATTGATACTGTGGTTGTACTTTCTACTATGGAGGGGAGACTTTTTGCGATAACTCGAAAAGGCTAAACTGATCATATATTCGCACTTAATGTCTTTCTAAAGCTCTATTTCTACGATTTTTTTTTCATAATTTTTGGACTCATGGTTCAAAAGTTAGAAGGGGGCACACACTTTTTTAGGGTTCCGTACCTCAAAAGGAAAAAACGGAGCCCTTATAGGATCACTCGTGCGTCTGTCTGTCTGTCTGTCTGTCCGTTTGTCACAGCCTATTTTCTCCGAAACTACTGGACCAATTAAGTTGAAATTTGGTATACATATCTAAGTTTGTGACCCAAAGATGGGCATGTAACGTAAACAAATGAATTCTAAAAATGGGGGCCACTTTTGGGGGGTAAATAAGAAAATTAAAAAATAAACGTTTTCAAACTATATCGTGTTACATATCAAATGAAATAGCTTATTATGAGTATCTCAATTTTTTTTTTATATTTAGGATAAATAGTTTAAGTAGTTATTCAAGAAAATAGGCAAAATGACCATTCCCCTCCTTTATCTCCGAAACTACTGGGTCTTAAAGTCTGAAAAGATACAAAAAAAAAATAGTTCTTCACTTATAAATGACAGGAAAACCTATTAGAAATGTGCAGTCACGCGTGAGTCGGACTTAATTACTTAGTTTTTAATCCGACCCCTACGGGTTTTTTAAAGTCAATTCATTCACATTTCACATAAAAAAATGCATTGTTAGAAATTGTGTAAAGTACGGAACCCTTGGAACGCGAGTCCGACTCGCAATTGGCCGGTTTTTTTAGGAGCGATTATATTCGAAAATATTTACTATTGCAAAAAGTGATTGTTGAAGACCCGTATTCGTTTTGAAAGACCTATCCAACGATATCCGACACTCCCTACGGATTAAGCGGAAAAAATTACACCCCTCACTACACGTGTAAGGAAAATAGGTACCCTAAAAGATTTTTGTTTCTATACTTTATTGTACGACTTTGTCGGATTTATTGATTTATATCACCATGACAAATTGCAGCTTTCTAGCACTAACGATCACGGAGCAAAGCCTCGGACAGGCAAATAGACGGACGGACGGACATAGCGAAACTATAAGGGTTCCTAGTTGACTACGGAACCTTAAAAATGATGAAATCATAACTGTTTTTCTTTAAAGATATGTTGGCAACAGATTCTTATGCTCTACATATTCTACTGCATGAAACCTTCGGAATACTCCTTAACTATGATAATACTTTTTTATTTTCTTCAAAAAGGCTTAGGTGTCCGCCACTGGGGAACTTCCCCCTGTTTAATTTCTCTCGTTAGAATAATATTTTGCTAGAAATATAATCCTAAAAACAAAACCTTTCCTTTTGGCTTTCCCGTTTTCCGGAAAAAATCTAAAATATTTTTGATATCCGGACTGAAGCATAATTTAAAATGTCGGCGATTTTTCATTTTAACGTTCAGTCTATACCTGACCTGTGTAAGTGTGTAATGCGAGAAGTATCTGTTTCTTTCATTATTATAGCGAGGGACCTATATGGCTTAGCACCGACTTCAAACACATCAGGAGACCGTATACCAATTATATTTTAGTACCTGGGTGTTTTTTGGAGGCGGTTTTTTATTTTAAAACGATATTTTATTTTTATTTTTAGTGGAAATATATTTTTTAATACAGTTGCTCAAAAAGTGCTACTTTTCGTGGCTGTTTAGCGTGCGGAAAGTTGGTTTTCGCGAACTAGTGCTTTTTACTTTTTATTTATACTTGTTCCAAGTCATGACTACTTATTGATGAGTGTTTATATTAGTTTCCTTTAAACGTCGTACGTAATCAACATAAAAACCTACTGTTAATGTAAGAACACGAAAAATATGCATATTTCATATTTTATTACTTACCTCTTCATCATTATAAGTATTATAACACGTTTATTTTTTAATGTTGAAAAACCGTTCTTAATAATTTATTTATTTATTTATCATTTATTGCAGACAACATTGGTCCATATACATAATAAGCATAACACAATAAGACAACAGTTACAATTATAATAAGAATTAAAATAAAATTATGTTAAAATTAATAATAAATAAATCTTGACATTTAAATTTAATAGATTGATCATAATAATGGATACTGGTACTAATAATAATACATAGATTGATTAAATTCTGATTAAAAATAATACTAAAATTAAGATTAAAAATTAATAGTAATTCATTATGCGCAGTCAAAAATAAATTTAAATGTCAACGCTAAAATTAAGTTTAAATATTAACATGCAGACTATGCAGACAACATGGATATCGAGCGTGAACGGAGGGCCCTGTCGGTGAGGGCAAACATGATTGCGCGTAAGTTTGCGCGATGTACTAGGGAGGTGAAATTAACTCTCTTTAGAGCATATTGCACTTCCCTCTATACGTGCAGCTTATGGACATACTACACGCAGCAGGCCTATGGGGCTCTCCGGGTCCAATATAACAACGCGTTCCGGGTCCTGGTGGGGCTGCCCCGCTTCTGCAGCGCGTCAGGGATGTTTGCTGAAGCACGCATAGATTGCTTTTATACGACTATGCGCAAACGATGCACATCCCTGGTGGGCCGGGTGCGGGCCAGCCCCAACCCCATCCTGCGGTTGATAGCCGAGAGGTTTGACTGCCCATATATGAGGCACTGTGAGGACATGCATGTTTCTAGAAGTACTTATTATGTATAAGCTACTTGGGTATGTACTTCTAGAAACATAACTCAGTTCATTTCAGTATTGTTTATTTTTTATTATTTTTACTATTTATTGTAATGTTAATTTTGTGTTAATAATTATTCTGTATATATAGTGATAGATGTAAGCACTAACATAGCTATAAGTACTTACTAACACAAGCTATATGAGTCTAAAGTTACTCGAAATAAAAATGATTTATTATTATTATTATTATGCCAGTGTCCAGCTATCCGACAATCTAGCCTGTCTGCCACCAGACTCAGGATGTTGTTGGAGCTCCCACGCACTCGGCGCATAATGGAAGCTGTTCGTTTCCGGATTATGGCTTGGAAGCCATCTATTTGTGAAACCGCAAACATCCCAGAAGCGCTACAGTACCTGGGAAGACCCAACAGCATCCTCAGTATGTTATTATACAGAACGCGCAAGGCGCTGATTGCCTTCTGAGTATGGTTGACCCACAGGCTGCACGTGTATAAGGACTGGCAATATGCCTTGAAATAGGGTTATCTTAACGTCCCTTGAACATCGTGCGAGCCACCATGTTACCCCTGACAGCCAACGCCCTGCGCTCCCTCTCAATGTCTGGATCGTCCGAGAGGCACTCCGTGACCCAATGACCCAGGTACTTGAATTTCTTGGTTCTGTTTAGAGGTATTCCACACAGCAAGATTTCCGGTAATAAGTTGTCTGTATGGAACAGAACGCCTGTCAAAGAAGAGGCGTATTTTCTTACTGTAAGAATGTTTTTAGTTTCCAAAGGCAACATTCGATATTGTTTTTATAAATATACGATACACAAATAATCGTAAATAACGATATTTAGGTAATAATAGTACAATGTTTTAATATTACAATTGTTTCTGTCTTATAGAACATGCATTTGAAAAAAAAAACTTTCATTGAAGTGGGTTCAATAATAATAACAAAATCTATTCTAGTCGAATAAAAGCTAGAAAAACACCTCTTCATAATGTCAATGTCAATGATGTCACAGAATTAATAATATAAAAAGTTTCGAATTCCATTCCTTAATACTTGTTGCTTTTCTTGGTCTCTCGGTACTCGTGAACTAATGACATACTTTCCGCACTAGCATCGAAATGTACTATTTCTATATAATAATATGGGTAGGCCAACTAAACGTACTGCTCCAATGAGACCGCGAGGTTTCAGAATAAACGAAAATATCATCGATGTATACATTTTTTTTAGGTTTTTTATTGATTCTTCAAAAACTGCTGGACCGATTTCAATAAAATTTAAATAAGACTACCTGGGAAGTATACCCTTTTAAACAAAAAAAGAATTTTCTAAATCGGTTCAATCGGGTCTTCGAGTAATCGGGGAACACACGTAAAAAAACATTTCGACGAATTGAAAAACCTCCTTTTTTTGAAGTCGGTTAAAAGGACTTGCTGGTTGAAGGAACGTATGCGACTGATTTGTATTTGCGCGTGCTCCCTTGTTCTGGCCCCACTTTTACACATAATAACATAGATATTAAATCGGATTGTGCAACACACAGATTTATATGGTAATGACCAAGCTGTGATCTATTAAAGAACTGACATACGAGTAAATATTAACGTTGACAGAAGGTTGTGTGCAAATGGCCTTGACATCCCAAACTGGTATACAGAAAATAATATTTTTAGATAAACAAATACCTTGTTTATTACCATTGACATTTTACATAGCTCAAATTCACGTAATATTTCAGCACCCTGATTCGTATAAAAACTCGACAAAACAAAAAACATTTAGGATGAACCTATCTGGAATATCGAGTTTCCAATTTAAAATGATGAACGCGGTAATGTACTGACGTAAGTTAGGACCTCACAGCGTGAAGATTGCGTACTTTTGTACTCATTTATTTTTTGTCGAATTTTCAATCCCACCAAAATATTAATTATAAAACTGGCGGCCAAGACTCACTAGCTTCTACTGTAAAAAGTTATAAGATCTCAGCAAAAGCCAAGTCCCTAAGCCCTGAACTTCACTAACCCTACATCTTGTCATAAAGTAGTTTTAAAACCAAAGTATAATCTATATATATATAGGTAAACGTAAAAGTCCTAACTGACTGACTGACTGACTGACTCTCTTAAATCAACGCCCAGCCCAAACCGTTCGACCTAGAGAGCTCAATTTTTCAAAAAAGATAGCTTTTATGACGTTAGTATCCACTAAGAAGGGGTTTTTCATAATTCATCCCCTAAGGTGGTGAAAAAGGCGTTGAAAGTTTGTATGGAGATCATAATTTTTTTTGAGTGCGGGACTTGAAACTTTGTATAAAGGCATATTATTAAAATACTAGAGAAGTAATTTCAGCGTTTTTGAAAATTCATCCCTTAAGGTGGTGAAAAAGAGGTAGAAAGTTTGTATGGAGGTCAAACATTTTTTTAAGTGCGCGACTTGAATCTTTGCATAAAGGCATGTTATTAGAATACAAGAAAAGTGATTTCAGCGTGTTTAAAAATTCATCCCCTAAAGTGGTTAAAAAGGGGTTGAAATTTTGTCGTGGTCCTAATTTTATTTTAAGCTAGGTACTTGAAACTTCATAGAAATATATATAATTAAAAAAGAAAAAAACTTATTTCAGCATTATTGAAAATTCATCCCCCAAGGTGGAGAAAAGGGGATGTAAGTTTATATGTGGTACAAATTTTCTTTTAAGCTAGGAACTTGAAACTTGGTAAAAAGGGCATTATATTAAAATAGACGAAAATTGATTACTTACACCGTTTTTGAAAAGTTTGTATTAATAGTTTCGGGAGCGAATTTTTTTTTAAATAGTTGACTTGTAAATCTTCTAAGAGGGTCGAGAGGGATTATATCGAGAACAATTTTTTTCAGTTCGGGTCTTGAAACTTCGTAGTGAGTGAAAGACAAATTTCATGCGTTGTATAATTATTAACAAATGATTAACCGTCCCTACTGATATCTTTTGCTGCATAATGTTCTATATTATGCTCATGTAGAATATATAACCACCAACATACAAATCCACGCGTACGAAGTCGCGGGCAACAGCTAGTTATGTATAAGACTTATGGCGATATTCAAAAACGCTGTCTACTTTGTCTATATCCGTCACTTGTATTTGTTGGAAAGGGACAAAAATTTACGTAGGTTTGCTTAATTTTATGAATATGGGGGTTACTTTTTTATAAATTCGGACCAAGATAAGACAAAGTGTGGCAATGTCATCATTAATGTCAAATTTATATGAAAATATGAAGTTTATAATGACAGTCCCATTCAAATCCGTGCAAAGTTAGCTTAGATGGGCTCTTATAATAAGCGTTTAGTAAATTAATAATAAATAAAAGTACGGAGCAGAAAAATTATCCATCATTAATAAATAAATAACAATTTTTGGGGACAGTCTTACACAGATCAACCTAGCCCCAAACTAAGCGAAGCTTGTACTATGGGTACTAGATGACGATATACATACTTATGGAGATAAATACATATTATAAAACATCCATGACTCAGGAATAAACACAAATAAATGCCCTGACTTGGATTCGAACCATTAATCGTTAACCACATTGTAATTCATTTCTTCGACTGAATATTTAACAACAGCAAAAAAAAATTATTTATTGACAATTTTATACCGTGTCTCCGCTATCCGATTTTAACTGAAGCAAAATCGCAAGCGAGGCAAATTTCTAACGAAAACACGAACATTTACGTCCTGCTCTTTATTAGATTATCTAACACGTTGTGCTATATAACGTTTTACACGGTTATTAATCGTTTGGGGATTTTTGTAACTTCCAGGAAAAATAACAAATGAAAAACAATATGTCTGACACACGAAGGGTCCCGAAAAAGAATAATATGAAAAAAAAACATTTTTAATTTATGGGTATCTCATTGTACACTTGTCTCATTGTATCTCTTTGTACTCATCGTACATATGGATGAACACTTACGTGAAGTGCTTTGGCGTAACAATATTAAATTATGTGTCAAGTAGAAATAAAATGCAATTAAATATAGAGCAACCACCACCAGCAGGCGTCTGTCCTTTATTAACAAATAAATTATTTTTTATTTTATTTTTAAAGTACTACATATTTACTATTTGTATTAAAAGCGGGCCAAGTTGTTGTTTAACTCTTCGTGCTAGAGTTAGACCAAGAGAAGTCTGCAACGATTTTGATAGCAGCACACGCAGTGCAAGTGTCATTTATATACATCATAATTTCATTGAAGTTTGACGTTTAAAATAATACTTGCACTGCGTATGCTAACAAAATTGTTGCATACTTTTCTTGGTCCAACTCTAATATTGATTGCCGAGCAAGTGAATGATAGCAAAACATGAGGAAACAACTCAAAATTTGCGTCAGATTACTTTTCCACTCTTATGATTAAAATGCAACTTTCTCATGAGTTTTTGAGGAATGCATAGGGCCTTTACAAGCTGCTACGTCTTACCAGAATCATGTTGGCTTCCAATATACTATATTAAATCCTTTTTTATTACTTACACAATCAAATTGTTGCAGAATGTTTAGATAAATACTTACCTACTTGCTCTTTATACCTAAGATAGACTAATTACCTACCTAACCCTTATAACTAGGAACAGCTGTAAAAAGTAATGAAATAAATGCATTTGTATTTGTATATACTAGGTAAATTATTTTAAAATCCACCATACAAGCAGCCCGTAAAATGGCCTGGGGTCTCAGATCGCAACACTACTAGGCAAACAATCACGACCCTCCTTTGTTTATACGCGTTGCGACCTCAAAATGTTAGATTTCTTTTTCGCAACGAACTGAAGCGAAAATGAAACGGGCCCGGTTCAATTCGACGGATAATCGAATAGTTTACGGTTCGGAACTTGCGTTGAGTCGCAAACAATTGTTTTTGTTTCGAATATCGATGCGGTACGATTTTGTCGTTATTATTTATTTATTATGCTCGGAATGTACTCATAGGCATCGGAGTTTTCATGGTACGGTAAGGTACTCTTATATTTACATAATATAATTTAAATACTTAATTACTCAGAAGCGAATGCTTAGGATGTTTATTAAGGCATTTGAGGGCGAAATTACTGAATGAGTATAAGAATGAGTAAATTTACTTTAATTTTAATGTTTATATGTATCCACTCCATAGCTCACTATAATCTTACCGTGCGATGAAAACTCCGATGCCTTCTAACAAAAATACCAAATTACGTTTTTTTGCTCTCCACAAAAAATGTCTTGAAGTGTTGAGCCGGCGTTTAAATTCTTGTTTATTCTTGTCTCTAGTATTTTTATATTAAATATTTAACTTAAAACAATATAACATTTTTGAATATGAATAATATTTTGCCTCCATTATTTTGCCGCTAATTGGAGTCTTTAGCGTAAAATAAACATGCAAGTGACGTTATTACATGCCTCACTGGCTACGGTCCATGGAGTGTAGGTAGAGTACCTGAGCGCGTATGTTTACCATTTTTAATTGATTTTCAACAGCAATATTATTTTAATATTTTTGTTTTCCTTAAAGCCCAACTGACTCTTGACCAGTTTTTATTATTTGTCGTTATACAAAATAAATAATATAATTTTCTTTAATATCACTACCAGTTTGAATTTCGTATGTTTAACCTTAAAATGGGGTCTGGCCTACGTCTACGCCGGCGACGGCGACACTAGCTGGACTCTTAACAGAAAAGGCCTAACATTACTGCACAAAACCGGGAAAAATAAAATAAGCATTTGCCCAGCAGTGGGACACCACAGGCACTCAAAAAGACCCTATATAATGTATAACCTATATAGACATAGGTACTCACAACAAATCAGAAAAATGCATTAAATGCATTAAATACAATAAAAAAAGAGTACATACACAACAAAATGTGTTGTGTATGTACCCTTTTTTATTGTATTTCATTTTTATTATTTGTTATTGTACAAGTAGGTAAGCAACAACGTTGGCTGGTGTAAACTTTCTTCCTGCGTCCATCAATAAGTGTGCTTTCTCAACTTCTTTTCTCAGTTTTAGGGTTCCGTACCTCAAAAGAAAAAAAACGTACCCCTTATAGGATCATTGAAGCAGAGCAACAAAATAATCTGTGATTGCGGAACCCTTGGGGAGTGACTCCGACTCGTACTTGGGCGGTTTTTATAAATGGAATCACCACGAGACTTTCATCTGCCTGTGATATTTACTTGAATGACTTTCAGTTTACCTTCTCTCTCTGATTGGCCAAATAAACTCTGATTTTCTGATTATTTTGTTTCATATTTAATTGATTAATTCTGAAGCTCTTCTGAATGTAATTTTTTTACAAGCTTTTATTTAGGTTGGCATGTCCCGTTGTCTGTCTGTGTGTCTCTGTGTAATTAAATATTGCAAGTTAAAGTTGACTTACCAATGAAGCTGAAATTTTGCATTCATATGTAAGTTGGGTGACAGTGCAATATTATGGTACTATCGAGCTGATCTGATGATGCAGACAGGAGGTGGCCATTAGAACTCTGCTGTGATAAAACGACGCAAGACAACTCAATCAGGTAGATCAATTTATTTAAAAATGTTGTGTGTATTGACAATTGATTGCGATTGACGATAATAATTATTTTAAGAGGCCCTCAAACACGTCGGGATCAATCCCAATTGTCAAGCACGCTTGAGCGTCTGCGTACCTCATTATTACATATTTCATTACGTGTTTTTTTTAAATGAATGATGCGAATTTGATGACCATGATAGTGATATTGATGATTGATGGCAAGTGTAATGTTCAACATCTATCAATCGTTTTGTTGATTTTTTGCATCAGTGCTGTCGTGGCTTCGAACTGAGCACAATATTTTTAAAGGAAGCTTACAATACATGCTTTGTCCGTCGTGTCGTGTTGTGACTTGTGACGCGACAGAAGGATATCGATTTAATATATTTAGCTCGGTACCAATATATTTGTCGCGGTCTGTTGTGACGGAAAACGTTCTGAATCGTCAATTACGATCTCGATTCCTGATATAAGCATAATGGTACTCACCGTTCAAGTGCGAGTTCGTTTAACTCGCGCACCGAGGGTTCCGTACCGTACAAATTTTAAATTTTCTAAGCATAATTGTTTACAACGCCATCTATCGGCAAATTGGCTAACTAATTTGCGCGACCTATGTATGTGAACCGATTTCAACAATTTTTGATTTATTTGAAAAAAGGTGTTTATAGTGTAATCTCATAGATACCCCTTTGCGGGTATTTATTATAATTTCAATTACTTATAATAAATACCCGCAAATGGGCTTAAATTGCAAATTAAATTAGTCAATATTTTTTGATAATTAAAAAAAGTTTTCTATATACTTACAAGTGTAATTATATTTTTCAGGAAATTTTATAATTATGTAAGAATTTTATAATTTTTCGTTGGTAAACTTCGAAAATAAGAGAGGGGGGGGGGTCTTATTTTTTACATTTTCCTTCATAACTCCATTTTTTTTCACTATGATATAAATGATATCCCAATTGACCTGGTAACTTGTTTACAATTTTGCCCACTCTTTAAATAGGGTATTTTCCATAACTAATAAAAATTATTTTTAAATGATAGATACACTTCCAAGATGTCTGAGTTAGTTACATGTTCATAACTATTCCAAATTTCAAATCTTAAGTAGTTCTCGAGATATTTAGCAATGTGACGGACGGACGGACGAACAGAGTCGCACCATAGGGGTTCCTTTTGTACCTTTTTGGTCCGGAACCCTAAAAAACGGCCAAGTGCGAGTCAGATTCGCTCCCCAAGGGTTTCGTTATCACACAACCACCACAAATGGTGCTTCCTAGCCTATTACATAAAGGAACGTTGAAATTCTAAATACATTCTAACGGTCACAATAAATAACATGCAATTCAGCTAACGTAGCATGCAAAATTAAATGTTACTTCCAGCAATGCATGCTAACTATTAGACAACGCATAAAAGCAAAGGATAGCAAATTGTTTAGAACAGTATTACCATCTCTATTAGGCTGTGTAATTTGTCCAGTGCTTCTCATATTTCCTGCTTGGCTTTATTTAGACAAGGCCCATTAGCATAATGCTGCATTACCGGTACCGCAGTTTCGCGAAACCAATTTTAACTTGACATCCCAAAGGCATGGTTCTCAAGTTATTCAGGGGTCAACTAAAATTGGCCGTGTTTACTGTGCTTGGACAATTTCGTCTGCGCATTTTGTTCGGAGGTATAGTAGTTATTTTATTATTTATTGATGCTTTTTAGCTCCAGTTCTACGCTCCTTTAAATTAGGGTGTACGTACTCAGTAAACTGGTGTTGAAAATCATCAAAGGTTTTAAGGCTTGTGTACTTAGATAAATAAAGTAGATAACGTCTAGACTTTAATGAAATGCTCAGTGCGAGTTGATACATTTATTTTGCTGCTTGCTTTTAGTGACAAATAAATGGATTCATGAACTTGCATTAAACAAATTAAAGGTGCCCGAATGAGCTACTAACGCGCTACACATGCGCCGCACGCTCGCCGCTCGCGAGCTACTCGCACACGTCGTGTCAACTTTAACTTGCACGTTCAAAGTGAGCCATGCATTTTTAGCTAATTAGGCGTGCAACTGAAATCTGTCACGTTACATACACTTCCAGTCGTTGTGGGAGGAGTTAATGGCACGTTCAAAGGCGTTTTCAGTTCAGTTCAGTCCAGTTTATTTATTGGTAAAAAATATTTTACAGGTCACACAGATACATTTGAAATACGACAGTTATATACAATTAAATATGATTGATAAAATACATTGGTCAAAACTCTTAACTCTTTAACCTTTAACTTTTAACTCTTTAACCGTCAAAGACGGCAACTGACGCGCTTGGTTATAGTGATAACCTTCGTGCATTCCGATAAGATTGATAATGAAATGTTGAACAAAATATTGTCTTCGGTTACCTCGATAGTTACTCATGAAATAAAACTATGAAAACGGATTATATCGCGTATATTGAATGTATAATACATCCAGACGTTTCGGACCCTTTACAGCGTTCGTGGTTAACGGGTGACTGAGGAAAAACTACAAAGTGCAAAAATACCCACATACAAAAAATAATGAACCATAAAATATAAACTTTACATTGAGGTTATCAGTGACGGCCATATTTAACATCGCAAAGCTACCAACCGTAGAAAACTATCCGGCCGTGTTTAATCGAGTTCGATTTACATTGCGTACCGCACTTTGACGTTCATTGCTTGCTTGTCAGAGCAAGTGCGTTTGGAAACTGCAACATCTTGCCATACCATCGTATCCGAACTGTCAGACGAAATGTCATTGGTATTCGTAAATTAAAGGAAGAGCTTCGTAAACAGACGGAAGAAAAATAATTAAACCATAACTAATAAAAATTGCAAAACAAATAATGTGCTTAATAAAGTAGATGAAAAGATAAACCTATTTTCCAAGAAAATCTAAAGCTCCGCGACGAAATAACGCTTCTAAACAAGAAATTAGAATATTTTGGCCTAAATGCGAGAAGAAATAATATAATACTCCACGGAATTCCCGAAGCACCCGATGAGAAAATGGAAGACCTCATTAGATCTGTGTGTGAAATAATAAAATTAACTGAGGTGTCTTTTGTGACAAGTGATATTAACCGTCTCCAGACTAGGCAAGCCTAAAATTGATGGAAAAATAAGACCAATATTACTGTCAACACAGATCAAACGAAAAGATACAGAAAAAAACAAAAAAAAAAAATGAAAATAAAGATCGCAGATGCCTACATAACACACGACATCCCTAAAAAAACATTGCAGGAAAAGAAGGAGCGAACCAAACAAGGTGAAAGGGAAAAAAGGAAAAGAGCAGAAGCCAAAACCCCAAGCCCGTCTACCACAGAATACAGGGATCAGAACAGAAACAAACATAAGATAAAAAGGACAAACGTGGAGGAAGACACTCGAGACAGCTCCAGCACCCAGGTCTTGCTCAAGATCACCAAGCCCAAAACCATCACTCAGTACTGAAATTGCTAATGGCTCAATAAAAAAACGAGATACATTTCAAATCATGCGGGAAAGAGCATAATTCACTCTCAGACAAAAATACCTGGCAAAATTTATCAACATGGAACATTAGAAATAACAACAAACAAATCTAAAAAAAACTATAAATTGCAACACAACAACACTCATAATACAACACAACAATGAACATAGCAACAAACAAAAAGGGAACCAAATACAGCAACAAAATAATGTCAAAACAACAAAGAAACTCCCCAATCTGGCTGGTCCCCGTGGGGTTTTAGACCACCATCCTTCAGTAAAGGAAAAACAAAAGTTAAAAATCTGCACCTACAATGTCAGATCACTATCCACCACCGAGCGACTGATAGAACTACTCCCAGCAATCAAGAACATAGATTTGGACATAATCGGACTTAGTGAAGTCAGAAAAATTGGTAACAAGATTGAAGAGCTGCATGAATATATTTTCTTCTACATAGGAGAGACCTGTGGCCGCTACGGGGTAGGATTTTTAGTTAAAAAATTCACAAACAAAACATAGTCAGCTTTGACGGAATCTCAGAAAAAATAGCAATAATCCAACTTAAATTCGGAGACAAAGCCATAACTCCCACACAAACATACGCCCCCACCATAAGCTAGTGAGGAAGAAATGTGCACATTTTACAATGATCTACGAAAGGCACAAGACTCGCAAAGGCAAACAGTTATAGTAATGGGTAACTTCAATGCCAAAATAGGACAAACACAAAGACATGAAAATCTAACTCTTGGTAGTTATGGTAAACTCAATGATAGAGGAAATACACTAATTCAATATGCCTATGAACAGAAACTATCTATTATGAACACATATTTCAAAAATAAATAAATAAAAAGCTTTTATTTCAGGCATTTACCCATATTGCGTACAAAATTAAATACTACTTAAAAACTAATTGACACTGTAAAGGGGTGCCAGTCATGTTAAAAATAAATCTAAATCTAGTTGAGTCATTTAAAAAGAAACCTAGTCGTCGATGGACATGAGAAGCGCCAAATGGCAAAACTAGAAAGGAAATTGACTATACCAATAATCCTAAATGTATAACAAATATAGAAGTCTTGAATCAAATATCTTATCCATCTGACCATAGACTGGTGAGATCAACTGTCATACTACTCGTACAAACATCAAAAAAGTCCAGACGCTATAAACCCTCACCAACATCACTAAAAACCAATGAAGAAAAAGTAATGTATATAAATAACTTAAAAGATAAATTGCAAAAGGAAATGATACAAGATTGTTATAACATACAGAGTAACTACAACAAATTGGAAAATATAATAACAAATAGCCTAAAAAAATCAACAACAGTGTGAAGAATAAATCTCAAATACTAAAAATATCAACAATTAACCTTATAAACAGCCGCACACAACTAATTCGGATTCCAAACAAAACAAAGCAAATGAAAGAAGAACTAAAAGCATTATTTAAACTATGTAACAAAGCTATAAAGAGACACTACAATGAGCATGGGATTTTTTTTATTGAAAATTACCTACTAAAAGAACTAACTACAAATAAAGAATGGATACAAAAACTGCATGCAAAGATTCCAAGACCAGTAGATGGGGAATTATTTCCTCTTTCAGAATATTTGTCCAAATGAAAACTGTAAATATGCAGATTTGAGCGGTTTTAGCGATAGGATGGCAGAAAACACAAAAATGTGAATATTTATAAATAAAATAATATTTGGCAAAATGGGTTTTAAATAATAAAAGCATACATTTAGTTTTAATTTTTGCATAAAAGAAATCTGGAATAAATGTAAACATTTTGTAGGGATATGGGTTTGAACGTTTTTAGGCCATATCTCAAAACTATAATTTGTGGGTTAGGTTAGGTAGATTTTAGTGATCGGACGGCAGTTGTTATGTGACTTCAGGTGACCGAGATCACTAATTGGTAAGCGAGCTACGCATCTATCGTAAATAATAATCAAATAATGTAATTTTATGCGCTAAAATCTGTAAACCATTGATACGTCTCAATTGCTAAAAAAAATGGACCTAATTGGGGAAATTTGTCGATATGGAACTTTTACAATCCCTCGGGCGGCAGCGCCATGTTTAAAATATTCCAGCGTGCGTGGAATCGCCATGACACGGCATTTCATGCCCTTACGTGTCAAACACGGGAATATTTTCATTCCTTTCTTATTTACATATCAGTTTTAACAAAAGGAAAGAATGTAATTGTTGAGCACGTCGTCAAATGTGTTCAGACGAATAACTGTTTAAAAAAGTTAAGTGCAAAACTAATAAAATCAAAGGATTGTTTAAGAAGTCAAAAGCCAATATAAGCAAATTAATTGTTATATATTATTTTAGACCCTTGGCATAGCATAGTAAATGGTACCTACGACAGAAAATGTGTCTTGATTTCAAAAGACCTACTTTTGTGTCTTTAGTGCGGCGCAAACATCATTAGCATAATGCAACATTGGGACAAACGGGAAGCTTTTGATTACATTCCCGGTTGCCACTGTGAATGTAAATAGTCTGCAAACACAGCTTGCTGAAGTGGCAATGGCACCGCGTCAAGGAAAGTTCAAAATTTTACATTGTTATAATTAATGAAATGTGTACGAACGTGAGAGCTGCATTTGTTCCAGTTAACTTTAGGATAGTATTAGAAATACCTAGTAAGTAAGACGCAGTGGACTTTAAGGTTAAAACTAATCACGATAGTAAAGGAATATGTAAAAAACCAGCTGTCATGAAGTCATGTCAATCATGACACACGAGTCAAACTCGTGCAATGTATTTTCGTGTTGAGTGGTCGAAACGGTTAAGATATTTTGTAAAACGTGCATTTAATTTATTTGTATAACTAAGTCATTGCATATAAAACCACTTTCTACAAATAGAAAGGAAAACAGTAAAAATCAGTCAAAATAATTTAGAATATAAAAAATAAAAATGTACAAAATAATTGTAAAAATAATACGACTAGGACAACCTAGGTAATGTCAAAAAGTCAAAATTAAAATATTACAATAATAGGAAAAAAAAAAACACTTTTGACACTGACATATCTGATCAATGTCGTATGTTTAGCAAATTTTTGACGTATCTTAAACTACGAATCAGGCCGTAAGTCGCAAAATTTGCACCTGGTGAGCATTAAAGACACCATGTATCAACAAATACAAACCTTTTTAACTCTTCAGGGAGTTTACTATACAGAGGCGTATACATACTATGGAGTTCACAGATAACCTCCTTCGGGACCGAATCTGGGTAAAAACGAATCCGGCCGTGAAAAGTTCTTTCAGGTCAGTTCACAGAGGGTCACCAAGAGGCCAATTCAAACTTACATTTGACATTAAAATGAAATCTAAATGATGACATTTTGTTTTCATTTGCCATAGAGACGCTATGGCTCGCGTTAATATAATACATGTAAATGGCGGCTAATACCATGGATGTAAATAAAGGGAGGTAGATATGGCACTAGGCGCTCGATTGTGAGCCATCAAATATAGGTTCCGGAACCTATATTGAGTAACGTCGTACGGCTGACGCCAATGTGTCAAGCTTGTCACGATCATCTACTATGTACATATTGCCTGCATTTTCGTTTTGTCAACTATGAACGTCACGCGTCTATTATTAATAAAAGGTCATTAGCTAATACATGGTTGGCGGAAATGACCGCGCGAAATAACTAAATGATATTATTTAGATATCGTTTGGTGTCAAGTGCACGTTCGATTATTCCTCCAACACTGAGATACAGTCAGAATCAATAAATAGTATCTGCCATCTTGGAATACTTCTACAAATAGAACGGTACACAAAAAACCGACCAAGTGCGAGTCGGACTCGCGCACGAAGGGTTCCGTACCATTACGGAAAAAACCAGCAAAAAAATCGCGTTTGTTGTAGTTGTGCCTAATTTAAATATTTATATTATTCTGTTTTTAGTATTTGTTGTTGCAGAAATACATCATCTGTGAAAATTTCAACTGTCTAGCTATCACGGTTCATGAGATACAGCCTGGTGACAGACAGACAGACGGACAGACGGACGGACAGACGGACAGCGGAGTCTTTGTAATAGGGTCCCGTTTTCACCCTTTGTGTACGGAACCCTAAAAAATTATAAAACTTGAGACTTATCCCCAACCCCTTAAACTAGAGAATGAACATTTGTATGAGACGCAAATTTTGATGCTAGAGGTATGAAAATTGACATAGGGATTCCTTATTATACATAACTAAAATACATATTTCAGGATTTTTTTTAATCACCCCCCACGCTTTAAATTAGGGGATGGAAGATTGTCATAAGCAACTTACAGAATGAATTGAAATGCCACCAAAAATAATTTCATGTAAAAAGTTGCCAAGGTGAAACCAGATTTCATGTAGAGCCAAGCTTCTAACTCTACAAGCCCTAACTTCACAAACTCTACACCTTAGTCAAAATATGTGGCTTAGCCGTTATATATTTAGTTCTGATGTTCATAACAAAAAGAAAAAGATATGTACCACGAAGTAGTAGAAGAATTAAACGTATGTATAAACATGAAAATTTATTATACCTAGGAAATAAAGGAGGGATTACATTATTATAACAAAGTTTTTTAAAGTACTAACCATTTTATACTGAACGTCCATGATTCTGATAATTTTCTAATATCCTACGACTTTGTTAGTGTTCAGTTTACAATGATTTAGTTTATAACTGGCAAACTGTACGTAGGGTACATTTAGAGATAAAACTACGTATAATGGCCTCTAAATCTAAGGAGATGAGAAGAGAATAAGTAAATTAAGCTCATGATTACTAAATTCTCATCTCAGTCTAGCAAATAATTTAAAGTATCTTTTGCGCGGATAAAGAATGTAGGATGATGATAAATAATTAAGTAACCTGAATATACAAGAAAAAGAAGTGATACCTACCTATAATGTTTTTGTTTTTAGAGTTGCTTACCTCAAAAGGGAAAACCGAACCCTTATAGGATCACACGTGTGCCTGTCTGTCCGTCTGTCCATTTGGTACACTTATGTGGTAAGTCTTTGGCCCAAAGACGGACATGCAATGTAAACAAATGAATTTTAAACATAGGGGTCACTTTTGTCGGGTAAATTAGGAAATGAAAAAAATAAGTTTTGCTAATTATATCGTGTTATATATCAAATTGTGGCTCAAATATACTTTTTTTATAATTTTAGAATAAATAGTTCAAAAGTTATTTAAAATAAAGTGGGGATCTTATTTCCGAAACTGCTGAGTATTTATAAATTATTATAATTACATTCGTTGTCTAAGTACCCACCACACAAGCCATCTTGAGCTTACTGTGGGACTTGTGTAAATTTTTGTAATACTGTCCCGTAATATGTAGTTATTTATTTATTATTATATCCATCATAATTCAATAGCTTTCATTATATAGTCACAAAAATTACTGGGCCCAGTGGACCTATTAATTAGCGACTAAAAACGTTTGCAACTTATGCGTGACTGTCCATGTGTTAACATTTGTCGCTCTATAGCTTTCAAATAGACATGCAACTTTCACGTGAAACAGAAAACTTTATTCGCTACTCGCTATGGAAGGAAGTTCTTCATTAAACTTGAATGATGATGCGGCAGCGCCGGCATTAACTGAATGGGAAGATTTTATCAGTAGGCGTTTGATATGAGTGGGAAATTTACGGTACTCACATAACAACTATGTATATATGATATGAACTACGATTTCGTGATGCCGCATTAAGTAAAAACCGGCCAAGTGCGAGTCGGACTTATGTCCTGTCTCGGGACTTAAAACATCTCTATACCAAATTTCAACTAAATCGGTTCAGCGGTTTAAGTGTGAAGAGGAGTAAAAAAAAGGTATTTGTTTAATGTGATACCATTAATGAATTTGGCACTCCCGATTTATACGAAAACGATACCAAACATGGCCTAGTAGCTTCATTGATGTAGATATCAAGATAAAATTTAGAGCCCCAAATAAACTTTCAATTGAGAATATCTCGAAAACTATTCAAGATAACAATTTAATCAGCTTTCGTTTTATTTACGTAGTTATGTCGCTAAGATGTAAAGTTTCCAAGATATAAGTAAAAACCGAAAAATTTAACCTTCAGACCCCCCTCCCCCGGCACCAGGGTTACGGCCGGAGACTTTTGATATGTACATCTAACTAGTCCAAACAAAGTTACGTAGTCAAAAATTGTGTTCCTAGCATTTCCCTCTACCTTCTTATTGCTTGGCCTATAACCCGGAATCAATCTTCGCGCGACGAAATAAAAATAAAAATAAAGATAGTTTATTATTGAAGTAGGCATATTAAGATGCGCTTATGAACATCAAATAAAGCTACGCCGGCTATAACCCTATACTTCTGCCTTGAGAAAATCTAAATCCCCCCTCAATTGAAGGAGGGTACCCCAATGTGGGACCGGCAACAAACTCGGCGGGACACATCTTTTCAAAACATTACATCTTATAATTAACATGCATTACGAGTTAATAAGAAAAAATACAATTTAAATTACTATAGAGTTCACCTCCTAACTAGTCCAAACAACGCTACGCAACATTTCCCTCTAGGTATAACTGTTTTCGAACATAACCGAACTCTGACCCAAACTTGGACCCGGACAGCCGGACACGGACCCGGACTCGGATCCGGACCCAGACCCGGACCCGGAAATGTTACTAGAAAAGTGGGTTAGGTTAGGTTAGAACTGTGACCCTTACAGAAACGAAATGCTATCAGAAAAGTAGGTTAGGTTAGAACTGCGACCCTTACAAAAACGAAATGCTACTAGAAAAGTGGGTGGTTTTACCTGCTTTTCTACATTATTAGGCAATATTATAATAATTAGGCAATTAGGCAAAATTAGTCAAAAGATGGATTAGGATAATTACGCAAAATATGCTGTCTATTTCATTTCATTGTCTGGAATCTAAGAGTGCACCATCAACAATAAGTAAACTTTCAGCGGCATCCCCCATTGAAGTCGGTTTTTTTTTCTTAAAAATTATTTATTTTTGGTTTGCTAATCGATGCCTCCGATTTACCTAGAAATGTATATAGATTTACATATATGTATTTAATTTAGTCGTAACATACCAGATGGTGTGACTACTATTAGCCACACCATCAGCTCAGCCCAGCTCTATAGTTGAAAAAATATTTCGTCTATCATGTTACTCCATTCTGGGAAGAGGCCTACATCCAAGATTGGATGACCACCACCATGATGATGATGATGCCGATGATGGTCATGTTACTAGGTATATATTCCGTAAACTTACATAGGTTCTGCTACATTGTCAATTAACAAGATTGATCGTCTCCAAAGCCCATTGTAAATATTTTTCAAACTCAAACTCATTTTTGTTACTGTGTTTCCTCGCTTGTATAACATAACACTACAATAACCAAGTCGTATTAACCAGACTATAATGACATTTTGATTTGTTTACCTGTCAGCTCTGATGTTAATTTGGAAATGTTTCGTAGCGAAATAGTTTAATTTCCCGAACTGCTCTTTTCCAGCATTATATATTTTACATTATTAACAATGTTCTGCTCCTGACTATGTATAGTTTTGGGCATTTTTGTTATTTATTATTTAATATTCAACACTTAAGCATTATTCAAGTAAACCGCCACAATGACACTGACAACAGTGACAACCTATCATTAAAATTATTGCCAGTGTAAGAAATGTCGTTGGCGTACGTATCGCCATTATTTTTAGATTAAGCCAGGTCCCCACAGAAAACCAGCGCCACGGTTTGCCGCAGTGGGGATCCTTTTTGGCGTCCAAATGTTGTTTTGTCTGCATGCTTTTCTTTTTTATGCACTATGTTGTGGCGTCAAATAAATGTATTTTCTTTCTTTCTTTCTTTCAAATTAGTTCCAATGAAATTCCGCAACATGGCGCATGATCATATATTTCTGGTCAGGCTTTAATTACCTATACGTTGTCAACACTTGGACAGTCGCGTCGTAGTTTCAAACACTTTTAGTCGCTATCCGTTCATGCACATCATAGTGTAGATTTTGTGAAATCCTATCCTGTAGGATTGTGTCGAGATTGTGTAACACAAATAAAATTCTATTTTAGCGTTTACCTACCTACATGAAATTGCTGTGTTTCCCAAAACTAGGTATCGTGCGATTGTATCTCACTAGTCTAATATGCGAACAAATTGAGTCTACCTGCAATTAGCGGTAGAGTTAATAGTCGAAATCGTCAAGTAGATTACTCAGGCAATTTAGACCAATTATGCTACACGCTCACTGCGGTATCGTTCATTTTATTAAGTTGCTGCCAAGCCGCAAGTTAAGAGGTATATTTTGGATTCAAGCGCACGCTGAAGTTTTTAAAAAACCCGCTTCAATAATTACAAACAGTAAAGTGGACTGGATATAATTTTTAAGAAAAAAAAACCGACTTCAATGGGGGATGCCGCTGATAGTTTACTTATTGTTGAGTGTGCACTCTTAGATTCCAGACAATGAATTGAAAAATAAAGCATATTTTGCCTATTTATCCTAATCCATTTTTGCCTAATTTTGCCTAATTGCCTAAATTATTATAATATTGCCTAATAATGTAGAAAAGGAGGTAAAACCACCCACTTTTCTAGTAGCATTTCGTTTTTATCGAAATGCTACTAGAAAAGCTTAGGTTAGGTTAGAACTGCGACCCTTAGTCGCAGTTCTAACCTAACCTAACCTACTTTTCTGATAGCATTTCGTTTCTGTAAGGGTCACAGTTCTAACCTAACCTAACCCACTTTTCTAGTAGCATTTCCGGGTCCGGGTCTGGGTCCGGATCCGAGTCCGGGTCCGTGTCCGGGTCCAAGTTTGGGTCAGAGTTCGGTCCGGGTCCGGAACCGAGTTGGGGTCCATGTCCAGAACCGGGTCCGGGTCCGAGTCCGGGTCCAAGTTTGGGTCTGGGTCCATAAGGAAGAGAACAAATCGCCAAACGTAAACTATGTGTCATTGGAGAGTTCCATTCTGATCATCATCAGCATTTCCACTTCATCAAATGTCACTTTTTTAATTGTAAATGCTGGATTTGTTGATGAAAATACAAAAGTCACTATATGTATGCCTTTCATATTTGAGGAGTTCCCTCGGTTTCTCATGGGTCTCATCATCAGAACTCGAGCTTGACAAAAATATGTCTTAAAAACTTAAGTTGCTTAAGAAACATAAAGAAGAGGACAAATCGCCAAACGTAAACTATGCGTCATTAAAGAGTTCCATTCTGATCATCACCAGCAGTTCCACTTCATCAAATGTCACTCTTTTAAATGTAAGTGCTTGATTTGTTGATGAAAATACTAAAATCACTATATATATATGCCTTTAACATTTGAGGAGTTCCCTCGATTCCTCATGGATCCCATCATCAGAACTGCGATTTGGCAGAAACGGGACCAATCTGTATGTATTTACTTACAATCAAGAAAAGAATTTTCAAAATCGGTCCAGAAATGACGGAGTTATGGAGTAACAAACATAAAAAAAAACATACAACCGAATTGATAACCACCTCCTTTTGAAATCTTGAAGTCGGTTAAAAAGTATGATTAGTCTTGAACAGCTTAAAATACACTCTGCCGTGTCAGCCAGTGCTAAATGAAACTAGACACTATGCTTTACATAATACTTAAACAAAATTTCAAAAAATGTCTTTAGTTACTGAGATATTTCATGTTTTAAGATAGACCTTTTCGAATTTTTGGACATTGAGTTATGCGTATCTCTTCTAACTCAAGTTAGAATAATTATGCGTAACTCTTCGCAGTTTTTTTACGGCAAACTGGATATCTACTATCTCGAGTTATCATAGTTTCGCGTAACCACACTCAGGTAGTACGGCGATAGGCGGCTCGTGGTGAGGCGGGGCGCGGAGGGAGCGGCTCGTCGCTCCTTGCCACGTGTATTTGTTTATTTGTGTCGTTTTCAAGCAAAAGGTACCACATTGTCGCTTATCATAAGGACATTCTGACAGGTTTTTCGTATAAAGATACAAGCAATTTTCGTCCTTATGGTAAGCGACAATGTGGTATCTTTTGATTGAAAACGTCACATTTACATTTCATTACGTACGTAATATTGACCCGGTTAAGTTAGCGTTCCGGTGTTTTTTATGTTGTTTGTTCAAAATATGATAAATTAGTCTTTAAAATTAGTTCTTTACGAAGTACGAATTGTTACGAATGTGTAGTGATAGAAATGTCGTAAAAAACAAAGGTTGTGCGACTAATTATCTTAGCTAATCTCACTTTGTAATCATCGCTGAAAACCCTGTGAAAAACTAAATTATTTCGTTTTTTTTTTAAATCTTAAGATATCTGGTACTGAACTGTTTATCGTCGTCCGCTGTCTGTCATGAACTAGTAGTCAACTGGTCTTGTGATTGTCATGTCTAATTTTGAATTTAAATGTCGGTCGTTTCAAATGTTCCAATATTCCAAATATGTTTGTCAGTCAGCTAGTCAGTCAGTCGGTCTATGTCAGGTCGCCACGGAGGTTAGAAGCCCCGACAGGTACCTACTTACAAAAATCTTAACGTAAATTAAAAATAAAAAGTGACAAACACAAAAATAATTGAATGATAGTTATACCTGACAATATAATATAAGTAATGCACGAGTACTATCTTGTTACATACTTCTGTAGTAGTTTCTTTCTTTTGTAGAAGATAACTAATAAATGCATAAAAAGTAAGTAAAATTATGAACATAATTTATAAAACATATTTTTTTTACTCTTCTTTTTGTTTTTATTACTAAAAGCAAGAAAAAGTTTCAAACAGTGTCAGTAGAGGCAACATATTAGTTTAAACAAATATTTGGATCGCTGGAGTGTGTTATTTTCAAATACATAGAAACGTATAGTTAATGATTTTGATTCTGAATAAAATTTTTGGAGTAACTGACTTAATATTTTTACTAGGTATCTTCTAATGCCCACAATAAATTTACACCTAACCTGAACCAAAACTTGAGTTCCACTAGGTACAGCCGGGGTTCAGCATCAGCTCTATCTTGGGTACTGCTCTCCCAAGTGCTCATCAAGGCGTGTCGGATGACCAAAACAGCGTTTGCCTACGTTGCACCAAACCTGAGTTCCACTGCTGCGCCGCCTGGCACGAACAGCCGGCCGGGCCGCGGTGCGGGAATGTTACTTTGCAACGGTCCACTCGTTACTAACATACGGTACGGAGCTGTGGGCCCGGGCCGCTGATTGGTACCGCATTTTCTCCCTCCAGAAGCTTGCACTCCGCGGTATGGCCAGCAAGCCCAACGACGCCCCTGCCCGCGATCTCTTTATAGATTTTAAAATCATGCCCCTACCCTGTATACTTATACAACAGGTATCTGTATTCACATACGATAATCGAGGGCTATTTAAGTGCAGAGGTACAAACCTAAGGTACCCCCTACGTAGCAACAAACACGCAGATAGATTAGTAGCAGAGCGCCACAGACTAGCGAAGTCGGCGAAATCGGTCTATTGTCTCGGACCATCAGTATTTAACCGCCTCCCGGAATGCGTCAGAAATGCATCTTCCACCGCCGGTTTTAAATCTAGGCTAAACAAGTGGCTCCTTACTAATATGTTCTATGACTACAATGAATTTTTTGACATGCCACTTACCTTATAATATAATGATAAATTATGAATTTGAAACATATAAATGAATACATGAAACGTATAAATAATTATAAATTCTAAATATAATATAGTTAGATCAATGTAACAAATAAACATATATGTAATGAATTGTAAATATAATTGTCATTAAGACTGTCTGCCTAAAAAACCTCAACTTTACCACGTGTATGTAGATTGTAGGTTTAATATGTATAAAACATAAACAGACCTGTAACGATTGTTATCAATAAAATTTCATTTTCATTTTCATTTTCCACTAGGTACAGCCAGGGTTCAGCATCAGCTTTATCTTGGGTACTGCTCTCCCAAGTGCTCATTAAGACGTGTTGGACGACCAAAACAGCGTGTGCCTATGTTACACCAAACCTGAGTTCCACTAGGTACAGCCGGGGTTCAGCATCAGCTCTATCTTGGGTACTGCTCTCCCAAGTGCTTATCAAGGCGTGTCGGATGACCAAAACAGCGTTTGCCTACTTTGCACCAAACCTGAGTTCCACTATTAGGTACAGCTCTCCCAAGTGCTCATCAAGGCGTGTCGGATGACCAAAACAGCGTTTGCCTATGTTACACCAAACCTGAGTTCCAATAGGTACAGCCGGAGTTCAGCATCAGCTCTATCTTGGGTACTGCTCTCCCAAGTGCTCATCAAGGCGTGTCGGATGACCAAAACAGCGTTTGCCTATGTTGCACCAAACCTGAGTTCCACTAGGTATAGCCAGGGTTCAGCATCAGCTCTATCTTGGGAACTGCTCTCCCAAGTACTCATTAAGACGTGTTGGATGCCCAAAACAGCGTGTGCCTATGTTACACCAAACCTGAGTTCCACTAGGTACAGCCGGGGTTCAGCATCCGCTCTATCTTGGGTACTGCTCTCCCAAGTGCTCATCAAGGCGTGTCGGATGACCAAAACAGCGTTTGTCTACGTTGTACCAAACCTGAGTTCCACTAGGTACAACCAGGCTTCAGCATCAGCATTATCTTGGGTACTGCTCCCCCAAGTGCTCATTAAGACGTGTTGGATGACCAAAATTGCGTGTGCCTATGTTGCACCAAACCTAAGTTCCACTAGGTACAGCCAGGGTTCAGCATCAGCTCAGCTCTATGTATACTAAAACCTTCTCCAGAATGTAACAAAGGTTAGGTTAGGTTTTTTTTTTTTTTTCTCTGTATCCTCCAACATGATCGGAGCCTATGTTAGCGTGTATCTTTCATTCCAGTTCTCGCTTTTATTCTTCTCGCACTTTCATGCTTCATACTATCTTTCTTTCATTCATCGTCTTGCATTGCTTTTTCTGGGTGGGACTCCCAGCTACGTTTGCCTGTTCTATACTATATATTTATTTCTTCCTTTAATTGTTTTAGGGGTTGTACTTGGTGGTCTTTCCATTGGGGGTTGTAAATAATCAAGAATACAAGTTGTTGTCCATTCAAGGTGGTTCGGGTTTTACATTTCTCTCTTTGTAAGTTTTTCTGTTTACTCTACGCTATTCACATTTTTGTTTCCTTATTCTATTATTTTATGCTTATTAACCTTATTACTATGGGTCGGGAGTAGATTTTACATAGGTGGTTTTTTTGTTTATTGTACATATTGCATTGTCTTTTACATTAGAGCTATACTTGTTTACTCCAGATAAACATCATGTTTATTATTATAATATACACTGTTTATCCTATATCTACTTATTTCTATTTATTACTATTCTTACAATTTTTCCACAATATTCTAAGAACGTATCTCTAATATTCTTGTTTTGCATTATTTTACTGATATTTTCTATCTCAATCCCTTCCTCAATCTTATTTTCTATATCGTGCCTTTGTGTGCTAAACTGAGGGCACTCCGCTATTAAATGCGGAATGCTCTCCGGTTTGCCGGGTTCACATATGCATGATGGGTTCTCCTTGCACTTAAATCTGTGTAAGTACTCGGAGAATCCACCATGCCCTGTCATTAGCTGTGTCATTGGATTCGTGAATTCGATTTTGCGCACCGTCCTGTACGCCGCCACCGCATCCGGGAAGAACAACTTTGTTGTTGAGGCTGTCTCGCCTGTCGTGTATCTCCGATTCCATTCGTCAAGCGTCGCCATACGAATGTTTCGCTTGACGAATGAAACCGGGCACTGGTCATAATCACGCTTACGTTTGGAGTCTGCAGCTGCTCTCTTGGCGAGTTCATCCGCCCTTTCATTACCTTCCAACCCCGCATGTGCTTTTATCCAATGCAAAGCGATAGTTTTGCCTTGGTGGGATATTGCTCTTATATTATCTCTCGCTTCGACTGCTAAGGGGTGGAGGCAACTATAGTTCTGGATGGTTTGGAGGGCTGCCATGGAGTCGCTGTAGACTCCAAACGTGTTTGCTTTGTTGTTCTTAACTTCTCTTGTGGCCACGCAAATAGCCAGAAGTTCCGCCTGGTAGACAGTGCAGAACTTAGGTAAAGTCAGTTGTCGGGCTTTTATCTCGGTTTCACCCCGCCATATAGACAGTGAGGCTCCGACTCCGCCCCCGATCTTACTACCGTCAGTGTAAATTCGCACTTCGTAATTACTGTAATTGTTAACGTCGTTTTGGTCTGTCAGGCATGTTAGTTTCAGTTCTTCGCGTTCCGCGGGATGAGGCATTTCTTCTGCTGGCGCCATCCTCTCCACCTCCCAGTCACCCAACCCTGGCTGGGGTACGCCTCTTTTGGCCTCGTATAACGAGGCCGCCTCGCGGACTCGGAGGTCAAGAGGGAGCACCCCTGCCAGGATGAGCGCAGAGTTAAGGGAGACAGTGCGGTACGCTTTGCACAGCTTTTGCGCTATCCCTCGTTGCACCGCTGCCAGCTGCTTCTGGACGCTTATTTTTGTTGCGGCCGGGGCCCATACGCTTGCAGCGTACAGGATTATTGGTTCCACAGTCGCTACGTATATGGTCCTAATAACCTCGGGGTGAAGTCCCCAGCTTGCCTTTGCCGCTCTGGAGAGCTGCTTGTGGATTCCCACTGCCTTTTTGCAGACGTTCGAGACATGTGCGTTGAAAGTGAGCTTGTCATCGATGGTAACACCTAGCATTTTTATTTCCTTGACCATCTCTATGTTTGTCCCGCCCATGCACAGGCGTGGGGTGTCGTACTTCAATTTCCGTGTAATGAGCATTGCATTGGTCTTGTGCGGCGCGAATTTCAATTTGTTTCTGACTCCCCATTCACGAGCATGTTCGAGAGCTGAGTTGGCCTTGGCCTCGATTTCCATTGCGGTGTCTCCATCGACTACAAGTGCTACATCGTCCGCGAACGCCTGGCAGTAGTCGCCCCTGCTTTGGAGGCTTTTGAGCAGTGGGTCCAGCAGCAGATTCCAGAGGATGGGTCCTGCTATCGACCCTTGCACGCAGCCTTTACTAGTTGCCACACCATGCTGTTCACCCGCATACCGCACCGTGACGCTTCTGTCCTTTAGGTAACTGTCCATCATTTGTCTCAGACCAACGGGGCAGTTTTCCTCGGCCAGTCGGACCCTGATGGCGGGCCGGTTAGGTTAGGTTAGGTTAGGTTATATCTGTGCAACAGATTGGGATATCTGTGCAACAGATTGGGCCGAGAACCGACGGCAATATGCCACGAGTGTGGTGCTGCCGAAGACACGTCACAACATACTCTGGCTATATGCCCAGCTTGGACAGAACAGCGGGCCACACTCGTGGCAGTAGTGGGGCGCGATCTCTCCCTGCCTGCCGTGGTGAAAACTATGGCAGACAGCGACAGATCATGGAAAGCGGTGGTCTCTTTCTGCGAAGCCGTAATGGCAAGAAAAGAGACCGCGGAAAGAGAAAGGGAAGAAGACCCGGCCTCCCATCCGATGCGCCGCAAGCGCGTAGGACGGAGGCGTTTGGCGTGCGTCCGTCGACTTCCCCCTTAACGGTACCCGTGGGCGGCAGGCTCGGGGACGTCTGCCGCCTACACGAGGGTCCCGGGGATGGTTAGTACGCCAAATAAGGGCGTACTCCAAGCTGAAGAGGAGTACTTCCTCCGAGGATGAGTCCGCAGTTCGGACAGCGGCTGGCGGGGTTTCGGAAGCGTGATCTCGGTCGTTCCCCGTGCCCCGCCTTATAGCCTCGAGGCGGCCAATAGAGGGGTTTTTAGTGGGTACACCTGGGGCCTCATTAGCCCACAACAGGGAGTCCCACATAACCATCCCGGCCCGTCCCCGCGCCGGGTGGTATGCGTAAAGCATTTTCCCCTCTTAAAAAAAAAAAAAAAAAAAAAAAAAAAAAAAAAAAAAAAAAAAAAAAAAAAAAAAAAAAAAAAAAAAAAAAAAAAAAAAAGAGGGCACACCGCTCAAGGACAGATACATACGACGACCATGGCAAATGCTTACTGGACAACGATGCAGGCGGATTAGTACTTAGATTACGCGGAGGAGGGGACGAGGAAGGTGCGAAGGCGGCACCCTCTTCAAACCCCCCAATTATGGAGTTTCGCCCAATTCGGGACCAATGGGGGCGTTTTATACGCCACACCGTCCCTGATATCGAGGACGGAGAGAAGGAGGCACCCGTGGCACCGCAGGAGTTCGTGCGGTCACCCACACCAATTCTCACGAGGGTGTTTTGTGGGAGGAGGGCTCGTGGTGCGCCGGATACGCTCTCCCCTGGTAGGGAGGAGTTCTTTTCCCCTGCGAAAGTAGACACTCGCGACCTTCCTAGTGAAGAGGATTACTATTCGCCTCTGACGATGGCGACGGATGCCGATACCGAGACAGCTGATTCCGACTGGTCGCTGCCTACCCCCGCCTCAAACCGACCCGGAAATGTACGGAAGCGGCTGCTGAGCGAGGACAAGGGGTCGGAAGTATCCAGTGATGACGCTTCCGACCCCGGAGCGAGGCCTAGCTCTGGACCAAATAAGAGAGGGCGAGGCCACTACGCAAGGGTGGCCCGGGACAAAACTGAATCCCCGAAGCTGAAGCGTGAGGAACCCAAGCCCACCCCACAACTCACGGAATCCACGGCCGGGTCGTCAATGGCAGCAGCCTTCTCACAGAGTGGAGTGTCGGATGTGCGTAGTGCAAAGGCGGTGATTTCGTGCACGGAAGTTGCAGCCGAACCCTCGGCGAAAGCAGAGGCTTTGGCTAAATGGAGGAGATCGCTCCCAGATTTACGGGTGCTTCTAACCCGCTGCGATCGCGAGCTTGTAGCCCGGGCACCTACTCTGAAGAGTACTAGGAGGGGGTCGGAGGCTGGAGCCCCCAGGGAGAAAGAGACGGATGCCCGCGTCGGTGCAAAGGAGGCGGAGGTCGAGCTTGATGCGAGGAGCATGACGGTTGGGCCCTCTGAGCCGACTAGAAGCGGCAAACATAGCAATGGGGACCAGGCCGTAGAAGATAAGAGGATCCCGGTAGAGGGTGACACAAACAAGAGAACTCCAGGTCACCAAAGCGATGAGGAGACAATTAAAGAGGTGGCGGGTGTGGTTATGAAGGATGGTATCCCCACCGGAAAGCACTGGTGCAAACATGGCAAAGATGGCGGTACCTCTGGCTCCGAGAGCGATCTTGGGGCTTGCAGCCAGGAAGGCACACCATTGCGCAACAAATATTTGAAGGTGACACCCAAACGGGCCAGGGGTAGGGGCCGGCCGCAAACCACAGGTTCGCCTGGCCATTGCCAGGAGGACCTTACAGGGACTGCCATTGAGTCGAAGGTCCAGGATGCCCTAAATGCTGTGAAGCATGTGATTGACACATCGGGCCATCTAAAAGGCACGCACCAAAAAATTCTAAAGGACTCAATCACGACTATTAGGGGTGCCTTCGAGGAGCTGAGAACGCGAACTGCGACAGAGGAGGTTGCTCGCCTAGAAGCAGCCAACGCGCGGCTCACTTGCCAGCTAGCGGAGGTTCGTAGGCAGGTGCAAGAAATTCGAAGCCAACCTGCTGCATTAGCTGAGCCAGACATTCGCCGGCTCGTAGAAGAGGTCTCGAGATCCACTCACGACCAGCTCAGCAAAATGCTTAATGCACGCATGGACGGCATTGAATGCCGTCTGCTACCGGAGCCCAGGCTCCGACCTGCATTAGCAGCCGATAGGACACCATCGGAGGATCAAGACCACAGCACTACGACCTCCCAATCCCTATCAGTAACGGAAACGGTGACAGCTGCCTCTCCCATTCCCGACGACGAAAAACAAAAGGCTGAAACAAAAGCGAAACCCAAAAAAGCCAGTCTGGCTGCCAAGGAAGCGGCCGCAGCCAGACAAACCCCTAAGGAGCCACCAACGACTTCCGCGCCTAAACCTGCGCCCGAAAATTGGAAAAAGGTACGAGGCAGAAATGACAAGATCAAGAAAACATCCAATGAGCCCAAAGAGGTCGGCGCTCCAAAGTCCAAGGGCAAAAAGAAAAAGAATGCTGTTTCCAAAACACAACCGAAACAGAAACAGCAACCAAAGAAGGTACGCAAACTGGTACCACCGCGTTCTTCAGCGGTGGTTCTGACACTGCTCCCAGAGGCATTAGAAAAGGGGGTGACGTATGCGAACGTCCTTACGGAGGCAAAGAGCAGGGTCGACTTGGCTGGACTCGGCATTACTGCATTGCGGATCAAGCGTGCAATCACTGGGGGTACAGTTCTAGAGGTCCCGGGAACAACCAGTGGTGACAAGGCCGACCAATTGGCCAGAGCGCTTAAGGAAAAGCTGGGTCCAGAAGCTGTTCGGGTATCAAGACCTGTTAAATGCGCAGAGCTCCGGTTGACAGAGCTGGACGACTCAATATCACCTGAGGTGATAGTAGCCGCGATCGCCAGCGTCGGCGAGTGCTCGGCAGAACTGGTAAAGACCGGTGAGGTTCGTCGAGGCTTTAGAGGACTTGGCACTCTATGGGTGCGCTGCCCTCTTACGGCAGCCAAGAAGGTCACCCAGGCTGGTCGCCTTCAACTCGGTTGGGGCCTCTCGGCTAAAGTCAGCCTTCTTGAAGAAAGACCCATGAGGTGCTTCCGTTGCCTGCAGATGGGGCACGTTGGGGTCCAATGCACAGCGTCCTTAGACCACAGTGACCGCTGCTACAACTGCGGTCAACCAGGACATAAGAGGTCAGCTTGTTCTGGATCACCACAATGTATTCTGTGTCATGCTGCGGGAAAACCTGCGGACCATAAAATAGGGTCCAAAGCGTGCACCAACCCCAACCCAAAGAAGACCAAACGCGCTGGCGATGGCCCCCGAGCCCCCTCCCAGAATGTTAGCCCCCCCACCGGTGCGGTGGAAGAAGCCGAGATGGACACTGCAATCACCGACAATTAAAATGACAACAAAAGTGTTGCAAACGAACCTCAATCACTGCGCCAGGGCTCAAGATCTGCTTGTCCAGTCCCTGGCTCAGTGGAGTATTAATCGGTGGGCGGCATGTCACCACAGCGCGGGCACTTGCCCGTTCTGTGGTGACACAGAGGATTGGAACCTCCTGGGGTAGTTTTTCCCATTTCTGGCCACTCATGATTTGCTATTTTTAGGGGGTATGCCCCCCCTTCTGACGTTCGTGACTGGGCTCCCCCCAGCCACGCATCCCATCGGCACGCCAGTCACACCTTGGGATTGGGGATTTTTTATAGTGGTTAACTCCACGTGTGTGTTGCCAGTGATGACATACGGATCTGAGACGTGGGCGCTAACGATGGGCCTCATAAGAAGGCTCAAGGTCACGCAAAGGGCAATGGAGAGAGCTATGCTCGGGGTTTCTCTGCGTGGTAGAGTCAGAAATGATGATATCCGCAGTAGAACTAGGGTCACCGATATAGCTCGCAGAATTGCAAACCTTAAGTGGCAGTGGGCGGGGCACATTGCTCGCAGAACTGATGGCCGGTGGGGCCGGAAGGTTCTGGAGTGGCGTCCGCGTACCGGAAGACGAACTGCCGGTAGGCCTCCAACGAGATGGAGCGACGACCTGGTGAAAGTCGCGGGAATTCGGTGGTTACGAGCGGCACAGGATCGGTCGGAGTGGCGAGCCTTGGGGGAGGCCTATGTCCAGCAGTGGACGTCTATCGGCTGACATGATGATGATGATGATGATGATGAACTCCACGTGACCTTCCTCTCAGTGAGGCAGGTCCCCGGTCCGCACATTGCGGGTTACGGGTTGCCCGACGGTGGCCGAAGCCACAACGCCGCACCGGGCGGTCTGCGCCAACCCACGGCAGCTCGTTTCCGAGCACCGACTCCGTCCCAGTGGGACCTGGCGTCTCACACTGTGCCCTCTGCTGGTTTCAGAGGGACACGCGGAGCCGCACATCGGGACCCCTCTCCTCAGGCCTGTCCGGTTTGGGAGGCCCTGTCCGGCATAGCCCTGAGGATCATTGGAGCACACAAACACGGCATTAAAGCCAACGCAGGAGAAAAACTCGACTGCCATTGCCACGACTGTGACTGGTAGTTCGCAGAGAGAGAATAGCTTACGCGCAACTGAGCGGCTATCCTCCCCCTCCCAGGGTGCACCACAAGGAGGTCTACCAGCCCTGCACCCCAAATTCCATGCCCATTCCTTCCCCATGCCCTGGTTACACGTTTTACTAGAAGTTGATACAATGTAGTCTTCTAACTTTAGATAAATGAAAACCTCAATAAGCCCGCGAGCCGTGGCCACGCGAAATAGTATGAGCGCTCATACAACGAACTCGTCTAACTTTAAGTTAACATAGTTACGCGCAACCACCAAATGTATGAAACAGTGGTTACGCCAAACTATGTTTATGCGTTTATTTCAAAAACTATGTACTTTTACAAAAAAAAAGTAAAGAAATATTATTCTTCACGTCTATTGAAACACAAAACACATATTAAAAATGACTTTACTCAATAAACTCACGAAATATATGAGTTTATTAGTTTTCACGCTCACCAAAAACTTCAAAGTCGATTTACTCAAAACTGTGTTTTTTGAGATAGCAGAGATACGTCTGACACGGCAGCACTCCAAGACCCTGAGTACTGCCTGGTTTCTAAACCCTCGTTGGTGCAAAATATATAAACAATAATTTTTAAGAAGAAAAAAACCGACTTCAATGGGGGATGCCGCTGAAAGTTCAATTATTGTTGATGGTGCACTCTTAGATCCCAGACAATGAAATGAAAAAGACAGCATCTTTTGCCTAATAATGTAGAAAAGGAGGTAAAACCACCCACTTTTCTAGTAGCATTTCGTTTCTGTAAGGGTCGCAGTTCTAACCTAACCTACTTTTGTGATAGAATTTCGTTTCTGTAAGGGTCACAGCTCTAACCTAACCTACTTTTCTGATAGCAGTTCTGTTCTGTGAGAATCGCAGTTCAAAACCCAACCACCCACCTAACCCACTTTTCTAGTAGCATTTCCGCGTCCGGGTCTGGGTCCGGATCAAAGTCCGGGTCCGTGTCCGGCTGTCCGGGTCCAAGTTTGGGTCAGAGTTCGGTCCGGGTCCGGGTCCGAGTTGGGGTCCATGTTCAGACCCGGGTCCGGGTCCGAGTCCGGGTCCAAGTTTAGGTCTGGGTCCATGAGGAAGAGAACAAATCGCCAAACGTGTACTATGTGTCATTGAAGAGTTCCATTCTGATCATTATCAGCAGTTTCCACTTCATCAAATGTCACTTTTTCAAATGTAAATGCTGGATTTGTTGATGAAAATACAAAAATCACTATATGTATGCCTCACATTTGAGGAGTTCCCTCGGTTCCTCGTGGGTCTCATCATCAGAACTCGAGCTTGACAAAAATATGTCTTAAAAACTTAAGTTGCTTAACAAACATAAAGAAGAGGACAAATCGCCGAACGTAAACTATGCGTCATTAAAGAGTTCCATTCTGATCATCATCAGCAGTTCCACTTCATCAAATGTCACTTTTTAAAATGGAAGTGCTGGATTTGCTTAAAAAAATAGAAAAATCACTATATGTATGCCTTTCACATTTGAGGAGTTCCCTCGAATCCTCATGGATCCCATCATCAGAACTCGTGCTTGACAAAAATGTTTCTTGAAAACCTAACTTGTTTTGCCAAACTTTTTTTTTATGCTAATCTATCCCGTTAGGTAGATACTATGCAGGATCAAAATCTAGTATGTGACCAAAAAAAATTAACGGCTAGAAAAGCCACAAATTAATAGAGGAAAACTTTTTCCATAAATTTTAATTTCTCACATGCTTTTTTTATGGCAATCGATTCCATTCCTATCCTTTATGTAGTACCAAGACTAGCAAAGCGAAGCGGAAGAGGGCACTACCTACCTTTTCTCGGGTTCGGATTAATACCAGATAAATAAAATTCTCGGGATATGATGTCAATAGTGGACTTATTAGGCATAAAACATTTCAATTGCATAGCTCTCATACTTTAGATTTTATTCATATCTAAAATCTAAACCCGATTTCGTCACTCACGCACTCACTGATATATGATCATCAAAACCTTTAGGACTTCCTGAAGTCCTAGGAAGCTGAAATTTGGTATTTAAGATAGTCTTAGGATACAAACCACAAAAAAATTAAAAAATATGAAATTTCTGGCCCCTAAGGGGGTGAAAAGGGGGGTGGAATTTTGTATGGGAAATTAATAACCGCTGAACCGATTTAGTTGAAATTTGATGTGAGGATAGTTTTTGTTATGGGAAAGGATGTACAACAGTTTTAAACTCCAAAATCACCCCGTCAGGGTGAAAAGGGGTTGGAAAAGGGCGTTAGGGGAAAGAGGTGGTTGACATTTGTATGGGGGGTTTGTGGGGGGGGGAGTAATATGCAGATTGTATAAAAGATGCCCCGAGGTACGTATTTCAAGATTTTTGAATTAAGTAAATTACCCCCAACCCTTTAAATTAGGCGATGGAACATTGTCATAAGTAACTTACAAAAAGAAGTGTAATCCCACCAATAACATTTTCATGTAAAATGTTGCCAAGACAAAACTAAGGCTCGCACTGTCAAAAAGTTATCAGATCTCTTGTAGAGCCAAGCTTCTAACTTTACAAGCCCTAACTTCACAAACTCTACACCTTAGTCAAAATAATATGGCCTGGCCGTTTCGCTTGTCGAGTCGAACGCATCGCGCTGTTGAAGCGGACCGATCGTCTGCCACGAACATTGAAGTGAGACGGAGATATGGAAGTCGATCAAACGTTCTCTACAGTGAATCAGTACCAGTTGGTGTCTGTGCAAGTAATTTAAATAGCTTGGACGTCGTAATTATTAATTATTTATTTAAATATATTTACATGGCATCACAGCATATGCCAATGCACCGATTTTTTTTTTTTACAAAAAGGCAAGCATTTGACCGCAATCTCACCTGATGGTAAGTGCCAATGCAGTCTAGGATGGATCATGCTTATCTAAAAGATGTCTATTCACTCTCGATTTAAAAAGATCCAAGTTATAGTGGACTGGGAATATATTTGCAGGAAGTGAATTCCACTCCTTAGCCGTTCGCATGATAAAGCTGGATGCATAGCGCTTAGTACGAATCAGTGGCAGAGTAACGACGTATGGGTGAAACGCAAGTCCGCGTCTAGTCCCACGGTGGCAGAATGGAGATGGGGGGATTAAATTATGTAATCCCATCGCACACTCCCCGAAATGTATGTATGTATTAAACTAGTTACAGGTATGCAAATACAAAATATATATAAAGTAAAATACAGATGCTTATATTAAAAGTCAAATGCAAGTGCTGGAAAGTCTATCATCCATCATCTCACAAAACCTCAGACACTCCCGGCACACATTCGCCCATCCCAACGCAAACATGTCGCACTCTGGTGCTGATGTCAGGAGCGATAACACGCGGAGGAGTGGCGAGTTTCTGCGCGATATAGTGCGCGCCGCCGGCATGGCCAATAGTGGACGCGTTCGCGGCCTCAAGCAGACTCGAGGAATATCCGGGACGTACAACCTCAAGACTCGAGCTACCAGTTCCGGGCAGTCCGAGTCACCGCGCAATATGCGACAAGCCGTAGTCAGCAAGTTGCGCCTTACCTCTAGAGAATTATATCCAAGGCAGCCTAGTAAGAATTGTGTTGGGTACAAAAAGGGTAGTACCCATATCTTTTTTTGTACAGAAACCTCAAAAAGGTCTTTTGAATTTTCTCTAGAAATAAGGCGTATGAGGACTCGTAAGGGTTCCAAATAATAGATGGAGCCTCAAGCTTGCTCCTCACTAAGGCGTTGAAAACCATCGCAATGGCTCTAATGTTACGGAAATCCTTGACATTGCGGAGCGCGAACCCTAGTTTTCGAAAACAACCTTTGGCGAGTGTCTGCATAATTATGCTCATGAAAAGTGAGGCGCTCATCAAAAACCACTCCAAGATTTTTGACAGAGAAAACTCTATCAATAGTCTCAGTCCCCAGTGTGTACTGAGCAAGAAGAGGGGTATAGGAACGACTGAATGATTGTACGAACACAACACTTCGCTGTGTAAATAGAAGCTTGTTTGCAATACTCCAGTTGACCACCGAAGCAAAATCGTCTTGCAAAGATGCACAGTCTACGCTACTCTTAACATCATAAATAAGTTTCAAGTCGTCGGCATTACTTGACGACCGATTCCAAGTCGTTAATCATTATCCCAAATAAGAAGGGACCCAGTATCGAGCCCTGACTTACGCCAGAATAAATCTGGTATGGTACGGAGTACCTAAACCTGTTCCGCCGCCCTGCTATATAGGATGCCTAAAAAAAGGGCATTCTCGTTGCCAGGGAGGTTTTGTAATTATACTGAGCAACTTTTACTATGGGACCAACCCCGAAATCGCGAAAAAAATTTGGCTGTTTCATACATTTTGGCTGTTCCATTTTCTATGAGGGGGTAAATTTTTTTTTCGCGATTTCGTGGTTGGTTCCATAGTAAAAGTTGCTCAGTATAATCCCAAAACCTCCCTGGCAACGGGTAGGTATGCATTTATTTTTTAGTTACCCTGTATATATATATATAAGTAGCAAAAGCTTTTATAATTAGCAGAAGTGGTGAAAAATTGGGCTTTTACGCGTGTCGAGTGGGCGGGTGATATTATGAATCATTATATGGAACCCATAATTCTGGCGTCGTCGGTTGACGTACATACATAAAACAAGGTATCACATAACAAATAACCGAGTAAAGTAGGATTAAAAGTCCGAGTTAGAGGTTACTTTGGGAATTAATTGGGAAGTGTCGTAATTCGTGTATCGGAAGCTATGTTGTTAAAGATAATATAGTCAAGAACTACATTGATTGCATAACTTTGAGCTGTCTACCTGACAAATCGGCTCCGTATTTAATTTTCATTTTCACCATAATTTTTGATTTCTTTGCCCCTGCAATTTCAATACTTGAGCCACAACACAAATATTTTCCTGCACTCGCACGCATGTGGGCAAAGTTCAGAAGACTATATTTTGGAAAAACTGCAATGTTTTCTTCATGTTTTTAAATGAGTCAATAATGACAACAAACATGGACGCTAAGGCGCTGCGCTGCTAGGCAACGTATCGTACTGCTTGGTACTTCACATGCTCCGCCCGAAAGCTCGCCATGCGCCGACTCCGACTGTCTTTGCTTGCTGACAGCTTCTGTCAGCTTTGTTTATCTCCAGGACTCTACATAGTTTATACATTCGTGCTGTGTTTTTATACTATTAATTTTGGTTTTTTACTTTACTTGTAAGTTTTAAATAGTTATCAAGGGATGTCACTTCCAGGCGGCAATGCTTCTTTGACCACCGTCAACGACGACTTCTCTCAAAAGTCGCAGTGTTCTCTGTGCTCAAAACCCACATATTTTAAGAACCAACACGGCCTTAGAGTACACTTGGGCAAAAAACACAAATCCTCAGATACCGCAGACAGTCTGAATACTGACCATCCAATTTCAATAGATACGGTAGACCACCCAGTTACAAACGATATTTCAGAAACCTTAAGCCGCCTAAAACATAGCATTCGTATTATCAAACGAGTCCCGAGAGGTGCAAGAGTATCGGTTACACAAAAACTTACTTCTTTGTTACAAAATGTTGTGTCCGAAAACTCTTATCAGGCCTGGGAGCAACTACTCACCTTCCCCTATCGGACCCTACATATAATTAACCGACAAGAACAAAACTACATCTCTTACGGCTAAAATAAAACATAACTGTCAACATCCACATCGCCTCGAAGATCTCCACAGAATAGCTCCAAAACATAACACATCTTTATACAAAAATATTGAAAACAAAGTGACATCAGAGGAGCTGCTCGTCTACTTTTTTCGACCGACTGTTTTGCTCCTAATAACCAGGAAACTCTTTCAGCTTTAAAAACCAAGCACCCATCGCCACCAACAATCCAAAACCTCCCCAATCCACCAGATTCATCAACATCTCCCCTCACTACCTCTACCGATGGGGTCCTTAAAGCTATAATGTCTTTCCAGAGCGGCTCAGCCAGTGGGCTGGATGGGTTGGCTCCACAACACCTCAAGGACCTTCTCGCATATAGTTCTGGCAACGACGGCGAGCTGCTCCTCAAGTCACTGGCAGACCTAAGCAACCTTATGTTATCGGGAAAAATACATACAGGAGTTACGAGCACACTGTACGAGGCCAACCTGTGTGCGCTTTTGAAAAAGGATGGTGGTATCAGGCCAATTGCTGTGGGTAGAACCTATCGCCGTCTTGTAGCTAAATCGGCTGTGCTGCAGTATCCCGCCCTCTAAGCGAATACTTCCAGCCTACTCAATTGGGTTTCGGTTCAAAGGGGGGCTGTGAGGCCGCGGTCCATGCACTCAGAACTCATATAACGCAAACCTTTGGTAAGGTCCTGCTGAAGGTGGACGTCAAAAATGCTTTTAACAGTGTCGACAGAGTTGCCCTCTTAGAACAAACACGCAAAAAGTACCACAAATGTATAACTTTATTTGGCAATGTTACAGCAACGCTTCCGAATTACTTTTTGAAGAAAATCATCTCTCCTCAGCCATAGGCTGCCAACAGGGCGACCCGCTTGGCCCAGCGCTTTTCAGTTTAGCAATTCACCCAATAATTGTAAAATTAAAATCTAAATTTAATTTGTGGTATTTAGACGACGGCACCCTAGGAGGTGATGTAAGCGAAGTTCTAGAGGATCTTCGCGTTTTAATTGAAGAATTCCGCGGTGTCGGACTACAACTGAACTCTTCTAAATGTGAACTGTTCTTTTCCGATACATGTCCTGACAAAGATTTAGTTATATCACAATTCCGTCGTCTCGCTCCTACTATTCAAATAACAGAGAAAAGCTCACTTCACCTCTTAGGGGCACCTGTGTTGGACGAATCATTTTCAGATTTTTTAGAGAACAAAATTAAAAACCTTAACGAAGTTTCTGATCGCATGTCTAAAATAAATGCACATGTAGCGTACACCGTTATCTGTTACTGCCTTTTTGTACCAAAATTCACTTATGTTCTAAGGTGCAGCCATTTTTGGAAATTTCCCGCTCTTTTAGAAAAAATCGACATAATTATTCAAAATCATTTAATTTCAGTAATCAACATAAACTTGGACGACCGCTCATGGACCCAAGCTTCTCTGCCGATAAGGCATGGTGGCCTGGGTATCAGAAAAGTGTCCAGCGTTTCGCTCCCTGCATTTCTGTCCTCAACACATAGTTCACAGGAACTAGTATCTAAAATTCTAGTCCCCAGTCGACCATTTAGACATACCTTTTAATTCAGAGGTCAGAAATGCATGGAGCGTTTCTTGCCCAAACACTGACCTGCCCGAAAATCCAAATTCGCAGCGCCTTTGGGACGAGCCGCTTTGTAGGCTGGTACGGCATAACCTGTATCAAACGGCAACCAGCCGTCAGCGCTCGTCTGCTTGCCGCTTTCGAGTAGGAATCCGGGCAGTGGCTCCAAGCTCTGCCTTCCGTATCAACTGGAACACTTTTAGACAACTCCACCTTCCGCCTTTCCGTCGCTCTCCGCCTGGGAGTGAACTGTGTTGCCCCACATCGTTGTCGCTGTGGTGACCCAGTCGACCGGTTGGGCCACCATGGACTATCCTGCGGCAGAAGTGCTGGGCTTGCCCCCCGCCATGCTGGCCTTAATCATATCATCCGTCGGGCCTTAGCCAGTGCGGGAGCACCGGCCGTTTTGGAACCGACCGGCCTCGCCCGCGATGACGGTAAAAGGCCCGACGGGATGACCGTGGCCGTTGGTTTGGGACGCAACCTGTGCCGATACCCTAGCGCTATCCCATCTCCATGGCACCGCAGTGAAGGCTGGTTCGGCTGCCAATTCGGCCGAGCTCCTCAAGCGGCGCAAGTATGCAACCATAAATAGTGGTTGCATATTTGAGCCGTTTGGGGTTGAAACTATGGGGCCGTGTGGGGAAAGCGCCCATAGAGTTTTTAAGGAATGTAGCCGCAGGTTAGTAGAGTTGACGCGTGACCAGAGGGCTGGTTCATATCTAGCACAGCGGATCAGCATTGCCATACAACGTGGCAATGCTGCCAGCCTGCTGGGCACGCTGCCAATAGACGGTGATTTGGGGCAAATTTTTTATTTATAGTTTATTTTTAAGTTTAGTTTTTGATTTTAGTTTTTAAAGTTACAAAGTTTTAAAGGTACAAGGTTACGTTTTTATTAGTTGCTTAAAAGTGGTGCTTTATGTAGCTGCTACATACTTAAGCTGTTGCTGTATTTAAGCTGTTGCTGTATTTAAACAGCTGCTGTTTGGCGTGCGCTAACTTCATTTTTTCGAACTAGTAGTGCTTTTTCCTTTTCATTTATGTTTTCTAGTACTAATTAATTATAATAAAGTTGCCTAGTTTAAAGTCAAGTTATTTTAAAATGTATCCAAAGTTAGGCAACTTGCCGCGAACAGAGTGTAGTTCGGTATTTAGGAAGTGGTTTTTGACGTCCTTGTTTTGCTGGTTAGAACGAATAACTACTTAGTTTTTTTTGGGTAAACACATGAAATATTTACATGCCAAATGTACAAGGAATATAACTTAAAATACCTACTCCGTTTCGCTGGATGATCATATTTTTTTGCAGAGGAAGTAGACATCTTTGGATCATATTACATAACACAGCATCTGAATTTCATCTAAAGGTACTATAGTATTTATATCGGAAATTGGGTACCGATTTTTGTTTTTAGGGTTCCGTACCCAAATGGTAAAAACGGGACCCTATTACTAAGACTCCGCTGTCCGTCTGTCCGTCTGTCACCAGGCTGTATCTCATCAACCGTGATAGCTAGACAGTTGAAATTTTCACCGATGATGTATTTCTGTTGCCGCTATAACATAAAAAGTACGGAACCCTCGGTGCGCGAGTCCGACTCGCACGTGGCCGGTTTTTCTAATTCTAAAAATCGCGTGGCAGTCGACTCAGTCTTTCGGTTCAACAAATACGTTTAAAACGAAAGCATTTCAACCTTCGTTCACTGGACCGCGCAGATGTGCGCAGATGTCCGCTTTGGCTAAAATTAAGTTTCTAGGGTTCCGTACCAAAAAGGTACAAAATGAATCCTTCTACGGTACAAAAGGAAGTCTGTTTGTCTGTCTGTCTGTCTGTCACAATGCTTAATATCTCGAGAACTACTGAAGCTATCGATTTGAAATTTGGAATAGTCATGAACAGCGCTAACCTTAACATAAGAAGTGTTTTTTTTTTATTAATTACGAAAAATGCCCAATATAAAGAGGGGGCAAAAGTAGTTAGTAGGTCGAGTGGGATATCATTTGAAAGAGCTCGAATTGAACATTACAAAACAATTTTTACATAATAATAACATTATCATAAATATTAAAGGAAAAATATAATCACACTATCTTAAAAACTTTTTTTTATCAAAAAAACATTTTCTAATCTAATTTGCAATTTAAGCACATTTGCGAGTGTTTATTATACTTGAAATGAGATTACACTAAAAATACCTTCTTTCAAATAAAAAAAAAAATTGAGATCGGGAAAAACCAACATACATAATTATAGGTCGCGCAAATTAAGAAATTAAGTAGTTACCCAATTTGGCGCTGTACACAATTACGCTTAGTATACTTCTGGTCAAGCCTTTCGTGATTCTATTTACATGAGAAAATTGAAAGTTTGTACGGAACCCTTGGTGCGCGAGTAACGAACTCGCACTTGACCGGTTTTTTTAGTAACAATCAAAGAGGCCTATTAACCATTTTCCATTTCATAATATTGTCTTAGGTTACCGCGATAGTTACTCATGAATTAAAACTATGAAAACGGATTATATCGCGTAACATTGAATTTATACTACATCCCGACGTTTCGAACCCTTTACAGCGTTCGTGGTCAACGGGTCAAATGACCATGTATCATTGTGCATCCATAGCAAAATAAAATTTACTATGGAGTTGGAAAAAGACTCCCCTTCTTAGATGTATTGGTAAAAATAAATCCTGATAACACCCTAGGTCGCACTGTGTATAGGAAACCTACTCATACTGATAGGTACTTAAATGGCAAATCGCATCACCATCCCAGTCAACTTGCTACAGTAGGCAAATCTTTGTTTCAGAGAGCCCAGAGGATATGTGATGACCAGCATCTGGCCGCGGAGCTCTAGCATGCCAGGCGCGCGCTCCAGGCGAACGAGCTCAGGATACCGCGGGTCAACCAGAGGTCGTACTCGCACTTAATACCAATTAATGTAAAAACAGGCCTTAAGCTGCAGTTGTCCTTATCGCACTATTTTCAGGAGCCGCCCCAGCCCCAGTCAGCGCGACGGAAATATTTACTTAAAATTCTCAAATCTGTGAAGGGGCTCAGCTGGTATTTCCTCTTAATCGAAACCGTGTATTTTTAGTCAAATGTAGTATAACTATAAATTTATAAATCAACAAGACAGCTCCATTATAAGCCCGTATAATTTTTACGCTTTCTACAAGTATCGATAACAGAATGAGAAACGGTTTTTACCTTTATATTCATATTTCATAGCTAAGTAATTATGAATATATTATTTCAAACGATCATCACAATGGCGTCGCGTTGGTGCGACAAATGTGTTCAATAATTCAGAAAGCGGCTATGACATTTGTACCTAATACTGATTTTAGATGGAATACATGAATCACGACTGGAAAGCGTTCAAGATCCACGAATAACTAGGTAGGCACTAAATAAGCTGATGTCATTGATAGTTCTAATAGCTGGCAATTCAACCGGCAGTAGAAACCTACTTAAATACTTTGTTATCTTAGGTTGAAGGTTGAGAGTTAGATTAATTACCTTTAAATTGTAACGTTTTATAAATATGTTATTCAATTCAAAATTTTAATTGCACGATAAACTTGAAGCAAATTGTTAAAATATGAACACTTTATACAAATTTATTTGAAAACCTGAATATATTTATTCAATTCACACAGAAAAAATCTTAGAAGTTTTCAACTACTAACAAACATAAGTCCTTACTCGGCGCTCTGCTTCCAGGCGCACCCTGCCCTTTGCGGAAGTTTAAACGGCGTAAAATTAGTCGTCCAAATCAGCCCACGCCTTTGGTCTTTAGAATAGAACAAGGGACCAAACAAACGTAAGTACATGCATACACACATTGCAAGAAACTGATAAAAACATTGCTTTCCTTTTCGTCACGCAGTCGGATAAAAACAATTCTCCTGATAAAATTAGCGACTTGATCTGGTTTTACTAACATTTCCTAAGCAGAGGGCGACACTATCTTTCCCGTGCGCAGTGCACCCTCATCCATAATTCAGTGGCGCACAGTGATCCCCCACTCAATCTGTATCGCGGTAGTTAACGAGATTACTGTGACATTGTACAGCTTTCTCTCGGATTTGTGTGGGTGAAATCGATTAACTGGCTACAGTTTTTACAGGTAAAACATTTTCCTATTTTATTTTTTATATGTGATGATCAACAAAATAAAAACCGAATATAACAAAAAAATCTTCTTATTATGATTTTATTCGGTCCGGCTCATATCAATTCAAATTTCAATAGATAGCTTTTGATCATGACAAAATCCGGGCATGCATGATATTATGGTAAATCTTTTAAATAAATGTGCATTATCAAGCAGCAGTTTCTTTAAATAATTTGTGGCCATCAAAGTACATAATAAAATTACAAACATAATTTAACCTTAGGTTGTCTGTGACTTAAACCATTATAATATTCCACAGTACCTATATTTTTTTGTACACGGTCTTCTGACAGTCTTTACCAAATTCTCCTTTTAAAAACATTTTATTATTTTTATTATACAAGGCAAATTATACCTTATTACATTATCTTTTCACAACAGTTAAAACTTTTCTAATTGTATTCAGATTAAGATAGTTCTGAGGTGTTTTAACTATAGTGAATTTAACTTTTTGACATACCTAACGACTTTCAGTGCTTGGAGTCGAAAGTCGTCGAAAGTCGAAAGAGTTTAAAAAAGATTTTGTTTAGCAAGATAACATTCTAATGAGCATAAAACAGCTTATTAAAATCAAAATGTGGCCTTGTAGCAGCAAGCGAGTAAAGATTATCAAAAACGCAAAAACTAAAGGTATGATGGAACATATTCAGCGAAAACTCATAGAAGCCCATTTATCGTAATATGGTTGTACTTTCAGTAGATAAGTACTACAATTACAGATTATTAACATAAAGGATTCGCTTAAATATGTGCATTCGGTAAAAAGATATACCAGATCATGCATGCCCGGATTTTGTCGCGTACAGTCTTTATCATAGCAAAATATACAATTTACAAAAATAAGAGAAAATTTTCGTGGAATATTTCTTTGTCGGTAAATTAATAATAGGCACTTAGCGTGAAACGAGGTATGCAATTATTAAGTTTAATAATACAGTTATTAATTACACAGTTCGTACTTACCTACAGTGCCGGCCATAATACTTCAAGTTTTTACGGCAAACAATCTTTAGGGTTTCTAGTTGACTACGGAACCCTAAAAAGGAATGCCGTAAACACCTGAAGGTGATATATTTTTAGCTGGTACTGAAAGCTTGTGAGCGGTATTAAGAGAAACTTTAAAAAACAGATCTACCACAAAAAAAAACTTCTAAATCCATAAAGAAAACTTTTAGACAAAAAAAATATGATTGAAAGAGCTGGACGACCTAGGTTTCTTTTGATAAATATTGTATACTGAAGAATCAGGGTGTATTAAAGGATATACCACAGGATCCGGAGGGTTGGATGCTTTCAATAATTCACGAGCGGGACAGTTCCAAACCTGCTTTGATATTTCAAGATCTGAGCTTACACTGATTTAGAAAGAAAATAGACCATTTTCTCCAATTTTGTACTTAAGCGTGCAATATTCGTATAAGCAAACCATCTTCAATCTTGTTTGGTAGATTGTAATGTAGGTACATAATATACCTATTATGTACCTTCATTACAGTCAAAGTATTTCTAGCGACCCTTCTAATAAGTCTCAACTCGTATGTGTTTGTGTTCTTCCACCAAGGAGTTCTGTTTCTTTGGCTACCTTCTGACTGCATCATCAGATCAGCTCCATGTTAGTAAATGATTTCATTAGTTATCGGAATTACGGAAGTACTCGAAATATAAAATTAGATAATTAGATATCAGTTGCAAGATTTGAATCAAACATATAATTATAGAAATCATCATTGGCCACAGCATCTTGACAGATAATTGTTGCAGCGACAGTTTATTATGAAGAAGAGGTATGTGCGCCGTCGGAGATCGGAGGTGCGGCACATCTTTTCCTGTGGCTGTACAGTCCAATAGCAGCACGACACTTTCTGCCACAAAGATCGCAGAAAAAAAGAAACAAAAATATAAGATACAAATAAACCTATTATAAATGTGTAAAAACCTGCTCATTGTTCGTTGCAGTAAATTATACACTAAAACTAGTCGTGGAAATCGAGTGTTAGGCTTAATTCCCGAATTGTTTCGTACCAAATATCACTACTTTACTTTTTACCTACTCTTAAAAACAAAAAATGTTTTATTGCCACTACCAGAAAAAAAATGCACAATAGAAAAAACAAAATTCACAATACATACTTGCAGCACTTTGAACCCGCGTTTTAATTACTGATGCCAATCTGCTTTTAGCTTGCCGCAGCACTTTGTCTGGCGTTTAGGCAGACATCAAAGAACATGTCAAAGCAACGAGATGAAGTTGCGGGCTTTTTGCCTGTGATCTGGTTAAAAACGTAGGGAATGAAGCACGCTGCTATAAATGCCATGCTGGGTGTGGATTACGCAAATAGAAAATGTAAATTGTGTAGGCCCAGATTGCATTTCTAACCAATGTCATGTTTTTTATGTTTATATCGTACTGATATAAACGGGGGTTGAAAGTTGGAATCCAATACAAATGCTTTGAAACTTCTTAGGAAGGCATAGTTAGTTAGTTAGTTAGTTATGCTGGGCATTTTCCGCAAATCGACATCCAATGTGCCTATTTTGCGTGAAACGAGGTAGCGCTACTCTAACCACCCCAGCTCCTCCACGAAGCCTAGCAAAGTCTTCAGGTTGCTAGTTGCCTCTTTTAGTGTGCATGGATTACCTAGGTATTTGCTCCTATACACTTCTACCTGTTTAGAGTCTAGGAGAATATGTTTTGTTGTTTCTTCTTCTTCCATGCACGCTCTGCACATGGGGCTATCAGTTTTACCCATATTATGTAGGTGTTTGTTTAGTGTGTTATGTCCTGTTATTAATCCTACTATTTTACGTAGTTTGCTTCTTGGTGTTTTCAGTAATATTTTGGTAAGCTTGTGGTTCAGTTCCGGTAGAATTTCTTTGGTTTGCCTGCATGTCTTCAATTTACTCCAGTACTTGTTGTGCAGTTGTCTGTGATGTTATTCTAGCTGGTTGTGTATGTAGGATATTGGTAGAGGCATAATTGGCTCGGGTCCATATGTGTGTTTCTGAACCTTTCCTGGCCAGTTCATCCGCTGCATCGTTTCCTCTTGATCCACTATGCCCCTTTATCCATTGTACTCTTTCTTTGTTGCCTTCTTTGCTCACTTCAGTGAGGCTCTGATGGCATTCAAGTATAAGCTCTGAGGTAAGTTTGTCGCTGCATAGCGCTTGTAGTACCGATTTACTGTCTGACAGTATTAGTATAGTTTCATGTTTCACTTGTCGTCTTGTAATAGCATTGCAAGCTTCTATTATTCCTACACATTCAGCTTGGAATACCGTATTGTGTTCACCAAGGGGTTTTGTGATGTGTATGTTCAGGTCCTCTGAGAAGACACCACATCCTGTCCCTTCGTTTGTTTTTGAGCCATCTGTGAATATTCTTAGGTTTGTTTGGTTTAGTCCTTCTTTCGGATCTTCTGTTAACGATATGGCGTAATCTTTCCAGAAGATCATAGTTTTTGGTATTTTGTCGATAGGCGCTTCCAGCATGGGCATTTTTGAGATCGTATTTTCATAGATCTTCTTTTGCGATGAGCTAAAAGATGTCCATAGGTTAAGATTCTTCAAACGAAGAGCTGTGGCAGCCGCTTCTTTCTGTATGTACATGTGTAGTGGTAGGAGTCCTAGCATTATTTCTAGAGCTGCAGTCGGAGTAGTTCTCATGCAGCCCGTTGCAGCCACACATGCTAGTCTTTGTGTTTTATTTAGTTTGTCTATTACTGTGGTTAGCTGGGTGCGGGGCCACCATACAACCGCGCCGTAGCTGATCATTGGCATTATTACCATTTTGTACAGCCACAGTATAATGTGAGGGGCAAGTCCCCATCTTTTGCCTACCATCCTCCGGCATTGCCAAAAGGCTACTGTTGCTTTGTTCAGTTTTTTGTCCAGGTGTTTGTTCCAGTTCAGTTTATCGTCCAGGATTATGCCTAGGTACTTTACATCCTTTGAAAGTGTCAGTTTTGTGCCAAAAAGTGTTGGCATTTCGTATGTACCCAGGAAGGCATAATAGACGATTACAAAAAAAGTAACTTCAGCGGTTTTGGAAATTTAACCCCTCAGGGGGTTGAAAAGGGGATGAAAGTTTATCTTGGGGTGCAAATTTTGTTTTAAGCTAGGAACTCGAAACTTTGCTAAAAGGTATTATATTAAAAATCAAGAAAACCACTTTCAACGCTTTTGAAAATTCATCCCTTAAGTTGTCTATGATGGTTCATTATTTTTAGTATGTGGGTATTTTTGCACTTTCTAGTTTTTCCTCAGTCACCCGTTGACCACGAACGCTGTAAAGGGTTCGAAACATCGGGATGTATTATAAATTCAATATACGTGATATACCGTTTTCATAGTTTTATTTCATGAGTAACTATCGCGGTAACCGAAGACAATATTTTGTAAGAGCAATGTTTATGAAATTTTGTATTCTAGACAAACTTGGGGGCTTAACTAAAAGTGCCAAATCTCATAATTATGTGTATGTTAATAGTAGTTCATGCAACTGATACATAATGAGAGGCCTAAAAACACAAGTGTGGTTTAAGGTCTCGCTAACGCTCGTTCCATAACAGAATCACACGAGTGTTTTAAGGCCTAATTACACAGTACAGTTGCATACACTACTTTATCTACACACATGCTACAAGTGCTACCTGGTAAATATCTGCAGACTATAGATATTAAAATAATGCAATAAAAAATAAATTTGAACAAATACAGAAACAAACTACTCATATTTTCAACTAAAATATAAACTACAAACAACTTTTCACAATTCTACTTTCGTTACAGCAAAAAACCAACAAACAAATGAAAACAGTAATGGCGGCAATTCGATCCTCCGTCAAGAAGAAAGCTTTTTTCACATCACCTTCGAAAAGGGAACTTTTCTTCCCTGCTAGGAGGGATCAAAGTGGCACTTTTCTGTTCAAGGACATTTTGTTGCCAGTATGAAATATTGACACGAAGACATATGAAATTAGTATGCATATAATCGATTACAATTTCTTAATAACAGATTACGTGATGATGATGATGATGATGAATTTTTCTTAAATAATATTTTGTTGTAATTGTAAACAATAAATGTAATTAGCGTATTTTAAATTAATTAATAACATATTTAAATTAAGTTAGTTAATTAATTAGAGTAATATTTACAAAGAAACGTAAAAAAACATATGTTTAATAATTTAATTTTTATTTTGACATTTTAGGTTTCCTTAAACGCAGCCATACTTGTCTATGCAATTTAAAAAGTTTATATTTAAAAAAAAATTTACAAATATTTCACAAAGCATAATTATGCGGTTCTGTATTGGGTATAAATTTGTAAATACTAAGTTAAATCAATAACTTTATAATAACTTTATAAGTGATATCAGTTTTCATAGTGTTCTTCCGAAGATTTGGTTTAAAGGGGTAAGAGCTAATTTGTTACCAGAAAAATCTACAATAATAATGTACTTGATTTTCATTGTATCATTTTAGGTGTTTGCTGCTGTCTTTGAAAAGATATTAGGTACACAATTATGAGCTGTAGTTACTTTTAATTTGTCAGTACAGTCACGTCTGAAAATATCGATACGGATAAAGTGCCAGAAGTATGTACCTATACTAAAGTCGTGTATACATATTTTTGGCACTTTGTCCGTATCGATCTTTGCTTAAAATAATAATGTTTTGAAACCTAATATATTTATGTAATTTCCTCATAGGTGATGTAAAAAGCAGTATGTGTCACATGGTAGCAAAATTATTTTCACCTTTGGCGTTAACACTTGAACCCCTCACTACGCTCAGGATTCTATGTTAGAATCTCTCGCTACGCTTAGGATTCTATTATAGAATCCTTCGCTTCGTTTAGGATTCAATTGTACGCCCTCGCCGTAAATATGTCATTTTGCTCCCTTGTGACACAATCTATTTTATTATTATTATAGACAAACGAATGAAGCCACTATCATGTCACTCAAGATCGAATGCCGTGCGGTTTTTTATTAAAAAAAAAATACTGAATTGAAGTTTCGTCACGTTTCGTATCGATAACTGTTTTAATATCTATGTATACTAGAATAGATAACCTCTTGAGTTCCGACAGCAGAGCTGTTCCAAATTTAAACTCATAACCTTACGAAAATCTATAATGTAGTAACATTAAAGTACAGATTTTACCTACAACCACAGATGACAAAGTTCTCATAGTAAAATTGGTTGTAATAATGCTGGTCATTTCCTACGGTTTTTGAACGCATTTTAGGGCACTAACGATATGTGTGTAGATAAATATTATAGGTTTCAAATAGTGAAGGGGTCAAAAGTAGCTCGAAACTATTCATGTAATATCTGGGGGCACGGTAGTGCCCCCGCCAAGTCGAGCAAAACAAAGAGGCACGGCCGTACCATCCTTTTCTCGAAGCCATTTGGGCCATTTTCAACGTACTGTAATTTTGTGATAGCTAAAGCTAGAACCCTGAATTTTCAGTGACGTATAGAGCATAACATGATGTAGACATATTCTCAATACGATCATCATAATATAATTCTAAGGTACTAATAGCAGACCCACAAGCTCCAAATTTGAAACGTAATTAGCTTTTAGCGTATTAAGCCAATAAAAACTTAAAAATACTGCAATATCAGTCACGTTTTAATGATTTAATAACTGCACAAGTAAGTTTGTAATCCTATATAAATATATGCGATAACAAAATTACCTTTCGGTTACGGTTTCTACAATTAGTAGGTTAAGTAATATAGGTACACTACGTTGTACGATGACTGTGAGTATGAATGAAGATGTGTATAATTATGATATGTGTATACGTAGTATGAGTATGGTATGGGTATGAGTACACGAAAAGAAGGACTGCCTACAAAAAGAGATGAGATCCCATCAAAAACATTACATGTAAAAAGATGAAAGTCTCGCAACGCAGTTCTTATACTACAAAAAAGTTTTGAGATGTAATGTGAAACCAAGTCGGATATTTTAGTCAGTGCCATGGGGTGTTAATACCGTAACAATATTAGATACCTTTATTTTTTTTATAAATATAATGACTTGGCAATATTACCCCCAACGAGTTTGTGTTGTGGGTCTAGACGACGATATACTCGTATTATGTAATATATGTTTTTAATTACTTATATAAATACTTATATACATAGAAAACACCCATAACCCATAATTATTATTTTAATACATGATTTTATTGTGAACTTGTTATTTATATTCTATTTATAGTTATTTAAATTTTAAATTGATTGAATTGTATTGAAAAGAGATATTTCACTCTAGTAGTAGTCAGATCACTGTGCATCGAAAGACAATTTTTTATGAGCCTTCATACACAAAAAAAAACAAATAGAAAATAAAAATCTCGTGAGAATAGGTTTAGGCTAGGGTAAAGAAATTTTAAAACGCACGAATATGTAGAAGCAGATAGTAACAATTTGTGAACTGAATCCTGTAGCCATTTATGTTTGGACTATAATAAAAAGCCGAAAGGCAGGACAAAAGGCTTTCAGTACGGTGACAATGATGGATAGACTTATTAGCATGATATTCAGTTTCTAAGAAAAATCCTATAATATCTATATGAGACCGTTGACTTCCAAGAATAACAATAAAATAACAATTATTATCCCCACTCATAGCAAAAGTAAGGTCTATCAGTAAAAAAAAAATTCAAATCCTTTTCCGTACGCAGATCGCTTAGCACTGAGCGGACGGCCGTGCGTGCCCGGGATCGCAATACAAATACCCTTTACAATATATATATTGCACATTTCAATACAGAAATCAGTACAATTAATGCAGAAAAAAAATCGATCGAAAATAGCATTAAGTACGCATGTTTAGAAGTATTAGGTGGGTCAAAATTCTTTTCATTGTCTTGTTTTTTGCCCCAAAAATGTGACGGAGTGGAGCTTATTGCATGGGGTAAAAAAAACTCAAGAGAATTATAATCAACTAGAAAGACATGCAATGACATTCAACTCTTTTTATTTATTTGATAAGACAAAAATAGAAGCATGACAGAGTGTTCAGAAACAAGACAAAGAAAAGAATTTTGGCCCAGGTACCTACGCAATTTTTATGCTGCGGCTGCAGCTTTTCTGCAAACTAGTTACAAATTTTTAAAGGTGCGTTTTAGTTCTATGTTCTTAATTTTTTTTTTCTATCCAATCGGGTTTCAAGTGGATGAAGTTATTCAACTCCTACTAAGTATCTCAAAATTGCTGTTTTTTATCAAACGTATGATGATAAAAAAACGCTGCAATTCACTGATATAAACTTTCACGATTATTACTCATGAACTTTAAGTTTAGAAGAGGGGGTACGGATATCAACAAATTTATTTTTTTAATTGAACAATAAATTAATTGCCACACATTGCACAGTGCCATCTTTTTGGGAACAGAGTAAACATTATGTGTTCAAGTATTCATAGTTACGTAGTGGTAAAAAAAAAACATTTTTCTATGTCGTTCGCGGAGTAAATGTCAAAAGATTTAGGACTTATACGCGTTACCATGCCTATCCGAAAAAAATCGAATCTTTCGCGAAAGTCTCGCAACGCATTGAGGCTACAAGGGGCACGGTCTCAGGAGTCTGAAAAAGACCACGGTGAGAGACTCAGTGGCGCTCTAGCCAGGCAGGTCGCTTCGCTTTCAGATGAAACGGCAACCCAGCGCGAGTCTCGATTGTGATCCCAAAGACATCGTACGCAATACATATCCTCCCAGTCCAAGTCCAAGTCCCAAGTGCCTGCTAAAAGAACAAAATGGCGTTCATAATAAAATTGAGTCCTGGGTATTGCTACGCAGAAGATGTCACTATAACCGAATGTCCTTTAAAAAGATCAAAGGTATTATAGTCATTGAGTCCTTAACTTATAGCAGCAATTTAATCTGTTTCAAACACAACTATACGATTTTTGCTAGAACAAACATTATTCAGTACCAAAGAAACTTTTTTGTAGGGTTCCGTACCTCAAAAGGAAAAAACGGAACCCTTATAGGATCACTCGTGCGTCTGTCTGTCTGTCTGTCCGTCTGTCACAGCCTATTTTCTCCGAAACTACTGGACCAATTAAGTTGAAATTTGGTACACATATGTAAGTTTGTGACCCAAAGACGGACATGTAACGTAAACAAATAAATTTTAAACATGGGGGCCACTTTTGGGGGGTAAATGAGAAAATTAAAAATAAAGTTTTTCAAACTATATCGTGTTATATACCAAATGAAAGAGCTCATTGTGAGAATCTCAAATATATTTTCTTTATAATTTTACGATAAACAATTTAGAAGTTATTCAAGAAAATAGGAAAAAAATTACAATTCTCCCCCTTTATCTCCGAAACTATTGGGTCTAAAATTTTGAAAAAAATACACAAAATACATCTTTACCTATAGATTACAGGAAAACCTATTAGAAATTGCATTCAAGCGTGACCTACAATTTAGGAGGGAATTAAATCTTCTCGGGTCCGGGGTGTAGGGTTGGAGCCGGCATAGTTTTTATCGCGTATATATATATATATATATCTTTACTTGAAAAATAATTATAGTGTATAACTAGCCTTATGAACCGATTTTGCATGTACAACCAGCCTTAAAGTTTGTAGTCTATGATTGTTCATTATTTTAGTATGTGGGTATTTTTGCACTTTGTAATTTTTCCTCATTCACCCGTTGACCACGAACGCTGTAAAGAGTTCGAAACGTCGGGATGTATTATAAATTCAATATACGCGATATAATCCGTTTTCATAGTTTTATTTCATGAGTAACTATCGCGGTAACCGAAGACAATATTTCATACTTTTGTTCTTTTTAAAGAACTCTCGTGCTTAGTATGTAGTAGTTAGTGTAATAATTATAGGTAAACCAGCATGGGTAATTGGTTATTTGGTTTTATTTTCTTGACCAAATCAGAACTTCACCACGCGTACGCACAAAGCTTTTCAACTCCTCAACCTTGAGTCCTGGCCCGACGGTTGCTGGTAGAAGGGTAATCAGCCTCATTTTCGGAGTCAGAAGAATATTTATTTTCTGAGCTAGATGAGTCCGCATCAATCATGGTCATCGCTACGTTGACCAGAAACGACGTCTATTTCAGGGTCTTGATAAGTCGAACCTTCGCCATCCTCAGTGTCTTTTATTTCAGATTCATTGAGAAGCTGATCTATGTCCACGTCGCGTAGCACTAGAATGAAATACCATTTATTAACCGAACTCACTTTTGAAAGAACAAATTAAATTACCTTGCAAAAACATCGTTTACGTCGTATGTTTGTCAAAAATAATACATTATATTTAAATATTACAAATTCATTAGAAAAAAACACAATTTTAATTGCAAGAAATACCAATATTACTATGAAGTATTAATGGATTTACTTACGTTGTTTCCTACATGCTTGTCCCCTTTTGCTGGCCACTAAGAACAAATATGGCGACTTGGTTTCGTTTCATTCAAAGCGTGTGACAGGGACAAATATATAAACACTAAGATAATGGCGTTTAGGTCTAAAATAACGCAATAAAGTTTAAAAATTGATTTTGTTCGTTTAATAGGTAGTTCGGTCATAACGAGACCTGTAATTTACAAATCGTCAGGATTTAACAATGGTTGCCATTTTGTTCTATTAAAAGCTAGTTCGGTCTTTCTAATAAGTAATATTTTAAAAGCCCGGGTCTTAGGAGGATATGTAGGCGCAGATCCTGACGGAGTGTGGCGCTGGAGAAGCCGTGTTCATCCCGCGCATCCCCCTCATCCCGAGCAACTTCCCGTTCCACTTCAAGCGCCTACAGGTCCCCGTGAGCGTCTGCTTTGCCATGACCATTCAATAAGTCGTAGGGGCAGACGCTGCGCGCCACCGGCGTCATGCTTACTGATTTGACTAGAGGACCGATTTGGATAATATTTGCCATGGACATGATTTGGATAGGTACAGTCAAGGACGTAAAAATACAAAAATGGTACTGTATCGTTCGATATACACGATGTCGTTTAAATCACGTCAAACATTTGAATAAGGGCAAAAAAAAATTTGATTTTGGAGTGTAGTTTTATTTACCTAATTGTAAAATATTTTATCTCGACTACAGTCCTCTAGCGTATCAATCTGTCAACACAATTTACCTGGTGTGTCAGGAGGCTAAACATTAGACTAGAGGTACAACAGTTCAGAACATTCCAGAGTATTCGAGAGCATTCCATGCCATGTTCGGGCATATTGAACTTGAACGAAGGTAAGCAAGTCCTCGCACTTTTTATAGATTATAAAAAGGCTTTCGATACCTTAGACCATGAAGTGCTACTACAGGCCATGAGTGAGTGTGGCATCGCTGGCCCCGTCAACGACTGGTTCCGCAGCTACTTAGCGGGCAGGACAATACGCACGAGCATCGCCGGCGCCACGGGCGCGGAGTGTGACGTCACGCTCGGGGTGCCGACCGGCTCAGTGTACGGCCCTGTCGGCTATCTAATGCTGGTCAACAGTGTTGTAAACGTCGTGAACAAATGTAAAGTATTTATGTACGCGGACGACATGTGCTTACTTGCTTCAGATACAGATATATCGGTAGCCCATAATAACATTCAAAGTGACCTTGACAATGTAGTGAAGTGGGCCCACGATAACGGTATAATTATCAATTTATCAAAGACGAAGTGTATGCATGTGTATTCCCCATACAATCGCAAGGCAAAAACTGTAAATTACAATGAGTATGGGATAGGTCACGGGTACGAATGCCTCCACAACCAAACAAATAATACCTATAGTTGTAGCTGTGAACCTTTAGAATATGTTAGTACATATAAATATTTAGGTATGCATGTGGATAACAATTTTAACTGGAAAACACACGTTACTGCAGTTTGTTCAAAACTCCGTTCAGTCCTAAGTAAGTTGTATCACTTAAATAGATTAGTTAATAAAAAAACAATGCTCGTTGTTTATTACGCGTTAGTGGACTCAATCATTGGTTACGGTCTTAGTGTTTATGGTCGAACTTTTCATACTTATTTGGATGAAATTAGAAAACTACAGTTAAGATCTATGAAATACCTAGTTCATAAAAAAAATAAAAATAAGCTCAAAGGAAATTACGACAAATTGTATAAGATATGTAAAATACTTCCTATACATCAAAAGGTGCAATATAGGATAGCAGTAGAATATTGTTTTGATGGTAAATTTAAGGTGCTGAAACAAAGTAGATATAGAACAAAGAGCATAAGGCTTAAAAAAGTTGTACAAAACACTGCTAAAAACTATTATGGCAAAAGGACTAATTTGTTTTTGATACCAAAATTGTGTAACGAAATTGACTACCTAAGGGAAGAAAATAAATGTAGTATGGCTAAATTTAAAAATGAGTTAAAAAAAACGTTATTGGAAAAGATACCCTAATATTAAAACTGTAAACTATATTTGAATATACCTTAATTAGTTGTTAAAATAGTCTAAAAGGTGTAGTGACAATTAAACAAAAAGATAAAATAATATATCTTTTTTTTTAATAGTCATCATAAACTATCGCCATGCATGTTCGCTTTTCGGATAGTACCTAAGTTTAAGTTTAGTTTAAGTTTAGTTTTTTAAGTGCATAAATGCTTAAAATGTAAAAATGAGCGCTATCTCGCCAACAAACTGCAATCGCAGTTTGGCGAGGAATATAATTGTAAGAAAATTGTTGTGATGTACATTGAGATTAAAGAATTAAAAAAAAAAAAAATATTCTAGAACATTAAGGAGTATTCGTAGCCTTTATATGTATTGCCTTTATATGTTTTTTACCTGAAGGGCTTAGTTTTGAAGATATAATGGCTGAAAGTTTCGCCCTCTAGACATTTCTAGAACAGTCCAAAACATTTGAGAGTATTCGAGAGCATTCCACAACATTCCATAACATTCCGGAATGTTCGGAAACATCCCAGATCGTTGTGGAACATTCCAGAACACTCGAATGTTGTGGAAGATGGCCCCCCACAAAAAGCGACATCTAGGATGGCACAAGGGCAACGCCGGTGTAAGCGGCTCAGGGGTGTCGAGATGTGTACGCCCACCCTCCTTGCGGGTAACAGAACTCCCCAGGAGCACTCGGGTACGTGGGGTCGCTACTCCCAACAGCTCGCCACAAGCTGCCCTGCGTTGTCCTTTGTTAATTTTTTTTTTAGATTCTTATAATCAGTTCTTTCATCTGATATATAACACGATATAGCTTGCAATACTTTTGGAGCAAATAAGCTGTGACAGACGAACATACAGACTGGCGTACGAGTGTTCCTATAAGGTTTCCATTTTTTACTTTTGAGGTACGGAACCCTAAGAAGTTAAACACACGAATAAATAAAACCAAGCACACCTAAAACTGTTTGTCTAAACAAATTGTTTTTTCTGCTGGCGACATTTCGTTCACCACTATTTTCTTGCCCAATAAACTTTTTAATTCATACGCCAGAAACACACAAAGCTGTCAGAATAACTGTATAATATATTGTTAGAAGCAGCGCTGGACAACCACCGCGATGTTTGGTTGCGGGAAATGCAAAATGAATCAGGGCACCTAACTTTATTCAAATTTAACGCTTTGTGATTCTACTAGTTTTCTGTATAGGCGTTCAATTACCATTCTTTTAAAAACTTTATAATGTTACTTTATACAAACTACAAGTAACCTATTTACTTATAAACTACATGTCAATGGCACCAAGCAGAACTGGAATAACCGCAATCGATCGGCTTATATAAAATTAGTTCTGCATGACAGCCGTGGTCTACATTATAACATCCATTTCACCAAATTTGTGATTTTCTAAATACGATAATTGTTTCAGTAAACAATCACCATTAATATGCCTTGGAAAAATTAGAAAGTTTTTTTTTATACCACGTCGGTGGCAATCAAGCATACGGCCCGCCTGATGCCTCTCCCTCCAAGTCCAAGTTACGCAATTCCTCGTGAATCCCTTTATTTAGTTCAGAAGTAAATTTTCTTGGAACTTGACTAGGAGACCTGTGACTACATATATTTTAAACAATAAAATAAACACTCAAACAGAAAATTGACCTCAAAATTATTGGTGACCAACTTCACAAAAAATACCCGAACACATAAACTGAAATAGACAACATACACTAAAGAAAAAGTGTCCAAGTCCACCGTTATAATCCAAGTCCAAGTTTATAATGTATATATAGTAGTAACTTCTTAAAAAAATATTTCAAAAAAGATTGCATAAAATAATTTGATTTGTACCCGAACACATACCTAATGCAGAACCTCCTCCTCCATGAAGTTGAAGTTGTTTAATAACGTTATTTTGTGACGGAAAATGTATTAAACTAATAACTAATACAGTAACTTTATACGTGTCAAAAATCGAAAAAATTGGGCGATTATAACCCTAAAAGACTAGTTTTTGATAGTACCTACTCAAGATGTTTTTAAAGTAGACTAAATTATCTACAACACGAGACTAGAATTGTCTCTGTTAGATCTAATAGTTTCCGAGATAAAGCCTTTCAAAATTTATAATTTTTTGAACTTGTTTTAGTAGGCTATGTGAGTGCAGTGATTGAGTATGTACTTTTTATATTTTTTCCTACTCTTATTAGCAACTAGGGCAAGTTATATATCATTTTCATATAATTGTATGTTGTTTCGTTCGTCGTTATAGTTAGTACAAGGTCTAATGTTAATCAATATCAGTTAACATAATGTATATGTGTTGCTCTTTAAAATGCCATAGGTACTCCGGTTAAAAAGCTCGTCATGCCGCCCTCTGGATTCCGAAAAGCATGTGTCCAGGGACATCCCGTCGCCATATTTTGAGATTTACGACCAGCGTCGACATCCATTTTGTTGAAACCTACTCACGTGCAACATGCAAAAGCACTCGGCCTGAAAACTCGCGAAATGTGCTCAAACTACTCGCCGAACAACATTCGAAACGCAGTCGCCCGGGGCCCTTGTAATGGTATAATTTTAACTAATCTGGAGCTACTTCTGAGCGAGCTCACACCTAACTTTGAGACGGTAATTATTTTAGTTGTTTTGTAAGTAAGCTGAAAAAAGGATATCGGTATATAATAATATGTTACGGGTAATGTTAGAAGTTTGATTAAACTTAAGTTTACCCGGGTATAACTAGTATTACCCAAGCCTTTTGGGTAAATTCCGAAAATTTAAAAAAAAACATTAATCTGTTTACCCGTACACACCTAGGTCTATCCAAAACTGGCTGGGTAATAGTATAAAAGTTGATTTAATTTTCGGGCTTTACCCAAAAGGCTTGGGTAATACTAGGTATACCCAGGTAAACTTAAGTTTACTTAAATTAAGTATACCCTTGTTACGGGTAATGCTAGAATATGAATCTACCTAACGAACCTAACCTAAATTTACTTAATATTCTAGCATTACCCGTCACATGGGTTTTAGCTAAACATAAGTTTCCCTCCCGCGGACGCTTCGGCTGTGGAATGAGCTCCCTGCCGAGGTTTTCCCGAGGGGAAGGGGGGAGGGGGGGGGGGTATGGGGTTCTTAAAAAAAGGAGTGTACAGGATTTTAAAAGGTCGGCAACGCGCATGTAATATATCTGGTGTTGCAGGCGTCCATAGGCTACGGTGACTGCTTACCATCAGGCGGGCCGTATGCTTGTTTGCCACCGACGTGGTATTAAAAAAAGTTTACCTAGGTATACCTAGTATTTCCCAAGCCTTTTGGGTAAAGCCCGAAAATTAAATCAACTTCTACACCCTTCAATTACCCAGCCAGCGTTGGGTAGACCTAGGCACAGAATAAGTAATAGTATTATCATACAGAACGGCCACGCGCCGCCCCGTCCGACTCGAATTACCTCGCCCCGCGACAGCAGACTGACGGCCGTTTGCCGGCCGCTCAGTACTATTTTTAATCAGCTTACTCACACTATAGTTATACCCGGGTAAACTTGAGTTTAATCAACCTTCTAACATTACCCGTAACATAATATATACATTTTGGGATTCTTGAAAGATAAGTTTAACTTGATGTAAAAAAAACCATTATCCCAGAGCGATGATCGTAATAATAAAAAGTTCATAGGCAAACATTGTAGGTATAACTTTAATTTGTCAGTATTAGGTATTCTTGTGCCTTTAGTATTGTAAGTAAGAGCTAATTTAGAGTATCAAAATCTTGTCGGTAAAGTTTCGCAAGTCTTCAAGACTCAAAGGTGCTCAAGGCGACTTTGTAAAACACTACACTTACGTTGTAAAAACACACATACTTAAATTCAGTAAGTACCTATTGAATGATAACCACTGATGAGCCTAAATGTTTTAGTCGAAATAACCTATGACTCACAATACTACCTACCTATGATCAAAATTGGTATTTATACTTTACGAAAGAATGAGTTAAAATTTCTTTCAAGGAAATGTGCAGGTAAATATCAGTTGTTGGACACAAATACTGTGATATCAAATACAAATCGTGACGTGTAGCGTGTGTCACGCCGGCGTGTCTCTAAAAGCAATTAGGGCAAAGTCAAGAGCAACAGGCGTGGATGCTTGCACCTAATCTAGTTAGATAGTTTATCGGATTGGATTTAGCTGTTAATTGATAGCGTTATTTGTAGGTATATAAGTATATTATTCAGGATCACCTAAACATACACATCAGCTAGAACCTACTTCAAGCGCCAACTGCATCAATCCATAATTTACTTCACACATGAATTCAACGAAATTGTAATATTTACGTAATGAACTAATAATGCACGTCCCCGGTCCCGACCCATCTGTACCGAATAAAGCATGAATTTATGATAAGCGCGACCCCTAGTTGACCCTAGGTGATGAACCAGATTAATATGCTATGCCCCTGCGGTCAAGGCGTCACCTAGAACTGGGGCTAATATTACTAAGGTACAGTCAGCAATACTGTTTGCTTAGCACCTTTGCATACAAACTTATATGCAGGGGGGGGTCTCTTTTCTCTGCAGTTGACTGTACTGATGTGTGTTATTGATATAACGTTTGTAAGCTATAAATACAACGAAGAGTGCCCTCTTTTTCGCATAAAATTGATTGTCATATTTTCACATGGCACAACACGATTGGCATAACGCTACTTCGCATAAAAGTCATTTTAATAGTACTTCAATATGCTTGAAAAGCAGTTTTCCTTATATATTAATCGTATAATATTCTTTAGCCGTATATAAAGTTGACTAAAATTCTACCAGAATAGTGGGTTAGGTTAGAAATGCAACCCTTACAGAACCAAGCTGTTACCAGAAAAGTGAGTAAGGTTATGTTAGAACTGTGGCCCATACAGAACTGAACTGTTACTAGAATAGTGGGTTAGGTTAGGTTAAGTTAGAACTGTGATCCCTACAGAACCAAACTGCTACCAAAAAGTGAGCTAGATTAGGTTAGAACTTCGACTTTTATAGAACTGCTGCCAGAAAAGTAGATACATATATCAAAATTATATGAAAAGTTAATTTTATGTTACTTACATATTAGTATTTTAAGTTTTAGGGTAATAATATTACTTATGCTATACGGATGATGCGTATAAGAAAGATTCGACGTAATAAAATTATAACATTTAAGCCATAGGATGGATAACTTTTAGGCGAAACAAGCTTATGCGCATAAAAATTAGGATAAGCAATTAATTCGGATTAATAGTTATGTCAAAGGTAACTATTAGTCAACCCTGTTCGTTATCGCTCCCGGTGCAAAAGTGCCCATAATGCTCACAGCATTACCCCGCTGGATGGCTATGGACAGCCTCTGCACCAGGAACGATTGGAGCGGGGGTCCTCTCCCTTTTGTCTGTTATGCCAATAGTTGTTATGCGAAGCGGAAATAGGCAAGAAAAAATTATGCGTTCCAATATAAGCCCACAACGAATACAAATGACATATCTTACAAAATGTACTTTAAAACATCCATTAAAATTGTATGCTGTTAAACCTGCATATTATTTGTATCTTGTAGGTGTGGCAGTGTATTACGTCAGAAGTCAAAACAAATGTTAATTTTATACCAAGCCACAGAATATATTATATAATAGTACTAGGTACAGAAGATTCACTCCCTAACAAAACGCGACTACTACGCGCAAGGCGGCGCAAGCGCGTGCAGGCGTCCGTTCCATAGCGGTGTGTGGCAATTACTATGGCAAAACCTCAAAATTGAGGCGGCCGCAGGTACTTGTAGCGACGCGAAGAAATCGCGGAGTGAGACACGCCTGACCAAGCCTAAGCTTGGCCAATAAAGAGAAGTTCGATAGGAGTTGTGTGGCGAAGTTTTTTGTAAGTTTGATAGATATGATGGAAGTGTACAGTCGAGTTCATAAAGATGTATACATTTTTTCACCTTATTGCAATGGATTAAGGTGAAGAAATGTACACATATTTATGAACTCGACTGTACATTCAGCTTTGCCTTTAAAGACTTTCCTTGCTCAAACATGGCGTCAAATAGTAAAATTAAGTTAATTTTCTGTAATTCATTATTGTAGCTAAAATAGTACGGGAAGTTCTTCAATATGGACAAACTAAAAAAAAACCACAAATTCACTATTGTCACTAAGAATGAGATAGGGTAATAATCAATGGCCTTACATGTATCTTTATTACAAAACCGTTGTATGATCGTGTACTTATGTACTGCTTAGTAAAATCAAAAACTCAAAAAAAAAAAATGTGTTTAAAACAGCGTTTAAATATAGCTTAAGTAAATTGCATAATTATTTTGAATGAACATGGCAGTTTGATATGTGCCTTAAACTTTTAAAAAATAAATAAGGAGGGATATTGATTCTATCGTTTTTGATGTGAAGGTTTGGTTGGAGAGATGCTTGGTTCTTAAATAACTATTTTGCCTTATTGCCTGGCATGTTTGGTACTATTATCAATTATATTCTTCGACAGAAACAGCAATTCGTGGATTCATCTTCTTTGTCACTCAACTTTACTCGTCAGCAGCTTTGCATCATCCGACAAAATCTAATCTCGTCCACGAGTTTCTATTTCTCGATCTCTGCAACAATTAACAATAATTTATTTTTTAAATGTAAAATGTATTTTTTTTTGCTGCAATTGTTATTTAAATTAAAAAAAAAATCGATGTGTTTACTCACTTCATAAACTAATACTTTAAAACTGACGTCTTCTTACATTTTAGTTTGGGTATCAGAAAAACGAACAATACAGTTTTTTTCTTCGTTTGAAACTGTAATTCCGTACAGAACTTACTGAATTCCAGCCAAAATTTTAGTTACTTTTCAAAGCGTTACTATTGTTTTTAAAATTTAATCCGTTCCTCATAAATAAAGGCAGAAGGCGAAATAAATTTAATTCACAACACGGCGGTTTCGTCAGGCGTAGGATTTCACTTTGCCTCTACAAAATAATTACGTTCTGTCTTCAGGCAAGCAAATAATTAATAGCAGTAATAAATCTGAAACTTTTGTCGAGTTCGGTGAGCAAACTTATTTATAATTTTAATATTTCTTCAAAGTTTTTTATCTCTTTCTCAAGAAAGCGGGTATTTTGTAATGGAACGCAAAGTTTTGCGTATCGTTAGATGCATGTTTTGTGTGAAAACATTTTATTAAACCAAACTGTGCATCGTGTGCATTGGTGACATATAATATAACTTACGGCCTAGATAATGGCAAGCGGTCATCTCGTAGCCTATGCGCCGCATGGTATGCGCACATGCAGCTTGCAAGGGACATCAAAAGAATTACCCCGCTTCACAGCGTTTCTCAACTTTCGATTTTATGAAAAAAAAAATGGATATTTTTCCCACCCACATACCTATTTTTTGTATTTGGGCATTTTTGCACTTTGTAGTTTTCCTCGGTCACCCGTTGACCACGAACGCTGTAAAGGGCTCGAAACGTCGGGATGTATTATAATTTCAATATACGCGATATAATCCGTTTTCATAGTTTTATTTCAAAAGATGAAAGGCACCCATTTATGTCGAGGTAGTTTGGAGCTCGAACGCAGTGAGAGCGCCAATAGTCCGAGACTGAAATGGTGCCTTTCACCCGAGTTAAACACTACTTTTCATTTGGAATACAAAGAAAGTAAAATACCTATGTGCATTAAAAAAAACACGGCTATATATCAACTTCAGTAGTATTTCTTGAGGGTATTTTCAATTAAAAATTTTGATAAAAATATCGTTATTTATGGAATGGGGAGTTTATCAGAATGGAAATTGTACAACAAATCCATTTAAAACCAAAATTTTCATTGCTTATTGTAAAAAAAAAACGTACTTAGAAAGTACAGTGCTCTAGAGCAGAAACGTACTATTTTCTGGACACTTTTTTAGAAAAATAATGACCCACTTTCGGAGCATGACAGATGAAAAGATATTTTCCCCTCACTAGCTCGGAAAGTTGTCGTTTATCCTTCAATACAAGCGGGGAAAAACGCGTTTTATCCACTAGTGGGGAAAGTAATTTGACCTTGGATGGAGCGTGTTTAAGTAGCTTGACAGATAACAAAACGTAAAACGCTCATGATAATGGTTCGTTCGATATTAATTATCATTAAACAAATGGTTTGAGAATCTAATAAAAAATACCAAATTTAGCTTTATTTAATGATTTTAAGTCATAAACCTTAAAATTCCATAAGAAACGTTTGTTTTTTTATAATGATGTTAAATATAATTCTGAACGCACAAGTTGAGTCGATGCAATTTCAAAACGCATCGTTGACATTTCATACATCAGAAATGTCAACATTGTCAAAAATTTTTTTACTTAAAACCTTTTCTCACCGACTCGCGTAAAAATACACAACTTGCAGAGTTTTCTGTTATAATATCGTAAAGAAATGAGTGATTCCAGTGATGAAGATGATCTAACGCCTGTGGATGTTGCACTTTCCTCGCTATAGTGAGGTGAAAAGTTTTGTGTTACATACGGGCGCAAATGTATTTTACTTCTCGTGTGTTGAAACACTCGCTACGCTCAGGATTCTATATTAGAACCACTCGCTTCGCTCGTGGTTCACCTATAGAATCCTTTCGCTTGCTCGTGTTTCAATTCTACACTCGCGGGTAATATACAACTTTGCACCCTTGTATAACAAATAACTATTTCCTGACAGCTATGCGAGTATGCGGCTGCTGCTCTCGCATTGGACTTTCTAGTCATTTGCGTACCTAAATGTCGCACTTACGGATGCTGCTTAATCCATCATATTATTGATGTTAAATGAAAATGATGATGATTCTACCTCTATTACATTAAATTCGTCGAAGCAAAGTGTTTGCACGTCATGTGTCTTTTTTATACTGGAAACCGGGATCTATATCGAGATTCCTAGTGTTTTCCTATTTTTGCTTTTCCTAATATTTTTTGGTATAATGATAATTTTTCCTAAAGCTTAATTGTGGTTTCCCTAACATGGAAAGGCAGAAAATGTTCAAGTTAGTAATGTTTATAAAGGTTATTTCCAAATTTGAATTGACATATTGAATAGTTGTACTAATATTGTGTACCATAATAGATATTTATCATATTACTTATTTGTGCTAATGCCCTATATGTCCTAATTGTTATTGCACCTAAACTGGGTTAGACTAATATTGTTTGTCCTAATATTTTATACCCTAGTATAATCCCTCTACGGGTAACAATTCGTTTTTGTTCGTTTTTTGACGGAGTGGGAATGCACTTACGCACGGTGTGTGGGACTCGCTGCTCCTTTTCCCTCTCTAAGGGGGGGAGAATTTGGCCCTACCCACTAAACCCACTCCGGCGTTTCACCCTCTTTGCCGTTCGTGAGGGTGCACTGGGATCAATGATATTCCACCACGGCGCCCTCCGGCAGCCCCGGCTTGTCGCCAGGGCACCCTCACAATGGAGGGGGGAACCTTCTGGCAAAAACTCCTAGTTGTGGGGGTCGCAATTCTAACCTAACCTAACCTTCGCTTCTGGCAATCATTCGTTTTCATGGGGTTCGCAGTTCTAACCTAATCTTCTGACAAGAACTAGTTTTCGTGGGTTTTTTTTAATTTTATAATAAGGTTTTTTGTTATTTCAAGAATATAAATCAAATTAAATAAGGAAATATAGAATGGGTCAGGCAACAATGTGGCTTACAAAATTAGTCAAGTTGATTTTTATGGCAAAAATGCTTATTAGGTAATATGCTTTAGGACAATTAATACATGGCAAATAATCATTATGGCTATTAAACATTAGGGCTTTACATATTAGGATAAAAATTATAATTTAGAACAAAAGTTTTTATGAAAACCAATGTTATGGTAAAGAAAATTAGGAGTTTTGATCATTATGGTAACAATGCTTAGGACAAATTAATAGTAGGGCTTCCATTACACTAAGGTAAGTAACTGTTATCATAATTGATCATTAGGTTAAATACCCATTGTAGAGGGAGACCCATTGCGCAATCATTAATTGTACTTATACAAATGTAAAAAGAGTTTCTAGTCAATAAAATAATACTTCGTACCATTAAATAAATTCAGCCTTTGTACAGAAACTTTCGCGTTCTTCCGAAATTGGATTTTTGTGGTATAAAATCCAGTAAAATTAAAACTTAGTACACTAGTCAGTGTAACTCGTGCCAACTAGGCGTTCCATTAAAAATTAACTAGGGTGCAAATAAAAAAGCGGTGAAACTGAACAAGCTTGTTTACCTGAACTCACCGCCCTGACAGATTAAAAAAAGAACTGTTCAACGCTGCTGCAACCTTAATTTAAAAACTTTTAGCTAACTGGAGCCGTAATGGTTTAACGATTTTTAAATGTCACTTATTGTATAGCCTCAGTAGCCTTAAATTTACAGTCTAGTTACTATATAGGTCTAGAGCTTAAGTTTCATTCATTACATTCCAAAATAATTTTATTTGTAATCTTTATAGAGAAAAAAAAAGATTTATGTAGGAAAACATAAAACCTTATCTCCGAAGTTTACCTATGACAAATAATGACAAACCAATATAAATTCTTTAGGTCACGCAAATTAGATAGCCGATTTCCTCATAGATGTAACTCTACACAATTTTACTTACTTTTGGTCAAAAAGCTTTCTTGATTATAGTTGCATGAGATAATTGAAAGTTTGTAAGGAACCCTCGGTGCGAGAGTTAAACGACCTTGCACTTGCATTATTATTATTATTATTTATTATTATTCAGAGCCCAGTGTCCCACTGCTGGGCAAAGGCCTCCCCCCTCTTTTTCCACTCGTCTCTGTTTAGTGCTATATCTGGCCAACCTCTCAAAAAGGAGTCCTAGTTAACCCGCCATCGCCGACGAGGTCTGCCGGATCCCCGGTTAGACTCGTCAGGGGCTCCCACTCCGTGGTTAACTTAGCCCACAAGTCGTCCGGCAAGCAAAAAAATATTTGAAACGCTCTGAAATAAATAATCGTCAGGGGCTCCCACTCCGTGGTTAACTTAGCCCACAAGTCGTCCGGCAAGCAAAAAAATATTTGAAACGCTCTGAAATAAGTAATACACTATCTGAAAATCTAAGTATTTTTTATTTATGTTATTATATTGTCTATAGCTAATAATTATTTCTTTATAACTTTTTTTATCCTCAATCATCCGAGCGTCCGAGCTCCGAATTTTGTTTAATATTGTGATTTGCTATATCATATTGTTCTGGTTTAGTCGTATAATAGATATCCAACGTAATTTATGCACTGAATTTACATCCATTTTGCAAGATCTTAATTTCTTGAAAAACTATTTATTATGTTTTTTTAATTGTTTATTTTATTGGTTTTAGGAGGCTTTACCACATTCTACACTCTATTCAAAACGGCATTAATTTGTTTTTCATGTTTGTTCAAAACAAAAATAAAACTTAAATATAATATGTTGCTACGACTCCTCAAAGCTAGAAACATCAACTGTCACACCACACGTAGTATGAAGTGAACCCGCTATTCAGTTAAGGTACCTGAACCAAGGAAGGCCCGGTTCTTGCTTGCTTGCTAACTTCCAAAATTTCATAGTCGTATTTTAATTGTGAATGGGACTGTCTTTGGTGTAGATACCTATAGATTGTAAATTTGGTTTAGTTATGTTGCTTGTTCGGAACATATTATTATTATTGTAGAGATGATAAAGGCACGTCAAATAACCTGCCTTCAATATTTTGCCCCGCAAAGAAACTTCAAGCCGGATCAAGTGTTAGTCTTCGAGGGTGCTTAACTTGGCACTTCGATGGAATCCGTAATGGTGATCGTGATAAAACTGATAATGCCTATTTCTTGTATTATTATGAGCACAATTTGCATTTTTACATTGGAACCATGTCATAGTTGCAATTGGGAGGCAAATTCAGCAACTATCCAACATTATTCGTACATCACACTTGTAATGTAAAATAATATAAAACAAGTGATCTGCGATTAGCGTATCGATAACAGTTTTTTTTTAATTCTAAAGCCGCTCAAATTTTTAGTTAAAGATAATAAATTATTATTATGTTATTAATAACCGAAGGTACCATGACAAAACAGGCTGCAGAAGAGAAAGTTGATTAGGACACATTTAGACGGTGCAAAATCTCGCATGAGTGTTTCATTACATTTCGGTATTTGATCGGTCGGCTGAATTATATATAACCTCAATAGTCCGCAATGTAACTCGCATGTTAGTTCGACTTAAATAAATGAGGCCTAAACAATACGTAACACAGAAGAATTCCCCTTGTGGTCATATTAAATTGATCGTGAATATTAACATAATACTTTTTACCTTGTGAGAATATTCACCAAATAATACATATTAATAATTAACTTAGGTCTTGTTTTTAGTCCTTAAATTGAAATGATAAAATCTGTTATGTAGTAGGTATAGAATCAAATTTAACTATATTTCTGGCTTTACAGTTTTAACTTCTCGCTACGACCAAGGTTTTCCCGATCTTGAAAGTTTTCCTTTGACTTTAGTATCAATATGCCACTCTCGAAGAAATATATTATTGTACTTTGTATTCTTGGTTGGTAGGTAGGTAATAAAATCCACTAAATTTGAAAGTGAACAAGAAGGATGTTTAAACCGCACAAGACATTTAATATCCATTGCAACAAGAAGCCTCACATTAGCATGATGTATGGGGTTACGGATATTATTTCTCGTTTGTGTTTATTATGTTATTCGTGAACTGGTATTCCCCTAGGGAGTTTGGCGCATACAAGGTGGTAGCATACATACCCGTAAATTGTTACGGCTTACTAAACCCACGAGTGTTTAAAATATACACGGATACGTGAGAGAAAGAAGTAGAGTAAGGAGAGGAGAAAGATAATAAACATACAACAAAACACTCAGTTCGCCCCGCCCGATGAAACCCGCTTATATTTTATTTTTTTACAATTTTACATAATAGGGTATTTGTCAATTTTTTTATTAATGGTATTAGTCGATCAGGATTGTTTTGAGGATCAAATGTCATTATGGGACCCATTGCCTTAAAGCAATACAAAAGTCACAAATGATGGTAAAAGTCTGGCACCTGCACTCTACAAACTATTATATAATCTGTGACTTAACTGACGAAACGCTCCTAACGAAATGGCAATACATCGTGATGTCACAATATAACGTCGCTATTGCTTAGAAGCATTTCGATGTATGGAAAATAAGGAAATTGCGATTTTGTCGGTGAAATATTGCGTTTATGTATATTGTTGCGATACAAAAAAAATTTAATTAAAATGTAAGCAATCGAATTTTTCGAAATCGAAGTTAAAAAAATAAATAAATTTTGAAACTGAGGTCTTGTATTTTAAAGTGAAACTTTTATTCTATCGCCCCAAATTTTTTGGGCTGTCTTTAGCAAGTCGCGTAACAGCGTTACAGTATTAGTAAAATTATATTCCTAGTATTCAGAGATCATAGTTTTTAAAATAAGCATATATTATGACTTTTTGTTTTCGAACCTCACGGATCAAATACTTAATTCATTAAGGCTGATATTTGCTTGTAATTTCATACACAATTTAAAGGCCAGTAGACCTTATTAACCTAGTACGGTAACGGTAGGCCTAATACGGTAGGCCTTCGTTCAAATTCATATAGAATCAGTCAAAATACTTAAAGATATGTACGTCAGTATAATTCAACTTTAATTTTAGTAGTTATAGTTCATAGTCTTTTGATTCTTTATGTTTATCTAGAATATTGTTCACGTATTTATGAACCCTTCGATAACTTGGCTGGTCCTAGGTTCCCTAGCGTATTAAAAACTTTGGACAGGCATTGCAATCCACCAATATGGGATAGCCACTAACCTTGAGCACACGCCGATGATTTTCGGGGATCCTGGTCCTTCTTCAGCTAGCTAGCACTTCCAGGGCCTTGAAAGGTTGTCACACACGCCTTGTAAACTGAGTGTTCGCAAACACCACCGAAATACCGAATTTTGGAAATATTAACACACAGAGGAACATGCGTTGCAGGCCGCGCCCGAGCCGAAGTTATTGACAGTCCGAGGTGTTGAATCTACCTCCGAATTTGCTCCGAAACGGCATACCCTCATATTAAAAGATTACAATGCCCGAACAAATATTAAAGAACATTTGCTACTTAGATTCTACTGTGAATAGCAAATATTCATCCTGGCAGTTGTAACCTAGCAACTCAACTGTTGTTTACTGTCACAAAAAAGTAAATGTCGTAAACAGAGACATTGTCGTCAGGTGATAAACAAAACTCACTAATTACTAAAAAATAATTTAACATAAATGAGCCTTATTTAGTTGTTATATGGTTCACTATAGCTATTAATTTGTGGTAGTAATTAGTGAGTTTTCGTTGTCACCTGACGTTATAAGCTTTTTTTTCTCTGTTAATTTTAAAGTGTAACCAAATATAAATGGAGCATCAAATAAGGAAATTAGCATCCCAATACTATAACACATGGATGCTGAAAATTTTTGTAGTGCTCAAGGCAATTTTAATTTTGTTCACGACAACCATGTCCGATGACATTCTGCAGAAAGTAGTGCGAATTGATTCCGCTAACTAATGGCACGTGGGAGGAACTAGAGCGCATCTATGGAGGTACCTGCTTATAAAAGAGATAACCCCTGTGCCTGAAATTATTAAGCTACAATATGGACCCGAATCATAACATCATTAATCATGTGTTAATTTTAAAGAATTTCTGGAGCAAACTGTGTACGGAGCTACAGAGCGTGGCGTGGCGATATTACCCGAAATTCTCCTAATGTGATACCTAATTATTGCAAAGAAAATGGATATCGAGTCAAAAGCTACAAGCGGTGGATTCAACCTACACCTATTTACACCTGCTCTTATTAGTTACTATCTTTGTATACCAAATTAAAAGCAATATAAATACTTATTTTACAATTTTTTTTTTCATTTCATTCTTTAAAACCATTTCTATATAATATTCACTAAAATATATAATTTTTCGAAAATTTTCAATTAAATGCCTACAATCTGAAAAAAGGTTCACTTGCATCGTGGTTTCCTAAAACCACACAATTTTTTTTTATTGTTCGCGTATATTTTTCAAGTTTCCAATTTATTGTGATAAATTGCTCATTTTCTATCTATAGGTAGACACGCGGCAGCGTGTCCAGCCAAGTCCAAAAAAAAAGGAACTGGCGACGCAGCAACCTTGTGGTTTGTCAAAAATCAAGTTGAAATACCTACTTCTCATGAAATATATAGTTATTTTGTTTAAAAGGGGTGCAAAGTTGCTGTTCACCTCTCTTGTTTACGCATTCTCTGCTAGCGCGAGCTACGTTGTTGGCAGTGAACGTGTATGAGAACCCGAGACGATCCGAGTATGTGCCAAATTCTAAAATTGGAAAAGAGCTTAAGCGTTGCGAGGGTTTGAAAATACGGGAGATGAATAAATTTGCTGTCGAGGTACTAACGTAAAGAAATAAATCAAAATTCGCATAAATTACTTAGCACTAGAGAATAAAATGCAACTCCGCATACTTATTTCAATGACTAAAGAAAGCCTTTCCGACTACTAACACTAATAACAAGTAAAACAGTTTAAATTTCGAACCGATCGGGGCATTATTAATTTTCAGCTATTCATATGGTTGCCCGCGGATTAATCGTATCCGCCTCTGACCTAATTTAATAAGTTGGACGTCAATAAGCCGACTAAATTAAACTGGCCTTGCCAGAGGGAGTATTACGTCGCTTCCATTTGCATACCCTTAATGATAATGTAATACCGTATGAGCGTTATTAAATTGATACGTGCAAATCAAAACGGTTTAAAAGGAGAAGGTATTTTATGAAGGTATTTAAGGTATTGGTATGCGAAATTTCTGTCGTCGTATATTATGAGAAGTTCCGAGCTCGTGATGAGATTTTAACATTTATCACATTCCTAAAATTCATGTTCAGTACGTATGTATTTAACGATTTGTTAAGACGATAGTCGCTGATGTGTCCTTGAGCGTCTTAGCGTCTCTGTACCCGCACCCCGCTCACTGCGATCGTACGTGAATTTACCACAACGAGGTTCAAAGAATAAGCTACATCCCAGAGGCGCGCGGTTGGCGCTATACTCGTATTTGTGTATCTTTTGCAGATATTTTGTCGTTTGAGTATGAGTAGATCATGCGTTTAGTGGAGGTCGTAAATTATAATAAAAATATATTCCCTTATGCATTATACTTTGCAAGCCTCAATTAGTTAACGGGAAAACTAACGGGAACAACATGGGGAGCCTCTGCCAGCTGCCTGCGAACATCGGCCTTGGCGCTTGTATACTCTACAGCGGAATACTGCGCCCCCGCCTGGCGCAACAGTGCCCACACAAGCGTCATTGACTCGCAGCTAAATGCTACGATGCGTCTCATCACGGGATGCATGAAGACCACCCCAGTGCATTGGCTCCCAGCTCTAAGTGGCATTGCCCCTCCCCACCTCCGTCGCAAACACCATCTGCTCAGAGAAGTTAACAAAGCTCATGAACGACCGGAACTGCCTCTCAACAGAGACTTGGCTACGTTCAGATGTACAAGGTTGAAGTCCAGAAACCCACCGGCTCTCCTTACCCACCAACCATGCTCTCAGTGGAACCTGAACGAAGCCTGGTCCGAAGAATGGTCACAGGCAGACGTCCCATCCTTGAGCTAAACCCACGGAGCCACGCGCCTGGGTTCAATGAATCACGCCGTGCCTGGTTCATACTTAACCGTCTGAGAACAGGAATCGGCCACTGTGCGTACGTCCGAAAAAAATGGGGATGGAGTGATTAGGAGTGCTGCGAATGCGGATGCCCAAAGCAAACTGTTCGGCATATCGTCTTGGAGTGCCCACTGACAAAGTACGATGGCCCAGTGGAAGATTTTAAAACCATAACAGTGCAGCCATCACCTACTTGGACAATTGTAGATTTAGATTATAAGCTAGCTAATAAATGAACAGTGTAAAATATAATTACCATACGATAAATAATAATAATTAGTTAATTTGTGTTTTATCTGTTTCTTACAAATAAATACCTAAGTCAATTCGACTGATTAAAATTTATAGCTAGAGCTTGGTATGTACTAAATTGAGGCGTTTAGTGTGTTTATTTTATAGTCATTTTTTATCCGTAATAACTATATATAAATAATGCCATTAATAGTTAACTTATACAATTAAGTACCTACTACCTAGTATACCTACATATAAAATTTTGGGAACTAGTGTTAAACTAGTATTATTTTTCGACGTTCGAAGTTTTCTCAAGCATTACGTGGGAATATCATTCGTGTGAAATTTATATTACAAGCGCGCCACAACCAAATCAGCCCTCTGCTGTTTTTTTTTATTTTTGGCCACAATAACTCCGATATAGTGGTAAACGGCTATATATGATGAACCCCCGTGGACGTCAGCTGCCGCTCCGTTGGTGGGTTGAGGAATGGCAGCCAACGAAACAAGCAAAAAAAAATTGTCATCGCCTCCCGTATGATACTTTGTCAGATGACAGTTTAGATGCTAATGTGAATAAAAAAATCATCAGCCGGTTGTATCTCGGTGGAAGGTCAGCTGGTCATATGAACATGTAAAAAAAAATCTTTTTAGTCATCGCATCCCATTTCATTATACTTTGTCAGATGGTAGTTTAGAATTTAGATGATATTGTTAATAAAACAAATCGTCGACCGGTTCTATCGCGGTGGAAAGACCGTCAGCTTTTAAAACATTATTGTTAGTTTAAAAATAATTTTAATTGATTTAGCCGTTAAGTAGAAATAACCAAAGTTATAAGCAAAGTTATTCGCAAAACGACCTGTCGTAATGTTCCTTTTATGGAGAAACTGTAAGTCACAGGGAAGAAGTCAAACGTTAGGAATGTTGTACATAAAATGTAGATTAATATATATATTTTTTCATAATTTTTTGTTGAACTGTTAAGCAGATATATACTCTAGAAAGTAAGAGTTTACGGCCAAAAATAGCGACTAGCGCCTTAAATGTTAATTACTTAGTAACGAGTTTATAAAGTCCAAACAGCAACACTCTTCACTGTCCAACGGTGGACCTTATTACAAAAGATATATGGTCCACAGATGGACAGTTAAGTGTGGGCGATGATACCATAAATTATGCACTTAAAAAAACACAAACATCAAATACGAACGTGATTCACAGTTCACACCCGCTAACTAACAGAGATTCATCATTTTGGTAATACCTACAAACCTGTAAGGCTGAAAGCTAGTGTCCATGACATAAAATGTTGTTTTAAAGGTTTGCAGGTGAAAATCAATCACAATTTAATTTTGTCGCTTGTTAGCGGGAGAAAAAAATAGAAGGCAAACTAGTTGATCCAAGTTATCACCCGCTCAAACGATGTAAGCAAGTGAAATTGAAGCCGTTGGGTACCATTAGTTAATCCTATTATCTGTTCCGCCGTGATTCTATGAACCATGTTACCTTCAAAATCTATAGCACTATTCTCAAAGCAGTGAGAATTAAAATAGAGTAGTATTATTGCATTAATGTAATAAATAACAGTTAATATAAATGTGTAATTTAAGGCGGTTCCCTGAGCTAGAATTAAGGCGAAAAATGTCCTTATATTATGATCATATATTTTTCTAAGAGACGTTGATATTCGTAGACGTGGAAAAAATGTATGTAGTTCTTGATTACATTACCTTTAATTTATAAGCTTCCGATACACGAATTATGACACTTCGCTCGATACAATTAATTCCCAAAGTAACCTCTAACTACGACTTTTAATCCAACTTTACTCGGTTATTTGACACTCGGTGACACTATAAACAAAAAAAAGAAGAAAAAACAATCTTAAAAAATTGACACTTAGCGCGCATGGTCTTTCCAGTTTTTTCTTGCGAAATGGGACAGCAGTGATAGCGGCAAACCGATGGAACGGCCTTAACTTTGTTACCGTCACTTATTCACACGAAAATAGATGTCGTCAAATGAATGGGGAGCACGGAAGTAAACAAGAGTCGTCGCTAGTTTAACGAATTTTACGAGGATGAAGTCTCGGGCAGAGACTATTATATAGTACAACGCGTTCGCTTCAAGTTGGCCGTTGGCGACCGTTACATGATAACGTCACAGGTACAAATACTAGTACTGTCGACAAAAAATGAATTACTTTTTTTATTTTCTAATGCTCAATTTATTTAATAATTTTTGTGATTGTATTAAATGTAAGTAAAAACATCGGCCAAGAGCATATATCAGGTAGGTGTAGCCGGTGTAAGTATACGTAATATGGGCCATTTTGCCTGAATTAAATTTTAAAATAAATAAATAAAGAAAATGCTTATCGTAGGGTTCCGTAGTTACCATTCTGTCACAATAGGCTCAACGGTGGCTATTAATATAAGTATCATGTATATATACCGGGTGATTCCTGTAACAGGAGCATTAAATTAAACTGGAGGCTGTACGCCTCAAACTGACCAACATTTGTTAAGCAACTTTTTAAAATTATAAATTTTTTAGATTATACCTTTTAAATATTATTTTCAATGTACGCTGCCACCTGTGTGTTTGACGTTGCTTGTCACCCTTTAAACATAACAAATTTTGCAATACATTGCGTCTTAGAATAAACTTTAAAGTGTAATGAAAATCAAAACACAAGTAATTTTTAAAAGCTGCTGAACAAATGTTGGTCAGTTTGAGGAGTACAGCCCCCAGTTTAATTTAATGCCCCTGTTAGAGGAAACAACCCGTATATATATATATTTTTATTAGCCTACTTTGGTGTCCCACTGCTGGGCAAAGGCCTCCCCTCGTTTTCTCCCCTCGACCCTGTCATCGGCATTTTCCCACCATTTGGGGTAGAATGCGTCCAAGTCGTCCCGCCATCTCCTTTTTGGTCTGCCTGAACCCCGGCCTGCACCGCCTATGGTGCTCCGTGGGTCCCAATCAGTAACCATTTTGGCCCACCTTTCCGGGTGCATGCGACAGACATGTCCCACCCAGTCCCACTTAACCCTTAACTACCTACGTCCGATTTCTATAGCATAACCACCTACGAAAGGTCTGGTAGACCACTATTTGAAATGGGTCTAAAATATTTATAAGAATTATGTTAGAGGGACAATTAAATAATATTTATCTATCTATTGGTTGAAGGCATTTATTAATAAATACCGATACAAAATTAATCAATAACATATAGCTTGAACTTAACATATAACATTTTTCCTACTTTTAACAAAAAAAACATTGTAAATCCTTTGGGACAAGGGATCACAAAATATTATTTGCATGATATATTTTTTTATTAATAAATCTTAAAGAACAATAATCAGTCTAGCTAATCAGCTATAATTTTTATATAAAAACGTATTATTATTATAAAATTGCAAGCTATTCAAATAGCCATTTTTCGCGGCAGCCAATGCACAGCCAATAAATACAATACTTACACATTTTATTCAATACTTTATTATATCTGTCCTAGAAAGCTGAACTTTCCCATGTAGTTCAGGTTTTAGATACCTACATAGAACTGTAAAACTAATAAATCTGTAACTTTCACCCTCCCACCTCTAAAAAAGGGGGTGGAGTTCTGAATACATTACAAGTAAAACTAGGACAATTCTCGATGTCCTGATGAGCCTAGGGTTTACATAAAACGCTATACCGTAACCCCCCTCCCCCCACCCCCGCTTGCTATCCTAAAACTGCACCCCGTTATAAAGGGGGTGCAGTTCTAAATACTTATACAGAACTAGTGTACCCAGGGCACTTCCCGATGTCCTAGAGAGATTAAATATTTGGTATGAAGCCTATATGATTTCTATACAAAGACACAGATTATATAATACTATGACAAAGATCATAAAAATTAAGAAATTTGTAACTTTTACCCTCCATCCCCTATTAGTAGAGTGCAGGCATAACAATTTTACAAAGAAAAAACATAAAATGCGTTAAAATATTAAAAACTACAAGCCCATAAAAATAAACGTAACCTCCTAGGCATGGTCTCAGAGACCAGCGAGATATAGTATATAAGCACCTAGGCAAGGTCGCTGAGACCACCGACGACAGTCTTTTGCTCACCAAATTCACAAAGACACACGTCCGAAGGCATCGATCACATGGCCGGCACTGAGACGGCTGCAGGGAAAGGTACAGGGTCACAGAGGTCCGTGCAATGAACACGTGTTGAGTTATTCACTATTTTGTATTTGCAAAGGTCTGAGAGACCTTGCGTAGGTGGTTAAGGGTTAAGCTTAGCGGTCTTGACGCCTACATCTGCAACTCTAGTTCTGGAGCGTTGTTCCGTGTTTCTGATTCGATTAGTTCTACCATAGAGTAACTTATACTAGAGCGGTACTGTCATAGTAAATTTTGTAACCCCAGTAAATTCACTGCCATCTTTCGACACACTTTAAAACTAAAAATGAAAATTTATTAAAATACGATAAAATGTATTTAAATATAGATAAATGATTTTTTTTATTTGCATTAATTATTTTTATGATTTTGACCCATGTTCTTTTACTGATATGCGTTAAAATTCTTAAATAACAAATGAAACCGTCAACGCCATCTATACGACAGTAGGCCAAAACTAGTAGCGCCCTCTGATCGAGAATCAAATTTTCTTGATTTTCGAGGCACGTTTATTCCTTAGACTGTATCCACCTGTGGGTACACATTCAATATGTTAATTTTATGTTTAATTACAAAGGCTTGTCTTTCTGCTTCGTTTCGGATACATTCCATCATAATGTGAGTAGCATCTTCTCTTGTCCCACATTCTGTACAGTATTGTGTATCACTCTTGCGCATCAAGAAAGCAAATGTGTCCAGATAGAAGTCATAGGGTTATTATGATATCTAACCTACTCAAACCAGATCCTCTAAACCATGGCATTTGACACAGATTACTTAGGTTGAATTGTTCTGTACTATATTCCTTTGTTTAGAGACCTCTCGTCAAAGTGCTTCTTCCATAAGTCTCGGCATTTAAACGTACCATGTTTAGACAGTCAGTATGGTATGGTAAACAAGTACATACTATTCCCTCTGTTATAGCTTCCATAGCAAATCTATCAGCAGATTCGTTTCCCGTTAGACTTATATGAGATGGCACCCATTGCAAATGTATTTTGATACTTGACCTCGATAATTTATTTAAACTTTTAAGAATAGTGTAGGCAAAGATGGATATAACTCCGTAATAGATGGATACAGTCTAAGGAAAAAACGTGCCTCGAAAATCAAGAAAATTTGATTCTCGTTCAGAGGGCGCTACTAATTTTGGCCAACAGTCGTATAGATGGCGTTGACGGTTTCGTTTGTTATTTAACAATTTTAACGCATATCAGTGAAAGAACATGGGTCAAAATCATCAAAATAATTAATGCAAATAAAATAAAATCATTTATCTATATTTAAATACATTTTAACATATTTTTACAAATCTTCAATTTTAGTTTTAAAGTGTGTCGACAGATGGCAGTGAATTTAATGGGGTTACAAAATTTACTATGACAGTAGTACCGCTCTAGTATAAGTTACTCTATGGTTGTAGGCTTTCGGTACTCCTCTAAAGTTCGTGCATCGAGCCAAATATTGTCCTTGCGCAGGGGCCATGCTAATCTTCTCTGTATCGTTCCAATTTTAGTATATGTACTGCCGAAGCAAGTACAGGTATAAATATGAAACACAAATTAACTAATTGAGGCTTGTAAAGTTTTGGGTTTGGAATAGGTAGGGGCGCCCATTCCAGGGCATCGGAACCCTAAAAGTTTCGATGTAAAGGCACAGGATTACCAATGTTATAAAATAAAGCATAGAAGGGAAACCGTATGAGAAACTAAAATTCTCCTTTGAATTCTAATTCGCGGGCTCTCATTGGCTGCATAAGAGCACTTACTGAGATTGGAAGCGTAGTAACAATCGGAAGCTTTTAAGATTTCCGACGTTCTTTTTTTTGCTCCAGTGCTATTTGCCTCACTTCGTATGTGAACAGCGTAGCTTTGGAAGAGGTTGAAAATACAATTTCTTTTTAACTTAGAATCGGCTTGTTACTAATGCACTTGTTGTGAGCATTTAAATTGGGTGTCGCTTTTTGTTGAAGGCCCATCTTGTGAGGGCGAGTTACCGAGTGCCGGATGTAAAATTTTATACGGTTTTATTGACAGGCGCTTGGTTTTATATACCAGTAGTTATTTAGTCTATCGCTTTTATCCAATAGCCTAGTGTATTAAATTCCTTACACCCTGGCGAGTGCTGTATCTACGTGTACCCTAGCTAATATGACACGGGCAAGGGCAGCTTCCGCTTGGTGTACCGTTTGTAAAATAACTAAATTATTCCATGTGAAAATTTTTGTAATAAATTTTTCGTTGGCACATCAGTAAAGATACAGAGTACTGGCCAATAAGTAATATATTATTATCACCTTTGTGTTTTATTGTATGAGCTTGTATAGAGTAAACAATATAGGTTAGTTTGTAGATTGCATATTTTACTAGTCATTTTATACAAATATATATGGTGAATACTGCAATGAAATACTGTGAATTACAATAGGAGACTCAGCATAGTACTAAAAAAGCTCTAATAAAAAAAATTAAGCAGACTATTATATAAATAAAATCTGACAAAACTAATACATAAGTACATGAGACCAATTTTTCTCATCGATCGCAGAGAGGACTTACAAACATAACTAAAAAAGCGGCCAAGTGCGAGTCGGACTCGCGCACGAAGGGTTCACCACCATTATCTATTGTTTTTAGTTTTAGTATATATTATGTTGTTATAGCGGCAACAGAAATACATCATCTGTGAAAATTTTAACTGTCTAGCTATCACGGTTCACTAGATACCTGGTAACAGACCGACAGTGGAGCGGAGTCTTAGTAATAGTGTCCCGTTTTTAGGGTTCCGTACCAATAGGGTAAAAACGGGACCCTATTACAACAAGTACTAAAAACAGAATAAATTAAATATTTAAAGGGGACTCCCACACAACAAACGTGATTTTTTTGCCGTTTTTTGCGTAATGGTACGAAACCCTTCGTGCGCGAGGCCGACTCGCACTTGGCCGGTTTTTTTACCCTTTGGGTACGAAACCCTAAAATACTCTACCGTGAAAACATGTAGGCAATATAATATTCCTGGCCGTTAGGCCGGTACTGTAACTAAGATAAGTTATTTTCATTTCTACCCATCACCCATACCCACCTTATGAATAAATACCGTAATATATATTAGGTACATATGTACTTTTGAAAATATCTCATGCACATATGCCGTAATCCTTAGCAATCACTCTTGCTAATTACATCCTTAAATTGATTGAACATCCTCTTTGTGGTGAATTATGATAAGAAAGGCTTTCCTCCCATACAACCCATAATCCCGGCCGTATCAAAACGTTGAATAGGTTATTTTTATGCCAAGGAAATGATTAGTTTTCGATATCTTGTAGTAATCCGCTTTGTACAAAGCAAAATATAAGGTCACCAGTATATAAAATAAATTATGATTAGTTTAGCAGCGTTTAAAATTAAAGTAAGTACTAGCTGAGAGGAAGGTCACATTACATTATTCAAAAATTTTGGAAAGTAAACATTCTACAATATCAAAGAAATATTTAAAATGCTACGTGATATTTTGATTTTAAGTTATACCGGTAACGATCCCTGCCTATGGCACTTATTATTTTTACTAAACCTGGATATTTAATTTACATTTAATTTACCTTACAACCTAGTGCATGTCGGACAACGTATAAAGGAGGGTTTCGTACCCTTATACAATACAAAAAGTTATACAAACAAAAGGGTGTATCTTCGCGACGTTACTCGTCTTACATCGTTGTAATATTTTTCATGGAAAGTATTTATTTATTAAGCTTTATTTTTTTCATTGCATATTCAGTTTAAAATTTAGACAGGGTGGCGATGCAATATTTTTCACTTTTGGAGTGATTATTTCCAAAAGTATTTATTGAAACAAAAAGCTCTTAGAGGAAAGGGGACGGCCGTTTCTCCATACAAACGTAGTCCCCATTTTCCTCTCTGGATATTGGCACTGGAAAATATTTTATATAATTTGATACATATATATTAACCATAACTATGCCCCTATGTTTGACTATTTTAGATGTTTTGATAATTGTAGAATTTAGGAGCGAAAACCAGATTCAATACAAATTTTAAAATGCTCCTTACTCTTGTAATACCTAATTAAACATTCGAAACAAATCAAACATAGCTGTGGTTGATATAAAACAAATTGTTTCAAAATATTTTCAATAATGATAATACCCAGAGAGGAAAATGAGGACTACGCTTGTTGTATGAAAAGGCGATTCCGCGCGGGTCCTTCACTTTCGTCTAACGTCTTATATTATATTGAATGATGTGCCTTACGTTTATTTTAATTGAAATATATATATATATATATATATTACTTTTAGTTTGGTTGGTGCAAGTCTGGAGTACCCCCCGCCCCCTCCCGCCCCTGAAAATATATTTTTATAATTGTTAACTTAAAAACTAGGTAGATGTTTTACCTATAGCGCCTTATAAATTACACCAACGTTTTATTACAAATAAATCTTATAGTTTCAGAGTGTAATGGCTGTGACATACGGACAGACGGACATGATAAAATTATAAGGGTTACGTTTTTGCCATTTTGGCTACGGAACCCTATTAATGACACGTCAATAATATATCTTTATGTCGTATTTTCATATTCGAATAATATAGTACATCAATTAAATAGTACAGCAACACTCTTAATTGTCCATCGCTGGACCTTATGCCTTTTGTAACAAGGTTTACCGAAGGACAGTTAACAGTGTGGGCGATAGCGATGGTATAAGTACCGTATAATTAAATATTAGACTTATATTGACCGGGATATAGACCGTGATTACCTTTTGTATTGTCACTCAACCACCCACTATCTTCAGTCACTCGTGAACAAGACGCATGTAACTGCGTCGAAATATCGGGAGCTCATAAGCAAAAGGTAATCACCGGTCTATATCCCGGTCAATATAAGTCTAGTGAAACTAACAGAGAATCATTCAAAACTCTTACCGTATAATAATCCGCTGTAAACTAAAGCCAAATTATGAAAAATTCGTAAAAATGCCTTTGGGTAATTTGTTTCTTGACTTGTACTGAATCCAGAAAGATAGAATTAACTAAGTATTTAGTTCATAAAAATAATTTAATTGACTGTGGGCAAGGCCGTCTACAAAGCAAGTCCGCATTAAGCAGTTTTTTCGCGCTAGTTCCCTCACTAAAACAGATGGCGCTATGATAACCAACTTTCCACCATCCACCCACCATCCACCCACCTAAACAAGTCATTTCGTGTTTTGAACTCGAAGTGATAGTGCGACAGTCGTTCGATTTTTTTTTGTTAAAATAGTTTTTGAAAATATTGTGCATCAGAAAGTAGCTACGTAAGTAGTATAAGAACCAGCTATCTGTTAATCAGAAATTGTTTCAGTTTTGATTAAGTTTTTGCATATTATTACGATTTGATAAGGTAACAATAAATCCTCCAGACTTTGCGCATATTACTTTACTTAACTTCGATCTCAGTAAATTAAAGAAAAAACACGATTATAATACATTTTAATATTACTATTGATGATTTATTTCCGAAACAAAAAATAATTACGAAATACGATAAATTGAGTTTATTTCGAATCTGAACCCTATATTAACAAGTTTAAAGTACACTTTTCTTTGTCTTGATTCATTCTTTTTAAAAACTCAACTACGAAAATATACGCACGCATAGATTGGCTGATAGCATTACTAGACGGACTTACCTAAAATTACAAGGGAAGACTGTCTACTTGGCGAATTAAAAAAAAAATACAATTGTTTTTGCTTAATTTGTGATAAAAACGATGTGTCACTATAGCTAAACTATTAATTATTAAATTCTTCATCGTATGCAAATACAAGCGGTATCGTAGGTGAATAGTTAACGGAGTTAGATCACTCCAAACTCTCCAAAGTAAAAAAAAGTATGCCGGTCTTGCCCACAGTAACATAAAAGTGACACAATTTAATTTATGTTCATAATATCAATTCTTACTCGTAATAAGTACCGTCTGAAATAAATTAACAAGTTATCGGGTTATTGGCACCGTATTATTGTATCCGAACATGACTGCCCTTTTTCACAATTAAATACCAAACATCTAATTCGACGCGTCATCATCGAAAGTCTATTATATTATTCACTCACCAACTTTTAACGAGAAAAGTTGAACGAAATTTCAACTTTTCAGAAGTCAAATGACTTTATTGGATAAAAAAATTACACCCAAAGACAAGTTATAAAGTTTTATCCTGATTGACAATAAAGCAACTATGTTGTAATTATTAATGGGGATTTTCGTATGTGGAATCATTTGTCTTGTACAAACTTATAAAATGTATACTGTAGACACTTACTAGACTAATCTAGAGGAAATCAGTGTCAAATAGGGCAATTAAAGACAGAAAAATAAAAGTGAACCGATATGCAATCTGTCATATTCTATGAAAACAGCAAAATTAAATTATTAATATACTTTTGCAGAGGCCGAGAAATGGCAATTCGTGGATGAGATTCAACGATGCGAAGCAGAGTCCTAATACAAATAAGACGATTCCACGAATTGCTTTTAACATCAATAAACGGCAAAACCAATTTCCCTCCCTAATATTTTTTTTAAAGTTTAAGGCTCAACTTATACTGCCATAACATTCAAAATAATTGTGCAATATAAGCTGTATAAGAACGCTGTTTTTAACTTTTCACGCACCTCTGATTTTATTAAGCAGTATTCGCACGATTATACACGACGGTCTTGTAAGAACGGGACATGTAACATAATTTATCTTCTTATCTCATTTTATCGTATAGCGAAAATGATATCTAACCGGGTCGTGTAAGGACCACAACACACTAGCGTCTTTTGAGCGTCGGCGTCCAGTGATCGCTATGGAAAATGACGTAGCTGTGCAGTTGCGCCAAAACGTTGCGTCGAGCGGCAGCCATAACCATAGCAAGTAAAACTCTTGGCAGTCAAATTAACGGGAATTTCACAATAAAGATAAAAGTTAACTTTATTTCAGATTTTAATTTTTTTTTTATCCAGAGGATCAAATTATGGCACGCCGAGAGCCAGTAAATTTGCCTTAATAAATTGATTTATATTCATATTTTGGCAGTAGGAGCCTCGTGTTCTGGAATATGGTGGAGTGTCTAACACGGTATTTTGAAACAAGTGTTTTAACTAAAATCTGACGAACTACATCTGCCGTTTCCTTAGATTCGTACTCAGAGAGAGACAAGAACATGTCGGGCCCTGCTCAGTGTAGAGTTCCTTAGTTACCCGTCCATCACAATAGGTTGCGTTGTACGGGGGCTATTAGCAAATATCACAAGCAATAGGGAAGTACCTTCGCGGCTTTTCATTAAGAAAGGAATACTTTTTGCGATTATTTAGAAACGGCTTAGATATAGTTTTCACTAAAAGTCTTTTATATCATTCTCTCTATAGTAATAGATTTTTTCATATTTTTTTGGATCCATTGTTCAAAAGTAAGAGGGGGGGACACTTTTTTTTCGGGCCTATTATTTCCGAACATGGTTCTTGAAGACCCCTATTATTATTATTTTTCACAAAAGACCTATTCAACGACACCCTAAATCATAAGGTTGAAGCGAAAAACAATTTCACTCCCACTTAAGGTATAGCTTAAAATGACCTATTTTATCCCTTCTACGATTGATTTATACAGGGTGATTTCTGGGTCGTGATCCAAAACCACTATTTCTGACTCTGTAAATGATCCACATTATCATATGGTAGTATTTGATTGAAAATAATTAGTTAGTTTTCTTATTTTTCAAGTAAAATTAATCTTATACTAAGTAATCATGGTCACCCTATGACTTTTGACATACGCTGTAGGGAAAGCAACAAGACGTCACATTGAGTAGGATGACCAAATTGTACGCAATAAGTGCAGCACTAGCCTCTTTAGTAAACCATAGAGTAACGTAGTGTAGCTTTAATAACTTTTTGACAAGTTTTCAGAGATAATAAAATATGACATTGATGCATCAAGGCGGTTTGTTTACAGAGGACCTACCGGGAAACAGCGAATCTGAAATTTCGCTATCTGCCTCTTTATCACTCGAATATGCAAGAGTGACAGAGATGTTAGATAAGGAAATTTTGATTTTCTTGTTTCGCGATAGACCCTTACATTGTGGTTGTGGCGCCTCCTCCGCACAGTTTCGCGTAATATTCCCTATACTGCATGATGTCAAGAGTTCTATTGCTACACGACCCCGAAATCATTCTGTATATCTATGCTAAATTTAAGCTTTCTCCTACTAACGGTAACGGCTTAGGCGGACGGACAGAGAGAGAGACAGACAGACAGATGGACATGGCGAAACTTTAAGGAAATTAGTTGACTACGGAACCCCAAAAACGCACATATGCATATTTCTGCAAACAAATGGGCATAGTTGTGATAAATACACATAAAATTGCGTAAAAATATTTTCTATAAAGTTAATATCCAAAGAAAAAAATGGGGACTATGTTTGTATGGAGAATCGGCCTCCTGACGTTGTCCCATTTCCTCCTGTCAAAAGGCATATTTTATTAACTACTGTTCAAACCTTTTATTAAGTTCATAGTTAAACTAAATTATACACTATCTTATCGCATATTTTGGGCTTATTTAAGTATAAGGGTAACTTACGTTGATCAATAAAAGATATTAAAAATGTGTAAGTAAGTATTAGTCTCATCAAATTTTAATAGCTTGCATACATTCTGAGGTAAGATTTTCAACAAGGAAATGCGTTTAATTATGTTACGAAATTCGCTTTATCAGGCGTTTATAGACCTACATATATTATACCATAGATCTTTTTTGAAAATCATAATCTTAGTGGCCGTTGTTTCTTTTTTTTGCTATTTGTACCGTAGGTGTTTTTGATCGCAAATTTTAAAGTTGAAAATCATTTAAAGTAAAAAAGTTCCGACCCGATTCGAAGAATGCTTATAAGATGTCACAGCGATACGATACTGATCTGTCGGTGTTAAAAGTGACGTTTTTGGTTGAAAAAATGGCTTTGATTAAAAATGTAAAAACTATAATGTCTCCTCTTAAATAATTTAAGTTATAGTTTTTCGTGTACGGGTCAGACCAATTGAATAATAATAACATCATTATTGCTTTTCTCAAAACTGGCCTTTAGTGTCGACATCGTATAAAAGAAACAAATCCTCAAACCCCAGGGTCGTATCTACAGCTGTCTAATCTTGCGGTCTGTCTTTATTATCGGGAAAGCCGGTCGTTACTGCCATGACATGGAATGGGCGTGCGTTCGAAACTCAGATTGCAAGTAATGCATTGGTTTAAGGTCCATTATTATTTAATCCATTCCATTTTAAAGAATTTTAGTTTTAGTGCCGCAGTTTTAGAAAACGGATTGTTTTCCCGCAAAGGCGACAAAGTTATGTTAAGTATACTTGAATTACTTTTAAAAATCGGACTCTTTTTTTCAAACAGATTATGACCAAAACTTTAAAAACAATATTAATCCCTAAGTGCTTATACCAAGGGCTGGTCTAAAAGGTGCTCCGGTTTTACTCATGCGATTGCAATATACACCATTGTGAGGGATCTTTCAGTACTTATTGAAGTGACCACTCAACTACTCGAAGGTTCGTTCGTCTTTTTACCTTATCTTCTGTAATTTTTATGTGAACATATTGTGTTGTATACAATAAAGCGATTACTACAACTGAAGTGGTACAAAATACTTTTAGGAGACGCTTAATTTTTTCGTTATTTTTTTACTTCGATGTGTCGAAGCCTAAACAACAATGTATGTATGTATAAACTCTTTATTGTACAAAGACATAGAACACAAATATGGCACAGAAATAGGCAGTACAAGCATAAATAGGCAGAAATAGGTAGTGCAAGGTTCAGGGGGCCTAGCTGAGATGACAACCGTTTGCAGAGAAACGACAGGAAGTGCTATCTGACTCTATCGCACTAATATTGAGCAATGATAGAGAGACAATATCGTTTTGTTTCGTTTTCTGCAAACAATTGTCATCTTTGCTAGGCCCCCAGCACTTAAATAAGACTCCATTATTTGTGTGCACTCCGTGTGTATTTATTTCAAATTTATTGCAAATGCATTGCAAATCTGGATCGTTTTTATGCCTAAGTAGTTTTAATTTAGTAAATGTAACAAGTGCGGGTCGGACTCGCCCACCGAGGGTTCCGTACGTTTTAGTATTTGTTGTTGTAGCGGCAACAGAAATACATCATTTGTGAAAATTCCAACTGTCTAGCTATCACGGTTCATTAGATACAGCCTGGTGACAGACAGACTGACAGAGGAGTCTTAGTAATAGGGTCCCGTTTTTACCCTTTAGGTACGGAACCCTAAAGATTGGCCCGTTTCGACCTCACGATGTTATCACCTATCGAGCAAATTAGGTACTACTTAGTTATGTCACCTGTGTTAAAGTGACATCTTTGTTAGTTATTATTAAACAACTTCACCGTCTTGTTTGACATGGATAATGTAAAGGTCACTCACACAAACAGGCGTTGAGTAGTTTTCTCAATTTTTTATTCAATTTTTCATTAATTTTATTGAATATTTGGCTCCATAAACCCGCTCAGACAAACGAATCTATACTACATAAACCTCAAAGTTTATGGTGCAAGAAATCTACGTATTTTTAAAAGAAAAACTGTAAATAAAATTGTATGAAATTCGGAATAAGGAGAACCACTTAAAGCTAACTAAATGTATGGCTCCGCCGTTCAGAACACTTTAGAAAATTAAAATTACCAAAATTAAACATATTTTTAGCGCTAGTTAAATGAAAGCTTGTAAAAATGAAACGTATACGCTTAGCCCGCGCTTGATGAATCAATTAAAAATAGAAAAATAAAAAACTAATAAAAAAACAACACGAAATTTAAGTGTAAAAAACAAAATACAAAAAGTTATGTAGCAGCATACAATTACTGGGGATCGAACCAGGGACCACCCGGTGCAAACGAAAAAAGCGAATGTTTGCAAAACACGCCATGATAGTGGTTACCTAAGCTGACGAAATTCAGCCACTAAAAACTAAATATCTAAATACCACCAAAACCAGCAATACACTGAATTTTTTGACATTTAATCTGTAAACATATCTCAAAAAGAAAATACTGTTATGATATCGATAGGACTATTTGTTTAGGCGCGAGCTATCACAATTTAAAATTTCCAAAAACCGGATCGACAAAAAAAATTTAGTCATAGAATTTGGTCACAAAATTTCACAAGAATCGGTTGAGAATTGCGACCTGTAGAGGAGAACATCCGGACATACAAAAGCAAAATGCGCGAGTCAAACCGTAGACCTTCGCTACGCTTCGGTCAATTATGGTTGGTCAGTGCCTCCAAGCTGGAAAACTCTGTAACGTACTACGCATTTGGTCAGTGTGGACGATCCTTTGGCGAATGAGGTAATGAGTGCTGTGTGCAACCCATCATTCGACAATAATGCCAAAAACGAGGGTAGTTTCTAGTCTCCCCTGCCGCTGCCGTCGCCCGCACCGAGTAATCGGTCGCGGAGGGCTGCAGCCCGCAGTCTGCGTCGGGCCACCAACGGGAGCGCTCTATGAAAATGCTCCTCGTTATGGAGCGAAACATGTCGAGAAATCATCGACTTTATAAACGTGAGTGACCTGGTTTAATATATTTAATAACCTTTAACCACATGAAAAGGTACTCCTTTGTACTTATTTGGATAAGTATGATAAAATTATTACCTACATGCCCACAAGCTGTTACTTCAGCCCTGCGCGGAGCTCGGCATTCGGCCTTCACATTTATACACTTGTACTATTGTTCTGTGTTTGAGCACTAACCTCCTGGACACTTAAGGCCTTCGGCCCTACGCTGAGCTCGGCCTTCGGCCTTTCCATTAAGACACTTCTACTATTGTTCTGTGTTTAAGCACTTACAACCTGGACGCTTCGGGCTTAAGCGTTTAGACACTTCTTGTACTAATGTTCTGTGTTAGAGCACTAACATCCTGGACGTTTCGGCCCTTCGACCCTACGTGGAGCTCGGCCTTCGCCTTTCGCATTTAGACACCCTTATTATTGTTCTGTATTTAAGCACTAATCTGGACGCTTCGGGCCTTCGGCCCTACGCGGAGCTCGGTCTTCGGCCTTCGAATTTAGACACTTGTACTATTATTTTGTACTTAAGCACTATCCTCCTGAACGCTTCAGGCCTCCGGCCCTACGCGGAGCTCGGCCTTCGGCCTTCGCGTTTATACATTTGTACTATTATTTTGTACTTAAGCACTATCCTCCTGAACGCTTCGGGCCTTCGGTCCTACGCGGAGCTCGGTATCGGCTTTTTTTCACAGCTTTGAGGGGCTGTAGACCTGAGTATTTATATGATTTTAATATCAATTCCTCGGGTGGAGGAATTGATATTAAAATCATATAAATACTTCCTTTTCCCGAGATAAAAGGTATTGACATGCAGACACACGGACGGACGGAGGGATGGACGGACGGACAACAAAGTGATCCTGTAAGGGTTCAGTTTTTCCTTTTGAAGTACCTATGGAACCCTAAAAAGAAAACTATACTGCGTAAACGTAAGAAAATAGTTTTTTTGTTGTTTGCCGACTTGCCGCTCGACTCGCCGACAAAAGAATTGGTATCTATATGGGTGCCAAGTTCTGTGCTGTGTAGAAAATCCTGAAATTATAAAGGATTAGACTTGGGTAGCTTTTACCATCAAACCAAATTTTAGAAAAGTAACATAAACCTAATAGCCTATCTATACGTAAAAACTAGCGAAGACAAATCCTTTATAATTTCAGGATATTCTACACAGCACAGCATTTGAGACCCATATAGATATCAATTCTTATGTCGGCAAGTCAAGCGGCAAGTCGGCAAACAACACATATTCTATCTATACATTGAACTTGGCTCCCATTTCTCATTTATGTTTTTGTTGGGATATATATTAACACAGATAACAGATTATATAGATTTTTTTTGGAATATCTGAAATTTCTACGTTTATGAAATGATTTAATATTGACAGTCGACACCTATTAAGTTATAATTACGGTTGTAATTCGGATAACGACTAATTCCAATTGCCGCATATATTTCAATATCGCGCAATAGAACGCATTGGAGCATCCTCGATCGACTACGGCAGAGAGAGTGCCCTGCTCCTGTGGGAAAAGTACCACCAGATTATCCGAGCATATAGGTATAGTATGAAGAACGGGGATAGCCGGGGCTCTGCGGTGATGGAATAATATCATATAAATCTCTACCTTACTCGACTTACTGTCGGACATAGTACAACCTAAATCACTGAAAATATAACGCAGAAATGTTCAAAGATGGTTACATATGTTTTTTGTTATAGCTATGCATATTGATTTTCTTTCGTCAACATATATTTTAATAAACAAAATACACATACATTTTTTTTGTTTATTTGGATTTTACCATCATCTGCCTACAATGTTAATTAAAAAAAAGATTTTTGTTTGCTTCACTAGCAATGTTAAAGAATGTCCTTTTAATTTTCTTATTCATAATTCATAATGTATTAAAATGTCCGACTTGATTAAGTAGACTTCGATTTTAGCCGTACCTTTGAAAATTCATGTTATGCAAATTCATTTCACTAACACCCACTAAAGTTTGATGGGTTTTGCGTTAAGGCTCACAAATCGTTATAGAATTTGGCGTTGACTTCTGTAATAGTATTTTATCAATTGATTTTGTTGAATTAAGAATGCGACTAACCAAGAATTATGTATGTTGGCAATAAAATATTTTACCTACACACTTATAATAAACCGGTACATCCGGTACCGGTACCGGTACATCTTGTATGCGTTTGTTAGCATAATATTGCCTTATGTACAAATTGAACAGCATAATATGCAACTGACCTGACCCCGTAGACAACAATAATGCCAGTCGCTAACGCTACGTAGCGAACGAAACGCAACTGTCACCTGTCGCACTAATATTATGGAATACACAAAGCGATTCGATGGCGAAGCGCAAGAGATCGTCACCTTGGCTAGCCCGCCTGTTTCTCTTTGACCTCCAACGTTAATAAAATATTGCACTACACACCGTTATTTCATTTCTTTTAAATTTTTATATTCTATTTTGACATAATTCTGTAAGTATTATGTCTAAATATAAAAATGCTATGTTGGAAAAACATCTGATTATTAGGTAAAACTACCGAGCTTCTGGTTTAGTAATATGAAAAAAAACTTAGGTATTTGTTTAGGTGTTGTTTAAAACAATCCTAGAAAAACAGTTGATATTTTAAAATTAAAACTATTTGATTACTAACCGTTTCTCAAATGTTGTCAAATCTTTGAAGTTGCATATACTGGCAGACTACTCCTAGTCTCCGCCAATTCGAGCTTACATAAAATTCTAATGTCTACATGATATCATTCGTTTCGTTCGCGTTCGTTCATTCGTTCGTTTAATACGTGTACGGACAAGTGTGAGCGAAATGATATCTAAATATACGTTCGAATAGGCCTCTAAGTAGCCAGAAAAGTATTCATATCGATTCGTATTTAATTTACTTAGCGCGATATAATATACGAGTATAAAGACTAAGCATCATGCAGCTAGCCAAGTCTTAACCGACTACGGCAAAGCAAAGGAAGGTTATGATTTTTACCGGTATGTATGTATGTATTTATTCCATTCCATTGATTTTCAGAAAAATAATAATCCGTATCCCTTATTATTATATAATAAATGTTTCAAAATTCAGCAGTATTCAATAATACCTACGAGTATGAATACCTAATGTCTAATACATTCATGTGTGTGCTGCATCTGCGTCCCAATATTTTTTTTTATATTTGTTGCGATTTGCATTTGCAATGTGCATATATCATCTACTACTATGTTGATAGTTTTAAAATTGGATAATAAATCACAGTAAAAATTGTATAGTTGTAAATACATTTAGCGGGCTCTCCCGTCACAAGTATTGTTTTACTTAATGGGAGACTCCAGCCTTTTATGTAAAGTGTATCATAATGTTAAACCAAAATAAACTATTTGTATTTGTAAATACAATATCTCTGCAAGAGTTTTTCTACTTTTATACTATTAATTTATTATTGTAACCTAGGTTTAAGTTATTATAATTGTAAGTAACACCCTTATAGGGTACCATTAACTTAATTTATTACATTGTAAGACCTCTTCTCCCACATGAAAGCAACAAGGATGCGGTCTGCTTGACCAGACGCCGTAGGCACCGCAAAAAGCTCTGTTCCATATGATAATTTTACACATTAGACTAACTTTTATTTTTATTTTATTATTAAGTACTACTTATTTTGGCGCTTTAACTTTTAAATGGTATCTTGATATGGGTGTAGTGTACGAATGTACTTTTTGCCTGAAATAAAACTTTATTTATTTATTTTATTTTATTTTATTTAACATACACATGCATTTCATAAACTTGACACTATATTGGGAACAGAACAGCGTGGCTCATTGTTGAAGTGGGTGCCTATGTTGGTGGACTGTACTATTATTTAAATGCTTATGCCTGCACGTAAGAGTTGAAGTGCACGAAGTGGCGCGATCGGAGCTATACTCGAACTGGAATTCAAGACCAAAAAATCTACCACCAGGTTGCCACTGCAATAAAATGTTAGTTCAATAGTATTTTCCTTTTTTTTTTAAATAAAACGCCATGAATTTATTTATTAGTAATTTTAATCCTTTGATTTAAAGTAGTAATTGTATAAATATATAATATTACATAAATACAAACCATCCTAAAAAAAACGTGATTTTCAGTCGCAAAGCTGATATTGCACTTGCAGCACTTCGGGTGTTCATAACATTTGGTGCAATAATTTACAAGCTGGAGTTAAGAACAAACTTAGATGTAATTTCTAAATTTAAGTTATTATTTAACACTAAATAAGTGTTCCTTTTCATCCCTACAGGTAGATGTATTGGTATCTAAATTTTATCCTTGATGAAAAACACGAAATGAAATCGTGAGTTTAGGTTCGTTAGAAATGTCTTGATGTTACCTGTTTAAACTAAATAAGAGTCGGCGACAAAGGTGTGTACTATTTTTTTTTGTCAAAAAACCTTATTTATCGATAGTGTTGAATCCAATATAAAGTAGCATATTGCAAAAAGGTTTGCGAAACCTGAAATGTTTACTTGACATAAGTGACTTTGACACTTTTGACAGTGACGTATCTATCGTAGTTTTTTTGGTCTTGAATTCCAGAATTGAGTTTAGAATTACCCGGGCTTGGCGGTACCACACATAGTTCTACCTGGCACCGTGCGCGCATTCCTTCTAATATTACTTTACAATGCATGTGCTCGAAAAGTGCGTTTCCTACGGAGCCATATCATGCGGAAAGTACTACTTTTCCGCACTAGTGCTTTTTGTTTTCAATTTTTTTTTACAGTACATATGGTGCTACTTTCTCGCACTAGTGCGGAAAAGAGCACTTTTCCGCACTAGTGCTTTTTGTTTTAATTTTTTTAATAATTAAACTTATTTGCCATGATATGTTTTTTTATTTACTCGCACAATGCATAGTGAAACATTGTATGATACACGTGCGTAAAGTTGATTTCCGCACTTGTTGCATAAATAGCTATTGCATAAGCAATACACCTATATAATGTTAGTAGGTACAAAATTCCGAAGAAACTCGAACATGTAACTGTATAAAGCCTAATATTGTCTTCGGTTACCGCGATAGTTACTCATGATATAAAACTATATAAACGGATTATATCGCGTATATTGAATTTATAATACATCCCGACGTTTACGACGTTGTAAATGGTTCGAAACGTCGGGATGTTTTATAAATACAATATACGCAACATAATAAGTTTACATAGTTTTATTTCATGTATAAAGCCTAGCTGAACCTACTCGTAACTGCTTAAAGACTTGTGCCTGGAATAAACATTTCCCTGAAATTTAAAGGAAACGTATGATACGCCACGCCTGTGATGGATTGAAAGGAAATGTGCTAAAGAAGGTTGGGTTCGTATGAGCTCCCCACTCTAAGAAAATTAAAATATACGGTGAAAGCATATTTTCCAATTGACGTTGAAATGCAGGGAAACGCTTTGAGAAGTCAGTTTGAAATATGACGGAAAATTTGAAATATACAGTAGACGGAAAGTATTAAGCACAAGATGGTAAATGCAGAAGAAATAAACATTTATGGAACGATATATTATACTTTGAAGCCAGCTGTACGAGATGTTTTTTAGGGTTCCGTACCCAAAGGGTAAAAACGAGACCCTATTACTAAGACTCCGCTGTCCGTCTGTCCGTCTGTCCGTCCGTCTGTCCGTCTGTCCGTCTGTCTGTCTGTCACCAGGCTGTATCTCGTGAACTGTGATAGCTAGACAGTAGAAATTTTCACAGATGATGTATTTCTGTTGCCGCTATAACAACAAATACTAAAAACAGAATAATATAAATATTTAAATGGGGCTCCCATACAACAAACGTGATTTTTTTGCTGTTTTTTTCGTAATGGTACGGAACCCTTCGTGCGCGAGTCCGACTCGCACTTGGCCGGTTTTTTTAATCTTCCTGTAAGAAACCAAAAAGAAAAATAACAGTAGGTACCACACAGTACTTATGAACTCGTCAAGTACGTATGCACTTCCAGAAATCGGACAACGCTTATGCCTTTGATTCTGTATAGGTTGAGTAATTTGCTTGGATGTCGGAGTGAGTACGTGTTTTCGAAGTATTGTGTCAAGGCAACTATCCTTTCTACTAAGTTTTCTTGTGAATGACAAATGAATTTAGCTACTCTTTTAAGTTTCATGCACCCTCGCTCCAAACTGTGCATTCGGTTTCAAAATTATTATTGCGGTATCGTCATAGTTGAATTTGTCGCCTAGATGTAAAGCTCGATGCTGTTTTTGCTACATTTAGTGTACGAAACTCCGTGCATTTTGGCGTTGCTAGTGTCGCATTCGCAATTTCTATTGTCATAGTAGGGGAGAGTCGCGTCAATTTGCCGTATTGCAGCTGTCACGATTACGAGTAAAACATTTAATCCGTCATCCGTCATATTGTCATCAGTTACCGCGACAGTTACTCATGAAATGCGTGCTTTAATAATACGTCAGCCTAATTTGGTTTATTTTGTATTAGCATGATACAAATTTTACAACCATTTACAGCGATCATGGTCAACGGGAGACTGAGGGAATAGTTATTTATTTTACTCTACAAGGGGGAAAAGTGGTTGTTTAACATTTCGTGCTAATATTGATACCCGAGCAGCAAACAATTCCAATATTGAATCACGAGCGTAGCGAAGGGTTAAACAAACTTTGCCACCGAGTGAAACACAAAAATTTTCACCACACCAACGTGAAGAAAATACTAACTAAGTTTTAGAGTCTAAAACATTACAAATCAAATCCTAATGAAAGCTGTAAATAGGTATTTATCATTCAAAATCATCACTTAAAATGAGGAAACTACTTAAATTTTCATTTAATTACTTTGCCACTCTTTTGAATGAAATGTAACTTTCTCATCAGTTTTTAAGTATCAAGAGAGCCTTTACTAGCTGTTTTGGTAAAAAAAAAAATTAGACTCATTTAAAATTACAAGGTGCAAAACTATCCACATACAAAAAAAAATACATTTTAAGACTAGCCATATGAGCAAAATATTTTTAAGTCTGGCTTGTTCTTTTATTAGATGGACTACTGGATCCCCAGTTGGTGATAGAGAAATGCCATCGTTTCTTATAAAGTTTGGACATTTTTTAAATCTCAATGGCCTTACGCAACATTCTGGGAATTATATCGATTCACCTTGAACTAGGGAACTAGGTACAGCCAATCAAACTTTATAGTGATTTAGTTGATCCTGTTGAGCCTGTTGGTCCCTGGACGCACGTGATTTGAAGATTTTAAGTAGTTAAATATTATACTTTATTGTACCACAAAACTAAATAAATTAAAAAACAAATTTACAAGAAGTACAATCTAAATAAGAGTGCAACAGGCGGTTTTATCGCTACGAACGTATGTAAGTATGTTAGTTGTAAATTATGTGTCTATGGGAGTCCACTAAGCAGTGGCCAGCAATCAAATATATTTGATTAACACGATTGCAGTGTGATTTGTAGATTTCGGTTCTGCAGTCGAGCTTCATGTAGGAGATAGGAAAGTGATATTGAAAGTCGGGTACTCGGTTGAGAATGGAGGCGGTTTTTGCTTCCTGGATGGCTTTTTTGCTTCCATGCATTCCTTTATGAAACTCTTTATGAGTTCATCTTTATTCTGAAGAACTGTTTCGTGCCTCCCTATTTGAATTGATAAAATTTCCGGTGTGTTGTTGTTACTACATCCCGTACAAGAAGAAGGAGAGAGTCAGAAAAACCGGCCAAGTGCGAGTCGGACTCGCGTTCCAAGGGTTCCGTACATTACACAATTTAAACAATGTATGTTTTATGCGAAATATCTTTAAAAAACCCGTAGGGGTCGGATCAAAAACTAAGTAATTAAGTCCGACTCACGCTTGACTGCACATTTCTAATAGGTTTTCCGGCAATCTATAGGTAAAGATCTATTTTGTGTATTCAAAATTTTTGACCCAGTAGTTTCGGAGATTAAGGGGGGAATGGTCATTTTTTGCCTATTTTCTTAAATAACTTCTAAACTGTTTATCCTAAAATTATATATAATGAGCCCTTTTATTTGATATGTAACACGATAATTTTATTATAGTTTGACAAACTTTATTTTTTAATTTTCTCTTTTACTCCCCAAAAGTGGCCCCCGTGTTTAAAATTAATTTGTTTACGTTACATGTTCATCGTTGGGTCACAAACTTACATATGTGTACTAAATTTAAACTTAATTGGTCCACTAGTTTCGGAGAAAATAGGCTGTGACAGACGGACAGACAGACAGACCCACGAGTGATCCTATAAGGGTTCCGTTTTTTCCTTTTGAGGAACGGAACCCTAAAAAACGATTGATTTTGATATCCCGGGTAATTTCATTTGGTGTAAACTCTACCTTACTGATACTTCGAACTATTAAGTTACGAGCCAACTCTGTAATAGTGATACAAAAAATAATGTTAGGCTTGTCTAATATTCGTTTCTAAACGCCACCCAAAACTTCCCATGTACATATTGTCATAACACGTGTAAGATTACAGGCTTACGAGTAATATCCTTTATGCTTATGTAAGGGCTTGAAATCGTTGGCCCGGGATTTTCTTTTTCAAAACTTAGATAAATTGGCTCGGTAATTTTAACGTTATGATTGAATAGTTAATAGTAGTGGTACTTAATCGTGATTCATGACCCGTTAGTCAGGTAACACCCGTCAAAAAATACCTGTACGATAAGGAACACCCGGACTATTTTCTTTGATAATTCAGTATAATGATGGTGATCACTTTCAATTCGTAGTTACATACGTGAAACCTGTTTCATATTTGTAGGGGATAGTAATTACGCTATAGTGTAACCGTATCACGTCTAGATTTCCCATTAAACAAGCTAGTTTATTTAAACGTAAGATACCAAACAATGCTGCAGTCGTATAACCACTAAAAAGTCGATGTTTCTGCCCGGGTTTTTGTCATTTGCGGCAGCAATGCAGTCGAAAGTAATGTCGCGCTGCAATACTGCTGCAATAATGCTGGTGCAGTCTGAATCCGGACGTCTTCTTTATGTTATTTATATCTTATTACAACAACTATGTACTGATAACCGAAAAAGTGCAAGACTCCGTCCGTGTGGATTGCACTCTCGACAATGACCATGTTTGCGAGAGTCGTAAATTCACGTACTTCACATGAAAACTAAGCGGTCGAAATTTACCTATTTTTCCTGGTATCGACACAAGTCGCGGGCAAAAACTAGTGGTCTACGTATTTTAGGTTAGGAGCTTTGTAGCGACCATTTAAGGTGCGTTGGTGTAAGTTAAAAACAGCAGGGATAAGACAAAAGGTCCTCCCTAATTCCGAATCACGTGTAATATTTTTAGTGCTGTAACATATCAACTGATATTTAGCAGTGCCCCGCCGCTCAGTGATCAATCGCCACGGACTATTTTGTAAACTAACCTCTTCTGTAACAATATATTGATTTAAACTAACACGATTCTCACTCATAATTTTAAAACTAACACGGAACTTGCGTCTTCTGTAATTTCTATCAGATCAAAGATACAAATGTTATAACCGAATAGAACGTTCAAAATTTATTTTATTTATTAAATCTAAGTAAGGCTGTTGTACGTGCCTTAGGATTTACAACACGTTTCCGTCTTTGCCCAACAAAATTTAATGGACGAATGGAATGGATGAATGGAATTTTATGGATAAAATGTGTTTTAAAATAAAATTGAACATTATATAAACTGCATAAGCCCTGTGTGATGCATACCCTTGGGGTAAGAGTCAAATACATATTAATTATGTATTTAGCTAAATCTTCGTTTCTCCTTTATCATAAGGAAACCTTCTTTCATATATCAATTCTCAATTTATATGCACAGTTTTTGAAACTGTATCGATCTTAATTCTTATCCCGCCATTTCAACTTCCCCCAGTACTTCAACCCTAACTTCAACCCTATGATGTTGGGTACTTTTAAAACGACTACGGGTCTTCAACAATATTTTTTTATAATATGAATATTTTCGGAAATAATAGCACCGACAGAAAACAAATGTGCCCCCCCCTCTAACTTATGAACCATGAGTCCAAAAAAATATGAAAAAAATCTTTGAAATAGAGCTTAAGAAAAACATTAGTAAATGAAAACTATAGCGAACATGATCAGTTTAGCTGTTTTTGAGTTATCGCAAAAATTGTCCCCTTCATAGTAAACATACGTATAGCCACAGTTATATAAACGTTATTACGACATTAAATGGGCTTTTTAAAGTTATTTGGCATTACTAATGTAAATAAAGTAAAATGTAATATAAAAATTGCTTATTTCACTCATTCATTTGTTATTTATATTTAATTTCTCTAAGACAGTTTCATTGGTTAAATGGGTAATGCCGTTGACTATTGGCAGTTTTAGAACGAAATCCATCCAATTTATAACATTTAAAACTTTCGCGTTTTGAACACATATTAAATCACATTTACAATCGGGTCTAACGTGAATTTACTTTGTTACGGACAAAGTAGGAGCAGTACTAAAGAAATTCTCCATCAAGTCTGTATACAAGCCGTTATTCAAAGATCGTTTACGCAGTCCAAAAGATGTCATTCCGTACCAAAATCCGGGCGTTTACAAAATAGAATGTAGTTGCGGAAGTGTGTACATTGGTCAAACCAAACGAAGTGTGCAAGAGAGAGTGAAAGAACACATAGCGGCAGTTAAAAATCGCCAAGTACACAAGTCCACGATCGCCGAACATCTCCTTACATGCGGCGCAAATCACTGGATTGAGCTTCATAAACCAAAAGTTGTCTCCACTGAACGCCATTATTATCCTCGAGTTGTGCGAGAAGCGATTGAAATCAAGAAGCACCCCAGAAATTTTAGTAGGAAAGATGGTTTTAACTTATCGGCGACTTGGGGACCAGTGATCCAGAAGTTAAAGCCAAGGGATCTATCTTCGGATGTGTGCGCGGATGTTGTGTGTTGCGTGTTGGACTATTGACAATAATTAACATTTATGTGTAGTGGGTGGTTTGAAAATGTGATGTCTACCCCAAACTTTAAATGCACTTTTCATAGGGTAGTCACACAAATCTCTGTTTTGACATTTTGCTGGGACGGTCGCGACCACGACCAGTGAAACCTGTCGAAACGTCGGTAAATAAAGGTAACAAAATAAATTCGCGATAGACCAGATTGTAAATGTGATATAATATAGATCCAATTTAGTCTATTATGACGGAAGGGAAGGGTAACTACGGAACCCTACACTGAGCATGGCCTGACATGCTCTTGGCCGGTTTTTTTTAATGTCTTTACCCGTCACGGAACCAAACCAAACCACCATTGACCAAATGACCAAACCATTGTGTTTTGGTCATTTAGGAGGCCTACGCGGAGACGAAGCCATAGAAGCCTTTTTAACTCGCCACAAGTTGCCCTGCGTTGACTGATTGCACTGGTAAAACCATCGGGCGATCGGGTCCTCACATCCCCACCCTACGCCATTATTATTTTGTTTTTACCCATCACAAAACAATGATGTTACGGGAATTTGTTCAACGGGATGGATACCTACAAGACAAAGTCTAGTCATATATGATATTTTATAGTGTTTATAGTGTTAAGGGTGTGTGTGTGTTTTATAGTGTTAGTGATAATATAACGCATGTTTCTATGTATTTGTAGTAGCACTTATTTATTCATAAATAATACTTGTTTAACACTATAAAATAAACTTACCTATATTTTGAGTATTTGCATAGGTACTTTTTCAATGTCCTTTTGTAATTGAAACGGCATCTTGCTAAATTTATTTAGCTAATATAAGTTGTGAAATTAATTAATTATAGAACGACATCGTAAAATAATATAATTTTCGAATTCATCTTGCATAGTTGTACTCAAAGCATTTCATATTAATTTAATTAAACTGTCAATACAATGCAGACATTAGTTTGTTGTTTGTTGCTAAACAACTAAATAGGTATGCAAGTCGCGTGTTCGAAATTTAATTATCACTGGGGTTTATAAATTAAGGCTTCCTATAAAAATACGATTCACACCTACAATACACTAGATCTGACATCAATGTAAATATGATTGTATACATTAATTTGTTTCAGTAAAAAAAAATCTTGAATGGCAATATAATTTACAAAATAAAAACGTATTTTAAGTTTATAACTAGGTGTCTTAAAATACAAAAAGTCAGTTCTGTGTCGGTGTGTGGGCGGTGGATACTGTTTACCGTATTACTTACTACTTACTAGGAATATTTGCTTCAACTAGGACATGTTAAATGAAAACATTAAGTTATCATTTTTAGGTTTTTATTTATTTTAAGTGAAAACAGATTATAATCGTATTTTGATACTCGCTGTCCATTAAAAAAGGGTAATTGCGACATAAGCTGATTCCGAACGGAGCCCATTCCGCTCGCAGTGGAAGGTGGGCATAACATTTGTGATATGAAGTTTGCAACTCCATTTTCATTGAAATTGTATTTTTGTTATTGTCAACCCCTATTTAACCCTTATGAGGGAATGGTAAAAAACAGTAGTGTAAAAACGTTTCGATGCAATTTTTTACACATCTACTAGTTTTAGGACTCACAAGCCAGTTTATTACTGTTTTTTATTTAGGCGAAAAAGCTGTCTACGACTTTCAAGTCTCGCACTAAAAAACATTGGTTCCTCATTCAACATTTCAACCTTGTCCCCCCTTAGAGGGTCAATCTTCAAACACGCTGAAATCACTCTCCTTGCCTTTTAACACAGTCTTCTTCTTCCTACCCTTATCCCACGTTATGTGGGGTCGGCACAACATGTTTTTCTCTTCCATTCTCCTCTATCTTTTGTCACCTCAGCACACTCCTTTCTTTCTCATATCCTCTTTCACACAATCCATCCATCGCTTTTTGGGTCTACCATACGCTCTCCGTCCATCAACATTCATCCCTAACATTCTTTTGCCTATATGTCATTCATCCCTCCTCATCACATGCCCATACCACACGACACAGTAGAAAAAAATAAATGCAAAATTTTTTATTTGTTCATCCCTTCTTAAACATTTAGGTTATGATTTTCAAAAACGCTGAAATCGAATCATCAATGACAGCAATCTGACGAATGCTCGACTCCAAAGTCTGGAGCTTCGTCGCAAGGTTGCCAGCCTGTCGATTTTTTATAGGATACATTTCGGAGAGTGTGCCGAGGAACTGCACAACCTTATTCCTCCGTCCTATTTTTACCATCGGACCACACGACAAACGGCACTCCGGCATCGCTTCATGGTAGGAACTCCAAAAATACGCACGAAGCGTTTTGCTTCCACATTTCTTATGCGAAGTGCCAAGGAGTGGAACGCCCTGCCCGAGTCTGTGTTTCCGCATGAGTACAATTTTTGGCTCTTCAAGGCAAGAGTTAATAGGTATTAAGCGTGCTCCATCATCACTTACCATCAGGTGGGATCGTGGTCAAACGCCTGCCTATTCATCATTAAAAAAAAAACGCATTTCTTGTAAATGCAATAACAGGATATATTCGAGTTTTGAATGATTCACGGTTGACCGGGATATAGACCGTGATTACCTTTTGTATTATTTGTGAGCTCCCGATATTTCGACACAGTTACATGCATCATGTTCACGGGTGACGCACAAACGCAAACGGGAGCTCACAAATAATACAAAAGGTAATCACGGTCTATATCCCGGTCAATATAAGTCTAGGATATATTCGATCCCAATGATCCCAATACAATAGTGCCAAACCCCAGTCCTTTCACCTATCCTATGTCCTTTCCCGGGAGTCATGCCTCCAAAACTCACTAGCTGTGCGGGCTCTAAGGTTGCTGAACTCGCTTCTGTTATGGGCACCTGAATGTCCTGAATGTGATAGTATGTTTGCAAGTCGATGGATGGTTATGTATCAGATGTGACTGCGGTACTGTGAGGTGATGGACGAAAGCTTATTGTGGTCCGATTTTACTTTTGTGTATATTTGAATTGTATATTGATTTGGTTTCGACTGTAATGCTGTATGTTTTCAATAAAAAAAATAACAAAATTCATCTAAATCGGTTCAGCGGTTAGTGTTTTATTTATTTATGATACCTTATATGACCAATTAAGAACTTAGTACTGTTTAGAATTGTTACTGATTTATTAATTATATTATATTGTTCAAATATTTACATAAGACAGGGAGATGGGCCTCGTGACGTGGAGATGGGCCTCGTTAGCATTGTGCTGCAACCCGTCTAGGAGAAGGAAAACTCCAAAATATAACCCGAGGAGATGGGCCTCGTTAGCTTTGTGCTGCAACCCGTCTAGGAGAAGGAAAACTCCAAAATAGAACCAGGGGAGATGGGCCTCGTTAGCATTTGTGCTGCAACCCGTCTAGGAGAAGGAAAACTCTAATATAAAACACCCAAATCCAAGGTGTTAGCCGACCCGTGCCGAGGGATGCATAGCCAGAGGGTAGTACTGGCGTTGAACGGAGGGTGTCTGTGTTGGCGGTCACAGGACACAGTGGTGAACCGCCTTGCTTCAGTACAGGGCTCTGCTGTTGTGGACATTTAAATCCCTTTTACTCGTGGGAACGCAATGGAGATTCAAACGTCGAGACGTCTCGTTTCGCGCGGGGGCGACAAGCGGCTCACGGAGAGCCGCTTTGCTACGCTGAATGTTGGAGGAGGAATGGAAGAGAAATTAAATGAGGTTTTGCAGATGATGGATGAGAGAAAAATGTATATTTTGTGTGTTAATGAGACGAAACGGAAAGGATGCGATACCACCTTGCATGGCAGTGTTGGCCGTAATTGTTAATTTTAATTAACCATTGATCAATTTTATTAACCATTAGTTCCGCCATTAACCAATTGCATTAAAGTTAATTCGGATTAAAGTTAATTCGGATTAAATTTTTGAGACGTTAATGGCCATTGAAGTTAATTCGGATTAACTTTAATTCGGATTAACTTCAATGGCCATTAAAGTTTCAAAAAATTAATTAGAATTACTCTCAATTGCATTAACGTCTAATAAAATTACATTCGTGATATTTTAAAATGAGACAGCAAAATGACCCTGACTGAACCCTGGCAGTAGTAGCAGTACCTACCTACTACCTAGTAGAATTCTGGTTTGGTGCAACAGAGACATACGCGGTTTTGGTCATTTAAATCGTCTTGATGAGTACTTCGGAGAGCCGTACCCATGATAGAGCTGATGCTGAACCCTGGCAGTACCTAATGGATCTAAGGTTTGGTGCAACATAGGCACACGCTGTTTTAGTCATCCGACTCGTCTTGATGAGCACTTAGGAGAGCAGTACCCATGATAGAGCTGATGCTGAACCCTGGCACTACCTAGTGGATCTAAGGTTTGGTGCAACATAGGCACACGCTGTATTAGTCACCCGACTCGTCTTGATGAGCACTTAGGAGAGCAGTACCCATAATGGAGCTGATGCTGAACCCTGGCAGTACCTAGCGGAACTAAGGTTTGGTGCAACATAGGCACACGCTGTTTTAGTCATCCGACTCGTCTTGATGAGCACTTAGGAGAGCGGTACCCATGGTAGTGCTGATGCTGAACCCTGGCAGTACATAGTGGAACTAAGGTTTGGTGCAACATAGGCACGCGCTATTTTGGTCATCCGACTCGTCTTGATGAGCACTTAGGAGAGCAGTACCCAAGATAGAGCTTTGTAAAAGCCTTTAAAATGTTTGGTGTCAAAACTAACTCTATATTGACGTCGGGAACTCTAAATGATTCGCAAAGTGCACTGGAAAATCGAGAAGAAACAATTAGCATGGAAGTTGACTCAGCAGAAAGCGAGTCAGATGCGTTGTCCGATGAAGAGACTGACGGAGAATCAAATTTAAGTTTGTCAGATCATTTAAGATGTTGTGCTCATACACTGAATTTTTGTGCAGGTTCTGATCTTAAACCGGCCCTAACAAACCCAGATACTCTGCTCGGCAAAATGCATGCGGAAACAATGAAAAAGTGCAACTGTCTATGGAACTTTGCAGGAAGACCAAAATCAGCGGAAATAATACAAAATGTACTCGGGCATACACTATCACGACCAGGAGCAACACGATGGAATAGTCTGTACGACTCGCTAAAACAAATTTTGACTATTCGCAATCACAATGCGACCTTAAGCAAAGCCCTTGGAATGAAGAACTACCTGAAACCCAGCGAGTTTGATTACATAGAAGAATTCATACTATGTGCAGCACCAATAGCAGGGGCATTTGATATACTACAAGGAGATGAACCGTTTTTCGGAATCGTGTTGCCATGTATAATATCCCTGAAAAACAAATTGGATAAGATTTCAACGCAGCCGCTTAAAATCTGCAAACCAATTGTAGATGTTTATTTATCTAGTGTTCAAAGAAGGTTCAATCATATTTTGTCGTTCACAGAACAGTCAAAAAACTACATGATTGCAGCGATGAGTCATCCAAAATTCAAAAATAGATGGTTTACATGCGTAAATGATATTAATCAACAATACGCGAAGGCATCGTTCCGAACAGCAATTTATATTGATATTCTCAAGAACGCTGTACAACAAGAAGCCACAGAAGAGCTATGTAGAAGTAAAGAAGACGATTACTACGATTTTAATACTGTTTCTGAAACTGACAGAACTCTAAATTCACCTCGAAGAAAAGCGGAAACAGTGATGTCAAATTATTTTGCGGAAGAAAGCACTGAACTATGTTTGTTAACGTGTTACCCACACATTAAAAATGTTTTCATTAAATACAACACGTCGATGCCTTCTTCTGGATCAGTGGAGAGGATGTTTTCATTTGCCACAATGGTAAACGTGCCTAGAAGTCACAGACTGTCAAACGAGTTATTCCAAACCACAGTAGTCATGAAGAATAACTTAAACTATAATATTGTCTTCGGTTACCGCGATAGTTACTCATGAAATAAAACTATGATAACAATTCCTGAGGCCTGTAAAATGCAATACCCCTCTGCAGACTGCAGGAGTGTACAGGCTGGACTGTGAGTGTGGCCTATCATATGTCGGGCAGACGAAACGGAGCATTTCCACTCGGGTGAAGGAACACATAGCTGATGTCAAGCACCGTCGACCTAGGTCTGCTGTCTGTGAGCATGTCATGGATAAAGCCAATCACTCAATCAAGTTTGATAAGCCTCTGGTTCTTGCCAAGGAGAAGCGTTACATACCCAGAATGCTGCGCGAGGCCATTGAGATTAAGAAATATCCAAACTTTAATAGGGAAGATGGCTTTTCTCTACCACCAGCTTGGGATCCTGTAGTCCACCTGATAAAGGAGCAAGCGAGACATAGACTGTGAGACCGTAGTGTTGGATGATGCTGGACATTCTGATGTTTTGAAAAGATGTGTCCCGCCGAGTTTGTTGCCGGTCCCATATTGGGATACCCTCCTACAATTTAGGAGGGAATTAAATCTTCTCGGGTCCGTGGTGTAGGGTTGGAGCCGGCATAGTTTTTTTTTTTTTTTTTATCGCGTATATATATATATATCTTTACTTGAAAAATAATTATAGTGTATAACTAGCCTTATGAACCGATTTTGCATGTACAACCAGCCTTAAAGTTTGTAGTCTATGATTGTTCATTATTTTAGTATGTGGGTATTTTTTGCATTTTGTAATTTTTCCTCAGTCACCCGTTGACCACGAACGCTGTAAAGAGTTCGAAACGTCGGGATGTATTATAAATTCAATATACGCGATATAATCCGTTTTCATAGTTTTATTTCAACTTAAACTATTTCAAAAGGGCCTGATACAATAACCGAGTTTTATAGAAAAATATTAATACTGTATTAAGGAATTATGCATATTATTAGAGTTTTGAATGATTCACGGTTAGTTTCACTAGACTTATATTGACCGGGATATAGACCGTGATTACCTTTTGTATTATTTGTGAGCTCCCGATATTTCGACGCAGTTACATGCATCATGTTCACGGGTGACTGAAGATAGCGGGTGGGTATCAAAGTTGTGTAGACAGCGCTCTGTCTACCCTCATTCTTGCGCGTCGGCTGCGTTCACTTTCAACGTTACCAACGGTCGCATTCACACTTGTTGGTCCGGTCGCGTTCACACTCGTTGGTCTGTCCAAACACACTACACTCACGGTGTCACTACGCGTGTTTGATTCGGATATCACTGGTTTCTTACACAAACAAATCACAGGATTCCACACATTTGACAGTTTAAACCCATCTTCACGATTAAAATTTTTGTATTTGTGAATTTCAACGGCTTCTCTTACCAATCTTGGTATATAGTGGCGTTCTGTCGAAATGACCTTGGGACTATGCAACTCGATCCAGTGATTTGTACCCGACTCAAGGAGATGCTGAGCAATAGCTGACTTGCGAACGTCATTGTTCTTGACCGCAGCAATGTGTTCTTTAATTCTGCAGGCAATAGTGCGTTTGGTCTGCCCAATGTACGAACTACCGCAGCTGCACTCAACTTTGTATACACCAGGTTTTTCCAGGGGAAAATTGTCTTTGGGCGACCGCAGAAATTGTGCAATTTTCCTGTGCGGGGTGAAGATAATTTTTACAGAGTAGTTATTTAGTATTTTTGATATCTTGTCTGTCACACCCTTGACGTACGGCATAAACGCTGGCTGTCTTTCAACGCGATGAGTAAGGCGCTTGGTTTTTGTGTCCCGCTTGTCCATGTTAACTCTGTAGCCATTCATCCTCAGGACACTCTGAACATGGTTCAGCTCCTGGTTTAGATGTAGCGAGTCACACAGAGCGTGTGCTCGATTAGTCAGTGATGCCACAACCGAGTTTAACTGTCTGGGATGATGGTGCGAGCTCGCGTGTAAATAGCGGTCCGTGTGAGTCGGTTTCCTATAGACTGAGTGTCCCAGCATGCCACAACCTGTAACATTCAGTCTCACATCCAGAAACGCAATACTCCTTTCTTGTTCCATTTCCAATGTAAACGACATAGATCGGTGCATGCTATTAAGGTGTCCTAGCATCAGTTCAGCTTCCTGTTTACCACCCTTAATTATGCAGAACACATCATCCACGTACCTCTTCCAAATTTTAACGGGAACTGGGGGCGCAGAAAGGGCTAGGTGCTCAAAGTGTTCCATCCAATTGTTAGCCACCACTGGAGCCACCGGACTGCCCATCGCTACTCCCTCTGCCTGTATATAATATTGCCCGCGAAACAGAAAGTAATTTGTAGTGAGGCAGTGTTCAAGGAGCCTTACGTATTCTATTGGCATGCCGTTCTCCTGGATCTTGTTTCTTACTACCTCAATGCTATCAATTACAGATACGTTAGTGAACAATGACTCTACGTCAAAACTGACCATCACTTCATCAGGTTCAATCCTAACGTCCTGTACGATCTCAATAAAATGGCGAGAGTCCTTCACGTACGATTCCGTCTGCCCAACCAACTGTTGCAGCACCTTTGCGACGTGTTTTGCTAAGTCGTACGTAGGAGAATCAATCTGACTTACAATAGGCCGTAAAGGAGAATTCATCTTATGTATTTTAGGCAAACCATATATTTTGGGCGGCAGCACATTTCGGGGTCGCAAAAGAAACTTCACTGTATCCTCGCTTAACACCTGTTCACACTCCTTGACTAGTGTCAATGTAGAGCGATTGTACCGGGCTGTAGGGTTGTAATTTATTTTCTTGTACGTAGCCTCGTCACTAAGTAGTCCATTAATTTTGCTCTCATAATCACTGACATCCATAATTACTGTGGCATTGCCCTTGTCCGCCTTCAAGGTCAAAATGTCAGGATTAGACCGCAAATCATGCAGAGCTTCCCATTCCTCCTTATTAAAATTACTCCGAGGAGGTTTCGCATGTCTCAGAACTACAGCAACATCTTGTCGCAATGAGCTGTCAAATGTGTGGAATCCTGTGATTTGTTTGTGTAAAAAACCAATGATATCCGAATCAAACACGCGTAGTGACACCGTGAGTGTAGTGTGTTTGGACAGACCAACGAGTGTGAACGCGACCGGACCAACAAGTGTGAATGCGACCGTTGGTAACGTTGAAAGTGAACGCAGCCGACGCGCAAGAATGAGGGTAGACAGAGCGCTGTCTACACAACTTTGATACCCACCCGCTATCTTCAGTCACCCGTGAACATGATGCATGTAACTGCGTCGAAATATCGGGAGCTCACAAATAATACAAAAGGTAATCACGGTCTATATCCCGGTCTATATGAGTCTATGCATATTATGTCACCATGTAAGTTTTTAATTGTTAATTTTCATAGAAAATGCCCCATATATTATTCATATACGCATTTATATTTTTTTATATGTAAAGTTGATTGTTGATTTTTATATCTTTTTTTATTTACCTGTGTTTAAAGGTTCAGTTGATTCAAAATATTTATCAGTACGGTTTTTACTCACTATTATTTTTAGTCGCTTTTGGCGACATGTTTCGGATTCTTTGGGAATCCATCCTCAGGCACGAGTGTCCGCGGCGGTTGTACGTCGTGCACTGCAAATAATAGTGAGTAAAAACCGTACTGATAAATATTTTGAAATATGTCTCACGATAGTTTCAGTGCGGTTCAGTTTATTGTTAAATTGTAGATCTTTATATATATTTATAATTTTCCTTTGTTTAAAAACAGTGACTAATGATTTTTTTCACTTACATGTAAATAAGATTAAATATTTACAATTTATAACATATAAGAGCGTTGATTATTTGTAATAATTCATTGTCTATTTTTGTGAATTATATTTAAATGTTTAGCACAGAAATACAGCATTCATATCGTGTTACAAGTAGTAAGGTTAGATCAATACACATGTAGTGCATAATTGTTTACCATCGTATTTTCACGGAAACGCACGAACGTGTCTTGCAATTTCAGTCAGTCTCAGTACAAAAATACTGAGGTTGACAGAAGTAGCATGACAAATACGAACGTTTCCGAGAAAATACGACGACAAACACTTATGCACTACATCTGTATCATTATATACATTTAATTTTTATAATTGTTAAAATAATTAGTGGTATATAATTTGTAATATATTTTCTTAAATAAATAAATAATGATAAATAAATATGTTATTTTAATTTATCCCTGTAAGGATTCCGATTCAGTTCATAAATATAAACATATTCTTTCATATTTTACATAATATTGCATGACCATGACATTGGTAATCATGATCAGTTAACACTTTCAGTGCCAAGAACCCGATAGTCGGGTTCATTTTGTTATTGAAATGGGGCGCTTGGCGTTGAATAATACAAAAATTTACAAAACATTGATTCGGCAGCACTTTTGTTACTATTCCCATCAACTTAATAAAAAAGGATGAACCAAAACAGCGCGTGAATAGATTGGACCATACCTGAGTCCTAGTAAGTACCTAGACCTACTGCTTACTGCCATAAGTATAATTATGTTATCTATCTTATGAGTTATGTATCTCAAGATAATATTCAAATATTGCGCTCCCAAGTGCTCATTAGAACGAGTGAGATGACCATAACAGCGTGTGCCTATGTTGTACCAAACCTTAGTTCCACTATGTACTGCCAGGGTTCAGCATCAGCTCTATCATGGGTACTGCTCTCCTAAGTGCTCATCAAGACGAGTCAGATGACCAAAACAGCGCGTGCCTATGTTGCACCAAACCTTAGATCCACTAGGTACTGCCAGGGTTCAGCATCAGATTTATCATGGTTACTGCTCTTCTAAGTGCTCATCAAGACGAGTCGGATTACCAAAACAGCGTGCGCCTATGTTGCACCAAACCTGAGCACCACTATGTACTGCCAGGGTTCAGCATCAGCTCTATCATGAGTACTGCTCTCCCAAGTGTTCATCAAGACGAGTCGGATGACCAAAACAGCGTGCGCCTATGTTGCACCAAACCTAAGTTCCACTAGGTACTGCCAGGGTTCATAAGGAGGATGAGTAATACATACTCAAAACTTTTACAAGTTCAGTCTTGAAGACCTTTGATCCCTTGGACGCCTTTATGAAATTATGAAATTTCTTCTTGTTAATTGTTAATTTTTAATCACATTTTTAATTTTCATTAAAAATTAATTTAATTTTTAATGGTTTGTAAACCATTAACCATTAGTTTGTTTTAATTGTTAATTTTTTGAAATAAATTAACATTAATGGCCATTGATGTTAATGGCCATTACTAATTCATTTTCCGTCAATGGCTAATGGTTAATGGCCATTACCCTTTTAAATTGTTAATTTTTAATGGTTAATGGCATTAGCGTTCGGCCAACACTGTTGCATGGAACCTACGCGGCGTATTGGTCTGGGGTACCTAGTTCGGATCGCGCCTGTCATGGAGTTGGTGTTGTACTTTCCGCAAGGATGGCTGAGTGTGTGAGAGAATTTGAATGTGTGAGTTCCAGACTGATGTGGATTAGACTGAAAGTGGGAATGATGCGCATATTTTTGGTAGGCGTTTACGCTCCAGTAGACCGGGGTGCGAGTATCTCACAGCGCGTTCGGGATGAAAGGCAGATATTTTGGGATGAACTAAGAGAGGTTTTGAAAGTATGTAAGGGTAATGAAAGATTAATTTTGTTAGGTGACTTCAATGGCTGGGTAGAAATAAAAAGGGACGGATTTGAAAAGGTTCTTGGAATGTACGGTGACGAGAGAGTAAATGGTAATGGGAGAAGCGTGTTAGAAATTTGCCAAGAGTGGAACCTTTGTGTGACAAACACGATGTTTGACCACAAATGGATACATTTATACACTCGAGAGGCGGAGAATGTTAGGAAAAGTATGATTGACTTTGTGATAGTGGATGAAAGAATTAGGAAGAATGTTATCGACTCCAGGGTGTATCGAGGGTCGGGTATCCATACTGACCACTTCCTGGTAATGTGCCGATTAAGTGGCTTGTTTAAAGGATGGCGACAACGACCCCATACTGTTACTGCCGATTTAAAAAGAATAAAAGTGGAGAATTTGCAAGAAGAAGGAGTAAATGATGAGTATAAGAGTGGATTAAAAACCGAATTCGAGGGTATGAATGAGATTAGTGAGACTGAATAATTGTGGAATAGTTTTAAAAATAAAGTAGTAAGTGTGGCAAGTGAAGTATGTGGAGTAAGTAAGAGGCACAAAGGAAAAATGGAGAAGAATGTTTGGTGGGATAAAGAAGTGCAAGAAGCAGTGTGTGAGAAGAAAAAGTTGTGGTTGGTTTGGTTAGCCACAAGAGCTAACCAAAGAAATCACACAGCTTCATTTGACGAAGTCGGTGAAGCGAAAAAGGATTATAGAAGAATGAAAGTGTTAGTAAAGGAATTAGTAGACAGAAAGAAAGACGAACAGAAAGATAAAATGGAAGAAAGGCTCTCTCGAGACTTCCAGGCAAATATAAAGTTTTTCTGGAAGTCCGTTCGTTTAGCCAGGGGCAACACCCAGAACTCTGAGCTAAAGTCAATAAAAGACAAGAATGGAAGATTAGTGAATGAGGAAGAATGCATCTTAAAAAGATGGAAAGAGTATTTTGAAAGTTTGTTCGATAAAGAGGAGGCAAACACGTCAATTTCGAAGTTGAATGAAAGCATTGAAAACGTGTCGGAGGATGATAGTATTATCATGGATTAGATTGTGAAAGCGTTGAAAGGAATGAAATCAGGAAAGGCTGCGGGATATGATAAAGTTTCTGTCGAGATGCTGAAAGCTGGACAAGGCACTGTAGCAAGTCAGTTGCATTGCATCGCCTTTTCAATGTGTGCTTTAGAACCGGTCAAGTGCCCAGAGACTGGTGCAAGGCCGTCATTGTAACTCTTTACAAAGGAAAGGGATCACAACTGGATTGCAAAAACTACAGAGGCATTAGCTTACTCAGCATCGTCGGCAAATTGTATGCAAAGATATTGATTGAAAGAGTAGTGAAAGAAACCGATGAGAAAGTATGGGATGCACAAGCGGGATTCCGAAAGGGTATGGGATGTACGGATCAAGTCTTTTCTTTGCGATGCATAGCCGAAAAGTATTTGGCCAAAGGTCAGAAGGTCTATTGCGCTTTCGTGGATTTGGAAAAGGCTTATGACAGAGTGGTGAGGAATGAACTTTGGTCGGTACTGTCGGTGTATGGATTGAGCGGCCGTCTCATTCAGGCACTGAAATCGCTCTATGAGGATTCCAGTGCTTGTGTGCGAGTAAACGGGTCGTACACTGAGTGGTTTAGCATCGACAAGGGTGTTAGGCAGGGATGTGTAGCGTCACCGTGGCTGTTTAATCTGTTTATGGACAGTAGCTTGCATGATTTGAGAAATGATGAATGTGGGCTGAGAATGAGTGAGTTACCCGTCAAATGTCTTCTTTACGCTGATGACCTAGTATTACTAGCGTCATCGGGTGAAGAGTTGCAGGAGATGGTAACTAGAATGCATGGATCTTTTGAAAGGAAAGGTATGAAAATAAATGTAAGCAAGACGAAAGTAATGGTATTTGAAAAGGAAGAATATATGACAAATTGTGAGATTTTGATTGGTCAAGAAAGAGTAGAACAAGTGAAAGAGTTTGTGTATCTGGGAACCTTGTTCACTAGGGTCGGTAAGCATGATAAAGACATTGAAAGGAGAGTGAATGCTGGAAATCGCGTGAATGGGGCACTTAACGCTTTTATGAGCAGCCAGAAGGTGTCGCAAAAAGCACGGTTGGCTGTGCATAGAGGGGTGTTGGTGCCTACACTTATGTATGGTAGCGAAAGTTGGGTATGGCAGAAGAGGCATCAGAGCCAAGTGAATGCAATGGAAATGAGAGCGTTGAGAAGTGTGTGTGGTGTGAGATTACAAGATAGAATTAGGAACAGTGTGATAAGGGAAAAGTGTGGACTGAACGAAGATGTAGTGACAAAAATTGAGAAAGGTATGTTGAGATGGTTTGGACACGTAGAAAGAATGAGTGAAAGAAGGCTAACAAAGAGATGTATAAGGGAGAGGTAGAAACGGGAGTTGGAAGGGGCAGACCTCGGCGGACTTTCTCTGATCAGATCGGGGAAATCCTGAAGAAAGGCCAGGTCAAGAGCACCCTAAACCGGCGAGCGTGTATGAGGAATGTTATGAAAGTGAAGGAAGCGAAAGAGGTATGCCAGGATCGTAGCAAGTGGAAATCCGTGATCTCTGGCTACCCCTCCGGGAAATAGGCGTGATTATATGTATGTATGTATGTATGTATGTATGTATGTATGTATGTATGTATGTATGTATGTATGATACCTTATATTATCAAACCATAATATAACGCAAACGAGCAGACTGATCGCCTGATGGTAAGCGATTACTGCTGCCCATAGATACCCGCAACACCAGAGGGGCTGTTAGTGCGTTGCCAGCCTTTAAGATGGGAATACGCTCTTTTCTTGAAGGTTTGAAGGTCGTAAGTGTGAAGAAGTAACCGACCGACAAATCTACTTTCGCATTTATAATATTAGTTTGGATTTACCTTTCAGAAAAACGCAATTTAATCTCGACTTATTTTTGAGGTAATTAAGAATATTTACAGTACATATGGTGCTACTTTACCGCACTAGTGCGATAATTAGCACATTTACGTAACTATGTTGAAAATTCAAAGGGCTATGTACTGTACGTTGTACGATACATGTGCGTATAGGCAATTCGCAACTCGTGTTGATTTAAGACACTCCCTTCGGTCGTATTTTAATTTAGCGCCACTCGATGCGAATTTCCTATTTTTCGCACTTGTATCGTAATGTACTACCTATTAATTGTGTGCACAATTACACAACAACCTCTTACCTTACCTTATACATATCATAACACAGCCGCCGAAGGCAACTCGCATGCCTTACGAATCTTCTGGCGAAATATATAGATTAGATTAAGGCAAATATACAATTACGTAAATACACGGAGCGGTGTAACTAGGTAGCACCGCGCTCCTTAAAGCTGGCATTCAACTGCACAGCTGGTTAGAAAACTGTACAGTCGAATACCACATACGCTACGTTTTACCCGTGTAGTTGGTAAAACTGCGCAGGCATACCCTAGTGTGTATGGATGGCCAGCTTAGGGAGTACGTTCTTAATGTTGAATAGTGAGGACGTCTCTCCCTACTATGTATTATAAATGCGAATGTGACTATGTCTGCCTGTTACGGTACCTCTTCACGCTTAAACCAATGAACCAGTTTAGATGAAAAGTGTGGACATAGGGTGAGGCCCAGGGAAGGACATGCTCCTACGATAGTTTTTATCAATCATCATCATCCTTAATCCATTTCAGTCTGGTTTCCGATCTGGTTGCAGCACGGTCACCGCTCTAGTTAAAATTACAGACGACATCCGTTTAGGAATGGATAACGGAAAGCTAACAATACTGACATTGCTCGATTTCACTAACGCATTTAATACTGTAGACTTCGATATACTGTTAGGGGTGCTAGGTACTCTCAATATATCTCCTGATGCGATTAGGTGGTTTCGCAGTTACTTGGAAGGTCGTCGGCAACGTATTAAAATAGACGACGTTCGTTCATCGTGGTGCAACACGCTAGCTGGCGTCCCGCAGGGTGGCGTGTTATCTCCCCTTCTCTTTTCCATCTTCATCAATTCTATTTCTCTTAACCTCCTTTCTTCTTATCATTTGTATGCCGACGACCTCCAAATTTACTCTCAGTGCCCAATTGCGGATCTACCTTCTCTGATTCTTACCACCAACTCTGATTTAGAGCGCATTTTGCACTGGAGTTCTTGCTATGGAATTAGAGTTAATCCTACGAAGACCCAAGCTATTATTATTGGTAGCCCCAAGAACATAGCTAAGGTGAATTTTGAGAGTCTGCCTCCTATTTCATTCGATGGGGTCCAGATCCCGTACTCGGCCCAAGTAAAGAATCTGGGCGTGATTATGGATCGTACTCTTTCCTGGGGTCCGCAACTTAATGAAGTCGGTCGTAAAATTTTTGCCGCTGTGGGATCTCTTAGGCGTCTCCGCAACTTTTTACCACTTTCCACTAAAACCGCGCTGGCCCAATCCCTTCTTCTTCCCATTTTAGACTATGCCGACATCTCTTATCTCGATCTTACCGAAGAGCAATTGAACAAGATTGAACGGCTTCAAAATGTGTGCATTCGCTTCATTTTCGGGCTACGAAAATTTGATCATGTCTCCACCTTCCGGTCACAGCTCAGGTGGTTACCGATTCGTTTCCGACGTAATACACATATCCTGTCTCTACTCTATCGCACTTTATTTATTCCAAATACTCCTGAATACCTTAAAAAACGGTTTAGTTTTCTTTTGTCTGTTAGGTGTGCTCAGAATCGCCTTCTTGCTGCCCCTCGGTCATCTAGTAAGTTCTACAACAAATCCTTCACTTTCCAGTCTGTAAGATTGTGGAATGCTTTGCCCATTGATATAAGACGTGCTCAATCCCTACCCATTTTTAAAAAACTTCTAAAAGAACACTATTTAAAATCTCTTTCTTAGTCTTGGTCCTTTCACTTACACATATATATTTTTCTTTTTGTTCACGCTACCTGGTCGTTATTCCTCTCTTGCTTGAATTCTCATTATGTATTTATGTATTTTGTGTAGGTTTATGTAGTGTATTATTGTTGCTTAAATAATATATGTAGTTTATGTAGTTTATTTTTCATTGTTTGTTATTTATACTTAGGTATTTGATTTGTAAACTTTACACCTTTGTTATTTTGCACTGCCCATTAACTTATTTCTAGCCACTGAATCGCTATCTGAAGGTTGTCTGGAAGAGATCGCTTTTTAGCGATAAGTCCGCCTGTTGTTACCTACTCACTTATGTCCTGTCATTGTTTGTAACATGTATTTTTCTTTGTAGTGCACAATAAAGTATTTTATTATTATTATTATTTGTATCTCCTTGGATATCACGGGCCTATAAATCCCGGTCTTTTGATAGGCTTGCGTGGGGATATAGATCCAACACGTAGAGGCCCCTTGGAGAGCTTTAATGTCATGTAGAACGCCTGCTGGAACCCGTTCACAGGCGCAACAATAGACACCCATGAACCGGTCGCAGCAGGCATTGGGACTATTGCAGAAAAAGTGAACAGTATACCGGTCTATGGATTGAAGTTTGGGTGGGCAATGAGACTGGGCTATTGTAAAGAACTCCGGACACCTGCCATAACAATGTTAATACACGTTATCGCGGCAGGTGGTGACTTGCCGCTGACTAGATGGGCCCCTGAAACTGCCGTCGTGAAGACGACCAGGAGCAACACCGGTGTGAGCGGCTCAGGGGTGTCGAGAGGTGTGCGCCGCTTTCTACCCAGTGACTGTTAACAGCCACTGTGCCAACTCGCGTCTTATGCATCTTTCACTTCCACCCCTGGAGCATATAGCTCTTACGACTCCCCTCTGGACGGCCAATGAAGGCAAGCCAGAGCTGAGAGTCCTGCGGGTCCCCTTGGGGTCCACTCCGACCGACGAAGACACGCCGGAGACGGAGACCCTGACCGACTCTCTGGAGCACTCGGGTCCGTGGGGTCGTCACTCCCCAACAGCTCGCCACAAGCTGCCCTGCGGGCTTATTATTATTATTATTATCATCATCATTTCACGCAGACGAAAGCGCGGGCAGGATAATGAATTGGGAGTTTCTATCAGCACTGTGGACTGAGAATAAGCTCACTTGAACATAGAGACTGAAGAAATATAACTATGAAAACAGATTATATCGCGTATAATGAATTTATCATACATCCCGACGTTTCGAGCCCTTTACAGCGTTCGTGGTCAACCGTGGTCCGTGGTCACCTGTTGACCACGAACGCTGTAAAGGATTCGAAACGTCGGGATGTATGATAATTTCATTATACGCGATATAATCCGTTTTCATAGTTTTATTTCATGAGTAATTAACGCGGTAACCGAAGACAATATTATAGAAACAGAAGTTATCAATTTTAGGTTTTTTATTGTAATTGAATTACCTCAGCATCCTATGAATTTCGGATGATTTGGCATCGAGTGTCGTATTATTTTTATGTTTTGTATAAGTCAAGATATCTTTAGAACTGCAATACATAGTGACCGTAATATACTCGTAGAAATAATATAACCTAAAACGAATTATTTGTAATTTTTTGGCATAATAGCTATATACATATTACAACCACGGGCGCGTTCTTTTAAATAGTTCATTATTATTAACTGCCGCTGCACTGCAGTTGCGACGTTATGCGGTGCCGCACTACTGTAGCAGCACGACTGCGGCTGTTGCGGCGTGCAGTCGCGACAGCGTTCGTTAATGGCTTGTCAATGTCAAGTCATATAATGTCAGACGTACAAATAAAATACTAATTTACCTTTGTATTTTTTACGTGAAGAAGCGAGTGACGATAATGCTACATGCTACATGAAAAAGAAGACCAGTTTGCCTTTCTACAATAGTCAGAGTCCGACGAAGGCAGCTACGCAATATTAATAAAAAATCTGATATTTAATGGTGATCCTTTATTCAGATAATATTGCCGATTAAATGAAAAGCAATTCAACATTGAATGAGACTTAATAATTGACGAAATACAATCAATTTACTCAAATAAAATTAATGCAGAGGAAAAATTATTCTTAACATTAAGGTAAGTTCACAATGTGAAATTTTCTTCCCCATCCTCTTGCCTAAATGCGTGACCACCAGGTGACCACCGCACACAACAATCCGATGCGATAAATAAAATTATTTGTAAGTAATTGCGCAATTTACACTTCATATTGTCAAGTTTCCTATTTGAAACTGATACACAAATTAAAATCCCTCTTGTGTTGCAGGTGTCCATGGGCGGCACGGCACTCTTTATGATATGACCGTGCATCCATATAAAACTTGACGGGCGAGACAAGAAATCTTTTATGAAGAAAGCTATTGCCCTCACCTTGGCCGATAGAAAGAACTTCAAATAAATTAATTTGAATAATAAATGGTTTCCTCGTGTTGGTGTGATGAAAAATTGCGTGTTGCACTGTAACAAAGTTTGTTTAACCCTCATGCCTCAAGACCCCCGCAACTGTCAATATTCTAAATTTTAAACCATTCGCTTCTCTCGTGGTTCAATTTTGTATCCTTTCGTATGTTTGGATATCAATATATTACCAGGAGGTATTAAACAACATCTTTGCTCCTTGTAATAAAAATTAATGATTGCTTCGTTTATTTAGCTCAGGAATGGCTTTGCAAATTTTGCAATGACAAAATTAGAAAGTGTCGCCATAAACGACATTATATAATATGATATTACGACTAGAGTTGCCAGGAATATTCGGCAACTATTCGGCCTATTCGGCCACTTTGCCGATTATTCGGTATTCTATTTGCCTCTCTATCGCTCGTGCCCTGTCGAGCTTATAGCTATCCTCGCAAAACTACGAAAAATTAAAAGAACAGTTTATTTAATGAATTTATCATGAAATGATAAAAAAAATCACGTAGGAAAATATAGCTTGGCCAGGATTACGGAATATTAAGTAATATAACTTAGTTTTATTGGATGTATATACTATAGTAACTACATCCAACTCCAACCGTAACTTGGCTGAAATCAGGGTAGCAAAAATACAAATGCAAGTTACATCATATATTTTGTAAGTGATTCGATTCGTAAGGAGATTTGATTCTTAAAATTGTAACAAGCGTCCACTGTTAAGGACGCTTAGCACCTTGTGGATTATTTCTACCTATTTGTTACCATTGGTTAGATATTGTATTACATGCCAATTTTGCTTAATTTATTTGATAAACATAAATCTTAATATAATATAGAAAGAGCATAATACAATACAATAGGTATTAATAATAAATAACATAGTAATTAAAACTAATAATAAACTAAACATCTAATATGCGCCTCCACCCTGCATCGTACCCGGCTCAAAAGTTCCCATGATGCCTGCAGCATTCCCTCGCTGCACTGCATTTGAGATCTGTTGAATCAGGTACATTTTGCTAATTATAGGTATTCTGCTATTTCAGGTCATCACGTGTGGTCAGGTCATTTCCTTTTTAGATACGGCTGTGGGATATGTACAAATTTCTAGAGAAGGCGGAGAATGTAAAGTTATAGCAAGAATAGTGCCTGGGCATAGATTTAATAACAAACTATGCAATTATTTTCTGGCTCAACAAGAGTAGAACCTACATCAACTTCAACTGAATGCTAATAAACAAAGCCCTCATTGTCAACCTCACGTGCAGAACATGTTGAACATATAATGTATACACTTTTTTGGGAAACAGGTTTTTCCTAAATTAATAAAAAAGTAAAAAATAAGACTGTTTTATTTTTCACAACTCTTTATTAACTTTAGTTTTGTCCGCCATGATCATGATATCAGCAGCTTGAGCCTTGAACTGCAACTTGTACCTGGAAATTAGAAATTATCTTTTCAGTTTCATCAAATAAGTTACATACTCGTATATGTATGTCTGTTTATTGAATTTAACTTCAAAGCAGTAAAACGGAGCTAGTAGGGCACAAGCTGTGTTAAACGGTTTGTCTTTAGATATTCTGGCCACATCATCACAGAAAATAAATAGGTAATAGTGATCCGACCACAAAAATGGACTTTTAAATATTCGTAGTAAAATAATATTAATTTTATACTTACATCGACGTGATCCTCACAGCAATAATGTGGTAACAACTTGAAGTATTCCATTCCACATTTACTTCACGACAACACCGTCTTTCACGTAGGTCTTCGCGGACTATTATTTTTGTAAATCATTCCCACGAATGGGAACAACGTTTTTGATATATTAAGCAATCAGAATCTACTGTTTAGGGTGGTTTAGGTATCAAAATTATAAATCAAATCGTAAAAAACTAGCGGTTTAACTGAAAATTTTCATTATGACAATTGATGACAATGACAACTTTGACGTGAGTGACGGATTTATTTACTATGGTTCGATAACTTTTATTATACGATGACTTTATTATATTCAGCCTCGCGAGAAGGTCAAACTAAGGTCATCAGTATATTTGTTGAAATATCTTCAATCTTCGATTATTATATCGCAGCAAATGTCGGAAACTGTTTAAAAACCTCATATCTCGAAATGGTTTTCGAAATAGAACATTTAAAAAAAAATGAACAATCCTAATTGTGCATGCATACAACTAGCGCGGTGCGTGTTGTACACAATTATTGTGTACAACACACACGTTTCCTAACTGGCTCTGTGATATGGCTCAATATAGATTAGCAAAAAAGTTTACAGTAGGGACAGTCGCCATCAGATATATCGGAGCGACCGAGGTGCTAAAAATATCTGAACACTAGCGCCTTGACAATAAAGGCGTGTTCAGATATTTGTGAGCTCCTGGGCCGACCCGATATATCTGCGATATATAGCGACTGTACCATCGGGGTTGTATATCCTTGGGTGTAATAAGCTCCTTATTAGAACGTAGTGGTTATATCCTCTTTGCTTAGAACTACTCATATCTGTGACCCAAAGACATTTCAGTGCAGGTGACAGATTTGACGTGCGGTCTGCAGCCGCAGTTGCAATAATACACTAAATACGCAAAAATGGCCATGCTACGTGCAGTCGGCCTTGTCATTAATTTTACTATGGAAATTGACAATAACACCGACGTGTCGGAGCAGTAGTGCAGCTGCGGTTGGGAAAACGAAAATCACCATATTACGTGCAGTCGATATCGTCATTCATTTTACTATGGAAATGGACAATAACACCGACGCGTTCAGGCCGCTGCAGTAGTGTCGGAGCAGTAACGCAGCTGCGGTTGAAAATGGACAGTCACCTTTAGGGAGGGACGCGGCTCCGCTCCGTGTTTTCCACGCTTAATACACTTTCCGGTGTATCGCTCTCTTAGGGATAGGTCGACGTCGCAGACGCAGGTAACTATAGCATTATAGTCACTCGAGGACAATGAAAACGACATAAACCTTTTAGTTATGTATACTCAAATAAATATAGATTTGGGACTACCCGAGGTTTTCATCGCTTATTACTTTTGCACTACAGATTTAATTATAAGACAAACGGATATCGGTTCTTCAATCTTTTATCTCCATTTTTGTCTACCGGATTATGAAGAAGATGAATAGTTATTTATTCATGTTTTTTTTAAACATTGTTTAAAAAAACACTAGTTTCGTATCTCGATTGCTGTGAAATATCTTACATATACGAAATCTACATATTTGGGTTTGTCTTTGACGTCTCTAAAAATTTGTCTATAAGGTTTTAATTTTAAACTAATTAACACAAAAGTTACGGGCAAGCTAACCAGTTTTGTGGCAACAATGAACTTTGAAGTAAATATGAGATACTATATTGCTTAAACCCGTTGCTATTAATATGATAAGCTACAAAAACATCAGAAAACTAAGGTATTCAGATCGAAGTTCATTGGGGCATGGAATCCCCTTAAAGTTGAAAGTCAATGGTTTATCTGTAATCAAGTCCAGTGACATGAATGTTCACATAATATAATTATCATGCTCATACATTTCTACGTTTTCAAACAAATTCGCTGACTATTTTTGTAAATATGTACATCCTTTTCTATCTTTGCATCACTGTCTAATAAATATAAACTACAATGTAGTACAGTGTTGAATATTATATTTCGTTTACTTAGGAACTTAATTTGAGTGTCATAAATAGTCACAATTTATATATTCACATACATTCAAGTTTGGTATTCACTTAGGTTCATCGCACCCAAATATTGGCGAGCACGACGCACTGTAATTCATATCAAAGGGTGGCTTCTCATTCAATGAGAAGTCAGTATTTTTCAAAGAATGAAGAGGTGATTAAATCTCATATTCTATTTATTCCTATTCTGCGTTCGATTTTGTAAGGTTTTTCTTAAAACAGAACATACTTAACTAATAAGAAAATTAGAATACAATGTAACCTAAAATTAAAACTAGAGTCGGACCGAGAAAAGTCTGCAACGATTTTGATAGCACACGCAATTGACGCAATGCACACGCAGTGCAAGTGGTATTTTAAATGTCAAACTTCTACGAAATTATGACGTATAATTAATAACACTTGCACTGCGTGTGCTATCAAAATCGTTGCAGACTTACCTCGGTCTAACTCTACATACATATGTATGCAAGTATTTTCACTTTAAAACTGTCCGCCACTGCACAGAAAAGCCAAAACGAATGTCGCTTTCGGGGCCATAAATCCTTAAATATTAAAACTGAACCAGTGACCGTAGATCCGGCAAGGAGGCGGAAATAATGAAGACATTCATATTGTTTGAAAATGGGTTCGCTTTGCAGTGATTTTGCAAACAAAAACATTAACATATGTCTCAGTGGGCTTATCCTAAGACATAAGATATGGCAAGTACTTATTACCCACTAGTTTGATTATCATCAGCTTTGATGGTACCGCCTTAATAGTGGGCCTACTAAAGGGGTCCACTGACTATCAGTCCGCCGGACGATATCGGCCTGTCAGTTGTTCGGAACTGTCAAATTTTTGTTCTAACTGACAGGCCGATATCGTCCGGCGGACTGATAGTCTGTGGGCCCCTTTAGGCAGGCGAAATGATGCGTTAGGGATGACAGTTAAAGGTGACATTCGGATTCCGACCGCAGCTGCACTACTGACGCGGCATTACCTCTAGAATATGTAAACCTTTTAACCTTGTAAACCTCTAGAATATGTATATTTAGAATAAGGCCAAATAGTGAATATAAGTAGCTGAATCTCATACAGCGCGCTGCGCGACCACCAATTGCATACCTATAATAAACTGAACCTATCTGAAAATTATACGTAGGACAACACTAGAATATTTAGAATAAGGAAAATGAGTAGCCGAACACAGATACAGCGCGACCCTAATGCGCCTTATTAAGTCAATAATTCACGTATTTTACTTAATTATAAATAAGGAAGACGATAGAATATTTACAATATTTAAGGCCAAATAGCTAAAAACTAGATACAGTGAGACCTTAATTTACCCCCCTTAGTTAGGTACTACATACCTAATAGTAATATAATATTTCACTAAGTTCACTTTGTTTCACTAGTTTCCTAGAATATACGAAATAAGGACATTATTACGGAGTACGAAAACGAAGTGTGTATTATAAGGACCATGAATTGCTTGGTGTCTGCATGGTCATTAGCGAGGAGGATTGGTTATAGTTTTTTACTCACTTGCAATATTAAGCATAACTAATATAACTATTACTTACTCCTCGAAATAAATATCACGAGAAAGAAACCAGTCACATCAAAGCAAGATGCCGTTATGTTGATGTTGGGGTAATCTACACATTTCCGATAACATAAAAGCATTGTAGCATTGTTCATTTATTTAATGAATAACAATTTTCTTTCTAAGAAGAAAACGAACAAAGTAAGAAGTTACTTTTAAAATCCCGACGTAATTGTTTTAATGTTTGTCAAAAATACGGAAACCATAAGCCATTTTTTCTTCGGTTTTTTGTCCGCCCCGCCTCTACCTACAGGACCATTATCGACTTGACTGAAACTATTTAAACAGGTGGTCATTAAACACGCAAGTATATAAGTTAGACAAATAAAATAATTAGTAACTAGCGGACCGAATGACCTGTGAACCACGGCTCTGCCACTGAAGAATTTTTAAAAGACCCCATCGCCAAAGACAGGATTGCTGAAGCTACTCACGATTTTACGAGGGTCGGTCGTGAGTCGTGAGGTGCGGCCCGTGGAGAGGAGAACAGCCGGATAGACAGGTGATCAGAGAGCCGAACGAACAACCGACCTATATCTGATATACGAATGCATTTTTGCAAGCTAGCCAATTGAAAATAGGTACAGTAGGTATATTGTAAGTTTTGGGTAGTACAATGATTTTGTGTGGGTAATAGTGAAACTACAGAATTATTGTGCGGGCTAAGTGATTTGAGTCTGGTTGGTGTTAATAATGTGATATACTTATAAGTGCAAGGACATAGTATACCCGAAAATACATACTTAAACCCTTTCTCGAAATAGTGCTAAGTAATACATGTTATAGTATATTGGACGTTAAAAGTTGAAATAATATTGATTGTAGTTAAAAGTCCCAAGAAATATTCCTCGCTGTGTAGTGCTAATATGTGATTATAATTCTAAATCTTTACGACATCGGTGGAAAGCCAATGCAGCAAGTGTCGGAGGTGCGCGATCTCGGAGTCCGCTTAGCTGCCAATTTGTCATTTCGTGATCATGTTATTGGCGTCTGCAAGAAAGCATTTCGTAACCTCGGTTTCTTGATGCGACAAGCAAAGGACTTTACGAACGAACGGACTTTACAGCGATACGAGCAGTGTATGTGGCCCTCGTAAGGAGTCACCTCGAATGGAACGCGGTAATCTGGACTCCACACGAAGCTAAATATAAAATTATGATGGAACGCATTCAAAATAAATATGTTAGGCTCCTTTACTTAAAACTATATGGCGTATATCCTGGATATCCCACACTCTTCGTGCTAGGAATGGTAGGGTATAACAAGCTCGAAGTAAGACGGGAACTTGCCCTTGCTTCATATGTAGTCAGAGTGCTGAGAGGTGAGTTGTGTAACCCCGGGGTCCTGCCGTGGGACGTCGCCGCCGGCCGTCACTGCTGGCCGTACCCGTTGCTCGCACTAAACTGTTGAAAGAAGCTCCCCTAACGAGGGCTATTCGCAATGTCAATAAAGTTACGTTGGGTTTAGATATATTTACGTGCTCCCTGAATGATTTCACAAAGGCCTGCACTATGTTAATATTAAGTTATTTTTATATTTATATTTATACTGGCAATAACTCTGGTTATTGGTTTGTTGCTTATCTATCGCATAAGGCAAAACCTGTAATGATAGATTTAAGTTTTAATTACTAAATAAAATAAAAAATAAAATAAAGAATTGTGCCTGTTATTCATACAATAGAAGACGGAGATACTTCATGTATTTACCGCCCTACCAAAGGAATAGACAAGTTTCAATTCGCTTTAGGAATTATAATATTATCGATTTATCGTTTCAACACCATCATCATTCATCATATCAGCAAACATAATATCTCCGTGGTCAGCATATCATCCAGCAACACCTCTCCTGTAAAAGACCCGCCCTAGAGATGTCTACAACGACCAGTCCTGCGCTGCATTTACCCAACGTTACCTTGCTGGACCCCACGCTACGCTCCGCTCGCCGATACGTAGTCTTTCAAGAAAAAGAATAAATACGTCGAGTACCTACGTTTAGGCGTCCAGACGGCGAAGGCGAATTTATCAAAGCAGCAAGAAAAATATGTATATCAAATTTAATAAACCGACAGCGAATCAGAAGAAGAAGAACCAGCACCTCGAATAGACGAGCAAACGGTATCTCAAGATGACATCGCTTGATTCAAGATATTACGAAGTCCAAAACGGAAACGACGACAGCATATCCCAAACGCTCTCCTTCGAAAGACATAACCCACCCCACCTACCTTCCAATATTGGCTTTTGACTGCATAGCCGGCTGATTATAGCTATCCCTCTCCTATCCCAGAGCGTGTTACTGCCCATAAAATTACGTCCCCTGGTATGCCGGCTGGTCCGGAGCAGCAGGTCCCTGGCTGGGAGTGGCGTCTCTTGTCTTGGTTTTTTTAGATTTTTGGCAGTTGCTTTCAGCGCTCAAGGTCTCAAACTTGAATTAATCATTAGGCCAACATCATAAACAAGTCTGCAAAAAATCTGAACTACCGGATTTGACGCAAACGATGTATAAAGTTACTGGATTAATATGTATAATTGTCATTCTCGTCATACGCTTAGTATTGCCATTATAATCATTTGAATTTTATTATTTTAAATGGAACCGGCACAGAGAACCAGTACTTTCCGAGTTTCTGCCGTTTTATCATCAAACCATAGAAGCGGAGCGTGAATCTCGCTGCTTAAATGCGTAAGCGCCATGAATTTTACGGCGCTTAACACGTTTTGGTCGCGTGGTACAGGTTGTGATTGCGACAATTTCATTGTTCAGTACGTTGTCTCTATAGGTATAGTAATAATAATATGTATGTTTTAAACTAACCTTTTTACTTTTTACTTCCTAATTGATAACTTTTGAAATTCATATAGTTGTTAGTTTCAAAGAATTTAAAAAAAATTGCTTTGTAGGATTGTGTGGATGATGGATCTCATGAAGATGCTGATGTCTGCCACTCAACCATTGATCCAAACAGATACATATGTACTTATAAAGTTATATAAACTACCTACACAGAGTCTGTGAGGAAAAAGTTGTAAAATGTATGGGCTCCCTTACAAAACCCTTCGTAAAACCAGTGCGGTGAGAAGGTATGGTCAGTTTGAAAATGCAGGCTCACATCATGCTCGATGAGTATCGAAGACGGTACTTATATTATATTTGTCTTTATTTTGCAAAACACCTAATTATCCTGATGCTTGTACTTAATTATTGCGGGTCACAAACACGTGAAAAAAATATTCTAATTTACTTTAATCACCACAGGATCCTACAAATTATCAACCCAGATGTTCCTTCCAATATCCATTAACCTAACCCGATGCGATACCTAATCGAGCTTAACTGTTAACTTCAGAAACGTTACGAATAAAGACATCGCTTTATTCAGCCCTAGAGGCTACTAAATACAATCCAATGAGTTAGTCGTCCCTTCTATTAATCTTTTTAACAGCCCTTAAAAAAGATAAAGGTGCCTTCAGACCCTAAAACGGACCTTTTCTTCTCGTGTCTAATTAAAATTGTCCAATTTGTAAGGGACTCTTAAAGGATAAACTCGGCTTAGCGTTATTGAGACATCGATTACAAATAATGTTATTAAGGTAACTATTTAACATCTATGGTGTTGTTGTTGATAATATTGTTGTTTATGATGATAATAGAGAGCTATAGGTAGATGATTTAGGAAAGTATTGGGCTCCTGTTGCCCTGCCTCCGCACCAATCTGGGTGTTTACCCAGCAGGCAGGCAGCAGGGCAGCACAGCAGTAGAGGCGTTTGCCTCTACTGTACATTTACATACCCGAGGTATGACGCCCCTTGTCGTTAAGGACATTATTTTGGGACCACTCACCACTTTAGCAGAGTTTGCTGATGATTGACTAATAATGGTTATTGGGTAATAGCACTAGTAAAATACTTAAACAGCACATGTTTTACCATAAGACTAAACGGTTAATTAATCTAAGAAAGTAGGAATATAAAATACCAATAAAAACACTTATTTAACATAATTGTCGTTTTATAGGTATTATTGGCGCTTTACAATGTGTGCACAGTGTGGCTGACGAAAACGCGGTGAATCAATTTCTTCGCGCAGATGTTTCACATGGGCCGTTATTGGATCCCTCAGAATGTAATATGCGGGAATTTATTTTCACATATTATGGCAGAACTAGTTGCGACGTACCGATTTGCCTGTAGTTAAGTTGTAACAAATTAATGTGTAATTTTTACCAACATTTTACTAAATCTCATATACCTATTTTAAACGAGTTATATTTGAAATGTGTACATAAAAAAAATGTCCTAAGCGAAATAAGAAATAGCCGCTGCAACTGACTAAGCTACCCAATAAGGCAATAACAGATAAATTTAAGTATATGAATTATATGAGCTTCGTTGGCCGTTTCTTTTTCTTCTAGTAACTGGGAGCGGCATCAGAATGATTCAAAAATGGCGGCTAATGTTAAAGCGCTATTCGCTCCGTGCAAAGCGGGTGGTGGGGGAAGCCGAAACGATCGCAGCGCTTGATGTGGTCAAAAATGGCATATTTAGGTGTTTCTGTCAATTCCCATACTTCTCAGTTATTTTGTTCACGTTTTTAGCTTTAAAATTATACGATAAAAATGGATCACGATAGCTGTTGTGTGGTAAACTGCAATAATACTGGACGAAACAGAAATAAGTAAGTAGTCAATTTTGTATATTTTCAACGCCGAGCTAGAAATTAGCCTCATATATAGGTAGTATTATTCCAGGCTTAACAACGTAACGGCTAAACATTTTATCTAGTCTATGTCAACACAGATTTTTGCTTGAATGTTAATAAAATAGTATGGCTTATACAGTGTACCAACATTAGGTGACTGTTATTAGTCATAATGACAGTTATTGAAAGCCCGTCAAAAGCATACTTTTGGCACAAGGGATTGGCCTGACGTTATTTGATAGAGAAAGATAGTCGCATTGCGATTCCTATAAGAGGAAAAAGAAATTAGTGCCATGCTTTGTCTTTATCACCGACACTGAAAGACAAAAGACATTGGACATTGACGACCGGTCTGGCCTAGTGGGTAGTGACCCTGCCTGTGAAGCCGATGGTCCTGGGTTCGAATCCCGGTAAGGGCATTTATTTTGTGTGATGAGCACGGATATTTGTTCCTGAGTCATGGGTGTTTTCTATGTATTTAAGTAGTTATATATTATATATATCGTTGTCTGAGTACCCATAACACAAGCCTCCTTGGGCTTACCGTGGGACTTAGTCAATCTGTGTAAGAATGTCCTATAAAATTTATTTATTATTTATTGGACATGCAAACTAGATAAATTGTATACATTTTATATGAATACTCTTTCTCTTACCCCCGGTCGCTCGGTGGCGCGTCTATAACTACTTGTATATACTATGTTTTGGCACGTTAGGGTTGTCTGTCGTCTGTCACAATTAGTGTCACAACAGACATTGTGTTAAGCGGGAGAACATAATTTTTAACATAAAATGTGTTGATTAAAACCTGTGAAAAGGGCAAATTTTTTATACTTGCAAGCATCATACATGTCCCCAGGAAGAGGATCTCGAAGCGGGCTCTAAGCATAGATAGATAATTCTTATTATTTTCAGTAAAGCAAAAATCATTTAACATTAAAAATGAAAAGATTCTGCACATTGTTAAGTGCATTATAGTAAATATTTTTTAGGAATAATCTTTATTTTGTTGCTCTCATTATTTGACAGCGCCTATAACGTGCAACGTTGCGAACGCTAGGCGGCGCTGCCATCGTGCACGGTCCCAATATGTTTATTACCGATATTTACAAAAAAAAAATATCTTACTATGTCGTACTTGATGCCCGGGCCTCCCCCACTCATTCTAAATTACAGCTTCGGACGGACGGCCACTAGGCCAGGAAATGAATGCCCAAAAAAAGTTATAGAGGGAAATGCTTGGAACACAACTTTTGACTTCGTAGCTTTGTTTGGACTAGTTAGGAGGTGAACATATCAAAAGTCCCCGGCCGTAACCCTGGTGCTGGGAGAGAGGGGGGTTTGAAGGTTCAATTTTTCGGTTTTTCAATTATATCTCGGAAACTATGCGTCTGAGCGACTTGGCCACTTATGGAAAATGAAAAGAGATTTAATTTGTTACAAGTTTTATTAAGTCAAGTTTTTTGATATATTGTATAGTTTTTGAGATATCCGCTCTTAAAGGTTTATTTAGGGCTCTCATTTTTAATCTTAATTATCTACATCAGTGAAGCTGCTAGGCCGGGTTTGGTATCGTTTTCGTATAAATTGGGAATGCTAGATTCATTTATGGTATCCACATTGATACCATTCCTAAGTAAACGGTCGGGGACTTTTGATATGTTCATCTCCTAACTAGTCCAAACAAAGCTACGAAGTCAAAAATTGTGTTCCTAGCATTTCCCTCTATACCTTATTGCTTGGCCTACACATCCAACATGACGAAGCTATAAATGGTTCTAGTTGACTACGGAACCCTAAAAATGTATAACATCATTTCATAACATTATTAGACGTATTATTAGGGAAGCTCTCTCATTTTATTTGACAAAATGGCAGAATCTCTTTCTTTATGCATACAGATTATTTTCCTTGCCTTGGTAAGCGCTCCTAATACCTCGCTTACGCCGTGAGATGGTTTTATTGGATCATTGCTGATTATTTCTCAATGTTTATTCGGATCTCCTTAATATGCATAAACACAGGGAGATTCTGTTTATATTTCATAAAGGAATCTTCATTTTGTTCACGAAAGCGTGAAGGATATTGCAGGTAGAATAAATATATTTTCTAAATTAGATATTGTGGTGAATGAATTGAGTTTATTTAGGACTTTCACCGGAAAAAATAAACAAAATCATTGTTATATTAATCATAAAAGAAACGCCAAAAAGTAAAAATTCAATTTTTGGAGTTACGGAGGTAAAAATTGTATTGGAATACTGTGAAGGGAATCTTTGGTGACAGGTTAATGGGGTTCAATATTCAGAGTATATATTATGGAGTGTTTGGGCTTTGCACGGAATTGAATATATTTTTACAGATATTTTAAAACAGATTTTTTTTTAAATTTATTTATTACAAAGTACAACACAACAATTTTCTTATAATTATATTCCTCGCTAAATTGCGATTGCAGTTTGTTGGCGAGATAGCGCTCATTTTTACATTTCAAACATTTATGCACTTAAAAAACTAAACTTAGATGAATCGAGCATGCGTGTTTCAACATGAGGTAAATCGGTTTTAGGTATTCTGATGTGTAACCGTGAAATGTTTCCCCATTCGCCTCGTTAAAATGTGTAAAAATAAACCGTACAAAAACTGATTCCAGATATATTTTTTATAAAATAGTACATTTCGATGCTAGTGCGGAAAGTATGTCATTACTTCACGAGTACCGAGATATCTTGCCACGAGCGAAGTGAAGAATGACATTTCCGCACGTGTATCGAACGTCGTTTTTTAATACACTTGCAAAAAAATAATAAAAACAACAAGTAAGGAATAAAAACTTTGGAAACATAAAACATGCTTGCAGTAAGAAAAAACGCCTCTTCTTTGACAGGCGTTTCGGCAGCTATTCCTACTTCTACCTTCCATAGCTATTCCGTTACATTCAGACAACTTATTAAGTATGGTTTTTCAATATTCAATATTGAAAAATAAACGTGTTATAATTATGAAGAGGTAAGTAATAAAATATGAAATATGTATATTTTTCGTATTCTTACATTAACAGTAGGTTTTTATGTTGATTACGACGTTTAAGGGAAACTAATATTAACACTGATCAATAAGTAGTCATGAATTGGAACAAGTATAAATTTAAAAAAGTAGCACTTTTTGAGCAACTGTATTAAAAATACTTTTTCATCTCCGACGGTTTACATCAACTAAAAGGAGAAGAACAGTGAGTTTAATTCCCCCGATGTTTTCTAGTATAATTTCATTACGGCCGACTGTTTCGCAGTGCTATTAAGATGACAAATGCTCGGTAGGCAAGTGGAAAAAATAATAGACAAGACTAAATGTGTTGGATGTTTCACTTTTAAAGTTATTTAAGCAAATATAGGTGAATGTTAATTTACTTTTCAGTATTGTATTGTATTGTAGTTCGGGCGATTTTCCGCAACTCGACGACTGGCGCCTATTTTGCGTGACATGGGGGGGTGGGCTAGTCCTGCCAGCCCAGCTCCTCGAGGAAACCTATCAAACCTTTGATGTTGAGTAGGACCTCGGGAAGGTCTCTCGGGGATCCGAGATGTTTTTCCCTGTATGGGGCCACTCCGCTGCACTCCAGCACCACGTGAGAGGCTTCTTCTGTCTCCATGCATCCTCTGCATACGGGACTGTCCGTGACACCTGTTATAAAAAAATGTTTGTTAAATGGTCCATGACCTGTTATGACACTGGTTACCATGCTCAGTCGGGTCTTTCCTAATTGAAGGAGCACCCTTGTGAACTTTCCGTTGATGCCAGGCATGGCTTGTTTGACCTTTCAGTATATATTCTATCTTATTACAATTATTACTTCTATTCTTATACCTAAGTACTTGAAAATTTATGATAAGTAGACTTATGGTGCCGATGACGTAAAAAATACTTTTTACCTTTTCGAAAAAGAAGCGACCGTTTCCACCTTTTCGAGAAGGGGTGGTGGCCAAGTGGATATGACGTCCGACTTAATCCGGAGGTCGCGGGTTCAAATCCTGGCTCGTACCAATGAGTTTTTCGGAACTTCGAAAGATGCATTTGATATTTACCACTAGATTTTCGGTGAAGGAAAACACCGTGAGGAAACCTACATAGCGTCGCTGCGCGTACAAAAGTCGCCATGTGTTTTTTTAACCTACTTTACAGGAGACACAAAAAACTGTTTATTTCGATAATTATTGGACATAAATAAATCAATATTTTTATGACGAAAGTATTTGCACTTTAACATACATTGACGAATTACATGAAAAGATATTTTAGTTTTAATAACATAAAAAAAAAACTTTTTCATAAATATGTCAGAATATAGCGAGTTTTGTTTGCACATATTTACGAAACATCTTTTGACACATGAATAATTTCGGAAATAATCGCTCCGAAAGAAACTATAAATGCCGCTTCCTGAAACTTGAACCATGGATCCAAAAAATCAAGAAAGGAAAGCTAATTCAAAACTTTTAATGAAAATTATAGCGAACATGATCGGTTAAAGGTTTTTGAGTTATTCCGAAAAAAGTCTCTCCTTCTTAGTAAAAAGACGTACAGATTCTGCGATACTCTCTTTTGCTTGTTATGTACAAGATATCAACTGATCTCTCTTTCCAGGCTGCCTATTGTGAATGACGGGTAACTTCGGAACCATACACTGAGCATGGCCCAACATGCTCTTGGCCGGTTAATAAAAGGACGTTTAGTGCAATGAAGATTATTTATGTCCTTTTGCGTGTAAAGTTTTAGTACCTCCGTTGCTGCTTTGAAATCGTTCGAAGATACGAAACCCCGTATTATGTGTTTTGTGAAAACAAAGCACATGCGTTTTGTGAAAAGCAAGCGTAATCACTACAGCTTGCCTAATAACAAACTGAGGGTTTTACGCAGCTACTAAAAAAACTATTAGAAAAGCCACTTTAGCTTCACCTTCATCATACTGATTCCTAAATTTCAACCCAGGCATTATTGGTATTGTTTGGCTCTGTATAAATCTGTGCTGGCTTTATGATTCGACGCCTGGACATTTTTCACAGTCTAATGCCCGGTAGGGGAATTTTGTCTTATTTATGTAGGCCCCACGCGGTTTTATGTTTCTTGTTCGACTGCTTTAATGTTTCTGAGAATGATACTTCAATTTAAAACAAAATATTCTTATTGTTTTATTTGTCGTTACAAATAAAACAACGGCAACGGCTTCGCAGAAGTGCTGTTTTAAATTCTATAGGTTGGAACGTACCCACAGATGCCTAAACGTTCCAAATAAATACAGTGATTTACAAATATAACTTTAAGAAAAGGAACAATAGGTACCTATGAAAGTTTTTACGTCCACGTGTTCCCTAGTTGTTATTACAGGTTTTACTTATCATTTGTTTGTTTTTTGTTTTTTCCTTTATATTATTTTATTTACTAGCCTAATTTAGTGTCCCACTGCTGGGCAAAGGCCTCCCCTCGTTTCCTCCACTCGACCCTGTCGTTTGTCGTTTTTTTTCCTTTAATTTTTTTATTTATTTATATTAGCAAAGTTGCCTTGACACCAAGCTTACGCCGCGCTACCTTTCTTGCTGATGCTGACTTAGCTGACTGCCGGGCTCTAAGTCTCTCCATAACACAGTGTTTGTTGGTTTGCGTACTCATAACTTCTTACCCGAAAACCGTACCGAAAATCGTTAAAACCATTCTTATTCATCATGACTCCTGACTATTTATTGCTAAGATATAAATCCAAGATCTAATTTTAATATAAATAAGATACATTAATTACATAAGAAGTAAGAACACATCGCGATATCTCGCTAGTCTGTCGATACGCTAGTAAAATTATGCTACGTCACAGCATCCCCACTTGCATATTTATGACACCGGCAACAGTCTACTACTACTACTACGGTACTAAAACTATATTAAGTACCTAACTGTATTTTTACGTAAGGTTGTAGCAACATGGTACATGTTAGAAATAAACCATTTTAAGCGCGCGCCCCTCTCTAAGAGAGCACCTACGCTACGCCTACGGAACCAACGCCCATATTCTGCTGTAATATTATTATTATCTACACGCAACGTACACAAACACGGCACAAAATACATTATCAACTGTTGTTGTTTTGTGACGCCTCTAGCTACGTTAACTCAGCCCACTACTTCGATCGCATAGAGTTCTTTAATAATGTGTAACCCCAGTTTACCCCCTTAGAGAAAAAAGCTAAAAAAATAATTTTTAGTTTATCTCTCTATAAGCTTAAAAACTATATCAGGCCAATTCGAACAATGATATACGTCATTTACTAGTTCTAGAGACGATATGGATTAGATATGTCAGTGTCAAAAATGACGTTTCTTCAAACAAAAACGTCATTTTTTATCTTTAGTCCATATAAATCAATTTGATAAATCGTGTCGATTTTCATAGCTTTAACACCATTTGCAGCGTTTTTTGGCGAACCGCTATCACTATTTAAAACAACACAAGCTTCAAAATTCAGTAAAAACCAGTGCGAGACCCATCCATTTCCATATATATAGCCCCAACCATGAAATATTTGGGAACACCTCTTTACAAAATTATTACTCGTTCTGTGTTTACAATTCAAACATGTGTACCTAGAGCATACTTTGATGAAGAAAGGCGTTTTATCCATTAAAATATTAAAATAATAATATTTTTGATATAAAATAATGGAGTTATTCATGTTTTAGCCCAAAAATTGTACAGAATACCCCAGTTTACGGTATTCTTCTGATGTCAGTCAGATATACTTTTTATAATGAAATCATTCTGCATTATATTCTCATGGTATTTAACGTTATTTTTTATTTTAACAAGTAAAGGTTGCGAGAGAAGACGAACGTACCTCAGCCAAAGAATTAAATTTCCGTAACATTTCGTACCTTGTCACAGTAACAATCAATATAAAAGTCGCTAGGTACCTCATACTATTGTCAGTGTGGCAAGGTATGAAACGGTACTGACAATTAAATTCTTTCACAGTAGGTTAGTTGATTTAACGCAAGCTGGTAAGCAGACCAGACAATTTTAGATTTTCGGTTTATCGAGTGACGATAATAACAAATTTGTTATCATTATCCTAAGACAACTGGTACAGTCACCGTTAATAATATGTTACTTCTCGAAGGCCGCAAAAATATGTGGCACGCTTTTATGGCTCTATAAATAAGATCATGTCATATATTTTGCGGCCTTGGTTGTATAAATAAATATATGATTGCAGGGTGACTGTTCAAAATGTTGTACATATTATATTCTACAATCTCAATCTATTGTGCTTTTATTGGTTAAATAAATGTTGTAGATTCGAAAAGTTGTAGTAGGTATACAAAAGTTCACAGGAATTAGAAGATACGAACAACGACCATGAAACGTAGCGAGTTGCAATATTAAGTTATACAATAACTGGAGTACCGGGAGCGTCGAGCAGCGCCCGCCAAAGTTTGCTTTTACTTAGAATTCCGTATGCAAACTAAGACATGTGTAGCGTAAGATGTTGATAATATGAGTCACGGATTGAAAATTCTATACGCGGCCTTAATACGGCAATGACAGCAAAACAATATATCAAGCAAATTGACAATGAAATCGCCCGCGTCAACTTTACAGCAGTCGCAATATAACTGTCACCCTAATGTTAATAGTCATCATCATCATCATCATCATCATCATCATGTCAGCCGATAGACATCCACTGCTGGACATAGGCCTCCTCCAAGGCTCGCCACTCCGACCGATCCTGTGCCGCTCGCAACCACCGAATTCGCGCGACCTTCACCAGGTCGTCGCTCCATCTCGTTGGAGGCCTACCGGCAGTTCATCTTCCGGTACGCGGACACCACTCCAGAACCTTCCGGCCCCACAGGCCATCAGTTCTGCGAGCAATGTGCCCCGCCCACTGCCACTTAAGGTTTGCAATTCTGCGAGCTATGTCGGTGACCCTAGTTCTACTGCGGATATCATCATTTCTGACTCTATCACGCAGAGAAACCCCGAGCATAGCTCTCTCCATTGCCCTTTGCGTGACCTTGGGCCTTCTTATGAGGCCCATCGTTAGCGCCCACGTCTCAGATCCGTATGTCATCACTGGCAACACACACTGGTCAAAGACTTTTGACTTAAGAGCAATTTGGACGAAAAGATACTGTGGAGCTTCCCGAACGCTGCCCAACCGAGTCGGATTCGACGAGTGACCTCTTTCTCGAAGTTGGACCTACCTAACTGGACTGTTTGTCCTAGGTATACATAATCGTCAACAACTTCGAGCGCAGAGCCTCCGATTAATACGGGAGTTGGCACAACATGGACGTTAGACATGATCTTCGTCTTGTCCATGTTCATTTTCAGACCAGACTGAGATCAGCGAGCATCGCACTGAGGTCCTCCATGGTCTCAGCCACGACTACGATATCATCGGCAAACCGAAGGTGAGTGATGTACTCGCCATTTACATTGATGCCTCGTCCTTTCTAGTCCAGAACCTTGAAGGCATCCTCCAATGCAGCGGTAAACAGCTTTGGGGAGATTACATCTCCTTGTCTAACTCCCCGCTGCAATGGAATAGGCTTCGAGCTCTGGCCCTGTAGTCGGACGGACATGGTGGCGTTTTCGTACAAACACTTCAGCACTTCGATATACCGGTAGTCAATTTGGCACCTTTGGAAAGACTGCAGCACAGCCCAAGTCTCGATCGAATCGAAGGCTTTCTCGTAGTCCCCAAATGCAAGGCAAAGAGGGAAGTTATACTCCTCAGTCTTCTGTATAACCTGCCGCAACGCATGTATGTACGGAAACCTGCTTGTTCGGGAGGCTGGAAGTCGTCAAACCTGCGTGCGAGACGGTTCGTGATGACTCTCGAAAACAGCTTGTAGACATGGCTCAGAAGTTTTTTTTTATACCACGTCGGTGGCAATCAAGCATACGGCCCGCCTGATGGTAAGCAGTTACCGTAGCCTATGGACGCCTGCAACACCAGAGATATTACACGCGCGTTGCCGACCCTTTAAAAACCTGTACACTCCTTTTTTGAAGAACCCCATACTGTAGCCCCTCGGGAAAACTACGGCAGGGAGCTCATTCCACAGCCGAAGCGTCCGCGAGAGGAAATTCCTCTTAAACCGCACAGTACGCGACCATTTAGGTGCTAGGGTGTGAGGATGAATACCCTGCCGATGGCGAGCGGTGCGGTGATAGAAAGCGGTCGTTGGCATCATGTCAAATAATTCGTCAGAGCACAGCCCATTGTACAAGCGGTAGAACACACACACAGTGAGATGGGTCTATAATTCTTCAGCAAGGTGTTATCACCTTTTTTGAAGAAGAGCACCACCACACTTCTGTTCCACGCTTACGGCGTTTTTCCTTCGCGCATGACGGAACTAAACAGCGTCTAAAGGGCCTTAAGGACTGGTTTACCACCCGCCTTCAGGAGTTCGGCCGTAATTCCGTCATCACCTGGGGCTTTTCCATTCTTAAGCTGTTTGAGAGCCATACTAATCTCGTACAGAATGACGTCCGGGATATCTTCGGTATAGTGTCGAGTAAGTCTAGCTCTAGGGTCTCTAGCTAGATCCATGACGGGTGCTCATAGGATGTTAATAGTGCAATAGAGTATTTGACAAATTTTTATTAATGGTATCAGTTGATCAGGTTTGTTTTGAGGATCAAATGTCTGTAGGGGACCCATTGGCTTAAAGCAATACAAAAGTCACAAATGATAGTCAGTCTGGCAATCGCGCTTTACTGACTAAACGCTTCTAACAAAATGGGAATACATGTGTTGAGCGTAGACTATTTTCCGATGAAGCTCGTACGCGAAGACTGGAACACGCTGGCCGAAGAGAAGCTGCTGACTCAGGTTACCGCCAAAATACCACCACCATGTTACCGGGTTAGTGTGAGGATTACTAAGAACACTTATTTTAGGGTTAATAAGTTGTTAAGTGTAGAGGTGTTGTAGATAGACTGACTATGGCTAGGTCGAGCGGCTGTATTTGTACAGGTGCGCGACCGTGCCCCGCCCACAATGTCACGTGGGTGAGTTTTGCAGAGTGGTTTCAAATTTATTAGCCAATAAGCTTACGCTATTACAAATCGTAGGGAATGGGTATATATTTATTATGGGGACATTCTTGTAATCTTAAGCTAAACTTATGCTAACACGACATATAAACCAACACAGTTAAAAGATATACGTAAAAAATGGCAACGTAAAAATAATCCTCAAAATTACACAGAAATAGTAAAATAAATGAAATTCTTAAAACTGATTAATATAGAAAATTACACAAAAAGGATCACAAAACGTACAATAAAAAATATCTTAATAGCTATATGCGACAACGTGGAAATTGCGATTTTGTCGGTGAAATATTGCGTTTATGTATATTGTTACCGTACAATATTTTATTTTATTTAATAAGGAATCGAATGGTACCATTTTTTTTCTTTTCGGATGTTAAAAAATTACTTAAATTTTGTAAATTTGAGATCTTGTATTTTTTATTATTTCCATATATTTTTTAGGTTTCCCATTTATTGTGATAAATTGCTCATTTTCTATCTATATATACGAACTGAATAATGCTTGACATATAATATTTAAAAATATTTTGAATAAATGTCTATGCCTATGTCTATTTAACTAGATTTAGTTATAAAATTCAACTTGTGTCAACAACCCTATTATATACGTGATATACATCAGTAAACGTCTTTCTATAATGATGAATATTAATATAATATATGGTAAAAAAACCCTCTCTTGTACGCTCTTTTCAGTCTAATAAAAAAAACCGGCCAAGTGCGAGTCGGACTCGCCCACCGAGGGTTCCGTACTTTTTAGTATTTGTTGTTATAGCGGCAACAGAAATACATCACCTGTGAAATTTCAAGTGTCTGTCTATCACGGTTGATGAGATACAGCCTGGTGACAGACAGATGGACAGACGGACAGCGGAGTCTTAGTAATAGGGTCCCGTTTTTACCCTTTGGGTACGGAACCCTACAAAACAAGTGACATAAAAAAAGTTCATAATATATATAACCCTCCGGCGTTTATTGATATTGATGTGGCCATACATCTTCCCTACTTGGACCTTATCAATCATCCGAAGTCACTCTTGATATCTTTTGGGTGCGAAATAATAGATTGTTAACCAAGGGATGAAGTGATGCCTTTCACCCCAGTTAAACACTGTACTTTTCATTTCGAATACGAGAAAAAAAAATACATGTGTACTTTTTAGAAACATGTATAAGAATAATTTTTATAGCATTTCTTGAGGATACTTTCAATTAACCATTTAGGTAAAAGTATCGTTATTTATGGAATGGGGAATTAAATATCAGAATGAAAATTGTATTAAAAATCCATTTAAAACCAAATTTCAATTGTTTATCGTAACAAAACGAAAAAAATCGTACTTGGAAAGTAAAATGCTCTAGTGCAGAAACGTATCACTTTCTGCACACTTCTTAAAACAACAATGACCCTCTTTCAGAGCATGAGAAATGAAAAGGAAATACCCAACCTCTTTCTGCAGTGTAAAATAATAGAGCATCTACTAGTAGGAAAACATACTGTTACTTAGGTCTTTCTGTGATCGGAAAAGCAGCAAGCCGGCAGGGTAGTTATTATGTAAATAATATCACGGAAGTTTGAAGTGCTAAAAATAACAAAAACATCAAAAAAAAAAAGAAAAAACAGTCCGACACAGATAATGATAATATTTATCTGGGTTGAAAAATTAGTGCCCTAGGGTCAAAACCCACGTGAGAAAGCGTCGAGTACGTTTGTATGGAGAAATGACCACTCCCATATATATCTTCTTAACTAAATGTTGTACAGTCCGTTAACTCTCGGAACGACATTCGTTTTTCGGGTAAAATCGGACGTAATCGCGTAATAGAAAATGATAGTCTCTTTACTGATTTAGTTGCAATCCAACACCCAAAGAGTGCAGTCGTCTTTTTAGCCTTAAACTATATAAGAGTAGATAATACCACCATAACAATAATATCACAATTTTCCAATTGTATAATTTTACCATATGAATTGAAATATGTGACTGGTATTATCAACTCTATATAATTTCAAATTTGTTTTCGAATTTCAAATTCTGATTCTATTTTATTTAAATTATGACAAAAAGTCAAATCGCAACGAATATTAAGCATAATGTCATTAAATTAGGGCTTATTTTACATTGAGACAATACGTATCCTTAACTTTTTGCGGTAAGTTTATAGTACATTATGATACAAGTGTGCTAAGTTGGTCATTACACACGAGGCGATATTGTGCGCGCAATAAGAAAGCCGATGTGTGTAATGACCAATGCACACGCGTTTCATACGACGTTTTTCAACACACTTGCGAGAAAAGAAAGAAACTCATATTAATCAAATTTTAATAGTTAAAACAGTGTTGCATCTGTCATACTGCCGGCCGCCCCTCGCCCCGGCCGCGGACGGCGCGGCGGGCGGGCCGGCCGGACGCGCCGGTGCCCGCCAGTCCGACCAATTAAAGAAGGCTCCCTTTCCATGCATATTATTAGCAATCAGTTACCTTCTTAACTCCGTCGGATAATATAATGAAAAAGCACGAGTGGAATAATACACTGAAAAAGCACGCGTGTAATATCTAGGATTATGTGCCAAAAATCGGTGGAATAAAAACGTCGTTTTGAGCAAGTGTGTTGTAAAAACTTTTTGTGAGTTAATAAGAAAGCAGAACAGCCAGTATCACCTTCGCGTGTTATCGCCGATATATACCCGATGAATCTTTCTAAAATCCGAAGGTCATTCTGAGAGTTAACGGACGTATCTTGCATGAGCATGACTCGTGAACGCGGCTTCGTGGAACTTCGAAACCTTTACACAACCTTGGTGTAAACACTTTACAATTTAAGTTTGCCATTCCTCTTTCTCGCCAGGCATTCTTGCTGCTAACGGACGTAACTAACAACAATGAAGAAGTTTAATGACGCTTCTACACAAACATTCCCTTGAATTTGTATGCTCCATTATTGTAATTCTTTTCTCAACTACCACAATTCTCCAGTTTCACAAAACACTTTAAAAAAATACATTGCTGTCCAGTCAATAATGTGCAACGAGGTTTCGCAAGTATACAGGCAAAATCCTTTTTGTCCGAGGTGAACAGGAAACGGTTTTAAACGTCTTATTGTGTCTTACGGCGAGTTCCCTTATCTCCAAGCAAACTTAAATTTATGTTTTCCTAGAGGCTTTGAAAATACAACGTGAAAAGTTTTAAACTTTTGTATAAAACGTTGAAAGGTACTGATAAATAAGGATATGGACTTACGTTTTTTATTTAGTAAGATGATTCACGTTGTTTAAATTATATTTTTTAATGTTTATTGCAAGTTACTATAATTTTCATAGATATCAAAAGTACTGAATACAGGTTATTATTATTTTTTAAATTAGGTTTACTGGTTTTGTTGTGCAGGAATCCCATTGTTACCCATAAACTTATAAAATAAAATTTACGGACAAACATAGACATCAAATAGTCATATTTTTTTTCTAAAATATAACGCTAAATAGTTCTAATATTAAAGATCTATAATATTAAACACAATAATCATAAAAGTTATGTATATTATTGATGACTATAACATTCAAGTTCTATCAATATATATTCAGATATATTTTAAGGCATATATTTGAACGTACTTATAGTTGTTGCTACTAAAAAAGTCGGTTAGGTAAGGTTAGTACTGCCATCGTTACATAACCGAACTGGTACCAGAAAAGTGGGCTAGGTTAGGTTAGAACTGCGATCCTTACAGAACCGAACTACTACCAGAAAAGTGGGTTAGGTTAGGTTAGAACTGCGACCCTTACAGAACCGAACTGCTGTCAGAAAAGTGAGTTAGGTTAGGTTAGAACTGCGACCCTTATAGAACCAAACTGCAATCAGAAAACTGGGTCAGGTAGTCAGGTTAGGTAAGAAAGTCTACGATCCTTACAGAACCTAAATACTATTATTTAGAAAAGTGGGTTTGGATAAGTTAGGTATCTAATCACGTGACTACCTATCATTACATATAACCTGAGAAAAAATACCTTATTTACAACAATTATTATAAGCAAGTATATTGCCTTCAACATAATGTAATGGTAGACCATGTCCACGATGGGACAAACAATAAGAAGTCACGTTTTAGACTTAAAGATATTTAATTAAAATTATATAAAAAATACAAAATGTGTATGACACGCAAAGTTCGTTAATCGGTCTTGTAGAGATATGAGTAGGTATATGACAGATATACGATGATGTGGAGCTAGTTTTGACACTTGGGCCGTGACGTCGCTCTACTCGTCCGGTAATCGTGTTCACCGTTCCGTTTCGCGTGAACATTCTCCCCGCCCTTGAAAGCTCCTGAAGCTTTCAAGACTCTGCGTCATCTGGGGACGGGAGTAGACAGATGCGGTTGATGGCTCGACGAACTGTGCCTCGAGCTGTGGAAATATCGGCGACTCGAGGGATGCCATCAGTCCCTGGAAAGATTCGTTCGACCCTGCCAAGGCGCCAATTGAGTGGCGGCGTGAAATCCTCCTTCAGCAGAATAAGGTCATTTGGTTTAAGGTCCTTGCATCTGAGCTTCCACTTCGTGCGCTGCTGCAATTCGGGGACGTATTCGGAGCTCCAGCGCTTCCAAAAATGCTGTCGAATCTGTTCAAGACGCTGGAATCTGTCGAGGCGATTTATGTTGGAGTCTAGTAGGCACGGCGATGGTAACACAGTGAGGGGCCTACCTATCAAAAAGTGTCCCGGGGTAAGAGGAGCGAAATCTTGGGGTGATGAGCTCAAAGGACAAAGGGGTCGGCTGTTAAGGATGGCTTCAATCTGACTGAATAGAGACGATAATTCTTCGAACGTTAAATGGGCATTGCCTAGGACCCTATTTAAGTGATATTTAGCGGCTTTAACACCGGCCTCCCACAGCCCACCGAAGTTAGGAGCGTATGCTGGCGAGAAGCGAAATTCAATACCTTTGTTGGCCGCAAAATCGATGATGCCATCCGTATTGAGTTTTAAAAATTCATTAATCTCCTTTGCAGTAGCAACAAAATTCCTACCATTGTCGCAAAAGATTTGTTTAGGTTTGCCGCGACGGGATATAAACCTTTGGAGGCACAAGGTAAAAGCATCCTTTGACAGCTGACTCACTGCTTCAAGGTGAATGCATTTGTATCGGAAGCAAATGAAGATGCAAAGATATGCTTTCGTTATCCTGCATCCTCGGCCTTTTCGATCGGTAATTAAGAATGGACCAGCAAAGTCAGTTCCAGTAGTGTAAAATGGGTAGTCGGGAGTAACTCTCTCAGCGGGCAGATTGCCCATTTTATTCGTTAGAGTCTTGCCTCTAAAACGCCTACATACAGAACAAATATGGTAAGTACGCCTTGCTAGGTTTCTTCCACCTATAGGCCATATGCGATCCTTTATGGCACCTAACAATAACTGTGGTGCAGCGTGAAACAATAGCTGATGCTCTTGTCGAAAGAGCAGCTTAGTAAAGGGGTGGTTCGCATGTAAAATTATGGGGTGCCTTTTGTCGAATGTATATACTGAAGCACCTGCCAAGCGGCCACCAACTCTAAGAATTCCTTGAGTATCAAGAAAGGGATCAAGAGAGATAATATTAGATTTACGATTAAGAGTCTTCTTGTTCTCTAATAGACTTATCTCGTTACCAAAAGATTCGTTTTGAGAAATTTTGACTAGAGTGTCAAATGATTTATTTAATTCATTAACTTGGAGGGGACCAGATACTTTGTTGTTAGGCTTTCTGCAATTGTTGAGGAACCTGTAGACAAAGGCTAAAGCTCGTTGTAATCGGCAGAGTTTAGAAAAGTTTGAGAATTGAATGAAAGGTTCCGTGATTGTGACTGTATGCACCTTCAATTCTGGCAACTCTTGCGGGTCCTGCTTGGGGGTGGAGCTCAGCGAAGGCCAGGATGCTTCAGGGCCTTGCAAAAAGGTAGGTCCTTGCCACCAAGCGGAACAGCCTCCGATGCGATTCGGTTCAACGCCGCGAGATAGAAGATCTGCTGGGTTTTCCAAAGTGGGAACATGGCGCCAAGCAGATACGTCAGTTAGTTCTCCTATCTCGCTAACCCTGTTATCAACAAACGTTTTTAATTTGTTTGAATTTGTATTTAGCCACGATAACACGACGCTTGAGTCAGTCCAATAGACATGACGCGATATTTGGCAGCGAAGGGCGTCAGTCACTGTGACGCTCAGTTGGGCTGCAAGAAGGGCGCCGCATAGCTCAAGACGCGGGATAGTGACAGGTTTTAGGGGAGCGACTCGACTTTTGGCGCACAGAAGGCGCACTAAAATTCTTCCCTTAGCTTCTATAGATCGGAGGTAGACAGCCGCACCGTACGCCTTTTGAGAGGCGTCACAGAAGACGTGCATTTCTACAGATACGTAGTTATCAATCAAGACTCGCCTAGGGATTGACAACTCAGATATGCTATTTATGTTGTCAGCAAACTTCTGCCAAGTTGACTGTATGTCTTGAGGAGCAGGATCGTCCCAATTTAGCCCCAAAGACCACAAGCCTTGAATGATAAGCTTAGGTATGATTGTGCAAGGTGAGATGAGACCAAGCGGGTCAAATATTTTAAAGGTTGATGAAAGTATACTCCGCTTAGTGAGAGCTTCGACTGGGTTCATTTCAATGGTGAAGCGTAGAACGTCCACTGATGGATCCCAGTCAAGACCAAGGGTGTCAGTGGCAGCACTGAGCATCAGGTTACCCTCGGTGTTGTTGGCTTCCGCAGTAAGTATAGAAGGTAAGTTCGACCTATATTTTCTTAAGGGAAACGCTGCTGCGGCTAAGCTTTGAGAGACAGACTTCTGAATAAAGCGAAGTTGCTCTTCATTATCATGTCCGGTCAAAAGATCGTCGACGTAGAAATCCTTTTGGAGGATGGTTTTTACTAAAGGATCTTGACACTCCTCACCAAGCTGCCAAATGCACCGAGTGCTAAGAAAACTAGCGCTAGCGAACCCATATGTAACCGTATTAAGTCTAAGAGTTCGCAATGGTTGCGACTCGTCATCACGCCATAGTATGAGCTGCAGATTGCGTTGGGACTCGTGCACCAAAACTTGGCGGTACATTTTTTCAACGTCTCCGGAAAGCACATAGCGATATTGCCGAAAACGGATGAGAATATTGAAGAGTGAGTCTTGTATCGTAGGCCCTACCATTTGTAGGTCATTTATAGAGAGTCCAGAGGAAGTGCGCGCCGAAGCATCGAATACAACGCGCAATTTAGTAGACTCGCTTTTTTCCTTGATAACAGGATGGTGGGGGAGAAAGAACGCATTGGTAGGCCTTGGAATGGTCGAAGGAGAAAGATGGCCAAGTTCTTCATATTCGTGAATGAACTTGGAATAACGTTCCTTGACTTCTGGCTGCTTCCTAAAACGTCGTTCTAAGTGGAAAAATCTTTTCTTGGCTGCATTGTAAGAGTCACCCAAGCAGTCGGGCTCGTCCTTTAGGGGAAGTTTGACAATGAAGCGCCCGTCGTCTGAACGTTCAGTAGTTGCGACGAAGCTTTGCTCGCACAAACGTTCCTGCTCGGTTAAAGCTTGTTTTTTCTGAGGTAGGCCCTCTAATTCCCAGAATTTAGCGAGTTCGTCATGAAGGTCGCTTGTGCGAGCAAAGTTGCAACGAATCGTGGAATTAGATAGAATATCAAACTGCTGCTTGGGACCTACGACTATCCATCCTAATTTAGTGCTCCATAAAGTAGGATTGCCATGTCCTAACGATCTTTTCTGAGATCCTAGTATATCCCAAAAGAGGTCAGCACCTATGAGAATGTCGATTTGGGACGATTTATTAAAGCTAGGATCCGCAAGTTCGAAGGGGGCTAATTCGAGATGGCTGATGTCAAAGCTACGCTTTGGTATAGGTTTAGTTATCTGTTGTAAGACTGTGCATGTTAATATAGCACTGTATGAACTTCGTTGAGATTGAACTTCGACAATACAGCGATCGACCTTGATAATGACTTCAATGTCACATACACCTTCAAGCTTCTGGGTGAGATTGCTAGGAGTGAGGGAAGTCAAACCTAACCTTTGCTTAATGTCTTGAGTGATAAACGACGACTCGCTACCGGGATCAAGTAGGCAATGCGCGGTAACTACCTTTTTTGTAGTCGGGTTTACCAAATTGACCAAAGCCCTTGCTAGTAGACCTCTAGACTCGGTTGGCACATTCAACTTAGAGAGGTTGGCTTGAATAGCATCATCACTAGCCTCGGTTTCTTTGTGTAAGAGTGTGTTGTGACGTTGCTTACATAAACGACAGGTTCCTGGCAACCTACAACGTCGCACTTCATGCCCTACTCTCAGACAGTTGTGACATAATTTTAAGGTAGCTGCCTGAGCGAGCCTGTCCTCGGGTGATTTGGCCTTGAAAGACGCACAGTCAAAAATTCGATGCTCTCCATCACAAATCACGCAGTGAAGTGGTTTGGAACCGGAAGGTTCACTGGTATGAGCCACGAAGGCCTTAACACTAGGCTGACTAGGTTTAGACCGCTGCGGTAAAACAGGTGCGTCTGGTTGACGCTTAAATGACTTGTCCTGTTTATTCCGCTGAACGGTTTCAAGGACGTCTGCACGACCCTTTAGAAAAGAATGAAAATTATCTAGCGTAGGCATGTCCGCGAGAGAATTTTTGTGCTCTTCCCATTTTACACTCGTGGTGCTGTCCAATTTTGACGTCATCATAAAAATGATCAAGGTGTCCCATTGATCTACGGGCTGACCTAAAGTCTTGAGAGCACGCAAGTTCTTACAAACGTGGTCAACAATATACCTAAGACTCACGCGTGATAGTTTCCAAATTAAATAATGATTTTAAATGATTGTTGACTAGTTGACGTTTGTTGTCATATCGTTCGCGTAACAATTTCCACGCTTCGGGATAATTTTGGTCAGAAACCTCTAAATTACAAATCACTTGAGCTGCCTCGCCCTCTAAATACGAATTTAAATAATAGAATTTATGTATATTTTTAATTTTGTCGTTATTATGTATTAAGGAGTGGAAACTTTCCCGGAATTCTAACCAGCGGTAATAGGTTCCGTCAAAAGTGGGAATTTTTATAACAGGGAGACGAAAACCCATAAGATCCCGGTCAGCGTTATGAGGGTTAGTCGCGGTTGAGTTGTACTCACTATCACGATCGGGGTTGTTACGCTTATATTTGTCTAAAATATCCCGGGATACGGCAATACAATGGTAGAAATCTTGTTCGATTAAATCCCGTTCAGTCAACTCCGTGCTTAATGTGGCTTCATTTAATAATTCGACATCATCTTGCAATGCCTCAAAGTCCTTAAATAACGCTTCAAAATTACTTAATTTGCAAGCTAATTTGCCAATTTCCACTGGTGAAATAGTATCGTCCAGCGGCAAAGTAGTTAGATAATTCTTAAATTTAGTTAAACGTCCTTTAATCGAACTACGTTTTACCATCAATTCCTTTAAATCACTCATAGTAACAAAGTTATAAGCAAAGTAGTACTTGCAAAAAAAGTTGTTTACTTGAAATGAATAATAGGCATACGCTCGTTCCTCGATCTGCTGATGCTGCAGTCAGGCTGTGGTAGGCGAAACTGGCCCTTAGTAGCAGGCGGTCGGTGACGAGAGATGCACGCTGCGCGAGCGCTCGTAGGTAGGGAAACAGCAGTGCAGTAATGCTGGAATAAATTGTTGTAAATATTAGTATCTAGGAAGCGTTATGTACCTAGTTCGTGCGAAAGGCAGATTAAGTGAGTGACTATGTGAAATTACACTTTAAATCCGCTATAAATACAGCGAAAGGCAAATAATTAAGTTATAAAGTGTAGCAGTGCAATTATTTACAATAGGAAATCTCTTAATTATCGTTTGTACGCGTATAGATTAGCTATTTAGGCGCTTAGCGTTTGCTATGATCTATAACGGTATAAATTAACTTTGCGTGTTTAATTCTAGAAATGTTCGATAAATAGTGAATTTATATAAGTGATAATGGCTAAAATGGATAGCTAAGATGCTAGAATAATGTGATTGAAGTGGCAAAATTGCGTGAAAGTAAATTTGACAGCCCAGAGCAAGTGCAAAGAACTAAGTTCTCGATTCTAGTCAGATCGAAGTAATAATTGGAGGGAAGAAAAGAAATGGACAGGTCTCACTTTTTATCTAGGTGAACCAATGCTGCGGTGCTGGTAATCCGTTGCTGGCCGGCTGGTCCCGGTGAGTCCGAGTTGTCCTTTTAAATAGTCCTTGTAGTCCTCCGAAATTGATAAAACTCGATGTTTGCCTCGTAGCTCGATCGTTCTTCATGTATACAGGGTGAGCAGGGTGGTAGACTGGGCCTTGTAGATTGTAGACTTGGTTGGCAATTCAGTTGCGAGTGCCCTTCATTTGACCTGCTGCTTCCCGTTGTCCGATGCAGTGAATTTTGTAGTTCTCGTCGTGTGTACGGTCGCCAGATTTGTCCACGATGGGACAAACAATAAGAAGTCACGTTTTAGACTTAAAGATATTTAATTAAAATTATATAAAAAATACAAAATGTGTATGACACGCAAAGTTCGTTAATCGGTCTTGTAGAGATATGAGTAGGTATATGACAGATATACGATGATGTGGAGCTAGTTTTGACACTTGGGCCGTGACGTCGCTCTACTCGTCCGGTAATCGTGTTCACCGTTCCGTTTCGCGTGAACAGACCATCTGGACTTGAATATTTTTCATATAGAATTGGGGTATGGAAACCGTATACTATTTTGTATGTTTTATTAACATTGAGAATAATGTTTTGTATAAAAAAAATACAAATAATACCACTAATAACTACCTTAAATGTAATAAAACTATGAAAACGGATTATATCGCGTATATTGAATTTATAATACATCCCACAATTACCATGAGTAACCTATCGCGGTTACCGAAGACAGTATTATCGTAAATGTGTTTTTATACAATTTTTTTTGCACATTTATATTCTTGATCATTTTATTAGTATTTAAATATAGCGTACTAGTGGCTAGACATCGCGAGTTTGTCAAACCTCATAGCTCCGCCATTTTAAGAACTGCTTAAACTGACGAACAATTATCTAATATCCTTACAAAATTTCACTAGAATGTAGAGGATGACATCCATTAACATCCGAGGAAGCATTTTTGCCCAAGCTAAAACGAAGCGTTTGTGTAATCAATAGCGATAATGTCATGCTTTTGTCTATTACACGCTTACATCCAACAATATCTAATAACCCTACCATATAGCCTTACAACGATTTTTGAAACGTAAAATAAATATGTACAAAATAAAAAAAAAAAAAAGTTAATTCCGAATTTTGAATTATACGCAATGAACGAGAAAATAGTATTTATTTTACACAGCACGACGTTCATATAATAGTAAAACTTTACGATAAAATGTAAATAGAACCAATATTTCTCGCTTCAGTAACGGCGATCCATATGAAACACTAACATTTGAAAGTGAAAACTCATTCCTCCGTACGCCTGATCCGAGTCTCGACTAAAACATATATGACATCGACTTTGCGAGTGAAGAGATAAAATATTCTATGAATAATTCACGTGTCATACATCGACAGAGCCGAATAAGATCTCTATTCGTCTCGTTGTCGCTATAAGTGTGGGAAGAAGTGTGGATGAATATATTTTTTCACCACACTGGCTGGTAAAGGCTCTCTTGATTGTTCAAAAACTAATAAGAAGGATCAAGAGGTACTCATCGGATGAAAACCTGGGAACTCTACACAAGACTAGCTTTTAGATGTTTCGCTAGTTATTTCAGGTTTTATTCTCGAAAGATAATTAATACGCACGGAATTAAGATATAAAAGGTCTTGTTCTCGTTCGTATCTGGCAACTCCAAAAATGGAGAATTGAAAGGTTGACACGAATGTAGCTCACTTGGGGTTCCGGCAACGATGTGACGGTAAACAGCACAGGTTCTCTGGGTCATATCTGGACGGGCGGCATCCACTCTTAGCTTCACGGCTTCATTTCTTGTAGCGAGGTGAGTTTATTAATATTTGTCATCGTGAAGGCGTAGCCCTGCCTCTATAATACTCATTTTATTGATTTCTTGTTTTCTGTGTTACAGCGCACAGCGTGGCAAAATGGCGTCTCATTTCTGAAATCCCTTGTGGGACAAAAATGTAATTTATACTCTGTATCAACATGTTGGAATTTTGATACCTGCAGTTTCAGCAAAATACCGGGTAAGGAATTATTTAATAAAAGAAAAGTGTAGTTTTTTTGTCTTTGTTCATAAGTGGCAAAGGATGACCATGTGTCAATTTAATTAGTTTTTCGTGAGTCGTAGTCTACGACTCGTAGAGTAATGTAGGAGTTTTGATTATCGTCTGGGCCGTTTTCGTGGAAGATAGGGTCAAGGTTTGCACATGGGCATAACCTCAACTTTTCACCACCGCATGTTTCAATGTGTAATTTTGTTTGTAGCTTTGATGCCGGTCCTTGAGCTCCTGACACTCCCTGGACTACCTGGTTTTCTCCACTTTTTGGGACGTGCCAGCGCTGCCCGCTTCTGTGGTGTTGTGTGGCTTGGCGGGAGAGCAGCCAACTGACGTGTGAATATGTGACGACGGTTTCGCTGCGTATCATCGCGACTCTTGGCTGCCTCTGGTGCGCCACTGGAGCAACACGTGGCCGCAGCTCAGCCGCCCTCTGTTACTGACACGTGTCTCAGGTGTGGTTAACTCTAATTTATTTTAGTGATCCTTTAAAACTTAATTAGCCTAGCAAGGAACTGATAATAGTGACCTCTTAGATTTGGTTTCAAGTGCGCAGTGCTAAACATAAAAATATAACTTAATAGACTTTATTAAGGCTGTTCATGCGGTCTATTAGTATAGTGTAATCTAGCACAGTCACTGTTATTAATTCTGTAATTCTGTAATTGGCCTATTGCTCGTCTTCCTTTATTTGAGAATTAAAACAAATTCGTATATAGAGCTCGAACAATAGTTTATTTTATCTCACAGTAAACACAGAATACAGTATCTTCTTTTGCATGCTTCATATGTGTTGGCGCCCAGTGACTATTCCTAATCTACTCTATTTTATACTCAGAGATTAAATTTCTAGGAATCATACAGACGTGTTTTGTGACAGCACCGTCAAAGCCCACGACTGAGAGTATCTACATATAGTCCAATAGCTCTTTAATAATAAGAATACATGTTACAATATGATCATATTTTTCTAAGAGACTTTGATATTTGTATACGTGGAAAAAATATATGTTGTTCTTGATTATATTATCTTTAATGACAGCTTCCGATACACGTGTTATGACACTTCGCTCGATACAATTAATTCCCAAAGTAACCTCTAACTCGGACTTTTAATCAAACTTTACTCGGTTATTTATTATGTGACACTATAAACAAAAAAATCGGACAAGCGCGAGTCGTACTCGCCCACCGAGGGTTCCGTACTTTTTAGTATTGGTGTTATAGCGGCAACAGAAATACATCATCTGCGAAAATTTCAGCTGTCTAGCTATCACGGTTGATGAGATACAGCCTGGTGACAGACAGACGGACAGACAGACAGACGGACAGACGGACAGTGGAGACTTGGAGTCCCGTTTTTACCCTTTGGGTACGGAACCCTAAAAAAAACAATCATCTTAAATAGTAATTTGACAGCTTTCGAATTTCGATATTGTAAGGCAACGTTTTTAAAATAAATAAAAATCGCCAAAATTCGATCAAAATTTACACTTGGCGCGCATGGTCTTTCCCGTTCTTTCTTGCGAAATGTGACAGTGATAGCGGCAAACCGATGCAACGGCCTTAATACATGTTATAAACAAAAGTATATTAATTTAATTTCCATACCTCGAATTAATAAAGCCGAAGCAGAGGCGGATTATATAATTAAAATTGAGATTATTTTAATCGTTTCATTTACTCGCAATTTTGTTTGGCAATTAGAATAAAAAACTGTTCTTTCCCCAAACCACGTTGGAGGCTAGTAATTTTGATGCAAACCGGAGTGAGGCATTCGGGTCACGAATCCGTTGAATTTCCCTAAAGATAATAAACGTTTCTGGCTAAATTAAACGGTTGTCTCAATTTACATTTTTTGCTCAAGCGGCGTAAATGTGTGTGTACCTATTCCATCACATGTCATTTCTGTTCACGGTAATGATCGCATAAAATTAAGTTTCAAGTAGGAATATTATGTTTGGTGAATGGATTTTACAAATTGAGAAAATAGTTTACTGAGCGTTTGAAAATAAGTTGCGGATTGACTTTTCATACTTTTGTATTGATTAATTTCATAATAATAATCCAAGTTAGTTATTATTTTATTTGTTAGAAAAATTATTTTAAAGACATAGATAATATACATTGTACATATAGCCCAGTCAACTTTAAATATAATTATTATGATTATTTTGTGTGTTTGTGTAAAATCAATTTTTTAGTTAGGCACATATAAAATACCTGCTTATTAACTGCTTAATGTATCTGTCACATTTTCATGTTTCTTTAATAAATCTTGGAACATAATAATCAATATTTTGCGTTTCATAAAGGGGTATCATTTAATGGATCTGCAACATATTGCCGCGTTTTGACAGTTTTCTACAGACTTAATTAAAAGAGATACCAAAAATCTGAAAAAAGGGAACGGGAGAAGAACATGAAAGGAATAATTTGCTCCAAGGTTACTTAAAGCGCTGTAACTGTAAGATCGAGAATTTGTTTTATATGTAAATTGCGTGATAAAATGACAATAATTTACGCCATTGCCGAACACCGTCAGAATAATGGGCCAAGCGATAAAATCTAGAAACCACAAAGTTCGGTACAAAACGGGTAGTCGGTAAAATTCGAACAGTGTGCTTTATTTATTACTCGATATTTGAATTGCTACGCCATAACTTGGACCACACGAAATATTGCATCCAGTGTACATTTTCTGTACTTAAATTTTTCTAGATGAGCCATTTTTAACCGATTTCGAAATTTTGAAAAGCAGTTTTAGAATTCGTCGGAATTTTGGTTCTTTAGGGTCCCGTATCATAATAGAAAAAAAATGGCACCGTTATAGGATCACTAAACTGGTATATCTGTATGTCAAGTGGACAACGTCAGCGTTTCCACGGCGATAGGAATGAATATATGGGCAGGGCAGAGAGAAGCATCTTTTATTATTATTATTATATTATTATATATGAATGCACAGGCAGCTTAAAATAGCTGATACGTGCACATCGATGTCCTGTACTTGTGTTTTGTCCATTCATAAAATGTTTGTCGAGTCTGTTTTAAAATAGTACACTGAAGTTGTACTGATTACGGATCTGGGTAAACTGTTCCACAATTTCACTACGCGGTTAGACAGGAAGTGTCGTCTTGAGTTGCTACTACTCTGCGTCCATGTCAGCTTGCCTTCGCTGCTCCAAGGCTGTCAACCCCAATTCCTTTAACATATCTTCGTAAGATCGGTTAAAGCTTTTTGACGTTTTATAGAGCATAGTTAAGAATCCGCTCGCGATGAGGGGCCGCGAAGGTACTGACACACGTAGCGTCCCACACGAAACAGCTCCCCTGTCCCATGATACTTGTCAGGCCATCAGGTCGGTTCCGTTTGTGCAGCTAAGACCTAGTGGCTCAAGCAGCGATGAGACACCAGGGGTCCTAAGGGCTCTCTGAATAGTGTCGTTAAGGGCATAGCAACGCGGATGCCTCCTTGCGTATGGCCGACAGCACGCACCATGGTACCGTAGTCCAGAGTGACTTTTATTGGCTTCCTGCTTGCCGCCCGCTTGCCGTTCTGCTACTGGCGTGCATCTGGCACTTTCCCCGACTCAGCGCCACACAGTTACGAGTTGCGCTGAACTCAGCGCCGACCCAAAAAACCTGCGCCTACCACCTCGGCACCGTATGGGGAGTACTTTGACTGCAAACGACTAGCGGAATCCGATCTTGACAGTATTAGCCCGAACCACGACATTTACCCGTTTTACCAACTGAGCTTGTTGTGGAAATAAATATATTGAACGTTCTTGTGCCTACTCATTTACAATTTCCCATACCTATCGGGACAATTAGTAGGTCAGAACTTTCCAGAACGCGACACTCAAGCCCATGCAAGAAAGCAACGGCCACGCAAATCGAGTCGCCGTCGAGTAACGAGTCCAATTGGGGCGAAAGCAACGCGTGCCCCTGATTCACAAACTAGATTTTTTACATTTATAATGTAAGTTCTTAATTACTTGTTATAAACGGTAATTAATATAACGGTAATTCACAAACAGGAATATTCACAGTCCAGTTGTTCTGCTAATATGTAAAGTTCTTCTATATACTTTATATACTATTTTATTAAATTCTTCTTGATATCAGGGATGATCGCTGATTTGCTAATTAATGTTAAAATAAAAATTGGTTGTATTTAGATAATAACTAGTAGAATTAAATAGTATTTTCCAGTGGTTTAAAACTCTTAGGCCACATCTAGCTGCTCAGTATAAAGTACGAACTAAACGTGTTTTTGTAAACGCCCCACGTAGATGCACTAGCAACGGCTGAGGGCAAATAAATTTCACGATTTGTGGTTGGAAAGCTTCCAGCGGGTTGTCCGTGGTCGGGATGTGCCGTGAACTCAGCTCGGCAGCTTCCATTATTAGTGTTACAACTTATTGGCCATGCTTAGTGTTAAGCCCCTTTATATATTATGTAATTACTGTATACTCTAGGCATACATGGACCAGTCCAGTATTTGTCAGAACTCGTGATCTGTCGCAATCTGACTGTAAACCTTAGTCACGTTGGCAGTTGCCGCCTTTGGTTATTTCTTAGCGATTAGCTTATTATTTTAAAAGGTATGTGAGGCATACAAAGCCCGGCGGGTAACAAGGCCAGCATTCAAAAATAACAGTTGCCTACCTACCTACCTATATAATACCTATATAATATATTTACCTATATATCAATATTTAAGGTCGCGCCTATCACAGACAAAATGATAGAGTCCCGCCTTAGATGGTATGGCCATGTAATGAGATGCAGTGAAGACCATGTGGTAAAAATCGCTCTAATCTTACCAGAACGTAAGAAAGGTATCGGCCGCCCGCCATTGACCTGGTGGTCTAACATAGAGAGAGACCTCAAGAAAACCCAATTGCCAAAACCGACAATCCAGGACCGACGGGCCTGGCGCAAAAATGTGAGGAGACCCGACCCCAGATAACGGGAGCAGGGACGGACAAAGAAGATATATCAATATTTTAAGTTAGCCTTTGTACAAATTATGTGTGTTTTTTCCAATTTTATGTTTCTTTTTGTACAATAAAGTGTTTTACTACTACTACTACTATTAATAAATTTGATATTAGTAAAAAAATTACGTTAAAAGAGCTGTACTTATAAAGGTTAAATTTTTTTTATTCTATTATTTTGACATAATAAGGCCATACGCCAAATATTTCACTGTTGTGAACATGCCAAATATTGATATATGCATCAGTTTAAAGGTAATAAAAATTAAAATCAGGCAACATAAAGTACAACTTTATTCAAGTATGACTTCAGGTACAAATTTACATTAATTTGTGTAAGTAATAGGTAAAATTCGGAGATTATAACGTTGACAAGTACTTTGTATTACGTTGATTGTTAATATTTTAATTTGGAGATACAAATTACAGCAAAATATAAACTACTTATAGTTAGAAAATCTCTCTGAAATTGGGGTTGATCGCGCTGACTTGCGAGTCAATTTCCGAATTGAATGCAAACGCCAATAAAAGACTGAATTACAACAGATTGAAATTCCACGTTGCATCCAATTACGATTTGACGCAAGAACACGCAGCGGACGGTTAAAACGGTGAAATATTAGAGCTAGCAGTGTTTGCTCCGGCAACGGATTGTGATTGCGCCACTGGCGTTAACGAACCGCTACCCGCCAATGTTTGTCCAACTATTGCCGGTCGGTAAATAATGGCGACTCAGTATTTTACGCTGGTGCAACTTTTATTATGCCTGATAATAAAAAAAACATAATACAGCATAATAACACATAATACTAACCAAACGGAACATAGTGAATAGATATTATTCATGAAATATAACAACATTGTAAAAAAATACTCGCAGTATAGGTACGCGGTTTGTGTTAATTATATTAGTCATCTTAAATTTTACCATTCTTTTTTTTTACCACGTTTGATACTAAATGTAGCCAAAGATTTTTTTACTAAGTAAACATATCCTTGTAGCTTAATTTTCTCCGCAGCGTAATTTGGTACTGGTAATCAAGAATGAAGATCTAAATTAAATTGGCTCATTCGTTTAGGCACCTGCGTGAGAAGCGCATTAACAAACTGCCAACAAAAAATATTCGTTACTATCCTCGTGATCGTTAGTTACTTACCGTTGAGCAATAGATACATATAATTTAACACTACTTCAGCACGATACATCTGAGAATGTGGTGGGAATATTTACTTTCAGAATGCAAAAACACATGACTTTCTCTCATGTCGTCATGTCGCTTGCGACGGCTGCATTGGCAGCTAACTTCGTGGACACCTAACCCTCGCCAACGGCTACTTATACACGCAAAGCAGTAATAAATACGGTATTCCGATATGCTGTAAGAGTGACTGTTTGAAGCTGCCCCGTGTCTGAATGGTGCCAATCTGCCCCTAAAATTAAACGTTTAAGTCGAATACAAAAAAATAGGCATATAAAAAACATAGTAAAAAAATACTCGCAGTTATATACGCGGTTTGTATTAAACTAAAGACATCTTAAATTTTACCATTATTTTTTTACCACGTTTGATACAAAATGGAGCCATAAACTTTTTTTCTAAGTAAACAGATCCTTGTAGCTTCATTTTTCTCCGCAGCGTAATTTGGTACTCGTAATCAAGAATGAAGATCTAAATTAAATTGGCTCATTTGTTTAAGCACCTAAGTGAGCAGCGCATTATCAGACAATGCCAAACCAGTTTACGCATTTTAACGTTTGTTAGAAAATTTTATTACTCTTATTCAATTTACTAAAGTAAATTATGTATAATACTAGCGACCCGGCCCAGCTTCACACGGATAGTTCAACCAATTTACACAAAACCTTAACAAATTATACACCTAAACGTTCCTCAAGAATCACTCTATTCATAGGTGAAAACGTGAAAACCGCACAAAAATCCGTTCAGTAGTTTGCGAGTTTATTGCGAACATACATACAGACATACAGACAGACGCGGCGGGGGGCTTTGTTTTATAATATGTATTGATTAATATATTATAATGTTAAGATAGATTTATTTATTTATATTGAAACGTTTTATTGAGATTAGCCCGACTGATGCAACATTATTACCTTGACTAGAGACCAAGTGTTAATATAAAAGATAATAATTCACGTTTTGAATAATACCCGTTTAGTAACCGTTTATACTGTTTCATTATGCTCTTATGGTTTTCAGAGCAAAGTTTGGCGTCTTACGGTAATTATTTCAGGTAGTTTAATATAAGTATTATAATATACCTAACTATTCTTAGGATACAGATCAGTGTAAATGAAGATAAGGAATTTTAACTACCGAATAATCTAAACACATTAAAAAAAACGTTTGGCTCGGGCGTGGGCCACGCACGATAACCAAATTATGCGTTTCATAACGAAGGTACACAAAATCTTAAAATGTTCATAATTTAGCACCTTAGCATTGAAATTAAGTTACATAAACAATAGCCAAATTAATACTACGTGCTCTATAAATACACCGCAGAAATCCTTTTACTTTTAACTGGCTTAAAGTCAGCGTATTTTCATTATAGCGCCGCGCCGCGGACGGCCTTTGTCTCACGCGCCGGAGGGCTATAAATTCATGCAGCCGCTAGTGGAGTGTAAAATGCCGAGGCCGTCACCTGGACTGCAAGTGTGGACAGCCAGGGAATGAACAAGAGTAGAGAAGAACCAAGTTACCATTAGGGGGATATGCATTTTCAGAATATCTGCGATGCGTTGAGTTACTAACTACTTACTTGGCCTTGCCTTATTTACAAATTAGGCTAGATGACTCCCTTTTGAGTTTGGTTATGGGTCTCTTTTGTTTGGTTTTTTGAGGATCTAATAACATAGTTTATGTGGACCAATTGCATGATAAAAATGCAAGTCATTTATAAAGAAACTTGGACTGTCACGTCAAAGTCGGTGCAGAGTTATTAGCTTATTGCCGAGGATAATATACAAATAAGTTAGATGGCTACAATGGCATCGAAAGAATGTCGCGTTCTCTGAACTGTGTGCGACGACGGCAATGACACGATGCAAGCCATATATTATTATATATTTTCAAAAAAAATTGAGCCATTAATTACTATAACTCACGCTAGGGAGATAGAGTCAGTTCTCTTCCTTATTTTCGCTAACGCTTATTCGGGCCTCATTGCTTTGTTTGTCTCTTTTTGAAGAACAAAACTTCAATATTACCTAAGGATTGCGCAACCCTGCTGCAGTAGTAATCTGAATTGTATCCTTTAGACTAACTCAATCCAAATAAACATGCCTTGTGCCTTGCACCTCCACATTTGCAAGTCCCATGGTTCACAGTTACACGTTGGTTTCAGAAATTATGTCAGAATTAAATTACTTCCGGTGGAAACAGAATGATTGCATTAAATAATTTCACATCCCGCCAAGTAGTTGTTCGCAGGTAATTTATTTTCTTTTATAATTTTAAAATTGTTGTATTTTATATACTTGTTCGTGTAAAGTTATAGTATTCGAATTGCATAGGATATCTCATAGTGTAGGTAAGTAGATAATATGTAAGTGCTTTTTCAACGGATTTTCATGTCAAATCGGACGAAATTAACAGGCCAGTTCGAACGTGCACTGATATCCAACTGATATTAGAATGTTATCAGACGGAAGATAGCAAAATTACATCACTATGATATCGGAATGGGAGGTCGAGCTGGCCTTCTGTTTGAAAGTTGATATGTTCAGTTTTAGACAACGTGTTCTTTAAATTAAAAATAAAATGCTTTTCTAAATACTCGTAAACTACTCGTAAATGCTGATTGCTTAACTTACCGGTATTTCCTTAATATTAAATCTAGATTTTAGATAGATACCTAACCGGAATGTAAACGAGCGACAATGGCGGCAGATAAACCGTACGCGGTTTTCGTTCGCTGTTTCCAATATTTGTACATAGTATTTTAAGATTGTTTTGGATAAATAAAAATAAATAAATAAAAAAATAAATAAAAAAATAAATAAATAAATAAATAAAAATGTTTTCACTTTATCTCGTAACATTAGTCTTACTTTAGGCATAGTGATACTAGGCTGGTCACTTCTGGATAATTCGTTAAGCTAATGCTCAGGACCAGGACAAATGGCGTACTAGAAGAGTGGCCTATGCTCAGCAGTTGGCGATAAACGGCTGATATGGTGATGATGTTGATGATGATACTAGGCTAAGCGTGATAATCTAGATCTAAGAGAATGCTTACCAGCACTATCAATGGTTCTTTTCCTAATTAAAGCGGTCACTGAGGCCCTCGGTGAGTGGATATAGCAATCTTCACATTGGATGCAGATCCGAACGCTGCTCCACTCCACTGCATTGTCCCGCTCGCACATCGCAAATCATAACACTCAGGCCAATTCGAACGTACACTGATATCAGAATTCTTTACTCGGGTGCCACTACCACAATCTGAGAGTCCATCGCGAAACAAGAAAATCGAAATTTCCTTATCTAACATCTCTGTTTCCTTATCTAGCATATTCAAGCGATAAAGAGGCAGATAACGAAATTTCGGATTCGCGTTTCCCGGTAGGTCCTCTCAGTCCTCTGTAAACAAACTGCCTTGATGCATCAATGTCATATTTTATTATCTCTGAAAACTTGTCATAAACCTGTTAAACAGTACCTAACAGGGCTATAACCGCGAAACGATTTTCGAAGTTCGCAATTTGCGGGCATTTTTCTCTGTCACTCTAATTACGCCTGCATTGGAGTAAAAGAGAAAGATCCCCGCATTTTGCGAATTTCGGTTGTTGCGGTAGCCCCTCAGTACACAATAGTACAGTGTGTGTGTGTGTGTGGTACAGTATGTATAAGTTACTCTATGGTTTACTAAAAGGGCTATAGTGCTGCACTCTGATGACAAAATATTGCAGTAATACTCCCTATTGGTAACGCGTTGGATCGGCACGGCAATCCAAAGATGTGGGTTCGAGTCCCACGTTGTACAGGGTTGATGATCATCGTTGTTTTTTTTATTGTGATTGACATCCGTATACAATTTATAGTTATCGTGCATTTCGCTCGTACTTGTCCGTACATGTATTGGCCCGGGCGAAATGCACGATAACGTCGATAACTAAATAACATGTTTCAAATATCATTCGATGTTAGTGTGCCTGACTGTCTCGTTCACTTACACAGGCGTCATGCACATCCGTGCGATAAGGCGGTTAATACTAGATGCGATTCGCAGGTCGCTCCGATGTTTGAGCGAAACAACGCTATGCACGTATTATAGCAACACTTGCACATCGGAGCGACGTGCGAATCGCATCCAGTGTGATAACCGCCTGACGGCGTATGTTTGAGATACATATTTGTAACACTCTCTGTTGAGCTTTCCACAGACATTAAGATTAGTGTAGTTAGTTTAACAACGCAATTATAGCGATGCGCGTTGAATATAGTGGGTGCATCCGAGGATGAATTGGTTAGTTAAGAGTACGGGCAAGAAGTAACGTAGCTGTTATAACGACTTGCGTTATCGCAGCACCAAAATATGTAAATTGAATTTGAATAGTAATTGTTAGTTAATTTCACAATAGTCAGATATAATAGGCACACATTGGAGCGGCACTAAAGTGATAAATGAAGATAGAATTAGAAGATAGAAGTAGTGGGTGGGGAAATAAATCTGTTTACAATTCTGCCGTGCTATACTTAAACAACAGTAAGTGCAAAAAGTGAGTTTCGAGAAAAACGCAAAAACCCTTTCAAACCGGTTTTTTTGTTGTTCTCGATGATTATTTACAAATGCTTAAATATCAAAATCCAAGTCAAGCCAAGCCAAGTGAAGCCAACCCAAGTCTCATTTTGGGTCGCTGAGCCAACGGAGTAAGTAAGTAAGTAAATGTCAAAATATGGCATGGAATACATGAAATACGAATACGTGAAAAGTTTTCTATTTTAACAATTGTTAAATAAATTATTGTTATTTTTCAAAATTTTACAGTTTTACTAGCTGTACCCTCGGAAAGAAGTAAAAACACAATAAATGCAGAATAAAGTGCAGTAAAAAAGCGGATTACCGTACGCAACTCTCATACATTAATAGCTATTTGAATTAATTGCAAGCTAAAGTATTCATAACTATTCACTGTAATTTACTTAGTATATATATATTGAGTGAGTTCTTTCAGATACCAACACGTCGTGGTACAAATAAGGTATGTTTATAAATAATACACGAATGTATATATAAAAAAAAAACTTAATTCACATCAATCATTAAAGTGCCATTGTATTATACACACATTTGACATTTTTACTGCATTTTAATTAGTACTTATGCTAAAAAATCAATAACATTTCAAACACGGTACAAATACTGTAGAACATTTATGTTGTACTGCATTTTAAACAGTTTTTGGCGTAAGTATGAACTTCTCTTTACTTGTTAATTTAGGATTGACATGAGACCTTTACTGTATTTTGATCAGTGAAGTCTCAAAATTCACAGCCGACAACTTTATTACGGCAGTTTAGTTAGGTTTACTTCAATAATTTACTAAATTCTTCCGATTTAATGTACATGGTGGCTTTGATTTGTATATGTTCTCATTGTCATAATCGCACGTGGGCTATATACATATGTGCGTCTTGACATGGTGGTTCAAGATCAAGAAAAAACAAAAAATCGCAAAAGTAGCACTTACAGACTATTGTTTAAGTACTGCACGGCAGAATTTTAGGAAGGACTGCACTTTAGCTGACGCGAAGTTCAGGGCTCATATTTTTTTATAGAAAGTACTCATCATAAGGAATTTCCCCATCAAGTCTTATGGTGCGGAACCCCATAGTTTTCGTGAAAAAAAATGTAAAAGTTTTTGACAACTGAATGCGCCAGAGCAGTGTTAAAGGAAATTTGTATGGGAACTTTAACATTTTTTTTCTCGAAAACTATGGGGTTCCGCACCATAAGACTTGCTGGGGAGATTGCTTATGATGAGTACTTTCTATAAAATAAAATATGAGCCCTGAACTCCGCGTCAGCTAAAGTGCAGTTGAGCCGAATTTGATTATTAAACGAAATATCATAATAACAAGATTCTAATATCGGTTTGATATCAGTGCAAATTATGTAGGTGCCATATTTTCAACATTGTACACGGTAATGTAATAATTAGTCAACACGATCCCTTCAAGAATATTAAATTCGTATTCTGTACAATGGGTCCGCTAAATTAATTTTAGTAAGTAAAGCTAGTTTCTGAGACGGACTAATTTGGTCTCCGGGTTGAAGGTTCGAAACGTCTTGGAATGACTCAAGTAAGATTCACGGCAAATGTTTTATCTTGACTATGCTACAAGACGTGTACGTTTTGCTGTCTTAAAAATGGAAGTATTTTTTTAGGATATTTAATATTACAATAAATAATATGCCTTACCACGATGCGGCCTTGAAAACGAATAATATGATCTAACTACTTACCTAAGTATAATTAATTATGCAGAAATGCTTAATTTGATACAATTATTCCGTTATATAAAAATAAGTACTAACTTACGTTTCATTTGAGATATATTTTTTTTAATCGTCAGCCGGTTGTATCGCGGTGGAACAAGAACATGTAATAAATATGGCACTCCGCGCGAAATATGCGACGAAACATATTATGGCTATCGCGCATGTTTTAAATTTTTATCTCAATTAGGTAGTCTCATTACTACACAATTAAATAGCAATAAATTTCCAACACGGTTATCGCTTTCCCCTCTAAATATTTTAAGCATTTTTTTTTTCATCGATACCAGTCCAGTTAATTTACCACTATATAATTCAATTAAAATTAACGACGGCTATCAGTGTGACCTGTAATTGAACCATAAATTAGCTAAAGATAACGATTTATTACATGGGACAATAGTACCTATGACTGCGTGTTTCTGGTTATTCATTAGCTGGTTAGGTGTTTATTCATGTATTCGTATTTTAGGACGCAATGAATTTTTGTAAGCAACCTTTAAAGATCTTCAATTCGTCAGGGGTTTTTATGAATGCTAGCTCCTCGATTTTTCGAAAACCCGTCTGTAAATTTCTTATTGTTGGTCCCATTGTCCTTCCATCAGTCTTTCGAAGAAATCGAGAAAACACTTCAAATATTATCTTAGTGATCAGGGTATTTTTATAGTGATACGCAACGTATAAATCGCAAACGAGTAATGTTACTAAACTACGTGCCGCACCGAACACATTAATAGTTATTTTTTAACCCTTTGTGCTAATATTGATATCCAAGCCAGCGAAAGATTCCAAAATGTTACCAAGAGCGTATCGAGTAGTTTGAAAAGTGGAATCTTGAGCGTTGCGAGCTTGCGAGGGTTTCAAGGCACGAGGGTTAAACAAACTTTGCACCCGATTGAAACACAAAGTTTTTCTCCACACTAATGCGAGAAAAATACTTAGGGCCGGTACAGACCGACTGTAACCCGACTGCAACATGTAATTATGGGAACTATACGCTGACGTTGTAGTTGGCATGCAGTCCGCCTGTATCGGTCCTAATTGTTACTTAATGTTTTACATTACATATCAAGTTCAAATGAACGTTATTAAATATTTATCATTCAAAATCATCACTTAAAAGTCAATTCTGTCAAATAACATGAGCAAACAACAAAAATTTTATTAGATAACTTTGCCACACATGTGGAAAAAAATAAAATGCAACTTTCTTATCAGTTTTTGAAGTATCAAGAGCCTCTCTTCAAGGCAATCATATATCTATACTTTTAATTATCCTTGAAGTGCATTATCGAAATATATTTAATTACAAGCCTAAGATTTTGCTTCTGTGAATAGCTCTTAATAACTAGGTACGCCATAATATATCTGTAGTAAAATTTTCATAAAAAGATGGAGCCCGACACGACATCGTGCCGTAGGTTGCATCAATTTAATCAGTTATGTGGAGTAACAACTGTTTGGGAGATTACGTAGCATAAATTTTAAAATCAAATTTCCTAAGTACGAAATTCCTAAAGACAGAATAACGAAAATCAAAATGCCTAATGTACGAAATTCCTAAAGATGCACAGTTAATCAACCTATTTTTTAAATGTCTAAAGTACAATGCTACTAGTGCACGAAAATACTAACGACCTTTTTTCCTACGTCCAGTTGACCTAAGTTTTTTTTTATTTTTATTAGCCTACTTTGGTGTCCCACTGCTGGGCAAAGGCCTCCCCTCCCCTCGTTTTCTCCCATAAGGGGGATTTGGACCGTAAGCCCACCACGCTGGTCCAGTGACCACGAGCAGGGGAGGTTGGCTTGGGGTCCGTAAGATGGAATTTGGACCCCTCACACCCACCCTACCTAAGTTTAAAATGTATAAATTGCAAAATTTCTAACGACCTTTGTCCTACGTTTAGCTGACATTTCCTTCACAACTTAACTATACTAGTTCTGGACTGTCTGGCCTTAGGGCATCTGAAGCTACCTAACCTAACTTACCTACCTACCTACGCTTTTTCCCCTAAGTGTAATGTTTTCACGGACGTCACACTAAATCAATAGGTAGGTAGGTTAGGTTCGTTAGGTAGCTTCAGATGCCCGAAGGGCAAATCCCCCAGAAATAGGAGCACCGCGTAGCGGGGCTTCCTCGACTCAGGGTAAGAAGGAAATTTTCTCGGAAATATTGAGTTTCAAAGTAACTGTCATTAGGCTTTTTATACGTAGCTATTTTGAGCACTAGACATTGACTTTCAAAGTATTGTCATTAGGCATTTTGTGTAAAGGAATATTGATTTTCGAAAATGTGATCGTACGATTAAAAATGTATTAGGACATGGATCTTTAGGAATTTCGTACATTAGGCATTTAGATTTTCGATCGTCTTTAGGTAATTTGATTTTAGAAATTATGCTATGTAACCGTTTGGAATACGTACATATATAGGTTAGCACATTTCGTTAATTAATATAAGATTTATTTCAACTGAATACGCGGATTATAAATAAATTATATTTATAGCTTAATAACCCTTACGTTGTGGTCACTGGCTTTTATTTATTGTTGTCATAAATGCTCCGTGTTATAACGGAACTGAAATTGTTTGGAAATAAATAATTCACCAGTAGGCTATGTTGTTTATACAGTTTACACCGTGGGGACGAGTAATCTGACAGATTTTAAATTTCTCCTTTTTTCTTGGCCCCATTTAGAGAATAAAATGTCATGCAAAGTTTTCTAAAATAGTACCCGTACCATGAGTCACTGTCAGTGTCAAAACTGACTGCTACGCCAACATCTACATAATTTACTTTCTATGTATAGAGATGTATGGAGATGTATCTCGCTCGCACTAATATGCGACTTGCGAGTACGAGCGAGATGCATAGAAAGTAAGTTACGTTCTCGATAGCGTTTATGTCAGTGCCAAACTGGTGGTAGCCACACAATTCATGTGAAAAAAAAACTGTAATTACTCGGTGCAAACGCCTTTTTGTCTACGACGCTGCCACTGTATGACTTGGTTTAGATAAACCTACTGACAGACATTAAAGTTTTAAAGGAAACTCGCCAAATTTATGTGCAAATATAAAAAAAATACTTTACTTATTCGTTGTAATGTTTTTGTTTCGTCAAGATGTAAAAAGAAATAACGTGTCGTGTGTAGAAAATATATATATATACACACACACACACACACACACAAAACACAGCACCAAAAGTACACTAAAGTATAACCGATGCTTGTTATTTATTGGTTATTTTCAGATATGACCAATTTGTCCCGCCTTGCATAACAGGCGTAACAACCAGTGAGAAATCGGTTTAAATGGAATTTATTGCCCGCGATTATTCGCGGACCTTAAGGTGCACCTTATACTGGACAATCAATAACTTTTCCAATAGCTAACACAGGTGGTATATACATGGTAGTGTAATGTTTTGTAACCTTTACAGCCTTTTTGATCAGTGACTGACAACAGACACCCATTTAAATTTAGAATCCGATCTCCCTGTCAAATGGAACGGGTGTCTGTGCGGATCGCGAGTCCTGAAGAGGCAGTCATTCGGTATAGACGATAATTGTTACTTAGCTAAGTTGTGAGAAAAAATAAGAATATACAAAGCAGTGCTGATCCTCCATGCTAGGCGTATCCCTTTACAGTGGGGCAGCATTTGACATAAAAACAAAAAATTGAGATTAGTACATATTTATCAGAACAATACATATACCCTACAAATTGAAATTGGTTGCAATGCAGTTTATTGGAACATTAAATTCATTAAAAAAATAGTTCCAGAGCATCGTGTCTCCTACTATGCGGCTATTGCATGTTAAAGAGATCGATTTTTAAAGTTCGAATAGGGTTCTTTGGAAAGGAGTGGGCTATTAATATTTAATTAAATATTTTAAACAATTTACCATGCTACCGACGAGTCCTGTAGGGAATCCCTCCTAGGATATGATGGTCGAACTAGTCTATGTGTTAGGTAGGTATTGTGATAATTTTAGTGTACATAATGACTCTTAGACGACGGACGGACGATGCACTCAATATAAGTACGTTTATTATACTTACCTGGAAAATGCCGTTCGTCATACGTTGAACTTAAACAAAAAAAAATTAGGTACGTTTGATAATCTTAAACATGATCGAGCAGGATTTTGTACACTTAAGATGAGTTAAGACTTAAGACAAATAATCATCGGGAGCGCAATTTATAAGAAAATTAAGTCAAACGTAAATATTGACACAAAATAAGAAATGGAGCAACCGAAAGACCGAGGAAAAAACTCGAACTTGGATTTTTAATATCTACCTTCAATCTCCGTAACGATTACCCGGCAATGGAATTATTCTTCCTTCAACAAAATATAAAAAGAAACTCGCTTCATTTCCATGGAAAGCGATCTAAGGCTAAGTCAATCCCGATTATTGAATTCAAATCGCGGGAGCGACAAAAACTTGGCTTGCTATCGGCTGCTAGGTATGTAAAAAAAACCAAGAGAAACAAAATGAGGAAGATCGGCAAAACAGATAAACCTTTAATCTTGCTGATTTAAAGTATGAATCATTAACGGATGACAGACTGGAACTACTTTTTAAACTTCCGTAACGCCTCTGGCCATCCTTCCGAGTATCTGTTGTTTGTTTGATTGCCGCTATAACAATAAATCATCATCTTCCTCGCGTTGTTCCGGCTTTTTGTCACGGCTCATGGGGGCCTGGGGTCTGCTTGCCAACTTATCCCAAGAATTGGCTTATGCACTAGTTTTAACAATAAATATATGGGTGAATCAACTTTTAAATCTCCACATGATGAAATTATGATATATTTTTTATTGTCGATATTTATATATTTTATTAAAAAGATAATTTTCTCTTGTTTATGATTATGTATAAAGCAGAGCTGTTTCTTTAAGAATTTAGTGAATTTGACTAAAACATTCACCAGCCCTAATCTTCTATCCAAAAGTATTTTTAAACAAACTAGACATCAATTATTTTACTTACATTCTATATATTTGCGACAAAATTTTATATATTCGCGATTCATGTCAACATCCCTATTCGTCATGTATCCCATCATCAGATCAAAACCAGATTAATATGGGACCACCTCGGAGGTAGCTAGTTTCGAACAAAAAAAGAATTACTCAAATCGGACCACGGTGGCACGGAACACGGAACATGGTGGACCAGCATGACCCAATTACTTAAGAGGAACAATTTACTCGATCCGACAACCCTCGACAGAATCTCGTGGCGCAAAATAATTAGGAGAGCCGACCCCACCTGAAGTGGGATGGAGCAAGGAAGCAGAAGAGACTCAAATGGGACCACGGGTCTCGGAGTAAAAAGTTTCAACCGTCTTACAAAGTTTCGTGATTTCTGGGTGATTTTTTAGATCTGTCATTTTTTAGTGAACTCTTATGATTTGTTACGAAAGAAGCTGAATTGGTGGATTCATTGTGACGTCACAGCAGTTTTTGGGTCTTAACTTGCATTTTTATTGTCCTTTACAGTTTTCTCCTTAACTTGTAATTTTATTAAGAAAACCTGCAAGAAAGAAATAAAAAGATAGGAACGTAAGAGGAAAAATACGACAAGAGGGCAGACTAGCAACGCCGGCGGTTGTGACAAACAGAGGACATCACTCAGAATTATTTCAGAGTAAGCCGTAGTGCTGATTCCCAGTGATAATGCGTAGTTCGCGTAGCCGTAGTACGTGCCTTAATAAGGCTTAAGTTGTATACTGCGTGACAAGGATTGACCTACACTTAAATGGACCTAGTACAGTCAAGAGTAAAAAAATGGGTGCACACATACTCAAAAATATTTCCCATAGTTCTTATGTCAGCGAACTATGGGTACAGTATAAATAATAGTAGGTACTAGTACTAGGTACAGAAAATTCACTCTCTAACAAAACGCGTCTATTACGACAGATATGACCGCTAGGTGGCGCATGCGCGAACAGGCGTCCGTTCCGTAGCGGTTGGTAGCGGTGCGCGGCAATTACTATGGCTAGACCTCAGAACTGGGGGGGCAGCCGCATGTACTTGTAGCGGCGCGACGAAATCGCGGAGTGTGTCACGCCTGCTATGGGACATATTGTTGAGTAAGTTATATGCACCCATATTTTTACACTTGACTGTACAACGACAATCATGTAATGGACGGCTTTGGTTGTGATTTCGTATGTATACTTGTATAACTAAATAATGTTAGGTGAGACTAGAAGAATTCCTTGTTGACTAGGCGACCCTCAAATTGACCCTGATCGTTATTGGAGTAAAATTTTGGTGATTCGTGGAACGTGATGTCAATTCACTCTCTAACAAAACTAAAATATAAAGTGCAAAAAGCCGGGCACCCATTAATCAACTGACACAGTTTAGCGGGCAATTTTGACAAGCTACTATAAATCGGGTAGGTACGCTGCCAGGATTCGAGGTCTTAATTAAAGGTCGGGACCATGTCGGTACCCTTCCGTCGTAGCAGCTTTAATCTTGATAGTGTGCTAATAAACTTCACTGGTTAAAGGGGTTACGTGTGAACATTTAGTAGGTATATTTACTGTTATACAACCTTTTAGCTGCTTGTTTCGTCATATTTGGTCCGTTAACTGTTAGGAAATACTTTTGAATTTATATCCAACTTAAGCATAAATTTAAGGTTAATTAATTTAGTTTTTAAATACAACATGACGCAAGTAACATTATTATGTTTATACTATGTTTGCCTAGTAGTATCGAACTATTTGAGTTTACATTCGTCTCAAAACTTATGAACAGACGAGGTAGTATTGACCTAAAGATGGATATGTTATAGGTACCACGAGTACAAAACTATTTCGGTGACAGAACCCTAAAGAAAAGATTACCGTACTACCTCAATAACCTACCGTATAAGATAAGACACCAGCCCGACAAAACTAAATTTAAAAAACAGCTTAAGAAATACTTACTGGATACACTTAAGTGACACCTGTATCACAAACAGGATGTCGCTTAAGTGTGCCAATAATTAACATTTAGCATAACAAGCAATAAGTTAAGTAGCATAGCAAGTAGAATAATTTAGTTAACTATCTTACCTGCAGGCAAACTGTGAACAACAGTTTTGCAGGAAACTGTATAAATTGTATGTAAAATTTTGGATTAATAAATCTCTCTATCTATCTATCTATCCGTAGCCAAATGGCAAAAAACGGAACCCTTATGGATTCGTCATGTCTGTCTGTCTGTCCGTCCGTATGTCACAGCCACTTTTTTCCGAAACTATAAGAATTATACTGTTGAAACGTGGTAAGTAGATGTATTCATAGAAAAAAAAAACAATAAAGTTTGGGGGTTCCCCATACTTAGAACTGAAACTCAAAAAATTTTTTGTCATCAAACCCATACGTGTGGGGTATCTATGGATAGGTCTTCAAAAATGGTATTGAGGTTTCTCATATAATTTTTTTCTACACTAAATAGTTTGCGCGAGAGACACTTCCAAAGTGGTAAAATGTGTGTCCCCCCCGCCCCCCTGTAAATTCTAAAATAAGAATGAAAACTAAAAAAAATATATGATGTACATGCAAACTTCCACCGAAAATTAGTTTGAACGAGATGTAGTTAGTAGTTTTTTTTTAATACGTCATAAATCGTAAACCGCAATTTACCTTTCATTCAATCAACTCGAATAAAAAAATAAAAAAGTAAATAAAAAGTACGGAACCCTCGGTGTGCGAGTCCGACTCGCACTTGGCCGGTTTTGAGACGAATGTAAACTCAAATACTTAGTTCGATTACTGAAATGTTATAAGATTACATTCATTTAACAACTACACTTTAATTAATTAGAATAAATTGTGTTTATTTAAAATGGTCTTCTGTGTTTTTAATTATAGTCATTTAATATGTTGGCATTTAAGGGGTGCCGGCACGATCCCGAAAATAGTATGTTTACTAGCGGCAAAGAGGATATAATAGGAATAGGATAGAGCGGTACTGTCATAGTGAATTTTGTAGCCACAGTAAATTCACTGCCATAAAACGATTAAAACTAAAAATAAAAATATCAAAAAACGTATTTATATATGGATAAATGATTTATTTTTATTTGCAAGATTTGCATTAATTATTTTTATATTATTTTGACCCATGTTCTTTGACTGATATGCATTAAAATTGTTAAATAACAAACGAAACCGTCAACGCCATTTATACAAGAGTAGGCCAAAGGTAGTGGCGCCATCTGATCGAGAATCAAATTTTCTTGATTTTCGAGGCACGTTTTTGCCTTAGACTATATCTATCTATTACGGAGTCATATCTATCTGTAGTCTGTAGGACGTTCACTACAGCTGTATTTGTTAATACTACACATAGAATAGATGTGTCGTAGGGTATGTGTAGTACACATACGCACCAACACTCACCACACCTATACATCCCTACGACACATCTATTCTATTCAGACATTATAATGGCAATTTTATTAGAAATAGGACAATTATTCATTACTATTATAACATTATAATTTCTACATTGATAGTCTGTTAGTGACCTGGGTTCTAGCAGAATTACCAGTGCTTCGCTCGAAAGAGCGGAGTGTATAACTGAGCCAGAACCCTTTTGTTTTGCTGCAACGCACACAGCAATTCTACGGTTTATTTTTTTAAGTTTTGTTTTTTATCTTAATGTTGCTTTTTTGTATCTCCTGTGTTTCTTCTGTTTTAATATGTGTGTATTGTGGCAAACGAATAAATGGTTTATCTATCTATCTATCTTTGCTAGCGGGAAAGTATCGGAAGTAAAAGAAAACTGTTAAAGATGTAATAACAAGTTATACCTACACCAACATATTGAGAAACGCTTCGACTATTATGCTGAATAAGCAATATTCAATTACCTTGCCTGCAATGTGGAGGGGAAAATATTTTCATGAGAAGGTAGTATTTTTCCTTATTTTTGAAGAAAAGGTGCAAAATTCATAGTGTTGTTATGATTTAAATATCAGCAAACATAGGTTGCTGGTTGAGTTGACTTTTAAATGATGATTTTGAATGATAAATATTTAATAACAGTCGTTTTAAATTGATTTGCTTTGATTTTGTTTAATATTTTACACTTAGTATTTTCCTTGTGTTGGTGTGGTGTTGACTCGCTAAGCTTGTGGTTCAATTTTGGAATCTTTCGATTGCTCAGGTATCAATTTTAGCACGAGAGGTTAAACAACAACAACTTTGCCCCCTTTTAAAACAAATAACTATTGTGCCACGGTACAAAACATATGAGCTGTACTTTTAATTTGTTAGTAGGTACTTAATAATTATATAGGTAGTAATGCTTAAATAATATTCTGAAACCTAATACGAGTATATTATTATGTATTTCTGTTTTGCATAATTTTCTATTTGTGTGTGCTAACTGCTAACGAATATTTTTTTTCTATTCTATTCTATTCTAATTTCCTCATAGTTGATGTGTAAAGCAGTATGTGTCATAATTATGGTAGCAAAATTATGCAGTTATTACTTGAATCCTTCGCTTCGTTCAGGATTCAATGTACGCCCCGGCCGTAAATTTACAACTTTTAATTATATTTTTATATATATGTTTTCTTTTCATTATTTGACTTGTTATTGACTTCATGATTAACTTCTATGCTGTTTGTTAAAACTGTCTACTAATAAAATGAAATAAAATTTTGTGTAGTAGGCTACCTTTTTTTTAATGTTATTGTATAGGCAGGCGTTTGACCACGATCCCACCTGACCTAATTGTATTTTAACTTATGACACGAGTAAGAAAAAAAATGCCACCTTGTCATCAATGACATTTTTTGAAAAAATATATAATTTTCATTTTTTCTAAGGCTTTTTTATACATTTTATATAATTAAACAAAAAATCCTCCGAGTTTTTGACAGACGTTATCAAATCTTTCTCAGAATATCAACAGTTAAATTTTTTTTAACAAATGTTGCACACTCATTACGAAAAAAATAAGCGACGCATGAAAATTATATACATTGCTCCATGAATGTTTCCTTCCGCTTTCATTTATTATGTTTCCCAAAAAGCTTTTCGGACACAATAAATTAACTTTTTTGCTGACGTATGAATGGCTTCCAGCGTGCATCGTATATTTCCTTTTCGTTCTGGAATGAGATCATACAAAAGGTCAAACAAATCTCTACAATTATGGAAAAAGCTTTGATGTTAGCCTACGCGTTTCAAGCTTTGATGATATTTGATTGGATTGAATGAGTGAATTACATTGTCCACTTGTAATAATGTAAATCCCGCCAGATAGACTTTTATGTAAAGCTCATAAAACATTCAAAATTCATCATTTAAATATTTTTAATTCACTGAACTATAAGGGGAGATATTCCTTTTGAAGATTTGATTAAATACGACGAAGTACTAAAAAGTAATTGTGTGGTTTTATGAAACCACAAGTGAAACTTTTTTTCGGATTGTCACCAATTATTTAATAATATAAATCGTGTTTTTAATCTTAATAAATATCCACTTTAATTACCTTATGAACTTGCACGACGTCAATGTAATTCAGCTACTCAACACTGAATGGTGCTGTAATTAATTATTAATATCGCTTACTTATCATACGCGAGTAGACAAAAAACCGGTATAAGTAAGCTCTCCGATTACGCATAGTTTGTTACGGATATCAAGGTCACGTTACCCAGGTTTCGAGATGTCTAAGACACGCCTGCGAGTAGCCAATCGTTGGGAACTTGTTTGATGGAATCACGATTTCAACGAACGTCACGACGTACGTGACTTTCGAAAACAAAAAGTCGTATGTGACTGTAAACTACCTATTACCTATGATATGACTATTTGCCATTCACCGTAGAATTTGACAGATTTAAAGATAGACCGTATTTAAGGTTAAAAAGGTGTCCTTCGAATTTTGTATGAAATTACAAGCAAATATTCGTGAATTAAGTATTGTAACCTTAGCAGGCCTATGGAACTCTCCGCGCGAGCTGGGATTTATAATACCTACGAATCGCCTCCCGTTCACGGTAGAAAAGCAAGCCAGTCGGTTGCCACACGCGCTCACGCACGCGCGACGTACGTCACCGCGCGCCGCACTGGCAATTTTTATGATAGATACTAGCTACTTACTATTGAATTTCTTTAATTAAACATGTAGTGTATATTACTGCAAATTTATAGTTAGATATCTACCTGTATTCATGGGTTCTCTATTATTTTTCTTTGTTGTGTATCTATAATCGCTATACCTACTGTCGCAAAGACATTCAAATAACCTAAAACCTCTTACACTAAAACCAGCCACAATCAAGTTTAATAGCAGACCACTTAGAGAGGAAAAAAAAATCATACATTACATAAAAGTAAAACAGTTATAAACGAATGATTAAAATACATTATTTAAGATTTAGATTTAATTTTATTCCACCGCCGCTGTTTAAGTAGGTAGTTATCATTTCTAAGCGTCGGCAACCCTAGCATTGTGCCGGTGCGCGGTGTGCGGCGCGTTGAAGGTCACTCCATTGTATTTTTGTGTAGGTGTCAAAACGGTATCAAAGTATTTGCATTTTCTTTAAGAGATAAGTATCTGTTCGTAAGAACTATTATATAATCCAAGACCTTAGTCCGATAATGAAGCTGATTTTAAAGGCTATGAAGTATGAACTGATGAATTCGGACGTCGCTTCGTTTTTCTGCTGTAATTATGTAATGCAACATGCTAAAGACAGACCAAAAAATTTGAGGCGATAGAATAAGTTTCACTTTAATAACTACCTACGTACCAATACGTATGTATGTATAATTATGCTCTTCTGCTGTGGTCATACTCAAAATCAAGGGCGATAAACTTATAAAACCTAATGACTCTGATCGAATTCTTATCAGCACAAAGGGTCCTTTCTTTTCTATTGGGGGTCCCTTTGTTTGACATAATTATTGAAATTCATAATGTAATGATTGTCACATTATCGATAATTCTGAAACCGTTAACTTTTCAGGATTTTCCTCGGGTTATCCTACAGATAGGTTAGGTTAGGTTTGTTTTATGGCAATCCTGAAAAGTTACGCGTTTCTGAGAAAAACCAAATTATGACTAATGATAATATGACAATCATTACATTATGACTTTCAATAATTATTTCAAACAATAAAGACCCTTTCTATTGTCATGTGTGTTAAATTATTATTCATATAGACACAAATTTAATATGGAGCTCGCTTACTTATTACTCTGTGCTTTTTCCCGAAGGAGTAATAAAGATAAGCACGACAATCTACATATACATATATTTATTGTTTTTTTAACATATTATCATGAGCATATATATCTCTACCTAAAGACTAAATACGACACTAAAATCAGAGTAGAAAAAAATCTGTTAAAAATATTGTAGCAAAATGTTCTTTTTGTTGCGCTAAAATGTTATTTTGATCTTCGGTTCTAATAAAATCTATAAATACATTACCTACAAATCCTTATAGTTTCTTAACATTCCGTGCCGTATCCAAAGAGATTACTGCGTCCGCATCCACTCCACAGCTATTTAGTTTCCTTTAGCTGGCTACTTCGCAAAACTCGTTTGAAAAGTTTTCCTTGAATCCCACTGTTGGCAATTTTACACATTTCACGAAGGCTCAATACGGTCCAATAAAGGCGAAATAGAGCAGCAACTACCTCGTGCGCGGGCTAAGTGAGAGCGATTGAAGTTAATTTTTTATACAAAATTGGTTTGCCGATAAACTGTCACCTTAAGACCTAGTGGTTGTAAGTATATCGGGTTATTGTAGCCCAACATTCAGCACAGGATTGCGGCCGTATGGTTAAAATGGAGAGAGGTGATTGTTGTAACTTTCGACAGTAAAATGCCGATAAAAATTAAAGGCCTCGTGTACGAAATCATTATAAGGCTGGTCTTCACTTATGGCAGCGAAGCGACTCAGCAGTGACCCAGCGACATGTCCAAGCCATCCATGAGGCGGTAGTAAAGATGATGCTGAGGTGGATGTCAAGCGTCTCCAGGATTTTTAGGGTTCGAAACGAACATATCTGTGAGGTAGCCTCGGAGTAAGGAAGTAAGAAAGTCGGTCGGTCTAAGGTGGTTTGGGCATATGGGCATGTCAAAATAAAGCCCCAGAACACGTGGACAATAGAGCTTTTAGATTCGCTTTGCCAGGCCCAAACAGAAATCCCCTTTAATCTTATTTTATGTTTTATTTTATATTATGTAATGTTTGTTTGTGCTTACGAATAAAATCTTATTCTATTCTATTCTTATCTATTCTATTCTATTCTAAAGGACAAAGCAACAGGCCTATTCTGTTATTATTTATTAAAATGTAATGAATTACATCTGGATAAGTTACGGATATTATCTAATTTATGACAAAAATCAGAATACGCCTGTAAGGCAGCGATGGCGACGATGGCGTAACGACATCGCCAAAGATCTAAACGCATGTGGGTGAGCTGACGACGATGTCTATTAGGATAGATAGATCGAAGTAGAAGGAGAAAAGCAAGAAAGCGTACTCCGCCAAAGTACCTTACGGGGCAAACGCTAGGATGAATGGTGATGATAAACTAAGCATTTTGTTATAATAGATATAACTGATAATAGATATAGCCGGTCAAACAAGTTTGTCAGTAGAAAAAGGAGCGAAATTCAAACTTTTCTCTGGGACGATAACCCTTCGCGCCTACATTTTTTAAATTTTCTGCTCTTTCCTACCGACGGAAATTGCTTGACAGAGTTTATATTATATGTATTAACGCCACGTGTATGTTATGTAGACATAATTAATGATGTAGGCTTATTTAAATATTGTCATTACCGTAAATTAAACCTTTTTATATTATATAACTAAGAGTAGAGTTTTTACCTAACTACTTTTGCTTTACTCATCCGCTGTTAATGAGGTTGAACCACTACTCGAGTGGCAAAGAGGGAGAAAAGAGAACAGTCTTGGAACGCTACTGGAACTATGTCCTAAAGGTGACATATGCACCTTAATAGCACTGAAAAGTTTATTGTGGTTGCCATTTCCAGATTGGATTTCCAGAACAAATCGTAACAAATGACACGCAGTCGGTATTATTTCTGTCTATATTTTGTTCGTTTTTAGTTTATTTTGAGATTCGTATGATGCAATTTTGATTCAGTAATGGTTACTGCCTTTTATTAGATGAAGAGTATTAAACTGGTTGAAAAACAATAGTTTTTACCCAACAAAGTTGGCTTAGTTAGGTACTACTAAACATAATAGACAATAGTTAAGTTTTGTCGAGATAAGAAATGATCGCATTTGCAGGCACGTGTGTTAAGTTTTAAAGAAACGACTTTTAAAGTCCGATTAAATACCTTAACACGAAGTCCGCAAAATTACATTTTTGCTTTTTGCTTTTCTCAAAAGTGGTGCAAAAATTTATAAAAATGGTATCGAAATTGTTATTATTGAATACAAGCAATTTATAAGCTCCTTATAGTCGGTATTACTTTTTGATTAGAAAAATGGTATCCCGTCGAGTGTAATCTAACGCTCTAAAAACATCATATGTGTTTGTGACCACTTTTGGCGCATGAAACCTTGTTGTTCTGACAAGGTTTGGTTGGCTATTCTGTTAATATTTACGGAGAACCGTTTTGACTTTAACTAACATTGACTTTCGGGGAATGTATACATCCCGTTTCGGTTGTAAACTTTGATTAAAAATTCTTTGAGAGAACATATACCTATATTCGATATTAATCGTTGAGGAACGTCCGTACAACTCAATTAATGCTCACTGAAAGAGTAATTTTCAAATAGTTAAACCATTTTTCTCTTGAACTCATCGATTAAAGGAAAGCCGAGCTCTAGCTTGCCTTAGAATATTTTTGACGCAATAACACTGATAGGCATCTTGTACCTACTACTACTACTTCAATAGCTCAGTGATCCAAAAAGGATAGCTCTGACGATGACGCAAGAAGACGCCACCCTGTCATATTCTACGCTATAAAAAAATTATAAAATTATTATTATTATTTTATTTTTTTAAGTTTATTAGTTATATAGTTCACGCAAGCTAGCGCGGGTACTCCGAAACGAGCCCAATAGTAACAATACAGGTCAATAATACCACCAAACAATTAATGGACAGCTTACTTTACGTATGTATCGCACCTGCATCTTTCCGCCACGGCAGAGATGTGGTGATTAGAGTTGTGCCGTTTTCGAGAACGATCTCCCTTTTGTATAACATTGCCCATAGTAAATTGAGAACGTTCTCGAGAACGGCACACCGCACAACTACCTATATAGTGGTGGAATATGTTCGCAAAAAGACCCGTTGCGAGCTGAGGGTGTTCCAGCTGCTGCGATCGCACCGTTATGTCCACTTCAGCTCGTTTGTGGTTTGCGTGCCGCGGCCGCTGCTGGAGACGATGAGTGTGATATTTCGGCGGTTCCGTGGGAATCTGCCGAATCCTACACAAGAACAGGTGGCGGAGCAAAAGACTGTTGCGTCGCCAAAATGATTTTTAGTTTTTAAGATTATATTTAATGTACAGCATACATATGTATGTTAGTCTGTAGGTAATACGGGCTTAAATAAATGTTTTTTTTCTTATCATACTGCACCAGGGTTGGCATTAGGTTTGACAGTGTGTTGACTCTTTTAAGATTTGGCTTAGCACCGACTTCAAACATAAATTGTTAGCGCATTTAAAATGACTAATATTTTTCATGCTGTTTGAAGTTCTGTTTTTTATATTACATATACTATAGGTTAATTACAACTATAACTCACAGAAAAAATTAAATGCCTTTACTTAACTTACGAAATAAGAACGTAGGTTAGGTACCTACTTCACTTTTTTGTTCCAAAATCTAATGCTTTCTCGAATTCACGCAAAATTTTGTACAATAAAATCACGTAACGTAAACGCACGCGGCCATGTTAAATTCATCAATGCCTGGATTGAATAATCGCACCGGTCACCTGCCAATTACCCTGACGGTACGGGCGCAATTTATTGTGAAACCCCACACGGGGTGGATTGTTAAAGCGCTAGGTAATTTTGCCACTGACCAGCCTTTATTATGAAGTAGATCCTAAGGTAATTTACCTATTGATAAACATTCAAGGGGATAAAGCAGTAGTCTGATTTTAAAATCAGAAAATCAAATAATCGCAGCGAAATACCTTGCGAATCATATAATTAGGCATCTATTCTCGCTCGCATTCATTGATGCGCGTGATGCACTGTGAGTCAGGGTCGTAATAACAATTACAAAATATTAATACATTGTAAAATCTGAATACCGCTCAAATCAAAAAAATACTCAAAAGCAAAGAAATCATCCTTCGCTTGCCCTTGTCCCATTCACTTGGGGTCGGCGCAGTGTTTTTTTTCTTCCATACCTCTCTGTCGCCCGTCATCTCATCAATCACTTGCGTTCGTTTCACGTTGCACAGTTCATCCACCTTTTCGTCGGTTTTCCTCTCCTCGTACCTCCCTCCACATTCATTCGTAATACTTTTCTCGTCACACGTCAAAAGCAAAAAAATATCAAAAATAATTCAGTCAGTAGGTACGTGCTGCCTGAACACGTGTTGTAATCAAAATCAAGCGAATAAGTGAGATACTCTGCGCTGATATCGGTATACGATCGGTCCGTCGGATCGGTATCGGTATCTCATTACGGTGTTTCTGTATTCGCGCATTGTTCGATTCATTGTTTTTTTTTAATGATCTTACGTTACAATTATATTTACATGCAAGCAGTTTTCTTGGGGGTCGTAGTTCTCCTTTTTTTTGTCGCAGGGGTAATTATTTACTTATCTCACCCCCGAGCTGCGAAGGCCCGTTGGGGATGGGGTGGTATGTGGGACTTGCTCCTCCGGTACTCCCTCTATTACTCAAAGGGAGGGGAGGAGATTACCCACTAACTTCCCCTGCGGCGTTACCCTCTCTGCCGTTATTGGGGAGCATCGTGAGGTCACGTGTATTCTATCACGATGCTCGCAGTTGTAACCTAACCTAACCCACTTTTCTGGCGACAGTTCATTTTCTTGAGGGTGGCAGTTCTAAACTAACCTAACGTAACCCCCTTTTTGGCAGCAGTTCTTTATCTTGGGGGTCGCAGTTCTGCCGAATTTATTTATGCCGAATTTATATGCGAAAAATATTTTATGCCAAATTTTTGAGTTATTACTATAGAGACGACATACCAAACAAAGAAATTGTCGCAATCGTTGTAAAAAGTCGTATTTCATTCACGATTCACGCTCCGCTCTATGGTTTGATGCATAAAGGGCAGCAACTCATGGCGCAAAATATTCGTTCTCTGTGCCGGTTCTATACGTTAGTAATAATTAGTTCAATGGATGCGGCACGACAGGCACCCGTAATAATTACTAAAACGTGAGTCTTCATTTGAATATCACGAATTTCATTTTTCCGAATTTCTGAATACCGAATTACTAAAACGGGAGTCTTCATTTGAATATCACGAATTTAATTTTTCCGACCTTACAAAAGACCGAATTTCTGAATACCGAATTACTTTATTTCCGATCGGTCAATGATTTTTCGGATTTTAAGTACTATCCGGAAATAGTACAGTCGTGATTTTCTACCACCATGTTTTTAAAAATCGTAATTTTGATATTTCGGACGTATAAAAAATCGGGATTATGAAAATCGTGGTTATAAAAATCGGGAAAACATATTTCGGAATATTTGGGTGTTCCGATTTTCGGCCCCTCATTTTTCCCAGTGACAGTGAATGAGTAAAATAGATAATTTTTATTTACTCTTCTCATATTTAAAAAGCAAAATACGGTTCTCGACGACATATTTTATAATAATTCATTCTGTTCGTTATAACAAATAAATGTTTAATTTATTCATTCTGTTACACAAAATACAAAACTAACTCGGTACATCTAAATTAAACAAATGCAACTATTAAAGCCACTTTAGGCACTAAAGAGAAATTATTAGATGCTTCTTAAAAACTTGCGATTCGCGCAAAGCTTCATTTAAATGAAAAAGGAAGTTCAGAAACTATTGATTGCGTTTCAAAGAAGTCGGGTGAATGAAAACTTTCTCCTATTTAAATAAGATTGAATAATTTGATTTATGAATGACCTCTTTGAGACCAGTTATTGGATATCTAGATAACGGGATCACTTCTTCTTTTGACATTTATGGCCAGGCATCGTAAACTGCGAGCGAAATCCATTGAAGTACTAGGGATGTTACTTAGTCAAGTCAAAGTCAAAAATTATACGTCATTTCAATGGATTTCGCTCGCAGTTTACGATGCCTGTTTATGGCGTTGCGTAATCTAATAAACGTCTGTCAAATCTATCAAACCGTTGATAATCGTTTGTCCTTCAAACTTAAAACAGGTTTTTTAGCCCTAAAGGTCAGTGAGCTAAGCTGAGGACGGACAGACAGACGGATAAGGCGAAACTATAAGGGTTCCTAGTTAACTGCGGAACCCTAAATAGCGAGGGTAAGAACTCTAAGCAGATATTTTTAATTGTTCACTCATTGGTTAGGACTAAAAATACAACAAGGTTTTTTGTATATGGCCAAGAACAGTAGATTAGAAGGATGGCAATGATCGACTTTATGAAATGTAAATAAAAGCAAGTAGGTGAGGAAATGTTTTTGATTAACATTAGGTGTTTTTTTTCTTAGTGTCAATTTGCGGATGCGATCTAGAGGGAGAAGTTAGTAGTAGTACACTGGTGCCTCTACCCCCAAGTTGAAAACAGTGTTCCATAATATTATTTTATTTTTATTCGAGGCCAATTTGGCCTTACCCTCTAAATGGCCGCTGAACTGAAATTCACTTGAGATGTCGACGCCAAGGAATCCTATACTGGCTGTGGCAGTTAGGGTATCTCAAAACGAGGTGATACTATAAACGCAAGCTTTTTTATGGTACACGCGCAAACCTGTGTTTTTGTAGGGTGGAAACAGACTAAACTAAGTCGACCCCATTCTGGGACTTTTTTTAGGGAAGTCTCGATTTCAGACACAAATTTGTTTCGTCTCTCAATGACGTTTACCCGAGAAATATTGGTGCGGCCGGTGTATTAGGTGTACCCGTAATATCATTAGCATAACAGTGAATGCCTCTGATTTGCAGCACATCATTGATTCGCAGGAGGAATAGCGTAGGTGATAGCAGACAGATAATGAGTTTCTTTAAGAGATTAAATTTTAGTAGAGTAGAGATTAGGTAAGTATTTGTTACACAGTGTGTAAAATTTTCCCTTTAAAATATCCAGACCAAACAACTAATTGACGAAAAATGTAATCACGAATGAAGAACTAACTAAAAGTAACTGACTAAATAATTATCTGGATATTTTTAAAGACGTATTTTTTCACTGCTGCATTAGTCGAACTTTACTAACAATAAAAACTTTTCGACTAATTAGTTGAATTTAAATTGTCGTGCGTAAATAGACAATGGACATCGTAAAATAAATTTTAATATGTCATTCTAATATTAAACCTATTTTACGGTTACGGGTATTTTATTTCAACTATAAAATTAGTTTAAAACTATTCGATTGTTTGAATTAGAGGACGATAAAACTCTGTCGTTTCACATTCAGCTAAAGATACCTGGGTGGGGATTCCGTCTTCTTACTATTCGACATAACCCTGACACTGCATTAAGCGTTAAAACATCACTCGGCCTCAGTAGACACACTACTTAGGGTTGTCTCACAACTAAAGAAACATGTTAAACCATAGTTTACATAAAATGTTAACAGCTTGTTATTCGTCGGCCATTTTCAACAACAAAGTTTCATAACTGGTTTCGAATAAGGAAGGAATATAGAATCTCTTCAAAATGGTCTTAAATAATTATTATTAAGAAACATTTTCATTTAGGAAATAAAGTATATATGAATCTTGATTTTGTTAACTTAGACTTTTACAAACAGATAGTGTTGTTTTATAAAATACAAACCCTGTTATAAAAAGTGAACAAATTGTTTTATAGTGTTTTTTTTATATATACAGACCGAGGTATATGAAAAAGTGGGAATCCGTTTAAGGGAATATTCTGTATCATGTGCTGATTAGGAAAAAGTAGAAGAAAACATTATTTGACGCGAAACATTTTTGGCCTTTGTATGGAGGGTTCGCCGGCAGGGCTTGGACGATCTGATGAAAAAAAAAAACCAGCCACGTGCGAGTCGGACTCGCGCACGAGGGTTCCGTACTTTTTAGTTTTTGTTGTTATAGCGGCAACAGAAATACATCATCTGTAAAAATTTCAACTGTCTAGCTATCACAGTTCATGAGATACAGCCTGTTGACAGACAGACAGACGGACAGACGAACAGACGGACAGCGGAGTCTTGGTAATAGGGTCCCGTTTTTACCCTTTGGGTACGGAACCCTAATAATGAAAATAAATAAAAATATCAATATATTTATTTTATATATCCATTCTTTTTATTATTTTTAGAACGCCATATGACTTTGACCCATGTTCTTTCACTGATATGTGTTAAAATTGTTAAATATCAAACGGAATCGCCATCTACACGCGTGGGTCAATGGTATGGCGCCACCTATTCGAGCATAATTTTTTCTTGATTTTCCGAGGTACGTTTTTTTCTTATACTTTACTTATCTAATATCTACATATATCTTTGATTGGAGTAAGCAAATCTTGTTCTTGTCAGCTCTTTCTTCGCTTAGAACGGGGAACGGAGAACGTTCCTAAGAAACTTTCGGACTTCACGTCTTCTTGAATACGCCCTGGGGCGCTTATACTCGTACATTCATAAAAGTTCCAAGCGAAAAACAAAAATATAGATACTAGTGTTTTATATATTATATATTTTTATATACATATTTACAAACTTATTTCTAATCAAGTTTTTATAAGCATTTTTATTAAACATGTTTTCTGTTCTCAACCCTACATACGTGTAATCCTAAAAGGGGTAATATTTTAACAGAAAATAGCCTCTCCTTCCGCACTCAAGTATTTACCCAGCCCATTAACGCGTAGTGCTATGACCATAACGACAATGCTGAGGTCGAATAAACCCACTATTGGAGTATTAATGTGATGCATCTTTGTTAATTTCACTTTATTGTACTTTAGGTAAATTTGAGTTGTTTCACCTTAAAATGATGAGTTTGATGACTTGAAACTAGAACAAAATCACAAGTTTCTATAAAAATTATTTCTTCAAATTGCTATGAAATAAAATTAATTAATTAAATTAATTATTTTTAATTTTTATTATTATGATTTTAGTTTAGTAGGAGAGAAAAGATAACTAATGAAGCTTTTAATTTTAATGAAGAAAAACGATTGTTTTAAAGACGAATTGAAGACGAAGAGAAAAGTTGCATTATGTTGGGGAACCTGATACGATACGACGATTGCCTACAGGTATGATTGGTTCGGCTGAATTAACTTGGCACAAATATATTTCACTATCCAACTTTTATTAAAACTGTACACTATTTTAAGAGCCCGTAGTCGATTTGAAAACGCGCGAAGATACGACTTTTACACAGTAACCGAACGCCGGCCGCTGCTTGAAATAACGCGACCGCCTAAACAATATTGATACTTTCGCAACATTATGCGTCACTTTATAACTTTAATTAGGTTAAAATAAAACTTTTGATAAATTTGATATAATCGTTTATTACTCTTAACAATTTTCCTATGTATTCATATAATACATACAAATTATATAGTATGATGATAATGATTTGCACTAAGGCAATATCTTATATATATATAATCATCTTACTCGCGTTATCCCAGCCTTTTTGCCACGGCTCATGGAAGTCTGCTGGGGTCCGCTTGGCAACTAATCCCAAGAATTGGCGTAGGCACTAGTTTTTACGAAAGCGACTGCCATCTGACTTACCAACGTTCCAACCCAGAGGGGAAACTAGCCTTTTGTTGGAATTTGGTATACAGATAGTTTGAATCCCGGGGAAGGTCATAGAATACTTTTTGTTCAAGAACTTACCCTTTAAGGGGGTGGAAATTTGTATGGGGAATCAATAAACGCTGAACCGATTAAGATGAAATGAGGTATTTACATAGTTTGAGTCCTGGGGAAGGACATAGGATAGGTTTTACCCCAGAAACGGGGGGGGGGGGGGTAATGGAAATTTGTATGGGGTCCAATAAAACCGATTTGGATGGAATTTGATATTATGGAGATAGTCTTAATCGTTGGGAAGGGTGTATAATAATTTTTATTTCCAAAGTCATCCTCTTCTCTTCTCCATTCTTCTAACACTCGCTCAACGTGTTATTGGTTGTACGATGAATACTGCTCAAGACCTGGAACACCTGGAGTGCTTCTGGGTGCAAAGGGTCAAGGGTAACACTCGCTCAACGTGCCGCTGGTAGAGTTTGATGGGGATAACTCAAGACCTGGAACACCTGAAGTGCTGCTGGGTGCAAAGGGTCAGGGGTAACACTCGCTCAACATGCCTCTGGTAGTGTGTAGTGTACGATGGATACAGCTCAAGACCTGGAACACCTGGAATGCTTCTGGGTGCAAAGAGTCAGGGGTAACACTCGCTCAACGAGCTGTTGGTAGTGTATGATAGGAAAAGCTCCAGACCTGGAACACCTGGAGTGCTGCTGGGTACAAAGGGTCAGGGGTAACGGGTAATACTCGCTCAACGTGCTGCTGGTAGTGTATGATGGGGAAAGCTCCAGATCTGAAACACCTGGAGTGCTGCTGAGTGCAAAGGGTCAAGGGCAAAGGGTGGGTAACACTCGCTCAACGTGTTGTGGGTAGTGTATGACGGAGACAGCTCAAAACCTGGAACACCTGGAGTGCTGCTGGACGCATCGGATCAGGGGTAAAACTCTTTTAATCTGAAGTTGGTAGAGTATGTTGTAGGCAGGTTAAGTTCTTCAAGACCTGGAACACCTGGAGGGCTGCCAGATGAAGCAGGCACCTGACCATAGCTACCACACGTTTAACATGCAGTAGGTACTGGGGGTTAAAAGGGGGTGGAAGTTCTGATAACAATAAATGAACCTGAGTTCCACTAAGTACAGCCAGGGTTCATCATCAGCTCTATCTTGGGTACTGCTCTCCCATTTGCTCATCAAGACGTGTCAGAAGACCAAAACAGCGTGTGCCTATATTGCACCAAACCTGAGTTCCACTAGGTACAGCCAGGGTTCAGCATCAGCTCTATCTTGGGTACTGCTCTCCCAAGTGTTCATCAAGACGTGTCGGAGGACCAAAACAGCGTGTGCCTATGTTGCACGAAACCTGAGTTCCACTAGGTACAGCCAGGGTTCAGCATCAGCTCCATCTTGGGTACTGCTCTCCTAATTGCTCATCAAGACGTGTCGTAAGACCAAAACAGCGCGTGCCTATGTTTCACGAAACCTGAGTTCCACTAGGTACAGCCAGGGTTCAGCATCAGCTCCATCTTGGGTACTGCTCTCCTAATTGCTCATCAAGACGTGTCGGAAGACCAAAACAGCGTGTGCCTATGTTGCATCAAACCTGCGTTCCACTAGGTACAGCCAGGGTTCAGCATCAGCTCCATCTTGGGTACTGCTCTCCTAATTGCTCATCAAGACGTGTCGGAAGACCAAAACAGCGTGTGCCTATGTTGCACCAAACCTGCGTTCCACTAGGTACAGCCAGGGTTCAGCATCAGCTCCATCTTGGGTACTGCTCTCCTAATTGCTCATCAAGACGTGTCGAATAACCAAAACAGCGTGTGCCTATGTTGCACGAAACCTGATTTCCACTAGGTACAGCCAGGGTTCAGCATCAGCTCCATCTTGGGTACTGCTCTCCTAATTGCTCATCAAGACGTGTCGGAAGACCAAAACAGCGTGTGCCTATGTTGCACCAAACCTGCGTTCCATTAGGTACAGCCAGGGTTCAGCATCAGCTCTATCTTGGGTACTGCTCTCCCAAGTGCTCATCAAGACGTGTCGGAAGACGAAAACAGCGTGTGCCTTTGTTGCACGAAACCTGATTTCCACTAGGTACAGCCAGGGTTCAGCATCAGCTCCATCTTGGGTACTGCTCTCCTAATTGCTCATCAAGACAGACCAAAACAGCGTGTGCCTATGTTGCACTAAACCTGCGTTCCACTAGGTACAGCCAGGGTTCAGCATCAGCCCAGCTCTATGTATACTAAAACCTTCTCCAGAATGTAACAAACACTTTTCTAAAAACCGCATCAAAATCAGTTCAGCCAAATGCGAGATAATCGCGAACAAACATACATACATACATACATACATATACATACAAACATACGGGACAAACTGAGAACCTCCTTGTTTTTGAAGGCGGTTAATAAACAAGTACTTACAACCCAAGGATTAAAGTTTCTGGTCGCAGTTTACACGCACACAGTACAGCCAAACACGCAAACAAATATAACTTTTTACACGGCGAGCGACGCACACAATGATAAATAACTTCGTCGTCGTCGATGCAACGTGCGGAGCCGATTAACAAACGTCCTGCCTCTACCAGCTCCCGCGCGGGACTGAGGCCGCGGGCGCGTGTCACCGATGTTATACCACTAAAAGGGGAAGTTTTTAAAAAATCGTCAGAAAATAAAAGTTGCAACTTAAATAAAATGAAGTACAGCAACAGTTTAAGTAAACATTGCAGATTATTTGAGTATGCAATCTACGTCGAAAATAAGTAGATTTTCGGAGAAATTGTCACTTGTTTTGAGGTAATTTCTGGAGAAAATTGAATTCGTTTAACTTTCATTTCCTCGAACTTTAAGTCATATAACAACAATGTAATCTGATAAACCTAGAGTACAGAATATGTGTAATACAAATTTACCATTTTTAGCAGTCCAAACTTTACGAAATTTACAAATAAGAGCATCAAAGTCAGTGCTTTACACGCGTTTACCTAAACGTCCATCAGAAAAAAATTCATTACTAATTTAGTAAGCCTTTTTTCAAAAAAATGATCTGATAAACCTAGAGATAAGAAGTCGTGCTAATAGAAACCAGTACTTGTTATTTCAATTAGGTAACAAAAGGTGTACAATTTCACAGAAGAAATCTATCAACTTTACATTTTTGCGACTAAAATCGTAACCGGGCTCTTAACTGGTACTGGGTTTTGATCTATGAAGTGTACTATGAGAATAACTGAAAATATGGCCACCTACTGGCCGTATTAATCTTATGAGTTTTCGTTTTTTTTTACACATGTATTTGTATTTCTTTTTTTAATTATTCTTGTAGATTATGGCGCCACGTCATGTCTCGAAACAGATTCGAAGTATATAATCAGAATCTGAGATAAAATTAGTAATCCCAGCAGTTAAAAACAGAACTGAAGGTTTTTACTACTGCCAACCACTATACAGTTCCCAGACAAACCGATGTTCCAAGACGATGTATTATTAATAGAGGAACATGAACATAAATCCAAATAGGGAAGGAAACTACTGCTTACTACTCACACTCAGGAAGAAAAGAGCTGGCATCTCGTATCGGGCGGCTGAGTGATGTTGGTTAACTTTGACACCGCCTGATTACTTACGTAGAACATGTATTTTTTTTGTCCAGAGTTGTTTTTTCTATTGTTATTTCGTTGCGATAAATAAACAAGTAATATATTCTGTAAAATCATTTTATTAATTTTGCTCTAAATTTCTTTAGAAATAAAAATTACTTTCATGTATAGTTCATACCGTTAATGTGGCCATCGCCTTGCCATATTAACATACACACAAGATCTATTCCATTCGTTCGAGGGTTTTTTCGTGCCTATAATAAGTTACATAAATGTATACAGTACGTTATTATCTGGCATCCAACCTTAACGTGGCCATATTCGACCCAGGTACCTTATTCAAAGTACAACAAAAATCAAAAAAACCGGCCAAGTGCGAGTCGGACTTGCGTCCCAAGGGTTCCGTACATTACACAAGTTAAACAATGTATTTTTTATGTGAAACGTGCGTGAAATGTCTTTAAAAAAACCCGTAGGGGTTGGATCAAAAACGAAATAATTAAGTCCGGCTCACGCTTGACTGCACATTTCTTATGGGTTTTCCTGTGATCTATAGGTAAAGATCTATTTTGTGTATTTTTTTCAAAATTTTAGACCCAGTAGTTTCGGAGATAAAGGTCATTTTTTGCCTATTTTCTTGAATAACTTCTAAACTGTTTATCATAAAATTATAAAAAAAATATATTTCAGATTCTCACAATGAGCTCTTTTATTTGATATGTAACACAATATAGTTTATAAAACATTTTTTTTTAAATTTCTCATTTACCCTCTAAAAGTGGTCCCATGTTTAAAATTAATTTGTTTAAGTTACATGTCCGTCATTGGGTCACAAACTTACATATGTATACAAAATTTAAACTTATTTGGTCCAGTAGTTTCGGGAAAATAGGCTGTGACAGACGGACAGACAGACAGACAGACGCACGAGTGATCCTATAAGGGTTCCGTTTTTTCCTTTTGAGGTACGGAACCCTAAAAAGTATGTTATTGTAAAAGGTATTAAACGTCAGCATCATAGCTCTCTGTCACCCGTCATCTCATCATTCACTTGCGTTAGTTTCATATCATCTTTCACACAGTCCATCCACCTTTTCCTCGGTTTTCCTCTCCTCGTACTTCCCTCCACATTCATTCTTAATACCTTTCTCGTCACATGACTTTCATCCCTCCGCATCACATGCCCGTACCATGCTAGGCGATTTGCCCTTACTTTTTCTGTTATGGGTGCAACTTTCAGGCTTCCTCTTATATACTCATTCCTTATCCTATCCATTCTCGTCACGCCAGACATCCACCTTAACATTCTCATCTCCGCTACATGCAATCTCTTTTCATCCGTCACCTTTAGGGCCCAACACTCTGATCCATACATGACGACAGGTCTTATGATCGTTTTATAAATTTTACCCTTCAACCGAAGGGGCATACGGGCGTCACAAATGGTTCCCGTAACCTGTCGCCATTTCATCCATCCTGTGCTAATCCGGTTTTTCACGTCACGGTCAATATCGCCATCGCACTGTACGAGCGAACCAAGGTACTTGAGGTCGGAGCAGACCGGCAATGTAACGCTATCGAGTTCTATGGCAGCAAAACTGGGGAGACCGCCAAAATCGCAGAACATGTGTTCTGTTTTGGATCTGCTTATCTTTAGGCCAACATTCTCCAATTTTTGCCGCCATTTCTCAAGTCTGCTCTGCACCTCATGCAGCAAACAGCATACACCAAGGTGCCTCCTCCTGTATGTCCGACGACAGAGCGTCCATAACTAGCAGGAAGAGGTAAGGGCTTAAAGCCGATCCCTGGTGCTAACCTACTGTGACACTGAACCTGTCGGTGGTGCCAGCAGCTGACCGGACGCGTGTACAAGGTGTGAAGGTATTAAACGTACTACAAAATATTTATACCAATATCAATCAGGTACAGTACAATTACGCTAAGAACTAGTACCTACCTAACTCAAGTCAGATTTGTGAAAAACGTGTAATTTGTTCGACTGCGAATGTATGAGAATTGTAAAAGGGAAATTCGAGGGGCAAGGCAAGTGGTGGAAACGGCCGGCTTTTCAGCCTGGCAACATCGGGTTTCTTGAACCCTAGTAGCACCAAAACAAGGATCAGAAGTCAAACTTGCGGTCTAATAATTATGCATAGGTACGACACAGTTCTAGAGATCTTCGTCTATATGTAAATCGCCTACATAAGTATATTATGTAGTATAAAATACTAAGTACTATGTATTTATATTATAGTCTTGCAAGCTAGTTTTGTCAGTAATAGTAGAATAAACATCTATACTTATCCCTTTTTTTGGTGTTATAATGATTCTTTCTCATTATTATTTAGCAAAGCGGGAGTTACTCGCGTATAATTAAGGTTTTAAATTTACCTCTGTCGTTACCACCGACAACCACGACCACGATGACCACGGGGACAACGCCGTCCTCGAAACGTCGGAGGTAAATTTAAAAACTTAATTATACTTGATGAAGTCCCGTTTTGCTAAATAATGAGTAAAAATTGTGAAAGTTTAAATCAGTGTTATGATTCTTTCTGTCTATGCTCCACCGTCAAGCAACTCTTGCGAAAAGTAATAAGATTTTCTCATTTTTCCGAAGTACTTTTGACTATGAAATTAAGATAATAACCAACCAGCCTCGTTAACAATTGTAATGAAGCCAAGACAACCAGTTTACTACCCGGAACAATAACGGCACGGTTTCGTACATTATTAATATTAATGGCGTGGCCTGGAACGGTCTAGACAGAATTCACTAACATGATATGTTAATAAGAGGCCTAGAGACAAGAAATTAATAGACTGGTAGTAACCCAGCCTACGAATGTAGCGTTTATATTAGGGGTCGTTTTTAGGGTTCCGTACCCAAAGGGTAAAAACGGGACCGTATTACTAAGACTTCGCTGTCCGTCTGTCCGTCCGTCTGTCCGTCTGTCCGTCTGTCACCAGGCTGTATCTCATGAACCGTGATAGCTAGACAGTTGAAATTTTCACAGATGATGTATTTCTGTTGCCGCTATAACAACAAATACTGAAAACAGAATAATATAAATATTTAAATGGGGCTCCCATACAACAAACGTGATTTTTTTGCTGTTTTTTTCCGTAATGGTACGGAACCCTTCGTGCGCGAGTCCGACTCGCACTTGGCCGGTTTTTTATATCTTAAGCAAAGAAATAAGGATTGAGAAAGGCCAAGAAAAAATTGAATAGGATAAAATAAATGTGGTATAGTAAAAACAAATACCCATTGATTGTGTAAGATGTGTAAAGTTTAATATTAATGCCACGAATTTGAGATGGTGTAAATAGTGCTATACGGCTCCGTACATTATGCGGTAATTTTGGCTGTCAGAAGTTTGACAATTCATAAAGACTGTAAGCCTTTATTTTTTACTTATCTCTCGTGTAAATCCTGTGCGTAACTAGCGACAGGTAGTAGGTACGTTAACGTTAAAACTTGCACCTACGCAACATCGTAAGTTTAAGCAACAAGCTTTTCATTTATAATAGTTTTGTCCTTATAGAAACATTAATTACTTATAAACTTACTCAAATCCAATAAAACGGGGCATTTTTTGCAAACATTTCCACACGAACTATTTAAAAACAATCTTCTATTTTTCCTAATCAGAACACGATACCGAATATTCCCTTTAGATCCCCACTATTTGTGTTACACCTTGTATTTATTATTTTCATCACACTTGCTCGTAAAACATGTTATTACAAGCGTAGACGATGCGGTCCGTAAATCCTAAATTTCGACCTAGGGCTGTAATTCTTCATGTACTTACGTCCGAAAAAGTGATACATTTTAAGCTAATTTTACTGTTTTGCTCACGTGTTTTTAGTCACTCTCTACCTATACATGTTACCGTAACATTAGCTTAACGTTAGTATGTCTCACGTTAGTTTAAATTCGAGTGATACTCGTAAATATTCTTTGTGGCGCAATGTGTTTTGTACCTAAATGTGATAAAGTGTTTAATAATAGGTTTAGTGTATTATTTACTTAATATTTATAAAGAGTTCATTCATGAAAGTTGAATTTCTTCAGGATAAAACACGTTTTCCAAAATGGCGGCGGTATTGAACCGCGAGCCAGGAGCATAATATCTTCAATCACCGCCTCCCGGTTGATACTTTGTCAGATGGTAGTTTAAGGGGCCCACTAACTATCAGTCCGCCGAACGATATCGGCCTGTCAGTTAGAACAAATATTTGACAGTTCCGAACAACTGACAGGCCGATATCGTCTGGCGGACTGATAGTCAGTGGGCCCCTTTAGATGCTATCATGTATTAAAAAAATTGTCAGCCGGTTGTATCGCGGTGGAAAGACCGTCAGCTATTCCTAGATGAACACGTTAATTTTTTTTTCAGTCATCGCCTCCCGATTACATACATACCTAATACTTTGTCAGATGATAGTTTAGATGCTATTATGAATTTAAAAAAACCGTCCGCCGCTACTTGCATAAACATGTAAAACATACGCGCCTACTTCTTTATGACACACATATATGTCGTATTGGTCTTCAAACGTGAAATGTTGAAGACATAAAAAGGGGATCTCCTATTAACATACACCCCATTTAAATATTTCTGTTTTTTAGATTTGACGTTTGACCGACAGATTATGTATCTTTTGTAGAGGCCATATACAACTTACGTACTTAAATCATAATTCAATTGCTATAACATCCTCTACAGAACATTGAATAGGACAGTTTGACTAGTGTAACGCGTACTCATAATATGTACCTCTACACACACAGACTGATACGCGAAATATGAACAAAATATTTATAGTGGATTTCTCTCGTCAAATCTTATGAATCGACACACCGCTTCTTTTCGCCATCGTCCTACGCGACAACATTACCATCCTCACCACTTAGATGGTTGGCAGTCCTCAACTGTACGTTTCTCCAGGAACTTGCTGCCTCGCACAGCTACACTGTGGAATGAACTGTTGCCTGCGGTGTTTCCGGACCGATACGACCTTCATACCTTCAAGAAAAGAGCGTACTCCCATCTTAAAGGCCGGCAACGCACTTACAACCCCTCTGGTGTTGCGGGTGTCCATGGGCGGCGGTAATCGCTTACCATCAGGTGATCCGTCTGCTCGTTTGCCTCCTATATCATAAAAAAACAGATTTAAATTAAAATTCACAGATTGTACAGGGCTAATTCTGTAAACGTGGTTATTCAAAATATCTTCTAATTTTGTCCATAATTATATTTTGGCAATATTATTCCAGCTAGACGCTATTGTTTATACCTTCTGCTTTTTGGTCGCTAGTAGGTAGTAATACGGGCTGGTTTCTGAACAAGACTGATGGTTTCTGAAGCTACATATAAATTCCTACCTGTTGCCACCAGTCTCATCTTTGTATCAGATGGCGTAAATTTTACTTTTTTTGGAAATTATACTATCGTGAGACATATTTCAAAATATTTAGATCACTACTACTCACTAGTATTTTTAGTCTCTTTTGGCGACATTTTTCGGACTCGTTCACTTTTTTTGTAACCGGAAGTGATACTTTTTTTCGAGCTTTTGGCTTTTTTTACAATTTTTTCCAAACTTAGCATCACTTTTATGAACGTGTGCCATGGGACTTATCCTTGTATCAGATGACCTTGTGGCGCATCACTCAGACTGCATGCGCACACCACTACTCGTGAACCCGTCCAGGCGACAGCGGGGCGAAGAAGACGCGCGGAGGGAACCACCGCGGACCGGATCCCAGCGGGCTTCTTCTTCTTCTTCTTCTTTTAAAATTATGGCTTCAGCCCAGTGGGACTATTTCGCCATTATCAAGGTATTAAGAGGTTTAAAAACGACAAAAATTGTACGGTTGTACAAGACAGTGTACGGTGATTTGTTAGCTCTTGTAAATCGATAGCTAGACTTTACAAGAAGCACGTGGACTACCGGCCGTTGACTCCAAGATGGTGGTTAAACGCGCTTCAAAATTAATTCTCCATTCACTGCACACTACCACATTAGTTTACTGTATAATAAGCTATCGATATTACACTTTAAACAATATTAATGAGCAAAAAACAAAGTAATTAATCACGATGCTAACTATCAAGATGGCGCTCTAACCGGAAGTCCCCCAGCGGGCTTAGCACGGTAACATTTTTATCGCCTGTCACTGACTGTCACGTTCTAACAAGTATGTAAGTGCGAAAGTAACAGGCATAGTGACAGGTGATAAAAATGTAACCATGCTAAGCCGGCTGATCGCGACGCGGAGCCTCAGGGCTCAGAGCGCATCCGATCGCCTTCGACGCCGAACCTGTGCCGCTCTGCCCCGCCGCTCGCGCTTACGCTATCGCAACCTATCGCTTGTTCGCTATCCTATAAATTCATAGCGCTTTGTAGAAATTAAGATTATAGTTTTATACGTGGAGTTCGCGTTTGATTTAACGATCACATAGATAAGAACCCACAACCTAGTAGATCATACGGTCGCCGCCCGTATACCAGTTAGGTTATGATCAGATTTGCGACTCTTAATGTATTTTTTGTCCCATTATTATGTAGACACAGCTGCAAATGTGCATATCTACCCAGTTTAAGAATGGTATTCGGTAACGAATAAATGGTTTATCTATCTATTCATTTAGGTATAAGGTGAATATGAACTTTTGTAGCGCGCTATACTTATCTTGACCCAACTAAGTAATTTTTTTACCATTTTCCGAAACTATACCTACCGTTCATAGAAAAAGTAATCGTGTTCGAGTGTTTTTGAACAGTGTTTTTATAAAGTGTTGTGGATCAACATACACAATCATCAGTAACGACAAGAGTTTTAAGGAAACATTCATACTATATGATTTTCGAGTTCTACCAGGAATATCACTCTCAACCAATTCTCAACTTGCTCAAAACCATATCACTAATCACTTTCAGAATCAAATTATTTATAATTTGCAACCTCGTTGTTATTTTCTTGTTTCGCTTCCACCGCGTAAGTGGCAACCTGGGAGAAGCAGCTATGGCCAATCGTCACGTCCCCGCGCTACGTGAGTGGCAAGCCTCGACGGAAATATGTGAAGATACCGCATGAGATGTATATTTTATAATCCGTCGAAGTTAACAGGGTCGGAATATTATATGCCATACGAATAAGTGGGCGAGATTTAAGTCATAAATTTCGCAATGATCCGCAAAGCTGACAAATAAAAGACGTATTGAACGCGCACCATTTATTCTGAGACAAAGAATACCCCGCTACCCACATATGGGTTATTGTTAGGTTACCTACATATACAACACCTCCACCTTTATTACTAGCCATACACTTATACAATATATGGTAGACTATTATCAACCTAAATATAATTACAAAATAAGATAATCGTGAATTAACTTCCACTTCGGTTACACAAAACTGAACCTTGTTTCAACTGCACAAGGTCCGATCATGCATGTGAAACTTAGTTCACGTAATCTGATACTGGTTACATTACAACGGAAACATATGAACATCTTATTAACTAAGGTACATAACATATTTCTTATGTATACAAGAATATAAGAAAGTATACCAAACATAAGTAGCATAGCAGGTTGTATAGGTTAGATACAATAACAACTATTCTTAATTAAAACTTCATATTTAACAAATTTAAGTAAAAGTTATACAAAGCTAATTTAGTCTAGGTACAGACAATAATAATCATCATAACCAAATCTAACGGGAGGTTTCAAAACTCTTTTGGATTGCACGACAGTTGGTATGGAGCCTTTTGGCGGTTCGGCCATGGCCACGCACACGGCACGTGTCCGGCCGGTGCATCGGCTACGCTGGCGCACACCGCGCACGCACGACACCGCGCTTCGACAGCCTCGTCTACGCCCGGCCACCACACGTAGCTCCTAGCTAATGCCTTTGTTTTTTACTATTCCCATGTGTGCTTCGTGCAATTCGCGTATAACCCGTTCCCTGCAGGACGATGGAATTACGACGCGACGACCCCATAGAATACATCCAAGCTCGCAATATAATTCATCCCGCCTATTAAAATAAGGTTTAAGTTCCTTAATTTCTATGTCTGAGGGCCAGCCGTCGGACAAATAAGCTAAAACACGACTTAAAATGGGATCTTTGCTAGTTTCTCGTTTTAAGACCTTATAATCTAAAAGCAACGACTCCGTTGCAAAATGTAAGTAAGTCTGCTCGGGCAGTTCCCCCTCTCCGGCAACCGCTTCCTCTCTATGCGTTTTAATTAATCGCGACAGAACATCGGCCGTATTTTTATCCGTACGTACATATTCAATGATAAAATCGTACGCTGACAATTTAATTGCCCACCTTTGTAACCTACTCGCTGCCGTCACGGGTACGCCGGTGTTAGGCCCGAAAATGCTCACCAGAGGCTTGTGATCAGTACGCAAAATAAATTTCCTTCCGTATAAGTACTGATGAAATTTGTCCACTGCATAAATAATGGAAAGTGCTTCTTTATGAATCTGACTATAATGTTTTTCATGTGCGGTGAGTGCGCGCGATGCGTACGCGACGACGCGCTCCCCCCCACCGGGCAAACGTTGAGCCAGTATGGCCCCAAGGCCGCGCGCGGATGCGTCACAAGTCACCACCGTGGTGCGTGTCATGTCATAGTGCGCTAGCACTTCCGTGCTACACAGTAACTTTTTGACGTACTCAAAAGCATCGTTTTGTATTTTTCCCCATATAAAATGCCTACCCTTTTTGAGCAACTCGTATAAGGGGCCAAGATACCCTGACAAATTCTTTACAAATTTGCCATAAAAGTTGACCATTCCTAAAAATGATTTTAGTTCTGTGGTATTTGTTGGATGTGGCATGCTCACTATTGGTTTAATTTTATCAGGGTTAACTCTCACACCGTTTTCATCAACAATGAACCCTAAATATTCTACCTGCCTTGACAAGAAATCACACTTTTTCTTTTTTAATTTTAACCCACTAGCTTGTAATACCGTAAAAACCTGTTCGAGAGCCTTGACATGACTATCCAAATCCCTACTTTTTATCAAAATATCATCAAAAAATACTACAACGTCCGGAATGTCCCTTAATAAATTGACCATAAACTTTTGGAAAATACCCGGGCTTGACGCTAAACCAAAAACTAAGCGATTATATTTGAAAAGTCCGCGATGGGTGTTAATAACCGTGTAAGCCCGGGAATCTTCGTCTAAAACCAACTGGTTGTACGCCTGAGATAAATCTAGTTTAGTGAAATATTTATTATTACTCAATCCACTAAACAAATCATCTAATTTTGGAACCGGATATCTGTCGACCTGTAAAGCTCGGTTAAGTGTTACCTTGTAGTCCGCACATATACGTATACCGCCATCCGCTTTGCTCGCTATTACCAGAGGAGTGGCCCAGTCGGAGCGGTCCACGGGCTCGATGACGCCGGCGCGCAGCATGGCATCCAGCTCGGCGTCGACGCGCGCACGCATTGCGTAAGGCAAAGGTCGCGCGCGACAGAAAATCGGCTCGGATCCCTCGCGCACGCTCAGCCGCACCGGCGGGCCGTTATACCGGCCCAGTGTGCCATCGAACAGTGATTCATGCCTGGAAATAAGGTCGTTTATTATTACACTTTTGTCTATTTCTTTATTATGCAATACAGCTGTTAAATTTACTTTGGGGATTGTAATATCTAGCTCGAATAGCCATTGTCGACCGAGTAAATTAGTTCTATCGGCCCCGTCTAAAACATACAGATCTAATACTTTTGTAATATTGTTGTGACTGACTTTCACCTCTAAATATCTCTGAAGTGTGACTACAGACTTGTCATAAAACCTAACGTTTACGCGACAAGGTTTTATAGGTAAATCATTAAAAATTCGCCTATAGGTATCGTCATTAATACAGGACAGAGCCGATCCCGTATCGACCTCCATCTGCAAGGGCCTATTCTGTACTAAAAGTGACATACACACCGGTTTATAGTTTGTCAAGGACATCTGATACATAGGTTCTTCATCATCGTAATCACCATCATCATCACTATCAGCAACAGTCTTGCCCGACTGCTCCGAAGTGGTAGTCTCGTCGACTGGCTCCTGCATCCAGTAGGCACCAGTAACCCTGCGCCCGCGCGCGCCGCCTCGTCCGCGGCCGCCGCGCCCGCGCCGCCCGCCGCCGGTCACGCTCGCCCCGCGTGACGCGCGGATTGGGGGATCCTCCCCCAATTCATTTCGTCGTCTCAGATTCGGTTCTTGATTTTCAGGACACATTCTCCGCAAGTGACCGACCCTTTTACATAAACTGCAATCATAGTTGCGGAATTTACAGTTTTCCGTTTTATGTTGAGTATCACCACAGGCCATGCATTTAAACATTATATTTATTTTGTTCACATCGATGGGGGTGCTCGGGTTTTGGTCTACTGCGCTGGCATCCCGTTCGGCCGCCTCCAAAGTGCACGCCATTTTCACCGCCTTGCCGTAGGTTAATTTATCGTCCTCCGCGAAAAGTCGTTGCCGCGTATTTTCACTTCTTATGCCGCACACTAGCTGGTCACGTAAATTGTCTTCTAAAGTCGTTTTAAAGTCACAATGTAAAGATAACTTTTTAAGTTCCGCCACGTAATCCGCTACTGGTTCGCCCTCCATTTGCCGTCGCTGCCGGAATTTATATCGTTCGGCCAAAATAGAAGGTTTAGGTTGCAGATGTTTTTTAAGTAAGTCGACGGCGTCCGCGTAAGTTAATGCTGAGGGCTTCTTCGGACTCGCCAAGGTTGATAATAACTCGTAGGCCTCCTCTCCCATGACCGCAATCAACGTGGCTAACTTAACGGTATCGTCCACCTTGTTCGCAAGGAAGTACATCTCCACTCGCTCGGAATATGCAGTCCAATTGCCACTTTTCATATCAAATTCACGTAACTTTCCCACTGACATTGTTTTAAACTTGTTGAATCACGATTATACTGTCTTTTTCGAATTATTTTTACCTCGTTCGCCACTGACAAATAAAAGACGTATTGAACGCGCACCATTTATTCTGAGACAAAGAATACCCCGCTACCCACATATGGGTTATTGTTAGGTTACCTACATATACAACACATTAGAGAAGGTTGACTGTATAATAGAAATACTGATGTACAAATAAATAGGATCAGTTCTTTGTTGAAGTAAACACCGAGTCGTATTAAGTATTACTGCATTGAAGCATTTCATTTTAATTAGAAAATTAGCTCGAAACTTTTGTCATTAAGAAATTTCTTTCACAAAACATATTAATATTGCTTTTAAGAAATAATTTAGCATAGCGTGTACGAGTAAACAATATAAACAATAACAGAAGACATTGTGAAGGTAGTAGTTGATATTAAAAGTATGAAACTGAATAAGGTTAACCCAGCACATACAGGAAAAGAGTCTACCCAAACGATACTACTTATTAGGGAAGTAGCGGGCAATATAGAATGCTTAATATAAATAATATTAAAGAGCCAGTAAAACCCATCATACTAACATATAAAGTTCTTCTTCTTCCATCATGCAAATACCAGAAAATAAAAAACCAGACAAGTGGTAGTCGGACGCGCCCACCGAGGGTTCCGTACTTTTTAGTATTTGTTGTTATAGCGGCAACAGAAATACATCATTTCTGTGAAAAGTTCAACTATCACGGTTGATGAGATGCAGCCTGGTGACAGACAGACAGATGGAAAGATAGACTGACGGACAGACAGACAGACGGACATAGGAGTCTTAGTAATAGGGTCCCGTTTTTACCCCATGGGAACGGAACCCTAAAAAGTGCAAAGAATACTTTTTTCTGTCTTTTTGTATTTTTTGTACTCATAATGGTAAAAACCCTAGTCTAAGACAAAATATGAATAAAAAGAATATATAAGATAAGATTATTTTATTTCATGATATTAATTAATTACAATACAAATAAGTAGGTAATAATCTAAAAATAATAAGGCGTATGTGACGACCCCATCATCACCCGCTGGTTTCACCAGTGCAATCAGTCAACACAGGGCAGCTTGTGGCGAGCTATTGGGGAATAGCGACCCCACGTACCCGAGTGCTCCTGGGGTATTCTGTCACCCGAAGGAGAGTGGTTGGGACAGGATTCTCTGCCTCTGGCTTGTCTTAGCTGGCCGGCCAAAGTGGAGTTGCAAGAGCTGCGTTCTTGAGGGTAGATGTGGAAATATGGGTCTCTATTGTTTCCCATATAGTTTTAAGTCATAATGTACCGTTTGTCCACATTTTCGTTAGTCATAATTAGGTTTTTCTCAGAAACCCATAACTTTTCAAGATTGCCAAAAACAAACCTAACCTAACCTATCTATAGGATAACCTGAGAAAAATCCAGAAAAGTTAACGGTTTCAGAATTATGACTAATGATAATATGACAATTATTACATTATGACTTTCAATAATGATGTCAATCAAAGGGACCCCGTGGAAATATAAGTGGCGAGTTGGCTTAATATTTAAAGTCCAGTGACACCTCTTTACCCTCAGCCCTCACACCGGTGTCGCCCTTAAGCCTACTATATGTCGCTTTGTGTGGTGGCCCATCCTGTGGGGGCGAGTCACCGTCTGCCGGAAATAAAATTGTTTACCGTTTTATTAGGCCGGCATCCGATTTTATATCATTAAATTTTTCCCAGTACTTAGTCTATCGCATTCACCCAATAGCCTAGTTCATTTTTAGCTTCCATTAACACCCAATAGTCCTTACACCCGGGCAGGTGCTGCCTCTGCGTGCGTCCCTGACACGGACAAGGGCAGCATCCGCTCGGTATACTCCTTAAAATGCATTAATGTGTCAAAAGGGTCTCTACGTGTTGGCTACGCCTATAAAAGGTCCGGAACACCATTGTTCCGAAATTGGAAAGACCAACAAATATAATAATAAAAACATGCAATCAAACTGTTTCAACCGTCAACAACATGAGCCGGACTATTTAACAGGCCAATTCGAACGGACATTGACATCAAAATGATATCTAAACGATATAATTTAGTTATCGTGCTCCCTTACTTTAAGCTATCTTGCTTGAGTGTGTTTTCTTTAAGAAAGTTCCATATTCATACAGAGTGAATTACTTCATTCATTTGCACTCCCCTTAAATATGTATGAGCGTACGTCAAAACTTCTGTAAGAGAGCCGAACTAAGGAAACTTAAGTATTACTCCGAAGTTGGTGAAATTCAAGTAGGTAGGAGTTTAAGCACCCGCGCTATTAACGTTTGGAGACAATGTATAGTCAAATACAATATTCAGGAAAAGCTATTGTAAGGGAAAATGTTTCATTGTTCGTTCGACCATTGTTGGGAGCGTTCGGTACTTACTAATGGAGACTGCATTGTCTTGAGACCATCGAGTCAGCTAAACCGGTTTGATCTAGTTCAGAGTTTAATTGTATTGCATTTAAAGCGATACTGATAAGTTGGGAGTGCTTTTTAGATGTGAACAAAGAGCTTGCTTGTTCTAAAGGTTGTAAAGTTGCAAGTTTATTTATATGTAGAACCATTCCGGTCGAGCTAAATACTTACGTGGGTATAAAAACGCGTTGTACCAAAATGTGGATACTTGGATAGATACTGAAGCAGCAGTGCACTGTATGCGCACACGGGAATGACGTCACCGATACACGCGTCGCCTCAGTCGCCTGTTCCGAAGTGAAGCCCACGCACACGCTAGCGCGCGTGGCAGGCGAAGGCGTGCATTTGCAATGATTTTAATTATTTACGTATTATGTAGGTTATTTTTTTAAGTTCTAACATGAGCAGGATCGCTCACGGGATTATGGAGTTAGGAGACCCAAAAGGGATCTAATTATGCTGGTTTATTCGTTCGCAGGAAACTGTGGTCACAGGGTAGGACTCACCAAGAACTCACTATACAGTGTGTCGACTGTTATGTCAATGGTGGAAAGTACCTAAGTTATTTCGAAGTTTGTGAGATCTGTTCGATTTTAGGGGTCAAATTCAAGTAAGTATTAAATAACTGATTTCAAAAAAGGCTAGAATCCGCAGCAAGCTTGGCCGAATTTCACCTTCGAATACAAACGGAGAAATGAGAACATTTTAAAATTACGTGTTGGATTGCAATTAAACTTTTCACATACAATAACATGAGGTATATATTGATGCCTGTAATTACTTTATATAGCTCCAGCTTATAAAACCAACGAAATAGAGCAGAAACAAATTTTGTATGAAATACTTATTAAATTCGCTGTATTTTTTTTTTCTATAGTATCTGAAGCTATATAAACTATTACAGGCATAGATCTTATCCTATTGCAAGAACCAAGTCTCAGAGAAATCTGGCTAGTCGCTTTAAAATGAGTGTGTTACTACGTTTGTACGGAGAACCGACGTTGCTGCAAATCAACTCTTTTTCAGAAGTTTTTTTTTTTTGCCCGGATACGAATGAAGTCAATAAAAATTGTACAAGGTTTATCTTTTTGGTCTGACCGTATGAAAAATAGAATTTACGGTCACAGTTGTAAACAAAACGGCAGATATCTTGAATTTCTACATATAAATTCGATTAGATCCGGGCATAACTTGATATCTGAGGATCGGAAAGGCCATCCGTAATTGAAATTATGTAAACAGCGACTTATTTTAAACTTTTTTTTGCCACTTAAGTATTTATTCTTCTAGCACATATAAATATTATAATTTATACCTACATAAAATATGGTTTCCGCGCTATGGCTTACCCATCCCTGCGATGGGGCTCCTGTCGGATGGTGATCAGTGATTTTTTTACACTGTCTGGTTTAACTCAAAGTGTTTATCATAAACTAGCGACCCGCCCCGGCTTCGCACGGGTAGTTCAACTAATTTACACAAAACCTTTACAAATTATACATATAAACCTTCCTCTTGAATCACTCTATCTATTAAAAAAACAGCATCAAAATCCATTGCGTAGTTTTAAAGATCAAAGGAAGCATAGGGACAGACATACATACAGAGTGGAAAGCAACTTTGTTTTATACTATGTAGTGATAAGTCAAAGGAGGAAAAAAAAATGTTGCATCTCTTTATCGGAACACTATATTTGTAAAAAAAAACTAGAAATTACTTACAGGGGGTATGCAAAATCACGGGCTTCCTTAAAAGGTATAATTCAAAGAAGCTTCAGCTCTGGCATTTTGTTTTATTACCACAGCCCATAAACCTGAAGAGAAAGTACGTGATTCTTTTCACTATGGCTGCTTAGTTGTCGTTGGTTAACCTGGGTACAAGGGATATGAACTGTGACGACTCTGCCCCGGCTAGTCGGCATCCAAACTGCTTAATCAAACCGGGGAGCGTATTCTTAAAGTCGTCGATAACGTAATGTGCACTGAAGTGGGAATGTTACAAATATATAAGAAATTTAAATACCTACGTAACAAAAACATTGCTGTTTATCAATGGTTCGTAATTCATATTATTAAACGCACTGACTAGGTACTTAGAGAAAAAAAAAGGCATATGCACGATATTGATTAGAACGACAGTGAGGTTATGAGGGTAATAACCAACTTGTTAGCCAAAACCTTCGTTCAGAAACCTGGCTTACAAGAATAATGTTGTTGTGACGTGACCAGATAAATACAATTAACTCAGATCAAATAACTATTTTATATTCTTATCCATACTCATACCTATGCCCTAAATAATTATACGCATACTTATACTCATATCTGTGTTACTAACATGTAACATTTTCATATGTAAGACGCATCGTTCGTTTTCTTTGTCAATTCATATTTTGTCCATTATTCACCTACTATCTAACTATTAAGGTGTAAGTCACTGTGTAGTGTATTATTTATTTGAGGATTGGTTTTATTTATTTTTAGACTTAGTTTTTAAGTTTTATAGGTTACACGACTTTGAGAACAAATCAAATTATTTAATTAAATATTTTAATTTGTGTTTTTTAAGTTTGACGACCGGTCTGGCCTAGTGGGTAGTGACCCTGCCTGCGAAGCCGATGGTCCTGGTTTCCAATCCCGGTAAGGGCATTTATTTGTGAGGAGCACAGATATTTGTTCCTAAGTCATGGGTGTTTTCTATGTATTTAAGTATTTATATAATAATATTATACATATCGTTGTCTGAGTACCCATAATAACACAAGCCTCCTAAGCTTGGGCTTACCGTGGGACTTAATCAATCTGTGTAAGAATGTCCTATTTATAATATTTATTTATTGTTTATTATTAAGTAGTCACACTTCTATATGTGACGTTCGCAATCAAATGGTACCACTTTGTCGCTTACGATAAAGACGAAATTTGCTTGTATCTTTATACGAATAACCTGTCAAAACTGTCGCAAAATAGCACTTAGGTATCTCTAAAACAATGACACGAACTATGGCGTAAGAACCGGGTGACGGTGGGGCAGGTTTGGGGGAAGGTAGTCATTTTAGTACTTTTTATCCTATTTTCTAGCTTTAAATGAATGTTCAATACCTGATATATTGAGAGTGAACTACAGTGACAATAAATCTTGAGGATGTAACGTCTCCTATGGTCCCTTATGGTCAAACTTCACTTCAGGTAAGTTTGTTTAACCTAAAATTACAGACAATTTCTGAAATTAAAATATAATTGTAAGGTGAAATAATATATTTAACTAACGCAACGTGTGTTAACCTTTGCCCCGTCCCATCTGAATCACACCATCAGAACTGCTGGTTCGGCTACAGAAGCATATAAAGTACTCTGCCTTGGAACCAACGTATGAGTTCATACCGGTGGCGGTGGAGACTGCAGGATCTTGGGGTGCGGAGGCTAAGGAGTTTGTGTGGCAATTGGGTCGGCGACTAAGAGAAAGGGGTTGCGATCGGATCGTATCTGGTCCAACAGATCTCCTTGGCAATTCAACGGGGCAACGCTGCCAGTGTCATGGGGACTTTTAGACCGGCTACGGTCCGAAGTGGGGACTTAGCCTAGTTTAATTTAGTGTTTAAGATTGACAAAGCCTGTTGCGGATTATAAATAATTATAAATAATAAAGCGGTAAATGTGTCTTAAAAGTTCGATCTTTCAACATCAACTTATCAATTATAAATACATCAAAAACATTACAAGATGAAGTCTCGCAACACAATTCTTCTACTAAAAAAAAGTTTTGAGATGTAATGTGAAACCAAGTCGGTTATTTTAGTAAATGCCAGGGGATGTTAAAATAAAACCATAAATTTTTAATACTTATAATGACTGAAAATTCAGGGTTCTAGCTTTAGCCAGAACAAAATAACAGGACGTCGAAAATGGCCTGAATGGCTTCGAGAAAAGGATGGTGCGGCCGTTCCTCTTTTTTTTTTCTCGATAAAGAAAAATTGACCAAGTCCACCGGTGGCCAAGGCGGGAATCGGCTAACGTCCTGACCACTAGACCACCCGGCCACGGCGGTATAACCGTCCCAAATTCTCTGGGGTAAGCTATCTTTGAAAGGCTAGGCGCCTTTCCCTAGTTGGATCAACTTATCAACTTCTGCGTCACAAAATACACCCCTGGTATCGATGTCACGCGCCCGCTTAAGAGGACCACGTCTGAAATTAAAGAGCGAACGCGACTGCGTGCCTTTTTGTGTGTTTCGTCATGAGATCATTTGAAAAACTCCTAAAACGTCAACATTGAAACTTGGCCCGCAAACTTATCCTTTATGGTTGACGTGGACGTGATAGGCATTCTCATTTGAGTAACCTTTTAGGTCGAAGGGCGGTCTTTTACTGCTCAATCTGCAATGTAGATATTATAAGCGAGCAACTCTTTTATCCTTTGTTGTGCTAAATTAAAAGAATAAAGGGGCCTATCTATTTATTACAGGACGAGTGTGACAGGTCCGTTATTTAGCTTTAAGCTCACTTGTTATTTAAAATGTTGATAAAGGATACGTTTGTGTGTTCAGATTTTTTTAGGATAAGTACGTTTTTTAGTATATTTTGATTGGACAGACAAAAAAGTAATTTCCTTACTATTTGTAAATTTAGAAATGAATCATTCAGTCTAAATAACAATATGTTTTTAATGGTGCGTTTACATTTTCCCTAATTTCTTATCAGTCCATCTTGTTTTTTCTCAAAGTTTGCGACTTTTGAAACTCGATAAACATACTTCATTGTCCAGAATGGGATCGGGTCACATCGAATAATTTAGGTCAGTACTGGAACCTGGCGCTTTAAGGAGAAAATTAATTATTTTGTACCACTCTGTAATTAACGCGATTTGCGCAATGAACTGGGGTTTGATTAGGGTACATATAGGCAGAGCGAACTGAAAATTCTTAGATTAGAGAAACGTGTAGTAAGGGGAAGCGGGGCAGCTTGGTACACCTTTTTCTGGAATTGATTTTAGGCCCCCAAATGAACTCAAAGAACCTTTTTTTTTTGTACTAAGGAGATGACAACTAAGGTATACAAAGTATATCTTTGTTTGTTAAATTTATGGCCAGTAAAATAAATATATGGATTTTAACAAAAAATGGGATTTGTTCAATTCTGCCCCTCCTATAGGGCACTTTGATACACCATTTTGGGGTACTTTGGCACGTGAATCAAAGCGCCCCGTAAGTGTTTCAAACTGCGCCGCTAAGCACACGTTACGTTACAGATCAACTCGCTTAGCTAACCAGTAGTAAACTTTTTAAACATTATAAAAAGTCTATTAAGTGTGGTGCTATTAAGCAGGTGTACTAACACTACAAAAAAAAAAACTTTAAATGAAATCATTGTCAGATTGTAAACAAAAAGCTACTTGGGTTGTTTTGACCTTTCTTTGTCAATTTTCTTTTGCTTTGTACGTGCGTCTGTTCACTTAACAGATTTGCTAGTAAGTAGTTTTTTTTAATACGTCATAAATTGTAAACCGCAATTTACCTTTCACTCACGTTTCACATAAAAAATACATTGTTTAAATTGTGTAATGTACGGAACCCTCGGTGCGCGAGTCCGACTCTCACTTGGCCGGTTTTTTTTAATAACCGCACAACAGCTATAATAACTTTTGATTTCTCTGTTGAAAGATAAGCTTTCCAGAGTACCCTTAAAGAAGTACGGAAGTTATACTAGCTATAGCTAAATTTGTTATACTAGCTGCTAATAGTAGTACGAATAAAATATAGATAATATTTAAATTTTCCATTTTTAGTGTTTCTTCATCTGTCCGGCCAAACTGTCACTAAACATTTTTGTACTTCGGGTAAGTTTCAAGTTTCAAGGTCTGGATCTAAGCTATCAAGATTTGAGGAGTTGAACCTCATGGAACCCATCATCAGAACTAGACCTTAACACAAATATTCCTTCAGAACTTACTTGTGCTTAACAAATATAACGAAGAGGACTTAAATCGCCAAAATTGAAATATGCGTTGTTAAAGAGTCCGTTTCTGGTCATCATCGGTAGTTCCACTTCAACTAGGTAATGGTACTGTTTTGGATGAAAGTGCTTGGTTTGTTGATGAAAATACTAAAATGCCTATAAGATTTGAGGAGTTACCTGGATTCCTAATGGATCCCTTTTTTTATGAAATAGGAGGCAAACGAGCAGACGGATCACCTGATGGTAAGCGATTACCGCCGCCCATGGACACCCGCAACACCAGAGGGGTTGTAAGTGCGTTGCCGGCCTTTAAGATGGGAGTACGCTCTTTTCTTGAAGGTTTGAAGGTCCCTTCATCAAAACTGGGTTTTTACAAAAACGGGATCAACTAGGGACTATATACATTCAAACTTAAAATAGTTATTTACGATACAAGTGCGGAAAAGAGAAAATTCGAAACGAGTGGCGATAAATTAAAACACGACCACAGGGAGTATTTTAAATCGACACGAGTTGCGAATTACCTTTTCGCACGCGTATCGTACAACGTTTTACAGTACATATATGGCCCTTTAAACTTTCGACATATGGACGAAAAGTGCTCTTTACGCACTAGTGCGAGAAAGTAGCACCATATGTACTGTAAAATAATTTTCCAAATCGGCTCAGAAATGACGGAGTTCTGAGGTAACAAACATACAAAAAAAAACGGTCGAATTGATAACCTCCTTTTTTTGAAGTCGGTTAAAAATAGGTCTCATTTTATAAATATAACAAACTTATAGTTTTTTTTGTTAGCGGAGGCCACATTCAATTAAAAGTCGTAAAACGTTTGTTATTGGTAATAATTGGAATAACGCTCAACATACAATATCAAATTGCCAGCAATCCTGAAATAGGTGCCTAAAAAATAGTTATTTTGTTCTATGTTCTGTGAACAATAAATATAAAATATAATAATTAGAAAATAAGAAGCATGCCAGAACGTTTTTTTTTGTTTCCGTCGTGATCTATAAGATTTTTGGAATAAGTGTTAATTATATAAATTTGTGAAAGCGATAACCTGCTCACCTTAACTTGAAATAAGCTCTCTTTTGAATTCCTATTTTATAATTATGAATTAAGATGTCGCAAAATCGTGGTTTAATCGCAATCAACATTCTCGAATAAACGGCGAGTCAAATTCGAATTGATATTGTAAAATTCAACCAACACGTCATGTTCGGTAGCGATCTGTGACATTATTGGTCGTATAAATCAGGCTCTGTTGCTTCATTAACCAGGCAGTCAGCCATCAAATGTGGCTATTCCAATTAATTGTATCAATTTTATTGTTTCAATAATTGTTAAATTATTATTTTCTACAATGGGGTTAACGGAAATCCGTTTTCAGTAATACTTGTTAGGATTCAGTATTTTTAAAGGTTTAACTATAGATATATACGAGTGGAAGGCGTAGGTAGTTACCTACCTCAATCTAAGCTCGGTAAAATTAAAAGGTTCTTTCCGATTGTCACCCTTCTGGTAAGGAACCTTGTCACGTTACTCCCTCCTCCACGTATATTGGAGGAGTGAGTAACGGAGCTGGGAGTGAGGAGGTAGAAAGGAAAAGATAGATATAACAGGGGTAGGTTCTTTATTTAACGGCTATTGTCTAAATATGACACGCTACAGATGGTTTAAATTACAAAAAGAATAAAATAAAGTTTATAGTCGCGCTAATAGCACGTGCAAGGCAGGAGCACGCACACGGATAGGCGCGCTGATAGCACGCGCAAGGTGAGGCGCGCTGGTAGCACGCGCACAGTAAGGCGCGCAGATAGCACGCGCAAAGGTAAGGCGCGCAGATAGCACGCGCAAGGTGAGGCGCGCTGGTAGCACGCGCACAGTAAGGCGCGCAGATAGCACGCGCAAGAGTAAGGCACGCAGATAGCACGCGCAAAGGTAAGGCGCGCAGATAGCACGCGCAAAGGTGAGGCGTGCTGGCAGCACGCGCACAGTAAGGCGCGCTGGTAGCACGCGCACGGTAAGGCTCGCTGGGTAAGGCGCGCTGATAGCGCGCGCACGGTAAGGCGCGCTGGGTAAGGCGCGCTGATAAGCACGCTCTTCAAAGAGGCGAGGCGCAGTGACAACACGCGCCTGTTGAGGCGAGGCGCGCCGATAGCGGGCGAGGCGCGGTGACAGCACGCGCCTGTTGAGGCGAGGCGCGCCGATAGCGCGCGCCTAGGAGACGAGGCGCTCCGCTAGAGCAACTGCAAAGCACCACCGGACTTGGGTGCGTGCAGAGAGCGCCAGACTTCGCCAGGAACACAGGTAACCTTTTAATGAGCGCGATCGAGGGTTTCTTGATGGTGCGGGGCCTGGCTTGGCCCCGCACGGACCCTTACAACTGATGTTCCTTTGTTGGGAACTAGAAGCAAACTCCATTCAGATGTCCGCTGGGCCGCTTATATAGCTAGCAATAACATTTTCTAGAATTCTTCTTTACTTCGTTATTAATTTTGAAAATATTTGAAAATATTTGTTCACCAGTAACAATTTTTAGGTAAAATTTAGAACAAACTACTTGAAAACTATACGACCTAAACTTCATGCTAAGGAATTTAGAGTAATTTAATAGTTTGACGGATTATGTCGAAACAAAGAAACAAATATGTCAAGGAAAATTTATAGTGAATTTTAGGTCGATTAGCTTTGAAATTATTATAAAAACATGAAATGATTAGAAAAACAGCAAGGTAAGTTTCAGGAATTATGAAACAGCAAGCGGGGCAGAGGTTTCAGACTTCGCACGCGACAGGAAAGTTCGCGAGAGCTTTAAGCATCTCCGTAACGTTATCCTGTGATTTTCAGGCGCAGATCAAGAAAATAGTAATTTAATTGGAGCCAGAGAATGCAATTTTAAAAGGTTCGATCAATTGGATTCTTACGCTAGAAACCAAAGAAGGGAGGAGTTACAGAGAAGTAATCCAGGCATGCAAGGTAAAACACTACATTACCCCAAAAACCACGGAAAAAAAAAACTTTTACGTTAACTTCAACGGGAAAGTTTTTTTTTAAATTTTTATTATTATTGTCTAATATAGGTAAAAGTAGTGCAAAGTGAGGTGAAGTGCTAAAGAAAACATAGAATTAATTATTAAAGAAGAATTAGTGCAGGGTATGAGATGAAGTGCTAGAATAAAGTTAAACAAAATGAAGTAGGGAATTTCCTGTCCGTTCATACCTCTCTTTCAAAAATCACGCGATTATCCATCTCAGACATGAGTAAGGGGTTGTGGTTCACGTTCGATGACTCACACTCCTAAGGAAAAACTCTCAATGACCTATGGCTTGTTTTTTTTTTTGGGAGTAGTCGGCCGCTCCACTGGAAAAAATGATGAAAAATATATACAATCTAGTCGGTTTAGAGCCGACGAGAGTAAGAAAAATAGAGTTAGTATCTACTTAAGTTGTGGTAGGGGTAGACCTACCACGAGTATTGGGCATAAATAGAATGACCAAGTAGCTTAATATATATATATTTTTTTTTTTATATTTTAGATTGGAGAACCGCTCCGGAAGAAGATGCCATGCGAGACATTGAAGTCTAGTCGCAAGCTGAAGCATATTAGATGCCTGGAAATATAAGATAAAAAAAAAAAATAAAAAAATAAACCTAAGATGAAGTGATGAATATTAATTTAAATAGGTATTAATAAAAATTAAGTTTTGAAGTCCTTAATGTGCCATTTATTTCTGGACCCATTAGGATCTTCAAGTATATAGACAAGAGGTGAGAGTTTTTGGATAACTCTGCATTTGATATATTTAGGGGCCAGTTTGGCACTAAAATAGTTGCCGGCATTGCTGAGGACGTAATTTTTCCTCCAAATTATATCGCCAACCTCAAATTCCTTAAAGGATTTTCTAAGGTCGTATCTAGTGCTGTTTTTAGAGTGTGCCTTAAATAGGGCGACTTGAACTTTATCGAAAATTGGGGATAAGAGCGCCAGGTTATTGGCATAAATATCTCTAGGAAGGAACACTATTTCGTCAAGATTTTGACAGTGTGAATAAATAGAACCACAAGGAATAGTTTCGCGTCCGAAAACCAAAAATGAAGGCGTGTAGCCAGTTACTAGGTTAGTCGAGTTATTCATAGCAGACTGAATTGTTGGGAGGTGAGTATCCCATGATCTATGATCATCACCAACCAAGGATGCTAGAGCAGTTATTATGGTTCTATTATATCTTTCTGTCGGGTTAACCTGTGGACAGTAAAGGGGATTAAAGTTAGCGAAGGGTATTTTATATTTATTAATTAAGTTGTGGAACTCACGTGAACGGAATTGAGGTCCGTTGTCCATGATTAACGTTTGTGGGACTCCAAAAACTAGAAACACGAAATTCTCTAGGTAGTAGATTATGTCTGGAGCTCGGGCATGCTTTAAAGGAAAAATTATACTGTATTTAGTAAAATAACAGTTTATGACTAGTATGTATTGATTTCTTTTTCTAGTCATAGGTAAAGGGCCTAGAAGGTCAAGGGATATACATTGGAAGGGTCGTGAACAAATTTTTGGTTTGCCCATAGGACCATAGGGTGAATGATTGGAGTGTTTGTAGGATAGGCATGTTTCACATGTAGATATGAGTCTAGCCACATCTTTAAACATGCCTGTCCAGTAATAGTGTTGTGAAAGTTTCTTGTAAGTCTTGAAGGTTCCCAAGTGAGGTGCCGACGGAAGTCCATGAAATTTTTCAATCAGCGACTTTCTTTCTGCAGGAGGTGGAACTTCTTTCCAAATGAAATCATTCGATAAGGAGTCTTGATTGCACCTCTGACGGAATAACTTGTTGTCTTTGAAGTTGTAGTTTGGATAGCTGTCGGGATTGTTTTGACAATCTGTAACAAGTCTGTTATAAAGTTCTTCGTCGTTGTTTCTATGCTGATTTTCTTGGACTATAGGTGCTGTATAGTGAAGATCCGAGTCTTTGTTATTGAAGCGTGATAGTAAGTCTGGGACGACATTATCCTTACCTCGTTTGTGCTTTAGAATGAAGTTGAAAGTTGAAAGTCTGAGAGTCCATCTGGCAAGTCTTCCTGAAGGATTAGATAAATTTGAGAACCATTTGAGGGCTGCATGATCGGTGTATACCGTGAACTGTCTACCGTTGTCGACGTAGCATCTCCAGTGCTCCAAAGCAGTAATTACAGCTAAAGTCTCGCGTTCAGTGGTTGAGTAGTTTTGCTCGTGCTTGTTCAGGGTCTTGCTCATATATGCGATGACAGCTTCTTTATCTTCATGTTTTTGAGTCAGAATCGCGCCGATTCCGTAATTTGAGGCATCACAATGGACGGCGAAGGGTTCTTCAAAGTTAGGGCAGGCAAGGACGGGAGTTGTAGCCAAGAGTTCTTTGAGTTTCAGGAAGGCTGTGTTAGCTTCAGAAGTCCAAAGGAATTTAGGAGCGTTCTTACCCGTAGCTGCTAGCTTGTTCAGTGGTGCTGCTATAGTGCTGAAGTTAGGTATGAACCTTCTAAACCAACTGCAGGTGCCGTGGAATCTTCTGATTTCTTTCTTCGTGGTTGGTGTAGGATAGTCTAATATAGCACGAACCTTATCAGGATCAGCCCTTAAGCCTTGTTCGTCGACGATGAATCCCAAGTATTTGAGTTCCTTTTTAAAGAATTGACTTTTTTCGAAGTTAATTGTTAGGCCAGCGTAAGTTAGTTTTTCGAGAACTTTTAGTAAAAGGGAGATATGTTCGTCAAAAGTTTTGGATACGATAACGATGTCGTCCAAATAGCAAAATACCTTATGTTCGAATTCTGGGGTAAAGAGTGTGTCCATAAGCCTTTGCTGCGTTGCAGGAGCGTTGGTGAGACCAAAAGGCATGACCACAAATCGGTACATTCCTCTGCCGGGAACGTAGAATGAAGTTTTGTCCTTGTCTGGAGGATGTAATGGAACTTCCCAGAATGCTTTAGCGATGTCGATGCTAGACAGGTATTTAGCTTCCCGCAGGTGATCCAAGATCTCGTTCATGAAAGGAAGGCTGTAGGCGTCACGACGAGTGATGGCGTTCAATTTCCTACTATCTACACAGAAACGCCACTCACCATTCTTTTTAGGGGTTATAATAACCGGTGATGACCAAGGGCTCTCGCAGGGTTCGATTACCTTCCAAGCGAGCATCTTGTCCACTTCGTTGATCAGCGCCTTTTGCTTCTCAGGAGAGAGTCGATAGCAGCGTTGTTTAATTGGAGGGGAATCACCGGTGTCAATCTTGTGGCAAACCAGGTGAGTTCTTCCAAGTTCGCCCTTTTCTTCAAAAGAAATCTGCCGAAAACGAGTAATTATATCTTTAGCGATGTTTTTCTGTTCAGACTTTAAGGCTTCGAAAGTAAAGATTTTTTCTTGTTCTAGTGTAATCGTGTTACACTTTAAGTCATCAAGAAAATTAGGTTTTAGTAAATCAGGAATCAAGTCAAAAGCTTTCCAGAAATCAACTCCAAGAATTATAGAAGGGTGTATTTCCGGGAATACGTGAGCTCTTATTGCGTGTGTTTTATTGTTAAAAGTCATGAGCAAGTCTATATGGCCAATTGAATGTAGTTTATTCTTCTTTTTGGCTGTAGAAACTGTAGTTGGACACGACTTAGATAAAGGATAACCCATTTTCAAAAGGCCGAAATGGGAGTTATTGCCCAGAATGGTTAATGAACTGCCGCTATCTAGTAAGCCAGAGAAGGGAATGTTATCTATAGTGAATGTTAAAAATGGTCTGTCACTATCTTGTTCTTCCTCATAGAGAACTGAAGAAATTTTATAGACAGTGAAAAAGTTACGAAGATAAGACAGCCAATCTTTCCAATCATTTGCATTAAAGTAATGAGCTTTATCTAAGTCGCGCTGAGTTAGTTTTTTGGAGAAGAACTATTTGAAGGATTGCATTTAGGGCAATCAGGGGACTTGTGACCTTTCAGACCACATTTGAAGCAAATAGGATAGTGAGGTTGGTTACAGGTGCTAAGGGAATGTCCATTGCTACGGCATCGGACGCAGAAAAGGTTAGCAGTAAATTTATTATTAATGCTATTTACTTGCTTTGAGAAATTATATCTGCCAGGTCTAACCTCCGAATTGAATGCAGATTTAGAATTATAATTAGAAGAGAATTTGGAAGTTGATGGAGTAGGCATATAGTTGAACTCCGAAGCCAGTTGGTCTACAGCTGGTTTGGGTTCTGTGAAGTTGCGGTCTCTGTCCAAAATATGTTCATAATTTTGGCATGCCGCTAGGAGTTCATCAATAGAATTTATTTTGTTGAGTGCAACAAAAACTGAGTAAGAAGGACGTATGTTTCTCAGGAGGATTGCCAGTTGTTCAGATTCCAGCAATTGCTTATTAAGGCGAGAGAACATGCCGTGCATAATGGAGACGTAGATAACGATCGCTTCACTTTCACCTTGCGTTCTAGCGTGAATAGCAGTCAAAAGTTTGTGATCATAGTCCGTATTTCCGAAATCTCTAACTAATAAGTTAGAAATATCGTCCCAGGAAAGATCTGGTTTACGGATTTTTTGAAAGCGTATCCAATGAAGGGCTTTATCAGTGAAGATTTCAAACACTAACTCAGCAAGACGTTCCTTTTTAAGGTTGCGAGAGGTGCTGAATTCTTGTACCTTTTGAAGAAAAGATTTTGGGCAAGAGTCACCATTATAAGCAAGTTTCCTCAGCTCAGAGATTACGTTCGAAGGAGAAACAATTTGGAAGGTCTGTTGGCCGAGAGGAGATTTTAATTGTTGGAAGTTAGAAGTAGCTAATGATGTCTCAGAGGTCTCGGGCGCGGGAGCGTGTTGGGAAAACTGAGGGGTAGATTCCGCTGATTCAAATAGTAAGCCTTCATAACTGTTCTCCAAAACCTTGAATCTTTCAGAGAGAGTATTAAGATTATCTGCAAAAGGAGAGTCATGATCTAGATCAATACGATTAAATCTATAATGTAAGTGATTGATAAATGATTCCAACCTTTTAGTTGCATATAGCGAAGGTTTCGCTTGAAGCTGCTCAATTTTTGCTTGTATGAAGGTAAGGCAAGTCTCAATCTGTAATAAATCTTCCTGTGGAGGAATAATGGAATTAAGTACCTCCGATGCGGGTTGCGATTGACCCAAAACCTCTGCTTGCTTTTTCAAGGCAACCAAGTTTTCCCTAGGTTCCTCTAACCTAATGCGAACCTCATATTCTAGCTCTGCTTTGTTTAGATTAGCGTATTTAATGGTGCGTGCCATATTTGACTAAAGAAATAAAATAAAAAAATTAAACAGAAAGAGGCCGAAAAGTTATTTAAGATTTAAAGACACGGATTCTGTCTATAATTTAGAATTTAGAGGGTTAAGAAAGCCGGTAAATTTAAAAGTTGGGCGCCAAAACTGTCACGTTACTCCCTCCTCCACGTATATTGGAGGAGTGAGTAACGGAGCTGGGAGTGAGGAGGTAGAAAGGAAAAGATAGATATAACAGGGGTAGGTTCTTTATTTAACGGCTATTGTCTAAATATGACACGCTACAGATGGTTTAAATTACAAAAAGAATAAAATAAAGTTTATAGTCGCGCTAATAGCACGTGCAAGGCAGGAGCACGCACACGGATAGGCGCGCTGATAGCACGCGCAAGGTGAGGCGCGCTGGTAGCACGCGCACAGTAAGGCGCGCAGATAGCACGCGCAAAGGTAAGGCGCGCAGATAGCACGCGCAAGGTGAGGCGCGCTGGTAGCACGCGCACAGTAAGGCGCGCAGATAGCACGCGCAAGAGTAAGGCACGCAGATAGCACGCGCAAAGGTAAGGCGCGCAGATAGCACGCGCAAAGGTGAGGCGTGCTGGCAGCACGCGCACAGTAAGGCGCGCTGGTAGCACGCGCACGGTAAGGCTCGCTGGGTAAGGCGCGCTGATAGCGCGCGCACGGTAAGGCGCGCTGGGTAAGGCGCGCTGATAAGCACGCTCTTCAAAGAGGCGAGGCGCAGTGACAACACGCGCCTGTTGAGGCGAGGCGCGCCGATAGCGGGCGAGGCGCGGTGACAGCACGCGCCTGTTGAGGCGAGGCGCGCCGATAGCGCGCGCCTAGGAGACGAGGCGCTCCGCTAGAGCAACTGCAAAGCACCACCGGACTTGGGTGCGTGCAGAGAGCGCCAGACTTCGCCAGGAACACAGGTAACCTTTTAATGAGCGCGATCGAGGGTTTCTTGATGGTGCGGGGCCTGGCTTGGCCCCGCACGGACCCTTACAACTGATGTTCCTTTGTTGGGAACTAGAAGCAAACTCCATTCAGATGTCCGCTGGGCCGCTTATATAGCTAGCAATAACATTTTCTAGAATTCTTCTTTACTTCGTTATTAATTTTGAAAATATTTGAAAATATTTGTTCACCAGTAACAATTTTTAGGTAAAATTTAGAACAAACTACTTGAAAACTATACGACCTAAACTTCATGCTAAGGAATTTAGAGTAATTTAATAGTTTGACGGATTATGTCGAAACAAAGAAACAAATATGTCAAGGAAAATTTATAGTGAATTTTAGGTCGATTAGCTTTGAAATTATTATAAAAACATGAAATGATTAGAAAAACAGCAAGGTAAGTTTCAGGAATTATGAAACAGCAAGCGGGGCAGAGGTTTCAGACTTCGCACGCGACAGGAAAGTTCGCGAGAGCTTTAAGCATCTCCGTAACGTTATCCTGTGATTTTCAGGCGCAGATCAAGAAAATAGTAATTTAATTGGAGCCAGAGAATGCAATTTTAAAAGGTTCGATCAATTGGATTCTTACGCTAGAAACCAAAGAAGGGAGGAGTTACAGAGAAGTAATCCAGGCATGCAAGGTAAAACACTACAACCTTAAATGCCGTAATTATAACCGAACCGAAACTGAAGAATAAAACCAAATGAAACAGAATGTCCGTCTAGCTTAGCTCTTGTTTTGACCTGACTGATTTTTGACACGTCATTAAGCGTAAGGTTTTAAAATATACATTATTTTCTCGTTTTACACGCGGAAATTTATTTCATTCTATGATATTTATAAACCACTACGTCCGTGAAAACATTACTTTGGGGAGAAAACCGGCCAAGTGCGAGTCGGACTCGCGCATGCAGGGTTCCGTACCCATTACGCAAAAAACGGCAAAAAATCGCGTTTATTGTATGGGAGCTACACTTAAACATTTATTTTATTCTGTTTTTAGTATTTGTTGTTATAGCGGCAACAGAAATACATCATCTGTAAAAATTTCAACTGTCTAGATATCACGGTTCATGACATACAGCCTGGTGACAGACAGACGGACAGACAGACAAACGGACAGACGGAAAGACGGATAGTGAAGTCTTAGTAATAGGGTCCCGTTTTTACCCTTTGGGTACGGAACTCTAAATAGCGTAGGTAGGTTCGTTAGGTAAGCTTCAGATGACCGAAGGGCAAACTGCCCAGAAATAGGTGCTCCGTCTAGTTAAGATGTGAAGGAAATGTTTTTTTTAAAGAAACAGGGCCGTGGGACCATGGTTTCGTACCGATTTTAAGCTAAGGTCAGCTAAACGTAGGACAAACGTCGTTAGAAATTTGACGAACCAAGGATTTGACGAATGTCTAATTTGACGAATCAAGGATTTGGCGAATGTCTAACTTGACAAATCAAGGATTTACGAATGTCTAACTTGACGAATGTCTAACTTGAAGAATCAAGGATTTGACGAATGTCTAACTTGATGAATCAAGGATTTGACGAATGGCTAACTTGACGAATTAAGGATTTAATGAATTGCTGCGTAATCTGTCTGGAATGTGTAATAATCTGAACAACTCACAAGCGCTCAATCTTCATAATAAGGTTTGATAAAACAACATTTTTAATGTCATTAACGGGTCTAAGACGATTAAATTTCATTATTTTACCCTTTTTCCGACGTTTCAGCTAGGTTGCACTAGCTGTGGTCACATATTTTTTAATACAGTTGCTCAAAAAGCGCTACTTTACGTAGCTGTTTAGCGTGCGGAAAGTTGGTTTTTACTTTTCCAATTTTTTTAAATTTATACTTGTTCTAATTCATGACTACATATTGATGAGTGTTAAATGTGTTAATATTAGTTTCCTTTAAACGTCGTAGTCAACATAAAAACCTACTTTAAATGTACGAAATTTTGTTCCTTACCTCTTCATCATTATAACACGTTTATTTTTTAATATTGAATATTGAAAAACCGTTCTCAATAAGTTGTCTGAATGGAACGGAACGCCAGTCAAAGAAAAGGCGTTTTTTCTTACTGCAAGCATGTTTTAAGTTTCCAAAGGCAACATTCGATATTGTTTTTAAAAATATATGATACACAAATAATCGTAAATAACCATACTTAGGTAATAATATTATGTAACAAATGTTTTATATTTACAATTGTTTCTGTCTTATAGAACATGCATTTGAAAAAAAAACTAATTGAAGTGGGTTCAATAATAAAATAAAAAATCCATTGTTGTCGAATAAAACCTAAAAAAAACACCTCTTCATAATGTCAATGATGTTACAGAATTAATAATATAAAAGTTTCGAATTCCTTACTTGTTGTTGTTCTTATTTATTCGCAACTATTAAAAAACGTCGCTCAATACACGTGCGGAAAATGTCATTCTTTACTCGTCCCGAGTCACCGATATCTCGGTGCTCGTGAAGTAACGATATACTTTCCGCACTAGCATCGAAATATACTATTTCACCTCTCCCATTCGGAAAATTCATTTCATAGGCTGATAGCTGGGTGAAATATTGCATTTCCCACCCTGGGGTGGAAAGTATTTATTTATTTATTTGTTCTTAAAAACTTCTATTTTAGTTACCGCATTTTCAGACCAAGTCTTATCGAAGTTAAATGTCGATTGCATTGCATTATAAAAAAAATGTGTTAATAAATCAGCATAAATGACGATGAATGTTTAAAATATTATCATTACATTACATTCATTTTCACTTTTTTAAGGCGCGTATACATTACTTTTTTATGGTCCTTTTAAACACATCCCAACTTAACATCGGATTGTCTATGGTTTTAGAATTTTTTTCCAAACGAAATGTAAATGGCGCCAATTCTAGTCCCTAATTATCCCGTCAAAAGAAATATACCTATAATAAACCTACATTTCCTTGTGCTTGACTTTCCTCATAGTCGAAATGAAAAGTAGAGTGTTTAACTCGGGTAAAAGTAACCATCTCACCCTCGAACTATAGGCGCTCTCACTTCGTTCGAATACCAAAATATCTCGGGTAATATGGTTCACTTTCCACCCTTGACTATTCTTTCCTAGTCCACAAAGATTATCAACTAATATCAATTTACTACCACTGCTATTACTACAAGTAACCCTGTTACTGTAGCAAACAAACTAGCTTCTATATAAGGACCCCTTTATATAGGTAGGGTAGGACGGGGACGTTTGAAACACTTTATGTTTAACCGCCTGTAACTATATTATTTTTACAGTTAGAAGGGTGTGTGCCTATATTATTAATAGTTATTTAAATTGTTTACGAGGGGGCAAAGCTGTTGTTTAATCTCTCGTGCTATATCAGAGCAAGCGAAAGATTTAAAAATTGAACTACGAGTGTGTAGTGAGTGGTTCGAAAAGTGGAATCTTGAGCGTTGCGAGGGTATCAAGGCACGAGGGTAAAACAAATTTTGCTACCTCGGTAGCTTGGTAGGTTTCACGAGTGAAACACCACATTATTCACCACACCAGCACAAGGAAAATACGAACGTTAAAATATCAAACAAAATAAAAGCAAGTCTATTCAAAATGAATGTTATTAAATAGTTATCATTCAAAATTATTTATAAGTCAATTCTAACAACTCTAACAGAAAACAACTTTGGGAACAAATCAAATTATTTTATTAAATATTTTGATTTGTGTTTTTAGGGTTACGTACCTCAAAAGGAAAAAAACGGAACCCTTATAGGATCACTCGTGCGTCTGTATGTCTGTCTGTCTGTCCATCTGACACAGCCTATTTCCTCCGAAACTACTGGATCAATTAAGTTGATATTTGGTATTCATATTATGTCAGTTTGTGACCCAAAGACGGACATGTAACGTAAACAAATGATGAATTTTAAACATGGGGGCCACTTTTTCAAACTATATTGTGTTACATATCAAATGAAAGAGCTCATTATAAATAATGATGTTTTACGTTGTTACCCGTTTTCATAAAAAAAAACCCGGCCAAGTGCGAGTCGGACTCGCGTTCCAAGGGTTCCGTATGTTACACAATTTAAACAATGTATTTTTTATGTGAAACGTGAGTGAAATGTCTTTAAAAAACCCGTAGGGGTCGGATCAAAAACTAAGTAATTAAGTCCGACTCTCGCTTGACTGCACATTTCTAATAGGTTTTCCTGTGATCTATAGGTAAAGAACTATTTTGTGTATTTTTTTCAAATTTTTAGACCTAGTAGTTTCGGAGATAAAGGGGGGGAATGGTCATTTTTTGTCTATTTTCTTAAATAACTAAACTATTTATCCTAAAATTATTTAAAAAAAATTGAGTTTCTTATAATGAGCTCTTTCATTTGATATGTAACACAATATAGTTGGAAAAAGTGGCCCCCATGTTTAAAATTCATTATTTGATTACGTTACATGTCCGTCTTTGGGTCACAAACTTACATAATATGAATACCAAATTTCAACTTAATTGCTCCAGTAGCTTCGGAGAAAATAGGCGGTGACAGACGGACAGACAGACAGACAGACAGACGCACGAGTGATCCTATAAGAGTTCCGTTTTTTCCTTTTGAGGTGCGGAACCCTAAAAATACATTGTTTAAATTGTGTAACGTACGGAAACCTTGGAACGCGAGTCCGACTCGCACTTGGCCGGTTTTTTAAATAGTCACACTACTATATATAAATTATAAACTTAAATAGATGTCATATATTAAAGAAAAAGATAAAGTGAAGAAGCCCTCCAGTGGTGAAGGCCGCATTCGGCCTTCACGATGGACTATTATAAGAAAACAACTCAAAATTTGCATTTGATTACTTTGCCTCACATGTTAATAAAATGCAACTTTCTTATCAGTTTTTGAACAATCAAGAGAGCTTTTACCAGCTGGTGTGGTGACAAGGTTATTTATTTAGTTTATAAATAAAATGTGTTTGAAAAGCCTATCGCCCATGGTTACGTAATGATAGGGAATTAAAGAGAATGTGGAAGAGTCGTTCAATTGACCCCATAGATGTGTTTTTCAAACACAATGTGGGGACGTTTGAAACACCTAATATAATGGCAAAATGAAAGATAATTTGTTGTTTCTAATCTTTTTTATATAAATCACGGTATTCAATGAGATCAACTAAAGTTCGTCAAGAAATTACAAACATTTCACATCTTATCTGCGTCTGAAGATCTTGATCAAAGAAAGGGATGCAAAAAAATTTGTAAGAAATCTAGACTTCTTTGTTGTGATTACCTTAACAATAATGCAACAACAATATATGACGATAAGGAATTTTAGTAGAAATACATAATTGTGTTTCACACAAAAGTCAAAAGTTTCAATTATAACAATGTTTCAATCATGACCATAATTTAATCACTGTCACTACCTTTTTCACAAAGCATGTATTATTTTGAAAAATAATAATAAAGAAGTGTAAATATCAATGGGACTGGGCCGGTCACGTTAGCCGCACGCATCCAGACCGATGGGCTAGCGTAGCTACCAAGTGGATGCCAGAAGATGGGCGCGGACGCTGCAGGCCCAGACGGAGATGGCGGGACGACCTAGATACCTTTCTCAACAACTGGCCGAAGGAAGCACTATATCGGGAGTCGTGGAAGACAAGGGGAGAGGCCTTTGACACCATAATAGGCTAGTAAAAAAAAATATCGAAAAAGTATGCGAGCACATGTCCTTCCCTTTATAACGCTAAATTTTTGAACGGCTCCTCAAAACGACGGCGTTTCTCGCGCGCTAGATCGCTATTGGACCAGGATTTAAGAATGACTGACCGCATAACCTGAGTATTGCGTCACATATTGTATTGTATTTTCGTATTGTATTTTCAAGAAATTTTACTTGTTTCAATCATAACGTGTTTCAATTGCCCCCGTCCTACCCTACTCGTACTTACCTACGAACACTAACATGAAAGGGGCGGGTGCTGTTAAGTCGTGTATACACTAGCGCGTCGTGTACTAGCAACCTTAGATATTGGAAAAGCCGGTATGCTCTGAATGCTTTCTTACTAAAGAATTCCTAAGTGTGATTTCCAGTATAAAGTTTGACGCGTACCTAAATATGAAATTATCCATTTTTTTTTTCAAATTTAGAAATACGTATATTATTTTCAGAGATTTCACCCGCTTCTTCGATCCTGATAAGATAATAAAAATGTCCCACCATATGAAAACAAAGTAAAAGTAAATGTGTATGGCGGGATAAAAGATGACTCATGCTAGACCGGGCCGAGGCGTCCGTCATGTAATTTTCTGGCAGCCGATCGGTGATCACGAGGTGCTTTCCATAGAAAACGAAGCTCCGGCCCGAACCCGGTCCGGTCTAGTGCGTCATATTTCGGCAGATTTTTAATGTTTCTAAGCCAAAATGGCGAAAAAGAAATCCATATTGTTTCGCCATGTTCATCTGTCCGTCCGTCACTATGTCCGTACGTCACAGTCATTTTAATAATTTGGAACATAATATTATGTGTATTGTGTATGTTTTTCTTTTAATTTGTAGGGGCACTCCTAAGTTAAAAAAAATGTATTCATAAAAGGGTCTAGCAAGCGAACAAGAAGTGCCCCCAACGACGGATTTGGTAATTCTTTCAGGTTTTGTACTGGCAGGACCTAAGAACACTCTACGCTTAATATCAGTCCTCGATCTTCTTTTGTTTTCGAGTTATTCAGGAAACTCGCTGATTATTTCACTAAAATAATCAGTGTGTAATCAGTTATTTTTTTTTATACTTTTCACGGAGGGACATGTCATCGTCGATGCATTATAAATAGGTTTATTAGAAGAGATTGTATACCTACACACTAACTTATCTTCACACTGCACTGGTACTTTATTTATATATGCTAGTAACTACTTGTTCGATAATGTTTTTGTTTGACATGACGCACGAAGATTTATGCAAATATTTTTATTTGTGTATGTAGTGGATATTAGTGGCTACTCATGCATTTTTTTTGTACGTGGTCGTGGTGGTACGTGTCCGCGAAAAGTGTAAAAAAATTAAAAGAAAAAAAAAATGTTTTTTTTTATAATGAAGTATAAGGACATGATGCAAAAAAAATGCATTTCTAGTCTATTTTATTATTGTCAAATATAATTTTGTTTGTTTCATCTAACTTGAACAGTTTACAAAATATGACACTTTCAATGATACGCTGATTATTTTACATTATCCTGAATAACTTGAAAACAAAAGAAGATCGAGGACTGATATTAAGCTTAGAGTGTTCTTATGTCCTGCCAGTACACCACCTGAAAGGATGACCAAAGCCGTCGTTGGGGGCACTTCTTGTTCGCTTAGCCTGCTAGACCCTTTAACGTGTAATAGAATATATAGGACATAATAAAAATTAATTCTTGTCATACATATATCTTGAAAATAGAGGCTATACTTTTTTTTAATTTTTCGCAGAATTTTTTTAATACTGCGTTCTTACTTTTTCTTAATCATACTGAAATCACAAGGACTATAGGACTAGGTTTTATTAAAAATTAAAGTGTGATGGAATATATAGGAAGATATTTAAAATTAATTGTAAAGTCATACGTTTATCTTGAATATAGATGCTTAATTTTTTTTATTTTTCGTAGAAATACATTTATAAAATATACAGCGTTCTTAATTTTGCTTAATCATACTGAAATCACAAGGAATATTGACTATTTTTCATTACTTATAGGACCTACTACTCATAATTAAAAGTTCTTGGTTAAAAACAAAAGTTTATTATTTTAGTAACACATCGATACCATTTTTATGTTTGTATTTTAGTATTAGTTTTGACGGGTCGTTAAAAAGTACTTTTTCCATGCCAATTTGACACTTGTTTTGGCGTTTAGTATGGAACAATTGATCAAAATGTAAAAACAATTTGTAGCTAGAAAGATACTTCATAAAAAAACTCGTTCCACGGTTTTTACCGTCAATTTCTTGTTCTTTTTTAAGTCTTAAATACGAAATAAATCCATTGAAAACATTTTCTTTTTCCAATCCGGTCTAAACTTAGGCTAAAAGAGCCCGATATTCAGGGAGATCCGATACAAATAGAGGAACGGTAGGTAACTGGCTGGCGGCCAAAAATCGGTTTATGCATTGGGTTGCGAACCGCGATTTCGAGGCAACCATGCGGAGAGATACTCTTGACACTTAATCAGAACTGATTTATCAGTCGACGAAGGCTGGTTATTGAAATAATAGCCAACAATTGTAAATTACGTTTTAATTTAGTATTAGTGATTGTAATATTGGAAATATTCTTTGGACAAAAAATTAGTACATTTCGATGCTAGTGCGGAAAGTATGTCATTACTTTACGAGTACCGAGATATCTTGCCACGAGCCGTAGGCGAGTGGCAAGACTCGGGACGAGTGAAGAATGACATATCCGCACGTGTATCGAACGACGTTTTTTAATACAGTTGCGAAAAAATAAGAAAAGCAACAAGTAAGGAATGGAATTCGAAACTTTTATATTATTAATTCTGTGACACTGACATCATTGACATTGACATTATGAAGAGGTGTTTTTCTAGCTTTTATTCGACTAGAATAGATTTTGTTATTATTAGTGAACCCACTTCAATAAGTTTTTTTTTCAAATGCATGTTCTATAAGACAGAAACAATTGTAAATAATAAAACATTGTACTATTATTACCTAAATATCGTTATTTACGATTATTTGTGTATCGTATATTTATAAAAACAATATCGAATGTTGCCTTTGGAAACTTAAAACATTCTTGCAGTAAGAAAATACGCCTCTTCTTTGACAGGCGTTCCGTTCCATTCAGACAACTTATTAAGAACGGTTTATCAACATTAAAAAATAAACGTGTTATAATACTTATAATGATGAAGAGGTAAGTAATAAAATATGAAAAATGCATATTTTTCATATTCTTACATTAACAGTAGGTTTTTATGTTGATTACGACGTTTAAAGGAAACTAATATTAACACTCATCAATAAGTAGTCATGAATTGGAACAAGTAAAAATTTAAAAAAATTGGAAAAGTAAAAAGCACTAGTTCGCGAAAACCAACTTTCCGCACGCTAAACAGCCACGAAAAGTAGCACTTTTTGAGCAACTGTATTATAAAATATGTTTCGCCCATTGAACACCCATACCTAGGGGTCACAAACCCAGTTGCACCGAAATCGAAAAAACCAGTAAAACCGGGTTTATAGCCAATTGCAAAAGCCGGGTTTTAACTTTGATAAAACCGGATTTTTCGAGTTTTTCGATTTTTCAGTTTTATACACATAGTTTAATTATTTTGATGAGCAACAAGCACTTCAGTTTCTTTTTTAGTCGGTCCCTCAATACTGAGGATCGTGACATCATGTCCTTCTGCTGAAGACCACTACGTTCGGCCGTCTATTCTATTCGGCCGGCAACCCCTTACTTAGCGGCTTCTGTAGTAATGTACTATCATTCAAGTGCATAGCAATACGACAAAAAGAAAAGAAATCTGCGGGCGCAGCACAGTTCCATTTTTGTCGCCTGTCACTATGCCCGTCACTTTTGCACTTACATAAGGTTACATACTTGTTAGAACGTGACAGGCATGGTGACAAGCGATAAAAATGCGACCGTGCTAACCTCACTGTTCATTGCTGTTCATGATTTACATGAATGTTAATCATTCTTCGCACGACTACTAAAACTGCGTCATTTACACAAAATATGGCATTCGACAATTCGAATTTGGCTTGGCGGTCTATCGTATCCGAGGCCGAGAACAACTTTGGGTGGGTGTACTCGTATTACTACTGTGGCGCCGATATTGACATTTAGGTACTTAGGTAAAGGTAGTGTTAGTATCCTTTAGGAATGTGGCAGATTTTAAAACTGGAGCGCACTAAATAGCACCAAAAGGACTTCTTCAAAATTTTCCACAAGCGATGTCAATATCGTCAAACATTTTCCAGAGGCCTCCAAAACTGGCTCATTCAAAAATCCTGAAGTAGACTTCAAAGGATACAGTAAAGGCTAAGTCCGGGGCTGGAGTGTTAATTGCTGATCGTTATCATGGTTTTCGTGAAGCTGAGGCCTTTTGTACCTGTTGTAAGAACAAGAACTTTACATATAAAGACACCTTTAGTGAGGCACTTCAATCAAAATGAGGAACATGGGCCGAAAAAGTTGGATGACGTTTAGTTGATGGGATGTTAAAAATGTACGTGTGAGTATTGTATAAATTGATTATTTATAGGATAAACCGTTATTGACACGAATTCAGAATTTATAATTATTATTTAAATGATTGCAAGTAATACAACCTGGGTTCGCATTCCGGTAAACTGGTAAAGGCATATATTTGTGACCGAGCACAAATTATTTTTTACAAGTTGTTTTCTCTTGTTATATATTTAAGTTTTTATTTACCTAAATAGGTACCTGTCACATCCTAGCACATCTCCAGAGTAGGTTTTGTTCCTTCATGGAAGTTTTCTATATTTTTTCAAACTTATGTAAATGTAACAACTTTGTTTTATAATTTATTCAATTCGTTCATGATACCTACATACATTTTCATTCATAAATTAAGGCATCGACGTACAAGTATTAATGAAATATTTTATTGTATTTTGGTCTAATTTATTTAAAATTGTCGTTTTGAGGTTACTTTCAAATAACGACTACTTACATACCTATTATATTTTATGTCAACGGCAAACGTAAAGTACTCAGGTAATAACGTCAAACATACAGTGCGCATAAGAATGACATTAATTTATAAATTTTGCATCATGTTTTGACATTTGAAAGCACATGGCGCATTCAATACATTTCTAAAATTTCTTGTAGAGCTTTATGGCTCCTCTACATCATTGGCCATGATGGGCAACTAATTGCAGGTGATCCCGATCGTATGGAGGGCTTAATGGCCTACAGTGGCCCATGATCGGCGATCGAGCGTAATCGCAATTCTGTCGGTTTTTGGGCAAACATCAAAGGAAGTGGCGGCCATGATCGTGCGCGTGCTCACACGATGGAATCGTCGCCCATTTTGTAATGGACCATCATTGCCGATGGTGTAGACTATACACTGTTGTGCACTGTAGAGTAGTTTCATTGTGAAATCTGTTTAGTAGGAGCGCCCAATCCATTTTTTTTGGGTATTTTACCGTGAATTAAAATGACGATGATAATAACGATAGTAATCTAGATTTATTCAAGTACTCCTCATACCTAAATACTTAATGGGTCCATATTAGCTGTTACTGCCCTATTATATTACTATTTAGTTCCGACAAAAATAGAGCAAATACACAACTTAATATTTTAGTTTTAAACTTCAATAGAAACAGAATAAGCAACCTCAACAATTCGCAAACCTCATCAAATGCCTTTAACTGGGTCTTTGAACTGCGACATCCAATTCAAAGTAAGTTTTTAATGAACAAAAGTCCAAATGTTTCACGGCTATAAGACTGGTCCGACAAAGGAGAACTTTTCAATATCGTGTCGCTACATATTTTAGTGAAGACGGCGAGACGTCGAACTTATCTCGACTTGGACGTAGGGTTGGGACTGAGATGGAGATATCGATAAGTTAGAGGTAACAAATAATTTATAATGTAAGACTACTTTTTTAAGATATCTACTTTTTATAATAAAACTTTATTGTTTATTAATAAATATGACCAATAATATATATTTTTTAAAGTTTGATTTGGTTTTGTTAGATTAATAAATAGTACTAATTTATAATTTACCCTAGTGAGCTAAAACTTTTGAACTCTCAGTAAAGCAGTAATGACTTTGTGAATACATTTTCCTGCTTGATCCATTCGCAAAAGTGTTTTTATTCATTATTCACCACACCAGCTGATAAACGCTCTTCATTGTTCAAAATTCTTGATTGTTCAAAAACTGATGAAAAAGTTGCATTTTATCCACATTCCACATTTGTGGCAAACTAATCAAACGGAAAATTTGAGTAGGTAGTTTCCTTATACGGGCTAGTAGAATTGTGACTTTCAAATGATGATTTTGAATGATAAATATTTAATAACATTCATTTCAAATGGATTCAGTTTGATTTTGTTTGATATTTTACAGTTAGTATTTTCCTTGCATTAGCGTGGTGAAAAATTTAGTGTTTCACTCGGGGGCTAAATTTGTTTAAGCTGTAGTGTGGTAAATGTCCACTTTCAGTGTTTAGCAGTAACACTTTGGTTTACTGCCACATAATGCATTTCGCTTGTCTAAGCACAACCTAACATGTATAAAAGAATAGGCATTTCCGAATATATTGTTCATTACCTAAACGACGCACCAGTCTTATTATTTGTCACCGCTATCCCTGCTTCCTGCGATAAGTACATATACGAGGATACTAGGAATCCAGATAGATACCCTATTGCAATCTATTATTGCAAAGCTTCGTGCCTTGAAACCCTCGCAATGCTCAAGATTCCACTTTTCTAACCACTTGCTACGCTCATGGCTTAATTGTGGGATCTTTCGTTTGCTCGGTTATCAATATTACCACGAGAGGTTAAACAACAACTTTGCCCCCTTGTAAAACAAATAACTGAAGTAACTATTTGCTGCTACTGAGGCTCAATCAAGAGTACTTCGCTGCTTAAAAACAGTCAGCAAAATCGCATTTTCTGTGCGTGCGTCTGTATGTCACAGTCACAGCCATTTAAAACTTAACAAACTATATGTATAGTATATGTGACTTAAATTTGGAACAAAGCTGTGTTTTGTGAGTAGCTACTAAATTAAGAAGTTCAAATAGAAAAAAAACCTCTACATATTTATTTTTAAGGAAGGCACTCGATACCATGTACGTAACTTAAAAGTTTTTTTTTTACATAAATAGAACATAATCAATTGACCCACTAAATAGTTATTTTCCAGATCTTTAATGGATCAAAAAGTAAAAAATAATTATTCTCATTAAAGATAAGTAAGCGCCAGAAACAACAACTGCAAAACTATTGCTATCCCCGCCCTATTTCACCTATCTCCTTTTGCTGTCGGAACCAAACTTGGGAGAGCCCAAATCTTAGGAAATAAACCCCACTTATCCAACGTGTACTCGCGAACAAAATTTATTGGGTGGACCTTTTTCTCTGGGCTTTTATATGGAAACTCATCCATTCATATTGAACTTCTCGGACCTTTGGATAACGTGCAGTGATATGTTAAAATTTATTCCCTTTGAAAAATTCATTACGGAGATAGAAATCAGCCAAGGGAGAAATTCCACATTGTTCTTTGACAACGTAACATAATACCGGGTGGGGCTCATAACACGAGCAAATAATTAAAACATAAATTGAATTAGATTGTACTCCTCAAACGGTGTCACTTTTGTTCAATAACTTTTAAAAAACAGGCCAAGTGCGAGTCGGACTCGCCCGCCGAGGGTTCCGTACTTTTTAGTATTCGTTGTTATAGCGGCAACGACGGACATGTAACGTAAACAAATTCATTATAAACATGGGGGCCACTTTTGGGGGGTAAATAGGAAAATTAATAAATTAAGATTTTCAAACTATATCGTGTTACATATCAAATGAAAGAGCTCATTGTGAGAATCTCAGATATTTTTTTTTATAGTTTTAGAATAAACAGTTTAGAAGTTATTCAAGAAAATATCACAATCACCCGGAACGCGTTATTATATTGGACACGGAGAGCCCCATAGGCCCGCTGCGAATACTGAACCCAAAGGTTGCAGGTATACAGGGAAGTACAGAACGCTCTAAACAGAGTTAAGTAACCCGAACCCCCCTGGAACACCCCGCAAACCTTCGAGCTATCATACGCACCGATAAGGCCCTCCGCTCCCGTTCGATGTCCATGTCGTCTTTGAGGTCGGCCTCAATATGTATATGTGTGCAAATGTCGTCCCATAAAAGTTTTCATTTTTTCCCACATCGTGCGTTTTTGTCGATAAATATCTAACATCACGCACACATATTTAGAGGTAACTAAAACAATAAAAAATAAGCTGCAATGTAGCTGAAATCATAAATTCATAAAAATAAAAAACGTTTTTAAACGGTTTTGATGACCTGTCTGGCCTAGTGTGGGTAGTGACCCTGCCTATGAAGCCGATGGTTTCGGGCAGGGGTCGGAAACCGTATCGGTCGGTATTTGCTCCATACAAAAATACCGGTATTATTACGTTCTTTTTCGTTCTTTTGTTTATAATTTAATTTTTAATGGGACTTTTTAATAATGCAAAATTGTTTTCTAAATACATGATTCAGTCCTACGTAATGAGCATAAAAAAATTCAAAATATTGGGCTATTTCGGGGTTTAAAAAAAATACCGGTTCCGAGCCCTGGTTTCGGGTTCGAATCCCGGTAAGGGCATATATTTGTGACGGTGCGTGTAACGGAACGTTACACTACCAACTTTTGTATTATTCCTGGCACAATATAATTCCTAAATTCGCTATTTAAATTCAAATCTTTCTTCAAATCCATTTCGTTGGTAATAATTTTCAGTTCAATACAAAACTTCGCTGAGTAAAGATTTATTTCCTGCAGTGCATCATAGTATTCAGTATAATACTTTAAATTGTGATCTATATAGTGAATTTACTGCAAGTGCATTGTGTTATGTGCACGCGTTATTGTAACAGCGCATCTGTTCTACCTACATTCAAAGGCACATGAAATTGTAAGTTTTATAATAGTTAACTAATTTAGGAAAGTGTTTTATCTCTATTTGTTAGCGCATCAGACAGTGACTCTCGCCTGTATTGTTGCAGGTGCCTTCTTATTTTAATAATAAATACCCTGATCGTCCTGGATCCTGCCTTTAATTTATTCATCCTGTTGAGGGAGGCTCCTATCGACCTACCCCTCACAATATTTGTGTGATGACACCAGATAATTGTTCCTGAGTCATGGTTGTTTTTATGGATACAGTCTAAGAAAAAAACGTGCCTCGAAAATCAATAAAATTGGATTCTCGATCAGATGGCGCCACTACCTTTGGCCTACTCTCGTATAGATGGCTTTGACGGTTTCGTTTGTTATTTAACAATTTTAACGCTTATCTGTGAAAGAACATGGGTCAAAATAATATAAAAATAATTAATGCAAATATTGCAAATAAAAAAAACATTTATCCGTATAAATACTTTTTTTGATATTTTTATTTTTAGTTTTAATCGTGTGTCGATAGATGGCAGTGAATTTAATGTGGCTTCAAACTTTACTATGACCAAAGAGGATATAATAGGAGTTATATATCTATCTTTGGTTATATCTATCTTTGCTATGACAGTACCGCTCTATCCTATTATATCCTCTTTGGTATTTATATATTATATATATCGTTGTCTGACTACCCACAACACAAGCCATCTTGAACTTACCGTGGGGCTTAGTAAATATCTAGGAATGATATCTAGTAAATAAATAAGGAAAAACAAGTCCAAAATGTATAATATTAAAATAAATTCTTAAAACAGAGACATCTAGCGTTACCTCTTGAAATCATTACCCCACTTTAAAGAAAATAGTCTACCCCTCGTTGATCACAGCGCCCTCTTTTAAGTGGATGCAGAGGGATTTAGAGCGCTTGGCTACAATTTGTGGGTAACTTGGTGATAACTTATACCCTGCACGTCTGCTTTGTTAGTTACATGGCTGACGGAGAGATGTCGCTATAATAAAAAAAATAACATCTCGGACCAAGCAATTTTTATTTTTACTTGTTAATTAAATTGCTATGGAGACATGATGGTAGAAGGATGTAGGGCTGTTCGCGTGTTTATGATTAAGGTTCTCTATTTTCTTTAAAGCAGATCAATCGTACGTATTAGTTGCAGTATTTTTTTACTTTTTACTTTAACTATCAACTTTATTATTACATAATATATGAATCACATCACATATTATGTATAAATAAAGTGGACAGTTTATAAAATAAGAATGAAATAATTACATAACAATTTTCAACAGAAATAATTAAATTGGACGTACCTACGCTTTTTAATCTCCTTCTCCTGCACTTAAGACTGCATTGCCCGTCCAGTGGCGCCCTCATTGGGGGAATTGTGTTTTATAAAAAAACAATTACTTTTTGTATAGATCAGTACTTTATACCTTATACCATTAAACGAGCAATTCTTGTATGATTGTATATATTCGGAGATCTCGGAAACGGCTCTAACGATTTCGATGAAATTTGCTATATGGGAGTTTTCGGGGGCGAAAAGTCGATCTAGCTAGGTCTTATCTCTGGGAAAACGCGCATTTTTGAGTTTTTATATGTATTGTTTTTCGAGCAAAGCTCGATCTCCCAGATATTAATTACTATTGATTCCTACTGATTCCCCAACTTTTGGTCTTTGTCACATATGTGGCCACCATTTTCCGTTTAGTTGATAAAGCGGAAAATAAGCGAAATAAAACTATGTGACAAGGACAACAATAGTAATAGATTGATTTATACATAAAGTAATTGGTTTATTAAAAAACACTATCCTCCCAATTAGGGTGCCACTAATAGCACAATTATTATTAAGATTTAGATTTAAAGAGACCTTTAATTAACATACATACCAAATTTCATATCTTTGGAAGGATTTCGAGGTGAGACTTAATCCGATTGTGCTATAAATGGTCGATGCAGTATTAAGAAGTTGCCCTGTTTTATTATGAGAAACACTACAGTGCAGTTTTTATGGATACCCTTAAAAAAGGTACAGGTTATAACTATACACGGTGTTGAGCCACTGAAAACCTGAGAGACCCCAACAGTTTTATTTTATTTTAAACTCATTTTGAGTATTTATTCTTTAATCCGATAAATATTAAAAAAAAAAAATTGCGTTGTTTAGTTTTCTTAACAATTATATTCGACTGGTAATTCTACACAAGATACTTCGTCGTTTTAGTGACATCAAACAATTTGCTAGTAATCGTAAACGCTGTTAACTGACGATTTCCATACCTTACTGCAACGAGATAAGGTTTACCAATGGCAAGTTAAGGGTGTTGCTCATTGACAAATAACGTGTCAAATGTTAGTTATTGATATTGCATTACAAACTTGTAGACTGAGCATGTAAAAATAATAATAAAAAATTAAAAAATTACCCCCATTAAAATATAGCGCAATCGATTTTCCAATCGATTCTGAACAAACTGTTTTTAGGTTTTCAGTGGGTCATGAAACAACGTGTATACATTACTTAAAAAAAAAAAGGTTCTATCGCATGTGGAGAACTAAAGTTGACTAGGAGGATTATTCTGATGGTAATAATAGGTAATCCATTTGTGCTATTCTCAACCAAAAGGGTACTTATTGTCTGCTGCCAATAAGGCGCTATTTCCATATAACTTCAATTTGAAATAAACCTTATCGATTAGCGACAATGTGGTACCTTTTGGTTGAAAACGTCACATTTGATCTGATTATTTACGGATATGATTTTTCAATGTCAAAATTGATATTTCTTCACTCAGAAACCTCACTCTTGACGCTGATAGATCATATCCATAATAAATCCAGATTAAATGCATTACCTTTTATTACAACCATAATAAGCCTCCATAACTGTTGTTATGTATCGCATCAAAGTCAATTACACGGGCACTGATTTAAACTTTCACGATTTTTACTCATTATTATTTACAACGACGGGACTTAATCGCGTAAAATAAGTATTAAACCCACCTCCGACGTTTCGAGGACGTTTCGGCGTGGCTCCGAGACCACGGGGACAACGCCGTCCTCGAAACGTCGGAGGTGGGTTTAATACTTATTTTACGCGATTAAGTCCCGTCGTTGTAAATAATAATTACACGGGCATAAATAACTTAAGATAATAGAACAATAGTATGAGCCAGGCGAATAAAAGACACGGCATAAGTAAATAATAACACTTTCACACCTACATTGAACGACGTTTTTAGGGTTCCGTACCCAAAGGGTAAAACGGGACCCTATTACTAAGACTTCGCTGTCCGTCTGTCCGTCTGTCTGTCTGTCACCAGGCTGTATCTCATGAACCGTGATAGCTAGACAGTTGAAATTTTCACAGATGATGTATTTCTGTTGCCGCTATAACAACAAATACTAAAAACAGAATAATATAAATATTTAAATGGGGCTCCCATACAACAAACGTGTTTTTTTTGCTGGTTTTTTCCGTAATGGTACGGAACCCTTCGTGCGCGAGTCCGACTCGCACTTGGCCGGTTTTTTACATAAACTACATTACTCTTACAATTATGAATTTTCCCTTGAACTTGAATGATATTGTTTATTATTCAGCACTGTAAACTACGTCCAGCGTTGATTTACGTTGCCAAAATTAATCACATTAACTCATTTCACACAAAAACACTCTTACATTTGCAATTTAAGTTGATTATTTTGATACAACTAAATTCTAAGTGAAAATAGCGGGCGCCGGTTTTTCATTGTTTTTCTTCTAACACAGCCAGATCTTCAATGTTAGTTACAAGTGAAATATCGTATTTTATAACGTTTTATTTATATAATTCATTCATTCATTCATTTATTTAATGCAAAAACCATGGTTATAAAAGGTAAAGGTAATAAAACCATACAAACCCAACACAAATAAATATTTACTTTATATCGTGTAGCAATATTTTTTTCCCCTCACTAGCTCGGAAAGCCGTCTTTTATCCTTTAAAACAAGCTGGGAAAAACGCATTTTATCCACTAGTGGGGAAAGTTATTTGACCTTGGATGGAGCGTGTTTATGTAGGTTGACAGATAACAAAACGTAAAACGCTCATAATAATGGTTCGTTCGATATTAATTATCATTAAATAAATGGTTTGAGAATCTAATAAATAATACCAGATTTAGCTTTATTTAATGATTTTAATTCATAAACCTTAAAATTCCATAATAAACGTTTGTTTTTTAATAATTATGTTAAATATAATTCTGAACGCACAAGTCGATGCAATTTCAAAATGCATAATTGACATTTCATACGTCAGAAATGTCAACATTGACAACAAAAATTTTACTTTAAACCTTCTCACGTAAAAGTATGTACAGACTTTCGAGAGTTTTTTGTTATAATATCGTAAAAAATGAATGATTTCAGTGATGCAGATGATCTAACGCCTGTGGATGTTGCACTTTCCTCGCTATAGTGAGGTGAAAAGCTTTGTATTACACACGGGTGCAAATGTATTTTACTTCTCGTGTGTTGAAACACTTGCTACACTCAGGATTCTAATCCTTTCGCTTGCTCGTGTTTCAATTCCACACTCGCTGGTAAAATACAACTTTGCACCCTTGTATAACAAATAACTATTGTACGTAATCAATGTCTATTAAAAATATATAAAGTTTTTGAACATCCAAACTCTTTGGTGTCGACGTATCGATTACGGTCAGAATTAAATTTCAAAAAGCTGGAAAGTAAAAAGCAAAAAATGTCTATTTTTTTATTGCGTAGGCTAAAATGACTACCACAAATGTCAAATGTAGAAATAATGATACCAGCTTAAAACAAACAGTGCTGATCTTTGATTTCGGTTTGTGAATAACCGATAAATATTAAATTAATTTTAGGTTTAAAATAAACAATAAATAAAATCTACTCGCTACATGATAGGAAATCCATACTTAATATTATAAATGCGAAAGTGTGTCTGTCTGTCTGTCTGTTACCTCTTCACGCTTAAACAGCTGAACCGATTTAATCGAAATTCTGTATAGGGGTAGTTTGAGTCCCGGGAAAGGACATAGGATATTTTTTATTCCATTTCCTCAAATTTTTACCTGCACTATTTCACCCTTTTTAATACCTCTCCTAGTGTCCCCTTTTAGCACGTCACGGATTATCCATTCATTGTGTTACAGACACTTCATCAACAAATATAAGTACCTCCCAATAGTTTATTTTCGGTTAGTACCGGTTGTAGCACATCACTATTTATAAGACGTAAAAAACTAGCAACACATGAAATGTCGTTTTAGTCTACGCAATAAAAAAATAGGCTTTAGCTCGCACAAACTAACTGCGAACGCTAAACGGCTACGTAAAGTAGCATTTTTTGAGCAACTGTATTAAAAAGGTACTTATTGAAATCGTAATAAAGACAGAAACAAAAATAAATAGACAGCAGTCATATTTATTTTACCCGTTGAGCCATGAACAGCGATAACTTGCGGCTTGTCCGGGTAGGAAGTAGGAACGACTGCGGAAATTTACTTTTTTTTTGCCAATTTTGCGATTTTTACTCATGGAATTTAATTTAGTACGACGTTTTTGAAAGCACATTGTTTCAGGACGGTACTTGTTTCCTGGAAATTTAATATTTTAATTAATCGACTTCAGTAAATTCGTTTCATTGACTTTTACCTACAAGACAGAAAATAATTAATTTGCAAAACAAAGAACATAGGTATAAAAAACCGGCCAAATGCGAGTCGGGCTCGCGCACGAAGGGTTTCGTACTATTACGCAAAGAAACGATAAAAAAAATCACGTTTGTTGTATGGGAGCCACACTTAAATATTTATTTTATTCCGTTTTTAGTATTTGTTGTTATAGCGGCAACAGAAATACATCATCTGTGAAAGTTTTAACAGTCTAGCTATCACGGTTCGTGAGATACAGCCTAGTGACAGAAGAACAGACAGACAGACAGACAGCGGAGTCTTAGTAATAGGGTCCCGTTTTTACCCTTTGGGTACGGAACGCTAAAAACACTAACGGGGAAAATTAAATGTACTTACCAAGATTTGTCAGAAAACGAACATTTTGACTGAGATAGTTGTGAATTGAGACTTGAGATAGTTTGAATTTTTAATGATTATTCATAATTATCCAAACACTATCTTTTAGCATTGTTTTTGATGAAATGTATGTGATAATAGTATATTTTATAGTTATATTTTACAGCAGAGTCTTATGCTGTCTGTCTGTCTGTCTGTCTGTTTGGTGTGAACGGCTCAGGGGTGTCGAGAGGTGTGCGTCGCTTTCTACCCAGTGGCTGTTAACAGCCACTGTGCCAACTCTCGTCTTATGCGTCTTTCACTTCCACCCCTGGAGTTTATAGCTCTAACGACTCCACTCTGGCCGGCCGGTCAAGGCAAGCCAGAGGCAGAAAATCCTGTCCCACCTACCCTACTTGCGGGTAACAGAACTTCCCAGGAGCACTCGGGTACGTGGGGTCGCTACTCCCCAACAGCTCGCCACAAGTTGCCTTTCCTTTTTTTATTTATGCACAAGGGTAACGGAAATAAATATTAAATTAAATCTATGCGTCTTTTCAATCCATGGTGTATTAAAATCATCACATTTCGTTTGATATCAATACTTAATAATTAAATTATCATGGCCCGTTCACAATCTAACCAAGAAAAAAGTCTTAATATTTAATTTTACTAGCTTTGTCACCCCATCGGGTGGAACAGAGACAAATGTACGGACCAAGAGGATATAATGTAATTTATTTTCACTCATGACACGCTCGTTTCAAGCGATTTTCCCCCGTGCTCTCATGGCCTAATTAATGTTTAAATTTGTTACGTTTATATAATGATGTCAATTTTTGAGAGTGATTGATGTTAAAGAGGTGATGTATTTTAAACTGAGTTGCGTAGCGACATTGTTCGTAATCATTTTTGTAACTTTCCTGTTCAAACACATGACCGACAATCGTTTTTGAATAATTTTTAAGAAAAAAGAACCGACTTCCACGTGGGATTGTTGATGGTGCACGATTCCATACAATGAAATGATAAAAACAGCATCTTTTGCTAATTATGTAGAAAATGAGGTTGTCGCACATAGCTATAAGATTAAGCATGTATAATTTTAGGTCTTACGTTTTATATTCTCTTTAAATGTATAGGTATTTTATTCAACCATTAATGAGAATTTGTGTTATATTTTACCATGTCTTATTTGATCATTTTGTACAATTTCGTGTATTTTTTATGTTTCATATCGTGTGTAAAAGTGTAAGTCAATCAATATGTTCCACTTCCAGGTATAAGAATCACATGTCCCAATAATAAAAATTACCTTAATCCCTAAGAAATGTAATAGTCGTAAGCTGATTGGCTCAATAAAGTTCCGCGTACTCTGCACGCAACACCCACGTGACCAATAGGCGTCGTTTAGCTGCTATAACGGCGCGCGCGTGTATAAATAGCCCCCCCCCCCCCAGGCGGTAAGGGTCGTAGGGTTGGATAACGGCCAGTAGCGATAAAGCTGGCTTACACCAGATCGCACAGCCGTCCCCACAATGAAGATGAACGACCACCCCACAAGGTGGGGTGCGACACTAGACAGGCTCCACAGCAGGGATGCGGAAGAGCCCCTCACACCCTCCCAAAAGGGTATCGAGAAGGAAACACTGCTATGTATAAATACGCCTACGCAGGGAAGCAATTTCTCACTCTCTCTACAACCTCACCAGAGGTAACACCTAACACTAACCAGTATTGTTATAACCTTAATATGTGTTTTTACTAACTCCTAACACATACTAACCCGGTAATGGTGGTAATGGTCAACAAGCAGCAATCTTCGCGAAATCTCCGGCCAGCGCGTTCGAGCCGTTGTGTACAGCTTCTTCTCTTCGGAAATCCGAGCACAGTCTACGCTCCACAGAAGTAAAACCACCTACTTTTTTTTTTTTTTTTTTTTCATTTATTTTTCAAAGGCACATATACATAATTAATTTCAAAATTACTCGCCAAACTGCGTATGCAGTTTGTTGGCGAGAAAGCGCTCTTTTTTACAATTTTATGCTTACTTAAGTTGCTATCTTACTATGCTTACCCTAAGTTTGACATTAAAGTTAGTCTTAGAAAAAATATACCTATATAATAAAGTAATAAAGCATCCTTTTACAAATAAATGTTTCTACCTAAAGGATACACTATGCTAAAAACAAACAACAACAATTATAATTTAAATAATAATACACGGTTGCTAAGTCAAGGTAAGTTATCTATAAGTGTTTTTTTTAATTTGTTCTTTACTTCCAATATGCTATATTTATTATCTCCTCTTAACCATTCTATTTCATTATATATTTTTGGGACCAAAAATTTATCTGTTCTCCTACCATAATAATTTTTGACAAAATGTTGCACATATTTCTTTAATCTAATATTTTTTGTTCTATATCTGCTTTGTTTAGGGACTTTAAACTTATTATTACAGTAATTATCTATGGCTATCAAATATTGCACTCTTTGAGTCACAGGTAATATTTTATACATTTTATAAAGTTTTTCGTATTCGCCTTTCAACTTATTTTTAGTTTTGCTGTCCAATAAGTATTTCAGTGACCTTATCTGGAGCTTTTTAATTTTATCGATATACGTTTGGAAGGTTCTGCCATATACATTAAGTCCATAACCTATCACTGAGTCCGCTAGTGCGTAATACACTACAAGCATAGTTTTTTTGCTAATTAATTTATGTAAGTAGTACATTTTGCTCATTACTGAGCGTAGTTTGGAACAAACCACATTTATGTGTGCTTTCCAGTTAAAATTATGATCAATATGCATACCTAGATACCTATAAGTATTTACGTATTCTAGCGGTTCACAGTTACATTTGTTATCCTTTTGGTTGTGCAAGCAATCGTATCCGTGTCCTATCACACCTATCTCATTATAATTAACCGACTTAGCCCTGCGGTTGTATGGGGAATATATGTGCATACTTTTTGTTTTTGATAAGTTTATAATTATTCCGTTATCGTGGGCCCATTTAGCAATCTCGTCGAAGTCGCTTTGGATACAACTGTGAGCCTCTGATATATCTGTATGCGAATATAGTAGGCACATATCGTCCGCATACATGTATACCTTGCATTTCTTTATAACGTTTACAACACTGTTGACCAGCATTAGATAGCCGACAGGGCCATACACCGAGCCGGTCGGCACCCCGAGCGTGACGTCACACTCCGCGCCCATGGCGCCGGCGATGCTCGTGCGTATGGTCCTGCCCGCCAGGTAGCTGCGGAACCAGTCGTTGACGGGGCCGTCTATGCCACATTCCCGCATTGCTTGCAAAAGCACTTCATGGTCGAGGGTATCAAATGCCTTTTTATAGTCTATAAAAAGCGCAAGCACCTGTTTACCTTCGTTTAGACGGCTGTTGATTTCATCCGAGAACTGTGCCAGAGCCGATCCCGTACTTCGACCTCTCCTGAACCCGTGCTGCGAGTCTGTAAGTATGTTATGCTTCTCCAGAAAACCTGAAACTTGTCCGACAACCACCTTCTCGACAATTTTATTAATTACTGAAAGGATTGCGATAGGCCTGTAGTTTGTATAATCCAAATGATTTCCATTTTTATAAATTGGCCTTATAAGAGATTTTTTTAGGTTTTCTGGATAAACACCTTTTATCACACACATATTGACGAATTTAGCCAGAATGGGACATAATTGCTTTTTAATGTACTTAATGTCTTGTGTTCTTATTTGGTCAATGCCCGGCGCTTTTTTTGAATTTAAATTACTAACAATCTTTTCAACATCAATAGCAGACACTTTTTTATACCTAAAAGACAAATCAATTTTATTAACATAAGAGTTACGATCCATGAATTTAACATTACATATATGTTTAATATTTACAATTTCCTGGGTAAAAGTTTCAGAAAATCTGGTACAAATTTTATGTACATTATCTAATTTTCCTAAGTATCGGAGGATTACCTCATCTACATTTAATTTTAATCGCCCTAACCAGCTGTTAATTGTACTCCAAATTTTTTTATAATCATTTTGACATTCTTTTATTTCTTGTCTACGATACTTATTTCTTGCAGTATTTATTAGTTTATTTACCTTATTTCTGTATTTTGTGTATTCTAATCGTTTGTTCATATTACTTGGCGAGGCTTTCCACACACGAAACAACTCGTCCCTTTTAACTGTCATAACATACAACGTTTTATTTATCCATGGCTGGGTGATCCTACCTCGTTTAACACTTTTTGTAACTGTACTTTCGCGATAAATTGACTCAAATACATGACACAATTTGTGATACAACAATAAAGGACAATCTATGAGAAGTAATTGCGACCAGTCGTAGTTATCTAATTTTACCATAACTTGTTTATCATCTAACACTGAACGCATACTTTTTTGCAATGAATTTTTGCAATGTTTATGATCAAAGTCCAAACTTATGCCTACCATATGGTGGTCCGATATACCGCACTCTATCACACTCGCCGCCGTATGCGCATCTTGCACGTGTTGCCGTCCCGCTCGCACCCACACATGGTCTATGCACGATGTCTCCAGGCGCCCGCTCACAATAGCCTCCCGCGTTATCTCTGTACTTGGTATGCCGCACTGTAGGCCGTATCCACACAAGGTGTTTTTGTAACTAATGGTAGTTGCATTCATATTGTTTTTAGATAAGTCGATGTTCATATCCCCTATAATTATTAAATCTTCGCAAGTTTGCATACGTTGAATAAACAATTCCAAGTGTCTTATAAATAAAATCTTATTCTTTTGTGGTGGTCTGTAAACCGATAGTAAATTGATTTTTCTCTTGTCCAGGCGTATAATTCCATACAATACTTCCATACCTAGGTAATTAACATCTTCCATAGTAAAATTAACTTCATTTTTCACATATATTACTAAGCCCCCTCCTCTGGCACTTTCCCTTGTCTTTGAGTAGGTACTGTATCCGTGTACCTTGTAGCATGAGACTTCCTCCTTCTTTATGTTAACTTCGGAAAGAATAATCACATCTATTTGACTTTTACTTTGGTTAATTAGAACTAGTAGTTGATTGAAGTGTTTACGCAACGACCTTATGTTTAAATGCAATATGTTAAATTTATTTATTTTGTTACTAATTGATGTACTCCATATGTCTATGTTTTTGTACCGTGAGTACTCCACTTCCGACGAAGTATCCGAATTATCCGTGAACACGTTGAATTTTGTTAGTGAAAGAAATCGCGTAGTGTATTCACACAGCTAGTTGCTTAGTGACTAGATGCTACTATGTTATCAATATCTTTTTCGCACCTTATTTTGAAGATTTTAGCTTCGTTTTCTTTTCTAGCTAGTATGTTGGAATTTTGAATCCATATATATCTGCATATATCTTTTAGCTGTGTTTTAGCTGACCAAAACAGCTGTCGTTTGAATTTAGGGAGGTCCTCATTAATGTAGACAGGCTTATCGCTTCCGTTACCATAAACAGTGTTGTTAGTGACCCGGTTCTTTCTAGCCAGGAGCCAGTTGTTACGCGAGTTCCTACACTTGAGCCTGACCACAATCGGCTGCGGCTTAGCGTCGCCCGCCTTTTCTCGTCCGACCCTCATTGCGCATTTTATGTCCTGGGGATCTAAATTGAGTTTTTTGGCTATTTCCTTTGCTATTTCCGTTGTATTTTCTCCCTGCTTCTTCTCCACCCCCACTATTTCCACGTTTTTTTCTTTCTTCTCCTGCTCTAAGTCCATAATTCTTTCTTCCAGCGCCTTATTGCACTTTTCCAGGAAAATATTTTTCTGTTCCAGCGCTTTCATTTTTTTCTCTGCCTTTTCTTTAAATTCCATCAATTGCTGATACTGAGCTGAATAAAAATCCACATTATCTTTTAATTCATCCAGCTTTTTTTCTATATTATGTACAACGTCCAGCTTGCCATTCAATTCATTGAGCACGGATTCTAATGTAGATTCACCCGATTTGATGTTTATCCTGGCCTTGCTGGCCCCATCCTGCTTTGATCCAGCTGGGCTGCCAGATTCTTTTAGAAAACAGTCCTCACACATCTCCTTCTTCGCACACTTTTTGTGAAGAATAGCATCACAGGACTCCGCTTTGCACTTAACAGTAACCTCCTTAGACACCGACACAAAAAGTTTGCACTTCTTGCACTGCACCATTGTAATTGTTTATATCGTAACTATATAAAGAGAGCAAAACTACACCACACGTCCACTCGCAGAGCGCGCGCGCGCGGAATGATTGATTTTCTATGATTGAATGATTTTCTATGATGATTTGAATGATTTTCTAGTGGCATTTCATTTCTGTGAGCATCGCAGTTTTCTGATAGCATTTCGGTTCTGTGAGTATCGCAGTTCAAACCTAACGTAACCCACTTTTCTAGTTACATGTCCAGGTCCGGGTCCCCGTTCAGGTCCAGGACCATGTCCAAATCCGGGTCCGGGTCCGAGCCCGGGACCAAGTTTGGGTCCGGGTCCGTAACTAAGAGGACAAATTGCCAAACGTGAACTATGTGTCGTTGAAGAGTTCCATTCTGATCATCATCAGCAGTTCCATTTCATCGAATGTCACTCTTTTAAATGCAAATGCTGGATTTGTTGATGTAAATACAAAAATCACTATATGTATGCCTTATTTGAGAAATTCCCTTGATTTCTCATGGATCCCATCATCAGAACTCGAGCTTGACAAATATATGTCTTGAAAACCTAACTTGCTTAACAAACATAACGAAGAGGACAAATCGCCAAACGTGAACTATGCGTCGTTGAAGAGTTCCATTCTGATAATCATCAGCAGTTCCACTTCATCAAATGTCACTTTTTTAAATGTAAATGCTTGATTTTTTGATGAAATCAATCAATTCCTAATGGATCCTATCATCAGAACTGCGTTTTGACAAAAACGGGACCAATCTGTATATATGTACTTGAGAAATGACGTCTAGAAATGACGGAGATATAGAGTAACAAACAAAAAAAGCAATCGAATTGATAACCTCCTCCTTTTGAGATTTGGAAGTCGGTTAATAGTAGTTTATGCAACCTTAAAATAAAAGTGTGGTTTACGAGTGTTTTAAGGCCTACCCAACTAGCAAATTATGTCGAATAAGCTTCACTCTTTCGACTATTAAGTCGAAAAACAGTCGTATGAAAGATCTCTCGTTATCAAAAAGCCGTAAAAAAGCAACTCTCTCGACTGTTTAGCATTGAAGGCTTTTTTGTCGCATAAACTTGTCGAGTAAACGTGCTCTCGACCAACTCATATCGCTTTTACTCGATAATTGTATAAAGGTATCTCTCGATCGCCTTCTTACGACTGATATGCCCCGTAAGAAGGTTGTATAAAAGTAACCAAATTGCTAATTTGTCATCAAAACAGCTTTTATAGCGCCATCTTTCGACATTCAGTTCTAACAGCAGAATTATTGAGTAAAGGCGGTTCATTCAACCAAATAGTCGTATTATGGCTGTATGCAAGACTTTCTTTCAACTTGAATATTGAAGTTGAGAAAAGGCTGTTTTGACGGCTATCATTCAGCTGAATAGTCGAATGAAAGCTATTTGAAATCTTTTACAACATTTAATCGCCATTTTGTTGATGATAACAATAAAAACCGCGTTTGCTTTAGTTCAATTTAAAATGGATTACAACAGGTGGAAAAAAATTAAAAGAAGTGGTGGTTTCCGACCTAAAGTTTATAAATTGTACACTCGTATGATAGATCATACAACAGCGACATTGGGTGCAGACGCGTGTAACCCTCCCCATACATACACCTCTACTTTACCTCTAACTTAACCTAAATAAATACATATATACATATATAAACCCTTTACTTACTTACTTAAATAATTTGGCCATGTGATCGTCTAGATAATAGTTAGGACCCCTCGAAGTGTACCGCGGTACCCTAGATTCTTTAATGAGTAACAGTTAAATTTTGGACTCTGATTCTATTACTACTATTACCTAAATTTTAAGGAATAAATATTTATGGTATTGAAAATATATTTGATTATGATACTAAGGAATAATTAAAGGAATATTTTAATAGTTACAAGAGTAGAAATAAGTGTAAAAGGAAGCAATATGACGTATTGACGGCGAGGGCGTACATAGAATCCTGAACAAAACGAAGGATTCCATAATTGAATGCTGAGCGTAGTGACGTAAATAATTTTACATTTTTATTAAATCTATTCGTGTAAAGTAAATGCTGATGAAGGTTTACTACATATGATGTTATTTAGGTAATTGCAGCATATATGGTTAATATGAGGTTAAAAATGTTGTTGGAAAAATGAGTTTAAAAATGTTTTTGGTGAAGTCCCGCTACGCCTATTAAGTCTTCGGGATAACATACAAAGCAGTACTCCTGGGATGAGCCCATTTACACCCTAGCTTTTTAGGAAAGTTATAATTATACTATCACCTTCTAAACGATGTGTGAGTCCACACGTACTGCTTCGCATGCTCGATGCGGGTCAGAAAACTCTTAGCCCGTTTCAAAACATCATTCGGGTCACCTATCCTAACATTGTAGCCAGACGGGCTATGACCAACGCTTCGCAATCCTATGCATTCCTAGATGATTTGATGAAAGAAGCGCCAAGTATCATCAATCAATCAAAATTACTTATTTTTTTTAGGTTCAAAAGCTAGGGATACTGATCCCTTTTTCCCAATCCCCAAAACTAAAAGAATAGACTGTATTTCTAGTCTTTAGACGCACAAACGAAGTACTAAGATTATTTACTATATTTTATGAGACAGAAATATCAAGTCGAGCATTATTCCACTCTGACTCCTCCCATTGGACTGCTCTTGCCTGCCAAGGGTTCCCTAAAACAAACCATTCTTCTATTCCAGAACAGTATGTATACCTAAACCCAGCTTGATATTTTAAGAATTTATTTTGTATATACCTTGGAAACCAGAATGAAATATTCAGTACCTCGTTTTTACATCAGAACACTAGAAATTTTAGCAAGATAAAACAAATAGTATAAGATTTTATATACAACAATACCTTTTTACGCAGATACATTATAAAATAGGAATATCTAGGCAATTAAACCCCTTGCCTATTACACGTACGCTTTTTAGGATAATGAAGCCATATTAAAAGTCTTTAATAGAGAAATATATACCAACCAGATTAGATTTCGATAAATAGTGTGTGATTCTACCCTACACCTACCTGGAGCCCTAGCTAGTACACTCAAAGCACAATCCGTACTTACCATAGGCCTAGTGCTTTGACATGTACGCAAGTGTATCCCTAACTCTCTGTACAGTTCAGGAGGCGACCCTGAGGTATAGTAACTTATCGGCCAGTGTTGTGTGATTCCCCCCTATACAAGCTCGCAAGCCCGGTGGTATAGAGTAAATCGCCCTATTCCGTGTCTATCAGTGGATCGGCACCCTTAGAACACACCAGCACTACCTACATTGGAAGCTCTGCCGAGACTATGACTGTAAGTGTATGACATCAGTCGCGACAGAATCCTCCCCTGCAGCCAGCACTAGTATGAACCGGAGCACCGAAATATGTAAGTATATTTAATAGAAGACCGGGGATCAGTTACTGCCGACTGCAATAAGCTTCGATTACTCGAAATGGCACGCACGTGATGCCCTTACATTCATCGGACAGCTGGACCCTGATACCTGGGAGGTGGTTCATCTCTTATGTAAATATAAACGAGATGCCAAGAGCCTCAAATCTTGGAACAAAGACTCCCAATCATCCACTTCTTAACACCGCAAGGGAACTGGATGTTTGGCTGGACAAACAGTCTGTCCAAACAATGATCTGGCTTATAAAATAGTAAAAGCACTACATAGCAAAACACTAAAATAATTAAGTTCACTTTTATGTAACTAATCTGGACAAATAAACCGAACAGAGAAATGAATTTCCTTCACTGTTATCCAAGCTCGACGTTACGAAAATTGCTTTCCGTAAAATCAAACCAAGACACCATTCTAAGTCCCTGATATGCACGATATTTACTATCTGTGCATAGCTTTACGGCACTAAGAACAACACAGCGTAGGAAACCTCACTTCACAATAAAATAAATCAAACAGGTAAGTAAAGATCCTCCATCATAGTCCAGGCTTAATTCCACAAAGACAGGCCCATCTTTGTACAATCAAACACAGATCCAATGTCCTAAGTTTAACTTCGCTTAGATAGCTCTAAGCTAGGCTATACAAATGGACAGAGTGACAGAGTAATTTTACTTACGTAAGTAATGCACGCGCGAAGCCAGAGACACTGCTAGTTTGACGGATAGAAAATTAATGAATCCCCCCTGCCCCGCTCTAGCTATTTATACCCTAATTACTGGCGACATAACGGCGACATAATAGCGACATAATGGCGACATATTCTAATAATATGGTAATAAATCTTACAAATTTAATTACTAAGATAAGGATTTAATCCCCGGTTTGTTTACTACGTCTTACGCCCATCATATTAAAGACCATATTCTTCATAATTCGAGAAAGCAATTATTAAACCATAAAACCATAAAACTAGCGACACACTCCAAAAGGAAATAGTCTTAAATCCTACTTTGTTTGTTAAGTCATCTGTAGTACACATTAAGAATCATAATCTATTAATGCTACCAAAATAACCTACGTAGGCATTTCTGCAGGTGCGATCTTGGAATTGCATTTGTGTGGTACTGTAAAAGCGGCGACAAAAAGTTACTCCTGTCTTGCTTACTAAACTTTAAGTCAAACATATTAAAGCTCCAAATCCATTAATGCTCACGAAGGTGACTTTCTCGCACACATGTAAAACTATCTACCAAAAGTTTCTCATGAACACATGTCTATAATCCCGCCTTGATTAATAAGCTTTATGTCAAACATATTACAACCCCAAATCCCATAATGCTAACGAAGACGGTTTTCACGCACACATGTAGACTAGCTCAACGAAAACTGTATGTTCCAAAATCTGTCAAACTCCATTGTGCTGACAATTTCCCATTTTTAGATTATTTCTTATTTAGCTTGTTATTTCAAAATGATGCCCGTTTTGAAATATTTCATGTTTATTTTTAACATATTGTATTAAAACATATAAAAACTTAAAATTCAATTATGGCAACGTTTTATTTCTATCACACCTTTTGGACTTTATATTTCATAACGATTTTGGAACGTTACGTCACTTACGTCACCCTCAATGTCAACAAACAATCGTAATGTCAATATATTTTCTATTTTCTCAAGCGGATTTCTGCTTGTATTTTGTGTTTTTACTAAGTGAATTAGTAATTAATTTAACCTCAGTTATATGTGATAAAACGTAGGCTGTGAGAGCAGTGTTAGAAGTTATTATTGTTAGACTATTCGATGAAATTATGAAGAAAACCGGCGATGGAAAGGACCGACGAAAACGAACTTTGCTTCAAGGCTAAAAATGTAAGTTTTATATTGATAAGTAAGCTTTTTACTGTGTAATAGGCTTCTGGCCAGTCACACGCGGGTGAAGTGCCATCAAAAAAATTGAACGAGGGTTCAGTAGAAAATATTCTCGATATTCCTGAACATGATTTCTGAAGCGTCTACTAGTTCTTGTACCGGAAATATCCCCATTAATCAAGACTCGGATCCTAATATTGAAAATAGTGATAATGGCAGTGAGAAATCGGTTCGGACGGAGTACGTCACTTTCGGAGTACGTCACTTTCTGAGTATGTCACTTTCTGAGTACGTCACTTTCGAAGTACGTCACTTTCGGAGTACGTCACTTTCTGAGTATGTTACTTTCTGACAGTGACTGACTTCTGAGAAAGTGACATACTCAGAGTGACGTACTCCGAAAGTGACCTACTCAGAAAGTGACGAACTCCAATAGTGACCTACTCAGAAAGTGACGAACCCCAAAAGTGACCTACTCAGAAAGTGATCTACTCAGAAAGTGATATACTCAGAAAGTGACGTACTCCGAAAGTGACGTACTCCGAAAGTGACCTACTCAGAAAGTGATCTACTCAGAAAGTGATATACTCAGAAAGTGACGTACTCCGAAAGTGACGTTCTCAGAAAGTGACGTTCTCAGAAAGTGACATACTCAGTAAATTACGAACTCCAAAAGTGACCTACTCAGAAAGTGACATACTCAGAAAGTGACGTACTCCGAAAGTGACGTACTCAGAAAGTGACATACTCAGAAAGTGACTCCGCCCGAACCGAGAAATCTGAGTTTGAAATCAAGACGGTCCCCGCCCAGTACGGGCTGGATAATAATGGTTTTACTTTTAACATTCACCCTAAACTAACACAAAATGTCGCTATTTACGTTGAAAAAAGGTATTCTCAAATCTATCTTTCGACTAAAAAGCTGAAAGGAGGCTTTTAGGATGACAAGTGAGATGACAAAATGGCGAATTCATATTAACTTTTAAATTAATATTATTTCTGACTAATATTCCATTGAATAATCTTGCGGCCCATGAAAATTTTAACTAACATTTAAGAAATGTAGACGAAAAATTTAATTCCGCACGTGAAAGTAAGACCTACGACTTAGTGTCGTCAAAGTTACCTAATATCATTTTGGCTGTCGTAAAATTTAACAAAGGTATGTTGTGTTATTTTACTTTTATTTTCTGTCACTGTCACTAAATTTGACAACCCGGCCGTCACGCGGTAGCTATTTTACGATAAATAAGTCGAATGAAAGAGATTCTGATGACTATCTTACGATAAATAAGTCGAGTGATTGCAACCGCGCTGCTATCTTACGATAAATACGTCGAATGAAAGCGATTCTGATGACTATCTTTCAACTATTTGGCTCTTACGATATTCTTTCAACTAAAAAGCTGAAAGAAGTGCGCCCAAATCGCGTCGAGAGAACGTCGTCGGATCCTTCTTTCGACCATTTACACAGCTATCTCTCGACCAAATAGCTGAAAGAGAAACGTAATGGTGTCTTTCTTACGACATAATTTGCTAGTTGGGTAATTATGTACAGAGTTGCATACACTACTTTATCTACACACATATCATAAGTACTCTAAGATGGGTTCAGAAGCCGTAGGGAAATTACCTGCATTGCTACTAGTGCTACCTGTAAAATATCTATTTTTTTTTAATACTACGTCGGTGGCAAACAAGCATACGGCCCGCCTGATGTTAAGCAGTCTCCGTAGCCTATGTACGCCTGCAACTCCATAGGAGTTACATGCGCGTTGCCGACCCTAACACTCATCTCCCTCGTTGAGCTCTGACAACCTTACTCACCGGCAGGAACACAACACTATGAGTAAGGTCTAGTGTTATTTGGCTGCGGTTTTCTGTAAGGTGGAGGTACTTCCCCAGTTGGGCTCTGCTCTAGATCTGGAATGACATCCGCTGTCCTGTGCCCTACCACACAAAGCGAGATGTCATTCGCAGTGCCCATACCTCTCTTTTGGACATAGTTTAATGACATACCCGGGTCCATATATTGCATTATTTTAATATCTATAGACTATAGATATTAAAATAATGCAATAAAATGTAAATTACAAACAACTTTTCACAATTCTACTTTCGTAACAGCAAAAAACCAACAAACAAATGACAACAGTAATATCGGCAATTCGATCTCCGTCAAGACGAATGGTTTTTTGTTTTAATTATAAACAAACGAATGAAGTCCCTATTCTCATGTCACTCGAGGCATGAGAATTTAAAAAAAACACACTGAATTGACGTTTCGTATCGACATAGACATAGTACATACAAGTAGTTATAGATGCGCCACTGAGCGATCGGGGGTAAGAGAAAGAATATTCATAAAAAATTAGGGCAGCATAGGATTTTTTCTCTTTCACTCTTATAAATTTCGGTATTTCGCCATCGTCTCCTACCTATGATGCCACCCGGTCGGTGTTAAGGACAAAGCATGGCACTATTTTCTCTTTCCTCTTATAGGAATCGCAATAAAACTATCTTTCTCTATCAAAGAGTGTCCTTGGCCCTTGCGTATCGATAACTGTTTTAATACCTATGGATACTAGAATAGAGACCCACTTGAGTTTCGACAGCTGTTCCAAATTTAAACTCATAAGCTTACAAAAATCTATAATGTATTAATAACATTAAAGTACAGATTTTACCTACTACCACAGATAAGAAAGTTCTCATCGTAAAATTGATAAACTATTAATTGAAAGATAGTTTAATTTAATAATTTTTAAGAAAAAAAAACGACTTCAATGGAGGATGCCGCTGAAAGTTCACTTATTGATGATGGTGCACTCTTAGATTCCAGACAATGAAATGAAAAAGACAGCATCTTTTGCCTAATTATGTAGAAAAGGAGGTAAAACCACCCACTTTTCTAGTAGCATTTCGTTTTTGTAAGGGTTGCAGGTCTAACCTAACCTAACCTACTTTTCTGATAGCATTTCGTTTCTGTAAGGTTCACAGCTCTAACCTAACCTAACCTACTTTTCAGATAGCAGTTCTGTTCTGTGAGAATCGCAGTTCAAAACCCACCCACCTAACCCACTTTTCTAGTAGCATTTCCGGGTCCGGGTCTGGGTCCGGATCCGAGTCCGGGTCCGTGTCCGGGTCCAAGTTTGGGTCTGGGTCCATAAGGAAGAGAACAAATCGCCAAACGTGAACTATGTGTCATTGAAGAGTTCCACTTCATCAAATGTCACTTTTTTTAAATGTAAATGCTGGATTTGTTGATGAAAATACAAAAATCACTATATGTATGCCTTTCACATTTGAGGAGTTCCCTCGGTTCCTCGTGGGTCTCATCATCAGAACTCGAGCTTGACAAAAATATATCTTAAAAACTTAAGTTGCTTAACAAACATAAAGAAGAGGACAAATCGCCAAACGTAAACTATGCGTCATTAAAGAGTTCCATTCTGATCATTATCAGCAGTTCCACTTCATCAAATGTCACTTTTTAAAATGGAAATGCTGGATTTGTTGATAAAAATACAAAAATCACTATATGTGTGCCTTTCACATTTGAGGAGTTCAAAACGCACTTTCATTATATTTAATGAAATATTTCCAAAAGCAACGTTTTAAAACGTATCATTCCTTACGAAACTTAAACTATATGAAATTCTTGAACAGTAAAAACTTTAATAATTCTTATAGGTCAATTAGTAAGCAAATCAAACGATCTTGAACATAGAAATTTCGTAAAAAGGCTGACTACTGTGCCTTTACCCTGTATTAAATTTACTAAGTTAAACCATAGAGTAACGTATACTAGAGCGGTACTGTCATAGTAAATTTTGTAACCCCAGTAAATTCACTGCCATCTGTCGACACACTTTAAAAATAAAAATGAAGATTTATAAAAATACGATAAAATGTGTTTAAATATGGATAAATGATTTTTTTTATTCGCATTAATTATTTCTATGATTTTGACCCATGTTCTTTCACTGATATGCGTTAAAATTGTTACATAACAAACGAAACCGTCAACGCCATCTATACGACAGTAGGCCAAAGCTAGTAGCGCCCTCTGAACGAGAATCAAATTTTCTTGATTTTCGAGGCACGTTTTTTCCTTAGACTGTATCCATCTATTACGGAGTTATAATTATCTATCTTTGGTTAAACGTTTTCACGGACAATGGACAATACAACGTCCAAGTTTCATGATTCACGTGTTCGTGAACAGGTACCGCGTGTTGCTCAAATATACAAATAAAACGTGGGGTGTGTAAATGAAACCGTATTAAATATTTCTCATTGTTTTTTTTACAAATTGTTTGTTACATAAATAACTTTTTTTTTCTAAATATATTATTATAAATCCAGGGCTGGTGCGTGCTGATTGTTGAGAGGTGGTTGCTTTTCATTTAAAATCAACCTTCTCAGAATGTGTTTTTCTATTGCCGCTTTATAGACTAATCCCAACTTGTTTTATATAGGTAAGTATAGGTAAATGCGAATTAAATTCATTGTTTTTCTGTCGTTCCATCTTCACGCATAAATTGCTGACAATAAGCAAAACGATACTTTCCTTGTATAAGAGATAGCGAGTTTACAATTGTATTTTCATCACACTCGTTCATAAAGCGAATGTTTTAGGGTTCCGTACCCAAAGGGTACCTGTATCTCATCAACCGTAATAGTCTCTCCGCTGTCCGTCTGTCCGTCTGTCACCAGGCTGTATCTCATGAACCGTGATAGCTAGACAGTTGAAATGTTCACAGATGTATTTCTGTTGCCGCTATAACAACAAATACTAAAAAGTACGGAACCCTCGGTGGGCGAGTCCGACTTACACTTGTCCGGTTTTTTTCATTACCTAGCGTAAACACTCCAATATTCGCCACCTTGCTGTCAACTTTATTTCTATGACATTATGATTGAAAATGTCGATTATTGGAGCTGTGTCGGGCACTAGCGCCCCTAATACGTTATGTCACTAAATCATACGAACCAAAAAAGTTAACTCAAACATTTATTTTTAAAATTCTGATGGTTATTATTTCATTTGTTTGGTAAAAAGTTATATTTGAATAATTGAATAAAATGTTTGAAATATTTTTGTTCTCGGTCAACGTTCAACAATAAAAGAAATGTTTAAAACATTTTTTTTATCCCAATTGTGAGTTTATGCCGAAATTGCCAGGTTTATCGCAACTAAGAGACAAGACAACACTCATAGTGGTTTTTTCTAAGATCACAAATACTTGACACTTAAGAATCGACCCTTATATGTACATACCTGTATGAAGCCGAGGCCCACAGTTTAACTGATAACCTTAACGTCATTATATAGGTAATGATCAATTCCTGTGAAATATGTGATCTTAGGAATTTCTACTATAAAAACTGCTAAGTGCTGGCCAAGTTTAGTGCCCTCTCGCGACTTGGCTTGAGATACGAGTTCAAATACCAAACTTCTCTGCCAACAAGTATTCGAATCGAAATTGTTTCCCATATTTACTGTCCAGCGGCTATAAAACGTGTCAGCGAAGCGAGTGCCAAAATATGGTGTTAGCTGAAAAAGGTTCAATAACATTCAGGAATATAATGAACTTAGTGCCTTCTTTCTTCTTTGTTCACAATCGTGAAAAATTCCGGCGTAGCGTTACGTTACGTATTTCAGCGGTAATTTGATTTATCATTGCGGTATTAGAATAAAGTGTGTCATGTCATGTATTTACGTGGAAGTGAATTAACTCTGTATACAGTGACGATGGGTAAGTATGATTATTGTTGATTTTTAGGGTTCTGTACCAAAAAGGTACAAAAGGAACGCACCATAAGCGACTCTGTCCATATTATGTCTGTCTGTCTGTCACATTGCTAAATATCTCGAGAACTAATGAAGCTATCGATTTGAAATTTAGAATAATTATGAACAGCGCTAACCTTAACACATTGGAATTTTAATTTTATTATTTTAATTTTATTTAATATGAAAAATGCCCAATATAAAGAGGGGGCAAAAAGTCAAAGTCGACTCGAAGTGAGTCGAGTCGGAGTCGAGTCGGGTACTAGGTCGAGTGGGATATCATTTGAAAGAGCTCGAATTGAACGTTACAAAACAATTTTTTATTTGTTTTTCATAATGGAAAAAAAAAATACTTATGAAGGAAAGTGTGAAAAAAATACCATTCCCGGGGGGAAAATCCCCTTATCTCCGAAGTTTACCAACGAAATTTTTTGAAATTTTTACATAATAATAACATTATCATAAACATTACAGGACAAATACAATCACACCTCTATCTTAAAAACTTATTTTTTATTATAAAAAAACATTTTCTAATTTAACCTGCAATTTAAGCCCATTTGCGGGTGTTTGTTATACTTCAAATTTCTATGATATTACACTAAAAATACCTTCTTTCAAATAAAATAAAATTTGTTGAAATCGGTTCACATGATAAAGAATTAAGTAAGTATCCTTAATAAAAACCGGCCAAGTGCGAGTCGGACTCGCGCACGAAGGGTTCCGTACCATCACGGAAAAAAACAGCAAAAAAAATCGCGTTTGTTGTATGGGAGCCCCGCTTATATGTTTATTTTATTCTGTTTTCAGTATTTGTTGTTATAGCGGCAACAGAAATACATCATCTGTGGAAATTTAAACTGTCTAGCTATCACGGTTCATGAGATACAGCCTGGTGACAGACGGACAGACGGACAGCGGAGTCTTAGTAATAGGGTCCCGTTTTGACCCTTTGGGTACGGAACCCTAAAAACCAACATATATACAGGTCGCGCAAATTAGTTAGACAATTAGCCGATAGATGGCGCTGTACACAATTACGCGTAGTATTCTAAAGTTCTGGTCAAGTCTTTCGTGATTCTAATTACATGAGAAAATTGAAAGTTTGTACGGAACTCTCGGTGCGCGGGTTAATCGAACTCGCACTTGACCAATCTACAACATTTGCTGAAACTATTCTTATACATCAATTTGTATAATTTACCACCACAATTTTGATGAGAAGACGTGCTAATAGAAACCAATACTTGTTATTTTAGATGTTACGTAACGTGTATAATTTCAACAACTAAATCTATCAATTTTACTTTTTTGCTCCAAAATCGACTACTGCCTCTACAATATATCTTTTTATCTATGTATCTAAGTATGTATTTATTTATATGTATGTATATCGTCGCCTAGTACCCTACGTACAAGAATTGTGTAAGATTAGAGTTTTGAATGATTCACGGTTAGTTTCACTAGACTTATATTGACCGGGATATAGACCGTGATTACCTTTTGTATTATTTAATAATACAAAAGGTAATCACGGTCTATATCTCGGTCAATATAAGTCTTGTGTAAGATTGTCCCCAGGTCTTCTTCTTTTTCTTCCTCACGTTGAGAATGTCCCCAAGTATTTTTTTTTAAATGTAAAACCTACTTAAATAGTACAAAGCTGCAAGAAAACTACTGTGTTCATCATTTTCTAAATTCCAAAACCAACTAAGTAAGTATTCTTTATTGTGCACCATAAAGCTAAACTATGTCATATAGCTATAGCTACCGTATCGTCGTGTGTATAGCTGTTGGGTACACACTCGATAATCCCTTGCATGCTGCATCTATCACAGAGCTTTGAAGGTTCGCTTAATTCAATCAGAGATATTTGCTAATTCAATTTGTGTAAGAGATTAACGGTACTACAAACGTTCACGGATGGAATTGTGAGATGTATGAGTGAAACAACCGTCTAGTTCGCAAGCTAGTTTATTACTGGCTAAGCAGTCGGCGCAAACGCCTTATAACTACGTATAGGTATATACAAATACACATCATCCCTTCACCACTATTTTAAAACTAAATGAGTAGGTAACATAAGTATTGAAAACTAAATGTAAGTATATAACTAAATTGATACATATGTTTTAACTAACTAAAGCTTATAAATCTTATTTATAATCTACCTTTTTTCTGGGGCGCAAATTATATCGCCTTTGGCCCTCGTCTAAGACAGGCGCGGGCGTACTAGGATCGCGCGCTGCGGCCGCGCTCGGCAGCTGCGCCGGCGACGACGGGGGCGCGGCGACAGCGGGCTCGTGCGCAGACGGCCCGCACTCACCTGTCTGTCCCTCGCACTCTGCCCACACTTCATTCCCAGCTTCATCTGCACTCCTTTCCTCCACAACTATTTCAGCGGGAGGTGAACTATCCACCGCTGAATCGGTAGGTAATATTGGCATACTGCTTGAAATAGATGGGGAAGGAAATGTGGGCAATGGTATAGGATCGTTAGAGACGTCATTTTTCCCTTCAAATAAATTGTCGATAGCCTGACCTTTATATTTTAAAAGCTGATCCACATGTCTTATACAGGTCGTATCGTATTTGTTTACATATATTTTAAACATCATATTACCTATTTTTTGTTTAATTTGACCTAACTCCCAACTTTCTTTCCTTGCACTGTACCACCGAGCCCAAACTATGTCATCAATTTGAAATATTCGCTTATGTGTGCAAACAGCTGTTGCTGTGTCGTTATCAATCGCGCTCGCGGTACTGTCTGAGGGTAATATTAAATCAAGACGAGTTCTCAGCTCCCTTCCAAACATAAGTTTGGCCGGAGTTTCCCCGGTCGTACAGTGCACAGAGTTCCTATAGTCAAACAAGTAATTTAACAATTTTTCATGTACTACGTGTGGTATTACATCTTGTTTTAAAATATATTTTAGCATTTTTTTACATGTGCGAACGGAATTCTCGGCTTGGCCGTTGCTATTGGCATGATAGACAGGCGAATTCATATATTTTATACCATTGTTAGAACAAAATGACCTAAATTCAGCGCAATTAATTTTTACATCGTTATCCGATACTAAAACTTTAGGTATACCGAATACTGAGAAAATGTATTTTAATTTCGCTATTAATGATTGTGTGCTAGTGCCATTTTGCATGTGTAGACATTCCACCCATTTACTATAAGAATCGACCACAATTAAATATACCCTTTGCCCTATCGTCATATAATCGATGTGTACCCGGTGCCAGGGACCGGGCGCGCGCGGCCACGGCGCGGGCGGCTCCCGCGGCGGGGCCGGCCGCAGCGCCACGCAAGCCTGGCACGCGCCCGCGCAGCGCTCGATGTCCTGGTCGATACCCGGCCACCACATCCTACTGCGCGCCGCGCATTTCATTTTAACAATACCTAAGTGCGTGCTATGCAGTTCGCTTAACATGCGTCCTCTAAGTGATACTGGAATTACGACTTTATGCCCCCGCAATAAGGATCCATTTAGAAATTGTAAATCGGTTCTGCAATTATAATAAGGTTGGACCGATTTGCAATTGATTTTACGCGGCCAACCCTTGTCCATATATTTAATTACCGTTTGAAGAATTGAATCGACCTCGGTAGCCCTTTTAATATCATGCGCGGTGACCGCCGATGAAACCGAATCTAAAAAATGTAGTGCACATAATGAATCGAATTCCTTATCACTATCGCTGTACGTGTCCGCCACGGGCGCGCGGGAAAAATAGTCTGCTACTAAGTTATTACGGCTAGAAACATATTGCACAGTATAATTATACGCCGACAATATAATAGCGTACCTCTGAAGACGTAAGGCTGTAGTGGCTGATATTCCGGTTTGGGGATTGAAAATGGAAACTAGCGGTCTGTGGTCGGTTTTTAGAATAAAAGGTTCGCTACGGCCGTATAGGTATTGATGAAAACGCTTTACAGCGAAGATCAAAGCGGCCGCCTCTTTCTGGATCTGGCTATAGTTACGTTCGCTGGAGGTGAGGGAGCGGGATGCAAACGCCAGCGGTCGCTCCTGTCCGTCGGCGGCTCGTTGTGCCAATAGAGCGCCCAGGCCCCCGGGTCCGGCGTCCGCGCTGAGAACCAGCTGCGCGCTGGGCTCGAAGTGTGCCAGCACGCGCTCCGAGGCCAGCTCGCGGCGCACCGCGCGCACGGCGTCCCGCTGCCGCTCTCCCCACTTCCATTCAGTTCCTGCACGTAACAGCTCGTGTAAGGGACTCATTAACGCCGATGCATTAGGAACAAAGTTTCTGTAGTAATTAACTAAGCCTAGAAACGACTGCACCTCTGTCACATTTGTCGGCTCTGGTGCGTTCAAAATGGCCTGAACCTTAGTGGGACATGTCTGTAGGCCGTCTTTATTAATAACATAACCTAAATAGGTGACACTAGTTTTGAAAAATTCGCATTTTTCTTTTTGTAAACGCAGCCCCGCATCGTTTAATTTATTTAAAACCAAATTTAACCTTTCCAAATGTACCTGTTTATTGGGCCCTGTTACACAAATGTCATCAAGCCAGCAACTCACGCCCTCAATACCCGTGAGAAGGGTTTCCATAGATTTTTGGAAAATCGCCGGCGCATTAGCCAAGCCGTACACTAATCGTGTATATTTAAATAATCCTCTCGAGGTATTTATCGTCGTGAGTTCCTGCGATGAGTCATCCAATATAAACTGATTATATGCATTTTTAAGGTCTATTTTGCTATAGTGTTCGCCACCACCTAACTTGGCAAAAACCTCCTCTATTCGAGGCAGGGGGTACTTGTCAATTACCAGATCCTTATTTAATGTCACGGAAAAATCTCCAGCTATCCTAACTTTTCCATTTTCTTTAAGCACAGGCACTATAGGGGTAGCGTAATTTGAGTAATTCACAGGAACTAAAATACCTAACTTTACTAACCTATCCAGTTCTTCCTCTACCTTGGCTTTTAAGGCAAAGGGAACCGACCGTGGTTTAAAAAATTTTGGGTAGGAATTTTCCTTGAGACGCAAGGTGACCTTGAACTTGTTAAATGAACCGAGCTCATCGCGCCAAACGTCAGGATATTGTTCTAACAATCGTTGTACATCATTATTATTACCAATACTATTAAGGTTTGTTTTTTCTGTTACAATCAAGTCAAAGGCGGCCATAAAATCTCGACCAAGCAAGGGTGGGCCACCGTCAACTACAACAAATATATTAATTTTCTATTAATATGCTATTGTAGGTAGCCCCTATTTGGAAACAACCGAGTGGCGAGACTTGATGGCCGGTGTAAAAACACATCTTAAGGTCACATTTTGTAATTGGTACTCAGAAAAGGTCTCGTAATATATATCTGAAATGACGCACACTCCTGAACCGCAATCTAGTTCCATGGACAAATTTTTACCCTCTAAAATCACATCTAAGATAATTGGTTTAATATTAGGCACGTACCTTAAATTAAAGTTTTGGCACTCCCTACAGCACTGCTCAGCTCCTACGGTCACGTTTTCCTCCAGTTCAGTGGCGATGCAGTTCACGCGCGAATGCTTGCTTTTACATACTTTTTTTAAATGTCCTATAACTCCACATTTCTGGCATCGATAACGCTTGTAACGGCAACTATCTTCATCATGGTTTCTCATTCCACAAACAGCACATCGGAAATCATCTCGCTGCCTCTGGTCGCCTCCGGCCGGCCGGGTTCCGCCACCGCTGTTGCTACCGCCGCGATGTCCTTTGTTCCAGCCGCCTCGGCCGTGCCCATTCCCACTAGCCCCATAAAATACGGGCTCTTCTTTGAAAGATGCCGCCAACTCCGTCTTCGCTTCCCTAGCGACCGCTGCTTTCTCTGCAATCTCCAGAGCCTCCGCCATCGAGAGGGTAGCCGTTTTTTCAAATAATTTATCACGCTCGGGCCCCGAGCCCAAGCCTAGGATGAAACGATCTGCTAAATTCGCTTCCAGAGCCGCGCCAAAATTGCAATAAGTTGCCAATCCTCTTAATCGCGCCGCCCAGTCCCCTAAAGTCTCGCTTGGTACTCTCGTCGCAGCATAAAACTTGGCCTTATCAGCGTACGTACACTGCTTCTTCTTGAAGTGGCCGTCGAGTAATTTCACTAGCTCCTTGAACTCGAGCTCCTCTAATTCCTTTGGATGAGCCAAGTTACGTAACAAGCGGTAGGTTTCGTCCGTTAAGTGAGTGCATAAAAGGGCGCGCTTGTCCCCTTCCTGCAAAATTTTATTCACCACAAAAAATTGCTTTAATTTGCTGTGAAATATCTGCCATTCGCCAGTTTTGTGATCGAAATTCGTTAAATTTCCAAAAAACGTCATGTCACTTTTTCACTTAGCGCGGGTACTTCAGAATCCTCGTTCGACACTGAGATGTATGAGTGAAACAACCGTCTAGTTCGCAAGCTAGTTTATTACTGGCTAAGCAGTCGGCGCAAACGCCTTATAACTACGTATAGGTATATACAAATACACATCAAATTGTTAATTGTATGACTACAAATTGCCCGATTTAAGTTCACCATTTACTTCCTCATCTTAAAACTGGCTAGTAAGACTTTCTCATCCCAGTACATTAACTTACTGTCTTTGTGATGGTCTGATCGTTTTGCTTTTCTGTTCACCCAGCATGACCACTCTTTATTTGTACTTTGTACCTATATTTTAATTGGCCGATACGAAGTTTATATGAAACACTGGTATGTGATATTAAAATCAAATTGATTAAAGGTAGACTCATAAGAGCGAGCACGACATTTATACTGAACTGCCAAAATACTCGTATTAAATCCTTACTTTTAATCCAGTAACTTTGTCGCCTTTTATAATGGGGTTCGTTTACGTCAAATCCGATAGTGCTGATGTTTTGCAGACTTGTTTCTGATATTGGCTCAATGAATAATCCTAGTTTGAGACCTCGAGCGCCGAACGCAACCTTGTAAAAAATCGAAAAAACCGCAAAAATAGTTTTTTTTTAAATAGATTTGGGCGATTATAACCCTGATGGACTAGTTAACTACTAGTACTAGAAAACTAACAATTTGCTCTAAAATACATTATGGATCGAGTAATCGAACTTTTGAAGTCACATACAATTTAGTAATACTCGTATAAGTATAATATAAAGAAAAAACAATAATAATACCTATCGCCCAAAAAGTGATTCGTTCAAATCGGTCAACAAATAAATTGCGGCAACCAAACGTAGCGACCATCCATATATTTTATTTCCAAGTCATTTGGTCGAGATATATCGTTTCGGGTAAGTACCTAAGGAAAATAGATAAACGTCAATGATATCTTCAGTTTTCATTTGTATTTACTTTTAGTTTTATGTTGTCACAAAATCTTTTGACAGCTTATTTTTGTTAGTAAACGTTTATTGCAATGATCGCAAGAAATTAACATAAACAGTTTTATGAAAAAATATCACTAATCACTATGTAATTACACATTTAGTTACCATACGTAACTATACCTTATACGGTTTGACCTTTGTTGGAGTTGGTTGGCCTTAATTTAATTTAAAAAACCGGCCAAGTGCGAGTCGGACTCGCGCACGAAGGGTTCCGTACAATTATCTATTGTTTTTAGTATTTTCTTGGGTTTCACGGGCCTATAAATCTTTTGATAGGCTTGCGTGGGGATATAGATCCAACACGTAGAGCCTTGGAGAGCTTTAATGTCATGTAGAACGCCTGCTGGAACCTGTTCACAGGCGCAACAATAGACACCCATGAACCGGTCGCAGCAGGCATTGGGACATTGTAGAAAAAGTGAACAGTATACCGGTCTATGGATTGATATGAATAGTTATAATTCGTTAAGTTTGGGTGAACAATGAGACTGGGCTATTGTAAAGAAGTCCGGACACCTGCCATAACAATGCTAACACACGTTATCGAGGCAAGTGGTGACTTGCTGCTGACTAGATGGGCCCCTGAAACTGCCGTCGTAAAGACGACCAGAAGTAACACCAGTGTGAGCGGCGCAGGGGTGTCAAGAGGTGTGCGCCGCTTTCTGTTAACAGCCACTGTGTTATCTCGCGTCTTATATATCTTTCACTTCCACCCCTGAAGCATATAGCTCTAACGACTCCTCTCTGGACGGCTAATAAAGGCAAGTAAGAGCCGAGAGTCCTGCGGGTCCCCTTGAGGTCCACTCTGACCGACGAAGACACGCCGGAGACGGAGACCCTGACCGACTCTCGGGAGCACTCGGGTCCGTGGGGTCGTTACTCCCCAACAGTTCGCCACAAGCTGCCCTACTATTATTTATTTTAAACTTTATTGCACATAAAAAGTGTACAATAGGCGGACTTAATGTCATAGTATTTGTTGTTATAGCGGCAACAGAAATACATAATCTGTGAAAACTGCATCTGTCTAGCTATCACGGTTTATGAGATGGTGACAAACAGACGGACAGCGGAGAGTTATTAGGGTCCCGTTTTTACCCTTTGGGTACGGAACGCTAAAAACAAAACATTATTTTTCTCGTGCTGTGTATAAGAGTATCTATGTATGTATGATATTGATATCCCACTCGACCTAGTAACAACTGGACTTTACCGCCATTTGCGGGACAAGAGAAACAGGTCGGCTGACGTACGGGCGGATAGACTTTAGGTATTTAATTTGTAATTCTTTATATTAATTAATTTTAACGTTATGTAAAAATATGAATGTTCTTCCAATTGACACCACGGTTTCTTAAAATAAAACTTATATGATGATATATTTTAGGGTTACTTTTGACATAAACAATATAAGCTACCTAATCAATTTCTAATAGTGCTATGAATGCTATGATCCATCATGGGTATTAAATTGCGGTAACAATGACCAGGAGGGTCAGCAGTCCATTAGCAACCTAGGTTCCCTGCCAACTGTTAACGGTCGTTTCCAAGACTATAAGGCTTAGCGTCAATAGAATATTACCCACAAGAACATTAAACTGTATTAAGTCCTTTCGTCTACTAAGGGCGGCTGTCAGCTTTTGCATAATACAATTTAAACATTTTCCAAACATTTAAACAATATTATATAAACTAAATAGATATATAAGTTCGAGATAAAAAATGACAATATAAACATTATAAAAAATAGGGATGAAACCACGTGCCTTAACGTGACAGAACATATTAATATATCCATAACAAATCCAGATCGAATTCATAAACCTCCAGATAGAGGGTAAAACGAGGTCTATAAATTTACATTTCCTAACCATTGCTGACTCTGCGGCACGTTAGGTACCCGATACAAACATGTAGCTCAGGACGCGTGCAAAAGGCCCTGGGTTGAGATTAGTTTTACGGCGAATTTGCAGAACAAAGTAGTTATTAATGTAATACTTTTTCTTTTTTATTATTTATCTAATTCTTGCAAACGTTCACATGAGCGAAAAAACTGTACACGATGAAACCCGGCCATGCATCATCTGGTATATCTTTTTACCGAATGCACATATGCACGCAGTTATTTTAATTATAGATTGGGATTATCCGACCGCAGGGAGTGTTTTAAATCGACACGAGTTGCGAATTACCTATTCGCACGTGTATCGTACAACGTTTTACAGTGCATATTATGGCCCTTTAAACTTTCGACATATGCACGAAAAGTGCTCTTTGACGCACTAGTGCGAGAAAGTAGCACCATATGTATTGTAAATAACTATTGTTTAACTTTTACAAACGAAACCCTTCTTTTAACTTTTTCAATCACTGATTAAGACTTGACCCAGATCGAAAACAAGGGATTTCTAAAAATTACTTAAAGTCCAATTTTACGATTGTTTTTCTTCTGTAACGTTCTCAAACTTTCCTAAAGAACACTTAACTCTTTTCTTTTACTTTAAGGGAGTTTGTTACCAAATGCCATTCGCAGAAAATTAATGGGAAATTTTTCCGCCATTCAAACCTTCCTTTAGGTATCTTTATTATATGTTACCTTACCCAGTCCAAAGAAGTGTAGGTAAAGTTATTCTATACCTTCAGCTTGGACTTCTGAATCTCTATGTGACGAAGTTTGGGCACCGTAGGGTAGGACAGGCAGAATACACACATGTCAACGAATTTATGCTTCAGTGATAATGAAAAGGTTACCCTTCGTCAGATCACTAGCAGCTGACTGTACAATATACATAGGTATACGTAATACGAAATGTTATACTATGTATGTATGTATGTATAGTCAATCCCGCTAACGAACGGTTCGGATGCATCGGTAAAGTAAAAAGTTTTTTGGCAACGTTGCTAATCTAGCATATTGTTCAGACTCTTGGATGCAGTTAGCGAAAATTAAAACTATTTTGGCAAGCAGGTAGATGAAATTGTTCAATTTGTTTAGTGAACGGATGGCATACTATTTATTTAAAAAAGGAATTGTCACAAAATCAGTGCTTTACTGATTTTGTCGCTCTTATTAGTAAATTTCGTAAAGTTTGGAAGGCTAAAAATTGTAGTTTTGTATTACATATATCCTGTACTCGACCTTTTATACACTACATTTTTATTATTATGACTTTGAAGTAGTGTAAATGAAAGTTAGACGAAATCAATTTTCTCCAGAAATAACTTTAAAACAAGTGACAATTTCTCTGAGAATCGAATTAATTTCAACGTAATTTTGATACTTAAAAAATCTACAACATGTGCTGAAACTGTATATATATACATCATTTTGTATAATTTACCACCATTTTTTTTTTAAACTGCCCCTTCTCTTCATATATTACCGGTGACGCATGCTCGCGATCTCATTATTAAAAGGCAAGATGAGAAGACGTGCTAATAGAAACCAATTCTTGTTATTTAGATATTACGTAACAAAACGTGTATAATTTCAACGACTAAATCTATCAATTTTACATTTTTGCTCCAAAATCGTTACCAGGCTTTGTAACGACGACGACGATTGATGCGAACAAATGCAATGAGAGTCAACTAATTAATATACCGACAGATGATACTGTTACCTTTGCTATAAATTTAAACCATGGACATCAAGGCTGTAACCTACTTACGGCACCACATCTTTTCATGAACTTTCCGTAAATCTTGAAAAACGTAGTATTGAACTAAACCTGAATAATAATTCAGGCATCAGTATAATAGGCTGACTCTTTTCATAAGCATGTTGGCTCTGCTCCAAAGATATTCAGGCAAACTGCGGAATTGAAACGCTGAATATTCAAACGTGTGAATTTACTTACGACACCTCGCTAGGTTGTCAACTGCTGGCTGATATCCGGAGTGATGTAGAACCAGAGTGACGTAAGGAAAAAATAAAAACCGGTTCGTTTAACTCGCACAATGAGGGTTCCGTACAAAATTTCAATTATCTCATGCAACTAAATTACGAAAGATTTTTGACCGGAAGCATAGGTAATCATTATAATTAATATAAGGGAAAGTCGATAGAAAAAGAAAGAGAAAAAAGCCAAGTACAGTAAGGTCTAGCTATCACGATTCATGAGATACAGACTGGTGACAGAGAGACAGACGGGCAGACGGACAGACGGACAGCGGAGTCTTAGTAAAAGGGTCCCGTGTTTACCCTTTGGGTACGGAACCTTAAAAATAAGCAACATTAATATTCTTATAACCTCAGAAGTTATAAGTATTGCTACAGGTCTACAACAGGCAGATTTTGTTTTACGATAGTCCACCAATTACCTATTTATTAGATATTCCCTCAAGCCTCAAGATTACTAAGTATTTACTGTAAGTACTTACAAAACATTTAGATTAAACTAATCTGTCAAAATCTGTACTCACGATTAAATAAATTTAGTTTTGGAATTTTTTCTTTTAAAAGATGTCATGCAGTTACTTACCAATAAACTCGACCCGTTTTCAAAAGTTATAAATATTCCATTACTCTAGAGATAGACTAACAGTTTTCAGCACTGCAATACAGCAAAAAATATGTAAGCAGTAGCTAGACTCGACACAGGCTTTTAATAGGGAATATTACGCGAAACTCTACGTAGGGGGCGCCACTACCACAATCTGAGGGTCTATCGCGAAACAAGAAAATCGAAATTTCGTTATCTAACATCTCTGTCACTCTTGCTTTTTCGAGCGATAAATAGCGAAATTTCAGAATCGCGTTTCCCGGTAGTAGGTCCTCTGTTAACAAACCGCCTTGATGCATCAATGTCATATTTTATTATCTCTGAAAACTTGTCAAAAAACGTGTTAAAGGCACAGTATGTATAAGTTACTCTATGGTTTACTAAAGGGGCTTGTGCTGCACTCTGGTGGCAAAACATTGCAGTAATACCCCCTGTTCAAGCCACGACTGGTGCCGTGCCCGTCCGTCTGTAAGTTCGTTTATCTGCTAACGGTAACATTTCACATTCTCCGAGTGTGTTATTTATTGCCTCTATAACAACAAATCATAATAAAAAATTGATTAGTTGGGAGAATAATTATTGTTGTTATTGTTGCTTTTACGATTCTAATCTGAAAGAACTGTCAATCGGTCCTGTTACTAAGCTTATGTTGTCCGGTCTGACCATCAGTCCGTCTGTCTGTCATAAAAGGAGTCTTTTTCTAAAACTATTATTAGTTACAAGTCAACATTTCTTAGTATGTTTTTCTATGATCTGTATAAGGGTGAATAATAAAACTAAAATAAAAAAATTGTATTGGTATGAAACTTGAGAGTGCGACTCCAACTCGCTCTTGGTTGGTTTTTATTATGAAAACAAGCGCCTGTGCCGATTTTTTTAAATTATTGTCTCCATATGCGGTACAGAGCCAATATTGGGGTCGGGGTTGCAATTAGAGATGCCCCGAATAGTGGTTTTGTTATAATACCGAATATTCGGCCCCCCTCTCGGCCGAAGCGCCAAATATTCGGCGACCGAGTATTTGGTATGACATGCGAACATTTTGAGTCAATTATGAAAACTGTTCGCCAACAAAGCACAACGTTTGCTAAGATATATTTTTTGTTGAACAGAATTAATGAATGTAGTTAGATCAGTCAAACAAATCAGACCCATAATAAAAATAAAATATTTTGTAATCAACAAATAATGCTCAAACGAGGGTTTTAAATAACTTTCCAAGAATACATTTTAAATATTATAGTTACCTAGTTTTTGGTTATTTTTATTGTGTAATTTTTCTGTTTAGGTAGGTGCAACAGATATTCGGTATTCGGCCGAATAGAAGGAAACGTTCGGCCGAATACCAAATATTCGGCAAAGTGGCCGAACAGGCCAAATACCGAATTGTTTGCTGAATATTCGTGGCATCTCTACTAGTTGCAATACCGCTAATATTTTTATTGTGATATGAAACATCGCCCATATTTTATTCTAACCGCAAGTAGTTGGTAGAACAGTGACGTTTTCACTGAGGTCATATTTTAGCGAACTGACTTATTGAAGACAGAATTGCAAAGTATAAAGTTCTATTTTAAGACGAAAGGGGACGACTGCGTCAACACAGGTGGATATTAATATAATTGAAAATATGTTTACACAACTAAGTATTTGATGTATATTAATCATAGCTATGCCCGACTGATTCATTTTTTTTATTTTTTTTAGTTATTCTAAGAGTTAGGCGCGAAAAACGGGTTTCATACAATTTTTTAAAAGCTAACTCTTATAATAAAGTAAAAACCGACCAAGTGCGAGTCGGACCCGCGCACCAAGGGTTCCGTACTTTTTAGTATTTGTTGTTATAGCGGCAACAGAAATACATCATCTGTGAAAATTTCAACTGTCTAGCTATCACGGTTCATGAGATACAGCCTGGTGACAGACAGACAGACGGACAGACGGACAGCGAAGTCTTAGTAATAGGGTCCCGTTTTTACCTTTGGGTACGAAACCCTAAAAATGGAAAAAATCAAACGGTAGGTCATAGCTATGATTAAAATACATCAAATTGTGTAAAAATATTTTTCCACAATGTCAATATCCAGGGCGGAAAATGAGGACTACGTTTGTACGGAGAATCGATCGTCCCCGCCCTCTCCTTTTAAAAGTTATTCTTTGTCGATGCGAATAATGCGCAATGCAATTTAATTTAAAGATAGGTGTTGTATGGATATCAACTGCAGCTTCATTACTATTGTGGCATCGTTGTTGCTGCCGCTGTATCATTCAGTTTCCTTTATAACATGAGTGACGCTCGCCGCCGCATTACGGCCGTGATTATAACGTTAATTTCCTCATTCGCTTTATGAAAGTAATTGACTCTTGCTTCATAAAAATGCATTGAAAAGTACTTTCAAGCTTGGAGTTTAATATTATTTTATACAGGAACGAACGCTTCATTAAAAATTTAATGTTGTGGTACATTTTTCTGTCCTTGAGGGTTTTTAATGAAGCAAGCCAGGACAAGGCACAATTTCCGGCGGCGTACGCATAAAACGTAAAATATTGAGCATCTTTTGTATTTTATTTGACGTTATTAAAACTTTAAAGCGTGTTCTGGTGGTTGTGTCGGAAATAATAAACATTAAACGTTCTGGCAATCGTAGCATTTTACAATATTTCTACTCTTGCACATTTCTTTGTCATTATTACGTTCATGAACAGTTAATTACAATATATATATATAAATAGGTATATGCATAACAGGCTCGCATAAGACTTTTTTAGTGAAGTTTTAGAGAATATCCTATAACCCTATAGGGTACCTATAGGTACCCATTAGTGTGAGGTCGCTAAAACGATGTGCCATGTAAACACAACTTTACACCAGTGCTTAGTTAAATAAATTTAATGTCTCAATCCATAATTTACAAACTGCACTGTGAGTGTGGTCCTTTATATTAATTTGTCGAGCAGACGAAGCGGAGCATTCCTACGGTGAAGAAACACATACTCGTATTCGATTTCAAACATCGTCGACCAGACGACGACGATGTTTGAATCAATCACATAAAATGGCATGATCGGCACTTATAGGGCATTTCCAGACTTGTAGGTACATAATGACATATTTTGCACACTTGTGTCAAAATGTACCATTTCAGAAAATTGGACTTCTCTAGGATTGGCATAAACTAACTTTGCTGTGCAAATAAATAATAGTTGCAGCATGGATTATCCCTGCCCTTCCAGAATATTTATTTCGATAATTGATGTACATATAATATATCATAATGCACAGCATTGACTTATTTTTGCATACATTTCATAGGGCCTAAAATAGATAAATATTTATTTAGGATTAGTCAAATATTTCTGACAGCGATTTTAATAAGTACACGCCAAGAAAATCTCGATCTCATGAAAACTTGAAAATTGGTCACGGATTTCTTCGAGTTTTGAATTTAAATAATTTTCTTTCGCCGCCACCTTCTTACGTATTCGTCGGGACAAAAGTCACAAGCAGTTTTGTAAAAACAGCAGAAATAAACTAAATACAAAGTTTCACTTTATGCAACATCGCGTACCTACTAATATGCAGCTTTAATACTTTTTAACTTATATACGTATTATAAACGATAATCCACGCTATAACATTTTTCATGTTTACATTATTGAAAATTAAAGGTATTATACAAAATATATTAGACAGTCGATCCACACAAAGGTGTTAAACATGTAGAGACACTTTTTCTACGAGTTTTTCTAAGTAGAAATTATTTACGAGCATAATGCGGCCATTTTCGAGCATGTTTGAGAAAAAAGGTATTTTATCTTCGTTTAATGGAAAGAATTGGTGTAGAACAGGGGTCGGCAACCGGCGGCCCGAGAACCGCTCGCTTGCGGCCCGCGAGCCTCCGGGTTACATCAGTCCTATGTCACTAAAGTGATCGAGTGAAAACGAAGTCATTTCAATTTTTTTTTTTGAGTTGGGACCCATTATCACAAGATCTTTAAATGTACCGATCACTCAATATGCACAGGCGTGTGCCAATATGAGTGTCTGCCTATCGCAATGTAAGAGCGCGCGAAGCGCGCTGAATGTCGGGTTTCGCTCGACCTTTAAGTGTGAGGCGCGCCGCAGGCGCCCTGCATGTAAAGAGCGCGCGAAGGGCGCTGAATAACTGTGAGGGACGCCGTTGGGGCCCTGCATGTAAGAGCGCGAAGGGCGCTGAATAACTGTAAGGGGCGCCGCAGGCACCCTGCATTTAAGAGCGCGCTTTCGCGCGCCGAATAACTGTGTGGGACGCCGCAGGCGCCCTGCATGTAAGAGCGCGCCAAGCGCGATGAATGTCGGGCTCCGCCAGACCTTTAAGTGTGAGGGGCGCCCCAGGCGCCCTGTATGTAAGAGCGCGCGAAGGGCGCTGAATCGACGACACAACACAACACTCACTCGGATGACGCCTACACAGGCACGAAGCACACGCCAGCCTAAGCTGCCGGTCGCCTTCACTGCGGCCCCGAAACCTGGCCCCGCTCAAACGGTATCACCAGGCTAGGGGTCGCGGGGTTGGATAACGGCCGGTAGTGATAAAGCTGGCTTACACTAGATCACACAGTCGTCCTCAAAATGACGACGGAAGACCGCCCCACGAAGATGGGGCGCGAAATGGATACAGTCTCCGCAGCAGGGATGCGGAAGAGACCCCTCACACCCACCCAAAAGGGTATCGAGAAGAAGCAACTAACTAGGGCGCTGAATAATTGTGAGCGCTGCATGTAAGAGCGCTCCAAGCGCGCTAAATAACTGTGAGGGACGCCGCAGGAGCCCTGCATGTAAGATGAATAACTGTGAGGGGCGCCCTGTATGTAAGAGCGCGCGAAGCACGCTGAATGTCGGGGCTTAGCCCGACCTTTAAGTGTGAAGGGCGCCGCTGGCACCCTGCATGTAAGAGCGGGCGAAGCGCGCTCTGAATTTCGGCACTTGACATTTGACAAACGACAATAAATAATAAATTCACGAAATATTAACAGTGTGCGGCCCGCGTCAACGTGGTTAACTACTATGTGGCCCTTGGCTGCTAAAAGGTTGCCGACCCCTGGCTGTAGATAACCCGGAGGATAAGAAAGAATACAAGAATTACAAATTCAATGAACACTTCATCAGTCGCAAGTGGTTCTGCAAGATCTAATGGTGATCGTAATTAACATTAATAGCTTGGGACGGTGCCAGCTGTCATCTCAATACATATTGTCGTTTTAAGGTTATATACTCTTGTCACCGTACCCAAGCTTAACTATAAATTGTTAGTTAAAAAGTTTATTTAAGAAATATATGCATTAGTTTACAACTTTACATTATGTGGTCACATAACGTACTAGGTCCAGTGGACCCCTTATCGACTATAAAAGTGTTTGAAACTAGGGCGCGACTTTCCAAGTGTTAATAAATGTCCTCTCTCTTTTACAATCAATATTAAACCTTACTGCTGCGCTACACTACATAGTACATAGGTACTTCGCGCAAAGGAATGGCCTATAAAAAGAAGCAATGATTTATCCTGAGGTTTGTTCTAAAGACCGTCGCCTGTCCTTTGCGGCACAGCTATCTTCCCTACGCCAGGTGTACGAATAACTGACTCGTCGCAATGCAGCGAGAATCTTCTATTCATATTGTTGTAACGCTATTTGGTCGCCAAGCACACCTTTACATGCACTTTAACAACTCATTTAAGTGTTTTTGCTCTTTGCACACGGCGATGTCGCTCTTGACATGAATGATTTTTATAGGTTAAAGCTTATTAATACTGTTATAACTTCTATTCACGCAATTTGCACCAGACTACCTTAAGAAAATATGAGTATTTATAACTGGTACCGGCTGTTCGGTATCCAATCTATGGTGCTTTGTAGGGTTCCGTACCCAAAGGCTAAAAACGGGACCCTATTACTAAGACTCCACTGTCCGTCTTTCTGTAGTATGTCTGTCACCAGGCTGTATCTCATGAACCGTGATAGCTAGACAGTTGAAATTTTCACAGATTATGTATTTCTGTTGCCGCTATAACAAGGAATACTAAAAAGTACAGTTTTATTAATGCTTAGACAATATGGAACTGCGAGGAGTGCGTACTCTGCTGCAAATTATTTGCGAGGAATGCATGGTTTACGGTGTAGACCGTAAAATTACTTCCACGATTTTTGGTATTAGGCCGTAGCACGTAAATGTGATATACTTAAATAGGTATTTCATTATTTAGTATCATATTGTATATTGATTCGAGCTTTTTAATGTGTAAAAATCGAAATATGTTTATCGTAACACGTACTTTTCTATGGTTATAAATCAGGAATCTTTTTTTACTAAAAAAGAATAAATTACTTATAATTATGAATTTTCACGAACTTTATTATATCAATAGTTCTTGATCATCGCGTTTGTGCAATTATACGAACCACAGGCCGAGAAAATAAATAAATTTCCCAAGAAAAAAAAAGAGACAAAAGTCAATTAATCGAAAAAAATAAAATGCTTGTCCATAAAAAACTAAACACTAAGTCCGTAAAAGGATACAAAATTGGAATGTATTTAAATTAATTTTATGCAATATAATCCGTTTAAATACCTAGTATTATTTCATGAGTAACTATAACCGCCTTAACCAAAGGCAATATTATTTAAAAAAAAACGTAAAAACATTTTGCCTATTTTGATCATTAAACTCTGCAAAGAGATCGGCATTGGGTTGCAGTAAATTGAGCTAGCGCAAACGTTTGCTCAAAGTCTGAGGATTGTCGGCAATTGCCGTTCTCGTGCTTTGTGTTCATTAGATAATTTGCAAAAAAACACTGAAAATGCTTAAATGTTAAAATATTTTGCCGTTAATAGGATAGAGCACGAATTTTCTTGGAATATTGCGTTCCAAGTTATTCATTGAAAGTACGAGTACAGTAAAGTAGAACCTCCGGGCTCCGAACCGGCACCAAGCGATGGCTGTTACTGTAATCCAGACGGACGTCACGCAGGCGGCGGGGGCGTCTGCAAGAAAAGCGGCCACTTCGGTAATACCTTCGCCAAGGGCATGTTTTTTGTCTGTATGGATTAAGAGCTTGTTAGGACGAAACCCGGATAGATGCCAGGTACTTTTGAAAAAGCCATACAACTTCGAAACTTTTCATCTACGGTGAATAAACTTGTAAAACAAATTCCACACAATCAGTTATTTAGATTGTCAAAGGACTGTCTCATTTTAAACATAGACAGAGAGAATCATACTATCTTTGACTTACACAAGTACACGCTCCCAAAAGAAAAGGATGAGTATAGGTTTTTTGTTCTTATTTACTGTCAATTTGGTTTGACCAACTATTATACCTAATATACATAATGTATAATTATTGTTAAATTTTTAAACCTGAGTTAAGCACGAGCGCTGAAGATAATATATTATTATTGTCGGTTGTAGAACAATTCCCAGCTGTAGGTATGAACCAGCTTTGATGTATCTTTGTATTTATTCGTAGGTTGGTTCGAGGATTTGCGTTAGCAATGTCAGTCTGAAAAGTTTGACAGCCAACGAGTCTGAAGCCGGATTATCCTCAAGAACATGTACAGTCGAGATTTCTCGAATGTGCCTAATATGGACGGAAGCGGCGTTTGGAAGATTTGACCCGGAATTGTGTACGAATTCAATTTTAATACTTATACTCAAGAAAGACCTTTACACCTTTACAAAAAAATAGATATTCTTAAATACTTGCTGAATGTAGGTTTAGCGTTAATACTTTTGCAGTGGACATTCTCTTAATATAAAACTTGGAAGAGTAAGAACTTCACTTCTGTCTATACATTTGTATATAAGCTATGCCAATATCAACATTTTATCCAACTGAGACTTAATAAGAAAGTAGGGTAATGAGTTTACGAACTGATGATTTGATACAACCTGTAGCTTAGAATAGGTACTGGATGGATTTCTTCAAATGATGTATTCAGTAGATTTCTCTTGACCTTCAAAACTTGTTTACACTTGTTTCACTAAAAGAAATCCTTCTTTATAGTATCTGGAAGTCAGTAAAATAATAGGTAAGTACCTATTCGTGTAATGTTTCATAAAATAATCAGGTGATGATCACACTGGCTGGTTGATGGAGTCCTCCATTTCGTTTCGGTTACCGACAAATATATAGGATATATGGTGACAGTCCGAATATCTGTCTGTTTTTTTCTATAGGCGTATTGCTTGGAAATGTGGCAATAAATTTCTCAACAGAAATTAGCAACTATTTAGTTGTACACCACATCAACAGTCTAACTTTTTTTTTTACTTTTTTACCTTAAGGTTCCAAAGGAAGAACAACATGACACCTGCTAATTCGATAAAACAGCGTGGAAGAGCTCACAAAAGTTGAAACAATTGAGTTCATGTGCTTTACAAAAAGTACAAACTAGTAAGTAGAAACTTTCGCCTTTGGAACTGTTTGTTACACTGAAACTGATTTTGGGAAGTTCGCATTCTCCTAAATTTACTTTGTTCTAAGAAAATCATGTTAGAAGTTGAAAGTTGCCTGTAAACTAGCTGAAACTTTAATTTCTGGGATACAAATACGTCATATTTTTTTGTAAACAAAGTAGTCTGATTCAGGTAAGAACTGTAAAATATTTTTTACATTATTTTTTATCGTATTCTAAATCGATCAAAGGTAGGTAATGAAACAAAAAACTTGTGAGTTCATACATACACACATAACAACATATTCTTTTATATGTGCATTTTTGTACGTGTTTGTCTGTTCAAAAAATTCAAAAACTAAATAGACATAAAATATGATTATCAGAATCTAACCTGCTTACAAAAATTGACAAGAATTGTTTGAGAAATGTGAACAGCCCGACTCTAACCACAGGAAATCATTTTTGCCGAATTTAAAACGGAGAATTTTCGCGTTTGCTCGGTCTAAAATTTAAACATTTTAAGAAATGGATTCAAGCCAAACTCAAATACATCTTGTCGCAAAAGCGGCAGCGTTAACTTAATTTAAACTGAGTCTAATCAATTTAAGTCACTGCATTCACCTGTAAATGGAATCAGAATTGCATTTACAACAGGACCCCTTCCAGAAACTGTTCTTGATATTTTAATTTCAGTTTGTTATTATAGATATTATTATATCGAATGAGATGGCGGCATGACCATGACGTTTTTCTGAAAGATTGCCCTAATATTGCCCTAGACCGAGACGCGTGGAAGAAAGAGAGGGAGGGCTTTGACTAGCAGTGGGACATAATAGGCTAACAAATAATAGTTATTTACGATACCAGTGCAGGATACGAAAAGAGGAAATTCGAAACGAGTGGCGATAAATTAAAACACGACCGCAGTGAGTGTTTTAAATCGACACGAGTTGCGAATTACCTTTTCGCACGTGTATCGTACAACGTTTTACAGTACATATATGGCCCTTTAAACTTTCGACATATGCACGAAAAGTGCTCATTCCCGCACTAGTGCGAAAAAGTAGCACCATATGTACTGTAAATAAATAAAATAAATAATTAATAAAATAAATAAAATCATTTATTCTGGCGAAATAAACCCTATTTTACATTTTCTTATTCTGCCAAACTGCAAGACAGTTTGTTGGCAGAGGGGACTCCCTTAATACAGATGGGTATTCTTAGCTAATTACATCTAAGTACATAGCCTACATAGGTACATCTTAGTGTTTACGGTAGTAACTTATTCAATTTAATTTTGTCTAACAGAAACATTTTTATTCTAAACTTAAACATCCTAAATGACTTACATTTCCTTATATCATACGGTATGTTATTATACAATTTGGGGACCAAGTACTTCCTACTTCTTTTTCCATAATAATTATTACCACACGACGGAACCTCTAACATTTTTTACTCAAATATTATATTGAATATCAAGATAAAAATTTGTTCTTTCAATCAACATCGTAAGTAAGTATTTTAGAAGTCTGGAACAACCTCTTATGTCAATATTATTTTCAGACCGTCGGATAATGAAACTATTAATTTAAGTACTTACTTGCACTAACTACTACTCGTTTTTTTTTTTAAATTTTGCAGCAAATAATGTTTTTATTGGTTTGGCACCGCCTTCAAAACCTAAGTCATTACCCGGATGGTTATTAATTTGCTTATTATTAGGTATTAATTACTTTTTGGCAGAGATTTGCTTTACGACGGGATAGGGACTGGACAAGGATAGGGTTGGGGTATATAAAAATTATTTTGTGATTTTCAGTGGGTTGGTTTTTTGAAAGCGGTTCCCTTATTTTTAAGAAGAAATTCAATTAAGTTATTTTGTTTTTTTTTTTTTATATTTCATTACAAGTTAATAATGGGTATAGTAAGTTATCCTTAATAGATAGACATGTACCATCGTGGACTTTTTTGTAGACCAGTAAGAGAGTGACAATGCCATCATACATTATATTGTTATATCTCAAACGGATTAGGCAGCGTTTTCGTTTAAAGCTCCTAGACAACGTGATGTTTTCCGACATCATTAGCAAACATATTTCAACCAATTTACAGAAAACCTTAACAAATTATACACCTAAACCTTCCTCAAGAATGACTTTATTGATATGTGAAAACGGCATGAAAATCCGTTCAGTAGTTTTTGAGTTTATCGCGAACATACAAACGCACAGAGGGACTTTGTTTTATAAGGCACTAGCGACCCGCCCCGGCTTCGCACGGGTAGGCAACTAATTTACACAAAACCTTACAAATTATACATACAAACCTTTCTCTTGAATCACTATCTATTTAAAAAAACGCATCAAAATCCGTTGCGCAGTTTTAAAGATCTAAGCATACATAGGGACAGACAAACGCACGGTATTGATAGTGATCAGATATTACGCTTTACTGTAAGCTGACAGGTTGTCAATTGTATTTGTTATTTTACTCGAACTTCTTAGAATAATAGAATCGGATACGCGGCGTCCAATACATCAAAAGCGGAATATTTTTGTGGATCCCCGAGATCGCATTTGTCACGTAGGACCGATATTTCCTAGGGGACCATCCCCCAAATAACGTCACTAAATTTTTTACCACAAAAAAGGCAAAGAGTTTTTCGCAGTTCGGGTTAGCGGGTAGTAGGGCGGTAACTAAATATTAAATACTGTGTCAGCCCGTTATTTCACGTTATCGATGGGTTATGTCTTTTGAATTGTTTAAGGAAAAAACACTGTGATCATTTTGTTCATGATAATGTCAATTTAATTATTATTAGTGCAACCGGTACGCCAAAAAACGCTGCAAATAGTGCTAAAAGCATGAAAATCGGTACGATTGATCTTTAGGCCATTTGAATCAATTTGACCCGTAGCACCAAAAAGAAATAAAACAAGTGCGAGTCGGACTCGCCCACCGAGGGTTCCGTACTTTTTAGTATTTGTTGTTGTAGCGGCGACAGAAATACATCATCTGTGAAAATTTCAACTTTCTAGCTATCACGGTTCATGAGATACAGCCTGGTGACAGACAGACTGACAGACGGACAGCTGAGTCTTAGTAATAGGGTCCCGATTTTACCCTTTGGATACGGAACCCTAAAATTCTAACTGAACATAACGCTTGCGCTAACCACATGCAGTTTGAGCATTACAAAATTTAATATTGACGAGTACGGTACGGCATGAGTATGGCCACATTTTACATCTCAAAACGTTTTTTTTAGTAGAAGGATTGCGTTGCGATACTTGCAGCTCAAAGCTCATACCCATCCCACACTATACTCGTACTCAAACTTATACAATACTCATGGCCATACCAAACTATACTTGTATTCATACAATACCATACTTAAGTACCCATCCCACACCATATCCGCACTCCTACCTATACTATATTCATATCCTTACCATACTCATACTATACATATATTATCTTCATACTCACATCGTACATACCTTACTTTAGACCTTACTTTACTATTTGTAGGAACTGCAAAAGTAACTTTGTAATAGCATAATATACATGTATATGGGACAACAAACTTACTTATGCAGTTGTTAAATCTTTAAAACGTGACTGATATTGCAATATTATTAGGTTTTTTTATGACTTGATAAGCTAAAAACTACTTATCTTTAAAATTTGAAGCTTGTGGGTCTGCTAGAAGTACCTTAGAATTATGATGGTCGGTGAGTGAGTCACTGACACTCACTCGAGTGTGTCAGTGACAAAACTAAGGAACATTGACGTGCGATACTTCTTTAACTACAAGTTCAAATTGAATGTTCTTGGGAATATATAAGCCATATTATGCCCTAATATGTCACTGAAAATTCAGAGTTCTAGCTTTAGCCAGAACAAAATTACAGGACATCGAAAATGGCCTGAATGGCTTCGAGAAAAGGATGGCACGGTAGTGCCTCTTTGTTTTGCTCGACTTGGCTTAGCATAAAATTAATATATACCGGTTTTTTCAGAAAGTCGCTTATATCTCGGAAGCTATACTAGCTACGGGTCACTGATTAAAATGGCCTAAAGATCAATCGTACCGATTTTCATACTTTTAACAGCATTTGCAGCGTTTTACTGATTGTCGGGGTGTACCGAAAATTACATGTCAAAAAAAATGAACCAGGTAATATTGTCACATGACCATCCCAGTTGTTACATTGGCACATTTCGTCCAAGGTTTCTGAGCAAATCCTTTAAAAAGCTGGTCCGCATTTCGAATCGCATTCAAATTTCATGAATATTCATAATGAAATTTGTTCGGTTGGCGATGCCCGATATCGGCATCACATCTTACTAATTATTCCAGTTTAAGTTGATGACAGCCCATTCATAAATTTAAATATTAGCCGTGGCATGTTTTTTGATTTCTCGTTTTATATTTAAAATAATGTTAAATAAAATACGAACTGAATTCACAAAACCGTCTAACATGCCATCATTTTATGATACCGTCATGTTATTATTATCAGCAATTCCACTCCACCAACTGGTGCCTTTAGTGAGCAAATTAACGAGTTACCTACTTAAAAACCGGCCAAGTGAGAGTCGGACTCGCGCACTAAGGGTTCCGTACCACTACGCAAAAAACGGTAAAAAAATTACGTTTCTGTATGGGAGCCCCACTTAAATGTTAATTTTATTCTGTTTTTAGTATTTGTTGTTATAGCGGCCATAGAAATACATCATCTGTGAACATTTCAACTGTCTAGCTATCACGGTTCATGAGATACAGCCTGGTGACAGACGGACAGGCAGACATGCAGACAGACAGACAACGGAGTCTTAGTAATAAGGTCCCGTTTTTACCTTTGGGTACGAAACCCTAAAAACAAGCAGTTTATCTGCGCCTAGATATTCTCTGATATTTCTAGGATGCCATCATTATATCCTTCCATAAAGACAATGGAACCAACTGTGCCCTTTCAAACAAAAAAAAATCTAAATCGGTCCAACCGTCTCCAAGAAATCGGACAAAAAGAAAAATTAATTAAGAGGTTCTCAACCTCCTCCTTCAAAGTTTTAAGGAATAGGGAACTTGCAGTAAATAGTCCACCAGCATAATAATATTATAACGTAACTTAAAAATATTATCATTCGCTGGAAAAAATATGGTTTTAAATTGACAGTTCAAATTTGGTACGATAAAAGAGCCTGAGGCCTGACCACTATCGATGACGTCATATCAGATCAGTGATAACACTACAACAAAATTATCCGTATTGTATATATATTAATCAATATTAATTTCATAGAATTTCTTTAACTCCGACCAAGAATTATTGATTCAGCACATGTATGGTAACACTAGAGAAACGGCTTCAAATTATAAAAACACTTATACATACATCAAAAGAAGAGTCAGTCATCATAGGAGCCACAACGCCATCTGACGGTATGTGAATAACTAACTGGAACAAAGAAAATTTGTAGGGTTAGTTTTTTTAATCTTATTTTTCAATGTCTCAAATTCTTTGGACACATCACTTGTAACGAGTACTCCGTGGAACGCTTGGTGGTGCAAGGGAAAGTCGAGGGCAAGAGATCTCGTGGCCGCTCCCCAACACGATGGACAGACCTCATTAAGTTCATCAAAGGAAATACAGTCAACGATTGCTCCCATTCCAACAAAAGGAACGCCACATGGCGACGAATCACAAAAGCTGTTGTGGCGCAGAAATCAACCGTGACATGACCACGACCACTCTGTCAAGAGTGTATGACTAAGAAGAAGAAGATATTTTTTAATGTAATAAAATTATTCTCTTTACCTATAGTTTACTGAATACAAAAATAATAGTTTTGTTATATTACCCTAAAAAATTTATTTTGTACCAGGCAGGTTACAGCTTGTACAGGTTTGTGCAGTTTGTCATCAGCAGATGATTTCACCAGTGCTGTGTCACAGCGCTGATTTTGGTGTTTCACCAATCGTTCCGTTTCGCGTATATAACTTCATTCCATATTTATTTTAAAACTTTGTAATTAAGTAAAAGAATAATAATGTCGCAGTGGTCTCTCTTTAGTATTTTGCCTTTTAGCCACATAATATACATATAGTTGGTCAAACCAAATTGTCAGTAAACAAGAACAAAAAATACTATACTCATCCTTTTCTTTTGGGTGCTAGTACTAGTGTAAGACAAAGATAGTATGATTCTCTCTGTCTATGTTTGAAATGAGACAGTTCTTTGACAAACTATCATGATTGCATCTGCCCTATTCTGTTTAAAATAATATTATGTTTGTATTTGTAAGCAGGTAATAATAATATTTTTCGGAGAATAATTGAGAATATATCCCGACCGAATTTCTTAACTATAACTTAACTCAATAATTTTGTATCTGTCATAAACAATAAAAATATAGTTTTGCAGTAGTTTTATTGTTTAGTTATTAAACTTACACACCGTAAGAAAAAATACTAAGCTGGTTCAAGTTCTGATGAATTTATTTTAAGGCAGAAAACAAATATTAAAGATTTAGCACATAGACATTATTATAGCGTAAACACATTGTAACATCCAAGAGGCAAACTAGACTTCCAGCGGCGTAATATATGGGGCCTATTACGAACCTAATCTTGAAGCTTTTCTCATATAAATTATCACTACCGCACTATTTCAATGGAATTTCCACTGATACTTCGCACGTGAAACAGCGGGCGCACTTTAATAAGATTTGATACAAAACATATACCTATAGATGTTCTCATCCATATTTATGTAAAAAGGTTATAAATACTGTAACTTCATGTAGTGATAAGTATATGCGGAGGGCAGCTTGTAGCCAGCTATTGGGTACCCCACGTACCCAAGTGCTCCTGGGTGACTTCTGTCACCCGAACGGTGGGTGGGTTTTACAGGATCCTCTGCCTCTGGCTTGCCTTAGCCGGCTGTCCAGTATGGAGTCGTGAGACCTGCGTTCTCGAGTGTAGATATGGACACGTAATTGGCGAGGGCCCATCTTGTCATCCGGTTTTTTATTCCATAGCCCAGTATTTAGTCCATAATGTTACCCAATAACCTAGTTCATTTTAGATTCCACCAACTCTCAATAGTCCTTATAATACTACCTGGTGAGTAGGTACTTACTGCCTCTGCGTGCGTTACCTGACTCGGGCAAGGGCAGTATCTGCTCGGTATACCCCTTAAATCCACGCCTCTACGTATTGGCATCAACTCCGCGCACGCCATCCAAATGTCCGGAACACCATTGTTCCGTGATGGGTAAAGACATAATGATAAGCATTAACTATAGCTAATACTTTCTGTACTTACAATTTTTGCTCAATAATATACCTACTAAAAGAATAGATTAAATTTAATATAGAATGTAGACAAACATAGCTACTTAATACGAACAAAAAGTTACAATGATTACTCATAAAGGTAAAAGTGCCCCTAAAGTGGTAAATAGAACAATTATTTTAATGACGGAAGGCGGACGGACTGAACACACCCTTTATAAACTGTTTACCGTATCGTACCGTACCGATAAAAAACATATTTTGATGTCAACCTTTTATGAAGATCCAAATCAATATGTCATAAACAGTAAAGTATATAACCAAAGAAACGCTATTTTGAACAACATGACATACTAAAAGGTCAAAGGACTAGAAGTAAAATGTTGGTGATGATTTCTTTCTACCGACATATTGTTATAGGTACAGTTGTGGCAACGTAATATTCGTTGGCACAACTGATTTTGCACGTATCATATGATCACTGGCATTATTTTCCTTTTTTTAGAGTTCCGTGCCCAAAGGGACCCTATTACTAAGACCCCGCTGTCCGTCTGTCTGTCCGTCTGTCCGTCTGTCACCAGGCTGTATCTCATATTAAACCGTGATAGCTAGACAGTTGAAATTTTCACAGATGATGTATTTCTGTTCCTGCTATAACACCAAATACTAAAAACAAAATAAAATAAATATTTGTGGGGCTCCCATACAACAAACGTGATTTTTTGCCGTTTTTTGCGTAAAGGTGCGGAACCCTTCGTGCGCGAGTCCGACTTGCACTTGGCCGGTATTTTATGTTACAGTATGTGGCGATACCTGTACTAAAACACACAATCTACTATCTCAATGCTATATTCAGACAATTAAGGAATTGCTTAGCTGGCGAGGTCAAAGAGAGAGAGAAAGAAAGCAAGAGGGGAGGGAAAGAGAAACTGAGGAAGAAACTAGTTTGTAGAGGTTGTTATCTATCTATATATATAAATGGATGTGTCCTTACTGACTGACTCATCAACGTAGAGCCGAAACTACAAAAGGTAGAAAGTTTAAATTTGCACATCAGGTTACATTTAAAATGTGTACAAGAATAAGAAGCGATTTTGAGAAATTCAATCCCTAAGGGGGTTAAAAAGGGGATGCAAGTTTGTATGGGTTGAAACTCTTATACATTAACCTAGGAACTTGAAACTTTGGAAAAATATAATAATATTTCATAAAAATATAAGGAGAGTAATTCTAATTACAGCGTTTTTGAAAATTCATCCCCTTAGGTGGCGAAAAAGGGGTTGATAATTTGTATGAAGATCAAACATTTTTTTGAGCGCGGGGCTTGAAAAGTTGAATAAAGGTATATTATTACCCCCTTATTCATAAGGCCTGATTTTGTTACATTATGTTTTATCCCTTTCTTACATATACATAAATATCAAAATGACAGATATAGACAAACGTTTCATACCTAATTCAGGCCAGTAACGCGTTTATGAATAACGCCATTAAAATACAGGAAAAGTAATTTCTGCGTTTTTAAAAGGTTATCCCCTGAAAATTTTTGAGAATTCATTCCTCAAGATGGTGAAAAAGGGGTTGAAAATTTGTATAGACATCAAACATTTTTTTGAGTGCAGGACTTGAATCTTTGTATAAAGGCATATTAATAAAATACAAGAAAAGTAATATCTGCGTTTAAAAAAATATCATCCCCTAAAGTGGTGAAAAAGGGGTTGTAAGTTTGTATGGAGTTCGAACCTTTTTGTTTAAGTGCGGGACTTGAATCTTTGTATAAGGGCGTATTAGTAGAAGACAAGTAATTTTGGCGTTTTTTTAATAATCATCCCCTAAAAGGGTTAAAAAGGGGTTAAAAGTTTGAATCTATTACAAATGCTTTGAAACTTCTTAGGCATAATATAATATTACAAAAAAAGTAATTTCAATGTTCTTGAATATTTAACCCCTATCATCATCATTATCATATATTTAAGAGTAAGTCTCTTGTCGATGGAACAATTTAAATGTTTCGCGGTCCTCTGCCTTCTCTTTGACAGCCTGATACGACACGACGTTGAATTTTTCCTTTATTTGATGCATGTACGCTCTCCTCGGTCTTCCCTTCTTCCTCTTTGCTTCAACTTTCCCTTCTATGATGTTTTTGATAAATTCGTCGTGTCGTATCAGGTGCCCAAGCATCTTTCCTCTTCTATTATCTATAGTTCTTAACAAACTCCTCTTTCCTCCTACTATACGTAAAACCTCTTCGTTGGTTTTCTTTTCCTAACCCTAAGGGGGTTAAAAAGGGGATATGAGTTTATGTGTGGTACAAGATTTATTTTAAGCTAGGAACTTGAAACATGGTAAAAGGGCATTATATTAAAATAGACGAAAACTGATTTCACCGTTTTTTTTTTAAATTCATTCCCTAAGTTGATAAAAAAAGGGTTGAAAGGTTTCATCGATAACGAAAATTTTTGTTACATTTTAGTGAACTTCAATGTTGTAAAAAGACACAATAATAGAATACAAGAAAAGTGAATTCAACGTTTTTAGAAATTTATTCCCTAAGCGCCACTTGCACCATCCCACTAAATCGGGGTTAACCGGTTAAACCGTTTACTCAGTGTCAAATTGTACTGGTAACCATGGTAACTTCAAGTTTAACCCGTTACCCCGGGTTAGTGAATGGTGCAAGTGGCCCCAAGGGAGTTAAAATCGGTTGAAAGTTTTTATTAATCCCCCAAGTAGGTGGAAAAAGGGTTGAAAGTTTGCATCGGGAGCAAACATTTTTTTTAATAGTGGACCTGAAAATCTTCAAAGACGTTGAGAGGGATTATATGGTGAAAAATGTTTTTTTTTTCAGTTAAGGGTATGAAACTTCGTAGGTTGTGACAGACAAATATCATGCGTTGTATAATTATTAACAAATGATAAACCGTCCCTAATGTTATCTTTTGCTGCATAATGTTCTATGCTCATATTATAGAATATAACCACTAACATACAAATCCATGCGTACGAAGTCGCGGGAAATAGCTAGTCTCTGTATTTATGCAACAATGTGTGCAACAAATTACCTAGTACTATGTGTCGTACGGGTAGGTAATATCGTGTAGCCTACTTTTATTATACTTACTTCTAAAATATTTTTTTTTTAAATATATATAACATAGGGTTATTATTGAAAGGCTCTTCCGCAGGGTTCACATCTTCGACATGAAGCGTAGCATTCGTCACGTCGCCGGTTATATCCGTCGGGATACAGGAGACATTCTTAAATTTTCATAGCGAACACATTTCTTCACTCCCTACGTGTCACGACGAAAAGTGAAAATACGAAATTGCGAATAGAATTTTATGCGAACCATTCGCTGCCGATTGGGGAATGGGTGTTGAGTAAGGAGTATTCAAGCTTTAAAAATATTGAAATAGTTATTTGTTATACAAGGGGGCAAAGTTGTATTTTACCCGCGAGTGTGGAATTGAAACACGAGAAGTAAAATACATTTGCACCCGTGTGTAACACAAAACTTTTCCCCTTACTATAGCGAGGAAAGTGCAACAACCACAGGCGTTCGATAATCTTCATCACTGGAATCACTCATTTTTTTACGATAATACGATATTATAACAGAAAACCCTGGAAGTTGTGTATTTTTACGTGTCGGAGTCGGTGAGTTTTTTTTAACAATGTTGATATTTCTGACGAAGCGTTTTGAAATTGCATCGATTTAACTTGTGCGTTCAGAATTACATTCAACTTCATTTAAAAAAACAAATGTTTCTTATGGAATTTAAGGTTTATGCCTTAAAATCATTAAATAAAGCTAAATTTGGTATTTTTTATTAAATGCTCAAACTATTTATTTATGATAATTAATATCGAACGAACCATTATTATGAGCGTTTTACGTTTTGTTATCTGTCAAAAGCTACTTAAACACGCTCCATCCAAGGTCAAATTACTTTCCCCACTAGTGGATAAAATGCGTTTTTCCCCGCTTGTTTTAAAAGATAAAAGACGGCTTTCCGAGCTAGTGAGGGGAAAAATATATTTGCACCCGAGTGTAACACAAAACTTTTCACCTCAGTATAGCGAGGAAAATGCAACATGCAAAAAAGCAGCTCATAAAAAAATAGTCTTTATTTGTACACATTATAATCATCATCAAGTTAATTATAATCGTCATAAATATTATAACATTGTGTAAAATTTTTGTTGACCATGTTGACATTTCTGACGATGCGTTTTCAAATTGCATCGACTCAACTTGTGCGTTCAGAATTATATTCAACATCATTATAGAAAAACAAATGTTTCTCATGGAATTTTAAGGAATATGACTTAAAATCATTAAACAAACTAAATATGGTATTTTTTATTAAATTCTCAAACCATTTAATGATTTTATTATTGAACCATTATCATGAGCGTTTTACGTTTTGTTATCTGTCAAAATTTACTTAAACACACGCTCCAAGGTCAAATAACTTTCCCCACTAGTGGATAAAATGAGTTTTTACCCGCTTGTTTTAAAGGATAAAAGACGGCTTTCCGAGCTAGTGAGGGGAAAATATGTTAACATGTTTTGCTTTATATTAATAATTTTTTTGAACTAGGCAAAAGTTAAAAGGCAACCTAGATAAAAAATAAGAAAGTACCGTCGCTATTATATGTAAACTTAAATAATATAAAATAACTACAATATCAAAATACTCGTTCGCCATACTCACTTGTCACAGGCTTACGAGTTTAGTAGGTCTGGTATAGAACAAAACAAGGCGATTTTATAAATTATACCTACTTACTTGATGTTTCGGAGGTTAGCGATTCAGGTCTGAGTAGCAGCAGGCGGGGCTCTTCAATGGCTTCTTCTTATTTTGATTTTACAGAATTGTTTTTATTTTAAATTATATTAAATGAATTTGACAAAAAGTTTGAACTTGTTGCGATTTTATATATAATGCAAAATAATCGCGTGGGCGGCTTGTGTGCCGTGCCGTGTAGATGGTAAAGTGTTAGCTATCGCCGCGCCCCCGCGCGGCAGTGGTAGGAACTCCGCCTCTTCTTGGGATGCCCGCTAGATGGCGTTAGGCTCGCGAACACTTGACTTTGCACGTAACACTAAAATTTTATTTCAGGCAAGAAAATATGACGTTCAATTACATTACCCACTATTTAATGACTCTTTCTATATGATGATTGAAAATTGAAAGTACTTTCAACGTCTCAAACATAATCCTAACCTCAGTGTTAGTTTCTTGACGCTTAGGGTCACATATAGCCCTCTTAGGGCCACTTACACCATCCCGCTAAACCGAGGTTACCCGGTTTTATGGTAACCCAGTGTCAAATTATACTTGTAACCATGGTAACTCCAGGTTTAACCGTTTAACCCCGGGTTAGTGAATGGTGCAGGTGGCCCTTAGTACTATTAAAATCATTTTTTCTAAATACAGAAACTTGTGGCTGATCCTCTAAAATAAAATCATCATTTGCAAGTGCCTGACATAAACGCTATAATTAGTATTCATGAAATACAAATTGAGACACTGAACTTAAATGACCGGGCTTTCCCGGGAATTAGTTATCGAAATTCCTTAATTTCACTGGGATTAAATTTTATGTTACCACCCACGTTATTTAAGTTATAAGTTGAATAAAGTTCTGGACAATAATTACATTGTGGGTAAACGGGAAATCGAGTTTTATGTATAATTTGGTTAGTAACTAATTTGTTTAATAGAGTTGTGGTATAGTCGGCATCAGAACATTCAGAGCTGTTTTGAATTAGTTTAAGTACTTTTGGATTATTAGGATTTTAAGAGTTCGGTTTTGTTTTGGTTTAGCTTTAGAAAGTATGCAATAAAAATTGATAGTTGGGACTGGTTATAAAACCATTTTAGGAGTATTCTAATTTTAAAAATACAATTTTAGTTTCGAGTCTATTAACGAATTTTAAATATAATAATTAGATATGTATGTACCGGCGCGAAAAAATGAATCTACCTCTACATAAATTTAACATAGGCCTGACAAATTATTGAAACCTACCTACATATATAAAATACGCATAGGAGTCAAATTATAATAATATTAGGGAAACATGAGATTCTGCCAAAAAAAAATATATATGTCGGTGGGATGGAGCGTTGTATGGTGGCCTATAGCGGTGGCGGTAGTGGGCGCAGTACATCGATGTATGCCTACACAGCTAAATAGTATGCTACTACTGCTACCAGTGTATGAAATAATACTACGGACTCATCAACCTAGTGCCTACTATACTTTCGTACTGAATGATAAAATAACTAGTCACTCTAGCAACGGAAATCGATTTAATTTAAAATAAAAGAATTACAATTAAACGTTCAAATCTTTATTCAAGTAGGTGGGCATATTACAATGCGATTATGAACGTCAAACAAAGCTATTCCGGTTCCAACCGTACACCTCTTGACCCGAGAAGATTTAACCCTATATGGGACCGGCAACAAACTCGGCGGGACACATCTTTTCAAAACAACACTTATTTTCTAATTTTTACAATAGTAAACCTCTAACTACTCATAAGAAATCAAATTAACACTCGGGATAAAACACTTAGCTAAATGATTAAATAATGTTGGAATCTATAAGCTTTCAAAATAATCCTTCAGGTATAAGCCTTCAGGAACGTAGTGAGTTTAGGCAGGAGGTTGGTTAACGTCCGATATCTAGCCCGGTCCGATCGAGAATCTTCGAATGAATGCCGCGGAGCGGCGGAGCCTAATCGCTCCCACCAAAATGAATGTAGGCCAACTTGCTTGACCAGTTACCAACAAAACTGCCAACTCGTACCTAACTTCACGCAAGCTAAACCACTTGACGTTCCGAAGCCTGTACCTAATCTTATTTCAACAAGAATGCCAATAGATGGCGTTACTCTCTACATAACTCGATAAATTACATTATCAACTAAGTAATACATAGCAAAACTTTGCTAATCGATTATATACAGGCGTCTAAAACTGAAATGTAACGCTGCAATGTGTCCTTCTGGAGTCACGCTCCGACATATATATATATATTTTTATATTAGCCTATTTTGGTGTCCCACTGCTGGGCAAAGGCCTCCCCTCGTTTTCTCCACTCGACCCTGTCATCGTCGTTTTCCCACCATTTGGGGTAGAATGCGTCCAAGTCGTCCCGCCATCTCCTTTTTGATCTGCCTGAACCCCGGCCTGCACCGTCTGTGGTGCTCCGTGGGTCCCACTCAGTGACCATTTTGGCCCACCTTTCCGGGTGCATGCGACAGACATGTCCCGCCCAGTCCCACTTAAGCTTAGCGGTCTTGACGCCTACATCTGCAACTCTAGTTCTGGAGCGTAGTTCCGTGTTTCTGATTCGATCAGTTCTCAAAATAATATTTTTTAAAAACATTTATTGCCGACTGTGCTTAACGCTCCCAAAGAATTGGACGCGTCACAAATAATCATAACATCATAAGTGTCTAATCTCGACGATTTTCTATTTCTAGTAACAACTGAAAAGTACTATGTTTATCTACCTATCTTCTGGCTCCATAATTATCCAGATCAGCTCGTAGGAGCCAAATTATTGTATTGTCCTCTGTCTAATTAGTGTACTTGCACATTTTTAAATCGATACTGTTTTAGAATTAGGTTCAATCACGGTTAAATCGCCTTGCAAGATATTACGTGTGTTAAAAAGAAGAAATAACAAATAACTTTAAAACAAAATACTTTAAACCTCGAAAAAAATGTATGTGTTAAAACGATTATTAAAACAACCCTTTGTTTTTTAGGGTTCCGTACCCACAGGGTAAAAACGGGACCCCATTACTAAGACTGCGCTGTCCGCCTGTCCGTCTGTCCTCCTGTCCGTCTGTCCGTCTGACTGTCTGTCCGTCTGTCTGTCACCAGGCTGTATCTCATGAACCGTGATAGCTAGACAGTTGAAATTTTCACAGATGATGTATTTCTGTTGCCGCTATAACAACAAATACTAAAAAGTACGGAACCCTCGGTGGGCGAGTCCGACTAGCACTTGTCCGGCTTTTTATTATTTCATTGTAGTATTCAGCGTAATAGTAGGTACTATCCTAATGAATGAATGCCTACCAAAGATGCCGATTCCGTTTTACCAATTTTATATGGTTTTTAGGGTTCCGTACCCAAAGGGTAAAAACGGGACCCACTGTCTGTCCGTCTGTCTGTCTGTCTGTCTGTCACTAGGCTGTGTTCACGATGAACCGTGATAGCTCTGCTTAGATACAGTTGAAATTTTCATAGACGACGTATTTCTGTTGTCGCTATTACTACAAATACTAAAAAGTACGGAACACTCGGTGGGCGAGTACGACTCGCACTTGTCCGGTTTTTTATCTCATCATGAAACTACCTTGAGTCTACATGAGACTACATCGAGGTTTTAACTCAAATACGTTTTGTGTTTTTCTATCGAGGAGAAATTTTATATCTAATAGGTAATGTTTCCATTTGTAACCATAATTATTTTCCTCATTTTTAAATACAAAGCGTATTTAGCGTGCTAATCATTTTGTATTATCCATTAGTAGTTGCACGGTACATCTCATTTAATTAATTTGCTCAATGCTGTATAATTGAGAACATTGTGCAATTTGCTAAAATAACGTATTATAATTAGGTTAAGCTAAATAGCATATTATGCGATCGATATTGTACCGTTTTGTAGCTTCACTAGCTTCTACTCGGGACTTGGTCTGCGTGGGATGATGATAATGATGCTTGTCCGCCACCTTGAATTCTACAATAGTCAACATTTTCAAAACGATTCATCCAGCCAGCAGCACGGTCAACAGGTGTTCGAGTAGAGTACCTACGTTAAATTTAATATTGAGGATTTATCCAGTAAAACGAATAAATAAACGGAGCCCATAATTTTTTCCACCCTTTTGTATATTACTCGTACTAGCGTTTCCTAACTCCCAATGTGCGTCCTCAACGTCAATCTACGTCCTACGTGTATCCGTTGCTCTGCGGCCGCACGTCTCGACTCGAGTTATCGACAATAACCAATTTTACAATTGTGCCAAGCGCTCAATGTATATCTATTAAGAGAGGGCGTAAAACCAGTAAATAAGAAAGGAACAAAATATAAGACCCGTCGCGCGAAACTCGCGATGGAAGGTTTCGCGATCGCGCGGGTTTTGACGTTTTTTCTGAATATCCCTAAAAGTGTAGGTACTTCTGTTCTAAAAAAATTGGGTGTTGACCTAGAACTCGAATAATAGTACATTATTACCTAGCTAAAATTTGTATTAATTAAGACTACCTACGTTGATTTAAGGTTTATGCATTTTGGAAAAGTGGTATTTTGGGAAAAAGAACAGCTTATTCTGGGATTCAAATCAGGCATTTTGAGACTTTGTCGTTTTGAGATCTAGGAATTTTGATACATTGTATAACGAAATTAGGGTACAATGAAATCAAAGCAAAATTTGCATAGAGTATAATTTGAAAACTGTAAGTCATAACAGCTATGTATATCCTAGACAATCCAGAATCCAATTATTCTAGAGGATTTAATTTAGTAATATGTATACCTATTGGTCATTACCTATGCTTATGCATCGTGGCTTGTATAATGTCATTAATATGATAATCATTTTTTATAGGGACCTACTTATTTTATGAAAGTTTATCTAGACCCAATTGCGCTCTCGCCTTGCAATGGCGCTCGCAATAAAATCCACCAACAAAAAAAAACCAACAAACTAATAGGAAACAGAAATAAAGAGGGATAAGCATTGACTTGCCGATAAAGAAGCTATAACGGCAATTTACTCGCAGCAAAACAGAATAGCCTGGAAGGACGGTAGGTAAACAATGGAAGGGTTCAGTAGTTTTTTTTTTGTGTTATTTGTGTACATTCTTCAAACAAAATATTCAGAAGAACACAATACAATCTTAATAATCAAGACACTAGGTACAGTAAATCTGCATATAGGTATCTAAACTATATAAACCCATCCGCGTTGAATCGCCATCGAAAACCACGGCGCTAGGGACAATTAATTTGGGTATTTTTATTTACTGTGCTGAGGGGAGAGGGGACGCCTTTGCCCAACACACACATAGGCTGATAGCTAGCCATACATGCACGGATTTGTCCGCCGGACACGACTCGGATCTGATCAGCGACTTCGCCACACACAGCGACGGACATCAGTTGTGATTCGGATTTAGCTAGTAACGGTTGTCCGCAACAATGTATCAGTCTAAAGAAAAACTGGCTGTGATATCTGGCGGTTTTATATGTCTTAAAGGAGGAAACAAGCTTACGATCAATTGGTAGAAGAATTTACATTTTTCAACCAATTGATTGTAAGCTTGTTGTTTAAGATCCTTGTTTAGGTACAATTTCTTGTCCTTGAGCTTCCATAAACATGGTAAAGACCTATAAAGTTCTATAAATTTGCCCAAAACACTGTATTGTTAGTAAACGCCATTTAAAATGAGCGTGTGCGTACTGCCGTGCCATAGCGTTAGAGCGCAACTGAGGTGTGATCCGGCGTACACATCCGTTACTACGCACACACGCGCAGTTGGCTCTCGGATCTGTCTGCTCCGTGTCTGATCCGTTAGCTAGCCATACACGCACGGATTTGCCCGTCAGACCTGTCTGAAAGATGTGTCCGGCGGACACATCTTTCAGACAGGTCTGACAGACAAATCCGTACGTGTATGGCTAGCTAATAAAAAAATATATTTAAATCTTATGAAGGCTGAATGTGTCCCTATTAATAGTATTTATATTTCTTGTAGTACTTGGAACACTTGGGACGCGTGCACGTAGCCAAAGCCAAGACGTAGAAGCCCTTTCGATTTTTTTATATAATGAAAAAGGTATATGATGCTGTCTTTTCTCGTGTAACGGAACATACGATGGCACTCGCCAGGGTGTATGGATTAAAGTCGTCGTCCGTAGAACTTCAATCAATCAATCAATCTTTATGTAGAATGGCTCCATCGATACGGTCGATGATTTCGCCAACGTCAAAGTGGGATCCACGTGGGATCGAGTTATATTTCTTCAATCTTGATGTAAATCAGCCAGTGTACGGTAAAAGTATAAATAATACAATTATGGCCTCTAGGGCTCTATCCAGATACGGTTAGAGGTGGAAATACCAAATGCTCTTAGAGCACGACGTTGTTCGGTAGAATGAGAATGAGAATGAGAATGAGAATGAGAAATCGTTTATTATCAATTAGCAGAGTTACATCTTTTTATTCCCGTAGGATTGTGTTAGCTAACTTATGTCTAAAAGATCTGTGTAAGCTGGAGGTGTTGTGTCACAAGTGTCGAGTTAAAGATGTTGGTAATAGTGTTACATATGTTACATTTACTTAATTCTAAGGGGACGAGGAGCCGCTGCCCCACGGGGCCAGCGTCTCATGTCTTTATTTGGTACATATAAGATTTCACCTATTCTATGGTTTGTTAATAGTGGGTTATGTTCGCCGTGAGCTAGGTAAGCGTCCCCTGGTGTGTCGAGGTCTTCAATACCAAGAGCTGCGATTCTGTCCAGCATTCTGCGATTTAAATCAGCGGCGCGAAGGTGCCACGCTTCAAGATCGCTGATTTCCCAGAGCGTTTCCGTGGGTATACGTCTTGAGAACTGGCCAGCATTCTTGAGTGCCATCCTGTATTGTCTCTCAATTTTTTGTAGGTTCGAGTTGCTGTACCTTGATAATAGCTGCACCACTCCATAATCCATGATAGGAAGGATGCAAGCTTGAATGATTGCTAACTTGACTTCTACATCGGTTTTGGCATTAAAGCCTATGATGGGTCCCAGAGCTCCTCTTACTTGTTTTAACTTTTTGACAACTTTGTCTGTTTGAGGGTTCATTTTGAGCGTCTTATCAAAGATGACTCCTAAATACTTTATGTCTTTTTTATAAGCGAACGTCTGGGTTTTAATCTTAACCGTTGGTTTGTATTTCTTCTTCTTTGTAAACATTATACATTCTGTTTTGTCGACGTTGCATTTCAAACCCCATCTATCATAGTAGTTTACAATGGTTTCTGCCGCCCACTCCGCTCTCATGGTAGCGTGATCGGGGTTCTTAGCTCTGTTTAGGATACATAAGTCATCCGCGTACTGGGATAGTTTCAGACCTCGAATCCTATCGTGACTATTCCATATGTCGTAGACGTATAGGTTGAAGATGACGGGGCCTAGGATCGATCCCTGGGGCACACCATGTGGTAGTTTTTTTTTTTTTTTTTTTTAGTTCGGTAGTTGTGATATTATGAGCTCTTGTATAGCGATAGCGACTATAGGATAGGAGCTACTTGGCGTTGACGCCAAAACGGTGGATAAACTCGTATCTAGATTAATTCTTCATTATCCGCACACGTCTTCATTAGTTTACTGCATAATAAGCTATCAGTATTACACTTCAAACAACGTTAATGAGCAAAAACAAAAAATTAATCCCGACTCGATGTCGCCAAGATGGCGGCCGTCAAGCAACTCTCCGTAGAACTTGCAAATAATGTAAATAAATATGACAGTGACAGATTTTGTCAGCGTTTGACACATAACCTAACATTTTTACGAAGGTTATTTTCCCTGGAATATTAATAATAGGGGATATTACTGTAATGTTCTGCCACCAGAGTGCATCACTAGCCCGTTTAGTAAACCATAGAGTAGGTAACTTATACATACTGTGCCTGTATCAGTTTTTTGACAAGTTTTCAGAGATAATAAAATATGATATTGTTGCATGAAGGCACTTTGTTTACCGAGTACCTACCGGGAAACGCGAATCCGAAATATCGCTATCTGCCTCTTTGAGTGACAGAGATGTTAGATAATGAAATTTCTATTTTCTTGTTTCGCGATAGACCCTCAGATTGTGGTAGTGGCGCCCTCTGCGCACAGTTTCGCGTAATATTGCCTATTAACATTTAATATAACTAAAAATTAATATAAATAAATTATTTAAGTTTAATAGACTGTTGATAAGATCATGGTTGTCATTTTAAAGAGCGAGATTACGAAGTAATGAAGGTAAAATGAGACCTTTATTAAGAATTAGTGTACCTAATCTAAAACATAGGTATTAAGACGTGAAGTGAAAGTGATGAACTGAATACTGGGCAAATGGCTACAATCTAAAAAAAGTGCTGATAAGAACGTAACTATAATTCTCTATGTCTGCTTAAAATAATTTTTAAAGTAAACAAATAAAATAACTCATGAATTTCAGAAAACATTGAAAGTTATGGCTTTAAACTTGATTTTTATGACTGAACCCTGCCCAAAGATAAATAATTATTTTGCATTTTATTTCTATTTTATTCTTTCAGCCCTCCCGTTTCTTTTGTTCTGAGTGATTTATGATAGTACTCTAACCTTACAAAACATTAAACATTGGAACGGAGGAATGCAGCAATCATACATAAATTTCACACAAAGTCGTATGAAGGAAAAATTTGCGGGGAAAGAGATTCAGATTTATGTAATTATTTCCCCCTGATTATGGGTATTTCAATTTAGTTTTCTTAAAATTTCATGAATAAAACCTAAGTAAAAGTTAGGTACTTATGTAACTGGAGGATTAAGAAAAAATATTTTGTTATTTACGAGTTTATGAATTTATTAGCATCAATAAAGTTTTGCTATTAAAAGAATATTAAATTTAGAAAAGACATATTTTTCAAAATATTGTGATAATCAATAAACAACAAAGTTCTTATGGCTATTAGCCCTTTATTAACGGGCACAAAGTTGTTCGAAAACACAAGAAAGTGATTACGACTCTATTACACAAAAAAACTATTTACTAACCATAACAAAAATATTATTACCTATATAAAAAAACAAAAAAAAACAACATTAATATTTATTCTCTCTCACAGACGCAATGACAATCCGACATAAAGGAAATATTTATTTAGCTACCCCTCTGTGCTGATAAAACATTACCAGAAAGAGTAGGTACCTACATCATTTTCTTTTACCGCGGAACATACTAAAAAGAATAATAGGCAGGAAATGCTGGCACCCTCCACAACAAAACGTGTTTATGTCACTAACATAAAATAAATAATATTGTTATACTTTTGCTTTGCTAAATACATAGTTGTGTTATGCAAGCTATGTTATGTTGTCTAACGATTTATCCAATAAATTAGTACACCAATGAACCAATATAAATTTAACAGAGTAGGTTTCCTTCAAAATAATATTAGTGTCAAAAGGGACTTTATTTTTAGGGTTTCGTACCAAAAAGGTACAAAAGGAACCCTTATGGTGCGACTCTGTCCGTCTGTCTGTCTATCTGTCACATTGCTAAATATCTCGAGAACTACTGAAGCTACCGATTTGAAATTTGGAATAGTTATGAACAACGCTAACCTTAACATTGGAATTCGGAAGTGTATTTTTTTTTTATTAATTATGAAAAATGCCCAATATAAGGAGGGGGCAAAAAGTCAAAGTCTAGTTACTAGGTCGAGTGGGATATCATTTGAAAGAGCTCGAATAGAACATTACAAATTTTTATTATTATTTGTTTTTCATTGTGAAAAAAAAAATTGACTTATGAAGGAAAATGTGAAAAAAAAAACCATTCCAGCCCTTATCTCCGAAGTTTACCAACAATTTTTTTGAATTTTTTGCATAATAATAACATTATCACGAATATTATAGGAAAATATGATCACAACTCTATCGTAACAACTTTTTATTTATTTAATTTTTAACAAGTAGAAACGTCTGCGATTGATGCTATTAAGCTTAGAATAAATTTAAAAGTGGAAAAATTACTGCCTTGGGTGAGACTTGAACTCACGGCTCCCCTCGACCCATATAGTGGGAAAATTTGCTGACTATGGATGAGGTCTTGGTGGCTCAGTTGGCAGAGCGCTGGAGTATCGATCCAGAGGCCGTGAGTTCAAGTCTCACCCAAGGCAGTAATTTTTCCACTTTTAAATTTTTATTTATTTATTTATCAAAAAACATTTTCTAATTTAATTTGCAATTTAAGCCCATTTGCGGGTGTTTGTTATACTTGGAATATCTATGAGATTACACTAAAAATACCTTCTTTCAAATAATACAAAAATTGTTGAAATGGGTTCACATGATAAAGAATTAAGTATCCTTGAAAAACCAACATACATACAGGTCGCGCAAATTAGTTAGCAAATTTGCCAATAGTTAAACGAACTCGCACTTGACCGGTTTTATTTATTTATTCCACGACAGTGACAAACCAGCGTGCAGACCGCCTGATGTTAAGCAGCCACCGCAGCCTATGTGCGCTTGCAACTCTAATTGGAGTTTATAATACACACGCGTTGCCGATCCTACTAGCTTAAAGGATTCGTACAAATTTACAAATTTAGTAAATAATAAATAAATAAATATTATAGAGATTCTTACACAGATTGACTAAGTCCCACAGTAAGCTCAAGAAGGCTTGTGTTGTGGGTACTCAGACAACGATATATATAATATACAAATATATAAATACATAGAAAACACCCATGACTCAGAAACAAATATCTGTGCTCATCACACAAATAAATGCCCTTACCGGGATTCGAACCCAGGACCATCGGCTTCACAGGCAGGGTCACTACCCACTAGGCCAGACCGGTCGTCAAAATTTAGTGAAAGTTAAAATTGTTTGCCTGAACCAACTTACGATCTCAGTTTAACTACGGGTATTATACCTATAGCAAAGATAGATATAACTCCGTAATAGATGGATACAGTCTAAGGAAAAAACGTGCCTAGAAAATCAAGAAAATTTGATTCTCGTTCAGAGGGCGCCACTAGTTTTGGCCTACAGTCGTATAGATGGCGTTGACGGTTTCGTTTGTTATTTAACAATTTTAACGCATATCAGTGAAAGAACATCGGTCAAAATCATAAAAATAATTAATGCAAATAAAAAAATCATTTATCTATATTTAAATACATTTTATCGTATTTTTATAAATCTTCATTTTTAGTTTTAAAGTGTGTCGACAGATGGCAGTGAATTTACTGGGGTTACAAAATTTACTATGACAGTACCGCTCTAGTATAAGTTACTCTATGCCTATAGTAATAATTATAACTGCCCATGTAGTACGTCCAACTACATATGAGAGATACGAAGTAAATAGCCCGAGGTGAGACTAATGATGAAGTTACTTCTGTGTCGCTTCAATGCAGCCTGCTTGTTAGTGTTATTACTTATTTTGCGTACTTTTGTTGATATCTGTATTTCGCTCGCACGCTGAATAAAATTATAAAATGGCCGTAGTTTTCATATTTCGTGACAGGTATCGGTAATAATATGCCCTTTAGTAAGCGGCTACTTTGATCAACTGAAATAAGTAGGTATCCTGCTAATTTTGTAAATACGACTCATCGTTTCGTTTTACGAGTATGTTTTTAATAACTTAGAAAAGTTATTAAAAATTTACCCTATAACGGCGCCCAAGCAAGTTCAATTATACAGTCATAGGTACTTCATAAAAAATAGAGTAAGGTTAATAGTCTCGACATACAAAGCTAAAATGGAAACAAAATAGCCGATGGAAATGTTCCTGTTTGGAAAAATATAAATATAAATCAAGATTTTTTTTTATTTGGCTAGCCGTAGGAAGAGAAAAAGTCGATTGTTATATTTGTTAATATTACTACGTATTGGAATCGTCAAAAAATGGTTTCAAACTCTAAAATTGATCAAAGTACCCAGGTTTACGGTACTTGTTAAAGAAAACACACCGCAGAGTTCTAAAGAAAACTATAAACAATCGTTACAATAAATCCGAAGAAATTATTTTAAATAATAAAAATACACTACGGCAAAGCAATTTCATTGGTTTGAAATAGACAAACTATCAATTTAAATAAACTTTAAGTGCATTGGCTCGTACTGGTGCCAATGAAACGAATAAACGAAGCAAATAAATACAGATACGAATTCATATTAAAAATTAATTCTAGTTGCGGTCGGTACTTTGCACCTGATATAAAACTGATTAGTTTTTTATAAAGTGCATTGGGGTAAGATTGAAAGGGTTTTTCATGAGGGGTAAGACAAAAAAACGTCCGAAGCATTACGGGCGACTTTTCATTTTACCTCGCATGTGAAAAACCCTTTCAATCTTACCCCAACGCACCTTACGACAAATGAGGATAGGGGAGGGGAACCCAAAGCTGGTACCCCGCCTTAAGCGGCACTGACATAAAACCGATATCAGAATGATATTGGAATCATATCAGTTAGTAGTTGTCATTCGCGCATTCATTTCGCTCAGACTTGTCCACACAAGTATTAGTGCAAGCTTGACGCCCGCGCATAAGTTTCCACATCTACCCTCTAGTGGCAGATCTTAGGTCCACCACCTTGCATTTTTGAGACAAAGCAAACCGTTTGGAACAGTTGTTTCTGGGGGTGATCTGAGCTGATTTAGCCCGGTTGCCACGAGGTCCCCCCCAGCAGGTGGGCAGGGGAGGGGGGGGAAGAGTGGCTCCGGCGCGCCTCACTCTAAGCTTTATATCTGCATACATCTAGCAAATATATCAAGTTTGGTGTCTTTTTCGTATAATTCGAGGATGAAGAATTCATTTCTGTGACTAAATTTTCACTCACCCATACAAAAAATACGAGAAATTCAAAATTCAAAAATTTTCTTTACACTTTTTTTTTCGGAAATCCTCTACAAAATTAAAACTATGGCGATTTGCTCTAGAAAAAAAATACCTGTGAATAGCCCAGTTATCCTTCTATATAAAATAGTAAACTTGTCAAACATTTTTCTTTTATAACTCTGTTAAAAAAATGTTTTGTGTCGCGCGGCGTACCCGCGTTGTAAGAGCGGTATGCAGCTTTTAGGATTTTTAAGTATGTTTAGATGATTTCTGATAAGTTGTTATTCTTCTGTTCGTAGATTACATTAATAAATTGCTTCTGGACGTGATATATATACAAATATATAAATAAAGACTGGGAAAACTTTACTATTAACTAGCTTTTGCCCGCGACTTCGTCTGCGTGGAGTTAGTAATTTGGGTAGCTTATTTTTTATCCAATATGCTTTTTATCGATTTCCCATACAAACATCCACCTCCCTTTTCACCCCCTTAAAGGATAATTTCTGATATAAAAACCACCCCGGGACTCAAACTATATCAAATTTCAACTAAATCGGTCCAGCGGTTTAAGCCTGAAGAGGTAACAGATAGACAGACAGACAGACAGACACACTCGCATATATAATACTAGTTCTTGCCCGCGACTTTTATCCAATCTCCTTTTTATTGATTCCCCATATAAACTTCCACCCCCCTTTTCACCCTCTTAAGGGGTGAGTTCTGAGATAAAAACTATCCTATGTCCTTTCCCAAGACTCAAACTATCTCTACACCGAATTTCAAGTAAATCGGTTCAGCGGTTTAAGCGTGAAGAGGTAACAGACAGACAGAAAGACACACTTTCGCATTTAAAATATTAGTATGGATGTGATAAAATTAACATAGTTAGATGTTTGACAAAAAATGCGGGTTGAAATAAGATATAATAAGGGAAAAGTGTGGACTGAACGAAGATGTAGTGACAAAAATTGAGAAAGGTATGTTGAGATGGTTTGGACACGTGGAAAGAATGAGTGAAAGAAGGCTAACAAAGAGAGTGTATAAGGGAGAGGTAGAAACGGGAGTTGGAAGGGGCAGACCTCGGCGGACTTTCTCTGATCAGATCGGGGAAATCCTGAAGAAAGGCCAGGTCAAGAGCACCCTAAACCGGCGAGCGTGTATGAGGAATGTTATGAAAGTGAAGGAAGCGAAAGAGGTATGTCAGGATCGCAGCAAGTGGAAATCCGTGGTCTCTGCCTACCCCTCCGGGAAATAGGCGTGATTATATGTATGTATGTATGTATGAAATAAGATATATATTGTTCGCAATTGCCACTACATGCACATAAATATGTCAGTGCATTTTAGTTTTTTTTAACGCAGTTGCACCTCCCTGTGCATTTTGTTTTGCAGCGGCAACGAATAAGCTCTAAACAAGCAACAGCCGAGCCGCCGCAGGTAGGCTTGTCCATATGGGCTCCCAATAACCTGTTGCTGAGGGGCTATAATATGTCCCCAACCATAGCCTCCTTGGTATACTGCACGGAGAATAATGTTTACTTAGCGCATCTTCCGTTGGAGGCAGATTCTCTAACTGGAGATTTCTTCGGCACTCATTTACACTCGTACTTGTACCTGATCTGAAATCAGTAACAAAATGCATAGTGTTAAAATAAGTCTAGGGTTGACACCTCGCGTAATTCAAATTTGTTCAGACTTAATATTGTAAGACTTACTTGAGTTACTTGTCATATAAGACAATAACAAATTTTTCCAATATTGGCAACGCCTGCTCAATATTGCCTTGTTTGCCAAATTTAAATCCCTTCGTTACAGCAGGATATGCGCTCCAAGCTTGAAATACGCTTTTTGTCCCCTTTCCACACAAAAAAGAAATAGTGTCGCAACCTGAAAAGGCGTGGAAGAATGGCAAGACTTCTGTCCTTCCTGGTCCTGTAAAATAAATTATACATCTATGCGTTACAAATAAAATCATATATTTAAAGGAAGTTTGCAGCACGTGACCAGTTGCCCTCGTACAGGAAGCAGACACGCGCATGATGGTCCATTATGTGGCTAATGCTGTAGCCACAGGTCACACAAAAATTATGCTACGCACAGTGGATACTGATGTTGTTGTTCTCGCAGTTGCATGTATATCACAATTGCCGGAGCTCCAGGAGTTATGGGTACATATTGGCACAGGAAAGAATGACCAGTTCCTCTCGTGCCATGCTATTGCATCTTCATTAGGTAACTTTTGTAGTTCCTCCATTAATTGTAAATAAAACAAATATGTCACCGCAGTACGAGACAGGTCATCTAGGCAATTGGTCACGTTCTGCAAACTTTCTTCAAATATATGATTTTATTTGTAACGCATAGATATATAATTCATTTCACAGGACCAGAAAATACAGTAGTCTTCCACGCCTTTTCAGGTTGCGACACTGTTTCTTTTTTGTGTGGAAAGGTGAAAAAAAGCGTATTTCAAGATTGGAGGGCATATCCTGCTATAACAGAGGGATTTAAATACGACAAACAAGGCAATACTGAGCAGGCGTTGCCAAATTTGCCAATATTGGAAAAATTTGTTATGGTCTTGTATCACAAGTAAGAGTCTTACATTTTTAAGTCTGGACAGATTTTAATTACGAGGTGTGAATTTATTCCTAGACAGTATTTTAACACTATGCATTTTGTTACTGATTTCAGATCAGGTACAGTACAAGTACGAGGTGCGAGTGTAAATGAGTGCCGAAGAGTATTTTATACAATAAGAAATCTCCAGTTAGAGCAGGGTTTTTTAAAGTGGGGTCCACGGACCCCTTAGGGGTTCGTAGCATGTTTATCAGGGGTCCGCAGTAAGTCAAATATCTACTGTAAACATACTTATTAGGAAATGTTGTAATAAACTTGACGAGACCTAAGTGTAATGAAACTTATAATAAAAGTAAATTTTAAAATATAAATAAGGGTTTTTTTATTTTTCTAAAATATATTTTAACCGGGGTCCGTGGAATTGTTTAAATTGTGAAAATGGTCCGTGACAGCAAAAAGTTTAAGAAACCGTGAGTTAGAGAATCTGCCTCCAACAGAAGATGCCCTACGTAAACATATTCTCCGTGCAGTTTACCAAGGAGGAGTTTGGGGAGGAGGTTTGGGGACAGATTATATCCTCTCAGCAACAGCTACCATGCCCTGCTGACTGGGGCTGGTCCAAACAAAATGGTTATTGGGAGCCCATATGGACAAGCCGACCTGCGGCGGCTGCTACTTGTTTGGAGATTATTCGTTGCCGCTGCAAAACAAATGAGCAAGGAGGTGCAACTGCGTTAAAAAAACTAAAATGTACGGACCTATGTGCATGTAGTGACAATTGCGAACAATAGATATCTAATTTTAACCCGCATTTTTGTCAAACATCTAACTATGTTAATTTTATCACATTTATAATAACTACTGGCAAATTTATACAATGTAGGCGCGAAGGGATATCGTCTCATATAAAATTTGAATTTCGCGCCTTTTTCTGCTGACATGATTTGCTTGACCAACTATATATCACATCCAGAAGTAATTTATTAATGTAATCTACAACCAGAAGAATAACAACTTATCAGAAATCATCTAAACATACTTAAAAATCCTAAAAGCTGCATACCGCTCTTACAACACGGGTACGCCGCGCGACACAAAACATTTTTTTAACAGAGTTATAAAAGAAAAATGTTTGACAAGTTTACTATTTTATATAGAAGGATAACTGGGCTATTCACAGGTATTTTTTTTCTAGAGCAAATCGCCATAGTTTTAATTTTGTAGAGGATTTTCGAAAAAAAAAGTGTAAAGAAAATTTTTGAATTTTGAATTTCTCGTATTTTTTGTATGGGTGAGTGAAAATTTAGTCACAGAAATGAATTCTTCATCCTCGAATTATACGAAAAAGACACCAAACTTGATATATTTGCTAGATGTATGCAGATATAAAGCTTAGAGTGGGGCGCGCCGGAGGCACTTTTCCCCCCCCTCCCCTGCCCACCTGCTGGGGGGAACCTCATGGCAACCGGGCTAAATCAGCTCAGATCACCCCCAGGAACACCTGTTCCAAGCGGTTTGCTTTGTCTCAAAAATGCAAGGTCCCCTTAGAAAACGGGATCTAAGATCTCTAGCTACTCGGAAATGCAGCTCTCGTGGATGCGTACCTATTCTTATTATTTATTTAGATTACAGCAGTTTGTCATGAAAACTTTGCAGTACAAATTCTGTAATGACATAATATTGTAGCTGTAGTTACCTCAAGTTGCCTGTACTTTTTAAACTGACTTCTATACTTTTTAAACTGACTTCTAAACTCCGAAAGTAGGTGGTTCTCGATGTGTGTTTTTAGGGTTCCGTACCCAAAGGGTAAAGCCGGGACCCTATTATTAAGACTCTACTGTCTGTCTGACCGTCTGTCACCAGGTTGTATCTCATGAACCGTGATAGCTAGACAGTTGAAACTTTCACAGATGATGTATTTCTGTTGCCGCTATAACAACAAATACTAAAAACAGAATAAAGTAACTATTTAAGTGGGGCTCCCATACAACAAACGTGATTTTTTGCCGTTTTTAGGGTTCCGTACCTCAAAAGGAAAAAACGGAACCCTTATAGGATCACTCGTGCGTCTGTCTGTCTGTCTGTGTGTCCGTCTGTCACAGCCTATTTTCTCCGAAACTACTGGACCAATTAAGTTGAAATTTGGTATACTGTGTATGTTTGTGACCCAAAGACGGACATGTAACGCAAACAAATGTATTTTTAAATATGGGGACCACTTTTAAATGAAAAAATAAAAAAATAAAGTTTTTCAGACTATATCGTGTTATATATCAAATGAAAGAGCTCATTGTGAGAATCTCAAACATATTTTTTTTATAATTTTAGGATAAATAATTTAGAAGTTATTTAAGAAAATAAGCAAAAAATGACCATCCCCCCCCTTTATCTCCGAAACTACTGGGTCTAAAATTTTGAAAATAATAAACAAAATAGATATTTACCTATAGATTATAGGAAATCCTATTAGAAATCGCAGTCAAGCGTGAGTCGGACTTAAGTACTTAGTTTTTGATCCGACCCCTACGGGTTTTTTAAAGACATTTCAGTCACGTTTCACATACAAAATACATAATGTATTGTTTAAATTGTGTAATATACGGAACCCTTGGAACGCGAGTCCGACTCGCACTTGGCCGGTTTTTTGCGTAATGATACGGAACTCTTCGTGCGCGAGTCCGACTCGCACTTGGCCGGTTTTTTAAATGTTTATTACCTCAAACTCCGTCATTTCTCAACCGATTTGGAAAACTATATTTTTGTTTGAAAGTATATGCTTACAGATTGTACCCATTTTTATCAATATCTAGCTATAAATTATGGGATCCACCAGAAATTGAGGAAACTCCTGAAATGGTATTGTTACACCTATAGTGTTGTTTATATTAAAGAAACAAGCATTTACGTCAAAAAAGTGACATTTGATGAAGTGGAGCTGCTGATGAAGACCAGAACGGAACGAGTTCTTCGTTAAGTATGTTGAGCAAGTATTATCTGCGGTAGGTAACTGAAGATACAACAAATACTCATGACAATATAAGTATAAAAAGTATTTAATTGATCTTCAAACTTCCAACACAATAATGAGCTAGCTGACGTACGGTGCTAGTTGTTATTATTATCATTTTTTATTATTAAGTTTGTTTCAAGTTTTAAGTTTACAAATAAGTACCAGTAGTTCACCTACTCTCTATAATTGTTCAAAGCACAAACTCACTTTCTCCCACATGTTAGCTTAGTTTTGTTTTATTTAATTTAATTGTTTTCCCTGGTTGCCCTGAAAACCAGCGTCATGGCTAATTATCTTAGTCATCGGCATATGCTGAGTGGCATCCATTGTGGTGTTAGAATATATTATTAGAATAAGATATAATAGGTTAAGTTTTATGCTTTACGCCAAATAAAGTATTCTAAGTAAGTATTCTATTCTAAATATATCAATTTAAACTAACTTGCCAGATAAAAACAAACTTTGAGAGTAAGATTAAATAATAAATAAATAGCCAATGAATATACGTCAACGCGAGTAACATTGTGCTAGGTAGTACGTGCAGTCTGATTTGCATTCACGTCGTCGCTTGTTTAAACGCGAGTGCTATTGAAAAGCTTCATTGGTTAACATTTTATTCTAAATGATGTATATTCATGAAATCATTGGAAACCCAATAGGGTTATAGCAAAATATTGCTGCTTGCATTAAGAAATAAATTAGGTATTTTATTACTAGCTTCTTGTCAGCGTGGGATGATGATGATGATGATTGATAAAAACTCGTAAATCATACCTACTTATTCTTTTATCGATTTTTTTATAAAATTGTATTACAAAAAACAAATAAATTTAATACGTTTGCTCTTTGGAATTTGTTTACAGGTTGAGGTAGATACGTTATCGGTATTCAACTTTTATTTTATACGTCAACTATAGCTCATTGCAATAGACTCCGGAAGAGAAATTTCTTCGGCTTTCTACTATGTACTTGTAGTGCAATATCGGCTTTCAACATTCAGAGGTAACTTTCAAGTACTATACATAATTATATACATACTTACCTATAGATAGGTTATAGTTGGAGGGTCGAATGGAGATTAAGTGAAACGAAATATTACCGAAGATGTGTGTTATACGAGGGGCGATCCAATGATACTGATATATAAAACAACTCAAGTGGCCAAAAATTAAATTTATTTCTCAACATAATCTCCGAGCAAGCCTACACACTTATTCCATATTTCCTCCAGACCGCGAATTCCATTTAAAAATAAATATATTCTTCTCGACTCTCCAAAAATCTGTTGTCCGAATTTCTTTTTCTCTGAGGTCATAGTCTAAAGTATTCCTTCAGCCGTGCAAACAAGGTTTAGTTTAGGTTTAGTGAGGAGGTTCCAGCAATTCGAAACCCGCATCCTGGATTGCAGCCATTGCAACCCTGGTCCTATGAGGAGGTGAGTTGTCTTTGTGAAACAGTACCACAGCACGTAGTTTACCACGTCGCTTCTCTTTGATAGCTTCCCGCAATCTTTTTATTTGTTCTGCGTAGTATAAATAAGCCTGTGATCGTGGCTTTTCCAGGTAATCGATCATTATGACCCCTTCGGCATCCCAGAACATAAACGCCATTACTTTGCCCGCTGAACTGGCGACCTTGAATTTTCGGGGAAGACTTGAGTCGGGGAAGACGGTCGCTTCCACGTCAAAGACTGCTGCTTGGTCTCCGGATGGAAATAGTGAATCCAAGACTCATCCGCGGTGACAAATCGTCGCAAAAAACTTTCAGGGTCAACTTGAAATTTTTCAAGATTGCTTAATGACATCTTGTATCGAATCTTCTTTTGATCGTCAGTTAACATTTTGGGCACCTAACGAGCGGATACTTTGTTCACGTGCAATTCCTCGGTTAAGATTCGTTGTATGCTGCCATACGAGATCCCTGTGACGTCATTTAAATATCTGATCTTTTTTGAAGTTGTCCTCAGTACGGTCGATGGATGGCCGGCCCTCGCGGTGTTCGTCTTCAGTTGATGTCCTACCCAAATTAAATTCCTTGCAACGACGTGCAACTGTAGAAGACAGAGGCGCAGAATTCAAATTTTCTAAGGGACGCATACATTTTTTAAATTTGCCGCCTTTTTCTACTGACAAGATTGGCTTGACCAACTATACCTATATTTTAATAAAGACTTTCCTGTAACTGTCCTACTTAATTACAGGAGAAATTAAGTTTAAAAGTAATATCAATAATCAAAAAGGCCATGTAAATTGGAAATAAATTCTCTATGCATTATTTTATTACGAAGACTACAATTTTAATCATTTTGTAAGGCAACCCATTTAATCAAAACCCAGTGGAACGTAAAAAAAAACCCTATTCTGTAATGCATATGGATTCCCTATTGACCATGGGATGTAATAATGCTCTTAAAGAATTACCTGTTGGCTTTCAATATCGGAAATACAATGCTAGTGTGCTGTTGAATGGTGATTCTGATTTGTATCAAGCCTAGGTATTATGAACGGTATAGAAAGGATGAAAATTGTCAAGCGGACCCCTAGCTACCATGAGCTGTGGCAAAATGCCGGGATAACGCGAGGAAGATGTTGATAGAAAGGACGACAATCTCTTATGGCAAAACTGTTGCAAAAGTGACCGCTTTCAGCTGTAAATAATAGTTCCTAATCTCTCCGGTGGCGCTAGGTAGGGTTTGGGACCAAAGAGTATTGTAATATATAGGAGACTCTATGACATGAACCATAGAGGTATAATAATGTAGAGATGAAATGGGGGAGGGGCAACTAATAACCCGACCAAATTACGTAGGTTGTTTTTGGTATGTTGTCAGGAATGTTAAAACGTGTTTTTAATTTTGTCACATTGCGTATGTTCTGTCCCTTATGGTCGCACGGGCGCACATCTATATAAAAAACTAGGTGTATGGTCTAGGTACTTCGGTTTATGGTGGCGGCGCCTATTTACTGTTTTTTGATAGACACTTTTCATATATAGAGATTTTCCTCCTTTTACTTCTACACTCCATACTAGGTATACCATTTCTTTTGACAACAGCAATATACTATAACGATAAGACCGCCTGTTGGGTACCTCTACTTGTGTTTCTGTTTTCTTTTTTATTGTGTTCTTTTATTGAGGTGTGCAATAAAGAGTATATATTTGTATTAGCTATTGTACTATATAAATATATATATAGTTACACAACAAATAATAAAACCTACTCAATCATGACTTATCAATTCTGTGACGAACCCTCATACAGCCAAATAAAAACTTATTTTATGTGCGTAAACACTTTTTGCTAAGACATTTAATTTAAAAAATTAAATAAACTTTTGTGCTGTGGTAATAGGGGATGTTACTGCAATGTTCTGCCACCAGAGTGCAGCACTAGCCTTTTCAGTAAATCATAGAGTAACTTATAAATACCTTTAACAGGTTTTTGACAAGTTTTCAGAGATAATGAAATAATTTGTTTGGTTTGTTTACAGAGGATCTACCGGCAAACACGAATCCGAAATTTCGCTATCTGCCTCTTTATCGCTCGAATATGCAAGAGTGACAGATATGTTAGACAACGAAATTTCGATTTTCTTGTTTCGCGTTAGACCCTCAGATTGTGGTAGTGGCGCACCCTACGCAGAGTTTCGCGTAATATTCCCTATTGGGAATGGTATATTTTAAATTAAATAAGAGATACCACACCATAAAAGTTTAAATGTACCTACTCATAGTGTGTGAAGTAATTAAATGTGGTGCTCCTGGGGAAGATGCACTGTGGCAGGCTCACAATGAAAGTAAGATCGATATTTTAGGTCATATAAATGTTGCTGCGCCTGCGATTATGTTTGCGTAGAATGATAAAAATTATCACCATGTCCTTTCCCGAGTCTCAAACTGTCTCCTTACTAAATTTCATCTCAATTGGTTTATGCATGAAGAGGTAACATTACTTTATTAAGTATGTCATGTCATTACTTCAAGAGTACCGAGATATGTTGCCCCGAGCCGTAGGCGAGTGGTTAGACTCGGGACGAGTGAAGAATGACATTTCCGCGCGTGTATCGAACGACGTTTTTTTAATAAAGTTGCGAAAAAATTAGAAAAACAACAAGTGAGGAATAAAAACAATATAGAATGTTGCCTTTGGAAACTTAGCTTGCAGTAAGAAAAAACGCCTCTTCTTTGACAGGCGTTTCGGCAGCTATTCCTACCTCTACCTTCCATAGCTATTCCGTTCCATTCAGACAACTTATTAAGAACGGTTTTTTAATCTTCAATATTAAAAAATAAACGTGTTATAATGATGAAGAGGTAAGTAATAAAATATGAAATATGTATATTTTTCGTATTCTTATATTAACAGTAGGTTTTTATGTTGGTTACGACGTTTAAAGGAAACTAATATTAACACTTATCAATAAGTAGTCATGAACAGGAACAAATATACTTAAATGAAAAAAAAAATGGAAAACCAACTTTCCGCACCCTAAACAGCTACGTAAAATAGAACTTTTTGAGCAACTATATTAAAAAATTACTTACGTTTCTAAAGGCAACAATCTCCATTTCGCTATATAGGCCATCGATTCACATCTCATCCTTAATCAGTCTGAGAGAGAATCTACGAGGTGAGGTACAAATATTCGCGGAATGAAGTAGAAGGAGGTAAAATGGTACAAAACCTTTTTTCACATCACCTATTCGAAAAAGGGCTTTTTCTTCCCCGCTAGGAGGGATCAAAGTGGCACTTTTCTTCCCTGCTAGGAGGGATCAAAGTGGAACTTTTCTGTTCTAGAACATGTTTTTTTTTTCTGTTTTGAATACATTTTTTTTTAGGTTAATAATATTTTGGAACATAACAATTTCCTCATAGGTGATGTGAAAAACAGTATGTGTCACATGGTAGCAAAATTATTTCACCTTGGGCGTTAACACTTGAATCCCTCACTACGCTCAGGATTCTATTTTAGAATCCCTCGCTACGCTCAGGATTCAATTATAGAATCCTTCGCTTCGTTCAGGATTCAATGTACGCCCTCGCCGTAAATATGTCATTTTGCTCCCTTGTGACACAATCTACTATTGCTTATCTGCTATGAGAAGTATTTATAAAAAAAGTAATTTTGTGGTTTTATGAAACCACGATTGTAAGAGAAACTTTTTTCAGATTAAACTAAATTTCTTCAAATTGGAGAATATCGTGCCGTGATAAAATTTCTACCTAAGCAAGGAAAACCTCCGCAACTTGTAAATAATAAAATGAAAGCCGTCTACGGAGACCAGTGCCCTGCTAAAACTATGATTTTCAAGTGGCATGGCCTCTTCAAACATGGCAGGGAATGAATTGAAGACGACCCTCGCCCAGGACGGCCGATTGAAGTCACATCGCCGGATATCGTTCAAAAAGTGGAAAAACTCGTACTAGAAGATGCTCGACTTAAAAAGACAATAAGTAGGTGTATCAGACACAAAAATTGTGAAAATCCTACATGACCATCTTGACATGACGAAAGTGAGTGCTAGGTGGGTACCGATAATGCTCAAATCGCAGCAGATGCAAAACAACGAGTTGAGGCATCGAAGCAATTTTTGAATCTGTGCGTTGACAATCATATAGTCCGACAAGAAATTCTAGAAAATTATTGAGGGCGCCACTTACTGTCACATTTTTGATGTAAAATGGCAACAATTTAGTATGGAAATTTTTTAGTGCCCTTTTATTTAATTTCTACTATTTTATGTCGCACTATACCCACATATTGGAACGAATTGTGACTGGGGATCTGATGAGACTTGGCTTCATAATTTTGAACCTGAGTCGAAACAAGAGTCTATACAGTAGCATAAGAAGGGTGCACCACCTCCGAAGAAGTTCAGCCTATCAGAATCGGCCGGAAAGGTGATGGCTACGATTTTTTGGGATTCAAAAGGAAATCTTATAAATAATAAATAAATAATTTTTATAGGACATTCTTACACAGATTGACTAAGTCCCACGGTAAGCTCAAGGAGGCTTGTGTTATGGGTACTCAGACAACGATATATATAATATATAAATACTTAAATACATAGAAAACACCCATAACTCAGGAACAAATATCTGTGCTCATCACTCAAAATAAATGCCCTTACCGGGATTCGAACCCAGGACCATCGGCTTTACAGGCAGGGTCACTACCCACTAGGCCAGACCGGTCGTCAAAATCTTATGATCGACTACAAGGACAACGGTGTTACCATAACTGGGACATATTGTGCAATGCTATTAGAAAGACAACGTTAAGCCATTAAAGAAAAAAGTCGGGGAAAACTAAAAAGGGTGTGTTGCTGTTGCACGACAATGCACCGGTTCACAAGAGCCATTGTTGCGATCGCTGCTCTTACCAGGTGCGGCTTCGAATCACTACCCACCCTACAGCCCGGATCTGGCCCCCAGCGATTATTATTTGTTCCGTGTTCCCAAATTGTAAAAAAGAACTACGAGGAAAAAATGTTTGTGACGATGAAGAAGTGAAGGAGGCTATTTGAGCTCATTTTGAGGGAAAACATAAAAAAAATATTTATTTGACGGTCTACATTAATTAATTAGTCGATCTGAAAAATGCATTAAACTCGAGGGTAAATATATTGAAAACGAAAAATACTTCTATTGTTTTATTTAATTTGCAAGTACTTCATTCCGCGAATATTTGTACGTCCCCTCGTAATTAAACCCGCGCGGGTTACGCGAGACCGCTTTTGTGACGGAGCCGGTTGAAAATACTTTCCGGAGAATACTAAATAACTTAAAGTTAGTACCTGTCGGTTTAACCATTGGTAGTAGGTGGATGGAATAGTTCTACAAGATAAAAATAATTGTGTGGTTTTAGGAAACCACGATGCAATTGAAACTTTTTTCAGATTTAACTAAAAAATTTCGAAAAATTATACATTTTAGTGAATATTATACATATAGAAAACGTTTTAAAGAGTGGAATGAAATTAACAAAAACATAATAGCAAAGTAAGTATTTACATTGCTTTCAATAATATAATTAAATAAGGGCAGGTGTAAGTACCAAGTAGGTTAATTGAATACACCGCTTGCAGCTTCTGACGCTATATCCATTTTCTTTGCAATAATTAGGTATCACATTAGGATAATTTCGGGTAATATCGCCACGCTACGCTCTGTAGCTCCGTACACAGTGCTCCAGAAATTCTTTAAAATTAACACATGAGTAATGATTTCATGATTCGTGTCCATCTTGTAGCTGAAGAATTTCAGGCATAGCTCATCTCTTGTATAAGCAGATAAGCAGCCTCCATTAGATGCGCTGTAGTTTCTCCCACGTGCAATTAGTTAGCGGAATCAAATCGCACTATTTTCTGTAGAATGTCATCGGACCGGACATGGTTGTCGTGAACAAAATTAAAATTGCCTTGAGGACTATAAATATATAATTTTGGGATGCTAATTTCCCTATTTACATCATTCTCGTGTTTAATGGTTGCTCCATTTTTCTTTGGTTACACTTTAAAATTAATATAGAAAAAAAACTTATAATATCTGTTTACTACATTTACTTTTGTGTAACGGTAATAAACAACAGGTGGTGGTAGGTTACAAAGTTTAATATTCTAGATAAACATCAAAATATGACAAAAGACTATGAACTATAACTACTAGAATTTAGCAGCAATAATATGTTTGTGAGATTTTTGTAAACATAGTTTTTATTTTAAAATATTTCTGTGTTAAATCAGTTTTCGTTCGAACAAAAGAAATAGTACCTAAACATCAAAATGAATTTATAAACAAAACTTGGTTAAGCTCCAAAGATAATAAGAAACGTGTTTCAAAGGCGATAGACCAACATATTCGCGGATAGTGGTCTGTTTCTCGGGGCACGGGAGTGCCCCCGCCAAGCCGAGCAAAACAAAGAGGCACGGCCGTACCATCCTTTTCTCGAAAAAAAAAAAAAAAAACAAGCCCTGTCGACACAACAGGGATAGAAACGTATTGTAATATTGTACTTAGTAGTTGAACTTGTATTTTAAATTCAATATACGCGATATAATCCGTTTTCATAGTTTTATGTCATTGTATTTTAAAGGTATAAGTAAATTATTTCTTGCTAAATAGCCTGCCTACTGCTTAAAATATTAAACAGTTTTCAACTGACAATGGACTGGACAAGAGAAAAAATAGCACGTCTGTAAACTAATAACGGTAAGATTAATAGTACAACTAACTGAGCACTATGCACCGGCAGGAACAGTGAAAAATGACTCCGTACTTCCATTATGGTAAAAGCAATGTTAGCTTTAGTCGACTCGACTTTCTACGTCTCATTTTTCTTTGAAGTCTAAGGAAATATATTTAAAATGAAATACAAATACAAATCGACGGTTATATTATTTTTTAAGATTTTCTCAAATTCTGTATTTTATTTTTAATGTAGTGTGCAAATAAATATTTGTATTTAATACAAATTGGTATAATGTATTTATAAGTGAATCTTGGTACCTACTGATCGATGATTATTGATTATTCTCTCTTTGGTCTCACTGGCTAGTGTTTTGAACTACGTGGCGATGCGATGTGATGAAACGATTGGTTTATGCTGCAGTATCTACAGGCCGGTGAAAACTTCAAAAATAACTAAGTACCTAATGATAGTAATGATGATTCATGGACCTTTAACAATTGTACGTCTTATTAAAATATATGTATTACTTTGTTTCATTATGCTTTCCTGGTCGTTGAAAATTATATCTTGTAGCTTTATCCATAACGAAGTTGGACGGGGGAAAACGCGCAGAATGGCTTTGAGATTGCTTTGCAATATTTGCAGTGTTAAGTTGCATTTCTTTTACAAAAAAATACGTAAAAGGTATGTTTTTACCAAAAGCATTTTTTTTTTCAATTAATTATTAAATTCATACTCGTATGAGTTTCTGAACGATGCTTTTTCGAGGATCTAATAGGAATCGTCAATACACGCTTGAATGACGTTTGACCGATTTCCTGTCTGTTTTTTTATTAACGACGTGAGAAGGACGGAGCGATTGTAATCCAAGTATTTCAAATTCGTATTAGGTCCCGCTCTTTGAAATTACATTTGAATAAATGTCATTTTGAACCACGTAATGAGCAAAATCGAATTTTGTTTACGTTTTTTTAACTCTCCCTTAATCAAGGAGCTGCTGAGGTGAAAAAATAATAACTCATTTAAAAAACTGTAAAGATCATTTTAAGTTTTTTCGTGGAACCTTAAAATCTTAGTTCGCGTCCTGCCCTGATAGCTCATCTCTAAGATCTCAAGCCACGCTAATGTCTCATTGTGCGAGGCGAGACAGCATTCAAGTGGCTTTTCACATCAAAGGCAGTTTTCTCTTTGAGCCACCGTACATCTAGGAAGAGTGATATTCGCCGCTGAACTCTTGAGGAGCCAGGGCCGGCAGCGACACAATGGTGCTTTGTTTTTCTAGCTTTTAAAACAATCGATAACTGTTGTTGTGACCCAATTAGCTCCATGCATGTTAGTTTTTTGAAATCATAGGTAATTTATATAGTTTTAACACCGGAAAAAATAAAAATACTTTGGTAAACCTTCACCTGATTTTATTAAAAAATGTTTACTGTTGGAAAATTTTGAGCGGTTAAAACGCTTATAATTTTTGGCGCGAATTCGACAGAGCATGTTGACGTCCCACGTTGGATGGTCCAACTGACGTTTGCTACTAATGACACTTATGTGAACTAATCTGTCGAATGTGTGACGTCACGTGACATTTCGCGCGTTTCACTCACTAGCTTTTCGCGGGCAAATTTTTGTACTTTTTATTTATTATTTTAAGCTTTAAAGCTAATGCTAATTTAATAACATAATAAACAATAATAAAAGGAAATGCATCTGTAACACTATATAACGGTAACCAACATCCGAATAAAAAATATTTCGATCAAATATAAACATGCATGAGGCTAATTCTCTTAGAGCTGGAAATATGATCGGCTCTGATTTATTGAATCAGCAATTCTTCCGTACTCATTTATTAAGTATACAGAATTTTATACATTGTATATTGTTTAAAATTATAACAAAATTAAATACGTTATCTGAAGGTCGCTCTTCATTTTTTTTTAGGTTTATATTATTTGTTGTCTTTTAGCAACGATAGAAATATACACACCAATTATACTAATATTTTTTTTAAATAAATAGTCACCTTTTGAGTAACACACACAATCACTCAAAACACACACGTACACGTTATACAAGCCATATCTAGTTTGTATAAAATGCTTTTTTACTCCCTTCTTCTTCCTTCTTTTTTTGTGTTTCCACTTAGTTATTGCATGTTAATTGTACTTTTGTGGACATCTGTTATTAGCTATGTTTTCTGTTCACTATGATTTGTATTACTTTTTGTATTGCTGTTGATGCCCCAAATAAATAAAATAAAAATAAATAAATAATACGGAAACCTAAAACGAAGAGACCCGACCAAGACTTGAATCTACCTTGGAGCCAAAAATTGAGTTTTTTTTCCTAACTATATTGCTATAATTATTTTATAGCTAAATAAAATTGGTTAACTGCGGTTGGCCCCGGTGAGGGCGAGGTCACGGGGGTATAAGCCGGCTCGGACCATATAAATGCCTGAAGATCACATTTGAATTGTAAGTTACTATGTACGCATTTTCTTTATCTATTCCATTTCAATGAGATGTCCTTGGTCTCGTGACCGGTTTATCCCAATCCATAATTTGTGTCACATATATTATATATATAAAGGTATACGAGTCTTAGCTCGGTGTTTTGGTATTTTTCCAAATAAAAAAATATACCTACATTAAATCAACACTTCCTTAGAATTATTTTAACACCGAGACCTAAAAAGAACCTTTCGTTGGATAAAAATAATCGGAACATATCTTTTCTCAAAATTAATATGACTAATCAAGAATACGGATTTCAATAGTCCGCATTCAGAAAAATTACAGTACTCGTCATCGTCAATACTCGCTGAAAATATTCCCTGCTGTATGAATCAGAAACGTACCTACTAAGTTGATTGAGGTAAATATTATTTGCATAATTTAAAAACATTGAAACAAAGAAGAATTTGATTTCGTTCTATACCTATTTTGGTTTTGTTTGTGCATCTAAAGAGATGAGCATATTTTTTTTATAATAAGTGCCTTTAAGTAAAAATGGTTTATCTATACAGGGGGAATTTCAAATCGTGAATCGTAACCACGTTTACCGGTAAAGCTACTTAAGATTAATACAGAGCACTAGTGTTAATTACAATTAAGGACCCGCTTAATTAATTATGAACAAAAACAGAAAGTGCGTCCCCACTTGTCATCCGCCTTGGTCACCCTACACGAGTCACGTGACTTGCAACGCAATGTTTACCTAAGTGCAAAGGTTACCTTATCAATATCATGCATTAAATGCATTGTGCAGTTTGTTAATTAAACACTCATAAATTTTTCCTTTAGTTTACTCACATAAAAACGAAACAGAGATATTGCAACAAAAAAATTATTTACACATAATTTTAATAAATGTTCGAAATGCTCGCCCTGGACTTCCAAACACAAATTTGCTCGTCGCCTGAGATTGTTCTTTAATCTTCTTAACACAAAAACGTCGGCTTTTACTGCCTCAAAAGCTCTTTCGATTTTTTGACGCAGTTCCGCTACAGTTTCAGACGGTTGTGCATAAACTCGCCGTTTGATGTCTCCCCAAAGATAAAAATCTAAGGGAGTCAAATCGGGACTTCGCGGTGGCCATAAGATAGGCCCGTTTCGTCCGATCCAGCGGCGTGGGTGCTCTCTGTCCAGGTGAGCTCGAACTTCGCGGTGGAAATGAGCCGGGGCTCCGTCGTGCTGATAATGCAAATTAATCAAATTACTCTTCCGGTACTTCTCTTAGCAAATCTGGTACCACATTTATCAAAAATTGGAGATAGTTTTGTCCATTTAATCGTCCTTGAATGAAATATGGTCAAATCAATGCATCATTCAGAATACCTGCCCACACGTTAAGACTGAACCTTACTTGATAGGCGTCTCTTCTCGTAACGTGAGGATTTCTTCCACTCCACCAATGCTCATTATGAACATTAAATAGCCCGATCCTCGTGAACGTTGCCTCGTCAGTCCATAGTATGTTCGTGTCCAGGTTTTCTAATAGCCATCGGCACATGGCCCTCCTTTTTCCGCAATCAGCCAACAAGAGATCTTGGACTGGCTGGAAGTGGTACGGATGTTGTCCTGATGCATTAAGCAGCTGCCAAACGTAACGTTGACTTACGTGAAAAAGACGTGCAGCAGCTCTTGTACTCGCTTGAGGATTACGATTAAAAAATAATCTTATGTTTCTGTACAGCCTATCCAGATGAAATCGTGGTCGACCGCGAGCCTGAGCGTGCATAGGCACAGTAAATTGGCCATAATCTCGTAGGTTTTGCACCATCCTCATAATTAAAATTTGTCTCGGTACCGGCGACTCAGGATACCTTCTTCCGAATAGTTCTTGCGTTTGACCAATTCTGCCAGTCTGAGCGTACCAAGATACCATATCAAACCTTTGTATGTTCGTGTACGGATACGGTGCGGTGGAGGCATTTTCATACCATTAATCATAATAAAACTAAATTATTTTAAGAGTAAATACGATTTAAATACTTATGTTGACAATGTCGACTATGTTGAAATTATTGACAATACGTGCCAAAATTCTATCCAGCCAACTTCAATACCCTCCTAAAGGTTGGATATCTAGTTAAAATTTTCATGACAAGTGCGAAACATGAATGTAGGGTGACCACGAGATTTTAAAAATTAGGATAAATCAAATTAAAAGTGGACAAAATAAAAACGTACTTAATTTAGGTTTTATTGCACTGTAAATTATTGTTAACTATGTATAGACTTCAAAAAAAATATTACGATTCACGATTTAAAATTCACCCTGTATAATAAACTGCTGCTTCGACCCACTTTCTTCTTTTTAACCGACTTCAATTTCAGTAAGGAAGAGGTTCTGTATTCCGTTGTGGCAATTTTTTTTATAATTCAGAATTGAGGCGTCGGTGCTTGGGAGTTGAGGTGCCGGGGGTTTAGACTCTAAACCTAAACTTTAGAGTTGAGGGATCGGGGGTTAGGAGTTAAGGGGCTTGGGGTGGAGGGGTCCGGGATTGGCGGTTGTCAAAAGCTGACGTCTGTTCAATTCAAGTATAACCGGTCAAACAACTTTGTCAGTAGAAAAAGGCGCGAAATTCAAATTCTCTTTGGGACAAAAACATTTTGAGCCAAAAAAATTTTTTAAATTTCCCGCTTTTTATAGTGACGGAAATGACTTAAAAGACTTTACCACCACAAATTTCAACTGTTAAAGTCATGAGCACTATTTTTTTCTTAGACTTTACATTCATTCACAAACAAAAAATTTTTGCTGAAAACTTTTGACGACGGCGCCATCTAACTCTGAGATAACGTCGCTGATGTTTCGCTTTTTTAACTTATTTATAACAGCGTATGTTTCTATGGTTGCCGGTAACGCAAAACTTCTATGTTAGAACTTTTATAGGGAATGCTGTTAGCGGATTGGCCGTTTCCGGGTTTTGTTTATTTTGCGTTTTTATTAAGGCAGTGAGAGGTGAAAACGCGAAAAGAGCTTCTAAGAAACTCGAGATGCGTTTTTCAAGTAATTTCATCAAAGATTGTGTTACCTAATAAAGAATTACTGGTAATATAAAAACTTTTTACACAAAAAAAGAAAACCGACTTCAAAAAGGATGAAATAAAATATTATCCTTTTTAGGGTTCCGTATTTAAGTAGAGTCAGGCCAAGAAAAGTCTACAACAATTTTGATAACACACGCAGTGCAAGTGTTATTTTATACGTCAAACTTCTATGAAATTATGACGTACAAATAACACTTGCACTGCGTATGCTATCAAAATCGTTTCAGACTTTACCTGCTCTAACTCTATACTTATGCGTTACCAACTGATATATTTGAAGCCGATGCCAAACCAAATTTTGGTGCGATTCGATAAGGATGCGGCTATATATAAGTATGTACGTTGGATTGCCTTACACGACGACAATGAACAAACTTTCTATAGGTACCTAAGAACATACCTCAGAACGCGCGGTCAAACCTTCTTGACGCAATCCGTACCATGTTTATCGGCACATTAGTGTAAATCCAATGCGTTTATTTGCCGTCTTATTTTTTAAAGAGCATTTATTAATAATTGAACAGTCCATAGCACGCAAGTGTGGGATTGGGACTGAGTTATTTCCTTTCCCTTATCCAGAGGACTACATTTCAAAATACAAAACAATTCAAGGAATATTCATGCCAAATTTCAGCTAAAGCGGTTTAGTTGTTTAGCCATGAAAAGGCAACAAAGAGTCAGACAAAATTACTTTCACGTTTATAACGATTCTTACGATAATGAAAACCCGACCCGTTAAACAATTATTTTCATATTTTTTTCAAACGTTTTAAACTCATAAGAATACAATTTAATTTTTTGTAACCACCAAATACGTTAATGTAAAGGTAAATAAACGTTCTTTAAATTTAAATTGATACTTATATTAATTAGGTAGTTCAATTAGGCTAAGAAATAAACTCAAATTAGTCCGATTTGTGCAAAAGGTGAGATCTTTTCGATAGCGAATGTATAAGGATACGAAAATAAGGGGGAAATTCAAAGGGCTAGTGGGCACCACTTTTCAGCCCGCCAACATCGGGTTTCTAGGAGCGTAGGAACAGGAACCCCACTACAAGGATCGGTAGTCAAACTGCGGTCCGCAACTTTTGCAAACGAATATCTCATTGGAGCCTGCTCTAGTTAAAAATACAGAACTTCATGTAACGTGTTACTAAAAATATATCTAATAGATTGTACCCAAATTGTTTTTTGAGAAATCGTAGGTAGTCAAATTTTGTATACGGGTTTGTGTACCTACCGCCAGCAGCCAGGAACCGTTCGGACCATCTTGATATTTAGATAATTCCTCCCCTTTGCGCTCGACTGCTGTCCTTTTTGGACGCCGCTCGGCCTTATGCAGTTTAGTAGTGTTATTTTATTACCTATTTGTAATTAGATTATCATCGACTGTAAATATATGGTTATCTGCCTTAGCGCCACTTGCACCATCTCACTAACTTGTGGTTAACCAGTTCAACCGTTAACCCAGTGTCAAATTGTCCAATCCATGGTAACTCGAGGTTTAAGCGGGTAACCCCGGGTTAAAGTGGGATGGTGCAAGGGCTCTTTTAGGCGTGTTAACGGATTTTAAAGAACCGTATTTTTTTTATTTCAAAATATAAGAAATAAAAAATACGGTTATCTTTACTCAACTCAACTTGAAACAAATAATCTTAATTAAACGTCACGCCAAAAGCTACCCATTTACAAACTTGACTCAAATCAATTAAAACCCATTACAAATAAATATTCAGGGCAGTCGTCGAATCCAAATTCCAATCTTGCCAATATTGTCGCTCTCAGAATCGAACCTGTAATCTTTCAATTACAAATTCAAGTGCGATTCGTTCCAATTAACTTTCACATTGATCTGAGACTGGCCGTCTCCGAAGTCTTTTATTCGAGCTGGCAATTTAATCAAAATATCAAGTGGTTTCGTTTGGTTTTTTTACTTTGAACTTCCATCGGAGTAATGAAAGATATGAATTCGAAGTCACGTTTTCACAGCGGAAAATTTTTGGCTGACATACCTACCTGAAATAAATGGAGTATTTTGTGTTAAATTCTGTCGGAGCCGTGGTTAGTTAAAAATGAGACAGAAGTAGTAACCTGTACGTTGTGGGCGGGGGGGGAAGAGATATTATGTATCCAATACAAAAACTTTTCATGTAAAGTGTCATGGTACCAAGACAATTTTAAGCTTTAACACTATAAAACCTATCTAGGTGACGTTCGGATGTCAACTGCAGCTGCACAGCATTACTGAATCTGTCAATTACTGCCGCGATTATGACGAAGGAAATTTACAGGTATTTACAGCGGCGGGAACAATGACACTGCAACAATAATATAGCTGCAGTTGACATCTTAACGTCACCTTTAGTCAAACAGTGTGGCTTGGCGGTTCAGCTGCTGCTGATCAAGATCTTAAAACTTTTTTACACGCTTGGTAGATGGTAGTCTTGGCGATACTTTACACGAAATGTTTTTGGGTGAATTTAATCCATTTTTTAAAGCTGCCCAATAATTCAAAATTTCGTACTTTTATAAGCGAATAAGTTAAAATTTTGCGTATTACGAAACGGTCGCCGCCGGATCCAACAGACCCATACGTACCTACTTAATCGGGGACATCCTCGCGTTAACCTGTGGAGCGCCCCAATATCACGTTCGATACAATTGTGTAATACTATAACTCCTCCCCCAGTCGTGTGGGGCCTCATCTGCGGGTCCCCAGCCCGCGGCTCTCCTGGGCAATCAGGGCATTGACAAATTGCCGCCGCCTTATCCCCTCCGTCTGCGCCGAAGCAGGTGCGCATCAGCGCTCTCCTCGCGCACCCGCTCCGCTTCTTCTTTCTTCAGCATTATTTTTTCGCAAAAGGATCATCCTCGTTAAGGGCCCTTTTTAACTCCCGCCGTTCTGTGGCCCAGCTGGGGCACTCTACCAGGGTGTGGTAAGCAGTTTCATCATCGCCTCCGCAGTGATGACTGGTCTGCGAAGGCTCCCGCTTTATGTTGTGCAAGTAGTGACCATAGCAACCATGCCCAGTTGCCTGTACGTCAGAAGTCCTTTTTTCTGGTCGAGCCAGCTGTCAAGGGATAAGAGGAGAACCCCTATAGTGTATGTACCATAGGGCTCGTCCTCAAGCTGGTTCTTCCATCAATCCCTCTCTTTTTTTTTGCCTCTTCTAGCCGCGCTTCCAGTTCTCGGGCAGCCAGACGCTCATCTGCGATGCGCAGCTCCACCCTCTGGTCATATTTTTTTGCCAGTAATCGGGCATCTAAGTCCCACGGCAGGGTACCGACAAGGGCACATGCAGCTGCGTTAGTTAACCGCCAGCTGCGGTTAACCCCGGGTTAGTGGGATGGTGCAAGTGGCGCTAACTATCACTTTAAGGGACTAACGGCATTGTCGTGCAATACCTAACGAACAAGTTAATATATATCAAGGTCACTGGGTTCATCAGACTCATTAGCGACTGCTGAAGTGATTTAAAAAAGGAACGTGAATGTACATAGTAATAGAGAATTAAGATGACTATGAATGAATCAACTTCCCTCACAGAAAATACCTCAATACACAACTTTTTGCTTGATCCGTCAACATAAAGGGCCACAAAAACAACAATCAATCGATCAATATTGACATTCCTAAATCTCATCTGAGTGTAAGTCAAAATTCACAAGTCCTGTAAAAGATTACAGCTGGAGTCCCGTTGTTTGCCGCAAGTAATATGTCAACGTCGCAATAATAATTCATCCTGTCACCTCGAATCACAACATTTCGGGAGATAAACATTTACTTAAATACTATGCTTAACTTTGATCTATATTCAAAAATAATAACAATCAATTATCAAAAGTAATTATTTGTAAACAACACTGGAAACTACCTTGAAAATTATTAATTATTTATGCGCAATTATTGATTGGGTACCTACTAGTAATTCTCGATTTCAGTTTGACTACGGAATCTTAAAGGTGCGTTTAAAGATCTTTCCGCACGAAATATAACAAACGGCGCGATTCGGGAAATGAATTAGAGATTCACTAGTTATGAAATAGTCAAGATATGATTGTGACGTCCCACGAGTAAAGGTACCTTATGGCGGTTGCAGCTTACGCTATTATTATTAACGCCGCTCCAATTAATTAATATAGGATTTGCGACGCTACGCGACGTAAGCGCCAGCCGCCATAAGGTACCTTTTGCCGTGAAATGTCACATATCTTTACTTCTTCTTCTTCTTTCATATCTAGTGAATATCTAATTCGTTTCTCGAATCGCGCCGATAGTCTTAAGGACCCTAAAAGCATTCAACATCTCCATTTTATCGTAAGTAGGTATTTAAAAACGCCATTTAACAAACACACACACACACACACACACACACACACACGCACACTTAACTTCACTACAAATTCAATTACTAACTCGTAGGATTCTGGAAAAGATAAACAAAGGAAGCATTGCATACATAGTGAAACAAGAGGATAAAGGGATAGAACCGTGTTTTAATTAAAATAGCCTTATTATTTCACTGGTAAGAATTGCGACTGAGCCGTGATTATTTTTCCTGTGATAGTCATTTATTCCGAAACGATTTTTGGACGCTGCTTTTGAGGGATGAAACCTGTGATTTTTGTAATGAGGAGCTTAAATATGTTTAGGTACCTAGGTTTGTAAATGTTCGTTTTTAAACTAAAACTTTTTAAGAATAACAACAATATTATTGTTTTAAACTAAAGTAGGTAACTTATAGGCATCACTTGAAATAAATTCCTCTAAAAATGAATTTTGTTGTAGTTATGGTTATTGTAATTCCCTTTAACTGTATGAATACTTAGTTCAAGGGCCGATTTTGAATTATATTCTTATTATCTATTTACATAAACAGCTACGAGAAATAGACGAATCATGCTAAGAATCGACAGTGAGTACATTTATTTATAAGTAGATAAGTACAGTGCGTAAGTTCCTATATATTTATTTATTTAAACTTTATTGCACAAAAAGAGTACAAATAGCGGACTTAACGCCTTGAGGCATTCTTTACCAGTCAACCATTGGGCTAAACAGAGACAGTTAGTTTGGTGCAGGATTGTAAAGAGTGGATATAAAAAAGATCCAAGTTGAGACTACTTAACTATGTATACTTACACAAATATACATTTTAAACATACCTACATATATCATCATCATTAATTTAAGAGCCTAGCTCTTGTCGGTGGAGCAATTTCCATGTATCTCTTTCCTGAGCCTTTCGTTTGACCGCCTGATACGACACGACGTTTATCTTTTCATTTGGTTGGTCCATGTATGTTCTTCTTGGTCTCCCTCTCTTCCGCCATCCTTCTACTTTCCCTTCCACAATATTTTTTATGAATTCGTCGTGTCGTAACAGGTGCCCAACCATCTTCCCTCTTCTGCTCTCAATGATTTGCAACAGGGACCTCCTCTCCTGCACAAGGTTAAGAACTTCCTGGTTAGATTTTCTCTCGGTCCAACTAATCTTCTCCATCCGCCGCCAGCACCACATTTCAAAGGCTTCAAGTCTTTCTTTGTCCCTCTGTGTCATTGTCCATGTTTCACACCCGTATAATGCTATGCTCCAGATCCAGATGTACACTTTGATAAGCCTTTTCCTGATTTGGCGAGATATTCTGGCTTTAAATAGGCATTTTTTTGTATTAAAAGCTATGGCTAAAAAAGCTTTTAATACAAAAAAATGCCTATTCTTGAGATAATATCTTATGTACACCTGGAGTTGTTAGTAATGAAGCTACCAAGGTATTTCAATTTGGAAACTTGATCTATTTTACAATTATTTAATGTGACTAGGTATTGAAGCTGTCTTTGCAGTGACGAGCGTTTTAGTTTTATTTATATTGATTTTAAGTCCAAAGTCCTTGAAAACTGTGTCCATGTCTGTAATTAAATCCTACCTACATATATACGAATTCAATATATATAATAATTATGTACCTAGTGTGAGATATTACGTAGACATTTGGTCGCGAAGGTTGCTTTTGAATGTAAGCTCGCTGTAAGCTTGTCTGATAAGCAGAGGCAGAGCATTCCACAGCCGAACTGCTTGGCAGGTGAATGAGTTGGACGAGAATCCAGTCCGATGAAAAAGGACAGCCAGCTTCAGAGTACGAGAAGCACGAAGAACATAACCAGGACGGGCTATTATAAACTTAAATTTAGATCAGATAACTGGGTGCAGCTGGGTCAAATAAAATTCAATACAGAGTAAATACATAAAATTCGCAATAACCTGCGTTCATGAATTGGGAGCCATTGGAGTTTACGGCGAAAAGCAGAGACGTGGTCATATTTGCGGAAGTTAAAAATGAATCTGATGCAATTGTTAAGGAGACGATCAAGTTTGGACAGCGAAGGCTTGTGTAATGTTAGTGCCAAAAGTTGGGACAAAAGAAGTAAAATTTTAGTGCTTGCCGGTAAAAAGATTTTATGTCTATAAAGCGCCCGCAATGTATTGGTCACCCTGCGACTGAGGTCAGGAATGTCAAACCACAGTCGATAATTAAGCCCAGATTTTTAACATGCGCTGACAGGGGAATCACGGTGCTTTCGAATAGGATAGGCGCAAAGCGAGAAAGATCAGTTGACGAAAGCAGGCGGGGGCTTTCCAAAACAATAGCTGGGCATTTGGTGGGGTTAACGGCGATTCCAAAGTCACGGGACCAAACAGCGATGCGGTTAAGACCGTTGTTACTTTGTGCGACTGCACACCCGATTTCTTTGGTATTTGCTTGCGTATAAAGTTGCAAGTCATTGGCATACGAATGGTAAAAGCAGCTAAGGGTATAAGTAATCAAATTTATAAATATAGAGAAGAGAAGAGAAGAAAGTATACCACCCTGTGAAACGCCTGAAGTGAGCTCTAGCCAGTCATAAAAGGACTTACCAGCGCGAACCGGTAGCGCGAAGAGGTAGGAAGAGAACCACTCCGCGACTAATGATAAGATGTTTAAATGTTTTAGCGCAGCAAGTAAAAGATTATGATTAACCGCATTAAAGGCGTTGGAAAAGTCGATTAAAACCAATACAGTAAGCAGAGAGTTCTCCATGCCTTCCCTAATATCCTCAACCACTTTCAGCATAGCAAGCCGGATTGAAAAGACGACAATAGTTGGTTAGAGTAGATGTGGGTGGATAGTTGGTTGTGAACTACTGCTTCGAATATTTTTGACATGAATGGGAGAATAGATATTGGCCGAAAGTCTTTAAGTAAAATGGTGTTAGACATTTTGGGTAAAGGGATAACATGGGCATTCCGCCCCATTGAACACTGAAGAGTTAATCAGTGATAACTGGGAAAATACATTCTAGGATGCAGATAATCATTAATCTACTCAAGTCGTCATGACCAACTGCATTGGACTATTAAGTCCATTATAGGACAAGATTACTTTACGGATCAGTGGCATACATCAGTGGCAGGAGAGAAAGAAAATTTGTTAGAAATAGAAGGTAAGGAAGAAATGTACAAGATCTTTGGTGTCAGGGTCTAAAGAAGAACTTTTTGCAAAATGTTGATTTAAATCGTTAATAGAAAATCAAGAGAATGAATTGCATGGGCTTTGATATTTGACTACACTAATAGATTTTAGGATTTTCCAAGTGTCAGCTTGGGATGAAGAAATAATATTCTCATGTTTATATATTTACGCTTAGCCCCTCTTACCAATCGATTGCACCGATTCCTAGCAGCCTTATACCTATAATGTTGCAAGTCTTCGTCACACCGGCTGCGTTTGTACTTTAGTCTTACCAAAAAGTTGCATATAACTTTTTTTAACTTGACACTTTTTTCCTAACTCAAAAATAATAATAAAAACCGTCAACCAGGACATATTTCATGCTAAAAGGGGGGTTGCGTCAGGGGGAGGGGGCGCTAGTGTGGGTAAAGCACCATACCCAAATGTGTCATACTACATTCATTTAATGCTGGCTATAATTTGCTTGTCTTCCACATAGATTAGAACATAAATTGAGCGAATCATACCGGCCACTGCAGAGACTTGATGCGGAGTTTGAAGCGACAGAGGCCGCAGTACCTACAAACAATAAAAATATGAGTTTGCCTCCAGGGAAAAAATGACTGTAATAAATTAAATTAAATTGTTACATATCGTCAACGCCATCTATCCGAGAATAGGCCAAAGGTGGTAGCGCCATCTATGCGAAAATGAAATTTTCTTAATTTCCAAGGCACGTTTTTTCCTTAGACTTTATTCATCTTATACGGAGTTATATATTATAGGTCTTAGCATAAATGCACCTAGATTTGAATTTCCAACGTAATTTGAAAATAATCAAAGAATTAAAAAAACTTCTATATAAGTTACTGTACTCTGGTTCCATACACGAATGAATGTCATCAAGTGGTCATCTGATAAATTATCTACGGAAGATACGAAGGTAGTAAGAACGGATGTCGTGTGTCTCTTGTCAGTCTCGTCATGTCAAATTTACATCAAAAAATATTGTATGAATTATCATGAAATTGACCATAGGGAATCCAGGGACCACCATTAAATCAAAACTGGTGAAAAATGTTTCATTATTAATACCTTATTAAGGCGCTTTGAAATTATTAATTAGAAGCCAGTAAAGAACACCTAGAATGTCATTCAAAATCCTAAGTCTTGATTTCAAGCTAGGTATCCACTTAGAGGTGTAAAAGCGAATCATAGCGTTTGAAGTCGCGGGAGGGGACTATTGAGTCGCGCCAGACGCACACAGAGTACTGCTTGAAACATCAAAGAGTGTGATTAAGTATAGAATACGTAGGTGGGTAGCTGTATCACGTGGTCTTTGAGGAATGAGACGTTTACTCTATAATGTAATTAATGTATATAAAATCTGTTAACGACTACATAATAGGCCACATGCTCTAAAAAATAACGCATTGAACGAATTGAAAAATACAGTTTAAAAAAAAACTTTGATTTTTCTTGGTTTCATTCGTTTTTATCGGACAAATGAAGTTTGACTGAAATTTAAAAAACCGGTCAAGTGCGAGTTCGCGTACCTTGGGTTCCGTACAAACTTTTAATTTTCTCATGTAACTATAATGACGAAAGACTTGACAAGAAGCACAATTGTAATGTCTAAGCATAATTCTTTACAGCGCCATCTATCGGCAAATTGTTGGTTTTTCAGGAATAATTATTTATAATGTGAACCGATTTCAACAATTTCTGATTATTTGAAAGAAGGTTTATAGTGTAATCTCATAGAAATTTCAATCATAATAAATATCCGCAAAGGGGCTTAAATTGCAAATTAAGTTAGGAAAGGTTTTATGACTAATTAAAAAAAAGTTTTCAAGATAGAGGTGTGATTATATTTTTCCTGTAATATTTATGATAATGTTATGATTATGTAAACATTTTATAATTTTCACAATTTCCTTCATAAGTAATTTTTTTAATTCTATGAAAAACATGTAAAAAATTGTTTTGTTATGGTTAATTCGAACTCTTTCAAATGATATCCCACTCGACCTAGTAACTAGACTTTGAAATTTAGCCCCCTATTTATATTGGGCATTTTTCATAACTAATAAAAATAAATTATAAACATTACACTTCCATTGTGTTTGGGTTAGCGTTGTTCATAAATATTCCAAATTTCAAATCGATAGCTTCAGTAGTTCTCGAGATATTTAGCAATGTGACAGACAGAAAGACAGACAGACAGACAGACAGACGGACAGAGTCGCACCATAAGGGTTCCTTTTGCATCTTTTTGGTACGGAACCCTAAAAACGCCATTTATTACAGAGCACAAAGCAATAGAAATCATAAGCGTCAATGCGTCATAAGACGTAGATAGACTTTTCTTGGTCTAACTATTCAATTCGAAAAGTTGCCAAGCCATATTGGTATAATTCTATATAATTTTGATAACAACCTCAGGTAACAATTTATTTGTTTTTAACAATGCCGTCACAAGCATGCTTTCCTCAATATTGTATCATATTACCTATAACCAAAATGATATCAGCAACTTGGATTATTCCCAATTCACACCCTTCCCTGGTGCGAAATTCCACGGCAATCTTCAATTATCATTTCAAACATCGGGGGGATTAATTAAATTCCGCACTTGTATAAATCGAAATCGAGATCCCCTACCCTCTTACCTATTTCCAAAAGAACGTAACTAGCATAGATGCTCTTCTAAATACAGGTTCTTTTGTTCAAAGGGGTAATGAAAGTGCCGTGACTTAGACCGTTCTACGATTGGTTCGTATGCATCGGCATTTTGTTTGAAGTTTATTGAGTTGCACCCTTATTTGTAGTATGTGGGGTTGCGATATGAAGTCGCTGAAATTGACCGTGAATTGGGCGTCTAATCGCGGATGTGGAATAAGAGGGGGACTTTACGTCGTAATTAAGTGGATGGGGATTGGTATTACCCATTTATATAGAATGGACTCAATGCATGAAAAATCCATACTAATATTATAAATGCGAAAGTCTGTCTGTCTGTCTGTGTGTTTCCTCTTCACACTTAGTTTAACCGCTGAACCGATTTAGTTGAAATTTGGTATTGAGTCCCGGGGAGGACATAGGGTAGTTTTTATCTCAGAAATCATCCTTTAAGGGGGTGAAAAGGGGGTCGGAAGTTTGTATGGGGAATCGATAAAATGCAAATTGGATAAAAAAATACTAACTCCATGCAGACGAAATCGCAGGCAAAAGCTAGTATTATATAAAAAAAAATCACCTCAACAACAGCTCGAACACACTTTCGCTCTAGGGAGTGACGAAAGTTTCTTTAAACTTCATCCGTTTTCGTGCTTTAACACGAGAAAGTATAATCCTTAGGTATGTTACGTCAATTAAATTAATATTTCTATTACTCCCACTACTACTACTTGAACAGTTGAACAGCCCCCACGAACAGCCAGATTAAATTATAAAATTTAATCCCATTTTAAGATATATTAGTATTCCTTTTTACTAAGTCATAGACAAATCTACCACATCTACCACATCTACCACAATATATCCGTCTCGAAACGGCACTCAGCTGTGCTATCCTTTCCACTCGAAGACAGCATTCTTTGCAAACAATGTGTTATGTATGTCTATAAAAATATTTAATAACTTACCCGTAGAAATAAGAAACTCTGACATGCCTGAATTTAAATACAAATTATACAAACTTTGCTTGGATAAATGTTATTACAGAATCGACGAATATTTGACATGCTTACGCTTATGAATATGAATAATAAACAATTAATAATGGAAATAATGAATGATGATGAATAATGCTTATAATATATTGTATATCTTAGACAGAAATTAATAATTAGTATATGTGTTCTAACTGATGTAAAGTTAACTGATACTATATGATTGGTTTGCAATAATGCATGGTTTATTGAATTGTTCTGTATACTTAGTTATAGTACCTAGTTAATAAGGAATGTTTGCATGCTTCTTTAAGTAAAATGTACGCACTTAAAATTACCCACTGTCCAACTATGTTTACCACTACATTTTTGCAAATAAATATATCTTATCTTATCTTATCTTATCTTAATCAAAATACAGTAAAAATAAATAAATAAATCAAAATACAGTAAAAGTAAAAATAAAAGGCAGGTTCAATTTAAAAACATATTAGTAAACGTAAAGTTAGATTAATTAATAAACAAAAAATATTATACATAAATGATTATAATAATATATCGCAAAATAATCAAACATGCAGAGAATAAAGTCATAAATACATAATAATATATATAAACTTAATGCCCATGTAACTAAAGAAAAGTTTTATTAAAATAGGAGTGTGCCGGGGGGTTTTCGAATCAATAAAAAACTAATTGGGGAGGTCCGCCTGTCCGGCTATTACAAAGGCCTGCAAACAGGGTAAAATACATTTTCATAGGCTGAGCGGACCTAAGCTTTGAGATTTATTATACAGTAGAAGATAAATTGGGAAGGGTAGATAGGGAAAATCTTAATATTCAATGGCATCTGCAAACCTTTTGACCAGTAATGTTTGTGTTGTTTAATGCATCGCCGTGGCGTGAGGTGTATATACCTATAAATAATGAGTATTAAAATGGAACTTTGACTTATTTTATTGGTATTGCTGTTGGTACTAGAGGTAGGATAGATTTAAACAAATTTTTCTTAAACAGTAACGTCTGCGAGCGATCCCTGCTACAAATTTTACTTATATTAAAAAACAAAAACGGAAAAAATTTACTGCTTCCAGCAAGTCTCAAACTTTCGACCTTGGAACACCCAAAGGAATTCGAATTGAGAGTGAATTTATCCTTTAATATTAAAATATTGTAATATGGCATCTTTAACCGAAAATTCGGCTGTGAATAAGACAAGTGCTTAAATGCCTAGCCTAGCCACTGACTTATAAATATTACTTCGTAAAGACGGGCCTTACGGGCACTAAGAATGGTGCCAGTACAGCGGTGTCACGCACACGAATTCGAGCCAATCGTGCAGTCTAACGCGATTGGTTGATAAGTTCGCATCACGCGCGCGACTGGTCTCAACTAGTTGGTTGGGATTGGCTTGAATTCGTGAGTAACACCGCTGAACTAGCACCATTCTTAGTGTCCGTAAGGCCCGTCTTTCTAATATAAGTCAATGCCTATAGCACAAAAACGTGTGATTAATAAGGATAGTGAACTTTTAACAAATTTAAATGGTCGTAAATTAATGTATTATTACATTAACCGTAACATTTATATTTTGTTGAGTTTAATGCCACTAAGACTGATATGGATCGACTGAATACTTCGGTAAAGCTTGACTTATCTATACAATATCATCTCATCAATGGATTAAAACATCGTTACTATAGAAATTGCGTTTGTTTGTGTTGCAACAATTTCCTGCCGATTTTCTGGGCAACCTTCAATGCCTCATTTAGCTGTTTGTTTACATTTTTAGGGTTCCGTACCAAAAAGGTACAAAAGGAACACTTATGGTGCGACTCTGTCCGTCTGTCTGTCTGTCTGTCACATTGCTAAATATCTCGAGAACTACTGAAGCAATCGATTCGAAATTTGGAATAGTTATGAACAGCGCTAACCTTAACACATTGGAAGTGTAATTTTTATATTTTATTTTCATTAATTATGAAAAATGCCCAATATAAAGAGGGGGAAAAATTTCAAACTCTAGTTACCAGGTCAAGTGGGATATCATTTAAAAGAGCTCAAATTGAACATTACAAAGCATTTATTTTGTTTATTTTTTTTTACCTCGGCAGCTCGAACAAGCCTACTTTCGTTACTCCCTGGAGTGAGGAAAGTGCGACATTCCTCACTCCAGGGAGTGACTAAAGTGCGACTTTCCTCACTCCAGGGAGTGAAACAAAGTAGCTGTTTAATTTATTGAAGGCCATGGACTGCCACTTCATACTTCTATTACAATTTTTTTTTCTCTGTATTATTCTGTGTAATTCGAAATACGTTTACCTTTAATATGTTCTCACTACTGAGGTGAAAAATTATGTGTCAGACGAGAGCAAAGTTATTTTACATCTCGTGTTTTTGAGTCCCTCGCTAGGCTCAAGATTCTAACTTAGAATCATTCGCTTCGCTCGTGATTCAATTATAGAGTCTTTCGCTTTCTCGGGACTCAAAATCAACACTCGCAAGAAAAACCAACTTTCTTCACTTGCATCGTGGTTTCATAAAACCACACAATTACTTTTTTAATACAGTTGCTCAAAAAGTGCTACTTTTCGTGGCTGTTTAGCGTGCGGAAAGTTGGTTTTCGCGAACTAGTGCTTTTTACTTTTCCAATTTTTTTAAAATTTTACTTGTTCCAATTCATGACTACTTATTGATGAGTATTAATATTAGTTTCCTTTATACGTCGTAATCAACATAAAAACCTACTGTTAATGTAAGAATACGAAAAATATGCATATTTCATATTTTATTACTTACCTCTTCATCATTATAAGTATTATAACACGTTTATTTTTTAATGTTGAAAAACCGTTCTTAATAAGTTGTCTGAATGGAACGGAACGCCTGTCAAAGAAGAGGCGTATTTTCTTACTGCAAGAATGTTTTAAGTTTCCAAAGGCAACATTCGATATTGTTTTTATAAGTATACAATACACAAATAATCGTAAATAACGATATTTAGGTAATAATAGTACAATGTTTTAATATTTACAATTGTTTCTGTCTTATAGAACATGCATTTGAAAAAAAAAACTCATTAAAGTGGGTTCAATAACAATAATAAAATGTATTCTAGTCGAATAAAAGCTAGAAAAACACCTCTTCATAATGTCAATGATGTCACAGAATTAATACTACTTATAAAAGTTTCGAATTTCATTCCTTACTTGTTGCTTTTCTTATTTTTTCGCAACTGTATTAAAAAACGTCGTTCGATACACGTGCGAAAATGTCATTCTTCACTCGTCCCGAGTCTTGCCACTCGCCTACGGCTCGTGGTAAGATATCTCGGTACTCGTGAAGTAATGACATACTTTCCGCACTAGCATCGAAATGTACTATTTTTTTATCAACGTACACCCGGAAAGAAGGTCGGCTTAGTAAAAATTCATGAAGTACGAAAAACAATCACAAAGTTAGTTAATATCAGCAGTTCAGATAGAAGGCTACCCGTTTTATTTAAATAAAGTGAAGAGCGGCAGGTTAATTATTCAATTATACACGCCATCCGTTCCTAGGCAAATTTGGGATTCCATCTAAAATAATCCGATATCGTATTTCATGAATGCCTTCCATTTGACAATATTCCTTTATGGGTCGAATTAAAGTTTATTGTCCTAAACCAACTCATATATTGATGTGAGGTAAATGAAGAAAACGGACGATTTGCATAAAGGTCAATCAAAGCGATCGAGGACCGAGATTACAGGAACGCGGAGTGTTTGAATTGGTCTTTGTTCGTACAGTTCATGCAAAACAAGTACATGGTACTAACGAACACACTTTCTAATCTCCCTATTTTGTTAAACGATTAACAAATTTCATATTTCTCTGTCATCCATCCGGCTTTTATCACACTAGGCGAATTGCCCCTATATTTTATTTATATTTAATACGATTCCGCGCAAACTTAAAAAAACAAATGTATGATAAAATATTTTTTATGAGATTTTTTTTAAATTATTCGAACTTATGAAATAAAACTATGAAAACGGATTATATCGCGTATATTGAATTTATAATACATCCCGACGTTTCGAACCCTTTACAGCGTTCGTGGTCAACGGGTGACTGAGGAAAACCTACAAAGTGCTAAAATACACACATACTAAAAATAATGAACCATCATAGACTATAAACTTTAAGGCTGGTTGTACATGCAAAATCGGTTCATAAGGCTAGTTATACAATACAACTATTTTCAAGTAAAGATATGTATATACGCGATAAAAACTACGCCGTCTCCAACCCTCCAAATTGTAGGAGGGTATCCCAATATGGGACAGGCAACAAACTCGGCGGGACACAACTTTTCATCTTTTTTTTAGGCGAGAATTAAATGTTCTATTCTAACCTAACCTGACCTGCTTTTCTAGCAGCAGTTTGTTTTTGAAAGGGGCCCCAGTTCTAACGTAACCTACTTTTCTGACAGCGGTTCGTTTTGCCGGGGATCGCAGTTCTAACCTAACCTACTTTTCTGGTAGCGGTTCGTTTTCGCGAGGGTCGCAGTTCTAACCTAACCTAACGTACTTTTAAGGCAGCAGTTCGTTTTCGCGAGGGTCGCAGTTCTAACCTTACCAAACCTACTTTTCTGGCAGCAGTTTATTTTCGCGAGTGTCGCAGTTCTAACCTAACCTCCTTTAAATTGTAGTGTCTCGTGGATTGAAGTGATTAACGTAATTGATCTTTATTTCTCATTAAATAAAAATATACATTACACCTAATTAAAATGTTACGAAGTGTAAATTGTCAATTACTGGCCACCGGCTAATAACTGACCACCTTAAACTAAAAATGAATTATATTCACCTATAAACAGAATTCATTTTAGTATAAGGTTTCAATAACTGGCCACCTTTCAATAACAATTCACCTTATACGAATTACCCTAATACACGGTGTTTTTGCACAGAACGTGCAAGTTGTTGAATGTGCTACCTCCTGAGCTGTTTCCCTTACACTATGACATGGGGTTCTTCAAAAAGCAGCTATTTAGGGTTCTCAAAGGTTGGCAACGCATAAGTGAGCTTATATTGATCGGGATATAGACCGTGATTACCTTTTGTATTGTTTATGAGTCTAGTGAAACTAACCGTGAATCATTCAAAACTCTTAACGCATAAGTGGCTCCTCTGATGTTGCTTATGTCCATGGGCTCCGATGACTGCTTCCCATCAGGCGGCTCGTCTGCTCGTTTGCTTCCTATTACATGAAAAAAGCGTCGGGATGTATTATAAATTCAATATACGCGATATAATCCGTTTTCATAGTTTTATTTCATAAGAAAGGTTTTGATAATAGAACACCTGTTGAAGTGGTTTTGATAAATATAAGTTTGTATTAAAACAAGACTCCACTCTTATACAAAAAATAAAGGTAACAAAGTCGACAGATTATTGTAAAACACCTATTAGTACAATAATAATATGTCACCCATAATAGTTTTATTAATTAATTAGTCATGTCTCGTTTGTCTTAAATACCAGCACAATAAGATAATATTGTTACATATTGTAAAATAAAGTTATAACACTTCAAGACTAGCGTGACAAAGATATCAAAATATCGATCGACCCCGCCTCTTCCGACCTCGAGACCGCAATAGAGCGTACTTATTTTGTCATCTATGTCAGTAGGGTTGTCAAAAGTGCTTGCAATCTTATGCGGGCCCTTAGGTTCACTAATAAGTCAAGTGCGTGCCAACCCTTGGGTCAGCGTAAGAGTCGATCAGATGTCTAGATTATATTTGTTAAGATGACATTCGAATGGCAACAACAGCTGCATATACCCATCATATTATTATGGGGGATTTTAATACATGTATTCTAAAAAATGACTCTCGCTCCAAGTCTCTTAAATCCCTTGCTGAAGCCTGCAATATGTTCATTCTGCCTTCCGGTCCCACACATTTTTTTCCTAACTGTTCTCCGTCGCTTCTCGACCTTACCTTTGTCTCTTCTGTAGATCATGTTGCAAGGTATGACCAATTCTCTGCGGACGCCTTTTCATATCATCATCTGCTCTTTTTGTCTTATAAAATCCGTCCCCCTAAGGCCAAACCTAAAATACTCTTTCAGCGCAATTTTAGTCGGATGTGTGTTGAAAAGCTTCGTGAGGATGCCTCGAAGTTCGACTGGAGTGGGGTGTTGGAGGCTGCTTCAGTAGATGAGAAGGTATCGCTCTTTAACTCTGCTCTAACTCATCTCTACGATGTTCACGCCCCTATACGCCCGGTAAAAATTAAGCACCTTCCTGCTCCCTGGCTTACTGAGGACATTAGGTTACTAATAGCAAAAAAGAATTTGGCTAAATCTAGATTCAGGGGATACCCTACAGACAAAAATAAGGCTAAGTACCATGCTTTACGGAATCGTTGCAGTACAATGTGCCGAGATGCTCAGAGGCGACACATTCACAATTCCGTAGAAAATGGGAACCCCGCCAAAGTTTGGAAGTTCTTAAAGTCACTTGGAGTTGGGAAGCAACCTCAAAACTCAATCAGTGATAGCGTTGACCTCGACCAGCTTAACCTGCATTTTTCTTCTTCTGCCACTTTTTCTGGGTCAGTTAAGTTGGACACCCTTAACTTTCTTTCAAATATCCCAACTCCTGACTATCCCCCTTTCTCTCTTGCTCAATTTACTGACAGTGACGTTAAGAAGAACGTAATAGCCATCTCGTCTAATGCCGTTGGAGTCGATAATCTGAGCCGAAACATGATCCTTCCCCTCATTGACCTCATAGCTCCTATTATCACCTGTATCCTCAATAGCTCCATTTCTTCTAATGTTTTCCCGTCGCTTTGGAAAGATGCCGACGTCATTCCTTTGCCTAAAAAATCCAGTCCCTCCGCCTTCTCAGACTACCGTCCTATTTCCATTCTTCCTTTCCTCTCTAAAGTTCTAGAGCGTCTAGTACATCAGCAACTTACTTCTTTTTTGAACAGACACGCGCTCATGAACCCATACCAATCCGGATTCCGTACAGGCCACAGCACAACTACTGCTCTTGTAAAAATTACTGACGATATCCGGGCCGGTATGGATAATCGTAAGATCACGGTATTATCGCTTCTGGATTTCAGTAATGCTTTCAACACGGTTGACTTCGACATCTTGTTAGGCATATTGCGTTCACTTAATGTATCTCCTGCGGTAGTTGACTGGTTTCACAGTTACTTAGTAGGGCGTCGGCAGCGTATAAAGGCGGATTCCTATCGATCTTCGTGGTGCAACACGCTTGCTGGTGTCCCACAGGGCGGCGTGTTGTCTCCTCTTCTTTTTTCGATCTTCATAAACTCTATCACTTCCAATATTTTGTCCTCCTACCACCTTTACGCTGACGACCTTCAAATCTACTCTCAGGGCTCTGTTACCGATCTATCACAGACTATCTGCGCCATGAACACTGATTTGGAGAGTATTTTAAATTGGAGTAAACGTTACGGTCTCAAGGTTAACCCTACTAAAACTCAGGTTATAGTCATAGGTAGCTCAAAGCTCACTGCCCGGATTGATTTAGGTTCTCTACCTGCCATTGTGTTTGACGGTATTCAGATTCCCTACTCTCTCCAGGTAAAGAATCTCGGTGTCATGATGGACCAGAGTCTCTCTTGGGTACCTCAGGTGAATGAGGTTAGCAGGAAAATGTTTGCTGCAACTGCATCACTCCGCAGACTCCGTAATTTCTTGCCTTACGCCACTAAGATTGCGCTAGCTCAATCCCTCTTATTGCCCATATTAGATTATGCCGACATTTGCTATCTGGACCTTACGGAGGACCAGCTGAATAAGCTCGAGCGCCTCCAGAATCTCGGTATAAGGTTTATATTTGGTCTGCGCAAATTTGACCATGTGTCACAGTTCCGTTCTCAGCTCAAGTGGCTTCCTATTCGTCTTCGCCGTGACTCTCATGTTCTCGCCCTTCTCTATGGCATTCTCTTTAACCCCGCTACACCACCTTATCTCAAAGAGCGTTTCAAGTATCTCTCTTCTATCAGATGTTCTCAGACTCATATTCTTGCTTCTCCCTCATCTACTTCTAAATTTTATAATAGCTCTTTTACCTTCAGGGCTGTTCGGCTGTGGAATGCTTTACCAGTAGAATTAAGATTAGCTAAATCTCTCCCCATATTCAAAAATCAGCTAAAACTATACTTTCTATCTCTGCCTTAAGTTGCCATTTTATATATTGTATATATGCTTGTATAAATATATATTATATATATATATATATTGTATTGTATATTTATTTGTGTGTTAGGTTTCGTTTTAATACTTATATGTATAAGTAGTAATTGTAGTATGTGTGTTTGTGTTTAATAGTCTCCATATTTAGCTCTTTGCACTACCTGTTGACTTTTGTATGAGTTCTACATTTCCTGCTACCCAAAGGTTGTCTGGAAGAGATCGCTTTTTAGCGATAAGACCGCCTGTTGTTACCTGGTTCTATTTTTTCTTTAAATATTTCTTTGTAGTTTTACATGTATGTAAAATGTATAATTTTGGTGCAATAAAGAATATTTACTTACTTACTTACTTACTGCTGCGGCCTTGACGCGGGCCCTGTTACTGTCATTTATATTAATAAGATGAGTGACGGATTTAATCACGGCAGTAATGCGGCTACGAACGTCACTTACGGAGATTTCCAAGGTGATTGAAAGTGACATCGCCCGCGGCAACGTCTCAGTAGTAAAAATGCCGTACTGCCGTGTGTTACGGATAACCAGTCTAAATCGTCTTTAAAACCGTTAAATATATATCTTCTAAAATAAAAATTTGTAAATCTTAATTATTTAGTCCTTTGGTTATTTATTTCTAGCTCTAAGTATATTGATTTGCATGGTAGGTTTTAATTAATTGTACTATTTAACATTAGTATTTAAGTTTTTTGTTACTAACACTTCTATGGGCCATGCCTGAAAATAAATAATTATTTATTTATTTACTGAGAAAAGCATAACTATGACTGTTATGTAATTTCATTTTTATGCCGATGGTGTCAGGCATAACTCAGTTAACATGAGTTGCATGATATTTGCATGAATGACCCCAACCAAAATATCACGTGAGTGACCCGTGAAAGTGCCATCTGGTCTTTTAAGAATACCGAGATAGTTGGTCGGTCGGTTGGAGAGTATTTTATGAATTCTAGCTCCTTTGTGAGTTTGGGCAATCTCTTCACAGAACCTTCTCCATGACCTCCTTTTTGCCTTCGTGATTTGTTTATTGTATTCAGTCAGTTACCTTTATGTAATCTGTTGAACTAAGCTGCCGCTTGGCACTTTGCCAGTTAATAAGAATTTCTCAGAGAGATAATGAATTTTGGTTTTTAAAAATGTACACCCATTAAAAATATGGCAATAGATGTTGAATATGTTATAATATAGCAATATATAGTTGTTGATAGCTATGCTTGGATAACTGTCAAATTGTCATGAGCTAAAATTAATTATATTTAAGGGTTGAAAACAAATACCTAATATGGATACACATAGTTACACTAATAAAATAATAAAATGTTACACCTACTTAACAATAAAAATAACATTTAAAACTTTCGCGGTTTAAACACATATTAAATCACATTTAGAAACAGGTCTATCGCGAATTTATTTTTTTACCTTTATTTACCGACGTTTCGACACAGGTTTCACTGGTCGTGGTCGCGGCTAACTGACGTCCCAGCAAAATGTCAAAACAGAGATTTGTGTGGCTACCCCACGAAAAGTGCATCCTCGGCTTTAACTTCTCTGGATCACTGGTCCCCAAGTTGCCGAGGGATCTATCTTCGGATGTGTGCGCGGATGTTGTGAGTGTTGTGTGTCGGACTATTGACAATAATTAACTTTTATGTGTAGTGGGTGGTTTGAAAATGTGATGTCTACCTCGAACTTTAAATGCACTTTTCGTGGGGTAGACACACAAATCTCTATTTTGACATTTTACTGGGACGTCAGTTAGCCGCGACCACGACCAGTGAAACCTATGTCGAAACGTCGGTAAATAAAGGTAAAAAAATAAATTCGCGATAGACCCGTTTCTAAATGTGTGTGTGATGTGTGTGTGTGTGATTTAATAAAAATAATTTCAAATAACATATTCATGTCACATAAATCACATGATTTATAACAGGAAAAACCCGATGAACGCAAATACCCCAATCATCATTACTTTGTCTGATTATCAAAAACCCTTGTTATGGAAGTCGTTAATGGAAAGAATATACAAAAAATTCCCAACGTCAAATATGCCGCAGCGATGCCATAATGGAATTTTAATGAGAATTTCAGCTGTTAGCTGTAATTTCTTTTTCTCCCTGAAATAAAAGAGAGGCATTTATTGGAATCGATAACAGAGCCTTCCCTTTCGAGATAATGCTGAGTCGTGACCTTATTTTATTGATTGCGCTCCCTTCTCGGGATTTTAATAGACTTTTATGATTGTCTGTAAGTCGTTAGAGTTGGCGTGTAAGGCATTTCGTGCGGTCAGAGCCACAAATGGATTGACTTCTTAAGGGTCTTTCGCATTACTCATTACTCATCATCATTACTTTTGAAATTGCTTACAAGTTAGATGGAATAGTTACTTTTTGCCATACCTATGATTGTTTTTATTCAGTAACTTACGCTGTATTATCTTGCTTCTATAATTCATACTTGGTTTTCAAAATATGGGCTTTTCTGTGAAAGAATACCATGATTTCATCGAATTGTAAATTGATCCTGACTAAAGACCATTGTTGCATTAGCATTGTTCTCATCAATGATAAAATGATTTTCAACCTTCATTCAAGATGTTACCACGAGTGGTTATGGTCCTACTTATATTATCAATTCTTGCTCTTGAAGTTACTAAAATATCGTCTTATAAAACACTAGACCAGTTACAGAAGAGTTATAATAATGCTAAGGATGACAAACGGAGCACCGTAGACGGTCTAGTAGGGAGAGCTGTGGATTTTTTTTATTCGAACAAAACGGTGATGAGTTTGATTGCGAAACAGTTGTGGGACATTGGATCTCATGCGATTGATGCAATCGTGGACGTAAAACGTAAGTAGTGTGTTTACTACCGTACACGTACCTATAGGAATTACTCGTAAACTTTTCAATTGTACACCTTCAAATTCCAATAACTAAACCCTTTTTGCATTGCTATAAAAAAGTAAGTTAAAATTAAAGATATTCAGGGGCCGCCGGGGCATTTACTTACTTTATCTATTCAATCAACACCTATCAAAATCATTACCATTTACATTTTACCATTTACTTTTAAGAAATCTTAAAATATCATCGCATCATAACGATTAAGATCGTTTCATTCATCAAATTTAATAATGAAGTAATTTTGGTGGAACGCATAACAGAATATATTATGTCGATTAGAGATATGGCAGCAAACGTGTACCTATTGAAAATAATATACCTACCTATACATAGGCTGCTATGATCATAATATTCAAAACCCTTCCCATAGTGGGGTAAAAAGAAAATGCTCAACTAATTAATGTTTTTGGTTGTATGGTAATAACTCATTTTCGAGCTAAATTATGAAAGTACGCAACTCAGCTACGTTAGTATTTTTACTGTTCATTTGTAATAAGTGAGACAAAGAATGAATTCAAATAAATGTTATTATACTCATTCATCAGGGCCACAGAGAGAAGAACCGACATACTATACGCGCCGTGTCCAAAATTACCGCCTTCTGCATCTGACCGTGATCTGACCCTTGATCCAGCCACCCAGCGAGAGTTTCTCTAGGTGTTGGTCGAGACTTCAACGGGTCACCCGTTGACCACGAATGCTGTAAAGAGTTCGAAACGTCGGGATGTATTATAAATTCAATATACGCGATATAATCCGTTTTCATAGTTTTATTTCATGAGTAACTATCGCGGTAACCGAAGACAATATTATTATTATTATTTTCAATTTATATTATGTTTATAACTACATAATATATGTGGAAAGTAGCACTGTCCCGGGTAAAATCAATGTTTTTTTTTTTTCAGATAAAAAGATTAGTTAAGAATCTGAGGCAGAATTGATTTCCGGATTGAGAGTTAAGTTGAAATTTATATCGGCAGGATGAGTTTTTATTAATTATATAATTGATTGATCATATCAAACCATTGTATGTGCTGAGTCGATACGGTATTCGTGAACATCTACATTTTAATATTTTGGGTACCATTCACTTTTCATACCAATAAAATGCATACCTAATTTTACGTGGCAGATTCATCGAATATCATAATGAACGTATTTATTGGTCATAATGTTGTAATTATACATAGAATACTTATCTATTATAACAATAGTTGCTATAACGTTACGGTTTTACCAACCCAGAACTAGTTTAGGAGTTCGGACCAACACTTTTTACCGTTCTCAGGTCTCTTACTAAATAATATGCTAAAAATGGCTAAAAGTTTTTTGCAATGGGTCCATGATGACTTTCAATGGGCAAGGTGCATTATGTAATGAAATCTTCACTATCACAACATAAATATATTTAGTAGTCATGTAAAGACTAAAAAGTGGAAAATAACCAGCCTTTTATACAACTAGGGAACAAATCAAATTATTTTATGAAATATTTTGATTTGTGTTTTTTAAGTCACACTACTATAATATGATTTATAAACTGAAATAGATATCATACAAGAAAAAGCAACCAAGTCCACCGGTGGCCGAGGCGGGAATCGAACCCGCGTCTTCAGCTTACGCGGCTAACGTCCTGACCACTAGACCACCCGGTCACAGCGGTACCCGTCCCAAATTATCTGGTGTATGCTATCTTTGAAAGGCTAGGCGTCTATTTCAGTTTACAGCCTATGTTTTACTATGTTTTGTATGTTGTGCTATATGTTTTGTATTACTGATAGGTTATAACGTACGATTTGCAAGCGTAAACTGAATAAGTAACGCTTTTCCGAAGTAGTTTTTTTTTCTTACGAGTCAAAAGAGAAGCTCCTCAAAGCGAGGTGCACACAACTACATATTACACGTTATGACTATATTACCGATTGTTCATTAATCAGTAAAATTTATCCAAATTGATAATTATACTTTATGAAATATTGGAACAAGGTTGTTCTGCCGTTTCGCCGAAGTTTTATTGTCCGAATTTAACTTGCCAACCAACTTTTCGCAGATAATTTACTTTGGCAACCAACATTCGGCAAACTTTCAATATGACAACGTTTTACTTGGTATTCTTGTTAAGTAGATTATTATTATGACATTTGGGAAACATTTCTTTCGCCAAACCATTCATTTGGCTAAATGTCTTTAATACGATAACGTCTAGTCATTTGACAGAGTCAAGATAGGTGCAACGACGAGCGAGCGAGACAAGGAGGAGCGTGTTAGGTGAACTGCGACCAAACAGCACCAGAACCAACTTATTTTGCGATTTTAAATTACAAAAATAAACTTTTTATGTTTCGTATAATCTAAATGTATTATAATTTAAAAACAAAACAAACACACACAAGTCAGAAACAAAACATACTTATCATCATAATTTTTAGACTCGAAGCCATTCTGCTACCTAAAACATTGCGTTTTGAATAGTGTATTTTTAAGTTTTAGTCCAAAAATACAGTTGCTAACCGTTAAATTGGGTAATAATACGAATTATTATATTGAGTTGCTACCAGATGAATGAAATTATGCGAAAAATTGGTTGGGAACTGACATTCGGCAAAATATTTTTCGGCAATGATTTAGAGAACCTGGAACAAGTCTTATATTAATGCAAATTGATCACTTTGGAAATGTGCAACCTGTAATGCAAAATAAAATTATGTTTTGTAAAACGCATCACACATCCAGATTTATAATACTGTAAGCAAATATTTCAAATGGATTTGTATTTTTTTGCTAATTGTATAAATTTTTGTAACAAATACCACCTATATTTTATTGTTTTAATCTTTATAGAACCGGTTTCCTGATTCCCACAGCCACCTGTGATAACATTTTATGAACTGCATTTATTTTAGTTTCAGTAGCTAGGGAAACTAAAAATTAAATTGCAAGTTACAATATTTGATCACAGCTTTCTCATCCCCATTTACAATGGCACTTGTTAACCTCCTCCGGTATTCGTCGCATGTTTACCATTGAATACTGTAAGAAGTATTATGTTTCAAAATAAAGTAACACGTTTCATGTAGTAAATGGAAATGTTAGGTATTTTATAAGAAGAAGCGACACAAAAAGTCTTCGTGTTTTTGTTTAGCTGTGGCGTGCAGTGCTTTATAATATACTAATCATAGGTAAAACGATATCCTTAACAACACACTTGCATTATATAACGAGAGGAAGAAGAAAACCTAGAATCACATAAATCTCAGCCAAGTGATGAAGAATTCGTCGTATGAGGAAATCAAAAGACTGACCCAGGAAAGAAATCTCTTATGTTATGATGATGATGAACAACATATAGTTATTATATATAAACCTATGTTTTTATTTAGGGGAAGGTTGCTATCATTGGACCACTGAATTTCGCTGCTTTATAATTTACACAATTCATGTATGAAATTAAAACAAGTTTAATAATTTTGAACCATTGAAGTATATTTATTCGTTACCTTACAGACAAATCAATACAGTTTAATAATCTAGGAGAAAAAACGTGAAAAGGATTTTTTGCACTGTTGCCTTGTTGGGACCAGGGTCACCTTGATTGGACCACGGAGTCACCGTCAATGGACTTAGGATTTTTTTGCTGATGGCCCAATCTAGGAGACTTACAGAAATTGACATTTTAATTTATTTTTATATATTTTTTTATTTTTTATTAAGAGTATTTAAACGTTTTCATATAAATCAATAACAGAATACAAAAAACACAATACAGAATATAATAAGAATACAAAAAAAAATGTTGCCATGATTGGACCGGTCCGATGATAGGACATAGTACATGCGGTCCATTGATAGCAACTAGGTATCAAATAACAAAAAAATAAAAATAACGAAAATACAGAAACTATTATTATAAATTTAATGAATAATAGATTTCTAACCATCATATTACGTCAATACACTCAAACAAATGCATATATAAGTAATGACACTTACTTGCGTTTCTCTTTCGCGTAATTATTACATCGCCAATGTTCGAAACACAAAATATTCAAAATATTTATCAGTACGGTTTTTACTCACTATTATTTTTGTTTTGTTTTGTTTATTTTTGTTTGGGCTCGAAACACACTTGCTCACGTCACTCGTCGATGCTCGTCGCCAAGAAGCGCGTTACCGCGGCGCGACTGAGGAAGCGGTGGGGCCGCTTGGATCGCTCAAGGACACTTTGTACCTTGTCTATCTCTGTCGCATGCGTAGGTTTTAAAATATTTAGATGATCAATTCAAAGCGCCGGTCCAATGATAGCAACCTTCACCTACGTTGCAAACATTTATATTTACTTACATCAGTATGTAAGTAAAAAAAATGTTTTATGTCGAAAACTATTTTATTTTGTGGGTATTGTATTGTATTTTATTTTATTTTATTTTATTTGATTTGATTTTATTTTATTTTGTTTTGCTACAGGCGCTGTAGCGCAATAAACCCTTTGGACGTAAATTTATTTTGTTTGTGTAACATAATCACAGGCCGTAATGAACACACGGTGCGACACGTACGTACGTTCAGTTCCGTGTGTCAGACGCTTTTCAAAACTGTTATCGTCGAAACGTTTTTCAACAAACAAAAGAACAATCGAAGCCAGAGTTTTGCCAGTATATTTAATAGACACACAAAGACGAGCCCACTATTACGGCAATAATGAACGTCTTCGGAACGGTAGTTCTACTAATCATAATTGAAGCAGGCGCTCAGAAAACATATTATGCCGAGCTTCCGCCACAACCTAAGAGAGATTATAGACCTGACAAATGGTTAACCAATACTGCAACAGATATGTGGTTTGGAAAGCAGACTCTGGCAGATATTCTGGGAAGAGATTTTAAGGAGCTGGTCAAACGGACTGTTAGAATAGGTACTTATTAATTTAATAAGTAAGTCAAATATGTTATGTGACTTTAATTTTCTGTATATTTTATAATTTATATAATATTACAGGTCGGTCAACTACCAACCACATCTTGAAATATAAGCAGCTCAATAGTACCATTAATTCAGCGCCAAAGGAACTTATAAGCCAGATTCTTCAAAATATGCGAGTGAACAATACGCAATTTTAAAACATTCTGTTTTACAGTTTTTTTTTAAATATAGTTGTACGTCCGACTATTATAAAATGATTCGATTGAAGTGATTGAACGAATTCTGTCTACATTTATTTAGGTCCATATTATATTCTTTGTTTAGGTCCTATTACAATAAAGTTTCTTATCATAAGAAAAAAACATTTTTATTTGTAAACCTTTGCATCTAAGGTAAGGTACTAAATTACCATTATACTTCGACAATTTTCCTTTTAATGCTTTATTCATTCATTTCTGATACTCACTTTGTCAGTCGTCCGTTTCACTTAAGTCGGTATTGAATGAATGTTTAATCTTCAATATTTCGACTTCAAATCTTCAAAGGGATTACAATGAGCTAGGACTTGATGAGAATTCTTTAGTTCCCTTTTTGGTAACTAATAAATAATTTTAGGATCCCTCTCGAGAATGTCCCCTTTATTGCAGCCTCGGGTGTCCCGTTTGATGTTTTAAAAGCTACTTCATAAGGGTTTGCTCCAACCGCATGATTAGAAGGCAGTTAGGGGGTGACGTGAAAGCAATCTAATAGGAGATGAATTTTAAATGACGTTATTGGACCTAATGACGTCTGGGATTTACAAAATGAGATTTTTGCGCATTTTGGTGGTGTACCTTTTGGCATTTAATTTACGAATACGTTATAAAAAGATTTCACCACTACAAAAGTGAAGGCATGTGTAAGTATGAATTTTATGGGATGATTTTTTTGGCTCGGACCCTAATCTGTTAAACAAAAGCCTTATAAAGCAAAGCAACCATAAAAAGCAACTACCGTCATGGTATTAAGGTTCAAATTTATGTACCAGCTAATTCTGAGATAACTCATTGGGTAAACAATGTAGGACGATCGGTCACCAGTCTGTGGTCTGTCAAGTAACAGAATGAGCTGTTACATGAATTTGAACCATATAAATAGGACGGCAAAATTGCTCTTTAAACGAGTTTGTTCCCGTTCAGTCAGTAGCGGTAGCATTGGTAACTGCTGTATAAAAGAAACAAAGGCTTTTGTTACAGAATCGGAAAAAATCATTTCATTTCATGATATATACAAAAAATTATACTTCAATCTCAAGAATACATATATTTTATATTAAGAACATCTAGTAGTACCACAGCATCCTACAATTATACTATGACTGGATAATTACGAGCGCTATGCCAAATTACCTTTGATATAAACATGATTTTCACCGCAGCCTGAGAGGAGCGTGGCTTTGAGATTTTTTCGTGCAAAGCGAGGGTAGTCCTTAATGAGCGCACTTGAAAACAAAGCTTCAGGTACTAGTAGTTTGGTTCATGGGCATTTCTATTTAAAGTTGTACCCCCGACTCGCATTTTAGATTTTGGATTTTTTATATTTTTTCCACAGAATCACGAGCTCTATCGATCCTAATATATAATTGTCTGTTGTTTGTATATTTTTGTTCGTTTTCGTTTTTTGTGTAATTCGACATTTAGACTGGATACATGTCTGACAAAGTATCTAATATTTTATTGATTCCATATTTGTAATTGTTTTTTGTAAATTTTGGTTTTGTATTGCTTGTAAAGATTGACATGTAAAAGTGCCCCTGTGGCCTATTTGCTGAATAAATGTTTGATGTTTGATGTTTAACACGAGAAAAAGTGTCCCCAAAAAATCATACAAAGTTTTTTGTCTGTTTCGTTACGGTCATAGAAGGTTGTACAGAAAACCGTAACCAAACGGACCAAACATTTTGGGGACACTTTTTTTCTCAGTAAAAATGGAAAAAGCTCGTGATTCTGAGTAAAAATAATATAAAAATTCCCAATTTAAACAAACATTTTTGGTACAACTTTAAATAGAAATGCCCTCATACGGTAGGGGGACAATAATTTTACAAACTCATTGTTCCGATTTCAAAAGGTTTAGAAATAAAATGGACATACAAACTTCATACGATTAGGACTTACTTTTTTTCATCAGGGGTAGAACAGGCTCGGCTGAAAGCGGTAGCTGCACCCGAGTCTGGGGCCTGGCTGCACGCCTCACCGTCGTCGCACTTGGGGACGTTGTTAGATAACGATTTCCTAAGGATTGGTGCTGCGTTAAGGCTCGGGTGTAATGTGTGCGAGCCACATTTGTGCGTCTGAGGGGTTATGGTGGAGGCGAACGGGCACCATGGATTGAGTTGTGTGCGGTGTGCTGGTAGGTTTCCTCGTCATCATGCGATTAACGATATCGTTCGCAGGGCGATGGTGTCGCCTAACCTGCCGTGCGTGTTGGAGCCCCAGGGTCTTAGTCGGACGGACGGGAAGCGGCCTGACGGTCTCACCCTTGTTCCTTGGGCTAAGGGGCGGAGTCTGCTGTGGGATGCTACATGTGTGAGCACATTTGCGGCGTCACATCTTGCACAGACTACACGTGCGGCTGGGGGGGCTGCAGAGAATGCGGCGAGACAAAAACATGCCAAGTACTCAAACTTAAAGCCGGTTTATGATTTTGTCCCTCTTGCTGTTGAGTCAGCTGGGCCTTGGTGCTCCGAGGCGAAGGGTTTTGTGAGGGATCTGGGTAGGCGCTTGCGGGATAGGGGTTGTGATCCTAGGTCTGGTGCGTACCTGGTCCAACGTATATCTTTAGCGGTTCAGCGGGGGAATGCCGCTGGTATTATGGGGACGTTTGGGTACTTACCGGATTAGGGTTTAGGTTTGCTCTTTTATGTTATTATTATTGTACTCATAACTTTTTCTTTGTTTTTAATCAATGTTGACGATGCGTGTTGCAGATAACTTACGTGTAAACGAACGTTCTGTTTTGACGAAACCTGAGGTGGATGAGCTTATTGTAATGTGACGAAGCCTGCGCTGTGGATCTGATGGTATGCCTTTCTTTTTGGTTACTAAATAAAATAATGTTGTACTTCTAAACTATTTATCTTAAAATTATACAAAAAATATATTTGAGATTCTCACAATGAGCTCTTTCATTTTATATGTAACACGATATAGTTTGACAAACTTTATTTTTAATTTTCTCATTTACCCCCCAAAAGTGGCCCCCGTGTTTAAAATTAATATGTTTACGTTACATGTCCATCTATGGGTCACAAACTTACATACGTGTACCAAATTTTAACTTAATTGGTCCAGTAGTTTCGGAGAAAATAGGCTGTGACAGACGGAGAGACAGACAGACAGACAGACGCACGAGTGATCCTATAAGGGTTCCGTTTTTTCCTTTTGAGGTACGGAATCCTAAAAAACGACATACAGAACCCTATTACCAAAGAGGATATAATAGGATAGAGCGGTACTGCCATAGTAAATTTTGTAACCACAGTAAATTCACTGCCATCTATCGACATACTTTAAAACTAAAAATGAAGATTTATAAAAATACGTTAAAATATATTTAAATATGGTTAAATGATTTTTTTATTTGCATTAATTATTTATATATGATTTTGACTCATGAGCTTTAACCGATATGCGTTAAAATGATAAATAACAACGAAACTGTCAACGCCCTCTATACGAAAGTAGGCCAAAACTAGTGGCGCCATCTGATCGAGAATCAAATTTTCGTGATTTTCGAGGCACGTTTTTTCCTTAGACTGTATCCATCTATTACGGAGTTATATCTGTATTTGCTATTACTAAGTCGTCTCGAGACTATCAAGAATCGTAATAAGAAGACAGTTGAAATTGTCACAAAGTTTATTATTTTTATACATAGTTACGATAATAAAAATGTAACAAAGACAACAATTTAGATAAGCCAAAAAACGTGATTTTTAACGGCGCTGTTCGTAAGCGAGCCTTATTTATACTTAAGTAGTTTCCGTCTCATATAGTATGAATTATCTCACATGATTTTTTTGGGCTCGGGCCCTAATCTGTTTAACAAAAGGTATTATTTCCTTTATGCAGCGGTTACACTACTGACTGTAATAGCCCCGGCATACGTAACGGAAACAAGCCCGTGTAAAAAGCAAGTTTACCATCCTATTTATATGGCTCAAATTTATAAAACGGCCCATTCGGAGATAACACGTTTTGTTATCTCCAAAGAAAAGCCCACCTTAATTGTTCTCTGAATCTCTGAATAAGCTGTCACATAAATTTTAACCTTAATATTATCACGATAGTTACTTTGAAAGACATGGCTGCTTTGGCACGTGCTGAAGACAGCTCTTAAAAGAAATAAAGCCTTTTTTAACAGATTAGGGCCATAGCCCGAAAAAATCATCTGAAAAAATTCATACTATAATACCGTAATTAAAATTAAATAAAAAAACAAAGACTTGCAACGGTTAAACATATAAATACCTAAAACCTGAAAATCAGTGTGATAAATATAATGAAAATTAAACAAAGTTTAACTAAAACTAAATAAAAAAACAAAGACTCATAACGGTTGAACATAATGGATACCTACTCGTAAGCCTCCAAATCAGTGTGATAAATAATTATAATATTAAGAACTACTTAATTCATACTGACAATTTCTGTTAAAACTCAATAGCATTTCAAGGAAATTTTACACAAGTAAAAAATAAAGCTTACACACACTACAAAATAAATAAGTATGTTATTCATTGAAAAAAAAAAATACACTGCACGCTACTTACAATCTGAATCTACAGGAGAGTTCCTGATCCTTATTTAGAGTTCCATGTGATTGTAATAAATATATTTGCACAACAAAAAGTAATAATTATAGTATGAATTATCTCAGATGGTTTTATCGAGCTCGGGCCCTAATCCGTTAAACAAAAGCCTTTGTTTCTTTTAAGAGTGGTGTACATAACGTGCCAAAGTCACCATGTCGTTTAAAAAGCAACTATTGTGATAGTATTAAGATTCAAAATCATGCGACAGCTCATTCAGAGAACAATCAGAGCGGTATTGTTTTTGGAGATAACAAAACGTGTTATCTCCGAACGGGCTGTTTCATGAATTTAAACCATATAATTAGAATGGTAAATTTGCTTTTTAAACGGGCTTGTTCCCGTTACTTATATCGGGGCTATTGGCAGTGTAACCACTGCATAAAGGAAACAATACCTTTTGTTTAACAAAATTAGGGCCCGAACTCGAAGAAATCACCTGAGATAATTTATACCATAACGCCGTTGTTTACACGTGAGTAGTAAATACTAAAGAAAAAAGTTATAATAATATGTGATAAAAGACTAAGAAGAGTTCGAATATGAGTTCTGGTTTTTTACACTATAACACATTTTGTACACAATTGTACATTTCTTGTCGAAGACAACAAAATAAATGTCAATGTTAATATGAGATTACGTGTAGATTGATTCCTTAGTATTTTAAGACGTGTATTTTAACCAAGATAAACGAATTTTTTTTTTCTCTGAATCCGAGTTCGTCGCACTCGGTGCCACGTTTCACTCGTGAACATATTCAAAAAAGGTGCTCTCACTCACTCACTCTGGCTCTCGTCAACTAACCCCTTATTAACATTAGTATTCAATTTGATTTCACTTGCTTGATTATTATATCCTTTATGTTATCATTATTACTCTTACTCCACGTGAAAGGTGACAAATCCCATATTTTTTTAAACGCAGTTCTCACCACATTTGTAATAGTATTCTTTCCATGCCACATATCGATCATGCTATCCAAAACAGTTTGGTCTGGATGTTTGTTAGGATCAAGTACTTGAAACTGTGCTGTTCCAACGCCAAAAATTACTAGAAACACTGTGATTGTAATTTCAATAAGTCTCATGATGTTTGGCTTCTTTTGTTATTTTTATTCATGCAATTACAAAGCAGCGGTTATTTTGTATTTTACTTTTATTTTTAGATCACTAGTAAACAGACCATAGTATTTATAACCTTAAAATTTTCACATGAAAGTATTCTAAATGATGCTGGAGTGACCAAATTACCAAACTGTATTAACTGGCAAAATGTATGTTTTGGTACCAAGTAAAATAGTTCCGAATTGAGGATGCTCAAGGCAAATATTATTGCGGAAACGTTAATTTGAAACAAGCAAGGAAATAATACTTAAAACACAGTATGCATATTAAAGAACTACTCAAGTGTTGACTTAAGCATAAGCTTAGGTAAAATGAATCCGATTGGAGTAAATGTCATTATTTTTCTTGTAATCATAACTCAAGGGAAAACTGGTTCTTCTAGAGAACCATTACGCAAAATAATCACCAATGAAGCATTAGATGTAATATACAAAGAAAAATCTTTGGCGGACATCATAATGTCAGAGTTCCAAATATTGTGGAATGGATTTTTAAAAAGACGAGGTACCTAAATATAGTTTTTACTCATTATTATACAAAATTTAAGTCGATAAAAACAGCCTATTTTTAAGTTTATATCATTACATAATTATTTGAATATTATCTTTGCTTGAAAAAATGTTATTACGCGATATTTTTTTATATATTTATTTTTATTTGCAGCTCGATCGACATCTGAAAATGTCACTAAAAAAATACAAAACAGTAATATTATACATGTAACTCCAAATAAATTTGACACAAAAATAAATTGATATAAATAGAAAATGTACGCATTTCTGTCCCAAATGACCCGAATACAGTCCCAAAATAAATCTATCAGTACCACAGGGCCACACTCTTACCGCATTGGACCCAGGGCAACAACAAGTCAGCTAGACTCGGACCAAGCCAAGTCTGCATACGATTTGCAATGACAAAGTGTGGAAATGTTACCATTAATGTATTTTTTTGTAAAATATGACGTTTATAATGACACACCCTCACTTTGTTGTATTAAAGTCGGTGCAAAGTTAGCTTGGCTTAGACGAACTCTAGCCAGCCAGTTTTACAAGGCTTTTTTTTATACCACGTCGGTGGCAATCAAGCATACGGCCCGCCTGATGGTAAGCAGTTACCGTAGCCTATGGACGCCTGCAACACCAGAGATATTACACGCGCGTTGCCGACCCTTTAAAAACCTGTACACTCGTTTTTTGAAGAACCCCATACTGTAGCCCCTCGGGAAAACCTCGGCAGGGAGCTCATTCCACAGCCGAAGCGTCCAAGGCTACTGCCAAATAAGCTCAAGTGATCGATGGCTATTAAATATGAAATATGCAGGTATTTAAGGAAGGAATGAAAAAAATTGCACGATTCTGGTAAGCTTCCGTAGTTGAGTTGGTTACGAGCAAATTGAGCAATCAGACCGGTTCCTAAAGGTCGCAAGTTCGAGTCTTGCCGGAAGCAGCATTTTGTCATTTTTCCTTTCATATAAAAAAGCGGCTGTTACGGTTGTTTATGTAAGAGACTGTCCTATCAGTAAGTAAAATATGGTCAACCTTATACGCCGCTCTTCTTGTTGTCTTTGATATTTGAAGCGCACTTTATCTATGAGGCTAACAGAGATCTTGACGTACGATGCTTTAAACTCAGGGTATTTGTGACAAACTTTTAGCAATTAATATAAATTAATAATATTTTCATCACACTTGATCGAAAAAGATCTTATTTCATGCAGGTGTGCTGAAAAGGGTAAAGGTCTATACTGTTCCCGCGGGAGTTATGGATTGTAAAAAAAGCTATAACTGCCTTGGGAGTTATAGCTATCTTTTTTAATTATGTCACTAATTCATACGAACCAAGTAGGTTCGTAGGTTAGCAGTTATATGTAAAATACTTTGTTTAAAGTCAAAGTATAAGAGCGTTTTACTTTTAAAATACTGACGTTTTTAACTTAAATCTTTTTGTTTATGTTTAAAAATATTTAATTTAATTAATTTGTCGTTTAAAATATTTTTACCCAATTTTCAATCGTGGCTGAATGCCGAAGGTCTGGTAGGTGCCTTTGATGCCTAACCTGTCAAGAAATGACAAATGACAATATGGCGGAAGAATGTTTGTAATGTCACCGTATCTGATAATTATTTCGCTTAAAATTTAGTTTTTCCTTCGTAAGTGTGATGAAGAAATTGTGTGTAACTCCGGGGGTAAGAATATTGTAAATTCGAGTCTTTAATTCCCTCCAGCCAGTTTACAAAATCTCGATTACCCCTTACCCCCCTCGTTGCACAATGTACTATTGCGACAAGATATAACGAAAACAAAATAAAATATGGAAAAACTTTTAAGTGCCATGCAAGGAGTATGCAGTTTTTATATAATTAAACCTTTCAGGAACAAGAAAACCGACAAGTAAATGTCATCGAGATATAGAGGTGATATTAAGACAATACTTACTTCGAGTTAAAGAGGTCGATGTTTAATTTTCGAGTTATTGAGGTAAAATTCCCGTAAATATTCCGTGAAGGAAACCTTGGATAACTTCGTCGTAATGACTAACGAGGATTTCGCCCTGTCAAGGTTCAGGTTATCGACGCGACGCTCCACTGTATGAAATTTGTCCTGATGCTCAAATGTAACGATCACATTGTCGGTTGTTAAAAAGGTTGATTTTAAATTGAAGACATATGGAAATATCGCCTTATTGACAACCGACAATAAGTAACCTTTTGATTGATAATGGCACAATTCTCTTTGACTATTGTAACAGTGGAACCTCGATAACTCGAACCTAGATTAGGCGAAATCCTCTTTAACACGAAATCAATTTTTTTTATTGAAAATTTAACAAGAGTTATAACATTATAAGTACCTAAATCTAATGTTCGCCAAACTGTGAATCAGTTTCTATTTAAATGCTATTCCCTTCCTTTCTACTTAAGCCCGAAACTTCCATAACTTGTAATATTTAACATCATGAAGACGAAGTAACCAACGGTTCCCTTCTCGGTTATCCAGTATTTTTTTACCTCCTTCTCGAACACAGCGTATAAATAGATGCATTGTTTTATCTCCTCTATATCTCATAGTTATTTACCAAAAAAACCTCTGTAACTCGAGGACTGTGCTTTTTAGGCGTTTGTATAAATTTCCTCTCTAATACGAATTTTCCATTCGTTTTACCTCTGTAACTTGATACCTCTTTAAGACGAAATAAAAACCTCTTAAGTTGATACCCTCTATAAGACGAAAACTTTTTAACGTTTCTCTTGAGATTTTTCCTATCGAGGTATTTTAATTTGGTTTTCTGCTTCCACCCCTTTTTGGTTACATTCATTTTAACATTTTGAAAAGAGAAACTAGTAGGAAACATTAACGTTATATTATATAAAGCGTAGCAAATACAATAAGAAACATGAACGAACAACAGTGGGCGAACTAGGCGCAATGAAATCAGTGTCTGGTGTTGTTGCAATAGCTTACTTTTATTTTAGTGTTATTGCGGTATCATCCGAGCTGCACAGCACCTGCTCCTGATAGGGTTAAATACACACGGCTGGTTATAGAAGCGAGCATGATTTATTCTGTTTGTGGAAAACAAAAAACACACCTTTAACTTGAAGGAATGTCGTGAAATAAACCTTTGCAATTTATTTGTATGGTTGTGCAAGTGCCCCATATTTTGTGCGATGCAAAAAGAGTGACAAAGCTAAACGATACATAGTTCTATGGTTTACAGTACCTATATATAAGAAGTGCCGATTAGTACATCACCTCACCACCTGCACTCACACGATGATGTGATTTTATTAGTTGAATTTAAACTTTTGTGAGACATACTAACATTAAACCCCCACCACCCCCACCCGCATTACTATGCCCGCCTACAACGATAGCGCAAGACCTCCCCCAACCGGCTTCCTCGGCGCGCGCGCAGCGAGCGACGCGGCGCGCGGCAGTACGCAATACACGGTCGTCGTGAACGCTGCTCGCACTATTAGTGCTTGAGAAAGAAGACCTAGGCTCTCCGAAACATGTCGCGCGAGTGACTAAGCGAGTTGCCTAATAATTTATGTGCATATTATGCTCAAATTGAATTATTGCTATAAGACTTTCTCCAGGCGCTATTCTTACTCTAGATGGGGTTACTAAGTCCACGCAGACGAAGTCGCGGGCAAAAGCTAGTTATGTATAAATAGAAAAGTAATGCAGGCGTGAACTCCATGTATCTGATGTATCATAAAGTAAACTAAAAATGACAATAAAGCTCATTTCTTTAGGTTTGAAACAAATCGATACCTTTGGGTTCAATTGGCGTAAAGAACAAAATGCTAGTCTTCAGGAGACGAAAAACAGCGTTTAGGGTTCCGTAGCCAAACGGCAAAAAACGGAACCCTTATAGATTCGTCATGTCTGTCTGTCTGTCTGGCTGTCCGTCCGTATGTCACAGCCACTTTTCTCTGAAACTATAGGAACTATACAGTTGAAACTTGGTAAGTACATGTATTCTGTAAACTGCATTAAGACTTTCACACAAAAATATAAAAAAAAACAATAAATTTTGGAGGTTCCCCATACTTGGAACTGAAACTCAAAAAAATTTTTTTTCATCAAACCAACAAGTGTGGGGTATAGGTCTTCAAAAATGATATTGAGGTTTCTAATATAATTTTTTTCTAAACTAGTTTGCGCGAGAGAGATCTAGTAAGTAGTTTTTTTAATACGTCATAAATCGTAAACCGCAATTTTCCTTTCACTCACGTTTCACATAAAAAATACATTGTTAATATTATGTAATGTACGGAACCCTCGCTGCGCGAGTCTGACTCGCACTTGGCCGGTTTTACTTTTTTTTAAAGGTTGATATATTTTTGTTGTTTATCGAGCCATATTTTTGATGTGTAGTAATAGGTATAACCTGAAATAGCAATCTTATCTATAAATTAAATATGAAATTTTATTGGTCAAAAGTACTATGAATGTCCTTTACCATGAAATTTTGTGTATCATGTTTTACGACCCCCTACTAAAAGTGACGTTCTCAGACTATTTTATTCCAAATTCGGGGTGTAATAGTTTCCAGCCACGGTACACATGTTTACTATTTTCAGCATAGTTTACTGTCACGATTGTCACGAAGCTTAAAAATGTATCAAACGGTAGTTAATTATGCTAGGTATATCCCGTTTACAGTAAAGTTGTGATTAATATTTTTCTGATAATATAGTAATAATAAAGAAAACACAATATTTTTAACCAATTATATAAGGAAAAATAAGTACTTGCTCAAAGAGTAGCTAATATTCGGGAATAAAGGTAAAGTAAATGTCCCAGTGCTTAACACTAGCTACTGTAAAAATAGGGATGTTGACATGAATCGCGAATGTATAACATTTTATGTTTTTACCATAGCAGAGAATATTAGAAAGCTGAAAATTATATTTTATAAGTGTAAAATGCGTAATAAATTAATTAAAAATTATTAAAAGTATTTAAAATAATGCCCAGCATCACGTGACTGCAAACGCAAATCGGAGCGCGTGACGTCACGGCGTGAGAAACACGCACAGGCAAGGTTGTCAAACGGAGTCGTAGCACGGTACGCTTATCACCATGCCTGTCACGTTCTAACAAGTATGTGAGTGCGAAAGTGACGGACTTAGTGATAGGGGAAACCATGCTGCGCGGGCTCTGGTGGTCTGGCTCTGGCACCGACAGTCGATTGTTTATCACCTCGTCACGTCATCCAGATCACGTGACAGCTTGGAGCGTTATTGCCCTACATTTAAACACTAAACTAATTAACGTCGATTTTTATTAAAAATTAATGAATAAAAATTATTAAAAAATTGCAATAATTACGTGTCTATCTATAAAATGAAAACAGTTCCAAAAAATAGTCAACATCCCTATTGGGTCGTAAAGGCAACTTTATATTATAAGATATTGAAATTTTAACTATACAGTACGAAAGCGCTTTGGAATTCTGAACAAAACTGTAATCATTTTGGCGAAAATGATTACGCCAATTGAACGTAAAGGTCCTCAAATGTTAATGCTGATTTGATATTTAACTCAACCCATCCCTTTTGCACCAATATAATATACATATTACATCAATTCATAGTGAGCGCGATGCACTGTCACTAACTAATTAATTAATACCAATAATATCTTATTGTAACAATAATAACGTCCCCATTTTATTCTTCTGATAGGTACTACTCGACGTCCTACGCTCGGAGCTTTCCATTTAGATCCCCTGTGTTTCTCACAAAGCCGACTCGTACCATGTCACATTGCAGCTTTGTCCTACGCACTGTAACATAAACCTACGATGAACCTGGATTTTTGCGGGCTCTTGGTTGTAATGTTCTTCGTTTCAGATGCTTAGATATTCTTTGTGTTCTTCGTTTATACTTACTTTTAAAATATATTACGGTACACAGCACCGCCTAGATTTGTGTGTCAAAAATATCATTTTGTTAAGTTACGAAGAATAAACATATTTTATAAGTAGATATTTCACTTTATAGAGAAGTTACTTAAAGTTACACGAATATCATTTCTACTGTATTAGTCTTTCACGGACCACTTACACCAACCACCAACAAATGAGTTTTGTTTGATGTGATCCAATCAATTCTACGGTTAAACCAGACGCACACCAGACGCTCTGTAAACTTTCCGCTCATGTTATAACTGTTATAAGTAATTGGTGTGTAACCAACAGATTTGGCTTTTTGAGACAATGTTTAGGATTTTGTGTATTCACGGACGCCTTACCTACTATTTACTGGGACCTAGGGTCAGTGTTCAGTTTTAATAAAGATCATATATAATTTTGTTGATTTTATAATAATTAAGAGACATTTATGGTAAAGGTAAATCGATTTCCCTTTATGCGTTTGATAAGTCCTAACACAATGAGCTATATAAGAAAACCGGCCAAGTGCGAGTCGGACTTGCATACGAAGCTAGGGTTCTATACCAATACGCATGAAACGGCAAAAAAATTACGTTTGTTGTATGGGAGCCCCACTTAAATATTTATTTTATTATGTTTTTAGTATTTGTTGTTATAGCGGCAACAGAAGCACATCATCGGTGAAAATTTCAACTGTCTAGCGATCACGGTTCATGAGGTACAGCCTGGTGACAGACGGACAGACGGACAGCGTAGTTTTAGTAAAAGGGTCCCGTTTTACCCCTGTCGGAATCTTAAAAAATCATAACATAGCCCTACCGCGTCGTTCATAGAGACACAATAACAAGCGGACCAAGCCAACTCAGTGTGGTAATGTTATCATTAATGTATTTTTTTCGTAAAAATATGACGTCATATTTTATGACGTACATAATGACACTCCGTCACTTTGTTGTATTAAAGTCGGTCAGTCAGCTTAGACGAACTCTAGCCTGCCAGCCAGTTTTAAGAGGCTCCAAACTACTACTGCCAAATGAGCTCAAGTGACCGAAGGCTAGTAAATATTAAAAATACGGGTATTAATTCGTCGGTAGGTAAGCACTTTTATAAAAAACCGATTTGTGTCAATTATAGCATATTTTTTGTTATTTTAGGAATCATTAAAAAACGATTTTGCTCAAAAATGGATAATGTCACAAACGTGTTCTCACTTTTCTCAGCCGACGACATATGAATTGTAACTCAATATTATAATTACTTTGACTTATACTTAAGCAACTACTATTTCAATTCAGATAATTATAATTGTTGATACCTACTGCTTAATATTATTTTAAACTGAATCACAGTATGTGCAAGCCCAGGCGATGATTTGGTTAACAATGGTATATTGTCTTTTATAACGTTTCAAGCCCCTATTGTTGGGATTATCCGTACTTTAGAAAGCAACAATGATCTTTGTGTTTCGATTTGTTAATTAAATTGATGCTTTGGTGTAAACTAGTTTTAATTGGGATTTTTTAGGTTAACTATAACTAGAACTATACTTAGTTTTTTAGCATTAGAAAGAACTTCGCAGAAGTAAGCTTGTGGTTCCAAATCGGGCTATTTTTGCGGTAAAATAGTGAAGTTAATTATAAGTAGGTATTGACCATGCAAGATAAGTCCATTATTATTAACGATTAAAGAGCCTGATAAAAACTGCACGCTCAATTCTGTGGAGTTCTTTCTAATGCTAAAAAAACGAAGTATAGTTTGACTAATCGTTGAATTCAATAAATTTCAGTGGAAACTATTTTGACTAGGCTATACCTACGCATAAAACAAAATAAAACCGGTCAAGTGAGAGTTCGTTTAACTCGCGCACCGAGGGTTCCGTACAAACTTTCAATTTTCTCATGTAAATAGAATCACGAAAGACTCATGACCAGAAGTATACTAAGCGTAATTGTGTACGGCGCCATTTATCGGCAAATTCGCTAATTAATTGGCGCGACCTGTTTGTATGACTGTATGTTGTATGTTTGTATCCTCCCATAGCCCATCCAACTTGCATATCAATAGCCTATGACCTTAGTTCCCATCGCAGCATGATCGCAGCAAAAAAGTGCTGCACTGCAATAGTCTTTGCACCTGACGGGGACCATCTCCGGATGTATCACATTGTGCTTTCTGGGATGGTATGCTACCCATAGGTTGTCTGGAAGAGATCGCTTTTTAGCGATAAGACCGCCTGTTGTTACCTGGTTCTATTTTTCTTTAAAAAATTCTTTGTAGTTTTCTATAAAGCTTCAATTTAAGAATAATAATTTCTTTGAAATAAATTATTTTTTATTATTACCTGCTAATTAGACAAACATTTGTTTTTAAAAATTTCTTTTTTTTAATGAAGTGTAAGCTGACCATCCAGTCAGATACCGATGAATTATCGAATTGATTATAATAACTATCCTGTGATTGTTAGGTACTGTATTCTATCTCTCTCTGGAACCGAAGTAAATATGTTTACTTAAGTGATTATATAGTTTTCACATTTGATGCTATATAGAGCTGTTATACTCTACTCCGTTTCGCATATTATGTCTTATTAATTTATGGAAGTCGTGTTAAATATATAATCATATTAAAAAAAAATATTGACCGAATACCAACTCATTCGATTTTTGTTCCTAAGATAGCCTTTAAATTCCACTAACAAAATGATTTATTTAAAACCATGAAATCACGTCTAATATTTTTATAAATTCTCGAATCTTTAAAAAGAACCAACCTAAATACAAAAAATTCCATACTTTTTTCTTGTTATCGTTGTAAGGAAATTGAAACGAACTGATAGGCGCAACCTTTCATAATATCATTTTATCTTCAGTTATGACCTTCAAACCTTCAAGAAAAGAGCGTACTCCAATCTTAAAGGCCGGCAACGCACTTACAACCCCTCTGGTGTTGCGGGTGTCCATGGGCGGCGGTAATCGCTTACCATCAGGTGATCCGTCTGCTCGTTTGCCTCCTATTTCATAAAAAAAAAAAGTTGCATAAACGCCAAAATAAATGTCATCGATATGTTTGCACTATTTACGGCACCTTATTTCCTTGTAATAAGGCATAATAATATTATTATTTAAGACGGTCCGTAAGGTCCATTAGTTAATTAAAGGCATTATTCCTAACCTCGAATTCGTAGAAAAATTACGCTTTTATAATGTTCTGTGAAGTGTCCGTGAAATTTTAATAACTATCGGGACTTTCATTATCGCCACAATGTCGGCATGATCTCATGGATTACTTACATACATATTTCGATTGTCGAACTGGGTTTGGTTTTATATGTGAATTTGTCCTTTTGTTTTATATGTGAAAAACAAAAACAATTTAGGAACTAACATTTCCTCGCTAAGCTAGAGTGGTCATACGGAGCGCCATATATTACGTGTAGGGAAGACGTAAAGGGTGCAATGCCGTAATATTTCTTCATTATCCGACCCAGAACCCAGAGACTCAGCACTCAGGCACTAAGAACTGCAATTACTGGAGTGCTTGAAGCCACTATTTTCTAAGCTTAGTCAAATACGAAAATAGTAGCAAATATAAATTTTACTGCTGACATTTTGCAGTCCAAGTTCGCTGGAATAAAGTGCAGATATTTTTAGCGCGATTATTTGCAGTTTTTATTAAAAAATACATTAATGACAAAGAGTAAAGTAGGATAGAACCATATAACATTTAAAACTTTCGCGGTTTGAACACATATTCAATCACATTTAGAAACGGGTCTATCGCGAATTTATTTTGTTACCTTTATTTACCGACGTTTCGACACAGGTTTCACTGGTCGTGGTCGCGGCTAACTGACGTCCCAGCAAAATATCAAAATAGAGATTTGTGTGACTACCCCACGAAAAGTGCATTTAAAGTTTGAGGTAGACATCACATTTTCAAACCACCCACTACACATAAATGTTAATTATTGTCAATAGTCTGACACACAACACTCACAACATCCGCGCACACATCCGAAGATAGATCCCTTGGCTTTAACTTCTGGATCACTGGTCCCCAAGTTGCCGATAAGTTAAAACCATCTTCCCTATTAAAAGCACCCCAGAAATTTTAATAGAGAAGATGGTTTTAAGAGCTATACCATGCACGTAGGTACATTAGCAATGTCCCGCTTATATACCGGAGATGATAGGTATTATTACTTATTCTTTTCCATGGAGGAGAATTTATATAGGTACAATAATACCTATTTTTTTTGGATAAATTAAATATTGCATACTTAATGTTAATATTTCTGTTAAAATAATATATAGCTAAGTATATTTCCGATTGAAAATATAGACGATAAACTTAAGTAAGTATATTTACACATATTAATTTACACTTTAATTGTTGTATGCAATTATTTTGTTGCAATAATACTGTTCAAGAATTGCACCAAAGAGTTTACACTTACACATGAGCATCAAAAAATTGTATTCAATTATTGAATGCAAGTGTTGACAGTAAATAATTTGAGTCATGGAACAAGGATTTACTAAGGCAAACAGTGCTAATTTGCCTAGAATCGATGCGATGATGCTTGGAGAGTTTTTACAATCAAAAGAAGACTTTTGTTCAGCAGAATTTAGAAATGACCAAAGTTCCTTGTAAGTGAAATAAAACTATGAAAACGGATTATATCGCGTATATTAAATTTATAATAAGTACAATCAACTCCTTGTAAGCACAATAAACAACATTTATAATTAAAATCATACTAATTTAAGTAATTTACTAAATCCAAATCTTGTAAAATCGCTTTTTATGTGTATTCCATAACAGGTTAATATTAGAATTTGTCATTACCTATTAAAGACAACACTGGTGCAATGTGCAATGTGAAACCTGACCTAAAAATCTAGTCTCATGCAACTTTTATACATTAAAGTTACGCCTCAAACAAGATAGATACTAAAAACTGTAATAGATGTCATATATTAAAGAAAAAGTGACGAAGCCCTCCAGTGGTGAAGGCCGGATAGATACTGTTAGGTATAGAAACTAAAAAATAAATTAAATACTCACATCGAAATGATCTTTACAAAAATAAAGGTGAGTTTTAGGCAATACGGCCGTTGTCTCGCCTTGCAAGGTTGAGCTACTTGTTTCGTGTTGTTTTATTGTGTGCAACATACACAAATAACTTATTAGGAGTTGGTATTGATGTGTACATGGCTCTTAACACCGCCAAAGACAGAAGCAGATGGAGAAAGATCGTAAAAGAGAAAGTGATACAAAAGGGAGGTCACGACCCCCAATACTGTGGAATACGACGCAAGGAGGAGGATTGATGTGTAATTTACACTGAGGAACCGCACACATTTATACACTTTGGTATTCATATTTAATAATACAAAAAAAAAAAAAAAATATTTAATAAGCTTCTAAGGAAATTCTAGAGCGTACGTTTTGTTTATATGACGTTTTGGAGCGATTTTAAAATCTAAAAACTAAAATGTATTTTTTCCTACTAAACCTTTTTTAAATGCAGAAATATGTTATTCATAGTAAATAATTTCTGTTTGTTTCATTATAGGACAGTTTTTCAAAATCTGTCAACATGCCTGTTATAAATTCATAATTAAGTTAAATTGAATGTAGCGTAATTAATCAATTATCTCTATAATATTGTTTTTTTTTTTGCATGGACAAATAAAGCTCTATTACTATAATTATGTATAAATATATTTAGTTGTGTATACTTATACATAATTGTAAATAAAAGGTTAATACTCGGCCTCACGTTTTTGATATCTATTCTCCTTTCCCTTAACCTTACTTCTAACTAATAATTACCTAAGACCTAAAGACCTAAATTCGAAAGTTTGTTAGGAAATATTGATTTCTGTGTGTATATTTCTTACCTTTTCATGCTTAGAATGATTTGACTGCAAGACCGATTTGGATGATATTTGCCATGGATATGATTTGGATAGGTAGCGTCAAGTGGTACTGTGTCGTCCGATATACACCTACTATTCTATGTATTTAAATCACGTCAAAAATTTGAATAAGGGCGAAAAAGAGTATTGACTTTGGAGTGTAGTTTTATTTAGTGGTATATAATTCTGAAATATTTTATCTGGACTACAGTCCTCTAGCGTATCCATCCGTCAACTTTACTTCAAATTCCGCCTCCAGGGGAGAGGCAAAGAAATTAGGGGTGAATTAGCCGCTTACTGACACAGACCGAATTCCACGCGGGCGGAGCCGCGGGCACAGCTAGTAAGTTATAAATGAAATTTAAAACTCGGAATCCATCTTTTGAATGATAGGTCAAGCGGCAGTTCTTGCATTCAACCGACTGTTGACCTCCGTTTACATCTATTCCAGAATTGAAATAGAATTATTACTTTCAATATGCAAGAATATCACGTTAGGTTTAAAATGAGCAATTATTTTGACTCAATTTTATTGTATGCAATGTTCAAAGTACAAAGTTCAAATATACTTTATACATGTAGGCCTAGCAACAAGCAATAATATATAATTATAATAAATAGTTATTTGTACAACACCAGAGTAAAGTTTGATATATTTTCTTCGAGTACTTATTATGAGTCCCGTGCAAGCGAAAGGTTCTATAATAGATACACGAGCGTAGCGAGTGAAACTAATTTAGAATTTTGATCGCAGCAAGGGACTCGAAACCACACGAGATGTGTTAAATAACTTTGATCTCGTGTAGTACACAAGACATTTCACCCAGAACATATTTAGGAAGGAAAAATACAACCTGAAAAAATTTATTCCTTCATCAACACTTTTTCGCTCATCTTTTCTTAAGATCTAACAATTAAGTTTAATTACCGCAATAAAACACAAAAACGAAATTAAATAAATTTAAGTGAATTAATATGGAAATAACGAACATCAAGTGATAGTTCAATCTACAACTTTTTTTGTTAAAATGATCTTTATAGGGAGAGTAAAGTACCTATCTATACTAAGGTCGTGTATACATATTTTAGGCACTTTGTCCGTATCGATCTTTGCTTAAAATAATAATGTTTTGAAACCTAATACATGTATGTAATTTCCTCATAGGTGATCTGAAAAGCAGTATGTGTCACATGGTAGCAAAATAATTTTCACCTCACTACGCTCAGGATTCAATTGTACGCCCTCGCCGTAAATATGTCATTTTGCTCCCTTGTGACACAATCTACTATTCCCGATTTAATACATTTTCTTGAGCTAATTATGGTTCTTATAGGTATAGGTATATCAACAATAAGGTACGCATTAGTGCGTCAATTATAGCATTTATCGTTTTCAGAACACTCAAACATCACATGAAAACATTCACGTCCGTTTAAATCCGGGCTCGAAATGAAGTTTGCCATCGAAACTAGATGTCGAGCAAACATGAGAGACAAACAGGCCAGAATTGGACGGTCGAGATTGATAGTTCTGTCCCATGCCACCAGTTTACTTCTTTACCTCTTATTTCACCATATCATAAAGCTTTATAATGGACCTTGTTCTGTAATGTATAAAGTTCATATTTCAAGACATCATAAATGAATTATACAAAGTTTCGAATAATACGAGTCGATATGTTGATGTCTAGACTGGAAAATTAAAAGTTCGGATGAAAGGATTGACATAAACCGTTTTGGTTCTTTTGACCCAGATGTTATAAATGAAAATTAGTTAGTAGTAGAGTATGTAAACCGTAAACTGGAACTGATATCATACAATAAAGAAAATAGTGACCAAGTCCACCGATGGCCCCGTTGGAATTAGAACCCGCGTCTTCAGCTTACGCGGCTAACGTCCTGATCCTGATCACTAGACCACCCGGCCACGGCGGTACTCGTCCCAAATTCTCTGGTGTATGCTATCTTTGAAACTGGGGTCTGGGACTATGATATCTGTTTCAGTTTATAATTTATATAAATATATAGTAGTGTAACTACTTAGAAAAACAAATCAAACAATATTTCATAAAATAATTTGATTTGTTCCCTAGTTGAGTATATAAATCGTTTATTTATTATTATAAAACTCCCGTGAGATCCGAACACATTAAAATTATTACACACGTAGTGTACGATAAGGCTTCATGACAGCTAATATTCATATTTTAGCAATCGGATTTTGATCTTAAAAAAGCGCCACGATTTTTCAAAAACTCCACAATAAACTAAGTTACGAATACTATCCATGATTTTATTCATTTGACGACTAGCGACGTATGAACAAAAAACGAAGTTTACCAATATTCCTGCCTATGAAGTCGATGGTACTGGGTTCAAATCCCGGTAAGGGCGTTTATTTTGTGTTGAGCACAGAAATTTTCTATGTAAGTATTTAAGTAAATATTTAGGTATATATTATATATTTATAACTTTTGAGCGCTGCGGAGGTATTGGGTTCATTCCCGGCTCCTGACAATTTATTTGTTGGAATTTGTATACTAAATAATTATTTTAAATCATCGATTGGTCTTTGGCGAAGGAAAAAATCAAGAAGTAACTAGACATCTCAATCAGGTTTAGTTTACCCCTTTGATTGGAAGGTCAGATGGCAGTCGTTTTCTCAATAAAAAAGGGGATTTGGATGGGTAAAATTATGTTGCCAAAAGCGGGCCCAGGCTCTAAGGATGCAGGTGCTTAAGTAGAATACACTGAAATTACGAGTAAATATTATACTCTACAATCTCTACATACCATAAACCTTGAAAACTTTAATAATGTTTAGGTATCTATTTCTACCAATAAACCGAAAATTCAAGGCAGCACATTCGCGCCAACATTTGACAAGCCGACTTTCACTTTGCTACACTAAACCCCTCACGCTGGAGACACTTTTGATAAATTATTCACACACAATGTAGGAACTTTCTTCCGAATTCCGCCGAGCGGACAAATTTATAACCTACCTCCTCACCTTCTGTTTCAATTTGCAGCCGAGTGGATTGTTGCGGACCTAAACGTAAAACAACGTAGGTAACTGTTCGAATTTAAAATGTTGTGAGACACTAACAATAAATAATTTCACGATATAGACTCACTTGTTTCGCGCGACATATTTTGGAGAGGCGCGCGGCAATACGCGATACACAGCCTTCGTGAAGGCTGCTCGCACTGTTAGTGCTTGAGAAAGGAGAACTAGGCTCTCCGAAACATGTCGCGTGAGTGACTAAAACAAGTGAGTCTAAACGGTGAAATTATTTAATGTAGGTAACTGTTCATCAGCTATACTTTAACAAACATTGGCGACAACTGCACCGGTCCGAGAACGGCCATCTTTAGTCCATAAGTTTGTAAATGTTTTATTTCATTGTTTTAGGTTGTAAATTTTAGTATTTTGCACTGTATTTTTTGTTTATTTGTAAATTGTAAAAATTGGGTTTCTTGCCTGTATTTATTATTTATTTATTATTATACCTACATACATTCTGACTACTATACTATACTATTTGTAAAATATTATAAATCAATTTAAAAGTGGAAAAATTACTGCCTTGGGTGAGACTTGAACTCACGGCCTCTGGATAGATACTCTAGCGCTCTGCCGAAAATAATAATAATAATAATAATTTAGAATGGGTAGCACATCGTAACTGGTGAATTTCCAATATGACTTGGAACTCCGGTGGCCGTATAAGAAGTGTAACACTCTTACGGTAGATGTCGCTAGGGTCCCCTAAACCCATATAGTGGGAAGATTTGCTGACTATGGATGAGGTCTTGGTGGCTCAGTTGGAAGAGCGCTGGAGTATCTATCCAGAGGCCGTGAGTTCAAGTCTCACCCAAGGCAGTAATTTTTCCACTTTTAAATTTATTCTAAGCTTAATAGCATCGATCGCAGACGTTTCTACTTTTTAAAAATTAATTATAAATCAAATCCAAACGAACGTTATTTAATACTTATCATTTAAGATCACTTAAAGGTCAATTCTATCAGCCAAGATGAAGAAACAACTCAAAATGATAGTGAAGCTCTGGACACGTCTTTTATCGTAATTTTAAACAAAAGTTTGACAAAATAAGTACAGGGGCCATATTTTTTATCAATTCATTAACTAATGTGGTAACAATGCGACTCAGTACTTGTATTTGATGCATAGGTAACTGTTTTTTTGCGGGTAGTTTGCTTAAAACAATGGAAGCTGGATGCGCCAGGGTACTGGGGTTTCAGCCCTTTGTATTGTTTTTAAACTAATTGTTTATAAAATGGAACAAAAAGGAATCGTGCATTTGGCGTAGGTATATACATAATTATATTTTCCACTCTTCTGATTAATATACAATACTGTGCTTCAGTGTTATAATTATTGTGAGTTGTGATTGAAAATCAACTCTTCTCATTTCTATTTTTTTTTTAATGAAACGGACAAATAAGCTTACCGCGGGGATTTTGGTTTATTAGTCGTCAGTAATTTTGCTTTTTTACATCTTCAACCTCATATGATGATTTCTCATTTTCTCAGGCAGGTAACAAATATCAAGATAAATAAGTATATGCCTATTCATTTTCACATAATGGCTTAAGTATTTATCTGTTTATTGTTTGTTTTATTTGACCAGTCTAGTAAATCCTAAAAACGATAATGATAAATTTAATGGCATTGTCTATTCTTATTATGTCTAAATACAATTATTTTTAAGTACAGTGTGCATATTTATGTAGATTATACTTTTTAGAGCAACTAATTTTTTTTTTTTCAAATCATTGGCGTACCGAAATCCTCGGAGTAAACAAATAAATAGCGTACACACATCTAAGTTAGCTATTACTTTTTAATTTTGCTAATGGTGGCTGAACGTTTCATAATTATTAAGCAACTAACGCAAACTTTGTAGACGTTAATCATAGTTAACGGGCTCATAATTTCATATAACACCGTGTTAATAATCTCACACACATTGTACGAAATGAATGACCTACTAACTGTTTTAACCACCGTTGGACTGTGAAACTAGTCATTATTTATAGTACTTACGCTTCCATATTTACCAATTCCAAAGAATATACCTATTGATTCTTGGTATATTTATTTCACTGAGGATTTCAAGAAGTGAATGCAAAATTCCGCCTGGCATTGCGAATCGTTAGTCGTGCCAACAAATTGGATAAATTTATTTAGTCCCCCCTCAAATTGAACTAATTGGTTAGTTGATGGTCGACGATTAATTTTAAATAACTGAAAGGGTCGATTTAACACTTTCAGCGATTCCTAATTAACTTGGAGCATTAGTGTAATGGCTCTTTAAATGATTATTTACTAGCTAAAGTTTTTCTCCTAAAAGCTGGCAACGTTTTTTTGACTTTCATATACCTATAATTAGTCTTAGCTATTATTTAATAACGAATAAGTATATTTTTTATATTATGACCATATTAACACATTTTTGACATTCAGGATCACGACCCCAAAATCACACAGTATACAATGTGTGGCCTGTAATAGGAGCTGAACAAAATGTTGGTCAGTTTGAGGAGTATAGCCTACAGTTTATTTTTTTGCTCCTATTATAGGCCACACATTGTATAATATTCGTCGCAAATTTGATGCAATGTACCTATAAACCACCGTGCTTATCTATGAAGCACATTATGTCTTAATACGTTATAATCAAAATTGACCATAAACATACTTTGAATTGTGGATTGTTTAAATTGAATTAGTGAAAATTATATTATGAATTGCAAAATGTAATAGGAGGTTTTCTGAAAAACCATTAATTTTTGGGTTATTTAGACTCAGAATAACGAGTACTATTGAATAAGGCAAAGAGAAAAGTACCCCAGTTTTTCATACAAATTTTGGGGGTCAGTTCTGTAATGGTCCAAACAAAATATACGTGAAAATGCGTAACAAAACTGAAATTTTTTTTTGGGGACATTTTTTTTTAATCGATAGTCCTCGTGATTCTGAGTAGAAATACCCCAAAAGTTGATAGATTTTCGAAAAAAAAAGTAAATTGTACCTACACTTTTAAGTGTAAATGGGCAGACACAAAAACATTATTTTATTATCGTTACAGAGATGGAAGTACAACAAAAGAAACGAGAATATGATTTTCCTTTTTTAGATTATCAAAAAAAAAACGAACATTTTAGGGTTAACAGTATTTGATATTCCACCAAAAAGAAAAACATATATTAAAATACAATTACCAAAATTATACGATAAATACTCTTTATTTACATACAAGATATATACAGTGGTACTACGTAAACGAAATTAATAACTAGCTTAAATCTAAAATAGACCCTTGAGGCATTGTTCCAAGGATGCTGGCGGCATTTCCTCGCTGTATCGCAATGCTGATACGTTGTGCGAGGAAGCCGCCAGCTCTTCGGTCACCAGTTACGTCAACCAGACGCTTCGCGATTTCTGCAAACAACTTGTGCGCGCTGGGACTCCATGGACCTAGAGTTTCAACTCCAAATGGAACGAAATGGTACTCTGTACCGAGGCTCTTATATTTATTACGTTTTAAAATTTCGGCGCTTTCCGCCGCTCCGCCCGCTTTTACATTAGTCCGTTGGAGGTGGGACGGTGCCAGTGTGTCTACGCAGGTAGCATCACACACCAACATCCGTCCCAAGCTCCAAGGAACCAAGGACACCCCATCGGGCCTCTTGCCATCATCCCTGATAATGCCAGTCGGCTCAAGGAGAGCGGGTACATTAATGGTGGCAAGAGACCGACGGATTATGTCATTAAGCGACGCATGTCTTGAAAAACGGCCGGCACTTTTTTGGCAAGATAATCCATGGTGTCCCAGTCGGTCCACGTCCGTGCCACAAGAGCATATGTGTGGCGTACACACCGAAATTCTATTGACCTATGGGAAACATGATAATGAAAGATTTAATGGGTCCACCTGCTTCCTGATATCGGGTGGACCTATTTAGAAAAAACCGGTCAAGTACGAGTTTGTTTAACCTTTTTATTGACGTGGCATGAAGTAATAAAGTGTCATCAACGCCATGTCAAAAATTCCACGTAAACAATCCGTATAACATATGAAGGGTACGCGGAAAGAACATGTCTAGTCACTTTAGTAACATTTTGAGTAATCGCGGTTTTTTAAATTTGGAACCACGTCAAAATGAATGGTAATGCCGTGACCAGGTCTTTTTTTACTAAAAAAAAATTGTGTTACATATATTATATAGTGGTAGCAAAAGATATAACTAATAGTTCATTAAGAGCTCTACATTTTAAAATGAAAATCTCATTTTCCGAAAAAAGTGACTAGACATGTGCTTTCCGTTAAGATGTACTGACTTTATGTCAAGTCAATGGCGGCGAAAAGGTTAACTCGCGCACCGAGGGTTCCGTACAAACGTTCAATTATTTCATGTAATTATAAACACGAAAGACTATTGACCAGAAATATACTAAGCATAATTGTTTACAACGCCATCTATCGCCGAATTGGTTAACTAATTTGCGCGACCCTGTATGTATGTTGGTTTTACATTGTTAATTCTTTATCATTTATAATGTAAACCGATTTCCACAATTTTTGTTTTATTTGAAATATGGTGTTTTTAGTGTAATCTCATAAAAGTGTCAAGTATAACTAACAACCGCAAAAGGGGCAAAAATTGCAAATAAAATTTGGAAACGTGATTTGATAATTAAAAAAAGTTATCATGTGATTAAAGTATTCTTCCTGTAATATTTACGATAATGTTCATGTTATGTAAAAAAAATATATATTTTTAGTTGGTAAACTTCGGAGATAATGGGGGATGTTTTTTTTTCACATTTTCTTTCAATTTTTTTTCACTATGATAAATAACTAAAAAATGTTTGTTGTACAATTTGAGCTCCAAGTTGAACCTATTTGGTACAGAACCCTAAAAATACCTTGCTCGGTGCTGCACCGCTGCTGCAGTCGCAATCCAAATGTAACCTGTACTCAAATCAATGCAACCAGCCGTGAGGTATTTTCAATGATAATATACGTTTTTGTTCGTAATGCATTCAGAATACGATGGATGATTGCCCACACAATTTTAAACGCTGGCGAATTAAGAGGAAAGCGGACGACCGCGCGAAACCGCCTTTTTGTACAAAAACGCAACCATCATTTTCCTCTCTGGTAATTATCATAGAATGATTATAGAAAATATTTTTAAACAATTTGATTTATATTTACCACACATTTTCTCTTTCGTTTGATTTTTTAATCAAAATGAGGGCCAATAAAAATTTTCATGGAATTTGTATTCGCTCCTAACTCTTATAATAATCAAAAAATCTAAAAAAGTCAAATGATAGGGGCATAGCTATGGATAAATTGGTTAATATATTTACATCAAATTGAGTAAAATATTTCAAGCTCGGTTCTCCATACAAACGTAGTTCCGCTCTCATTTTAAAACGACTGGCTAGATTGCTTTGAAACTTTGTACTTACAATAGGATAAGGTATATCTATGTCTGTAATTAGTTTATGTATCTTCAGATACCAGATATCATAGTTAAAAAATACAGCAAATTTAAGTTTTTCATACAAAACTTGTTTTTGCTCCATTTCGTTTGTTTTATAAACTAGAGCTATATAAACTAATTACAGATCTAGATATACCCCATGTCATTGTATGTGCAAAGTTTCATTTCAATCCAACACGTAGTTTTAAAATGAGAGCGGAACTACGTTTGTATGGGAAGGTGCAATTCGGCCGAGCTTGCCGGGGACCCTTAAGCTAAGTAATTTCCGTTAAAAGATTTTGGTTGTTTCTTGTAGCGTTCGGTTCACACCGTAACTTTATTATAACGTAAAATACCGAGTGTTATTTTAGGTGACACAAGATATTTTTACGCAATTGTGCCTACTCATTTCTATGATCAACTATAGCTGAAATAACAAAAAGGTCTTCATACATTTTGTCGAATTGAACTTTAGTATAGAACACCTGATTTTTTTTGCGACTTCATTTGCTCTTAAATGACAAGTTTCTTACATTAATAAGTACAGTCGCGTTCATATATCTCTAGATTCACAGTCCAACGGCGGTTAAAACAGTTATTTAGCATACGTTGAGTAGAACAGGGTAAATTAGGGTAGGTTAGGTTTGTTTTATAATTTTTCAGATATGTTAACAATTTCAGCACATTTACAATTATGCGAAATGAGTTTTATGCGTAACATTACATTAGGACAATCAATTATTATGCGACCCGATATAGACCCCGTGGCAGCATTAGCCGTCATATTTCAGCGCAGCACCTAACGCGAAAATCAAAGCGTACCTAACCCGGCCAGTGATAAATGTCGTGTATGAATGGCCGGCACGGTATAATAATTTATCGGACTATCTCACGAGTCCACTCCACCCGCTGATCCGGGTGACGTATCACCGGTGCGATATCGTATGACTCGTTTAGTAGAAGCTATTCGACTTTTAGTGAAGGTTTGGTTAAGATACAATTAAGAAAACGAATAGGTACAGTCCGTTTAGTTTTTATGATTAATAACTATTTGTAAACATTGAAAGTTGTTTTATTGGTTAGGTACTAAGCATCAGAGAAACTACAAAGTTTAAAGCGCACCGCACACGGGCTAAAATAAGCAGATATTTAGCACCATAATCTCTAGTCACGGAATTTATTCAAAGTTCTTCTTTCGAAAAAAAAGCAAAACGTAGTGCAGCTGAGAAGCTAGCATAAAACGTATTTTAAAGGTGTATATCCACAAAAAAAATCAAGACTTCAGGTAGGGTAGTGATCTGTTTTAAATATGTACGTTTATGAATATAGCTTACTGAAATGCTGGGTACGTATAGTAACATAATACATAACCTTATATTGATAAAAGGCATCGATGTAAAACTATTAATTAAATACTTAGTATTGTGGTTTTGTTGTGAAAATGTGAAAATATCCGTTTTGTAGGTGTGTCCACGGCAAACGTTAATTGTCAAACAGGAAACGGAATGCTCATATACTACACAATGCTTGCATTATGTGTTGCCCGTTGTGTGCAAGTTCAGTGGCGCCCTTAGAGAATGCAAACCGGTTTTTATTTGTACAAAATTTCGGTTAATAACCGGTTATTAACCGGTTTTCCCATACAACTGAAAACCGGTTTGCATTCCCTAGGCGCCCTCAATTAATTTCTACAATTTTTTATCGAACCGTACCAATTGATAATTAAAATTGTCGCTATTGACGCAATAAAGCTAGGTACAGTCACGATCATTGATCAGTAGCGGCAGTAAAGCAACAACAAGCGACAAGGATCAAGTTTTATTGTTGCCTTCTTGAAGTCCAAATCAAATTTTGTTTAATAATCGGTTTGTAACAAATGGTCAAAGCACACTTTCGCATTTTAATAATATCAGTTAGGATAGGTTTGTTTAATTAACCCATTCAGCGCTAATCACGACACGTAACGTTATCGTTTTGCCTCTACGAAGCCTCTACGAAGCCTCTACGACGTAGCGCTACGACCGTAGCGCTCAGAGGTGAATGTTTTAAGCCTTGATGCAATTATTGTTGTTTAATTTTTTTAATACATCTTTTGTGATGTTTATTACTTTTGATTTTTCAAAACACGTATATCAGGTACCGTACGTTTTCAGGTATATGTGACAAAATATCATAGGCAGGCTCAGATATGGCGATGGCGTGCAATATATTTTTAGCGGTTCTATTTATTTTAGCCCTCAAAACACTCGCATGACTGATCGACAGTCAGTAGCTCTTTGATTTTAGTCTCTTCACCAAAAACGGAAGAAAAAACGAGATGCATTGAAAAAGTTGGCTTAACAGAAAAACCGAGAAGAATATTTTGTTATACTTTTAAAAAGTATTGCATTTTGTAATTATCTTTTCCCACAAACAAGCACATTTTCAATAACAAGCAATGACATTATTTTTAAATTGCTACTCTAATACCATTTTTAGGGTTCTGTACCTCAAAAGGAAAAAACGGAACCCTTATAGGATCACTCGTGTGTCTGTCTGTCTGTCCGTCTGTCCGTCTGTCACAATCTATTTTCTCCGAAACTGCTAAACTAATTAAGTTAAAATTTGGTTTACATATGTAAGTTTGTGATCCAAAGACGGACATGTAACGTAAACAAATGAATTTTAAATACACAAAATAGTTCTATACATAATATAGATCACAGACAAGCCTATTAGAAATGTGCAGTCAAGCGTGAGTCGGACTTAATTACTTAGTTTTTGATCTTTCTTCTAATCTTGATCACTCATAGTCTCACTTATGGCGTCAATATCGATGCTCTCCAACAGCATAAAGTTTTTTACCGCGAACGCCCCATCATCATAGTTTTCACGTCCTTTTAGTTTAGGAACATTCACTGTGTAACTTGATGTCGACATTTTGCTATTCACACACGAAATACTTTGCAATACTTAGAAACATGGATAGCCCATAACCTAAAATGAAACCAATAGGATAGCCGTTGCAATGAGACTGGTTTATTTTTCTAATGTGTCACAGACAATGACATATAGGTATAATACTTTACACTAAATGTACAACAGATGGCGCCAGTAGTTACTAAATAAACTTAGATTATTAAGATACATATTTTAGCACCGAACCCTGCGGATTTTTTAGACATTTCACTCACGTTTCACATAAAATATACATTGTTAAAATATGTGTAATGTACGGAACACTTGGAACGCGAGTCTGACTCGCACTTGGCCGGTTTTTATAGTAAGCTTAAATTTTTAACCAACTGAAAATGATATATATAGCTAACTAGAAAAAGAACTTGCAATCTACGTATGAATGCGTACCTACTTGTGTATAGTTCCTACGTACCGATAGATATAAATAATGTTAGTACTATCATCGCGTTTTCCGCGAGAACGATCACCATTAATCTAATTTCCGGTGTCCAGGGAAGATTTATCGTCGTGCAAAGTTTGCACTTAGCGCCGTTTGATGCAAAAGTTATTTATTAACAATTACTTTGATCATCACGCGAATATAATAATGTTGGCGGCTTAGCTTCTGTTGTTTATGAAGCATGAGGGAAAATTTAATTTAAAGCAAAGTTAATTGCGTACAGTCGGACAAGAGATTGTAGAAATTTGCACCCCATTGTCTACAACAAGGAACACATGATGTAAACATTAGTGATGTACCGACTAGTGATTTGGCCGACTAGCCGACTGGCCGACTAATCGGCGCTCAGGTGGCCGATTAGTCGGCCGACTAGTCGGCTAGTCGGCCGAATCCGTAATCATTACTTTCTCTATAAAGTTTACATAGGGATTTTCACTGCAATAACTTTGTCTTATTATGTAACACTAAACTCTCGCGTTTTGTACACATATTTAATGATATTAACGGGTCTACCGCGATAAAAATTCACTATTTTCTAGCTGGTCCAACACAGCAAAAACCATTTGTGTCGCGATATTTATCAAATTACTAATTGAAAGATGTTTCCTGCCGATGTAAAGACTTAACGACTGGTCGTGTGGCATAACAAATGAACTATTTATTACCATCCCCAGTGACCATAGGCTGTAGAAGCATTGTGCTCCGCCATTACTCATACCAGTAATAATTCCTCTGCGGCTTGAGTGATATAGAATTTCCTTATGAGACCCGCGTTTTGTAAGGTTGGTAGGTTCTACCTAGCCACAGATTAATAAATAGTTACTACGTAACAGATACATCATTCCTATACAAAAGCGAAAATACCTACGCTATAATAGCCTACAAAATCTTAATAATAATACCTGCTGCTCAGGATGAGAAGAAATGTACCATAAGTACGCGCACAAAGAGTCGAGACTGCCTTGCTCGCCGTGCGAGTCACGTGCCAACGCGTCATCGTAAGAATGCGATAGGGTTGAACTGTTACTTATGTTATTGTTGTAATAAAACGAATGTTGCGAATCAACCATATTTTTTATTAGTCAATCAAATATTTAAAAACAACACTTATAATACCTGACTCAAAAAACTCCTTAATTTACGATTTACCTACTTATGTTCAAAGAAATAAATGGTGACAAAATTCACAAAGATAGATTTAAAATACTACTCGGTAAATACGACAAATTTTCCTTTGTTTTTTGACTTTTACACCCATCTACTGCACAATAATTACGTGGTTTCGGAATTTCGAAGCGTAGGCGCGGGAAACGTGCGGTGCGAGCGCTCAGGCGGGCGTTCGGCGGCCCTCTGTCGGTTGAATCGTCCACGATACGCCGAGCGGTAGGCATATAGCGCGTGGCCTTGAGCGAGTGAAGGAGGCCTGACCTAGCAGCTTAATTAAAGACACCTCAAGTAATAGAAATAAAATTACCTAAAATTCATATTACCTACTTTCGTAAATGCAACCAAATACAAAATATGATACTGTCTGCGACGACATTGCGATAATAATAATTGTGTACGTACAAAACATTTCGTACGCAACCCAAATAGATATTTATCATTTGATATTCGCTGTTTATATCGTTTATGTCCTGTTTTTTCTGTAATTAAGAATAGGCCGACTAATCGGCCATTTTGGCCGACTAGTCGCCGACTAATCGCCGACTACAAATGTAGCCGATTAGTCGGCTTTCCCGACTAGTCGGCGACTAGTCGGTACATCCCTAGTAAACATACATACACCTTTTCCATTTTGCCACATAAGTACGTACTTTAAGTTTATAATTAAGCTTATGTAGCTACACGTAATAAAAATGTAGCTACACGTAATAAAATTAATAAACTTTTTTAAATTAATGGATGTCATATTTAGAACTGAATCACAAATACCTATAGATCGGTCAATTTATAGCTTTCCTAACCTATGTAATCCTTTGTCAATTCGAACATTTAATTAATTTAAAGATATTACAAAAACATGTCAAAAAAATCATAACAAGAAGTTTAGTTTAAATTAAGATTAATCAACATAACTGCACTTAATCTTAAAAAGGCCCCTAAGGCTGCGTTACCCCGCTGAACTAGGAGAGCGGGATAGGCGGTGTAGGTAGCAGCGTGGTAGCAGCTAGAAGGCGCCGGCGGTCGCCGAGGACGTCATTCAGAATTCGTCGTCACGACGTCGTTGAAGAGTTTATGTATGACAGATATAATTTTCTGCTTATTTTTTGGGTTGAAAATTAGAATTGTATTATTTTTTATGTGAATTTTGTAAATAGGCCAATACCTCTACTACATATTTAGTTGCTTTATTCGTTAAATATAACCGAAAATATTTTTTTTGCTTATATGTATGTATAATATTAATATGAATATAGATTGTCACATTTCTAAATAAAATAATGTGTTAAAGTAGTTACTTTAACTACCACTTCTTTGGTAGGTACCTAGGTACCAAAAAAAACTAAAAACATTTGACGTTGACAGTAACTCCAAACAAAACTGAACTGTCATTAGTAATCATCATTCGCCGCGTCAGGTCTCTTCACACCTATATCCTCTTTTCTTCTCTTAGCTTATGTCTTAGCTTACCTTAGATTACCTTAGCTGAGCTTAGCTTACCTTATCTCCTCTCCTCATTCTCCTCTCCTCTCCTCCTCTCCTCTTCTCTTCTCTTCTCTTCTCTTCTCTTCTCTTCTCTTCTTATTCTATTCTATTTTTTGTATTTGTTGTTTCAGCGGCAACATAAATTAGACAGACAGACAGACAGACAGACAGAGAGACAGACAGACAGACATACAGACAGACAGACAGACAGACTTTCGCATTTATAATCTAAATCGGTTCAGCGGTTATTGATTCCCCATACAAACTTCCACCCCCCTTTTCACCCCCTTAAAGGGGGATTTCTAAGATAAAAAGTACCCTATGTCCTTCCCCGGGACTAAGACTATATCTATACCAAATTTCATCAATATCGGTTTAGCGGTTTAAGCGTGAAGAGGTAACAGACAGACAGACAGACAGACACACTTTCGCATTTATAATATTAGTATGGATATGGATATATTATATATCGTTTCTGAGTAGTACCCATAACACAGGCCTCCTTGGGCTTACCGTGGGACTAAGTCAATCTGTGTAAGAATGTCCTACAATATTTATCCCTTCCCTCTCGGATACCGTAGCAAGCGGACGCGTCCCAATACTCCGCGCACATTTAATTTATGTAAAAATATTTATCTTAAATCTCATTGGTCGCGGTAATTACTTTGCCTTATAGCCAGTGCAGTGTCCCTCTCGTAATCTAAACCGTGCGCGCAGTCAAAACGAGACAAGTGTATATCCGCGAGACAGACTCACGCAACGGAGCTATCGGCTACGCGCTGCTACGAAATTGCTACGAGGTGCTACGCAGCGCTTAAGTACTTCGTTATAATACAATACAACACTTATAACTATCACAATATTTAATGAAGGACATGTCATCACTGATCCGGACACCACAAAATTCCCTGCCATCTGAAACGCAGTCTAACCCAGATCTTACTGTGATGTCGGACTCGGAAAAGTCGGAAGCCAGTGGAACATCAAGAAAGAGAAAAGACCGTGATTATTGTCTCTCCTCCCAAATGGAATCACTACTTACAATGTTTCAAGACTTAAAACAAGAACAAGCTACGAGCTTCGCTAATATGGAAAGCAATATCGCCCAAGTTAAGAAGCAAAACGACAGTGCATTCTCTATGCTGAATGACATACGTGCACAACAAACTCAATTACAAGGCCGTATAGAAACTCTTGAAATTAAAGAACAGGCTACTACATCGGCTGTGGACAACATGGGCCGCCAAGCAGAATCGCTTCAGAGAAAACTATTAGAAACCAGTGTAGAAATACGTAATATCCCCACCGAAAACACCCAAGAGGCCATCGCCGTCGTTGAGAAAATACACACGGCTCTGAACTTGGATTACAATAAATGTTTTATTCGTTCTCTGTTTCGTGCGCGCGGCAAACAAAATGAGCCAAGGCCTATAGTGGTTGAATTTTGTACTGTGTCACAAAAAACTGACCTACTTAGGGCAATCAAGAATTTTAATGCTGCTAATAAAACTGACAAATTCAATACAGGCCACTTTGACTGCCAACCTAAAAACACTGTGTTTATAAATGAGCGGCTCACACCCAAATGTAGTCAACTACGGTTCCTGGCGAGATCTGGTGTAAAAAGAGGTGACTTCAACTCCTCGTGGACCTCCGGAGGAAGACTGTTCGTGAGAAAACAAGAGGGCCAGCCAGCTGTTGAAATCACGGACCCCAAACAGCTGGAAAACACTCAAGCATGACGGCCAATACTTTTAGATTTATTCATGGAATATGCTAGTGCTTCTTTGTACTTTTTAAGTGACATGCATATTCGCTTATACTACAATCTTATATTTATCCTTATAGACGTAAGTAATACTCGAACTCACATCACAATAAACATAACCTATACACAATCACATCAAAAAAACCACACCAGAGAGATTCTAACAAAAATACCCTATATGAAATTAAAAACATCATATGTAATACTGTATCTTATTGGTTTTTTTTATATTGGCATGGTGGATAACCACTTAACGTGCGGCGATAGTATTTTCACTCGTTTTATATTACACCTATTCTCACTGAAAACACTTCTTACTGTGTTTTCTACATATCTCATCAGTATTTTTTTTTTGATATGATACTAAATAACGTTATAGAGGACATTGATGAAAATATTACCGCCGGTAAATCATTCCTAGTCGACAACCCCAGCCAATGTAAACATTTATTACAAACCAAAAAAAATCAACGTAGTCTAACTTTAATTACACAGAATATAAGAAGTATTTCGTGCAATTTTGACAATTTCCAGGTATTTCTCGCTAATTTTGAATTTGAATACGATATAATCATATTAACTGAATGTTGGCTATCTGATGACTTGATACTTCCCATATTACCCAACTACACATGTCATTCTACTTTAAAGCGAATTAATCAAAATAGCGGTGTTGTAGTATATATTAAATCCGACTTAAACGTCCGAGTGTGTGAACCTGACCTTGAAGATGCCAATTGTTTACTGATTACAATTGATCATGATATTGCGATTTGTGGAATATACCGACCGCCCTGCTATAGGTATATTGACAGATTTTTAACAACTTTAGATAAAATTATGCATTCTATTCGAAATTTTAAAAATATTATATTAATGGGTGATATAAACATTGATATTAAACACGACTCATCGGACCAGAGATGCTCCGACCTACTGAACATGGTTGCCATGCATGGACTTATGCCTAGCCACTATTTCCCTACCCGGCTAAACAATTGTCTTGATCACTCAATTATTAAAACTAACCTCCCATTTACTACACTAGTCTATCAAACGAGTCTAACAGACCACTTCTGTGTTATAACGGCCATAACAACACATAATACTCTCTCTTCGACACAGAGTAAGAGATCCCATATTAATTATGAAGCTGCCTCACAGGATCTCTTAACTACTGACTGGAGTCCTATTTTAGATTGTAATGATCCTAATATGTCTACATACAATTTTCTATCAATTGTCACCAGCATTATAGAAAAAAACACGACTATTACACGGATTTCAAATAGGAAAAGAAGACACAAGCCATGGATAACACCTGGCTTACTTCGCTGTATGAAACACAGAGACAGACTTCATTTAAAATCACGAAAATATCCTACAGATCAAATCCTACAGATCTCATACAAGAGGTATAGAAATACTTGTAATCAGATACTTAATAAACTAAAGCGAAGTTATGAACGTGACATGATCAATAAAAACAAAAATGACTTGAAAAAGACTTGGAATATAATAAAAGAGATATGTCATATGAAAAAACCTCAAAGTGAACCGTTTAACCTAATTAAAATTAAATCAGATCCTAAAGACTCGGTCAACTTTATCAACGAATATTTTACCAATATAGGACAAGACCTTGCCGCGAGTATTACTACGCGCCTCATTCACACTCCCTCTAATGTGCCAGATGAACAACCTTGTATAGAGACCCCGGTTAATTCGCTAGTATTGTTGCCTACTGATGAAACTGAAGTACTAAATATAATTATGTCACTAAAAAACAGCTCTTCTACAGGTTGGGATGGTATACCATCTGCACTTCTTAAGCTTTCGACTTCCACAGTTGCTAGACCTATTGCCCACATTTGTAACTTAGCCTTATCTACTGGTGTATTCCCCAAAGCGCTTAAGAAGTCTGTGGTTGTTCCTATCTACAAGGCGGGGGATAAAGACAGTGTCACTAATTATCGACCGATCTCACTACTTCCTGTTGTATCTAAAGTACTTGAAAAGGTTATAAATAAACGTCTCACACATTTCCTGCAAAGTTTTAACCTACTGTCTAGTAATCAATATGGTTTTCGAAATAATATTTCAACTACAGATGCAATTAATCACGTTGTCGGACATATTGTCAACAAACTCGATTCCAAATCCAAATGCATAGGAGTATTCCTTGATTTAGCCAAGGCCTTCGACACTGTCTCTATCCCAATCCTTCTTGATAAACTACAGAACCTAGGCATAAGAGGAACTCCTCACCAACTCTTCACTGACTATCTTACTGATAGAACTCAAGTTGTTAAAATAGGTGAACATAAAAGTGATGAGACGCTGGTAAAATTCGGAGTACCGCAGGGTAGCGTTCTTGGCCCTACTTTATTTCTAATATATATAGATGGCCTCTGTCGCCTTAAACTAAGAAATGCAGCTATTGTGACCTTTGCTGATGATACTGTACTTATGTTTGATGGACCATCATGGCATGATGTTAAGTACACCGCAGAAAAAGGCCTGTATCACGTTATGAATTGGCTCAATCAAAATTCCCTCTCTCTCAATCTAAGCAAAACAAAATATGTTACGTTTAGCATAAAGAACTCCATGCAACCATCTAACTTCTATATTCAAGGTCACACTTGTCCAGACACTTACGCGGCTCCCTGCAACTGCTACACACTTGAAAGAACTAATGTTGTTAAATATCTTGGTGTAAATATAGATCAAAATCTAAAATGGAACTACCACATTAATACTCTATGTTCTCGAGTAAGAAAACTAATGTATATATTTAAAAACATTAGGCATTTGAGGGATCCTATTGTTGTCAAAAATGTATATTTTGCACTATGCCAGTCCATTATAGCATACGGCATTGAAGCTTGGGGAGGTGCCAAAAAGTCTCACATGATTGCAATAGAACGAGCTCAAAGAGCAGTTATTAAGGTAGCTACATTTAAAAATTTCAGATACTCAACGACCGCTATATATAGAGAATTTAATGTTCTATCGGTAAGACAATTATATATAAAGTCCATCATTCTAAAACAACACAAAAAAGCACCATCTTCAGCAGTTTCTGAGAGAAGGAGAAACCGAATTTTTATCAATCCACCTAGTAGAACTAGCTTTGCCCATGGCTTTGCCTTTTTCCTTGGCCCATTTCTGTACAACAAGATCTCGAAAAATGTTAACTTAACTCAACTAACAGTGAATCGTTGTAAAGCGGCCGTTACATCTTTTTTGAAACTATACGACTACGATGACACTGAAAAACTCCTAAAAATCACTGTCTAAACTAAACTAAATACAATTAATACAAAAAGGTTACCTAACTTACTAAAACCTGGACTTTTAAAGAATTACCCTCCACTTAAAATGAACACGCAATGCTTGATAATCTTGATATCTATTTTTTTTTCTATATACGTTGTGCTTCCCTCACATATTACATATCCATCATATATCCATATATGCTTCCATACATGCTATGCTTCTCATGATCTTTAGAATCTCACTAGTGATGACAACTACACACACAAACACACACATACAACACACACACACACACACACACATACACACACACACATACACTCACACGCGCGCACATACACAAACACTTATTTCCAATGCTATTTGCTTTGTTTTTTTTTTCTTGTTGCAACCTGTTTTATTTTTTCATTTTCTTGTCATCTTTATACAATATTACATATATATATGTATATATATCTAGTACTGCGCAAATACATGTATACCTACTGCTAGATAAGATTAAATGTGATCCGGGAGAGGTGGTGCTTCCTGCCGTCATACAGTTTTTACTAGTACGGAGGAATCGTTTCCTGCTCTTATGAACAACATGATGTAAATTAAAATTGTACTTAAAGGAAATAAATAAATTTATTATTAATAAATCAACGTAGTTTATAGTGCTGAAAATGTGTTATACACAATATCATAAGTTCAAGGGAAAACTCGTAACTGTAAGTGTGGTACTGTAAGTGTGGTGTTGTTTTATTTTGATTTTTTCGCAAATGTATTAAAAAACATCGTTCAATGTACGTGTGAAAGTGTCATTATTTACTTGTCCCGTGTCTTTTGGCCAAGTGCCAAGTTTCGTGGCCAAGTGCGAGTCGGACTCGCGCACGAAGGGTTCCGTACCATTACGCAAAAAACGGCAAAAAAATCACGTTTGTTGTATGGGAGCTCCATTTAAATATTTATTTTATTCTATTTTTTGTATTTGTTGTTTCAGCGGCAACAGAAATTAGACAGACAGACAGACAGACAGACAGACAGACAGACAGACAGACAGACAGACAGACAGACAGACGGACGGACGGACGGACGGACGGACGGACACTTACAGCGGAGTCTTAGTAATAGTGTCCCGTTTTACCCTTTGCGTACGGAACCCTAAAAAATTTCAACTACCCTATTTCCACCCGCCTTTTCACCCTTTATGGGATGATTTCTGGGATTATCGTATGTCCTGTCCTGAGACTCAAAATATCTCTATACTATTCAACTAAATCCGCTTAGCGGTTTTTTAAACGTAAAATGGTAACAGACAGACACACTTTCGCATTTATAAATACCTATGAAATATTACTATGGATTTATAGGGTTTTATTGTATGTCATCATCGATCAATCGATCAGGTTTGTTTTTAGGATCAAATGTCTATTGTGACCCATTGCATTAAACCAATACAAAAGTCAGAAATGATAGTCAAAGTCTGACAGTCGTACTTCACTCGCGAAACGCTTCTAACAAAACGATAACTGAACGTGACGTCAAGGTCACTGAGAGCCCATCTTGAATCTATGGAAAATAAGTAAAAATGCGATTTTGTCGGTGAAATATTGCGTTTATGTATATAGTGGCTTAAATTTTTGAAACTTTCAGATCCTGTATTTCTGTATTATTTCCATAATATATTATTTTAATATCCACATTATTGTGATAAATTGCTCATTTGCTATCTATTTCACTAGATTTTGTTATAAAATTCAACATGTGTCATCATCCCTATTATTGTATATTAGTCCAAGTACATCGGATACCAAAAATCGAATAATTGCGAAACTATTGTACAAGGTTCACGTCATATATGTAGCTTAGTTACGTGAACTTCATGTGAAAATCACGGCTTTTGTCAAAGAAATAAGTTATTCCAAGTTATAATTGGGACACCGGGTTTGATTCAAATAGAATAGATTAGAATATAATAGAATATAATACTTTTTATTCCTAAATACACAGACAATAGACATACATTAAAAGGACATAAACACAACATATATTAAATGATACTTCGTTACAAGATAATAATGCATACCATATATATAAGTTGTTAATGTTTGTTTTAGTTCTAATTTGATATATAATTACTTTGCAATTCGGGTACTGGGTATTATTTAAGGGGAAATTCCGCCCCTACAGGCAAATTGGTGTTGTGTTTTTTTACCATTTTTTGATAAATTGAATATTTTCGAAAAAAATCGTTCAAAGCCACCTATTGTGACGGACGGGTAACTAAACTAACGGTTCCCTACACTGTCCCGACATGCTCTTGGTCGGTTTTTTCTTCTTTGCTCATGCATATGAGCTGTATGTATATTTATGTTGTTTTAATTAACAGTTGCCGCGTTTTATAACTTTGATTTCCACATTACTGTAGCTTCTTATAACTATTTGCTTTGCTTGCCACGTTTTCTATTATTATTATTATTTTTATATTGATTTATTCACTTTAAATATTAATACAACTTTTGCCAGCATGCCACTATTGTAAACTTCTAGGGTTTATGTAATAGTTGGCGAGATCGCGCGGTCCGATTAGGTATATAATTATTATACTAATAAATTAATCTATACACATTAAATCTCTGCATTATAAATACAATGGTTATTTGTAAAGCTTAAAGTAGAACATGTAAGTATTTAGATTATAAACCCAGCAAATGCGTACCTACAGGAACGCATTCAACATAGACTGAGACTGTAGACTGAAGAGGCTTATGAATGAAAATATTTCATTCCGAGTGTGATACATCCTGGCCCGTAATTTGAGCAAGGAAGTCACTACTACGTGAGTGAAGTTTACACACTCACCTTGTTGCTGATGTAGAGAGCTAGAAGCGTCATCTTATTGCAAAAGTATAGCTTACCATTTGACCGAGAAGACTTACGGCCTGATTCGAACTTTAAGATACGTCAATAATTTGCTATAGATACGATATGGATCGGATATGTCAGTGTCAAAAGTGACGTGTTTGTTTGAAGAAACGTCACTTTTAACTTAACACTGACATATCGTAATATCTTTAGCAAATTTTTACGTATCAATTTCGAATCAGGCCGTTAGTTGGGGCTAGGTTGATCTGTGTAAGATCGCCCCCATATATTTATTTATATATTAAATATATATTAATAAACGACCTATTAAATCGTTGAAGTATAGTCGGTAGTTATCCTCCCTACAAAATTTAACAAATCTTGTTAAAGTTGCGATTAGACATGCAACATACTGGGTTCGAATCCCAAGCGAACAATAGTTATGTAGGAACATGTAAACATTCAACAGTTACCATATCATGAACGCAAAAAAACCGGCCAAGTGCGAGTCGGACTCGCGCGCGAAGGGTTCCGTAACATTACGCAAAAAAAACGACAAAAAAATCACGTTTGTTGTATGGGAGCCCCACTTAAATATTTATTTTATTCTGTTTTTAGTATTTGTTGTTCTAGTGGCAACAGAAATACATCATCTCTGTGAAAAATTGAACTGTCTAGCTATCACGGTTCAAGAGATACAGCCTGGTGACGGACGGACAGACAGACAGACAGATAGACAGACCAACAGACAGGCAGACAGACAAACAGACTTAGTCAAGTCTTAGTAATAGTGTCCCGTTTTACCCTTTGGGTACGAAACCCTAAAAAATGTCAACTACCCTATTTCCACCCACCTATGGGATTATATATTTGGGAATTTTCTCTATCAAATACGAGTAATTAAGGTGTCAGTTTTAAGCTGTGACTTAATTTTACTGCCGGGTACTTGCTAGACAGTCTAAAACGGTCTTCACATTAGATGCGAGTACGCATACGCACACCGCTCCGGTAAATACATGCATAGCGCTATCTCGCTCGTACATCAGAGCAGCATTCGGATCCGCAGCAATGTGATAACCGTGTAAGTGCAAAAAATATTGTTAATATTTCCAAGCGTTTTTTAATAATTTTGAATACCGGGTTATTTGTTGGAGACCCATATTGATGAACAGAACATTATTGATGAAATAAAACTATGAAAACGGATTATATCGCGTATATTGAATTTATAATACATCCCGACGTTTCGAACCCTTTACAGCGTTCGTGGTCAACGGGTGACTGAGGAAAAATTACAAAGTGCAAAAATACACACATACTAAAATAATGAACAATCATAAACTACAAACTTTAAGGCTGGTTGTACATGCAAAATCGGTTCATAAGGCTAGTTATACACTACAATTATTTTCAAGTAAAGATATATATATATACGCGATAAAAACTTCGCGTTTCCATAGTTTTATTTCATGAGTAACTATCGCGGTAACCGAAGACAATATTAAGAACATTATTGCTTTGTTATGTCGTTACATAAAAGCGTGCTAGTTTATTAGTGTTCACGCGTTACACTTACTTGCGTATTTTTCACGCACGCACGTAACGCGGTGGAAGGATAGGTACATTAAATTTTATAGAAGAAAACTTAGATTTTTTAATAATAAATTATCAATACGGGGATATTTTACGGAAATGAATATTGATTAACAGAACATTATTGTCTTGTTATGCCGTTACATAATAACGTGCTACTGCTAGGTAATAAGTTTTCACAAGTTACGCTTACTTGCGTATTTTTCACACAAGCACATTTCACACCGAATCCTGCACATCCCTATCGCATGTGTTAACCTCATAGTCGAATATTTTATCCTATCGCATTCACTTTGAAATGCCATGCAAGTGTAAAAGGGATAGAGCATAAACGACTATTTTCAGAAATAAAAATCGTAGTGCAATTCCAACATAATTGTCTTTACTGTAAAGTTCAAATTATTGTGATGGATGAGGGATCATAATCTCTTTAGAAATAACAGAATATAGCCAATCATTGCCTTAGATAGTGTTGTGTTTGTGTAAATGTAATAGTGTGCGTGTTAGCGACATAGGTTCCTATACTAATCCAGGCTCATGCCGTTTCCCGTCAGAGCGCGGCGCGCTCATTCTTTCTTCCGTGATTTGGTGATGGGAATACATCGTGACGTCACCATGTAAAGTCGCTATTGCCTAGAAGCCGTTTTAATGTATGGAAAACAAGGAAATTGCGATTTTGTCGGTGAAATATTGCGTTTATGTATATTATTGCTATGTATTTAAATAAAGTTTAAGGAATCGAATGGTAACATTATTTGTTCCCTATTTGAAAGTTTAAAAAAAAGTTTTTTTTAAAGAGGTCTTGTATTTTTTATTATTCCCATATGTTTTTTATTTTCCAGTTTCTTGTGATAAATTGCTCATTTTCTATCTATTTAACTAGATTTAGTTATAAAATTAAACATGTGTCAACACCCCTATTATGATCGCCCCGTTGTAAGCTAAAACAAAACCTGAAACGTAAAAATAACATCTAGCAATTATTATATGAAGTCCATGTAAGGCCGTCTCATTTGTTTTCCACGACGCACGTAATAACACGATCAAACCTACGAGAATTTTGACATGCCTACGTGACGAGAAAGCTTAAAATGAAAAAGAAATTTATTTGCTCGATAAATTTATGAGTATAACACAGTGTCTTGTGCTGTTATTACATGTACTATAAATATGCTTAAATACTTTAAAATAATACCTATCTGAAAAGAATGAATAAACGCTTACATTATAATATTTTATCAGAAACATGGTAAGTAGGTATGCCCAATATGTCCATAGTGGTAGATGGAACTATTGAAGACTTCATTTACCTATACACCTTTTATCATCAGGTTACCACTATCAGGTCAGGTTATCAATACTTACGCCAAATTACAAACAAAGGCTGGTATTAAATTGATCACCAGATATAGTAAAATGTAGCGTCAAAAAAAAACATTTCTACTGCCAAAAATAGTAAATGATCACCAAAATAACTAAAACTCCAATTAAATGTGAAATTATAATATATATAAATGAATGTAATAAATGACACCCAAACTAATAATTGTTAACCCAAAAAAAGTCAATGACCATCAAAATTTTAACCACATTTTAAATAAAAATGTCGTGCAAATATTTAACATCTCGTTATAATATCTATTAAATTAATTAATTCACTTCGTCACCTTTTTCTAGTAGCATTTCGTTTCTGTAAGGGTCGCAGTTCTAACCCAACCTAACCCACTTTTCTAGTAGCATTTCGTTTCTGTAAGGGTCGCAGTTCTAACCTAACCTAACACACTTTTCTGATAGCATTGCGGTTCTGTGAGGATTGCAGTTTGAGCGGCGATTCTGGCGGTTGAGCGGGAGGGGGCTAGTAAGTTTGGCATCATTATACTATATTTAGTAATATGTATATAGGTACATGTTATGGTAATCATAGTAGTTTATTTAGGTGATAATAGCGCATTAATTTGCTCTTCAAGATTTGATGATAATTCATTATAATATTTGGTGTTGGAATACAATTTGAAGTGCAATCATGAATAAAACAAGTAGAACTTTATTTTTAAGTAGTCTTTATTTTTTGTTGTTTAGTATATTTTTTTGGTGAGAGATTTTATTTTATTTAAGGTACCAAACTATTTTTTGGTGGTTATTATAATTGTAGCCTAAAACAAATGTACCTATATATATTGTCAAAATTGACAGTATTTTGATTATATTCAAGAATATTTAAGATTTAGATTGTCAATATTTATTTAATATACAAGTATTGATAATATTCTTCTTTTACTACCTATATTTTGCATCGTCAGCTAGATGACGTAAAAATGCATTTAAATCGGTCAGACCAATACTTATTATGAAGAGCAAAATACAGTAGTATATTCCCGAGTTAATCCTACGAGTTCCACCTATACGATAAAACTTTCTGAAAAAGCCTATATTTTCTTAAAAAAGAATGTATGCTTTGAATAGGTAATTAACATTATCTATTTGGCTTTTTCCACGCCATCCTCTACCATCAACAACTACAGTATCTATCCAAATAGGCCAAATGATAAATGAAAAAAAATTCATGAAGTAACAAAAACGATTGAATTGATTGTTAATACAAACAACGCGCTAACTTACAACATCAAAATTCGATATATCCTCTCATAGCAAACACACAGTTATTACATTGATTTCCAATAAACTAAAGCACTCGCACTCTCAGCAGCGAGTTAAATTACTATTAACCATTTAGCTACCGACATAAATGTTCGTTAAAACAGTGTTATAAGCTTTTATTGCCGAACGATTTATAGGCCGTTTCCATCGGATTATTACGCAATATACACCAAACGCATTCGATTTTGTTAAGCCAGTAATTTCCGATTAAGTTGCCTTTTGAGTACATTATAACGGCCAGTTTACGAGATTTAGAGAAAGATAGTTATATAATAGGATAAATTATATTTAGTATATATAGAATAAAGTATATGGCGGAATTTCAATTACAAGCATACTAATATTATTATTATTCCACTAAGTAGCGCCACGTATTCATAATGACGTGCAAAGGAAATCTTACTTAAGTGACAAATATATCGGGCTTCTAGTTCAATTATAGCTTTAGAAATACAAGAAAGGCGTGTATTATTATGTAAGTACCTATACTATTTAGTAGTTCGCCTTAATCTGTAAACTCGCGATTCGTAAATAAAACCGGCCAAGTGCGAGTCAGACTCGCGCACGAAGGGTTCCGTACCATTACGGAAAAAACAGCAAAAAATCACGTTTGTTGTATGGGAGCCCCATTTAAATATTTATATTATTCTGTTTTTAGTATTTGTTGTTATAGCGGCAACAGAAATACATCATCTGTGAAAATTTCAACTGTCTAGCTATATTCACGGTTCATGAGATACAGCCTGGTGACAGACGGACAGACAGACAGACAGACGGACAGACGGACAGCGGAGTCTTAGTAATAGGGTTTTACCCTTTGGGTACGGAACCCTAAAAACATGCAATTGAAAGAGCTAATATTTTGATTACGGATTAATATTAAAGGGCCTTTGGGATCCTCAGATGTAGTAGTAGTAGTAAACACTTCAATTCATTGACTCAGATGTCAATTTTCAACATGATCCGATTGTTCTAAAGACGATGATAAAGAAGAAATTCATTATGGCGGCCGCTTTTGAACCCTCAGATATCCATTTTCATCACAATCACTGTAATCAGTCACATACTGAAGAAATTTAAGTGAGCAAACTGTGTCCATTGTTGACCCCCGTTTTTTTTTAAAGTCATTCCGCGCCCTCAGATCTCGATTACCAAACGCCCAGTTATCCGCGTACCCACCATCATTGACTAGACAATGTTACGGTCCATGCACCTACCCTACCTATCTATACTACGCTATGACCACGCATACTTTCTTGCAAACGAGTTGACCAGTATAGCAAGACCCCTCATCAAATAGCTTTTAGACCTTCTGGCTCCATAATCCTTTGATCGATCCTTCTCACGTTGGAACTCAAGGAATATAATAGTCTTTTTTTTTATCTATTTAATAAAGGGGTTTTATCATATTTGATGATGGCACCCCCATTGTTACAAATCAAAATCACAAATTTACCTTCGCTTAATTCCTAAATTGACTAATTTTTATATAAATCTTTAGCTGTTTTAGACAAAGGGTGTGCTAAAATATCATTACATGTACCCACATTCAATATGTTAATTTTATGTTTAATTACAAAAGCTTGCCTTTCTGCTTCATTTCGGATACATTCCATTATAATGTGAGTAGCATCTTCTCTCGTCCCACATTCCGTACAGTTTTGAGTATCACTCTTGCGCATCAAGAAAGCAAAGCTATTAAGTGGAATGTGTCCAGATCGAAGTCTGAGGGCTATTATGATATCTAACCTACTCATACCAGATCCTCTAAACCACGGCACTTGACACAGATTAGGTTGAATTGTTCTGTACCATATTCCTTTGTTCAGAGACCTCTCGTCGAAGTGCTCATTCCATAAGTCCCGGCATTTAGAACGTACCATGTTTAGACAGTCAGTATGGTATGGTAAACAATTACATACTATTCCTTCTGTAATAGCATCCCTAGCAAATCTATCAGCAGATTCGTTTCCCGTTAGACCTATATGAGATGGCACCCATTGCAACTGTATTTTGATACTTGACCCCGACAATTTATTTAACCTGTAAGAATAGTGTAGGCTATCGGTGCTCCTCGAAGATTCGAGGTGCATGGAGCCAAATATTGTAAAGCGCTCCTAGAATCTGTACATATAACAAAATTTCCGGTTTTAAATGATTCGACATACGCAATCGCCTCTGCCAACGCTACCAATTCAATGTACATAATAGAAATATTATTATTTATTTTGATTTATTATATAATAGTCTTAAATTACCCTTTTACCTAATTTCAATTAAATAAGCACAAATGGGTCAGAGTGTTGGGCCCTAAAGGTGACGGATGAAAAGAGATTGCATGTAGCGGAAATGAGAATGTTAAGATGGATGTGTGGTGTGACAAGAATGGATAGGATAAGGAATGAGTATATAAGAGGAAGCCTGAAAGTTGCACCTATAGTAGAAAAAGTAAGAGCGAATCGCCTAGCGTGGTACGGACATGTAATGCGGAGGGATGAAAGGCATGTGACGAGAAAGGTATTACGAATGAATGTGGAGGGAAGTATCGGGAGAGGAAAACCGAGGAAAAGGTGGATGGACTGTGTGAGAGATGATATGAAACGAATGCGAGTGAGTGATGAGATGACGGGCGAGAGAGAGGTATGGAAGAAAAAGACATGCTGCGCCGACCCCAAATAAATAGGATAAGGGCAAGCGAATGATGATGATGAAGCACAAATATACTACAGTTAACGCGGAACAAACTATCAAAAATCAAAAACTTCAAAATACCGGCAGTTGCCCCTAGCCAGCTGTGTTCGAAAGTTGAATGTAAAAACTTAGCTTCACTCGCTCGTTAGATTAATTTATTAATTTATTTGTTTTAACATAGGTACATATTATAATATTACGTTAAACTAAAATCTTTGTTTCGCTTAAATTCTATGGTATACAATTATACGAAACAGTGCACAGTGGCTTGCTATACCTATTAGTATGATAAATTACTGTTATTATTTACTATTTATTAAGTAGATAATTATAGGTATATTCGATTAAAATGGTACCAGCTGAGCAGTGTTTTATTGCTTATGGTAATACTCACTCGGAACTTGTTGAAGAAGGATTGGATATGTTACACCAATTCATTTGGTTTTTATGAGGGTATTTCGACAGCTGACGCTGTGATTTCAACTTGATTATTTTCTCTGCTGCTGTGTGACTACGTCTATTTATAGGCACCATTAAATAAACTTCTCAAATAACAATAGTAAACCTTTTACCAAGATAATTTCACGTCTCAACGAGGGGAGGCCTTTGCCCAGCAGTGGGACACAAAAGCAGGCTAATAAAATAAAAAATCTGAACGTTATCGGCCTAAATATTAGGGAAAAATCTGAAAACTATTACATTTATCTTTATTTAAAGTACGTAATCAAGTATTTGTTTAAAGGGATATAAATCCATTTTGTTCCCATTTTTATCAAAAGCGACTTCTGATGATGGCTTCAACTTGGTATTGACAGAAATAGAACCATTCTGGAACTAAATATATACTTTTAAATAAACAAATAACTTTCCAGAACAGTTTAGACATGAAGTTCTGAAGTAACAAATATCCAAAATAGGGCCGAATTGATAACCTGCTCCTTTTACTGAAGTCAGATAAAAATTACATTAAACTCTAGTGATATCAGAATCCATATTTAAATTAACATTTTGATATAGTATCTATTATTCTACTCGTACTAGGTATTTTGATCTCCTATTATCATATATGTATGTAATATATAAATATTTAAACGCCACTACTGTTTAGCGTAAATGGACGAACAACGAGGAAAGAATACTCTAGTAACAGCTTAATCGTTTCACGGAGTTCCTGTCTTACTTCGTAGCTAACAAGTCAAATAAGGAGTGCGATTTATTTCCAACACCGGCGGTCAGAGGTGCTCAATAATTTAGCCCAGTAATTCGTCCAAGAGCGTATCCAGAACATCTATTATTCAGTACTAATGCCGAAATTTTCTAGGGCTGGGCTGGGAAGCTTCAGGGAGTAAATACTAGGTAAAATACGAACAAAGTGTGCGTATGCCTTGCGCCAGTTTGTCAAACATAGTTTGAAATATTTATAAAACAGATTCATTATTCCAATTATAAGAACCGTGTCAGGAAAAATAGGTAAATATAACCAAAGAGGATATAATAAGATAGAGCGGTACTGTCATAGTAAATTTTGTAACCACTGTAAATTCACTGCCATCTATCGACATACTTTAAAACTAAAAATGAAGATTTATAAAAATACGTTAAAATGTTTTTAAATATCGATAAATGATTTTTTTATTTGCATTAATTATTTTTATATGATTTTGACCCATGTTCTTTAACGGATATGCGTTAAAATTATAAATAACAAACGAAACCGTCAACGCCCTCTATACGAGAGTAGGCCAAAACTAGTGGCGCCATCTGATCGAGAACCAAATTTTCGTGATTTTCGAGGCATGTTTTTTCCTTAGACTGTATCCATCTATTACGGAGTTATATCTATCTTTGATATAACTAAATAAAATCTACGTTGTTTTTTTAAGCCTTGTCTAAATCAAATAACAGATGAGAGTAGAGAAATATATAATTTTTTTATCTATGGAATTAATGATCAAATAAAAATAATTATCAGACAGAAGCTTTTGTGGCAAACGAGTGTTTGTGAAAATGAAACATCGATATATTTAGATCAGTACGGTTTCACTCACTATTGTTTCTAATCGCTTTTGGCGACATGTTTCGGATTCGTCGACAATCCTTCCTCAGGCACGAGTGTCCCCGGCGGTTCTACTCCGTGCACTGCCCGCGCCGTCCGCCTCGTCGCTCGTTGCGCGCGCGCTGATGGGGCGGGCGGCTGTCAACATGTCGCCAAAAGCGATTAAAAACAATAGTGAGTGAAACCGAAAAATATTTTGAAATATGTCTCACGATAGTTTAATTTCGAAACATCGATACATCTGTTATGGATAAGCCAGTCATAGAATAATTATTACAACATGTAACTTCTACTTGCTGAAAATTACCGACAAATTTCAAGAATGAAAATCAATTACAAATCGGTATCGGGACATCATTAATTTATTGCATAGATATATTTAGTACTTATAAAAAAAACTAAACTGCAGTCTTCGGGTGAGAATATGTTTGTGCCATACGCCACTGGTTTGCAAAAAAATTATAACGTTAAGATAACATCGATAACATAGACATGTCAGTCAATTTTGTCAATAGTGATTGACAAAGTTTTCGTGGCAAAATAAAGTGTTATTTTGCCACGAAAACTTCTATGGCTGATAATTATACTTGCACGGAGCTCAATAAGAAGGAAAACAAAAATAAAATAAAGAAAGTTGAATTACTCTTCTGAGAAATAATTCCAACACTCCTCTCTTCAAATTCTTAATACACCTGTTACTCGACAAATTAACTCCCTATCGCCCCATCCCTACCGTTCGGTCTAATGCACGCGAAAGTGTTTTCTAATTTAGTAGCAACACGGTCGCTGTTTGATTGATTACTCCTGTACACAGGGAGTTGAATTGTTTATTCCATTTCGTTACGTTTCGGAGTGTTTGATGCATTATGAATTTAGATCACTAATGGAAATAACTAACATTAAATCAACCAATAAATTTAGGAGTACCTAATTTTATATTTAAAAATATATTTGAAAATTTACTTTGTTCAGTTTTGGTCAGCCATTATCAAAAGTAGTCTTTAATTTTAATTTCACCTTTCCCTCCTCAAGGGCCGTTTAGACGGTTCACGAACTTGCATGCAATATTCGATACATTGCTAACTACAGAGAACCTACAATTAATTCAGTCGATCCACCAAATAGGGTAAGCTGGTCTTAGAGCACGCATCCGATCAGTTCCGGTCAGAGTTAATAGATGGTGTTGCCATTCGCATGTTTACCATGTGGCCACTATGTGCTGTTTGCATGTTGGTAGAAGAATCTCGAGAATAACAAATAGCCCACGCAACTGATAATGCCGTACAAAATGTGTATGTACGTATGTCACTTTATTGCACACAAACAAGTTTACACAAAATAGACATAACAAAGTAGAAATTATAAAGTATATGTACAGAAGCGAACTTATCCCTAATAGAGATCTCTTCCAGCTAACCTTGCCTAAATAATTGCCTAAACCTTGCTTAAATGTGCCTTTGGTTAGTTATCGATGAGATCGGGGGGCACGGTAGTGCCCCCGCCAAGACGAGCAAAGCGAAGCGCAAGGGCACTACCTACCTTTTTCCGAAACGCTTCGTCGTTTTTTTGACCCTCATAACTTGGGTTTGGATTATGCAAGATAAACAAAATTCTGGGGATATGGTGTCATTAGTGGACTTATTAAGCATAAAAATACATAGCTCTTATACTTTAGACTTTATTCATATCTACAAAACCCCGATTTTGACACACTCACTCACTAATGATCATCAAAACCTTTAGGGTACTTCCTGAAATCCTAGAATGCTGAGAAAAATTGGTATATGTAAAATACTCTTATTACACAAACAACAGAAAAATTCAAAAACTTGAATTTTTTAGCCCCTAAGGGGGTGAAAAGGGGGGTGGAATTTTGTATGGGGAATTTATAACCGCTGAACTGATTTTATTTATAACCGGTGGGGCCGGAAGGTTTTGGAGTGGCGTCCACGTACCGGAAGACGAACTGCCGGTAAGCCTCCAACGATATGGAGCGACGACCTGGTGAAGGTCGCGGGAATTCGGTGGATGCGAGCGGCACAGGATCGGTCGGAGTGGCAAGCCTTGGGGAGGCCTATGTCCAGCAGTGGACGTCTATCGGCTGACATGATGATGATGATGATGATGATGATGATGATGAACTGATTTAGTTGAAATTTGGTATATAGATAGTTTATAGGTGGGGAAGGATATAAAATAGATTTCAACCCCAAAATCACCCCATAAGGGGGTGGAAAAGAGTGTTAGGGGAAAAAATGGGGTTGAAGTCCTTATGGGGACTCAGTATAAAGCAGATTGTGTAAAAGAGGCCTCCAGATGAATCAGGATATTTAAACGTAAATTAAACCAACCAACTAAACAACCCAACCCTTTAAATTAGGTGATGGAAGATTGTCAGAAGCAACTTACAAAAAGAAGTGAAATCCCACCAAAAACATTTTCATGTAAAATGTTGCTAAGATTAAACTAAGGCTCGCACTGCCAAAAAGTTATCAGATCTCTTGTAGAGCCAAGCTTCTAACTTTACTCTACAAGCCCTAACTTCACAAACTCTACACCTTAGTCAAATTATGTGGCTTGACCGTTTTTTTTACTACAAGAACTATCGTATCATACAAAATAATGAATAGTGAATCAATTTATGGTAGCGAAAAGGCCAAGCCACATAATTTGACTAAGGTGTAGAGTTTGTGAAGTTAGGGCTTGTAGTGTTAGAAGCTTGGCTGCGCGGCATCTGACGTAGCGTCAACGTTCAATTCTGTTCCGATCGACCTCTGAACGCAACGCACAGCGTCGGCGGTCAATACGTCCGCAGCAGATAAGGACGGTTTCAGTCACTGCTCGCGAGCGGTCACGTGATAGTGTGTGTGTAATCATGGACGTTCTAACGCTTTTAATGGTATATTTGTCACTAGAAGAAGAGACAAAAGACGAACGTATAAGAAGAAAAATAAGGACAACACGGCATCGGTCATCCGACTGCATCACAATTTTTTTCCCAACATTGATATAAATATTGTTTTTATAATTCTTGTCACTTTTATCACATAATGTATTAAAATGTAACCGCTTCTATTAACAATTCGTCTTTTTCTTTATTAAATCTCTTCATTTTGTGTGACGCGAGTGACTTTCTTCACGCTGCAATGGTCCGAAATGACTAGAGACGCGGCCCACAGTGTTTAGATGCCGCGATTGCCGCGTACGACGTCAAGACGCCAACGTCGACGTGTGAAAGAGACCACAACAGTACATCTCTATAGTAAGCATTGTGACGCAGCGTACGACGTGACGAGACGTCGCGTATAGCATAAAATAGGAGACCATAGCCTTACACAGCACTGCGTAGAAGCCGTCTGAGCTCCACTCGGCGAACATTCCTGACGCGCTGCAGCGCCAGGGCAGCCCCAACAAACCCCTGAAGGCGTTGTTGTACTGGACACGCAGAGCACTAAAAGTCTTTTTTTATAGTATTGTTTGCAGACGATACCTCACTTATTTTCAAAGTCAAACGACAGCAACAAGCTTACAGTAATGTAAACGATGCTATTTCAGAAGTAGTAAATTGGTTGAATGTTAATAACTTATTGTTAAATGAGAAAAAGACTAAATGTATTAAGTTTGTAGTTGTGGTAGCGGGATCTGACTCCAAATGAAACAACTAAATCACTTTCACAGCTGTATTGTTGCTAAGCGGTACACAGTCTCAAGCACAAGCGGAAGGAATATAAGGTAAACAATGCGTAAATCGTAAGCGTTAGCAAGCGCGAGCGCAGCGCGGAGCGGCAAGCATTCGCCGTCAAGTTAGGTGTCCGACTGGCGTGGCATGCGGCTCGGACGGCGCGGGCGCGCGCCTGGTCGAGCCGGTTTGTTGGTGTGACGTCACGGCTGCCCGTCCATCGCGGCCGGAGATCGACCGACACAGTAGCTAGGATAATTTGTTTGTATTGATGTTGATTTTAAGGTGTTTATTTATGTATATATTGCATGTGAGTTACTTTAGTGAAAGTGAACGTTTTTATATATTTATTTATGTATTTATACTTATATGTATCGTATTTATTTATTTATATTTATTGTATGTGTAGCTTTATTATTTATGTTTAGTGTTATAAATATTTGGTATTAATATTACATGCTAGTTATGTATATAAGTAAATATTATGATATTATTTATTATTATATACATGCATTTAATAGAAGTATAGTGGTTACACCACATCACTCCCTCCCAGAGACCGTCTTACGGGCGATAATAATCTGGAAACTTTACCCGTCTGCCAGATCTGGTATGTGTTTTCTGCTTATTACTTTCTGTTTCTTTGGTCTTCTGGGGGTGTGTACTCATCTTATCTTTCTTTTCAGGTTCTCTTACGTTGCTGTTGGTGCTATCTTCGAGCGTATAAGCTGGCTTCAATCTGTCAATGGATATGGTGTTCTCTTTTCCATTTACTTTCAGCTTCCAAACTTTGTCTCCTCGTTCTATTACTGCGTGTGGCCCAGTGTAGGCTGGCGTTAATGCGCCACGTACAGCGTCTTCTCTTACGAAGACGTGAGTGGCTGACTTCAGGTCTTTAAAAACGAAAGTTCTCTTGCTTCCATGCCTCGAAGTAGGCACAGGGTGCAGCTGCTGGGTAATATTACGCAGGCGCGCAGTAAAATCGGTGACATCGGTTGTCGTAACTTCGCTGGGTTGAAAGAACTCGCCAGGTAGCCTTAAGGTTTCTCCATAGACGAGCTCTGCGGATGACGTCTGCAGGTCTTCTTTGAACGCACTTCTTATTCCTAGTAAGACTAGTGGTAAGGATTCCGTCCAGTTCTCCTGCGCGTGACAGACAATGGCTGCTTTTAACTGCCTGTGGAATCGTTCAATGAGACCGTTACAGGCAGGGTGATATGCCGTTGTACGTCTGTGTTTAAATCCTGCTATTTTTGCCAAGTACGCGAAGAGTGCCGATTCAAATTGCCTTCCGCGGTCGGTGACGATGTCCACAGGACAGCCGAATCGGGATATCCAAACAGACAGGAGGGCCTTGGCGACTGTTTCAGCTGTAATGTCCATCATCGGAATGGCTTCTGGCCAGCGTGTGTAGCGATCAATGGCAGTAAGACAGTAGCGGTAACCTTGAGATGGCGGCAGAGGTCCGACGATATCTATATGGACATGCGAGAATCGGGCTTTAGGCAGTTGGTACGTTCCTAAGGGTGCCTGGACGTGCCTCGTTACTTTAGAACGTCGGCAGGCTGTGCACGCTCTAGCCCAGTCGTGACAATCTTTGTTCATGTTAGGCCAGATAAATCGTTCTGCTACGAGCCTCGCTGATGCCCTAATTCCAGGGTGACTAAGCGAGTGCAGACTATTGAAGACTTGCCGGCGATATTCAGGAGTCACGTAAGGTCTCAGAGTTGACGTGCTACTATCACAGTATAGCTCGGTGGCGGCACCGGGTATCATCATCTTCTTCAGCTTGATGGTATGGGTCGTGTCACCGTCTAAAATGCGTTTCAGCTCTGAGTCCTTGCCTTGAGCTTTCGCAAGTTGCACAAGGTCGACAGGCTTTTCTAGCTCCTCTATCCTTGACAGTGTATCAGCTACCACGTTGTCCTTCCCTGAAATGTGGCGTATATCTGTGGTAAACTGAGATATCAGGTCAAGATGGCGAAATTGCCTTGGTGAGCAGTTCGACTTGTGTGACGCGAAGGCGAAGCACAAAGGCTTGTGGTCGGTGTATACCGTAAAAACTCGTGCCTCTAACATGTGCCTGAAATATTTGATTGCGTTATATATTGCAAGCAACTCCCGGTCATATGGCGAATACTTTCGTTGGGCGGGGCTCAGCTTCTTCGAATAAAACGCAATTGGCTGCCAATCGTCCCCGTGCTTCTGCTGTAGCGCCGCGCCAACCGACGTGTCTGACGCGTCTGTGACCAGCGCCAGAACAGCCTTACCGTCAGGGTGTGCTAGCAATGCTGCGTCACATAGACTTTTCTTGCAGTCGTTAAAAGCTTTTAACGTATCGGCCTTTAGCACAACTGGCTGTGATCCTTTGGCTGATCCAATCAGTAAGTTGTGCAGTGGAGCTTGTAATTGTGCTGCTTGCGGAATGAAGCGCCGATAGAAATTGATCATTCCCAAGAACCTTCTTAGCTCTTTGATGGTTCTCGGAGCCGGAAATGTCTCGACTGCTTCCACCTTCACTGCCAGTGGTTTAGTGCCTTCCGCCGAGATGCGGTAACCAAGGAACTTTACTTCCGGTACGCCGAAGATACATTTGGAAGGGTTTACGACGATCCCGTAGTCCCGAAGCTTGCCGAACAGCTGCTTCAGGTGTTCCATGTGAGCCTCTTCATTTTCGGAGAAAACGAGAAAGTCGTCCAAGTAGGCGAATACGAAGTCCATCTCTCTCGTGACTTCATCCACGAACCTTTGAAAAGTCTGCCCAGCGTTCCTGAGTCCAAACGTCATGTAAGGAAACTCGTACAATCCAAAGGGCGTTGCTATGGCAGTCTTCACGATGTCATCAGGATTCACCGGTATTTGGTTGTACGCTTTTACCAAGTCTATGGTGGAGAAAACTTTACAACCTGATAGCTGGTGAGCAAAGTCGTGGATGTGGCGGAGAGGATAGCGGTCTGGAACAGTTCGCGCGTTTAACTGTCGATAATCTCCGCAGGGTCTCCAGCCGTTATCCTTCTTTGGTGCAAGGTGTAATGGCGAAGACCAGGGGCTTGACGATGGCCGTGCTGTTCCATTCTTGAGCATCGCTTCAAACTCCGTCTTGGCAATCTTCAGCTTATCTGGAGCTAGCCTTCTTGGAGTACAGTGCACCGGTGGTCCCTCGGTAGTCGTGATGTAGTGCAAAGTGTTGTGCTTTATTTCTCGGTGAATACCGGGAGGCCGTGTTATCTCCGGGTACTCTTTCAAGATGTCATTATACTTCGACTCACCATGGAGAGTTTTGATGGAAAACACGGTGTCCTCTGGAGTGACGGCTGTGGCAATCGCTGATAGTAGCGTCGTGCAGTCCAGCAAGCGCTTATGGCGGCAGTCGACGGCTAAATTGTAAAAAGATAGGAAGTCGACCCCGATGATAGGCTTGGTGACGTCTGCTACGACGAACTGCCAACTGAAGTCTCGACGGAGTCCAAGATCTAGACTTAGTTGAACATGACCATATGTACTGATGATTGACTCATTGGCAGCGTAGAGTTTGTAAGTTGTTTTTGGTCGATATTCGCGCAATGCAGTTTTAGGAAAGACGCAAAGATCGCTTCCGGTGTCCACGAGGAATTGCATCTTTGATCTTCGGTCTGTGACGAATAAGCGACCGGAACTGGGGCAATCGCTGGCCGCCATTATCGATTGCCCTGCCCGTTTCCCGATGAGAAGTCACACGGCTTCACGCATCTCGTCGCCTGTTGTTGGAACTTGAAGTGGTACCAGCACACTGGGAACTTGCGGTAGCTTGATTGCGAACGCTGTTCACTATTTCCGCGTCGCTGACTGTTGCTGCGTTCACGGTGCTGCGGCTTACCTCCATTTCTGTATCTGGGACGAGATCGTGACCGCATTTCGCTGGAAAGCTCCTGCATCTGTCTCGAAAGTGCAGCAATCTGACTAGCCATTAGATCCATGGCTGAACTGCCGGGCTGGCCAGAGGCGCTTGCGACCTGTGGAGTACCTGGATTGATGTCCCATACGCGGTCTGCTAGATCCGCCAAAGAATCGAGGGTAGACAGCGGCTGGGTTGCCACGGCTCCTTGGATGTTATGCGGCAAGCGGCTGGTCCAAATGGTCTTCATAAAGTCCTCAGGAACGTCCGGGCCGGCGATATGCTGCAAGTGTCTTAAAAATTGAGAAGGCTTTCTGTCGCCTAATTCTTCGTGGAGCAAGAGTGTCTTCAGTTTCTTCTCCCGTGAAGCTGACAGGCGTTTAATAAGCTCACTTCTCAATTTTTCGTATTTGTTTGTTGCAGGCGGAGATATAATTATATCTTTTACCTCGGCTGCGTACTGCTGCTCTAGTTGGGACAGAACGTAATAAAATTTTGTCGCGTCGGAAGTAATGTTCGACAATATGAATTGGCCTTCCACTTGCTTAAACCAGACCTCTGGTTCTTGTGGCCAAAACGCCGGTATCTTGACTCCGACACGGAATGTGTCGACACCAGTAACAATGCGCTCGGTACCGCTATCTTTCGCTGGCGGATTAATTTTAGCATCTTTACAGCGATCTTCATCTTTATTTTCAGTATCAGACATTATGCTTGACTTACGGTTTCCTTAAGTTGTTGTAATTATCCAGAAGAAAACTGCGACCTTCATCCAAAATAGGGGTCACCAGTGTAGTTGTGGTAGCGGGATCTGACTCCAAATGAAACAACTAAATCACTTTCACAGCTGTATTGTTGCTAAGCGGTACACAGTCTCAAGCACAAGCGGAAGGAATATAAGGTAAACAATGCGTAAATCGTAAGCGTTAGCAAGCGCGAGCGCAGCGCGGAGCGGCAAGCATTCGCCGTCAAGTTAGGTGTCCGACTGGCGTGGCATGCGGCTCGGACGGCGCGGGCGCGCGCCTGGTCGAGCCGGTTTGTTGGTGTGACGTCACGGCTGCCCGTCCATCGCGGCCGGAGATCGACCGACACAGTAGCTAGGATAATTTGTTTGTATTGATGTTGATTTTAAGGTGTTTATTTATGTATATATTGCATGTGAGTTACTTTAGTGAAAGTGAACGTTTTTATATATTTATTTATGTATTTATACTTATATGTATCGTATTTATTTATTTATATTTATTGTATGTGTAGCTTTATTATTTATGTTTAGTGTTATAAATATTTGGTATTAATATTACATGCTAGTTATGTATATAAGTAAATATTATGATATTATTTATTATTATATACATGCATTTAATAGAAGTATAGTGGTTACACCACAAGTTTGTCACTAGTAGTAACGTAAGGCATGTGCAAACAAGTGTCATTGTGAAGGACGAGGAATTGGAATTGGTTGATAGTACAGTTTTTCTTGGTATAACTTTAGATTCTAAACTCCAATGGGGTCCCCATATTGATACTCTTTCGAATAGACTGAGTTCTGCAGCTTTTGCAGTGAGCAAAATCCGTCAGTTAACTGATGTGAAAACAGCTCGATTAGTATATTTTAGTTACTTCCATAGCGTTATGTCATATGGTATTCTACTGTGGGGTGGTGCTTCAGAGAAGCAGAAGAGGGCTATTCGAGCAATATATAAAATGAACCATAGAGACTCACTTAGAGATAAATTTAAGGAAATTGACATAATGACAGTGCACTGTCAATATATTTATGAGAATATTCTGTATGTACATAAAAACATTGCCAGTTTTAAGAAAAACTGTGACATACATAACATTAATACTAGAAATAAGCATAAGCTTGCAGTACCCTTCACTCGGCTACATAAAATTAAAAAATCATTCATGGGTAACTGTGTAAGATTTTATAATAAACTTCCAAATATTATCACTGAATTATCTGTTAATAAATTTAAAAAATATGTAAAACGTAAACTTATCTCTAAAGCCTATTATAGCATAAAAGACTACATAAATGATGAAACACCGTGGGATTGTGATTGAAAATAATCTGTTAATAAATTTAAAAAATATGTAAAACGTAAACTTATCTCTAAAGCCTATTATAGCACACAAGACTACATGAATGATGAAACACCGTGGTATTGTGATTGAAAATAATTAATTATTTATTTTTGTGTTAATTGATGAAATTGATAATTCAATGAATACCTATATTAGGTAATCCGTATTTTTTGACATTTAGATTTTTATTCTAGAAAGTTTCTAGACTAGTATTTTTTATAAAATTTTGGTGTTTGACGATCCTTTTGTGAATTCTTATTGTCAACAACTTAAGCTATGCTGATGACATGGTGCCGCTGAGCCCCTCGATGGGGGGTCTAATAAAAATGTTAGGCATTTGTGAAACGTATGCTGAGGCCCATGGGCTTTAGGTACAACGCCTCTAAAAGCGAGCTCTTGCAATTTAAATCAGGCAACAAAAGTTACCAAATGCAGGAGGTTAAGCTTTGTGGAACTCCGTTAAAGAGAGTGGATAAATTTAAGTACCTGGGCCACTGGGTCACAAACACACTGTCGAGGACATCGAGCGGGAGCGCCGAGCGCTGTGTGTCCGCTGTAACATGTTGGCCCGCAGGTTTGCACGTGGTAGTAAAGAAGTAAAGTTAATATTGTTCAAAGCTTTTTGTCAAACTTTCTACACGTGCGGTCTGTGGGCTAACTTTACGCAGAGGGCGTACGGCGCTCTGCGTGTTCAATACAATGATGCATTTAGGATGCTGTTCAGGTTGCCGCGGTATTGTAGTGCCTCAGCGATGTTTGCTGAGGCTCAAACAGACTGTTTTTTTGCCATCATGAGGAAGCGATGCGCGTCACTCCTCAATCGCAGCCGAAACAGCACGAACAGCATCCTAAGTAAGCTGGCGCAGCGTTGGGACTCGCCCCTAGTCAAGCGGTACATGCAGCTACACGCACCTGTTGCTGCTCCGCCGCGAAACTTGTAAATGTAATGTTTTGTTATGTAATGTTTTGTTCTGTTTGTTTTGTCTAATTAATTGTAATACTAACTCTAGATTAAGTTATTGTATGACCTAACCCTATGGACGTCAAGTTCGAAATAAAGAATTTCAATTTCAATTTTCAATTAAGTTTGACATATCTATAATAATTCAATGTTTTTAAGAATAATAATAACTGCATCAATAAATTGCTCTGATATTTAGATTAAGGTAATATTTAAAACTTGACAATTTAAAAGTGCTTGTTGCTAGGCCTATTTGAATAAAGATTATATTGACTTTGACTTTAATAGGTGGTACAGAGTACGTTTTAGTACCAGACTTAAAGACTAAGATCTCACTCTAATTGACTTGACATTAAATTTGAGCCCGTGGGCCACAGCATATCTCTCACATATAGCCAGCAAGATTTTTAATGCGTTTATTGAGGGGCTCAGCAGCACCATAGCGTCGGCATAGATAACATTATTAACAAAACAGCAGTCTACCGAACAACCTACACCAGCGCTGCCGAGCTCCTCAGTCAACCCATTTACATAAAGATTAAAAAGTGTGGGTGACGTTAACCCTCCCTGTCTTACACCACTTTTCATTTTATAAGGGTCTGAGTATCCCCCAGCCCATCTCACAATATTTATTTGATAATCATACCAATACCCAAACATATTTATCACTTCAACTGGTAAACTAGTCCCGTTGCGTAACTTGTGCCATAACAACTTATAAGATACCAGGTCAAATGCCTTCAACAAGTCCAAAAAACATGCGAAAACTTGCGTGTTCCGTTTGGTGTAATATTGAACAGTATGCTTAAAACATAGTATAGCCGATTCAGTTGAGAGTCCGGGCCGGAAGCCGAACTGGGCGTCATGTAAGTTGATATGTCTATTCAGATACGTGTTAAGCACACTGTCTAATACCTTCGCTAGTATAGTTGTCAGCGAGATTGGTCTATAGTTGGACTTATCGGAGGCATCACCGATCCTATTTTTTATAATGGGCACCACAATGGTCTTCACTGATTCCTTAAGAAGTTTGCGATATCACTCGGCTCACTAACTAACTAGGATCACTTTAGGGTTCATTCTGTTTGTCGATTTCAAAAACTGTACAAAGTTCTTCGATTTATGATGTGAGGCAATAATATCCATCTTAATCTGGTCTTTCTCCCGCCCGAGGAATTTCCTCCCGCGTACGCTTCGGCTGTGGAATGAGCTCCCTGCCGAAGTTTTCCCGAGGGGCTACAGTACAGTACAGTTCTTCAAAAAAGGAGTGTACAGGTTTTTAAAGGGTCGGCAACGCGCGTGTAATATCTCCGGTGTTTCAGGCGTCCATAGGCTACGGTGACTGCTTACCAGGCATCAGGCGGGCCGTATGCTTGATTGCCACCGACGTGGTATAAAAAAAATCTGGTCTTTCTTGTTTTGACAGAACTTAAGTTTAGCTTTGAAATGTTTTCTAGAACGGCACATCTCTTCATATAGTCGGCCTGACTTAGGCTTACCGGACATGCACCATTCCTAAAAACATACTCTCGCCCTCTGGTGAGCCCCCCTGACGTGCAGCCCATAATATGACCTGCTTTGTGATGTTTTTTGTGATAACTAGCAACAGAAGCCTCTTTAAATACCACTATAATAGACTTATACATGTTGCTTATGACTATTCTATGATCAACATTATTGCAAACATTATCACAACATTGTTCTAGTTCATTAGGAAAATCAATATCTTTCAATTTACCGTTACAGATGTTTCGATACTCGTTTATCTGTGGCAGCCCCATTTCACCCCATATTATACCCCCCAGATTATCATTTCTCAGGTTTCCAGTCTGAATATTATTTTTAGGTATATGTTTACTTAAATTACATACTATTTCTAAAGGGAAATGATCCGACCAAAACACGTCATAGTGTATTTTGATTTCAGTAACTGTTAGTCTAGCCGCTTTTGTAGTTACACAGTGGTCAAGCCACCGCGCACACCCGTGGCTATCGCTGACATAAGTATACGAGTCCGCCGGCAAGAGTTCAGAGTCCACTATGCATAGTTGTCGTTCACTACAGAAACTGTTCAGTTCATTATAGAAAGGCATGCCAGGGTGCGCATTAAAATCGGCTAGTAAGTATATTGTTCCACTTGTTCACTATCTATAATCGCATATATTTCACCTAAACATTTCGTAACTTCGACAATGTTATCGCGTTCGTCAGTCGGCATATAAACTAAAAAAACCATCCTAGATCTGTCACTCATAGTAACTCGGATTGCTGTTAGTCTAACACTTTTCATTCAATTCAATTCAATGAAAATATGCTTAAATTATATTCACCATAGTTCATTATATTTAATCCAATCAACTTGATAGAAACGTATTGACTTGCATATGCCTAAATGTATTATTAATTTTATAATTGTATTGTTCTTCTAATTGTAAATAATTTTTGAATATGACGATGTACAATTACTACAAATAAAATATATTCTATTCTATTCTATTCTATGAGGTATCGTTAGATTCGTCTTGATCACGGGAGTGTCATAGGATACATTTTATCCCGAGAGTCCTACGGGATACAGAGATAATATTTTCTTTACTTTCACTTTGAAAGAATTTAATGTATGAGGTATCATTAGATTCGTCTTGATCACGGAAGTATCATAGGATACATTTTACCCCGAAATTCACTGATAGTTGGTTGTATGGGGACCACTCGCGATCCAAGGTCAAATGCCCTCTCGTTTTTGTTAGGATCGTCAGTTATAAACTGCAAGGAACTACCTTGAATCTGGTCGTCGTCGTAGAACTTTCAAATGGTACTTACATAATAATCTACAAAGTTTTCGTTAAATAAAAACAACTAAAAAATTATAAAGAAAAAAATAATTATTATTATAAAACAAAAAACTCGACTGCACACTAAAAAAGAGGAAAACTAAAACCATGCACTATGAAATGTGTTCGTAATCGATAGTTAAATAAATAAAAACTTATTCTAAATACTAACTAAATATTATAATTTATAAATGTTGATGGTAAGTATCGCAGGCGAGGACCAACTTGACCGCCACCAACGAAAATACCTACCTATAAGTAACGTTCTGCTAAATAGTGAACTTAACTACCAACAATCAAAATGACTATTAAGTATTTAACCCTCTGTTGGTCTGTTGGTTGTTTGATCTAATGATTACTTATTTTACATTGCCTGCACGTTAGTCCTAAGATATATTATTATAAAAAAATTGTATTCTCAAGTAAGCGAATTTTGTTAATTCTTTTTGAGAATAAAAACCATAAACATCGGTTCAAACTTTTAAATTTATAATATTACCTGCTATAAAGCTTAAATGGTTAAGCAACTGCATGTATGTTTTATAATTATTTCCCTCGTACTTCAGTCTGTCTTATTATATTTACATAGCAAACCCTCCGAATTTCTTAAAACCCTACTCTCTTCAACATTCTAAATGTGGAAATTGCAGCAAACCAAGTTATCTCACTCACGAATCTTCCCATTTTCATGCCTGAATTTGCATTAGAAAGTTAGGGTTTGTAGATACAGAAGTCATCTGAAATGCTAATATTAAAACATTGAGCATTTATTGAAGATACAAATCTGGAAAATCAAAGCCAGAATTCAGTACTTTAAGGTAGCTGTAATCAAGTTTCAAGTGTCGGTTAATACTCGTAATGAATTCTCGTAACAAAGCGAACCGTGCACGTTAGTAATAAAAATACATACTGAAACTAATGCCTATAAAACTGAGTTATTCTAGTACCAAACTTGAATACTGTCGGGCTAGCACATGATTGGCGCGAGAGTATCTCGCCGCGAAATAGACTACCGAACGGGTAGTCTATTCCCTTTATTTCATACAGTTAGTAGAAGACGGGTAGTCTATCTCGCGGCGAGATACTGTCGCGCCAATCATGTGCTCGACCTACAGATAATATTGTGGTTTAGGGCCACCCCACATTAGCGTCTCCCGAGCGTCGGCGTCTTGTCAACTCTATTGGACCGCGAGCCAGGCGCAAATTTCGTCAGTCATCGCCTCCCGGGCGAAAACTCGTATAGCGGTTAACGGCTATGTATGGTGATCCCTCGTGATCGCCAGCTGCCGCTCCGTTGGTGGGTTGAAAAATGGCCGCCGCGATACAACCGGCTGACGATTTTGTTTATTCACAACAGCATCGAAACTATCATCTGACAAAGTATCAATCGGGAGGCAATAACAAAAAAAATTATAGACTTTATTTGCTGCCATTCCTCAACCCACCAACGGAGCGGCAGCTGACGTTCACGAGGGTTCATCATACATAGCCGTTAACCACTATACGAGTTTCCGCCCGGGAGGCGATTGGTCATGGAAATCTGTTCCTGGTCCGCGGTCTAATGGCTGCTGCTAGACGCAACGTTGGCGCAACTGCGCAGCGATGCCATTTTTCATAGCGTTGACGCCGACGACGCTCAAACGACGCTAGTGCGGGGCCAATATACACATATATTATATAGTTAGCAACAGATTGTACTAAGCAGTAGTTAAATAAGTAAAAAGTTGTATTACTTAGGTGATAGGTATTACTTTTTCTGTAATTTTCATATTTAAAATACGAGTAGCCTAGCAACAGCTAGGTTTCGAGAAATCGCAAAGTTTCATGGTGTACGATTGTTTCAACGTTGGATAACTAACCCTACCTAATCCAAAAAGAGCTTATTATGTAGGTTTTTGGTTAGTAATTATTAAAACAAATTAATACACAACGATTCTTTTATTTTAATTAAGAAATCTCACAATAAAAGTCTTGAGTGGATCTTATCCATAAACGGCAATATGCACAGCAAATGTATTATTATTATTTCCTTACTCAAAAAACTTATATATTAATTATACATACAAATTCCATACAAATAATTATTTACAAGCCCTTATCCATGAACTTTAAATTCACAATTGATTTATAATTGGTCTTAAATTGCATCGAGAATTAAAATTAAACATCGTTTACGAATAAGGGCAAAAACACTTGAATTTATGTTTAATATTGTCCATAATTCATAATGATGTCCAAATATGATGTAATAATAATTTAAAAAAAAAACAATATTGATAGGTACCCTGTGTCAAAAGGGATCGGCCCTCAAATCCAAACACTTTTTAAACTAAACATTATTTGTACCGAAATACGTATATTGTGATTTCTATTTTATTAAAAATAAATTAATTTTCGTGTACTACATACTTACGTCATTTATTCTTCTATAATACGAACTCTTAACTAAAGCAGATATTTTTTACATTTTCACTTTATGACTAAATTAAATAACGTAAGCATAGTTACATTTTTGAAATCACTATTTTAGCGCTTTATATGGACTGTTACATTTTAAAAGCAAAATGTTATTAACTAAATATGTTTGACACATTTAGCGATAATTCTTTTTTTTAAGCAATGCAGCTTCTTTAATATGGAACAAGACAAGAACTGTGAATAAAATGTGCACTAAACCCGTGTTCAATTTATTTTAAGTTTGGCGTTATTTTTACGCTGTTTAACAATTATCCTAACGTTTGAATGGCTATTTGCCTTAAACATCCATATTTCAAATCCATATTTAGTAGATGCATACCTATACAACTGGGTCACTTCGATGCAGAAGGTACTTTTTGAACACTAATACAGCGACTTTACAATTTACGAATGTCAATACGTATTATTCTAAAAAAATTATGGGTGTTATCAAAACAAATGAAGCCATAATATTAGCTACATAACAACTACTTGGAAAATACATGACAAACACACAAAAACACGAGTTTCGGCATTTAGGCTCGTATTCAGAAACTGTACATTTTTTTTAAATTCAAACGGTATATTATTTACATAATATTCTAATGTAGGTTAAACAATAGGAATTTATAGAAAACAGAGCTGTACAATTAAATATACTTTTCTATAATAATGATTTTTTTCGAAGGTTGTGTTTGATAGTTCTCATTGTCTTTAAAGTAACGCGTTTCTTCGGTCTATTTTCTTGCTTTGGCTTGAGTTTCTTAAAACTATAATTGTAATAGTTGACCTACTTAAATATTACCACAAACAACAAATTTGAAAGGTAATTTAATGCTAAATTAATGGCGTTATTATTTAACGTCTGTCCAATATAACAAACCGTTGATAATCGTTTGTCCCTATCTGTCATTTTGATATTTCTGTTTGTTAGAAAAAGACAGACATAAAGGTTTGTAAGAGGTTGCTAATTACTTATTTTTATTCGCGTCCTGTAACTAAATTGGTAAAAATGGGACTGTGATTTATGTCTGTTTGTCAAACACGTTTTCATTACATTATGTCATAATAACACAGTTAAGTAAAATCTGTTCTATCCGTAAATCCAAATTATGAAATCGTAAATGTTTTTAAATTTCTTGCTTGTTAGTTAAGGTCAATAAGGATAAGTGTGGCTGCCGGGTTGAGTGCGGCTGGCCTTCAAATTGCGACCTGTTTACACATTGATTATAGTGTTTATTAAGCCAGGAAATGAATGCCCAAAAAAAGTTATAGAAGGAAATGCTTGGAACACAATTTTTTCGAACCTTTGTTTGGACTAGTTAGGAGATGCACATATCAAAAGTCCCCTGCCGTAACCCTGATGCTGGGGGGGAGAGGGGGGTTTGAAGGTTCCATTTTTCGGTTTTTCTATTATATCTCGAAAACTATGCGTCTGAGCTACTTGGCCACTTATACAAAATGAAAAGAGATTTAATTTGTTACAAGTTTTATTAGGTCAAGTTTTTGATATCTTGTATAGTTTTTTAGATACCCGCTCTTGAAGGTTTATTTAGGGCTCTCATTTTTATCTTGATTATCTACATCAGTGAAGCTGCTAGGCCGGGTTTGGTATCGTTTTCGTATAAATCGGGGGTGCTGAATTCATTTATGGTATCAACATTGACACCATTGCTAAGTAAAAACAATTTTTTTTTTTAATTCCTCTTAACGCTTAAACCGCTGAACCGATTTCGTTGAAATTTCGTACAGAGATGGTTTGAGTCCCGGGACAGTACATAGGATAGTTTTTATAACCAAAATATTTTTTTAAGGGTGTGAAAATTGGGGTGGAAATTTGTATGGGGAATCAATAACCGCTGAACCTATTTAAATAATATTTGGGATGGTCTACATGTTTGATTTAGTTGAAAATAATACCAAACATGACTTCAAACCTAAATTTAAACAGTATTAACCTCAGGAATTCAACTTCGGCGAAGAAGCTGAATTCCCCTCACACCAAATTTCACACCTTCAAAGTATGATTTTTGAGATAAAAACTATATTATATCCTGTCTCGGGACTTAGAACATCTATTTACCAAATTTCAACTAAATCGGTTCAGCGGTTTATGCGTGAAGAGGAGTTAAAAAAAAAGATTTGTTTAAAATTTATATGATTTTACTTCGGAAATGTGTCAATGTTGATACCATAAATGAATTCATCACCCCCGATTTATACGAAAACGTTACCTAACCAGGCCTAGCAGCTTTACTGATGTAGATAATAAAGATAAAAATGAGAGCCCTAAATAAACCTTCAAGAGCGAATATCTCAAAAACTTTACAAGATATCAAAAAACTTGACCTAATAAAACTTGTAACAAATTAAATCACTTTTCATTTGGTATAAGTGGCCATGTCGCTCAGACGCATAGTTTCCGAGATATAATCAAAAAACCGAAAAATTGAACCTTCAAACCCCCCTCTCCCCAGGGTAACGGTCGGGGACTTTTGATATGTTCATCAACAAAGCTACGAAGTCAAAAATTGTGTTCCTAGCATTTCCCTCTGTACCTTCTTATTGCTTGGCCTATATAGAGTGTTCGTAGCAAATGCATAAATGAACTCGAAAATCCAAATTTATCCTTATGGACCTTACTAGTTTTAAATACCTTTCTTTTAGCATTTAATGCTTAAAAATAATTAGGTAGGTCTATCAATATAAAATTAAAATTACAACAAGACACCCGTGAACTATTTTTATAAACTTTGGTGGTTAGTGCCACTGGATTATGACTAGAGATCATAATATGTTTATGTTAGAATGCCTTCAGTACAAAATATGAACCATTTTATTTACTGGACCTAACCTGCAACAATCAAACAGATGTTAGATGCAACAATAACAATAGTTACTTATCTAATTATAACAGTAAAAACATTTAGATCATTATAATCTATAAATTGTATATACAGATGTCAATCACAATAAAAAAAAAAACACGAGTCCCACGTTGACCAGAGTTGATCATCGTTGATTTTTTCATTGTGATTGACATCTGTAGGTATATACAATTTATAGATTGTAATAATGTGGTACGTCCCGCAATAAAAAAGGAAAATATATCAACATTTATTTAGATCATTATTGTATAGGTATAATACCAGCAAATGTTCGAACGGTTTGATTGAACGGTAATAGTACCTACCTACTAAATTGTTTTTTTTTAATGAATATATAAGATAGGGGTAATGAACCCCGTCCCGGCTCGTCCCTATCACGTTTGTAACCGCTTTGAGTTAACGATTATTGACATTAAGGTTTAAACAAAACCTAAATTTCATTTTAGAATTCTTATTTATAAAACCTATTTTTCATTCAAAATCGCTCATGAAAAAGAATTAATTTCTGAACCTGATCAATCAAACCACCAGGAACGATCTCAAAGTAAGATTTATTTATAATTAACTAAAGGATTTTGTGTAAATATGGATCACCTTGTTTAGTACAAATATAAATTTACAGAGGGTCGTGAATGTGGACCAAATATATACGGAAAATAAAGACACATTTAGATGCGTTAATGTTCTTGCTCATAAACAAATAATTATAATTATGTAGAATGATATGAAATAATGCATTTTAAATTATTCTCCTACCGATTGCAGCAAACTAAATATAACTAGCATGTTTATTTTATGAACTTACTAACCCAAAATATACACATAAGTGCCCATTGTATAGTAGTACTAGGAAATCCACAATTCGAGTTAATAGTATTTGGAAAATTAATATTCCTTAAAATACTTGTTAAAGTTACAAAATAGTGACGTTAAAAAATACACCTGGCATGCCTAAAAAACTGGACAACTGATACATGTTGCTAAAGGGACATGACGACAGTAACAACAACTGGCAAAATATTACCATGGTCCATGGTCCACATCACAAGCTTAGTCCATATTTAAACAATTTCCACTAACTGCACATCATAATACTCGTAATCTATTCTAGACAATATTGAAATTTAAATGATACTGTGTTTCGAGACGGAGACGGTATATTTCTTTCACAATGAGGATTTTTTTTACCTTTTTTATTCTCTCAGTTGACTTATAATACTAACATTTGAGCTAGAACTGGCAGCGCTACCATGGTGATCGCGGTGTACAAATTTGCCCCTGTGAACAAAATAAATATGAATCAGCTGGTGTTTCATGGTCACATTTTGTGCGCTTCAATGTCGAGTAAAATTCACTTATTATCATGCTGGGTCAAAGAGTGACATTTGTTTATCATGTCAAAGAGTGAAGTTTGCTTAATTAGTGAGATATATTCTATTATCAGAGTTGCTCTGATGCGGTTGTTGTCTTGCAATATTAGAAACAAATCTTAATGACTCACTGAAGTAACAAATTTTAATGACTCTCGTCACATGCACGTCTCGTCAAAATGTCACGTACAGTATTTTGTTTATCATCTTAAGATGTAAATGCTTAGGAAAGCAAGGACATACATTATTCAATCACGATGAGCGTGGTAATTCCAATATATCTATATATATATATATATATATATGTAAAAGACTGACTGACTGACTGACTCACTTAAATCAACGCCCAGCCCAAACCGCCGTCTTGGACCTAGAGAGCTGAATTTTTCAGTGGGTAGATTTTATAACGTTAGTATCCACTAAGAAGGGGTTTTTCAAAATTGATCCCCCAAGGGGGTGAAATGGGGGTCCAAAGTTTGTATGGGGCTCAAGTTTTATTTTAAGCTATGAATTCAAACCTTGGGTAAAAAATATATTATTAAAGAACAATAAAACTACTTTCAGCGTTTTTGAAAATTGAAAGGGTTGGAAGTTTGTATGGAGATCAAAAATTTTATCAAATGCGGGACTTAAAACTTTGTATAACTATGTAGAAAGATATTTAATTAAAAGAGAAGAAAACTTATTTCAGCATTTTGAAAATTCATCCCCCAGGGTGGTAAAAAAGAGGTTGAAAATTTGTATGGCGATCAAACCTTTTTTTGCGTACAGGACTTCAGTCTTTGTATAAAGGCATAATATTAGAATACAAGAAAAGTAATTTAAGCGTTTTTAAATATTCATTCCCTAAAAGGGTTAAAAAGGGGTTGAAAGTTTGAATCCATTACAAATGCTTTGAAACTTCTTAGAAAGGCATTGTATAATATATAAAAAAAAGTTATTTCAACGTTCTTAATAATTCAACCCCTAAGGGGGTTAAAAAGAGGATGTAGTTTATATGTAGTACAAGTTTTCGTTTAAGCTAGGAACATGAAACTTGGTAAAAGGGCATTATATTATAATAGACGAAAACTGATTGCACCGTGTTTGTAAAGTTTGTATTAATAAAGTTTGCATCGGGAGCGAACATTTTATTTTTAATAGTGGACTTGAAAATCTAAGTGTTGAGAAGGATTATATCGAGAACAATTTTTTTCAGTTAGGGACTTGAAACTTCGTACTTTGTGAAAGACAAATTTCATGCGTTGTATAATTATTAACAAATTATTAACCGTCCCTACTGATATCTTTTGCTGCATAATGTTACAAATCCACGCGTACGAAGTCGCGGGCAACAGCTAGTTATTCATAAACGTCAGTCAAATACCTACCGTTTGATAATCGTTTGAACCCAATCCATCATTGTCACATTTCTGTTTCTTAGAAATAAACAAAATTCAACAGACGTTTGCAAGAAGTTGCTAATTTTAACGAATATGAGGGTAAAAGTATAATGAAAATAATAACGAATAGTTTACATGTTTATCGTAACCTACTTTTACAATATTAGTTATTTATTTATTTTAATCTAATTTTAAATATTCTGGCTCTCATTTAGTTAGTATACTTCAGTTTAAAATCGTGATGATCAATAAGTTCTTAAGCATTAGTACTTAGGTATGTACAAGAAATTACTTATATATTATTATCTTCATTATTTGCGATGGAATGTGGTCTATTAAAATATATGATATATATACCGTTCAAATAAATGTACGAGTATATCAAGGTCAGTATCTGTGTTTATAAGATGAAAAATCTGTATTTTAGTCCTATTACATTTAACCGGTAATGTATATTAACAGTTCACAAAGCAGTATCCCTATCAAGTTTATTTAGAGGATAATAAAATTAATCTGCGTTTTATTGTCTCAATCTACTAATTGGATGAGCGAAATTTACACTACTTCGCTGTACATTAATTAAGGGTATTAAATATCTTAGCAGATATCAATTTATACTCTGAACTATAGTCATCTCTTTGTTCTAGAATAAGGCGTAGTGTAAAAGAACTTGTTATAGATGATGATTTAAGGTTTCTCGGAATTTATCTCTATTATACAAGTTTCATATATATAATATAAATGATCATTGACAATGACATTGACTGACAATCAATATAAATATTTATATATATATATATATATATATATATATATATATATATATATATATATATATATATATATATATATATATATATATATATATGTGTGTCGCTTTCAAGCAAAAGGTACCACATGTCGCTTGCCATAAGGACGCTCTGACAGGTTATTCGTATAAAGATACTCGTACAAGCAAATTTCGTGCTTATGGTAAGCGACAATGTGGTACCTTTTGCTTGAAAACGTTGTATATATATACGATATACAATATATGTTTTAACAAATTTCAAAGAACGAACTAGGTTTATCCAAAGTGGCCCTGACCTGGAAGATGCCCGGCAAGCGGAAACATGGTCGCCCTAAATCCACTTGGCGTCGTTCTGTGGAGCAAGAACTGGGTGTATTGGGGATGGGGTGGGAGGAGGTTACCCAAGCTGCCCAAGACCGTAGTCAATGGAAAGACAAGATTCGGGCCCTACACCCCAGCAGGGGGTAACAGGAAAAGAAGAAGAGAAGAAGAACTAGGTTTATCAACCATCGTAATTTCTCTCAGATGGAGTTGCTTGCAGAAGCTTAGAATTAACATTATAATAGGTTGCTGGTATTTAGCTTATAGGCATACCACTCATACCTGTTATACATTTACTTGTTTATGACTATAGATAGGCTTTAAAAGTACTGCAACGTAGTTTTCACCCATTTATATCCACATTTTAAGTTTTCCCTTCCTGCCCTTTCCTGTTCGACTGAATACATCGTGTTTTTATTTCGCACGCACACGAGTATATATTATGACATTGTGTTATCGAGATAAGCTAGTACTTATTGGAAGGCCGATTTTGATTGAAGAATTTGTTATGGTTTTGATCTTGTTTTGATACGAACTCGACGATCGTCCTGGTAATTAGTGCTCATCTCACTTTAATTTCATTTGACATGTACCAATCAGCGAGATCATTGTCAAGTTCGTATCAAGACAAGGTGAAAGCTGTAACAAATCATTAAATCATAATCGGCCCCAGGGTTTCTAACCTTTCCCGCTCCTGCTACAGTTGTAAAAATGGTCGCGCGTAAGTATAAGAATATCGGCGTGTAATGAAATCTAATGTTTGCCTTAGCGACTTAATTGTTTAACTCTGTTTTAATAAAGGTCCGAGCTATCAAAAACTATACCACAAGTGACGTCAAAGTGAATATTACGAAATGTTGCTGATTTTCAATAATTGAAATGCTAAGATCTTATTTTCTTGCCAACCCTACTGAAAATATTATTTGATAGTAGAAAAAGAAAAAAATCTTAGTGTTAAAAAAATCATTTAATCGATGACATAGATGAGAGAGATATATTTATTGTGGTCACTGGATTAGGCAACATTAACTTTTGACAACCAGAATTACCGCATAATGTACAGCGTCATCTACACCATCGTTCATATTGAAGCACGAATACTTAATCTACTACAATTAATTAATCGTTACGGTAGCAGTGAAAACTTACGTGTTGAATTTTTTCTATTAACTTAATAGTAGTTTTCTAAAAGAACATTTACCTTTTGAACCAACAGCTGCGGCTAATTGCATGTCCGCTGCCGTAGGCATCTCGGGAGTTGTGCTTATAGGTCCTGCAACAAAACAGCTATTACTACTTCTTTCAATATGACAAGGTGGGATTTGTCTTGAACGATTGTCCACAGCTAAATTTTCAATGCTATTTCCCCAAACCAATTGCCATTGTATTATTTGAAAAGTAAATTAGTGTAATACCTCGGGGATGCTATCGAAAAATGTGTAATTGAAAAAAAGTTGATCCATCATAATAATCTTTCTTTGAAACAGACCCAACATTACGTCACTTGAACCAATCGACGTAGAAGTATATGCCTTGTTGACTTTTAATTTAGGATCGGCAGTGTGCCTAAAAAAATGTTTTTCTGTCCGACCCACCGATATTATGTTTAAAGAATTTTTCGTACTACAATGGACTTAACGAAGCATAAAATTATTCACGAGGACTGCCTGCAGGAAATGTTTCATCTCAACTTTATACAGTAAGATAGCCAGCTGTGTATACAAACTTTCTGCTGATAAAAAGCTTAAATGGCCGTCTCGCAAATTATTCCGGAAAATTGTTATTTTCATGCCTACGTTCAAAAAAATATTTCCATCCCCTATTCTTGCCGGGCTCGGCCTTTAATGACGTTCGTCGACTTATAAAACGGTTAAATTGCTTGTTTTAAATAAATAAACAGCATTGTGTTTGTCTTCCTGTATTATTCTTTTCGCAACCGTTTTAATATTTCGCTTGCAACTATTCAAAGTAAATTTCTATATTATTGAAGAAATTTCATAAAATCTTTGGTATAAATATTGTTTTGCCTACTTTTATTTTTCCTTGATCTATTATGTCATTAGCAATCTTGTTACTAAACCATACATTTCAAAGGGGCATAAATTTAATTCACTCTTTATTGTCACTGGAGCCCCAAAGGTATAGTTTCTCACAGCCCTTAGCAGGTAACTGTCGGGTTGTGGGCGGGACTTAATTTTCACAAGGCATTAGCATGTCAATCTTGGGACTCCGGCAATATCCTGTCGAGTCGACACGTGTACAATAATGAGGCATCTTTTTCCTAATTTTATGTACCTACTCTTGTTAAAAGTTTTTCTTTAACCGATTTTTCATTAAGTAGCTAGAGGTATAATCAGAATTGTGTTTTATCAATGTAAGCATTTTTCTAAATTACCTGGGTAATAAATGGCTTCCTTCCGCACCGCGTATTTCGCTTGCGGTATCCTCAGAGTACAGATGAACTCAGCGGGCGACGGCAGATCCTCATCGCGTAGCGTCACTGATGCCACGGCCGAATACCTCCCGTTCACCAGTTTAAGGTCTCTAGTGACGCCATCTAGTAACCTGTAACAAAAATATTTTCTCAAACATGCGTAGAAATATTTATCGTCATTATAAATTCGCAACTGTAGTAATTTGTAGTAGGTAAGCGTGCTGAATATTGGTGTCAAATTAAATTAAATTCGCAATTATTTGAGCCTCACCTCACTACAACCCTAAAATTAGTTAAAATTACCTTTTACCACCGCATAATTTGTATTCCATGGGACCGGTCTGTTAATTGCTAACCTACCGATGTATCTTTGACCTATACAAATAAATATACTTACCAAAGTGCAGGACTGTTCTGAAGATTTCGACTTTTGTCATGTAAGTAGTTCGATTATGCTAAAAGCTGATTTCAATGTTTAGGAAACAACTATAGTGCAGCGATTTAAACATTTCGCTGTCAAAATCTGTGCAATCTCAAACATAGGGTATGACCAGATTAACCAGTCATTTGGGAATACCAGGTGCAAACCGCAATGCGGCTAGTATATGCATTGATGGCTTCTAACACGGCAAAACGACTACTAAGTTCAGGCATGTCCAATTCAATTCAAAATCCCCGCTCCAACCGCATGTTAAACGTCGGAGGAGGACAGGGCAGGTCAGCATAATTTTGACGGTTACAGCGTTTGGTAGGAATTAGAGAGAAATCGCGAAAAGGAAATTTTAGTGTTTGAGGTTAAGCGGACTATAGATGGAACAGCTCAGAATTGAACAGAATTTATAATACCTAATTACAGCAGAGTGCACTTTCTAGTTTCAAGACACGTGCGATTGGTATTGATAACTACTATAAACCATTCGGTTACGCTTAAAATTAGAAACATGTTTTTAAGTTCCACATGTTTATTGTTGGCAGTGTTATCAAAAATTTTAATGTGTCAATCAATCTTTTGTCTTTTCATCCAAGATGCTACAGTACAGTACCGGCCAATAACATATCACCTTTGAGTGTTTTTGTATGAGCTTGTATACTTGTAGAGTAAACAATATAGGTTAGTTTGTAGATTGCATATTTTACTAGTCATTTTATACAAATATAACATTATATGCAATGAAATACTGTGAATTACAATAGGATACTCAGCATATTACTAAAAAACCTCTAGTAAAAAAATTACGTTATTGTTAACGTCTTGTTGTTAACATTTAAAAAAAACCTGTATGAAAAAACCATTATATGAGACCAACTTTTCTTATGCCTAGACTACTAAGCAGTGAGGTGGAAGTCACTCACAAATAAAAAAAAAAGTTATACCGTAAAAACATGGAGTGATATTTTCCTTATTATGTGATCCAGGCGCATTACAGGTAGCTGTTGATCGATGGAGGTCAAAAAGATGTTATAAGCAAAGGTATTTGCTTAATTGCGAATAAACAAATCTGTGCAATATTAATAGGTCCGTTTCAGCGTTGACGTCGGTGACGTCACTATAAGGGTCATTTTTTATTATGTCATTTTTTCATTTTTCTCAGATTTTGATAAATTTGGTGGATAGATAGTTCCTTATTCTGTACAACATAAGCGCAATTTCACTGTATGTCATACAAAATCTTCCACTGAGTCACGGAAAACGTATGGAATTTTCCGTAAATCAATGAGAATTTTCATACATTTTTTTATCCCAAATTTGGATTTTGTGTTTATTCCGATCAGAATAAGTACCGAGCTTTTCAAACCTACCAATTTTTATCAAAATCTGTGAGAAATGAAAAAATTACAGCAAAATAAAAAATGACTCTTTAGGTGACATTACGCCGTTAGGGCCTACACACAATTAGACGTTACGACGACGCCGCAACGTGCCACAGCACGTCGTCGTGACGTCTAATTGTGTGTAGGCCCAACGGCAGTAGCATAACATCGTCGCAACAGTGGCTTTAAATACCTCTCAGGCGTTGCTAGCGTAAGATTGGGTGCTGGGTAGGCTCCCTCTGCAGCACAAATGACGTTCACTGTGTCGTCATCAGTCTTGTTCTGGATTAGGCGGAAATTTGTCTCGGGAACTGAAAGAAAAGATAACAAATTAAAACGTACAAATATGAGGTCCCAAAAAACACATGAAACACATGAAATTGAAGTATTTAAATGACGGTATTATAAGTATGGTGTAATAGCCTCGTCCCGCCCACCATACTCAGTTTAAGCCATTGAAATTTAAACAAAGTTATTTGAAATATAGCGTTGATTTTCCTTTGTTTCACATTTTAAGTAAAAAAAAAGGTTTTAGTCTAACCTCAACCTTTTCAGGCTTTTCATTCATAACTTGATAAAAATGGAATATATGTCCTCAAGAAATCACAATGGGCAGGACGAGGATAGGTAATAATTTTGCTGACTGTACATAAGTACTTCATTATTAGCTCTACTAATAAACCAAATTTACCAGTCCCGAACCGCAAAAAGTTAACTATGTGTATTATTTGGTGACACGCCTAATTCGGTGATAGAAGTTTTGAAGCATGACACCCAGGAAAGCTAGTGAATTAGGGCCTCACGGCTTGACGGCTGCGGCGGCTTTGCCGTGAGGCCCATTTAAAAGGCCCTAATTTCTTTCTAATTCTAAAATAAAATACAAAGTACCTTTATAAATAAAGAAAGAAAATATTTTGTGGACCATGGCTTTTACAGTGCATGCGGAGCTGGCTCGAAACAAATCCGAAGCTTTTAAAAATGTTTATCTTTGGACGTGGAATTGTAACTAGTTGAAATTCTTATAAGACATGCCATGGATGCAGACGCCTTTTGGTCTTGAATAGTGCTTAGTGTAATTTATTCTAGTGTAAGGTTTAACGGCGTTATTCATATATCGGCTTCAGACCTGAATTAACTATTAAACACAATCTGTCATTTTGACATTATTTATGTAATTTCTCAGAAAGGCATAAAACATAAATTAACTAAATGAGACTTGTATAGTATTATGAATAAGATAGTGAATTGCTGACAATAATTTATCACGCAGGTAAATTGTGGTATTACCTAAATATCAAACTTTACTTTCGAATATATTCAAATAAATCTCAATTTTAAACCTAGTTCGATAGAACTGTAGAGTATGGATAGATTGATAACGTATCAGCAAACATGGACAGGTATTGGTATTTCAATTTACTATTTTCATTACCATAATACGTAAGGTATAGCAAAGATAGATATAACTCCGTAATAGATGGATACAATCTAAGGAAAAACCGTCCCTCGAAAATCAAGAAAATTTGATTCTCGTTCAGAGGGCGCTACTAGCTTTGGCCTACTGTCGTATAGATGGCGTTGACGGTTTCGTTTGTTATTTAACAATTTTAACGCATATCAGTGAAAAAACATGGGTCAAAATCATAAAAATAATTAATGCAAATAAAAAAAAACATTTATCCATATTTAAATACATTTTATCGTATTTTTATAAATATAAATTTTTAGTTTTAAAGTGAAAATGAATATGAAAAATGAAAATGAAAATATTTTATTTCATTAATAAAATGTTACATTACAAGGTAGTAGGTTGGGACTTCCTTTTAAGTATATTATACCTGTATCAGGAAGCCCCGCTCCTCCGTAGCAACAAGTAATTTTTAGTTTAACAAAAGCAGAAAGAAAATTTAAGCTAATACAATTTTATCTACATTAAATGTGTATATATGTGTGTGTGAGTGTGTGTGTGTGTGTGTGTGTGTGTGTGTGTGTGTGTGTGTGTGTGTGTGTGTGTGTGTGTGTGTGTGTGTGTGTGTGTGTGTGTGTGTGTGTGTGGAGAGTGAGTGAGTGTGTATGTGTGTGTGTAGGTGTATGAGATCGTGTGAGTGCAGGTGGTGAGGTGATGTACTAATCGGCACTTCTTATATATAGGTACTGTAAAGCATAGAACTATGTATCGTACTTTTCTTACACAATAGGTATTTTCTTATACAATAGGTACTGTAAAATGTAAAATGTCATATTTTCTTACTTATTATATTAAAACTGATAAGTAGGTACTTTAGAGTTTGAGTTAATATCAACTTAATTTAATATATCAGAGCCTCTGTCTCCTCGTAGTTAAGTATTTTAAGCCACTCGGTTAATATTTTTTTACATTTATATAGTTGTAAATAGTATATATTTAGTATTTTGTTTATTTTATTGTACACATATGCAGATTGCACTCCAAATTGTCTCTTAGCAAATACAGATTTTGTAGTTGATATGGGGGCAACATTATGTTTTCTTCTACGATTTAGCAGCTGTGGGTTAAATGGTAATGTTTTATGTAAAGTGTGTCGACAGATATGGCAGTGAATTTACTGGGGTTACAAAATTTACTATGACAGTAGTACCGCTCTAGTATAAGTTACTCTATGGGTAGTATATGGGTAATTTAAAAAAAAATAGTAACGTAGTTACAAGTAGTATCATAGTCACATTCATTTGTTTATCAGGCGTATGACAATTTTATTTTAGTTATTCGATCTGTTTCCGATATCATAATTATATTGATCTATAAGTGTCAAAAATTACATTTCGTCAACCAAAAACGTCACTTTTGACACGGGCAGATCAGTATCATACCTAAATAACTAAAATTCTAATACGCCCGTAAGATCCATTAATTTTGCATTTAGGGAGAAAAGGTAATTGGCCTTCTATTTCACCACTACCTATATATATATTGCAAATTCTCCTTCTTCATTTATATTTCATAGTACTTAGGTACTTACTGAAACTTGGAACATCAGAAACCAAGATCATTGAACCCACCCCTACAGCTGTAATGCTTACTTGAAGTATTTCGGAGGATTCTTGAGGTATTTTAATTCACACGTTCGCGGACGCTCAGCCACACCAGTTGGACACCTAAATTTTGTATGGAGATTTTGGGACTGTTATAGCATTTCCGTCACTACAAACATATCTAAACTATACTATATATAGTACGGCTAACTAGATGTTTGCCGTACTATGCTATATATAACACAAACCAAACGTTATTTTATAACAAGTAGTACTATAACTGACATCAGAGCGATTCAATAACAAATAGTTAAATAAAATATCACTGGTATTTTATACCACTGGTGACTGATTTGTTTCGTCTAGCGCAAAAATGACGTTGTACCTAGTGATGGGCGAGCGGAAAGTTTCCTTTATGGGAAACTTTCGGTTACGTAATTTACTGAGAATATTTCCGCAATATTCTCCTGACGTGAAAAATAAGGAAATTTACATTTTTTTGATGATTATGTTGCACTTTTTTTAGCGAGTAGAGCTGTCAAAAGAGTTACTTAGTAATATTACAAATGGAAAATATAATACATACCTAAAAGGGTTTCTAAGTTAGGGATAGGAATATTTTGAAAATTAAAATTTAATAGAAAAATTAACGTACATAAATTTGTGCCCCATCATTGAGTAGGGTTTTAAAAATGATTTCAAGGTATTTAAGATCATTTTTTGCTTAAATAAATACTTTGGGAGATAATCGAACCGAAAGTCTTAAGAGATTATGAATCTGAATCAACAGTTTCCTAGTTTTTCATTATTTTTCTAGCTAAACTTTATTTGCTCTGCCTTCTTATATTTGTATAAAATTTAAAAATCTTAATTTTTTTTAAGGAAACGTTTGTACAAGAAGAGCGTATGTTCTAAAGAAACTTACGGCAGTTATGCCCTTTTGACGGTACCACTATTGTACCAAAAAAAGTTAGTAAGGTGACTAGGGATATTATGTGACCTCAACAATGAACTTTTGAAGAAACCAGTCTCATCTAGGGGACTAATTGATGCGTTCACATGCAGTTATAATTTGATTTAACAAAACTAGCACTTAAATATATGTCAATCACTAAAATGCATTTTTTTAGCATTTTTTGCGAGAAACAATATATAGAAATGTTATTTATACATCATATTTAAAAAATAAAACATAAATTACCAAGGAAATTTCCCTGCAATTTATGAGAATTTTACGGCAATTTATGGTAATTTACGAAAAATTCATGAAATTCGAGTGAAATGATCCTGGTTTCAACGTAACGATAAGGAACCTTGTATTTCTAAAATATTTCATCATTAGAAAAATCTAGTTTCTATACAAAAAACACGTGCTTTTAGATAAATTGCCAGTTTTGGAAATGTTTCCGTAACATTTCCGAGAATATTTTCTCAATCGGAAATATTCTCGGCAATTTCCCATCACTAGTAGTACCGAGTAGCTGACTGGTGAGCTGGAGGATTATTCTGATTGTAATAACTCGTTATGAATTTGATTTCGATTTGTTACGAAATATCAGCTTTCAAAAGTGACATTTCTTCAACCAGAAGCGTTACTGTTGACAGCTGACAGATCATATAAAAAAATCAGATGAAATTAAAATCAGTTAATAGAGCCTTCTGTAAATCAAGTTTTAGATCATCTTAGCTTAAATTAATGATTTATAGTAAGATCTATGTTATATTTGTGAAAGTGGGTAATGTTCTTATAGAAAGTTTTCGAGTGTTCCCTAGCTTTCAATGCGAGCGATAAATATTTTGTACATAAGTTGGCGAATGTACAAATGTGAAGGACCGTACTTTGGCCGAATTCTCGAGGTCGGTACGGACGAGTTATCGCTTTTTTCGACCTAACCTTATTTGAAGAGCGAAGGCCCAATTTTACAAGAAATACATTTGTATGACATGTAAAAGTTAATAAGATTTTTTGTACCTTTCTGGGTCCTTTTTTATAAATGTTTGTAGTACCTACCTATATTTTGTCCGTAGCGGTTTTGTATGGCAGATCTGGGGTATCCACCGAGATAAGTTTTGTTACGTATAAAGATTCATGCAGATTTTTTTAAGTACTTTAATAATATGCAACTCTTTTGTCTTTCTCAAGTATTAACCAAACAACTTCGATAGTAACTTAGCCATTTACAGATAAAAAAGCTGCAAATGGGAAAATTACTTACCGAAAACAATCATCTGCTTTGTCCTCTGATCTTCCGCCATAAATGTAGACACCACACACGTGTAGTCTCCAGAAATATCCGTATTTGGTTTCACTATCCTTAGTGCCCGGTGCATCTTCAGCGGATCATTCGAGGCCTTATAACTCAAGTCTACTCTACTTCTTAAAATACCCAAGTCCTGGGGTTTCTGTGATGGTATCCACTGGTACACTGGTCGCGTTTTATTCCTAAAGAACCACTTCACCACTAGTCCCGACGTATCATTCCCATATGTGTAATCACAATCTAGTATAACTGCGTCCTGTACGCCATATTGGATTATTTCTGGCACCACGACTTTCACTATTTTTATTGCGTGTAAATCTGTAACAAAGAAAAAATATTATAATTAATTTTAAGTACGCAAATTAGACCACAATTTTTCGAAAAGTATTAAAGTTTAATTACAAAGTTAGTCTGGAGGTCTGTTCAGATAGTAATATCTTGTTATCACACGGTAATGGATATGATCTGTCACAGCTGTCAACAGTAACACGTACCAAATTAAAAAATCTGAATACCGCCTTATTCAAGCCAATGCTTGAGAGATTTTCTGAATATGTCCTTTATTTTTTATCATAAATCCTTATTTAATTGTCATTATAATACAAAGCGTTAGGCATTCCATTAATTTTCGTATTCTTAATATAAAGGGGAAAAGTTGAATTGATGTATATAATTATATATCTACATTATATGGGGCATTGTGGTAGACTGACGTAGTACCCTCTGACTGGCATATCCGGAGGCAGCGTTGAGCGTTACATTAATTTTAGTTTATTTTTTTATTGACGCAAAAAATACAGCATTACAGCGAACTAATACACTGTGAAAATTGAAAACAGACTTCTTAATTAAACAGACTAGGTACATGATACGGTCTTAAGCTGAGGACAAACAGTAGGTACAAATGCAAAAACCACAATGTATTGTAGGACAAGTGCGAGTCGGACTCGCCCACCGAGGGTTCCGTACTTTTTAGTATTTGTTGTTGTAGCGGCAACAGAAATACATCATCTGTGAAAATTTCAACTGTCTACCTACCACGGTTCATGAGATACAGCCTGGTGACAGACAGACAGACAGACAGACAGACAGCGGAGTCTTAGTAATAGGGTCCCGTTTTTACCCTTTGGGTACGGAACCCTTAAAACGAGAAAATTATAATAGGGATGTTGACATGAATCGGGAATATATAAAATGTTATGTTTTTACCATAGCAGGAAACATTAGAATGCTGAAAATCATATTTTGTAAGTGTAAATATGCGTAATAAATTAATTAAAAATAATTTAATAGTTTTTAAAATAATGCCCAGCTTAGACTAATTACACTTAGACAGATAGTCCCCATACGGCTAATCGGCCAAAAGTGAAGCCGAAACACGATTGATGTGTGCGTGGAACGCTGTAGTTTTACGCTCAGCTACACACACATATATACAAAAATATGTTGCCAGTATATATTTATTTCCATCGATGTAGAGAAATTTTAACATCATCCTTACACTTGGTTATTAATAATTTGGAAGTGTGTAGATTTGATTTTGTAGAAAAGCATTTTATGTTTCTTTTAGGGATTTATTGCATTTCTGTACTTTGTGAAATATGGTTTCAATAAATAAGCTGATACGTTTTTACTATTTTTTTATTTAACAAATGTGCATAAAATAATAAAAATCATTGTTGCTTTAAAAAAACACGATGCAAGTGAAACTTTTTTTCGTATTGTAGGCATTTAACTGAAATTTTCCGAAATTTAAATCTAAAACGAACATTACACAAAATAAAAATAAGAAAAAACTAAATAAATAACTAAATAAAACATTAATTAATGTTATTTGATTAAAAAACATTAATTTTTAAAATAAAATAATAAAAAATGTTAAAATATAATTTTCTATAAGTATACAAGGAACTTCAATTAAGCGTATTCATTTTAGAATGTAAGTTCATGTCCCATTTGGAAGAAAAAATATTCACTACACTGGCAACATTTATAAGAAATGGCGGCTGACGAAAATTTGGATTTATGTATTTACGATTACGTAAAAATATCACATTAAACTCGATACCAACGCGTGAAATGTAATATCAGGCGGTATGTTTTTATGATTTGATGCGTTGTGACACCCATTCACTGCACAAACAATAATCTTTCCTGTGTTTTTGATTTTTAAACGGGAGGTGTACACAAACCGATTTGACCTTTAATACTGCGAGGGCCGTTCGAATACGATGATACGAGTGTGACGTGACGTCGCACTTGAAATGGCTTCACTAGCGATGTACGTACTAGGAATCTATGCCTTATAAATCTATGATGCCCAGCATCACGTGACTGCAAACGCAACTCGGAGCGCGTGACGTCACGTTGTGAGAAACACGCACAGACAAGTTGTCAAACCTGATGCCGAGGACCACCAGGTCAGTGCCAGAGGTGGCACTGACAGCAGGTTTGTTTATCACATCGTTACGTCATCAAGATTACGTGAACTAGTCCAATAACACTTGTTTGGGAATTAATAGTTGGATGCATATCGCCTAAACGAGGAACTAACGAGTTTTATTTAAAGGAAACATGGAAAAATTCAACGCTTTCGGCAGGACTTGGACCCGCGACCTGAAAACTAACGCCTGGGATTCCTGGGAATACCAAAGAAACCGTACCTCTAAATGTTACCAGGATGAAAACTGCGGCGCAACACCGCTGCCAACTGCATTGCTGCCGTAAATGTTGCTGACCGAATTTTTGAAATTTGTGGTAGCAATGTCGCGACGCGTTAATGCATCAGTTATGCTGGGGTAGTCTGTATCCAAACTGTACTTTTACTGCTATAGCGTTGACACGGTCGTTGTCACTGTCAAAACTGATAAAATGATCATCAAATCTAATCGTTGTTGTCACAATGCTAAATTGACAATGTTACTGTCAATTTCCTTAATAAATTCAATAACTATAAGTACCATTAATTTAAGATTTCCATTTTTGAAGACAGAATCTAAGAGATTTCTATAAATAAGAAAAATACGTACGTAGTTATGCTTATGGGATATTGTTATCGAACAATTTTGTCACCCAGTAGCACCCACCCATCATATTAAGTACCTAATAATAATAAAGCCTACCTACTTATACCTATACATAATAAAGTTCTGTATTTTGTATTCTGTATTCCTATCTCAAATACATAATTGAATGGAAATAGTAGCAATGAAATACTGGTACTTAGAACCTAAGCTGTAGAATAAAAAACATCCCAAGAGCGCAATCAGAAAATAATTCTAAAATAATACATAACGTGGTTAGAAATTTGTAGACTCAGCAAGTTTCACTCTCCATAAGATGTCAAAATTTCACTAACGAGGGCGACGCCAGTAGTCAGCAACGCTCGACCTGAACAGTCAAATAGCTGCTGCGGTTTTATCTCCAGAGGGCATTTTGGCGACGCGATAACGTCAGCTATAAATTTAATTCCATGTAAAGTAGAATCACGTGTAATATTAAAAACAAAATTGTTGAAACAATAGAAGTACGTGACTTATATTATAAATATATTATAAATTTAAGAGTGATCATTTTTTTTTCATTTTGAGCATGTTTTTGTAATGTCAGATTATTTTTTAATATCACTTTTTTTCTGTAAAATGTTATGCTTCTCCTTGCAAGAATATACAGTAAAGTAAAGTAAAGTAAATCGTTATTTCAGTACATATATGATGTTGATCAAACATAGTAATCATAAAACATAAGCAGGTACTCGAATAATGTAAATCAGGAGTTATTTTTACATGGTTCCTACACTAGGCAGAGCCTGTCCTGTAGGTAGCCGGCACAGTTACGAGTATTCTAACGACATGTAGCGCGAAAGTTAACACAATCAGACATATAAGTAGGTAGGTAGTAATTGTTAGAAAGAAAATTATTAAATTAATTTACAAAAAAATTAATCTAACCTAACATGCTAAGCAGTTAAGTTAATATTTTATATACAGTTGTTTGAATTGAATTCACTAAAATGTGGCGAATGCAGGTGTGAGTGTGCGTGTGTGTGTGTGTGTGAGTTAGGTGGTGTTTGTGTGTATGTTATGTTTGTGTATAAGTAAATAAACTAGTGTTTATCCTCGGTATTTCTTCTATCTCCTCGTAGGATAGCGTATTGAGCCATCTTTTGAGTTTGCGTTTAAGTTCTGTGATTGAACAGTCTCCAAATCTAACTACTGCTTGCACTTACTTTGTTGTAGATATACGGTTGGAGATATACTATAAATATTTTTGCGAATGCTGTTTTAACTGTTGGAATGGGAATTTTATACTTCCGTTTTTGCAACATGGCTGAGAGATCTGGCGATCTGAGAACTCGAGCGTGTTCGTTCAGCACTACCCGCATAATAAACAAACTACGAACGTTAAGTACATCCAAATCCCCAAATACTTGCTTGGTTGGGTACAATACTGACTTTTAAGCATAACTTTTAGGACGGCACGTTGAGCTCTTTCTAATATAATCATAGCTGTTTTAGCAGCCCCACCCCAGGCAGTGATGCAATAAGACAAAATCGGTTGGCAGAATACTAACATAAACAGTGCTAAGAAGCTTTTTATCAGCAGAATTGCGCAGGTTCTTAAATATATATATAATTTACGTATACGATTGGCAGTGAGTAATATGTGTTGTTGAAAGTCGAGCTTTTCGTCAAATGTAACGCCAAGATATTTTACCGTTTTGGTCCGACTGATATGTTCACAAGTACAGTTTGGAATTGGGTGCCCGCCGAAGGGGTTGCATCTATGTATCACGATATTTGTCAAACTAGTATTAGGCGCGGAAACTTGAGATTTATGAAAGCATACAAACTTAGTCTTGTCAACATTTAAAGTAAGTAAGTTGTGTTGAAGCCGTTTAGCCACAACTGCCATTCCCTTATCGGCGGATTTGACAACTTTACTCCAGGAGTCTTCATGAAATAGAATGGCAGTGTCATCCGCGTAACATATGACGTCTGCATGATCTACATTTGCATTAGCTATGTCATTCACATATAAAATGAAGAGTGTGGGGCCCAAGATACTACCTTGCGGGACACCAAAGTCTAGCTCTTTCGCGCCGCTCATATCTTTGCCTATCTTTATTTTCTGAGTCCGACCGGTCAAATAACTCTGAAACCATCTTAGAGCGTTTCCCCGAACCCCACAGAGCTCCAACTTTTTAAACAGTATAGGGACAGAAACAGTGTCAAACGCCTTCGCGAGGTCTAAGAATACTCCCAAATAGGCCTTACCGTCATCTAGGTATCCAGAGACAAGCTTGGACATGAGCTCAACAGCATCAGCAGTCGACTTTTTTGCTCGGAAACCATATTGGCATTTAGAAAGGATATCATTTTTTTCTAAGTAACTTACTAAGCGCCTGTTCACCACTTTCTCTAAGATATTAGAAAAAGCTCCCAGCAAGGAGATCTGTCTGTAGTTGCTAGGATTGGATTTAGGACCTGATTTGTGAATAGGAACAACGGCCGATACCTTCCACTCTTCCGGAAAGACTCCTTCAGATAGGCTGAGATTAAAAATATGAGTGAGAGGTACCGCTATTATACCCTTGATGACCTTTAGTAAGCGGCGTGTTATCCCGTCAATGCCCGGTGCACTGTCTGATTTTAAGCCGTTGATGAGGGATTCTACTTCAGCTACGTCGGTAGGGTACAGGAATATGGATTGAGCTGGTGATACCCGGACTGAAGTCTTACTAGCTAAATTTTCCTGAGTGCTATTGAGAGACGTTAATATATTCCCAGCCAGATTTCGGCCGACACTCGAGAAGTATTCATTGCAGTGGTCTAGAGATTCAGTTACTGAGTTCTTGATGTGTGTGAGTTCCAGAGGTATTTTAGTAGTTTTCTCGGTATACGTAATAGTTTTAATAGTATTCCAAAGCTTTTTTGGGTCATTTTTGTTTTTTTCCAGCTCTAACGATTCGTATTTGTGTTTTAACTTCCTTAGTAAATTATTATAAAAGTTTTTGTACCGTGTATATATCAACTTTAGGCTTTCATCGTTAGGGTTGTTATGGCATTTTGCATGCAGACGATCTCGGTGCTTGGAACATCTAATTAGACCCGGAGTCATCCAGGGTTTAATAGCGAATTTGGAACGACTTACAGTAACCTCGGCAGTGTGATTGTGAATTACATTAAAAAACAACTCATTAAAAACTGGAACCGAATCAACTACAGATATCGGTTTTGTCACCCGACTCCAGTCTAGTCGTTTTAGTTCATTCACAACGGAGGCAAAATCCATTTTGCTGGACTGGCGTCGTTTTTGGACAGGATACGCTATTTTAGTTTTTATTCCTGCAATCACCTTGTCGTGATCAGTGACGTTTGACTTACATACTACCGACGACGCACGATAACGAGATGAAACGTGGATGTGGTCTAAGCAAGCGACGCCTCTAGTAGGTTCATTTACAGTCGGGATAAGATCGAGTTCAGCGAGTGAGCAAAGATAGTTTACACAAGTAGTGAGTTGATTTGAGTCTACTGATAGAGTATCGATGTTTATGTCTCCAGCTACTATCTTACAATACGATGTTTTGATGGATGTGATTACTGTTGCAAGCGAGTTCATGAAGGCCGAGGTGTCAGGAAAGGACGGAGAGCGGTATATAGCTACAACATTAAAGTTATTCTTCACCGTCACCAACAGACAATCAGCCTCATCAAACTTTGGCTCTGTTGCTTGCGCTGGCCATTTATTGTCATATACATTTTGTATTTTTGGATAAATGTCTACATAAGCTGTAATCCATACTTAATATTGTAAATGCGAAAGTCTGTGTGTCTGTCTGTGTGTTACCTCTTCACGCTTAAACCGCTGAACCGATTTAGTAGAAATTTGGCATAAAGATACCCCCCAATAATGGGAAAAGGGATGGAAGAAGAAGAAGATAGAGTTTGAGTCCCGGAGAAGGCCATAGGATAGTTTTAATCTCGAAAATCATCCCTTAAGAGGGTCAAAAGCAGCGGTCTGGAATTGAGATAATTAATGAATCGCCTGATAATGTGTGTAAGTAAGCAAGTAAGTAAACATATGCTCAAATTGAATGATTGCCATTAGATTTTTCCAGGCGTTATTCTTACTCTAGTAGGTTACTATGTCCACGCAGACGCAAAAGCTACTTATCAATAATCCGTAGTTAGAAACTTTTCCTTCTTCTTATGTATATATTTTAAAGTGATCATAATTATGGCGTAGTAGTTATTTCTCATTTATTGTACCTCCACTTGCCTCCGCCACTAACGTGGTTCGCGTATGTACCTCTAGTAGTCGACTTTTTTTTTTCGACCACTTCTTCGTTCACTCCACTAGGGAAAACATCAATTAAAAGAATTTTGAAAAAAAAAATACTTTTTAGTTAAGCTACCTACCTACAGCAAGTTGCAAAACTGCATGGACTCATTATTATTCATAAAGTGGCCATGCAATTTGGCAGCTCGCTGTAGGTAAATTATTTGAAGAATAAGATTCAAATGTGTAGAAGGCACGTGTTCCTTCGAAGTCATACCTGTAACGGATTTATTAGATGAAACATATGTAACGGACACCATAAGATAAAAATTCTTCTTAAATTGAACCCCACAGTCATCACAAGTCACTTTATTTTTAATTTAATTTGGCGCGCCTTCTACTGCCCCGTGTTATTTATATTTAATTCGGTTCGCTAAGCACTTCGGGCTATACACACAACCCTGATTTTGAGATCCTTGACTAAGAATAGGCAAGCGTAACAAGATCGTTGAGTTTGCGGACAATTTCATATCTTGGAGGATTCTGTTTGCACATCATTATAAAGGGGTCCAATGAATCTCAAAGAAGTGACATGTAAACAAACTTAACTGTTCATTATAACGGTATTACGTAAGGAAAAAGAAGTTCAGATGCATTAGACTTTATGTGCTTTACCTATAGAACTTTGCCATTTTTTTATCTTGGGCGTTTGAATAACATAACCGAAAACATTCTAAGTACTTATATGATTTTGTCACCGCGTTAGATCACCGCGAAGATCGTTTAAATGTAATCCAAATAACTTAAAAATGTAATACGACTTATTGAATAACAAAAAATAGCATAGGTATGTTCAGATCCACAGCGCACGCTTCGTCAAATAAAACGTTTCTTAATTAATTAATTATTTTTAATTCATAATACTCGTAGGTGTTTTTAACCGACTTTAATTCCAAGAAGGGTTCTGTTTTCGGTTGTGGCAATTTTTTCATGTGTGTTCTGTTCACCGATTATTCCGAGACACATAGTCTGATTTGAAATAATAAAAAAACCATTTCGGTTTTATTAACCGCTGTGAAAGAATCTTTTCAACCGTTCAAAACAAATATGTTTGGATCAAAACGCCCCGTTTACTCTGCGGGGTATGCTCCACTTTAATTCTCCTATTTTCGAGTTTCCCGGACCAAAATGTCATATATTATTCCCTAACGGATACCGGTGGGCTGGCTGGCTATTAATAATGGGTTTCCTTTGCCAGCGCTACATGCATCTGACAGTAACGATCGCACTTTTACTTCGTCATTTTTATCGTGCCGCTTTTAGGTATTAATTTTTTTCAGGATTAGGTACTTTATCTTTCAGATATTTTTTTTTATGTTTTTGAATAATTTATTTTCCAATACTTTGTTTAAGCAGAAAATACTATTTTTTATCACTTCACTTGTGAAATTAACAGTCATCGCCTGCGTCAACTTTGCAGTAGTACCGCTGCAATAGCAACGTTGTTGCAGTCGCCGTCCGAATCTAATCTTAAGCTTCACCTTAAGGGGCAAGTTAGAATAAAAAGTTGACAGTTCCAAACAACTGACAGGCGGATATCGTCCGGCGGACTGGTAATCAGTGGGCCCCTTTACGCTTACTTCTGCGCGGCGGAGTTTTTTCGAGTAAATAATAGTAAATTAAGGCTCAAAATGCATGTGATAACTTAAACTACAAATTGGTTTTATGGTCAATAATAGCTATTATAGTTCTTCTTGGTACCCTTACTGAGATACAACGACTGCTTTTCTACTTTATTTATGGCTTATATTTACCGTGTTTAAAAACTTATTGAAAATTTAGTCTTTAAAGTACCCAGTCATCGCAAATCCCTTATACAAGAAAGTAACTGACCACTCGCTCGCTGATCATTCAAAAAAATTAGCCTATTGTTTCATGTCATAGGTACATTACTGGTCGCAACCCGGGCCTGAACTTGGTTGAGATAAATTTCCTATTCACTTTTGCTTTGAAGAAACTCAGAAAATATAAACACTTTTGTTACCTAGGTCAATTATTTTGAGCAATTTTTCTACTAAGAAAATACTCGACAATAATGAATAATGAACGTACGCTCTAAATAATAATCGAGTAAATAATGAAAAACTGTTTTAGAAGAAATAAGGGAAACTTCAAGAAATTAAATGAGTTAGGTCCAAACCTAACAACATAGCCGGATATCTCATCGAAGCACCACCTATTAGGACGTAAAATCGTTTGAGCTATTAATCGCAAGTTAAACGACTGTTAACAACTCACGATCTCGAAATCAAGAGCACTTCTGCTACAGGCAATCGAGAAAGTTTGACTTTGCGATAAAGGCATTGAGCGGCTCTTATAGTGGCTAGAGCCAAGTTTTTATTGCAACAAAGATAAAATATGGTTTGTTTTATGGGGGTAGATATTGCAAAAGACTTAACAGTTTTATTTTTGTTGTTAAACATAAGCAATTGAAGATAACGATAAAAAACAATGTTGTGAACTTAAATGTTTAAAATAACATTTACACAAAACCAAACAAAACAACACAATTCAGTGAGCTGAGAAATAAAGCGATTATTTTCCAATAAATTTATTTAAATTAATATATTAAATAAAACTATTTTAAAGTGACGAAATAAATTAAGTGACAATAGTCTTGCAACGCATTTATTCATGCTATTTAGATAAACATAATTTCATTATTTACTAAACCATTTAATGCCGGCAATGATCTAAAACGCCTCAATAAAACCATTAATCTGCCATGTAGCCACCAGCGAAAACCACAAAACGTAGTTTTATTAGTAGCTACAATATTTCGTATTGTTACAATTAGTTTGAATCCAATAAGCGTGGCTGGAGTTGGGAACTTCGTTGCTGGGGTGTTATTCTAACGACTAGACCATTCGAAGCCCAGACTCGATAGTGTAACTGTAACCTGGTGATCTGTTGAGCTGCGCAGAATAGGGAATATTCCGCGAAACTCTGCGCAGAGGGTGCCACTACCACAATCAGAAGGTCTATCGCGAAACAAGAAAATCGAAATTTCGTTATCTAACATCTCTGTCACTCTTGCATATTTGAGCGATATAGAGGCAGATAGCGAAATTTCGGATTCGCGTTTCCCGGTAGGTACTCTGTAAACAAACCGCCTTGATGCAACAATGTCATATTTTATTATCTCTGGAAACTTGTCAAAAAACTGCTAGAGGCACAGTATGTATAAGTTACTCAATGGTGTACTAAACGGGCTAGTGATGCACTCTGGTGGCAGAACATTGCAGTAATATCCCCTATTGGAGCACATGTTTGGTTATCCTGAACCTTCGAATCGCCTGCGCCCGTTAAAATACTGGAATAACACCCCGCTCCACTCGATCGTTTTCGATTAACTGAAATTTAATGTTGCTTCGTAGTTTTGGATTGAGTTATTCAAGGGGCTGGGGCCAGATATTGAGATTTAAATGATATAACATAAAGTTAAATCGAAAGTTAATTAAAAATTAATTGTGATATTGCTTAGCTATTTTATTCGTAACACGTGCAATAATGGGGAGTTGAATGATAAACTAAAATACCTATAGGTAAAACAAGGGTAGTATTAATACTACCAAAGATAGATATAACTCCGTAATAGATGGATACAGTCTAACGAAAAAACGTGCCTCGAAAATCAAGAAAATTTGATTCTCGTTCAGAGGGCGCTACTAGCTTTGACTTACTGTCGTATAGATGGCGTTGACGGTTTCGTTTGTTATTTAACAATTTTAACGCATATCAGTGAAAGAACATGGGTCAAAATCATAAAAATAATGAATGCAAATAAAAAAAATCATTTATCCATATTTAAATACATTTTATCGTATTTTCATAAATATTTATTTTTAGTTTTAAAGTGTGTCGACAGATGGCAGTGAATTTACTGGGGTTACAAAATTTACTATGACAGTACCGCTCTAGTATAAGTTACTCTATGATACTGCTTAATGTTATATTATGTCTATCAAGAGAAGATCTTTTATCTCACGGGTACTTCACAAAAAGTATGCCCTTAAAAAGATGTAAAATTTTAACTTGTTATTTCTTTTTTAATTAAATGAAAGCTATACATGCGAGAATGCATAAAGTAGCATTAAGCGAAACAAAAATATCCTTGTTCCGCTGAGATGGAAACATTACGAATGTAGGTCAGCCTTCTCGAAGGAAACTAACAAATATTTTAAGAGACGGGACAATTCACAGGAAAACCGCTACTTTTGGTTGAATTTATGCCATTGCTAGGACAGCTTTTTGGTTAAGGTTTGGTAGGCAATGTTGACTAAATTTACGATACTGTTGCGATGAGAAATCAGCTAATTTTAAGGATGTAGATGGGACAAAATTCGATTCACGTAGTCTTATTGGAAAAAAAATGTGGCGAGTGTATTTGGGTATTTTCGCAGTTTTATATTTGGTTTCTAATAATCTCCTTTTTTGTCTTTCTACTCTTTTAATTATATACATATTATTTCTTATTCTAAATCATTAGTAACATTTCGAAATTCTTATAATTGAATATGGGCATTATAAGGCATAACCTACCAAGCGAAAATAAAATATATAATGATTTTACTAAATTCATTTATAAATCGTTTTGTTATACGAGTATGCCCGCTGGTTCCTATAGGTTTGCACCCGACGATGAAAGTTACTGGGCGTATAATTTCTTGTGATCTCGGAGCGCCCACGGTCTCGCACGGCTTTGTTAATGTGTATTCGCACTTGCTGAATTAAATTTACTCGTTTCATAAACGGGGGTGGTTCATTTGTAGTAGTAGCTTCACTATCACTACATAGTATAAAACAGTCGCTTACTGCTGTCTGTCCCTATGTATGCTTAGATCTTTAAAACTACGCAACGGATTTTGATGCGGTTTTTTTTTGTGATTCACGAGGAACGTTTATATGTATAATACATCAGGTTTGCACCCGTGCGAAGCCGGGGCGGGTCGCTAGTTAGAACAATATAGTTGTTCTATGTAAGCAGTTGCATTTGGTTAAGTATGAATTTTTACTAGACTACATAAGGTAGTTAGGATATTTTATTTTTTAAACGTATTCCGATGTTACAGACGGGGATTTAGAACAATTTCTGACATATATTTTATGAGAAAATATCGTAACTATCACAACAAAATTAATGAATATATTCTTTGAAATTGTTGATATGAATAGACTAAATTCTCCTAATTTTATTTATTGCGTTGCGATCACTACACTGCGATGTTTTGCAGTGCAGTACAGGCAACAAAAGTCACAATATATAAAAAAAGAATGTACATTATTCGTGCATAAGTACAGTTTCTTTTTCTTTGAAAAAGTACTTACCTATAACGATTATTTTAAAATGCAGTCCTCGTTCTCAATTTATATAAAACGATACCAACTTTATAGCTACAAGTAGACTTCCCTTTTGGGGAGGTAGCCAGAGGTTAATCTACCTATATCACTAGATCAGCTTAGTTGTCTGAGACAAAAGTGCAGACTGCTCCATATATATTATGTATGTCTGGGACAGTTTACTCCGCTATCATATCTCCATCTTGTTTCACCAACGCTTATTATGATCGTTAGTCTGGACGAGAAAAGATACGCGACACGCTTTAACGATGCTGACTTGGACCCAGCTTTACCCTAGTGCCTACGTACTAATATTATATAGGACAACACACTATCGGCCTTGACGGCCGTATCAAATGTCAGTAACATGCTTTCAAGGAAATTGGTGTCTCGCTACTGTGACATTTATTCATAAACCAACAGCTATCTCTTTAAACATACAGAGTTGCATTTGTAAGCAGAACATTATAGAATATTTAGTACTTACATTAATGTCTAAATATGTAGAGCTCTTAAGAAAAGTTAATTGTGTTTATAATGCATTATGCGTAATCGTTTTTCGAGCAACATTCCTAATATGTCACTCAAAGCGTGACGCTGATGTGTCCGCAATATAATCTGTAAAATAAATTTAAGAAAAAAAAAACGACTTCAATGAGGGATGCCGCTGAAAGTTCACTTATTGTTGATGGTGCACTCTTAGATTCCAGACAATGAAATGAAAAAGACAGCATATTTTGCCTAATTATGTAGAAAAGGTGGTAAAACAACCCACTTTTCTAGTAGCATTTCGTTTTTGTAAGGGTCGCAGTTCTAACCTAACCTAACCTACTTTTCTGATAGGATTTCTTTTCTGTGAGAATCGCAGTTCAAAAAAAACCCACTTTTCTAGTAGCATTTCCGGGTCCGAGTTTGGGTCAGAGTTCGGTCCGGGTCCGGGTCCGAGTTGGGGTCCATGTCCAGACCCGGGTCCGGGTCCGAGTCCGGGTCCAAGTTTGGATCTGGGTCCATAAAGAAGAGAACAAATCGCCTAACGTGAACTATGTGTCATTGAAGAGTTCCATTCTGATCATCATCAGCAGTTCCACTTCATCAAATGTCACTTTTTTTAATGTAAATGCTGGATTTGTTAATGAAAATACAAAAATCACTATATGTATGCCTTTCACATTTAAGGAGTTCCCTCGGTTCCTCGTGGGACTCATCATCAGAACTCGAGCTTGACAAAAATATGTCTTAAAAACTTAAGTTGCTTAACAAGCATAAAGAAGAGGACAAATCGTCAAACGTAAACTATGCGTCATTAAAGAGTTCCATTCTGATCATCATCAGCAGTTCCACTTCATCAAATTAATGTCACTTTTTAAAATGGAAATGCTGGATTTGTTGATAAAAATACAAAAATCACTATATGTATGCCTTTCACATTTGAGGAGTTCCTTCGATTCCTCATGGATCCCATCATTAGAACTGCTTTTTGACAAAAACGGGACCAATCTTTACGTATATACTTACAATCAAAAAAAGAATTTTAAAAATCGGTCCAGAAATGACGGAGTTATGGAGTAACAAACATTAAAAAAAAAACCGAATTGAGAACCTCCTCCTTTGAAATCTTGAAGTCGGTTAAAAATGTAAGTAGGTCGGAGGAGCGATTTTTTCATGACCCAGGCTTTATAATTTCACCATGTTTGTCCATCCTCGGCTTAACTCCAAAGTTGATATTTTTTTAAGTTTAACTCCCTTAAACTTAAACCGGGGTAGTATTTTTCTTACAAATGCCTGTATAAGATGTACCTATGGTTCGTTTTATAATACTGCAGTAGTTGCTAAGTTGAACTATTTACGTTTCAGCGATCCATTTGCGTAACATTTAATTGCTAATATACTTTTGAGTAAAACTATTAAATAACTATTACTCCGTATATGGGAAATGCTAGATAGTATATACTATCCATAAATACTTATATAATGAATTAATGAAGTTTAAGCAAATTATCACGAGTGACTCCATTAGGTCTCGACATTAAGTTGGTTAGGTAAGTACGCGGGTAAATACTCTCCCCAGGGTATTTATTCGGTAGTTTTCACATGACGTATTACTCCATAGCTCAGTGATACCCAGATTCTTTTTAACCTTCATCACTTTAAGACTTAAGAAACAAAAACAGCGTTTATATAACATTTGTGACAGTTTTACCAACCCACGTCAAATTTGACATGAAACGGCCACTGACGGCAGGCTTATTATTATCTTATTTAAAGTATAAATTATCCGAACACAAGAACGCCATTAAGCGCTCTCAAAATCTAGATAGTCAGAGAGTCACGAAACCTATTAAAACTTTTTCATAGACGTGAAAAATGAAATTACTTTTCATTTCCTCTCGAACTCGTTTAACTTCATAATACACATGACTTGCAGAACTTGGGATATGGTTATTGACTTTGACTCAGTCGTTCTCTAACTAATGACTGTTTTAGTTCCTTGTTACCCTGCTTACCGATTGTTTTATCATTACATAAATGCTAAATACAACTTTATGAGTACTAAAGTTAATATTATTAATAGCCGTACGATGTTTCATCCAAACCAAGTGCCGTAAAACCACCCAATTATATTCCAAAAGCTCCCAAATATGGTCCAAAATAATTGGAATATAATCGTTAAGGTGTGACTATTATATAAACGTCGTAGTTCTAAAGTTAAATATTTCTCTAAAATATAGAAAACACTCAGATTAAGCCAAATATAACATTTGTACGTACCTATTGATGCCTAATTGCATATTGAAATCGTGGACTGGACTCTCGTTATGTGATTTTACGTGCTCCTAAATTTTCATCAAAGTTAATACAAATTTCATAGGTACCTAATTTGCGAAAAACTACCTACAAGGAGCAAAGTATAGGAATGAGGTCAGTGTGTCAACGCCCTAAAAATCTGCTTCAGTCTGATCGCAAGCAAGATAGCAAGTAAAATACGGTTTGTATATTTACTTCGTTTGTCTCGAATTAAATGCAGCATTGCAAATTTCAAGACAAAATCGTGCCCGAGTTTTAAAGAAGATGGCGCTGCACGGTACAAGTATGATGTACCTATAGAGTTCTGACTACATCATCTTCCTCGCGTTGCCCCGGCATTTTGCCACGGCTCATAGGAGCCTGGGGTCAGCTTGGCAACTAATCCCAAGAATTGGCGTAGGCACTAATTTTTACGAAAGCGACTGCCATCTGACCTTCCAACCCAGAGGAGAAACTAGGCCTTGTTGGGATTAGTCCGGTTTCCTCACGATGTTTTCCTTCACCGAAAAGCGACTGGTAAATATCAAATGGTATTTCGTTCATAAGTTCGGAAAAACTCATTGGTACGAGCCGGGGTTTGAACCCCGGACCTGTGCCTGTGCGACCTGTGCGACCTCCGGATTGCAAGTCGCACGCTCTTACCGCTAGGCCACCAGCGCTTTTTTCTATAGAGTTCCAACTACATTCTTATATAATGAATGTACAGTAGACCGGGCTCTCAGTGAAGTCTCGTTTGCAAAAATAGCGCACCGCAGTTTGATTTCTGATCCTTATAGTGGGGTTCCTAGGCTCCTAGAAACCCGATGTTGCCGGGATGAAAAGTGCTGCCGTTACTCCCACCAGCCCTTTGAATTTCCCACTTACAATTCTCATACATTGGCTATCGAAAAAATCCTACCTTTTGCACAAATCTAACTAATTTGATTCCATTTGAGTCCATTGCCCACTCTATCTCGTCGTTGGTGATGGGGACGACATCGAGAGGTTCCACTGGGTCCACTACTGGGGGGGGGGGCATCGCCGGTGGGATGAAGTGCGGCGCCTCCGAAAACAGGCCCTCAACCACTCTCCGGAGGAGTTTCGGGTCCATGGACTCCATGGGCGGGGCGCTCTGTAATTTGTTGCGCCTCATTGGAGCCTGCTCATAAGGAACCCTGGTCTGGTGGCGCGCGACCCGTCAAACAATTATTTTTATATTTTATTCAAACATCTTAAACACATATAATAATACTATTTTTTGTAACCACAAAATATGTCAATGTAGAGGTAATTAAACGTTATTTTAACTGATACCAATATTAATTAGGTAGTTCAATTTGGCTAAGAGCTAGAATCAAATTAGTCCAATTTGTGCAAAAGGTGGGATCTTTTCGATAGCCAATGTATGAGAATTGTAAGGGGGAAATTCAAAGGGCTGGTGGGGGTAACGGCACCACTTTTCAGCCCACTACAATGATCTAGGACTATTTTTGCAAACGAACATCTCCTTGCTGCCTGCTCTACAGTGTATAATTGTATATTGTAATCGCCGTACGGTAAATAAATAAAATGGACGATAGGTTTAAGTGCCTACAATAATAAATTATGATCATTGGTAAACTTGGTGAAAATGAAACCAGCATTCGCCCACTCCGTTCACAAAAAAAGGTGAAAATGAAACCGTCGCGTATTAAAATCACTGCCACCGTGTATTCCACTCCAAACTACCTTAATTTAAATTTAAGCTTCCTTTGCATTCCCATCTCCGAGCGATCCTATCTCTGTGGTGCTTGTATACCGCGCCGTTTAGCGTGACATGTAATAGGCCGTTAAGGGTAAGTGGTGTCCAATGTTTTGCCGCATCTTGTGTCATGCGAGATGACAAATTTTCCCGAGCTGGAAACTATTTCACCATCGTGAAATGGAGCACTAAACAATACAAACTTTATCGTAATAACAACATATTTTACTCGTATAATCTACCGTTATAGTGTCAATTGGAGAAAACGTTATTAAACTAGACTAAAAATAAGCACACACTAGACTAATTGTATTATGATTACCATCTACAAATTTACACAGTACTGCAACAAATCATTCTTATTCTTATTCTAAAACGTGTGATTCTAATCAAGAACTAGGCATACTAAATTTTATGCTCACATTCAAACTTTTTAACCTATTTGAATAGGTTAATGGTTCTAAACAAGACAAGTAGGTAAGTACTTAGTTTACTCACGAATCACAAAAATAACGGTAAATTTGAATGACAATTTAATAATTTAATTAAATCTGCGTCACGTAAACTAAAGATTACATAGTAATTACTCTTCAAAAACGCAAAATTGACGTTTTTACGGAACATTTTACTAATTGCAATTTGTTTAATTAAGTAAATAGACTTGTTTGGTAAATATAGGTTTGTAAGTACCTATCCAGCCCAGCCCATGAAGTGTAGCAGCATATTGTATACAGTATTGGTTTTATATAACTAGGCGCAGATGATGCCAATCGTAGTCGCGTCTCGATATGAAATTCGAATCTCGAAATACAATGCAGAAACGTTTACGTGTAACGACTTTCGGAGCCGGCTTGTCATAGAAACTGTATGTCTGTAGGCGTTAAGCGTTAAGGAAAATGACAAGGCATGAGTCGGCGCTCTGCTAAGTAATTACATACACGTCATATTGTAGCTCTCTCCACTGTGGTGGCCATGTTTTGTGGCGATAATTACGTTGCTTTAATCATGATTGCACGTTTTTAAAGTAAGTGACCGATTCCCACTGGAATCTGTCACTAGCCCACTGGTTATATAGTATAATATTGCTGTGGTGGTATCGGTAAATCTTAAATTAACATTGCTAGAAGAGGAATTTCAATTTTTATGAGTCCAATAAAATAAAATAAACCGTCATCACAAAAATTGTCACATGCTTGATGTAGCTTGGTTGTTTTACTAGTTACAACTTTTAAATTATTTTGCTGTAATGTTTTCCCAGGTATTGAATGTTGTAACCACTTTACTTTCATGTCATGAGCATGCCTCTATAAAGGTATTATTGACAAAAGCTCTTAAGGCCTACTCGCAGAATACATGCTTGAATTATGAGTTCTGAATCTCATTTGAATATCAGTAGAATAATTAGAAGGTAGTGACTAAGCTCCTTTATCCCAAATCAATAAATCTATTTAAAGACTTGATAGAACATATATATCTAGGTATGTTTTGTTTAAGTACAGAATTATTTATGATGTAAAATAGATACTCTTTATTTATATACAAGATATACAGTGGTACTACGTAAACGAAATTAATAACTAGCTTAAATCTCAAATAGGCCCTTGAGGCATTGTACCAAGGATGCTGGCGGCATTTCCTCGCTGTATCGCAATGCTGATACGTTGTGCGAGGAAGCCGCCAGCTCTTCGGTCACCAGTTACGTCAACCAGACGCTTCGCGATTTCTGCAAACAACTTGTGCGCGCTGGAACCCCATGGACCTAGAGTTTCAACTCCAAATGAAATGAAATGATACTCTCTACCGAGTCTCTTATATTTATTACGTTTTAAAATTTCGGCGCTTTCCGCCGCTCCGCCCGCTTTTACATTAGTCCGTTGGAGGTGGGACGGTGCCAGTGTGTCTACGCAGGTAGTAGCATTTATGTTGTTAAGTTGTAAGTTAAATCTAGACTCCTTACTAAGATTTCAGATATTCATAACTATAACACTAGAAATAGAAATAAACGTGCTACCAAAAAGTTTCGTGTCTGTAAAGTAAAAAAGTAATTCGTTGGGTAATGTATTCATTTTTAGGGTTCCGTATCCAAAGGGTAAAAACGGGACCCTATTACTAAGACTCCGCTGTCCGTCTGTCCGTCTGTCACCAGGCTGTATCTCATGAACCGTGATAGCTAGACAGTTGAAATTTTCACAGATGATGTATTTCTGTTGCCGCTATAACAACAAATACTAAAAAGTACGGAACCCTCGGTGGGCGAGTCCGACTCGCACTTGGCCGTTTTTTTATAACAATTTACATGACGATGCTTTAAAATTGCCCCTTCCAGCTCTTAATAACTACTTAAAAAAGTCATTGATGTGAGTGAAGGCTTATTACAGAGTCGAGGACTACTTGACAGACAAACATGCATGGTTCAGACCAGAAACGGTAATAAAACTAAGTAGCAATTAAAATCATTGTATTATGGGTATTAGAGTTATATATGTCACACAGCTCAGGTAAGAAAGCACATCAAAATGTTATGTAGATACGTAGTTATTTTATAACAATCAGTCAGATTTATAATCATATGATATGATATGATATGATTTATTTATCTCACAATATACAATTGCACTTAAAATTACACATGGTAGATTCTTAGGAATTTATATTGTGATTGTCGGTTTTTTACATTATGAATAATTGAATATGAAAAATAACAGACAATCAAAATTATAATAATTTGTTTCGTATATGCACACAAAACATTAGTACACGTCAGAAAGGAAATAGCTATTTATGCAACAAGTGCGGAAAGTGTATGATTTCCGACGAGTGGAATTTTATTCACGAGCGAGCAAAGCGAGCGAGTATATAAAGGAATACAAGTCGGAAATCATCTTTACAGTACATATGGTGCTACTTTCTCGCACTAGTGCGTAAAAGAGCACTTTTCGTGCATCTGTCGAAAGTTTAAAGGGCCATATGTACTGTAAAACGATGTACGATGCACGTGCGAATAGGTAATTCGCAACTCGTGTCGATTTAAAACACTCCTTGCGGTCGTGTTTTAATTTATCGCCACTCGTTTCGAATTTCCTCTTTTTCGCACTTGTGTCGTAAATAACTATTACGAACGTGTATCATACAATGTTTTACTATGCATTGTGCGAGTAAATAAAAAAACATATCATGGCAAATAAGTTTAATTATTAAAAGGAGTGTTTTAAATAGACATGAGTTGCAAATTACCTATTCGCACGTGCATTGTACAGCGTTTTACAGTACATATGGCCCTTTAAACTTTCGACATATGCACGAAAAGTGCTCTTTTCCGCACTAGTGCGAGAAAGTAGCACCATATGTACTGTAAAAAAAAAATTCAAACAAAAAGCACTAGTGCGGAAAAGTAGTACTTTCCGCATGATATGGCTCCGTAGGAAACGCACTTTTCAAGCACATGCATTGTAAATACATTTTCTATCATTAACACATTAAGTGCCGGCAACCCGCTCGGTGGGTTCTCTGTTTGTAGTAGCTGTCCTCTACTAAGCGGGAAAACGTTGGGATCGGCTACGAGCGTAGCGCTACGAAAACGTTGGCAGTGAATGCGTTAAGTATATCTCATCATATATAATATATATTCACATTTCTTGTATTAAATTTATTTTCTTTTCCTTTTTAACAATTTGATGTTTTGTGAAAGAGCTACTTGTATCTGAAAGAGTATTTTGTATCATTTGATGTACATATATATTTTTAAATCAAACTATAAAGAAAAGTACCTACTGTATGTACTACTATACTAATTTAAAGTGTATTTTTTCTTATTTACTCGTAATGCATGTTAATTATAAGATGTAATGTTTTAAAAAGATGTGTCCCGGCGAATTTGTTGCCGGTCCCATATTAGGATACTCTTCTCCAATTGAGGGGGGATTTAAATCTTCTCGAGGCAGAGGTGTAGAGTTGGAGTCGGCGTAGCTTTATTTGACGTTCATAAGCGCATTGTAAAATGCCTACTTCAATAATAAACTAGCTTTATCTTAAATGTTAATATATTTTTTTTCCTTTTTTATTGTGGGACGTATTGCGCAATTGGTAACGCATTGGACCGGCAATCCAAGGATCTGGGTTCGAGTCCCACGTTGACCAGAGTTGATCGTCGTGGATTTTTTCATTGTGATTGACATCTGTATATACAATTTATAGATAGCTTTATCTTTATGAATCTTTATACAAAACTAGCGACCCGCCCTGGCTTCGCACGAGTGGAATGCTGATGTATTATACATATATTATGAACCTTCCTCTTGAATCATTCTAATTATCTATTAAAGTAATTATCTATTTAAAAAAAGTATCAAAATTCGTTACGTAATTTTAGAGATGTAAGTATACATAGGGACAGACAGACAGCAGGAAGCGACTTTGTTTTATACTATGTAGTGATACAAATAGCCTTTGTTCGCAAGAGTTTTAGGGAGGTGTAAAGACGGGAAAAGAGCCACCCCAATCAATGTTGCCAGATTAATTATAAAGCAACTCGATTTTCCCCGCGTTGTAAATAGGTACTAAACAATTTGAATATGTAGCTTGTCGCTCACAAAATGAACACATTATGCCGGTACTTCACATGAGTAAAGAGACGATCTGAAGATTTACAAATATATTTTTTTTTTATTGAGAAATTTATTTTAACTTATTTGTTTTTAAAACTAAAATGTTATTAATATTTTCCATTCTATTCCATACTATACGGGACAATCTATTAATTAGTTCCCAATATAACGGTAACCCAGCAGCGAGCAAAGACAAAGTTATTATTACTAACTAACGGGTGTAACGTGATTAAATTTCATTAGTTTACCTTTTTTCCAACGTTTCAGCCAGGTTGCACTAGCTGTGGTCACGGAAGACTGACGTGACGTTAAATATGTGTACAAAACGCGAGAGTTTAGTGTTTTAAAGACAAACTTGATAACGGGATCCTTAAATTTTCCCAAATTAAAAATACATTTTCACCACACCAGCTGGTATTATTTTCACCACCACGCGAGCGAGGGTTACTTGAGGGTGCGGGGCCTGGCTTGGCCCCGCACGGACCCTTTTCACCGAAGTTTTTTAGTTAAGAACTGGTAGTAGACTGATTTGAAAATGGCCGTTGGGCCGCTTTTATAGCTTAACTTAGGAATTAAACAATTACAATTTGAAATTTAAAAATAGTTACGGACCAGTAAAGTTACAATGACCTTTTCCGAAACAATACGACCTAGACTTCTTGGTAGAAAATTTAAAAATATTAAAAGTTTGACCGATTATGTCAGTCAAATAAATAAATATGTCAAACGTGAAAGTTTGAATAATTAGCAATTGCTTAATCATGGAGACTATGTAAAGGAGCCAAATCTCTATGTATGAAAAGTGTCCATCAAAAAACAGTAATTAGGCGGCGCCACCATATACCGAAATACTACCAAAAACAACCTACGTAATTTGGTCGGGTTATTTGTTGCCTTATATGGTTCATGTTATACTCATGTCCCAGAGCCTAACTAGCGCCACCGGAGAGATTAGGAACTATTATTTAAAGCTGAAAGCGGTCACTTTTGCAACAATTCTGCCATAAGAGATTGGCATCCTTTCTATACCATCCATATGCTTAATCAGTTAAATCCAATGACCTTTCATTGATAATAGACGCGTGACGTTCATAGTTGACAAAACTAAAATGCAGGCAATATTTAGTAGATGATATTGACAATCTTGACATATTGGCGTCAGTCTTACGACTTACTCAATATAAAATCACATTTAGAAACGGGTCTATCGCGAATTTATTTTGTTACCTGCTGTAACAAAATAAATTCGCTGCTGCTGTTGTTGTTGTGTTGTTAGCCGCGACCACGACCAGTGAAACCTGTGTCGAAACGTCGGTAAATAAAGGTAACAAAATAAATTCGCGATAGACCCGTTTCTAAATGTGATTTAATATGTGTTTAAACCGCGAAAGTTTTAAATTTTACTCAATATAAGCCATAAGATGTGAAAATAAGAAATCTAAATTTAAATCTATGTTAAAAATACACTACTTACCTCAATATTTTGTAGTAATTGCACTACTATAAAATTAAGTTAAGTACATATGTAACTAGAGACCGATGACCCCACAGTCAAACTCTTCATTGAGTTTTGCGGGGCTATGATTATTGTATGAATTACTCTGTATTTTATTAAATAAAAAAATAATAATAAATAGGTTCCGGAACCTATATAACCACGATCGAGCGCCTGGTGACATATCTACCTGCCTTTACTGACATACATGGTTAAATGTAACAAAACCAGTAGAAAAACAATAGGGTGAGTTTTAAGATGGCTTAGGGCCACTTTTCACTCATAAGTTTCAAAAATTGTGAAACAGTAAGCTAGGCAGAGGTCCCAGTCTTCTCACGCAACAGGAAAGCTCGCGAGAGCTTTGAGCATCTCCGTAACGTTATCCTGTGGATTTCAGAAACTGCATCTGAAGATAGTAATTTCATTGGAGCCAGAAAATACAACTGAAAAGGTTCTAACATTTGGATTCGTTACACTAATTGTAGAGAGAGAGGAGAGAGAGGAGTTACAGATAAGTAATCCAAGGATCCAAGGTAAACACTACAATAGATACCTACTGTAGCGGTCGCTACATATTTTTTTTTTTGCCATCTATCGGTGGTTTTTGGAACTTCATCCATATCAACGTAGCTTGCGTATTTCTGCGGTTTTTTTTTCTTGTTTGTTATGCGAGGGCTAGTGGGTTATCGTTAGCGCGGAATTCTCTTAGATGGCGCCTTTAAAAAAACACATGGAACCTTTTTTGGACTGAGATATGTTCGATGTAGGCAGGTTACAATTGCGTTGAATTTTGAATTTCAATTCTGATTCGGAAAGAAGAAATTTGTTTTCTTCGGGGGACTTGAGATGGATTTTGAGATTGACGTGAAGAGATCTGTTTGTGGTCCGCGATTTGATTTTTTCAATTTTTTCCTTGTTTCCGTCAAGTAAACCTTTAATCGAGAGGAACGTTTTCTTCGGAAGTTGCCAAAAATAACTTGGAGTGCGCTTTTCTTCCGGTCGTTCCGCGGCCTTGTTGGCCGTAGTTGCCTGCACTAGGACCTTTTTAAGGCCACCGTCGAGCAGTGCTCCGGTGGTACGTGGTGGCTGTATCAACGACAAGGCCCAGCCGCCGACGGGCAGTCGGCAGTGGATGGTCGTCGACCGGCGGTCAGGTACTATCAGACCCACGGAGGACACGAGCCCGCATACTGCGTGGTTCGAGAGGTCACGGTATAGCGTTGGTTGGCCAAACGTTTTCTTTGGAAAGGAACTAGCAAACCCACGGAGGACACGAGTCCGCATACTTCGTGGTTCGACAGCTCACGGTACAGCGTTGGTTGGCCGAACGTTTTCTTTGGAAAGGAACTAGCAAATTGTCATCGTCTACGGAGCTTGAATATTTTTTAACGTTATGGGATCGGTTCCCGTTTAATAATCCTATAATTGTTCATTGTTAAGTTTTGTGCCATATTTCTTTTAATTATGTAAAGCCGCTGTTATCCGTATTCCGCATTTCTTTACGGCATTTTCAAAATTCGAATTGCTCCTAATTGTCAGGCGAAACTAATATTCGGAATTAAATTTAGGTACCTATCACCCGTTGAAACAGCCATTATCGTCCATAATCTCCATCTCATTAATCCATTTCTTTCCTTCTACAGCTAAATTTATACGCCGTTATCTTTCGCACGTACACCAGTTCACGCCAGTGCGGAAAGCGGACCGTCAGAAAAATAATTTGTTTTGGTTATAATATTTTTTTAAATTCCATGTGTAGATTTTTTAGTGGTGTTCGGAAGTGCTTAACAAATTATACGTGTTGTGCAGAAGTATTTGTTTTACTGCACTACATAAAAAAATCTACGTGTTAGAATTATAAGATTATATAGTTTATCAAATTATACTTAGAGATGTATAGGGTCTCCAAGAGTCAAAATCCTGTATAATTAACACATTCATTAAGAGAAAAGAAACATATGAGAACGGAATGAGGCGTCTCACTGTAATTATACTCAAAAATAAAGTTACTAAATATAATAACTCGTAAAACTCCCGTGAGACTCAAAAACATTCGACATTTATTTTGACAAACGCAACGCAACGCAATACTCAAAGTCCGACTCGCACGCCGCCTGTCGTGTGCAGCCGTGCCAGTCGGGATTTGGCCCTCAGTACACGGCGCCGCCTCGGCCAGTGAAGAAACAGCATTTTGTGCTCGTATGTTACATAAAAGACTATATAACTTTACATAATTACTAACCTAAATTGATTTAGAGATGTAAAGGTATCTAAGCGCCAGAATCATAAAAATATAGGTATGTACAGTCAAATAAAAATATAAAAAATACCACGAACGTAAGTCTAAAATGCACTTTAAAAATTTGTAACAATTTATGCACAAAAGCTACAAATTATTATGAAAATTGCTTCTAAAAATGCGCAATATTATTTTTGAGGGAACTCAGCGATTACTTATTTATTGACCGAAGCGTAGCGAAGGTCTAGGTTTGAACTCGGGCATTTTGCTCTCCTATGTCCGGGTGTTCTCCTCTATAAGTCGCAATTCTCAACCGATTCGCGTGAAATTTTGTGACCAGATTCTATGATTAAATGAAAAAAAATTGTCGATCCGGTTTTTGGGAATTATTCAAAATGGCTGAGTTGTGATAGCTCGCACCTAAACTATCAGTGGTATCGGTATCATAAGTTTTTTTTTCTTTTTGAGACAGGTCTACAGAGTAAATGGCAAAAAATCTGTATATTTTTATCGCTGGTTTAGGCATTATTCAGATATTTAGTTTTTACTCGAGAATAAGTAGTCAACTTTCGTCAGGTTTCGTTAGCTAAGAGCTATCATGGAGCAGTTTGCAGTAAGTGATTCGAGCCCCAGTAATTTTTTATGCTAGGACAGATGTTTTGTATTTTTTTGACACTTAAATTTCGTATTGTTATTTTCTTAATTTTTTATTTATTTAGGTATTTTGAAAAAAATTAAAAAATTCGTATTGTTGATTGATCAAGCGCGGGCTAAGCGTATTCGTCATTCATTTTTACAAGCTTTTATTTAAGTAGCAAAAAAAAAAAGTTTTTTGTCATTTTAATTTTCTAAATTATTCTAAATGGCGGAGGCATACATTTATTCAGCTTGAAGCTATGCTCGCGAGGACTACAGCTCACAGAGCCACTAGTTTTTTAAAACTTCCAACAAATTAATTACCAAAAACATGATAAGTATCCGCGGTCCCGAGCACGTACAGTCGCAAACGCTTTGACAATAGAGGCGTGTTCAAATATTTGTGAGCACCTTGGCCGCTCCGATATATCTGATGGCGACTGTACATCCATCTCGTTCACGCTCGAACACGAACCTACCTTGGGCCTTGAAAGTATATAAGCTTAAAAAAAGTTACCATAAGTCTGGCGCTAGCACAATAAATAACAACATCACGTACAAAATAAGTCAAATGAAGGCGGTAAAATGTGCGAGAGAAATCTGAAGAGATTATAAATAAGTGCGTTAAGTAATTAGGTTCCGTAAAATTAAATTAAAGCTCGCAAGTTGCGTTTATGGGAGTTAATGGTCGTGTTTTTTCAATATGTCTTTATATAATCGAATTTAAACTGTTGTGAGACATACTAACATTAAATAATTTCACGGTTTAGAAACATGTTTAGTCACTCGCGCGACATGTTTCGGAGAGCCTAGGTCTCCTTTCTCAAGCACTAATAGTGCGAGCAGCGTTCACGACGACCGTGTATTGCATACTGCCTCACGCCGTGTCGCTGGCGCTCGCTGCTCGCACTATTAGTGCTTGAGAAAGGAGACCTAGGATCTCCGAAACATGTCGCGCGAGCGACGAAAACAAGTGAGTCTAAACCGTGAAATTATTTAATGTCTTTATATACAAAGTTTTCAGGGAACATATGCTGTTTTTAAACAGAGTTACTAATATTTCTGGTTGGGAGGCGATAATATAAAGTACCTGATGCCCTTTTATTTAATTCCAAACTTGTTATGGTAGGTAATTATGTATGGGTTACGAAATAAGATTATTGTTGTACTGAGTATAGATACAATAGAATTAGTTGGTGGTTCGATATGAAATCGTTTGTGTTCTTCATTTTATTCAGGTATTTATTACATTTAAGATTTACGTAGGTATTTACGTATTTACCTATTGCTTTCATAATTAAAACATACCAACAAATTTCCAGAGACCCCCAACAGCTCAGTTAAGTACCTATGCCTTAGTAGGCATCAACAAATTAAGACGCTCTAAAACAAAACAATAATAAAATAATTTACCTTTATAACAAAAAATGTCAACCTGAAATACATTTACAGTAGGTACCTTACTAATTGTAAGTCGAATAAATGGGACTAATCATCTAACACAAAGCCCGTCACTTTGATGAATTACACAATATTACCCCTTGTGATCATCAATTGTCGATTATAAATTTGACATGTTTATTGCCAGTGGCTTTGTCCGGGTAAGTGGGCGGTGTATTGTGGTTAGGAATAGTAAATTGTGCGGTCACTACGTTCGCGACATGTGAAGAAGGTTGACTAATGCTTATGTACGTTTTCTTTATTACAATTGAACGAGAAATGTAAGAATTAAATGAACGGTACGTAACTGACATGAATTAAACCCACCATTTTCTGTTTAATAAACCATCAACTAGTTTTCCTCAACTTTTATATAAATATTATGCTTTCTTCCATCATCCAAGAAAAATATAACAATTAACTTATCTATGAAACTACACTTTGATCAAGACTAATTTTAAAACAAAAAAAATATTTTGCAAAGTGCTAAAACCGAAAGAAAGAGAAAAAAAGTATAATTTTCGTGGGTCTTGATTTAATTGTTGACGTGGGTTTGTAATAACATATGATCTAGATAGATAAAAATATGCAATAATAAGTATTTAACTATAAGTATATCTACATCTACAATTATTAGCTATTCTTTTAGTCTATCGGTATCGGTGTTTGTTGTGTTAAAATTGGCGTTATAAGTCATACATCCCTCCATGGCGCCCTCATAACAGACATAGCAACCTAAGCGTAATCCGACAAAATGTGCGTGCACTCCTGGGGCCCATTTCTCGAACGGTATTAGACTAATATTATTAGTCCACGAACTGTCAAGTCGTATGGGTTACCATGGCAACACACTAATAATATTTGTCTATTACCGTTCGAGAAATGGGCCCCAGTAGTAGGGCGCCTTCGATGCCCTCATACTACATAATAGAATGAATGGTGCGAACGTGCGAACGCTCCGAATAGGCCATAGGCTATAGGCCACCCAGGGATGCTTTCGGTGCCCTTATAATCTTAAGTCAGGCTTAAACAGCTTAAAATCAATAATTCCTAAGCTATGAATATTGTAAAAAAAGCATTTTCTTATATATTCAATAATTTAATACCTAACAAAACTTCCGTGAGACGCTGACATATTAAATATAATTATTATTACTATGTGTGTAACTTACATGAAATAAATAATTTTGAAATTTGAAATTTTGAACTAAATATAATTATATTGGTCGCGGCATTCTGCGTCGGACGACCAACGCGTGCGCTCTATGAAAATGGTCCTCGTTATGGAGCGAAACAAGTCGAGCAATCATCGATTTTATAAAGGTGAGTGACCCGGTTTAATATATTTACTTTATATACCTAACTAGATTCTTAATTTTAAAGCGGAATACGTTATTGCTGTACAGTAGATACAGTGCAAACATTTCATACAAAACGTAGCACAATGGGGACTGAAAAGGAAGATAAACGCAGCAGCTTTAATGCCGCGCTCACAATGGACATGTCCGGTATGTCGGTGGGTGTTTTTTCGGACTTTTTTAATAAACGAGTTAATGACTTAGTTAAATAACGTGTTTGCGACGTGTGTAGAAGCGTTCTGCGATGCAAATGGGGCAGTTAAAAACGGTAGAGATAAACGTTGATTTTATGTGGAGTAGATAGATATTCTTAGCATATTTATACGAGTAAGTAAGTGGCTTTTGCTCGTGTTTCTTTGTTTTACAAGTTAATTATGATTATTCAAATTAGAAATTAGAAGGCCGACTCGAACAACAAAAAAAAAATATAGCTCTAGATGCGTTTAAAAGTCTTCGATTTGTATTTTTATTCCCTAAGTAACATTAACTTATTAAAACAATAAGTACTTAAATATGTTTTTTTATAAATATAACAACTAAACCAAAAATTTAGTCCAGTGCCGCTTACAAAACCATTGTCCTCCAGCCGATCCTTAATTACTTCGGACACGTGGCCAGACGGGAGCCATATAACTTCGGAAAGCGCATTGTGGATGACATAGAGGATGGAGGACAGGGCATTGGACATCCACCGATCCGGCTGGGTAGATATACCTAGTTAAGAAGGCCTGCCAGGGATCTACACAGGCGTCTATTATTAAGACGGCGAAAAATCCTGCAGAATTGGGAGCCTTGTTGCACAAAACAACGACCACATGTGGTCGCGACCTTCAGTCACGAGGAAACGAGGAAGAAGAAGAAGAAACGAAACATACACGCATATTCTTTTGGACAAGGACCCTTTCTGGATAACAGCAGATAATTTGTTAGGCAATTACCATAGTTACGATGAATTTTATTAACTAAGTACCTAGGTGTATTCTTCGTCGTGAAGTCGTCGTCACTTATTTTGTATTACGTCCAAACACTTCAGTTTTTCTATCTGCTTATTTATGCGACACGCGCGCCCATTGCAATGGCAATTTATATATGTAGTAGGTAAAATCACCCCGTTTTAACGTCACATCGGACATATCCAGTTTGATGGCATTACAGAGCGATGAGCTCGCAAAACTGGGAATTATACAGCGCTGCGACATCCCGGGCATACAAATAAGTTGACAGATATTGCTACGTCCGAAAATAGGAACCAATACGACCCTGGTTTATTATTAATGGTAACATACGCGTAACATTTTTAATCAGAAAACAACATTATCAAGGTGCCATAGGTTCAGAGCAAAGAGCGGAGTTTTTGAAAAATAATACGGTTGCCAAAAAAATTATTACTATTATTAGCAATCTTGAGGATTTTATCTAGGGCATTCATTGATACGAATCCTGATTTTTTGACTTTCGCTCGATAGAAAAAAACGCGCCTTAAAAATTTGCAACAATTTATGCACAAAAGCTACAAATATAAAAATTTATTCTAAAAATGCGCAATTTTATTTTTGAGAGAACTCATATAGAACTTTTTTTTTGTTACAACTTACAACAAATTAAAAAAAAAAAAAAAAAACATGATAGCCGCGGTCCCGAGCACGCACATCCATCTCAGTTGCGCCTACGCTCAGTGAGAGCGAGAGAAGATCACGAATCTCCGGGGCCCGGCCGTGTTTGCGACGATATTAAACTTTAAACAGAGGTGCAATTTAAAAATGACTGAGAAAAACAAAAGTTATGGGTTATGATTTGGCAATAAAAATTTTAATACAGTTGCTCAAAAAGAGCTACTTTTCGTGGCTGTTTAGCGTGCGGAAAGTTGGTTTTCGCGAACTAGTGCTTTTTACTTTCCATTTTTTTTTAATTTTTACTTGTTCCAATTCATGACTTCTTATTTATAAGTGTTGATATTAGTTTCCTTTAAACGTCGTAATCAGCATAAAAACCTACTGTTAATGTAAGAATACGAAAAATATGCATATTTCATATTTTATTACTTACCTCTTCATCATTATAAGTATTATAACACGTTTATTTTTTAATGTAGAAAAACCGTTTTTAATAAGTTGTCTGAATGGAACGGAACGCCTGTCAAAGAAGAGGCGTATTTTCTTACTGCAAGAATGTTTTATGTTTCCAAAGGCAACATTCGATATTGTTTTTATAAATATACGATACACAAATAATGGTAAATAACGATATTTAGGTAATAATAGTACAATGTTTTAATATTTACAATTGTTTCTGTCTTATAGAACATGCATTGAAAAAAAAAACTTTCATTGAAGTGGGTTCAATAATAATAACAAAATCTATTCTAGTCGAATAAAAGCTAGAAAAACACCTCTTCATAATGTCAATGTCAATGATGTCAGTGTCACAGAATTAATAATATAAAAGTTTCGAATTCATTCGAATTCCATTCCTTACTTGTTGCTTTTCTTATTTTTTTGCAACTATTAAAAAACGTGGTTCGATACACGTGCGGATATGTCATTCTTCACTCGTCCCGAGTCTTGCCTATATCTCGGTACTCGTGAAGTAATGACATACTTTCCGCACTAGCATCGAAATGTACTATTATCGTGCTATACGTGGTTAGCGGCTCCACCATAAGCTGTCATATAAATTGAGTCAATAGTAAGAGATTACTCTCATTAAGTATAACACATAGTTAAGTATGACATTTTTAATAATTTTCCCTGTTGCCATTATATATATCGACTCCGAAGTTGACTGGAGAAATACATAATTTGTCAATCATGTATATACATAAATATTATGCATTGGTAGCTTACGGCCAAACTGAATAACATGTTGTAACAACAAAGTTTACCGTTAACTTCACCCCACAATTCGAATGCATTTGCCTGGCTTAACAAGGGTATCCTGGTGTAAAGCTGCTAACCAACCAAGAATTACTAGGTGTAACTACGGTAAACCGACCTCCTCACCATTATACAAAAACAACAGTAATAAACTGCTCGTCGAGAATACGCACATTAGTTATTCTGTGGCACAGTTACTTTACTTTTTTTTGTTTTCAATGATAACAAAGAGGACTCAGAGATTGTAAGGTGATCCCAGGAGAGTCATTAACGTCACAACATAGGCTTCTAGTATCGGTGCTCAAGTTGCCAAAGCCCATTAAGAGGCTAGTGGATAGAACTCCAAAAATAAAATGGAAAGAACTACCTGGCCCTAAAGGTGAGCTCTTCGTCAGTAAAATGCGCGACTACCTGGCGCAAGACTTGGAAACACGGTACCAAAATGCTGACTTGATGTGGTCCAAATTCCAAGCGCATTGCACAAATGAAGCAAAAACCGCACTGGGAGTTTCAAAAGGAGGCGTAAGCACGAACAAAGACCCCTCATGGTGGGATGATAGAGTAAAAGAAGCCCTTAGAAACAAGAAGGATCTTTTCAAAATCTGGCAAAGCTCTCGACTGGAACACGACCGAGATAAATACAAGGAGGCAAAGAAAGATGCCAAAAGATGTGTGGCACAAACCAGGGCCGAATCACGAGAGGGATTTTACAGAGATCTTGAGAACGCCAAAACGGACGCAGATATCTTTAGGGTAGCTAAAAATAGAAACAGAGCTACATTAGACGTCAAATCCAATAAGTTTATTAAAAGTAAGAACAATACACTACTTACTTCCCATGAAGATATAAATGGCAGATGGTTCGAGTATTATAACGAACTACTCAATGAGGAGTTCCCGAGTCAGGAGTTTAATCCCTTACCACCAGTTCAAGGCCCAATTCACGAGATTACTGTACACGAAGTTAAGCAAGCCGTCAATAAAATGAAAAATCGAAAAGCGCTAGGCCCTGATGAAATTCCGGCCGACCTTTGGAAGGCTGTGGGACCATCAGCAATAGAGTGGCTCACTAAACTTTTTAACATAATACTGGAAAACAAATCTATTCCTGAGGCCTGGCGGCAAAGCTACCTTATTCCATTTTACAAGAACAAAGGGGACATAACTCACTGCTGCAACTACAGGGGGATAAAACTAACCTCACATACTCTTAAACTGTGGGAGCGCATACTACACAAACGCCTTATGGACATCTGCGTAATTACACCGAATCAATTTGGCTTCACCCCATCAAAATCGACCACAGACGCAATACAGACCATGAGAATACTGACCGAAAAACATCGCGTAAATAAGGAAGACTTGCACTTTATATTCATAGACCTAGAAAAGGCGTTTGATCGGGTACCAAGAAGACTTGTGTGGCAATCAATGAGGGAACATCTAATACCCGAGCATTACATACGCTTGGTTCAGGACACATATTCCAACATCCGCACGAAAGTCAAAAGCCCTACCGGATTAAGCAAAGATTTCGCGGTCGAAGTGGGAGTCCACCAGGGATCAGCGCTAAGCCCCCAATTATTTAATATAGTTATGGATTATATCACAAAACCCATTCAGCAGGAACTGCCTTGGAACCCCCTATATGCCGACGACATTGCGCTTGTTTCTAAATGTGCCGAAGACCTGCAAATAACCCTAACCAAATGGATCACTACTTTAGAAAACGCGGGACTCCGAGTAAGTAGATCGAAAACCGAACACCTTGAATGCAACTATAGCAATGTGGCAAACAGATGCAATCTCTACTACCCGGATGGAACACAAGTACCAAAAGTTAGCCAATTTAAATATCTGGGTTCGGTTATAACAAATGACGCGAAGGTAGAAGTAGACGTTTCCCATAGAATCAATGTCGCATGGCAAAAATGGCGGACACTCACCGGAGTTCTTTGTGATCCACGAATGCCCATACGTACAAAGGGTAAGGTGTACAAAACAGCGGTGAGACCAGCAATGCTGTATGGTGCTGAGTGCTGGCCGGTTAAGGAAACTCACGTCAAAAAGCTACATGTGGCCGAAATGAAAATGCTTAGATGGTCAGGTGGAGTTACAAGAATAGATAAGATACGAAACGAACTTATCAGAGGCAGCTTCAAAGTCACTCCCATCTCCGAAAAACTTACGGAAACGCGACTAAGGTGGTACGGCCATGTTATGCGGAGAGACGACGGCCATGTCGTGCAAAAAGCTCTTGCTCTGCCAGAAGGCAAAACAGGTAGAGGAAGGCCCCCTCTGACGTGGTGGACGAGTATGGCCAAACTATTGGAAAAAGCCCAACTACCCAACCCGACAACTCGAGACAGATCGTCTTGGCGCCGAAGGATAAGGAGAGCCGACCCCACCTAATGTGGGATAAGGCAAAGGAAAAGAAGAAGATAACAAAGAGGACTGTCTTTGATGATAATAATTATTGTATTAATCTCAGTAAAGACAGATATAACTCCGTAACAGATGGATACAGTCTAAGGGAAAAACGTGCCTCGAAAATAACGAAAATTTGATTCTCGATCAGATGGCGCCACTACCTTTGGCCTACTCTCGTATAGAGGGCGTTGAAGGTTTCGTTGGTTATTTAACAATTTTAACGCATATCAGTGAAAGAACATGGGTCAAAATCATATAAAAATAATTAATGCAAATAAAAAAAATCACTTATTCACATTTAAATACATTTTATCATATTATTATAAATTTTCATTTTTAGTTTTAAAGTGTGTCGATAGATGGCAGTGAATTTACTGTGGTTACAAATTTTACTATTACAGTACCGCTCTATCCTATTATATCCTCTTTGGTCTCAGTAACACCACGCCACCCACGTCAACGCTGCAACAGAAATGTTGCTGCCTGTCATCTGGGGGCACGGCCGTGCCCCCGCCAAGACGAGACAAAGGGCAAAAGGCAGTGCATATCTTTTCTCGGCACGTTTCGCCGTATTTTCGAACTCTCGTAGCTTGGTCTTGGACAATGCTAGAGAGCTGTAATTTTTTGTATACCATGTACTCAGTAGACTTATCAAAAACACCAAGTTATCTTACTTATCAAAAGCACCACACAAACTTGTTCATAGATGGCAGCACCAGTCTCTCTCGCTACAACGTAAATCCGTAAGGAGTTCGTTTAGGAGGTGCAAGCGCGCGCTGCTTGCCCTTAGAGCTGGTCAAAGACGCCTAGTCTTACTAAGATGGCATATAGTCGAGAAATTCGGACGGGCACCGCCGTTGCGGGGTGGCCTAGGGGTTCATGGCGTTAGCCGCGATAGCTAAAGACGAGTTCGAATCCGGCCTTCACCACTGGAGGGCTTCGTCACTTTTTCTTTAATATATGACATCTATTACAGTTTTTAATTTAATGTATAGTAGTGTGACTACTTAAAAAAAGACACAAATCAAAATATTTAATAAAATCATTTGATTTGTTCCCAAACTTGTTCATAGAACAGCCGGAGACTAGAAAATATTTTTGCCCAACTGTAACGAATACCTACGCTTAGCTCGCACTTCGCACTCGCTAAATTCAAATTTTAATTTAAAAATACATGTCTGGGGATCAAACTCGAATTGTCGCACTACAAAGCCGCGGTTTTCCGACAGCACTGCGATAGCACGACGTACCCACACAAAATTCACTAAAATCGGTTGAGTGAGCTGAATCGGAGACCTTAACTAACGCTTAGGTCATTAAAAACAATTCCGATTATGATAATAATGATAAATTGGTAGGGCAGCTTGTGGCGAGCTGTTGGGGAGTAACGACCCCACGGACCCGAGTGCTCCCGAGAGTCGGTCAGGGTCTCCGTCTCCGGCGTGTCTTCGTCGGTCGGAGTGGACCCCAAGGGGACCCGCAGGACTCTCAGCTCTGGCTTGCCTTCATTGGCTGTCCAGAGAGGAGTCGCTAGAGCTATATGCTCCAGGGGTGGAAGTGAAAGATGCATAAGACGCGAGTGGGCACAGTGGCTGTTAACAGCCACTGGGTAGAAAGCGGCGCACACCTCTCGACACCCCTGAGCCGCTCACACCGGTGTTGCTCCTGGTCGTCTTCACGACGGCAGTTTCAGGGGCCCATCTAGTCAGCGGCGAGTCACCGCCTGCCTCGATAACGTGTATAGACATTGTTATGGCAGGTGTCCGGACCTCTCAGCAATAGCCCAATCTTTTGACCAGCCAAACTTCAAGACCATAACCGGCACTCTTTAACACTGTGTTTATAATAGCCCCTACGCCTGTTGGGACCGATTTACGGGTATCTATTTGTACCCGTGAATGGGTTCTAGCAGGTGTATTACATAACAGCAAACTTCTCCAAAGGGCCTCTACGTGTTGGATCTGTATCCCCACGCACGCCTATCAAATGACCGGGATGTATATACCCGTGACTTTATATGAGATACAAATAATAAAGCAAATGGACAAATTGGACAATCCTTAATGACACTCAGAATTTGAAAGACTTGTGTAACTACTTTGTACAACAAGTCCACCGAGTGAGTGTTTATGTGACTGCAACGAGCCAAGCCGTACTGTACGTTTGACCAAGATGTTGGCTTTATACAGTTAGAGCTAATAAAGTTAGGACTTACAGAGTAAAAGTATTGGTACCTACTACGGGATCTGATAGCTTTTTAGTGTAAAAGCTTTATGCGCCTAGTCTTGGCAACACTTTACATGAAATGTTTTTGGTGGGATCCAAATGTCACCTTTAGGTTTAAACTCTCGTGTGTCGAGATTATTTTTATAATAGTTTCCTCGTACGCGGATCCGCGTTCGAGGCATACGAGGGCTTAATTTTGCATTGTAAAAATATCAACAATTTTACTAAGGCAAATATGAACATCCTTCTATTTTGTGATAAATTTGGCCCAATTTCAGCTATAATCTCTATTATGTGCCTATCGTTATTATTGCTGACTATTATCTTAAGCGGATAAGATGATAAATTATTCAGTATGCTAAATATGATAAGAAAAAAGTTTTGCGAATATGTAGACCAGTGTACTCGATAAAATGACCATCGCTGGACATTGGACAGCGTTAAAAATGTGTTTTATGGCTGGGCCATGTTGTGCTTGACAGTAATGGCGGTTTGTGAAATATAAGGCTTTTCAAAGATGTGTGTCAGACAAATTTTGATCAGATCGTGCGTGCGTGTAACTATCGCTTATGCAAAGTGTGTTGGATATTTCGTAGGTGGGTCCAGCATTTTTTTATCCGTTATAATATATTATATGCTGACGCCAAACATCAAATGTCAAACAATGAACGTAGAGGACCCACTTATGCGGCATAAGGAGATGAATAGACTGATGGATGTTTGCATTATGTATTGTGTTGCCTGTTGAAGCTCAATGGCGCCCTCAATAAATATCTAATACAATTTTATGTACCACTAATTATTATGTGCTATTGACTAGCGATTCTTGCCCTCTCTACATTTTTTGCGAAGGTTTTAACGTGACAGTGTCTAGTCAACCATCCGAAGGTAAAAAATAGTTAAAATGATACGTGGAAACTTATTTTTCCCCTTACTAGCTCGGAAAGTTGTCGTTTATCCTTCAATACAAGCGGGGAAAAACGCGTTTTATCCACTAGTGGGGAAAGTAATTTGACCTTGGATGGAGCGTGTTTAAGTAGCTTGACAGATAACAAAACGTAAAACGCTCATGATAATGGTTCGTTAGATATTAATTATCATTAAATAAATGGTTTGAGAATCTAATAAAAAATACCAAATTTAGCTTTATTTAATGATTTTAAGTCATAAACCTTAAAATTCCATAAGAAACGTTTGTTTTTTTATAATGATGTTAAATATAATTCTGAACGCACAAGTTGAGTCGATGCAATTTCAAAACGCATCGTTGACATTTCATACATCAGAAATGTCAACATTGTCAACAATTTTTTTACTTAAAACCTTTTCTCACCGACTCGCGTAAAAATACACAACTTCCAGAGTTTTCTGTTATAATATCGTAAAGAAATAGGTGATTACAGTGATGAAGATGATCTAACGCCTGTGGATGTTGCACTTTCCTCGCTATAGTGAGGTGAAAAGTTTTGTGTTACACACGGGCGCAAATGTATTTTACTTCTCGTGTGTTGAAACACTCGCTACGCTCAGGATTCTATTTTAGAACCACTCGCTTCGCTCGTGGTTCACCTATAGAATCCTATCGCTTGCTCGTGTTTCAATTCTACACTCGCGGGTAAAATACAACTTTGCACCCTTGTATAACAAATAACTATTTGACATTGCCAGACAAATTAAATTTACGTCCAACTATTAATTTGTGGTAACCACACATGTATCTGGGAACGTATCAATTAACATAACAATGTATAGTGCCTTTCCTGAAAAGCACAAAATTCACAGACATCTGTATAGATAACTCTGCGCCAGATACCCAGCAACTTTGGCCCGCGTCATATTATAATGTCTTCAAGTCAAGATTTTTACAGAGTTGGACAAGAAAAAGTTAATATTTACCTACTTCATTATCCCTTGATAATACAACCACACTTGTGTTATCCAAGTTATTTAAAGTAACAATTGAAATTAAAAAAAAACATGTAATACAAATTATGCGTTTTAGCTACTTATATACCTATACCTGTTTATTTTTCGCATCTAGAAAGCTTAAATAAAATAGTTTGCAGTTTCAAAAGCAAAAGAAAAACCTGGTTTTCCATATAGAACATGGGTATTTATATGAGTTAAGTAATGCATTTTTATGATTATTTCATACTCAAAGTTTCATTTGACAAACCAATCGTTGGCATAACCTTACTTCGCAACCATTTCATTTCCCAACCCCATAGTTGGTTGGTTAGGTTAGGTTGGATTATGTAAAGTTGCGAAAAGCAATTCGGCCAAATGAAACTTTTGGCGAAAACTTGGTTGCCAAGTGAAATTCTGCAATACAATTTTCGAAAAGTAGGTAAACCTTGTTTTATATTAATAATAGCTATATGTTATAATTAAAAATATAAAATACAATTTATATAAATTTAAATATAAAAAAATCTTTATAAATTTAAATATAATAAGTCCATACTTCCACTTTTGTGTTCGCCATTTAAGTTTTTGACAGTGTTGTTCTCAGAGAACAGACATTTAAAAAAGGACTTTTTTGCATAATCTTTCTTTATTATTCCTTTATTAACAAACTCTAACCCGGAAGGAAAAAGGCATGGGATCATTACCATTTTTGATTGTCGTTAACTATCAACAATTGCCATCTACGCCCCTAATGTGGTCGCGCTGGTTGCTGTGTAGCTTAATATTCGAAATCAAATTTTATACATTTTGGATTGGATCCTAAATAGTTACATATCTAATTATAAATAAGTTTTAATAACAAAACTTCCGTGAGACATAGACATATTAAATATATTAATAACGGGTCACTCAACATGTCGAGCGTTTTCGACTTAAAACACGTGAGTGACCCGTTATTAATATATTTAATATATAAATAAGTTATTTATGGGCAGGTAAATAACCCTACAAAAGTAATGTAATTTTTAGTTTGCCTTTAAATACTGGTTATCCCCAAATAAAAAGTTTTTCCACGCTCGGCTATATTGTCATATTATTTATTTTTAACCGACTTCAAGATTTCAAAGGAGGAGGTTCACAATTCATTTTTTTTTGTTACTCCATAACTCCGCCATTTCTGGACCGATTTTGAAAATTCTTTTTTTGATTGTAAGTATATACATACAGATTGGTTCCGTTTTTGTCAAAATTTTAAAGGCATATATATAGTGATTTTAGTATTTTCATCAACAAATCAAGCATTTACATTTAAAAAAGTGACATTTGATGAAGTGGAACTGCTGATGATGATCAGAACGGAACTCTTCAATGACGCATAGTTCACATTTGGCGATATGTCCTCTTCGTTATGTTTGTTAAGCAAGTTAGGTTTGCAAGAAACATTTTTTCAAGCTCGAGTTCTGATGATGGGATCCATGAGGAATCGAGGGAACTCATCAAATGTGAAAGGCATACATATAGTGATTTTTGTATTTTTATAAACAAATCCAGCACTTCCATTTTAAAAAGTGACATTTGATGAAGTAGAACTGCTGATGATGATCAGAATGGAACTCTTCAATGACACATAGTTCACGTTTGGCGATTTGTTCTCTTCCTTATGGACCCAGACCTAAACTTGGACCCGGACTCGGACCCGGACCCGGGTCTGAACATGGACCCCAACTCGGACCCGGACCCGGACCGAACTCTGACCCAAACTTGGACCCGGACAGCCGGACACGGACCCGGACTCTGATTCGGACCCAGACCCGGACCCGGAAATGCTACTAGAAAAGTGGGTTAGGTGGGTGGTTGGGTTTTGAACTGCGATTCTCACAGAACAGAACTGCTATCAGAAAAGTAGGTTAGGTTAGAGCTGTGACCCTTACAGAAACGAAATGCTATCAGAAAAGTAGGTTAGGTTAGGTTAGAACTACGACCCTTACAGAAACGAAATGCTACTAGAAAAGTGGGTGGTTTTACCTCCTTTTCTACATTATTAGGCAAAAGATGCTGTCTTTTTCATTTCATTGTCTGGAATCTAAGAGTGCACCATCAACAATAAGTGAACTTTCAGCGGCATCCCCCATTGAAGTCGGTTTTTTTTTCTTAAAAATTATGTATATTCATTTCCACATGGCTATGTTCCCACGGCGTTGGCCAAAATTGTAACAAACACTGTCCCTCCGGACCAAATCCGTTTTCGTCTCCTTCACTGAGCAATCGAGCCACTGGGTTCTTACAAGTCCACGTAGGTACGTATTTTAATATTCATGAGCGTGGGATATCATTTTGGAAGGAACAAAGCGATCGTGTAAAAAATGCATGACTTAAAAGGATCCGTTATTTTCTGACTTAGTAACGTGCACAGTAGGTAATTCGGTTTTGGAGGAAATGTAAAAAAATGTTATATTAACAATTTGTTTTTTTTGTTTTTTTACATTATAAAATATTAAAATCTAAAACAAACACGTACATATAAACTAAACAAAAATACTAAAACTAACTAGAAATTAACTACCTACATTATCTATACCATAAACCCCATTCCGACCCCCACCCTGTCCAAACGTGCCCAATATACTTGCGGCATTGCCGCGCTGGATAGCAAGCGATATTTGTTAGACTAAGTAGGAGCCTGAAAGGGGTTTCCACCGCGACCGGAACAAGGTCGTACACTGGTTCCAGATTGGCGTATTTTGAGTTCAATGAGCCTCGCGGCATTTTCAGCGGCCACGCCTACTAGGAGCTAGGTGAGTAGGTGCAAATGTACTCACGTAGGTAACGTCCTACAGTAGGCAGCGGCCTTTGGCCCACGGAACCAGCGTCAAGCCGTCCGGGTGCTTTCCATCTGTACGACTTAAGCCTTGAGGCTCCAGAATGCAAGGCACGTTCGCTGAGACCATGGTACAACGTATTAACTCATTGATCACATGGTGTCTCGGGAACGCCCCGCAGACCGGGAGCAGCTCAGGCCGTGGTGCCCATTCGCTTCAACCACCATTCCACTATACAGCCATGGAGCTCACACACCTTGGAAACCAGCCTTAGGGCGACACCTACTCTCTCCAGGCAGTGCCTGCAACAACTCGGGTTGTCTTACCGCTTTAAGCCGGCGCAGCTTCCACCCTATCCGTTTGAGCCAGTAATTGTGAATATGATCACTCACATAATGTCATTTGTTATTGATATGTTGATACTCGCAGCAAATCTCGCTCGCTCTAATATTATACGTCTATGTATGAACGAAATGCACTGGTGAATAATGTCTAAATATATGAAATTTTCATCAATTTGTAACTGTGAAACATTTAACTGTTTTGAGAAATATGTCTGAGAAATATTGATATATGTGGGCAATTAAGCCTCAATTCCATACTATAATCTACCTATATATACTATACTTATGCGTGGATGCATAACGGGCATACAAAACTTAAGCTAGCCAAGGTAAGATTTGATCGAATACAAATACAATGACACATTCTTTACTTTGCAGAATGGCACTTTCCCTTCAAGGTTTGATACGAGAACAAAACGTGTCTGAAAAATTCATCCGAACCACCGTAGTAGGTTCAGAGAACGGAGTTTTTTAAAAGTCGTAGCGCTTTTTTATATCACAAATTCACAATACGGTTGCAAAAATTTAATTAGCAATATTGAGGCCTTTCTATAGGGACTTCAGTGATTCGAATCCTGAGTTTTTTACTTTCGCTCGATTGAAAAAAATCACGAACATGGGTCTAAAATGCACTAAACGCACTAAAAGCTAAAAATATGAACTGCGCAATTTTATTTTTGAGGGAACTCAGCGATTACTTTTATTGACCGAAGCGTAGCGAAGGTCTTCGTTTTGGCTCGGGTATTTTGCTTTCGTATGTCTGGATGTTCTCCTCTACAGGTCGCAATTCTGAACCGATTCTCGTGAAAGTTTGTGACCAGATTCTATAACTAAATAGCTTTTTTCTTAATTACTTTATTTCAATTAATATATTTTTTTAAAGTGCGTTTTTGACCTATGTCTAAAGAAACTAAAAATGTGTAAATTATTTTTAAAAAATTAGCATTATTATTATGCTTATCACCTTATCAGTTACTCCTATTTTATCTCCTTGGATATGACGGGCCTATTTTATTATTATTAGAACACTCAATAATTTAAAATTCAAAAACTTGATATTCGCAGTCACGAGCATGCACATCCATCTCGCTCACGCTTGTGCTCTGTCAGTGAGAGTGAGAGAAGAACACAAACCAACTGGGCCTTAAGGCAATCAGGGTCATTTCACTGATAAGCATGTCGCATTTTTTTAGACTAATTAAGTACCTATGCATGGTTTTTGAAAGTTACCATTAACACAATAAATAAACGTAATTAAAATTTATTATTCTTCACGATTATATCAATTAACAGCCTATTAAATCATTGTTCTGATCAGATCTTCTACTGTTTTGTTATCCATTAATAACCCACCATTCCATTATATTCTATTCTAAGAATACTCGAGAGGTGGAATAAAAACTTTATAGCCTGCAAATATATCGTGAGGTAGTTGCGATAAACCTGAGCCTCTTTATGCCTTCCTGAAGTCCGTAAAAATGTACTCATTTTATAAATTATGGTTCGCCCAAGCGTTAATAGTACGATTTTCTTTTAGTACTTGTTTGATTTTACAATTTACAGGAAGTAACTATATTTCATTAAGCACTAACCGGTTAAATACGATGTTGAAAAATAATATATTATTACCAAGGACTACAACAGTAACTTTCCAGAAATTTATAGGCAAGAATTATCTATATTTGTTTGCAAATTTTTTGACAGTAGTTTCGGGGATATAAGGCGTGAATTTATCAATTGCTGCCTATTTTCTGCAAAAAAAATATAAAAATGAGAATCTTTCATTTAATAAATATGTGACATGATATAGTTTGCAACACTTTACTGGCAAGCGAGTCATGGAGAAAGGGAGGGGGTCACTGCTTGCAGTCATGGCTTGTCCAACAGGTCTCCATCGCCATGTAGCGGGGTAACGCTGCTATAATGCTTATAGTGTGATGGGGACCTTTGGACCCGGCATGTCTCAGAACGGGTTTTAGTTTCTAATTTTTTAAGTCTAATTATTATGTATTTGTAATTATTGTGTATAAATTAAATTACTTTACTTTTTAATTTTCTAATTAATTCCTCAAAACTGGACCCAATCCGGCCCAAATTTTAAATTTATTTTGTTTACGTTTACACCTCCGTTTTTAGGTCACCGACATACAACATGTATTACTCGTATGTACTAAGTTTCCACTCAATCGTTCTAGTAGTTTCTTAGTTATCAGACTGCCTGTGACAGACGGAGGGACGGAATGATTATGAATAATGAAATGAATAAGACTCAAATTATATCTAGTTTTTATATAACAGCTGCAAGTACTGAATAAAACAAATAATTTTTTTTTAGATGTACTGTCAACCGGGGTAAATAGAGATGGCTGGGGTGAATAGGGACAAAACATTAAATGTGATTTATCTGATGATATCGTCAATAATACCCACACAAATAGTATCATACAAAATTTACTATTATTATCAATCGAATTATACAATTTGTGTGGGTATTTTTGAAGAAATTGACAGGTAAATAACATTTTAAGTTTTGTCCCTATTCACTCCAGCCATCCCTACTCACTCCGGTTGACGGTAGTTTAAAGAAAACTTTGTTACATTTTGTTACATTTATATACCTACCAGGAAAATCTGTAGAAAAACTAATTAGACCAGCCGAAAAAAGTTTTGTTTTAAACAAATTTTAATGTCCATAGCGCCAGGCTTTGTCCAAAACATGTGCAGCATACATATTCAGGTATTCGGTTCGGATGATGGTATCGTACGCTTTGATAAATACGCGGCCTATCACTCGGTAACCAAAAACAGAATCTACGTTATTTATGACTGGTTATAAACTCTTACGCCTGTTACCATAAATTTCCACTAGCATTGTGCTCTAGCTGCGTTTTCACGTGTTACTTAGCGGGTTAGTTTTTAATTTTTATAGGTTAGTTATTTAATTCTGTTTATAGTTTATAGTATATAGTATATTAAGTTTGTAAATAATTTATAAATACAATTTACGTTTTCTTTTTTTGTCATTTTTTGTAGTTTTCTTTCATTTTCATTGTAGACATTCTTTAATATTTATTGTTTTACATTAGTATTGTGCATTTTTTCCCATCTCTAATAATTTATTACTATACGTTATAATACGACGAAAGTACGAGATTAAGGATTATTACTCCAGCGAAACCCCAAAATCATTTTAAATCAAGATACGTAGGTAAGTAATCTACTTCTTTATGTGAAACGTAATCCTTTCATATTGAGCTCCTGGCTTCATTGAAAGCATTATGTTATAAAATAGCCGTTATCTCGTTTTATTGCAATCTTCAGATATTCAATCTCGAGTACTAGGTATACGTGTAACAATTTATATCCGAGATGGTGATAAAATGAGATTAATTAGTTAAATAAATAATTAGATAAGTTCCATAGCTCAGCTTAGATTAGCTTAGTTTAGAATTATTGTAAATTTCAATAGTACATTGCAATGCAAGTGTGGAAAATGTGTTATTAATTACGAGTCCCGAGATATCTTGGTTACGAATTTTCCCTTGAACTTGAATGATATTGATTATTATTCAGCACTGTACGTGTAAACTACGTTCAGCGTTGATTTACATTGCCATTAACTCATTTCATACAAAAACACTCTTACAGTTGCACTTTAAGTAAATGATTTTGATACAACTAAATTTTAAGTGAAAATAGCGGGCGCCGGTTTTACTTTTTAGTGTTTCGTACCTAAAGGGTAAAAACGGGACCATATTACTAAGACTCCGCTATGTTCATTATTCACAACGGCGGATTAACTCCCGTCGCTGTGAAATAATAATAAGTAAAAATCGTGAAAGTTTAAATCAGTACTCCGTTATTTGTCTGTCCGTCTGTCACCAGGCTGTATCTCATGAACCGTGATAGCTAGACAGTTGAAATTTTCACAGATAATGTATTTCTGTTGCCGATATAACAGCAAATACTAAAAACAGAATAAAATAAATATTTAAGTGGGGCTCCTATACAACAAACGTGATTTTTTGCCGTTTTGCGTAATCGTACGGAACCGAAAAGTCCGAAGTCCGACTCGGACTTGGCCGGTTTTTATATTTCCTTTCCTTACTGTGTTGTGTACATAAAACAGTGATTACTATTCTAATTAGAAAAAAAAGAAAACAAAAAACAAACAAAAGAAAACATAATTTTAATGCAAGAAAGTGTACTTCCCTCAAAATGTTGTGACAGCAAAACAACAAAATGTACAACTAAAACTCTAGGCGCCACTTGCACCATTCCACTAACCCGGGGTTGACCCATTAAACCGTTAACCCGATATCAAATTGTACTAATTAGTAACCATGGTAAATCCAGGTTTAACCGGTAAATTAAAATTTAAGTAATTACCTAACTATAACTCGTAACAAAGAACTCTGCCCATCCTTACTGATAGGTAAAATGTATAAAGCCTATTCTTTGAAATACCTAATGTTACTCATAAAACATTAACTATTTCAAGGGGTGGCAAAATGTTAAGACCTATCTTAACAAGTAGCAGATAAGTAGGTATTAGCATACCTAAGTACCTACTTACCTAATCTAGACAGATTAAGTCTCTCAATCGTCCTATGATATGTAAAGGTGACATCTACCGAAACTATTGTGTACTAGTTTAAGTGCTCAATAAGCTGTTAGCTATGTCAATGTATGTAATAGTTCCTAACCCATCCGTAGTGTCATAGTGTGGCGCTGTACTTTACTATATAAGCTTCTACATGTATGTAGATAAGACCACTTTTTCTAACCAGCCTTCTGTAAAACATTAAATTAAGATATCAGATTCTCTGCTTTCATTTGGTCGCCATTACCTCCAACGCTGAACACCCCGGGTTAGAGAATTATTAGTGAAGTGGCCCTAAATTCCTGAGGGTTAGAACGTAAGATTTCACTATGCCTGTTAAAATCACGCTCTAGTAATTTATTCCATTTAATAAAGGTTAAATATTAAATACTTTAATGAGTCATAATTTAAATGGTAAAATATTAAGTACCGAAAAGTTGACTACAGCACTTAGAACTGAACAAATTTTCTAAAAATATTTTACATATTGTTTAAATGCACAAAGTGAACGTCACGAAACAAGTATTTTAAACATTCCAAATATTATAGAAATTGAATCAATAAAATGTATTCCTTATGCTTAAAATCCCGCGCAAATCTCCTAATTAAGTAAACAAGAATAATTTGACCCGTGCTAGTTGGAAATTAAGCAGGAATAAACATTTGCCTTGTTTCTAAAATAATTATTATACGAATATCATCAGTAGATGAGTAAAACGTGCGTCGTTTTTCAATTTAATTTGGAGTCAGTTAATTTGTTAGAAAAAATTGCAAATTTTAATTAGAGGAAGCCTGTGCCGGGTACCCGACATGGGACGTATTGGGTGATAAGGATAATGATACTTTAAAAGCTTTAAAGGTAGATTATTCATCAATGTCACTTTGATGTTTCAAAATAGATAGGTATAATATAATGTAACTCCTGAAAATAATTTTAAAAGAATTAAACAATTTTAAGTCACCACTTTAAGTTAGACAACTCAATTAATTTCCTTTTCAATTAATGTAGATTAAAACTGATCCGCTCATTACTTTGCAACTTGGTCATTATCTAACTAACAACCAAATCATTCGAGTATAACAAAACACTCCAAACGGTCTCATGCACCGAAGCGTGTCGAGTTCCATAGGGCTTTCATACCCTATTTGACCCTTCTAACTTACCATTAAAACAGGTAAGGAACCACAAAAGCGTGGTGCAAAATTTGGTGAACGCGGAGCGCCTGTAATCCCGCCGTCGCACCATTTTTAACAACACCATCGAACCACCATGCCACTTATCCAGTACGGTTGCACTTGTTATTCACGAGTGACGCAACCGAAGTTGATTGTGGAGCAGGCAGACGAGCGCTCACCGCGACAAGAGGCAACAGACTGAGGCGCGATAGGGCAGCTTGCCTGACGGCGGGGGGTGTGTATCAACTCTGCATCCTCACTTCCCTCTAAACCACGTGCCGCGTTAGTCAATTTTCGTTTGAATTGCCGGCTACTTTGTATTTTTATTGTTGCCGTTAAACGAAACATCATTAGGAACGATCGGAGTTTATTGTTGCTCGCCACTGTTAATATAATTGAATAAATAGTTCCTGTTTTGCGTTTTTCGGTAACAATTGGTTGTAAAAGCCGTTTTATATTTGAATGACAAAATAAAGGAAAAAGCGTTATTTATAGGTATTTAACGACTGCTGAAACACAAAGAAGTTAACTTAATGAAACTGTAAAATTAATTTATAATTTGAGTACTAATTCGACTAGTTCCATATACATTAATATTTCATATCACATATTGCACTTAGATTCTTCTCACCCTCGAACATTTACCATGATTCGTAAACTCCTTGCCTACCTACTTACATACATAGAAGTACAAATCTACGCAGTAAACCAGCCCGGGCCTCTTGGTTTTCTGATAAAACTGAGGGCCTAATAGCACGGCACCGCAAACTTCGCCCATTGCGACCAACTTTGACGAGAGTTTCGAGGGCGATGTCGTTATAAAATCGCCGTTATGTTATTCTTTTGGAACAGATAGCGGGCTATGGGATGATTTCGTATAAGTTAGGGAAAAGATGCTGTATTTTGCTGATGACAGTAAAGGGGCACGGCTTTTAATTTCAACAGTTTAACAAGGTATGCAAGTACGGAGATTTTTATCAAAATAAAACTAGATCTTAACTACTAAACTAGGTACCTAACAAATCATACATAATATCATTATTATTCACAACGACGGGACTTAATAGCGTGTCGTTGAGAATAATAATGAGTAAAAATCGTGAAAGTTTAAACAGTTACATAATATTTCAATATATTTTTAACACTTAAAAAATTACCTTTATTAAAAAAAGGAAAACCGACTTCAAAAAGGATAAAATAAAATATTATCACTGTAATATGCTCTAGCAACTGATATGTTTGAAGCCAAGCTAAATCTCAAAAGCGTTAACATACTGTCGAACCGAAAGTCAACCCATGTTGAATTGACCAGTATTGTGACTACAATTTGGCTTGGTGCCGGCATAAAATTAATTAATTAATTAATTTTATACAATTACCTGCATATTTCTAGGCTATGTTTAAATAAAAAGATACACAAGTATAAATTGTTAAGCGCTAGCTGTCCACACTCTGGGTGAGTTCTTTTTCTAAGAGAAAACTCTATTCAAAAGCTGCTCAGTACTCGTTGATCGCCACCGGTCGTACGCCTGTCTTTACTTGTTGCTGACTACGGTGAAGCGTAACGTAATAAGCTGCAGTCACAGAACGGTTACTTCAGGCTGGCTCAGTGACCCAAAAAGGATCTTGACCTCTGACACAAGAGAGCGCCACTCTCTGTCCTATTCTGCGCCACTTCACGCCAGTTGGATATTCCGAAGGCGGGCAGGTCTTTAAGGGTTTCGTTACTCCAGCGGTATCTGGGACGCCCAAACGGACGTTTTCCACCCGGGTGCCCCACATACGCTCTTCTCACAGCACGATCCTCTCTCATCCTCTTCAGGTGACCAGCGGAGTCGTGTGACTTTGATCTCGCCAATTATATTGGGCACCGCAACCAGCTCCTCTAGCTCCCTATTATTCCTACGCCTCCAAGATCCACTTAAATAAAGTTATAACCAAAAATATATCAATTATTTTTTGGGACTCCGCTGACAACAAGGAAACCTTATAACTACCTTTTCGCCTGTCCGTCTGTCCGTGTACGGCTTAGCTCAGGGATCCATTGTACTAAAGACTAATTTTTTTTTCGTTTACCTACCGATAATCGCCCTCCGTAGGTCCAAAAAATGATCCGGTTCGCGAAAATCATCCGTTCTAATAGATATCCGCCATAATCAATACTGCTGAAACCATAAAATTATCCATATCATTATCTACCTAGGTACCTTATGTCATCAGTGACTTAGAATATTACAAAAGAAACATTTCGCTCGTACGTAAATAATCCCCCTCGCTTCTTCAGCCCGAAAATGCGAACACTAATACACATAGTGCTAGCGTGGCGAGTGGCAAGGGGACTGTATCCCAGAGTCTCTTGTGATAGAAAGCCTTTGCCCAGTAGTGGGATATATGAGCAGTTGTTCATAATGATGACAATTACCAAATTGGTAAGTTTGTTGAAACCAAATTTTCAAATCTGCTGACAATGGGGATATTACCATGGGCCTTCGGGTACAATAGAAACTCATCATCACAACGCAATGAAGTTATGCATAATATGTGTTATACCCATCATATTATTTTTCCTCTACGAAAAATATGTGAATTAATTGCGTATAAAAATCCAGTAGAATCCTCAAATCGGATTCATTAATTCCACATTATACCGATTCCGTGCATTAATCTGTATATATGCTCGTATTTTAAAACGCGGCCTAGGCCGTAATCCATGCTGAGCCAGGCTCTTTATTTTACATTCCACAGCAAAGTGGCCATCGCCTGAAAGCCGAGTGAATGTTCATTTGCATGAAATGTAACATAATGCGGCTTTTAACTCTCTATAAGTAAGGCCTTGTTTGAGGAACAATCGGCAACGGAGTTTCGTTGGTACTGGTAGATGAAATAAAGCTAGAAAAAGATATGAGTATTATATAACTTTATGGGATTTATTTAACGACCGGTCTGGCCTAGTGGGTAGTGACCCTGCCTGTGAAGCCGATGGTCCTGGATTCGAATCCCGGTAAGGTCATTTATTTGTGTGATGAGTGCAAAATATTGTTCCTGGGTTATGGGTGTTTTCTATGTATTTAAGTATTTATATATTATATATATCGTTCTCTGAGTACCCATAACACAAGCCTCCTTGGGCTTACGTGGGACTTAGTCAATCTATGTAAGAATGTCCTATAATATAATATAATATAATATACCACAATTGCCCACTAAGTAAAAAAATGCACAGTTTTACCAGAGACTCGAACAGCCGCTGCCAACTCCTATAGATGAGCTGGACGAATTCCATCTAAGCCCGCGACTGACCCGCTATGGAACGTCCCCAGTGCTCGGACAACTTCCTCTACGCTCCTCTACCGTTGGTAGAAAAATCTCGAGAATGACAGATAGCTTATCAAGCAACTGATGATGCCGTACAAAATGTGCCTTTGGTTATTTTCCGATGAGATACAAATTTCCCAATCAGCTAATGATGACCGACCACAAAATTTACCTATGAAAAGATCTCACGAAGAGCAAATTGCACAATCGGCTGACAACCTACAGTACAGTATTTAAGGCACATATTTTCCAGGCAGCTGCTGACTTGGTACAAAATATAGGCGGTGAGAACGACGCATTTTGGCAATACTTCGCAGCCCTTATGTTTAATATCTGATCAGTTGCTGGTGTTGACAGACAGAGCGCGTAAATCACTTGCTACCTAGTCTCCAAATTCTAAACGTTGAATCACCTTTTGTACCGCTCAGAGATAATTGTCTCTGTACCATGGGCTGGATTTATTTAACAATCTACGCGCCAGAGAGCAAAGCCAGATATTATGAGTAGATCTCCATACAAGCATGCTGTCGAAGGGGCTTTTACCTAAAATAAAGTACCAAAAATAGTCTCCAAAGCTCCTCTTCAAAGGACTTAAGGCTTGTAAAAGCTGTTAGGGTCAAAGAAAACTATTTTGTGACCTCTGCAAGTAAAATAATGTAGTACTTGACCCGCGTACTCTTATCGGCGTTAACGAGTACTCTTATCGGCGTTAACACTCTTATCGCAAGAGTACGCAATTCCCATTTTTGTTTATTGTTATTATTAATACAAAACTATCTTAGTTTTGCTACTTTTTATGCCACTTTATGGAAGATGATTATTATATACATGGCTTATTACATGGAATAATGCAAATTTGATTACTTACTTATCATAATTAATATTTTAGTTTTTTTAGAACTTTAAGTGCATACTCCTAGACCAGCTTACCCTACATAGTACTTCTTAGAGGTGCTTTCAATTAGCAATTCAGGTAAAAGTGTAGTTATTTATGGAATGGGGTGTTAAATATTAGAATGGAAATTGTAGAACAAATCCATTTAAAACCAAATGTTTAATGCTTATCTTAAAAAATAAATATAAAACGTACTTGGAACGTAAAATGCTCTAGTGCAGAAACGATTCACTTTCTGCAGACCTTGTAGGTAGAACGACAATAATCCACTTTCGGAGCATGAAAAAAAAAAGTTATTTCTACTCGTCGAAACATAAATGTGGAAGTAAGCCAAGTTCTTTAATGGTTTCGCTTATGGATAAAAACTTGCCATGTCACACGATTGAGTAGCAAATAACATAAAAAACATTTTAAGCAATTGAATAACGTTATGCTTGACAGGAAGTGTGGTCTAACTGTGTACCTAAATTTATATATTTCTTTTACCAATAATTTACTGTATCACTGTATCACTAAGGGGCTTTAAAAGGACTTGGTTTCCAGTTAGATCTCGCTTCTTTTATTAGCGAAGCTGTTAATGAACTTGACTTTCTTTGGCATTTATGTTTTTCGTGGGATATCAATACTTTTTGTCAAGTAGGTATAAAAAATTCAAAGAGTCAATTGATTGTATTCAGTTTTTAGGGTTGCGTACCCATAGGGTAAAAATTACTAAGACTCCACTGTCCCTTTGTCTGTCTGTCTGTCACCAGGCTGTATTTCATGAACCGTGATAGCTAGACAGTTGAAATTTACACAGATGATGTATTTCTGTTGCCGCTGTAACAACAAATACTAAAAAGTACAGAACCCTCAGTGGGCGAGTCCGACTCGCAATTGTTTGTTTTTAATGTTCCGTACCCAAAGGGTAAAAACGGGACCCTATTACTAAGACTCCGCTGTCCGTCTGTCACCAGGCTGTATCTCATGAACCGTGATAGCTTGACAGTTGAAATTTTCACAGGTGGTGTATTTCTGTTGCCGCTATAACAAAAAATACTAAAAACAGAGTTAAATAAATATTCAAGTGGGGCTCCCATACAACAAACGTGATTTATTTGCCGTTTTTTGCGTAATGGTACGGAACCCTTCGTGCGCGAGTCCGACTCGCACTTGGCCGGTTTTTTCTTTTGTCTACACCCAATTTCCTAGCTGGATGCCAAATTTTAACTTTCCAGGTCATCTCGAAGTAGTTGTAGTAGATGTTGAGTAAGTGAGTCATTCGGTGGTAAAAATAGTGATTCTGTAGATCAAATAGATATTATGTTATGCCCCCCCCCCCCCCCTCTTCCCGTCATTTTTAGGGTTCCGTACCTCAAAAGGAAAAAACGGAACCCTTATAGGATCTATAAATTGTATATACAGATGTCAATCACAATGAAAAAATCAACGATGATCAACTCTGGTCAACGTGGGATTCGAACCCACATCCTTGGATTGCCGGTCCAATGCGTGCATCCTTATAGGATCACTCGTGCGTCTGTCTGTCTGTCCGTCTGTCACAGCTTATTTTCTCCGAAACTACTGGACCAATTAAGGTGAAATTTGGTACACATATGTAAGTTTGTGACCCAAAGGTGGACATGTAACGTAAACATATTAATTTTAAACACGGGGGCCACGTTTGGGGGGTAAATGAGAAAATAAAAAAAAAATACAGTTTGTCAAACTATATCGTTTTACATACCAAATGAAAGAGCTCATTGTGAGAATCTTAAATATATTTTTTTATAATTTTAAGATAAATAGTTTAGAAGTTATTTAAGAAAATAGGCAAAAAACTACCATTCCCCCCCCCCTTTATCTCCGAAACTACTGGGTCAAATTTTTTGAAAAAAATACACAAAATAGATCTTTACCTATAGATCACCGGAAACCCTATTAGAAATGTGCAGTCAAGCGTTAGTCGGACTTAATTACTTAGTTTTTGATCCGACCCCTACGGGTTTTTTAAAGACATTTCACATAAAAAATACATTGTTTAAATTGTGTAATGTACGGAACCCTTGGAACGCGAGTCCCACTCGCACTTGGCCGGTTTTTGACTTCAGAAGTGGTCCGAAATAATTCGTGTAATATTACTCACGGCCGGTGCCTTTTTTGCTTTAAGAACTTGGGTTTAAATATAGATTAATACCTAATCTAGGTCACTTGACATACCTATTTATCACGATAATTTATAGTTTGTATAACTGCATTGGTTAGCGATTAAAATTAGGTGTGATTATAAATTCCTATAAGTTGTAAAAAAATCTACGGAACACTTCTTACTACATCCTCTATCCAGCGCTTACTGGTTTCAATTTCTGATTGATACTTATGAAATTAGGTCAGGGAACAAAGATCGTTTAAATTGCCTATATAATGCCTAGAAGAGAGGCAGTTAACCGGGAAAAATGCAAAACGCTTTTAACGCCTCAGAGGCTGTGCTGAATAAGTAATTTATGTTTTGAATTAAGACGTTGTGTTTTGCCAGAGGCCATCTTGATTTTTCTTACGCAATATTTATTCTGTAGTGCATAAATGGAATTACTTAGATTAGATGTTTCAATCAGTCTGTATTTTTAATGAGACCGGATAGTTGATGTTGTTTATGAGCTAATTACTAAATTGAAATTTATCATTTAATTTAATTAATTCATAAATATTCGGGACATTATTTTAACCGAAGAAAGGTAGATAAGCTGTGTTTTTATACATATGTATAAATAGGTCACCCATTTCTTTCGTTTTTAATTATCACCGAAAAAAAGAACTAACTTACCTAACCAAAATCAACTGCCTTCCGTGGACTTAATTAGGATCACAAACATTCCCTTAAGCAAACCGTATGACTTCGAATAAGGTGTCGGACAAACAGGCGGCGAAATTGCCGTCCACTTTATTTATTGCGTGACCTTAAACTTTCTTAGATCTGTTAACATTGTTTTTATTTGGTAGATAACGTCCCGTTCGTGGCTGCGTGACGAATAAAGTGTTTGTTCACTTTTATTTTAACATAGTTTTGTTAAGTTATTATTGATCTGTTTTTTATTATTATTACTTTATTTGCCCTTTAATGAATATAACGTCATGTATCATTGTAATCATGTTCACTAAACATGAGTGTTTGTACAAAGTCAAACCTCTGAGTAAATATTATGTCGTGTCAACAAAAACAACTTAGTTATGTGTTAACACGCAAAACTAGTAACACTTACTTACCTACTCGATTCGTTTAGAAGCATAACCAAAAATGTTAGTAGCTTTTTCTAAATAAAAAATTGTCTTATTTATAGCTTTCCCCTAATTATGTTATTTTCAGGGTCCCGTACGAAAATGGTAAAAAAGTACTATTATGGTGCCACTGCCTGTCACGTTCCTAAATATCTCGGGAGCTACTTATGTACCTTTGAAATTTGAAATAGATATAAAAAGGCGAACCTATATGTATTAAAATGTGTTATTTTGTATTAAATGGTCTGAAGTGTTAAAAATGCGGCTGAAGTTAAGAAGTAAAGCGTAAACTTATTTATTATATCATACTACATGAAAAAAAAAAAACACCATGGGAATAATTAGTTATATAATCTCTTAAGATAATGTAAATACAAGTCACGTAATTAGTTGCTGAATGGTCCAGTGGATCCAAAATTAACAAGTTTTACATGTAAACTGTTACTATCGGGTGTAAGGCGTAACTAACCCAGACGCACCTCAAACGTCCATGCGCTGATTGACAGGCGAAACAACGAGTCACGGGAAGAACTTTCATTTCATGTGAAGTTAGTAAGAACGGTACCGTCGCCCGATACCTAACAAGATACCCAGCGCTCATAATGATGGCCACTGGGTCTTGCACACCCATTAGCAACGGCTGAAGTGTTTTGGATTATGATCACACACATTTTGAAAACACAGCAGCTCAAGTTGAAATTTAATTTACATCCTCCTTGTATAGTTAATGAGGTTGTGGTATAAAGACAGACGGGTTCATTTTGGCTACGGAACTTAAAAAACAAAACGTAACCGTTATTAATTTGCTTTGGTAACTCGAAAACTGAAACACTCTTCTATGGCATTCATCCCCCATTTCACTGAGCGACTAGCTACCTATTTAGTGGGCTCAAAAATTGTTTCGATTATATTTAAAATAATTCTAAATATTGTCTTCAAAATGGGCTATGGTAGTAAATAGAGCTTTTGAAAATCTACTGCAGCGGTTGCAGCTACCATGTAAAAAGTACTATACGATTTATACCACCACCGCAGGCCAGTACACATAAAACCAGTAAGGGCCTCCATATATTTATTATAGCAGGCAATTGCGAATTGCGACCAGTGGATGCATATTTAGATCTAGATCAAGTCTTATACTTAGGTCACAGAACAATTTTTTGTCAGTTTAGATTAATAGTTATTTGTTTTACTAGGGGGCAACGTTATTGTTTAAACACTCGTGTTATGACATTAATAACCGAGTAAGCGAAAGACTCCAAAATATAAACACGAGCGTAGCGAGTGGTTCGAGACATGGAACCTTGCACGTTGTGAGGGTGTCAAGACACTAAAGTTAAACGATGCAAATGCAACTTTCTCATCAGTTTCTGAAGAATAAGAGATCCTTTACGAGCTGGTGTGGTTAAAATTATATTGATACATTTCTCTCGTAAAAAACAAAATGCCTGCAAATTGCGATTTGTTTTCTGATCATAGTTATATTATGGCACCAAGCAGCAAAGAAAGTCGTTCCGAAGATATATTAAAGTAGAAAATTCTAGAGAAGCGAACCTAGTCTTAGTTTATGCAGTACGAGAATACTGATTTAGGGTTATTAAAAATGCGACGTCATTATTTAACAGATATTTGCTAACATTATACAACTTTTATATTTTTCACCCGTGCCATTCTGACTCGGAGGCCGATTCTGTTCTAATACTGTATTATGGTTTTTATCTTATTTTGTTACGGACTTGGACCAACCACCGTATCGTTGATTTGTGCTGACGTATGTAATGAAACCTGAAGACGTCACTTAAGGCAATTCGCTCGCACTTATTATACATTTAGGCAGATAAAATGATGAACATCTTGTTAATTTTATGATAATTCTACAAACCAAAGCACTGCTCAGCTTATTTTATATTCAATTCAAATTCAATTCAAATTAAAATCAAATTCAATTCAAATTAAAATCAAATTCAATTCAAATTCAATTCAAATTCAATTCAAATTCAATTCAAATTCAATTCAAATTCAATTCAAATTCAATTCAAATTCAATTCAAATTCAATTCAAATTCAATTCAAATTCAATTCAAATTCAATTCAAATTCAATTCAAATTCAATTCAAATTTAATTCAAATTCAATTCAAATTCAATTCAAATTCAATTCAAATTCAATTCAAATTCAATTCAAATTCAATTCAAATTCAATTCAAATTCAATTCAAATTCAATTCAAATTCAATTCAAATTCAATTCAAATTCAATTCAAATTCAATTCAAATTCAATTCAAATTCAATTCAAATTCAATTCAAATTCAATTCAAATTCAATTCAAATTCAATTCAAATTCAATTCAAATTCAATTCAAATTCAATTCAAATTCAATTCAAATTCAATTCAAATTCAATTCAAATTCAATTCAAATTCAATTCAAATTCAATTCAAATTCAATTCAAATTCAATTCAAATTCAATTCAAATTCAATTCAAATTCAATTCAAATTCAATTCAAATTCAATTCAAATTCAATTCAAATTCAATTCAAATTCAATTCAAATTCAATTCAAATTCAATTCAAATTCAATTCAAATTCAATTCAAATTCAATTCAAATTCAATTCAAATTCAATTCAAATTCAATTCAAATTCAATTCAAATTCAATTCAAATTCAATTCAAATTCAATTCAAATTCAATTCAAATTCAATTCAAATTCAATTCAAATTCAATTCAAATTCAATTCAAATTCAATTCAAATTCAATTCAAATTCAATTCAAATTCAATTCAAATTCAATTCAAATTCAATTCAAATTCAATTCAAATTCAATTCAAATTCAATTCAAATTTAATTCAAATTCAATTCAAATTCAATTCAAATTCAATTCAAATTCAATTCAAATTCAATTCAAATTCAATTCAAATTCAATTCAAATTCAATTCAAATTCAATTCAAATTCAATTCAAATTCAATTCAAATTCAATTCAAATTCAATTCAAATTCAATTCAAATTCAATTCAAATTCAATTCAAATTCAATTCAAATTCAATTCAAATTCAATTCAAATTCAATTCAAATTCAATTCAAATTCAATTCAAATTCAATTCAAATTCAATTCAAATTCAATTCAAATTCAATTCAAATTCAATTCAAATTCAATTCAAATTCAATTCAAATTCAATTCAAATTCAATTCAAATTCAATTCAAATTCAATTCAAATTCAATTCAAATTCAATTCAAATTCAATTCAAATTCAATTCAAATTCAATTCAAATTCAATTCAAATTCAATTCAAATTCAATTCAAATTCAACAAAACAGGTGGTATACAACGTTTCAATTAAATATCATTCCATATTTTATCATAATATAGCGTACAAGCACCTATAAGATTTTTTCTTCGCAGTTTTGTAATGAAATAGTATGTAAAGGATCGACTGGTAACCACTGTACCTACTGTAATCTCTTGAGGACGATTTTTTTTTATGTTACTTGCAGTTTTTTATAAAACCGCCAAATTACCCTTCTCCATTCAAACCCCGGCCTCCAATTAAAAAAAAAACTTTCAAAGATATTTTATATTATCCACCCAATTCATCTATGTACTTGCTGTAGTTGCTATGCTACAGATCCCAAACAAAACCAAAACAACGGGCCAATTAAATTTATACACACAATTAAGACAGTATGTCACATCCGTACATCACCAGATAAGCAACGATATACATAATTGCGAGCACGGCACGAATACATGATGCTTATTACCCTAGCAGTTGTATACGAGAAATTTCGTGTTGCTGTGTTTGTGAACCCTGCTGTAAATCTTCATGTCGAGTTTCATATTTAATACTGGTAAAAATATGACACAATTTCTGTAAATATTTTGCGATAACTTCATACTTAGATCCGCACAAATTGTTATTATTGTATTTACCGACAGGTTCTAGTTTTCAAGGAAACATAAATAAAATTGTAAACGTATGGGGTCGTAAATATAAATATTATCATCCATCTATTGAAATTCTGCACAATTAACGTAAAAAACAAATCAATTTCGCGTTTATTTTCTTAAACTTTTTAATTAAATTACTTCGTTAAGGCCATGCCACGCGGGTTTTAGCTTGTATTTTTTTTGATGATGTGGCTTTCTATTAGTAACAAGTATGAAAAATTCATTTTTTTTATTAGTGGCCAGTGTTTATTAGGAACATGCAGGTTTCTCTAAAGAGTTTTTAAACAATTAGTTTTAACGAGCGGGTATAGAAAATGTATAGTGTTGTATTCAATTAAAAAAACACCTTGGTCTGCCACAGATAAAATCAAGTAAATACATTCATTTTGTAGCTTATTAAAGAGGCTAGCTTTGGTAAAAAACTTGGAGGTGTCGCTGACGTGAAAGTAGTTAAAAAAAATATTAAAAAAATTCTACCTAAGTGAAACATTATATTCGTTATTAGGTGATAAGAACTAGAAAATGTATATCTTCTTTTTTCATTATTTGAAGCAGAATAGAATAATGCTAACGAAATTTTCGTGATAAAAGTCTCAATCGAACGTGACTTGGCTTGAAAAAGCAAAGATGGTAGATTTGATATTGCTGAGATTCAAGATGTAACAAATAAAAACAAACATAGGTACAGTTATAGAAAATAACTCGCCTCGCCCGGGAATCGAACCCACTAAAAATTCACAAAAATAAACATTCGCTATTTTATTCTACTAGTCGATACAGTTAATATGAATGATAACATTTCTACAAGAAACGTTAGGCCCTGGTCTGCAACAACGGCGTTTGTTGCAGACCCGGGTCTTAGATCTTACACTCGTCTGTCGTCCAAAATAACCATAAAATCGAATATTCAGTACTCAGTATTCAGTATTCAGTTCGTAGTAGTATATTTTATGACAAGCGAAATTGAAAAAAAAATGAAAATCTGAATGCAGTTTTGTTTCTTTTTAAAAATAAAAGAATGTTTCCTTTAAATAAGTAAAAAGGACCAACTTAAGGTTTTAAGGCACTTTCCCTCCAGCGCCCATAAATTTTTTCCAACCTGTATGCCTTTCTAATTACCGGTTCCTTATCCTCGCTAATAACAATTCTGCTTTCAAATTGGTTATTGTTTAGTAGTGGTGGTTACCAGCGGTACCGAAAATTCATAAATCAAGATTACCCCAACGTTTTTAATGTGAATATTGTAAAACGACTTTTTATTATGTGCAGTTACTGATTCATAAAATATAGTGTATATTTTAAGTAAATTGCTGTTTCCTTTGGATCTGTCATGCGTTTGCTGGAAACTTCAGTCTAGGGCGTCCTCTTTTAAATACTGGATTTGAGTTTCTACTCCAAAGTGGCCTATACCTCGACCCTGGTCTCTTTCTAAACTAGCCGTTAGCATTTTATTATTTTCTTAGGGTAGTGGTTTCCTTGGAGACATATCGCATTACATTAATGTCTCGTAGTGGCTCACTCCTAAACATTTCAGGTAAGTATAAGGGAAATGCTGGGGTGAGTTATTCAAAATAAAATCAAATTGGCCTTCGTATTCCTACTGACTTGCTTCTAAGTAATTTAAAGTAGTAACTAACTTCATACTGTACGGCACTATATAATAAATTATGAAACCTCATCACGATCTCTCCCATAATCTTAGCCTGCATCAAAATACATATGAGGCGCGGCTCATTAAAACTTTAATTAAGTTTGGGCGTGGAATGAATAACCGTTAGGAAGTGTTACTGAGATCTTGGCACCTAATACTGCTCCATTAAGTGTCATTTTGCTCTGTCATTCGCATTAAATGTTAGATCTCCGTAAAAGGCCAGTTCATGGAACGACTTCCATGTTACGAGTGCCTTAGTGCTATATGCAGGTTTTTAATTATTATTATTATCGGTTAATTTGATTATAGAATAATTTATTTCAAAAATTCGGAACCTACTCGAATACTCGTTATATTAGGATCACTCGTGCGTCTGCCTGATTGTCCGTCTGTCACAGACAATTTGGTCCGAAAGAAGGCACTAGACCGATTAAGTTGAAATTAAATACATAACACATACTTATGCAAGTCTGTGACCCAAATTCATTTTAATTTTGGTGTAACTTTTTGGGGGTATACTCGTAAATAATGAAAATAAAATAAAAATATTAATTTTGCGAACTATATTGAGTTACACATCAAATAAAAGGGCTTGTTACGAGAATTTCGAAAATATTTATGTTTTTATATGTCTTATTAGTTAATTAATATAGTTAATTAAGAAAATAAGCGGAAATTGATCGCTCGTCCTACTTATCTCGGTACATCTAAACACGCGGCAGCGTGTCAAGCCAAGTTCAAAAGAAGAGAACTGGCGACGCAGCGGCCGTGTGTTTTATTACACGAACCATTTGGAGCCACTTATGACCCCTACGTAACTCAACATCTATTAAACATAAACATAAGGCTAACTAGAACCCCAAATTTTATGAATATAGGTCATAATACGGTTAGATACATACATCTAAAAATTGGGATTTTTCTCACTGACTTCGGTATTCACCGACTGACGTACGTACATACGTACTGACTCACCTAACATCAAAAACCTAACCTACTCCCAGATGACCTAGCAAGTTGAAATTTGGCATCGAAACGAAACTGAGATAAAGTAACAGTGTTTTTTTTACGATTTGTATTATTTTCCAAAAGAACAGTTTTTACGTAGATACACACTAAGCGCCTATAATTTGTAATAGAAAATAAATGTTAGTTTCGATGAATACATATGAATACTAATAATGTACAAAAAGTTATGAAATACCATCAAAAACGTAAATATGAAATGAGAGCCAAGTTCAATATTAAGAATATACGTCGTTGACTTCGCCGCAAAAAGAATTGAGGTCTATGTACATATAAGGGTGCCAAGTTCTAGTTCGCTTGGGATGTAATTTCAGGATTTGTCTTGGCTAGTTTTTATAGCAAGAAACTAAATTTTGGAAAAGTAACATAGACAAATATAATATAGGCTGTACGTAAAAACTAGCCAAGTCGAACTTTAATTACATCCCAAGCGATCTAGAACTTAGCACCCATATAGATTATAATTTTTTTTCCGGCGAAGTCAACAACGACGCATATTCTTAATATTGAACTTGGCTCTCATTTTACATTTATGCTTTTGATGGGATTATTATTATAGTAAAACCTAAAAAAGGTCAAGCCTGAGTCGATCGTATGAAAAAAATATTTTTAATAAAGAGTGATTAATTACATAACCCTTGCGGCGCTAGTCCAACTCGCACATGGCCGATTTTTTTCTATTTATTTGTCCCTATGTGTTACATATTTATTCATTGCACTTTTTATTTCATTGCTTTTTACGAGAGTCATTGTCCCCCGAAAGAATAACTCAATGGGAGGTGATACCGGAACTAAGTATCACACGAGTTTTACCCAATGTTAGTCAATGTAACAACATGTGAGGAAAACAGAAAGAGCCAACCCAGGACGCTGCCTGAGAACGACCTAAATGCTAATTAAGATCAGATTTCCTGTAATCTTAATTTCTCAGTCTGTATACCTTAAAAAACTAAGTAGCGACTTAGAAAATACACTTTTTAGTTATGTATATAACATTTTGTTGATCCATTGATAGTTTCTAAATTTCCATAAAATGTTAAAATAATAGATATTACTTAGTCATACTCATTACTTTTGGTATCTAATGCATTAATCTTCAAGAAAAAATACAGTCTAGCTATAACTACTATCATTTACTTTACGAAACACAAACATGGTCGAAATTATTCACGTTATTAAGTTACGATAGTGAACGACCGCTTCTCCATTCAAACGTAGTCCTCATTTTCCTCCCTGGATATTGACATTAGCTATGTCCCTTCGTTTGGCTTTTTTCGATTATTTGATTACTAGCTTTTGCCCGCGACTTCGTCTGCGTGGACTTAGTAACAGCAGCTAAAGTAAGTATAGCGCCTGGAAATATTCTCATAGCAATAATTCAATTTGAGCATGTTATGCACACAAATTAGCAGGCACTTCATTAATTATCTCAATTCCACCCCGCTTTTTATTTTCTTAAGGGATGATTTTCGGGATAAAAACTATCCTATGTCCTTCTCAGGGACTTAACCTATCTCTATGCCAAATTTCATCTAAATCGATTCAGCGGTTTAAGTGTGAAGAGGGAACACACAGACAGACAGACAGACTTTCGCATTTATAATATTAGTATGGAAGTATGGATTATAAGTATAAAAATAAAAAGAACTTTCAAAAATTAGTGTTCGTGTTTCATAGTTTTTCGCTCCTAATTTAATTGTTATACTAATCAATTTATCTGCAGCAATATAGTTATCATTTTAGCTGCAGTGCTAGTACATAAAAATACGTAAAAACAATTTCTATAATGTTAATAATTATCTAAAGAGGAAAATGGGGACTATGTTTGTATGGAGAAGCGGTCACATGAAGTCATCTCCTTTCCCCTTAAGGTTCAACTTTCCTGTTACCCAATTCTCATGTCAAATTGTATGTAAACTTGTACATAGCGGAACAATTGAAGTGTACCGCTGGGAAATTCACTAAAATATTATTTGGTTGAAAGCTAAACGTCAAAATATTGGAACCGTAACGTGAACGTATAGCGACATCCCCTAGGATCGAGTGCTCTTCAGAGATTAGTTACGCAAATGACCCTTAACGTGAAATTAAATTATGGTTCGCATTGCGCGTACTGACGCTAGCAAAAGTGCTATGAAATATTTTACACGCGTGAAATATAATATGTAGTAAATAGCATGTTACAAGAGCAATTTTAAAATATATTAGGCTCGAATGGCTAGATTACTATACGATGGTTGGTCTTAACAAGGGATAGGATTATGATCTCAGTCGGTATTGCGACAGCGAAATATTTACAAAATGCACTAGTTAAATATATTGACAACAAATTTAATAGCAGTAACTCGGTTACAGCGAAGCTAGCCTATGTTTTGGCAGCTTAAGCTGTTTGTGCACCATGTTTATTTGCTATTTCAGTAAATAAATTTTCGCTTGTTGAGAAAACAAAATAAAAATAAATATGTGATTGCAAAATATTGCACTATACACTCGAAAATGTGATCAACCATTTCTAATATTGAGGTTAACTGGGTCAACCTCAATATTAGAAATGGTTAATATGATTATATGATTAAAATTATTTTTTATTACCTATTTGCCTGATAATTGATCAATCATTAAAAATAATTTTAGTGACATACTTTATTTTGTAACTACAAGTATTAGTGTTAGCGTTTTGTCTAGTCAAAACTAATAGTTTTAATTTAGATTAATTTTGAATAATTAGTGGAAACTAGTTTTCACCGAGGCACTTCGCGAAAACTAGTTTTAACTACAAAAAACGCGTTTTCACTTAAAATGGGTTTTTACGGTAACATATATATAATCATAATCATAATAATTTATTGATTACTAGCTGTGCCCGCGGCTTCGCCTGCGTGGAATTCGGTGTGCCAGTAAGCGGCTAATTCACCCCTAATTTATCTCCCTCTCCCCTGGAGGCGGAACTTGAAGTAAAGTTGACAGATTGATACGCTAGAGGACTGCAGTCCAGATAAAATATTTTACAATTAGGTACCACTAAATAAAACTACACTCCAAAATCAATATTTTTTTGCCCTTATTCAAATATTTGACGTGATTTAAACGACATCGTGTATATCGAACGATACAGTACCATTTTTGTATTTTTACATCCTTGACTGTACCTATCCAAATCATGTCCATGGCAAATATTATCCAAATCGGTCCTCCAGTCAAATCAGTAAGCATGTCGCCGGCGGCGCGCAGCGTCTGCCCCTACGACTTATTGAATGGTCATGGCAAAGCAGACGCTCACGGGGACCTGTAGGCGCTTGAAATGGAACGGGAAGTTGCTCAGGATGAAGGGGATGCGCGGGATGAACACGGCTTCTCCGGCGCCACACTCCGTCAGGATCTGCGCCTACATATGTATTGCGTACGATGTCTTTGGGATCACAATCGAGACTCGCGCTGGGTTGCCGTTTCATCCGAAAGCGAAGCGACCTGCCTGGCTAGAGCGCCACTGAGTCTCTCACCGTGGTCTTTTTCAGACTCCTGAGACCGTGCCCCTTGTAGCCTCAATGCGTTGCGAGACTTTCGCGAAAGATTCGATTTTCTTCGGAAAGGCATGGTAACGCGTATAATTCCCAAATCTTTTGACATTTACTCCGCAAACGATTTTTAAACTACCCACCTTCGTGGCCATTATTTAGAGGAAAGGGTACGGCCGCTTCTCCATACAAACGCAGTCTCCATTTTCCTGTTTCATTATGACAATATTTTTAGGTACATATTTTGACGTATATTTACCATAGCTAAACGCTACGTTTTCTATGTTTGACGTTTTCAGATTTTTTGATTATTGTAAAAATTAGGAGTAAAAAACAGATTTCATGCAATTTTTTTAATGCTTTTAACTTTTATAATAAGTAATTAAAAATTCCAAAAACACAAACGTACACGGTACATAGCTGTGGCTGATACACAACTAATTGTGTCAAAATATTTTGAATAATGTTAATATCAAGAGAGGAAAATGAGGACTACAGTTGTACGAAAAGGTAATTTCGCGCGGGTCCTCCACTTTCGTCTTAAGTGCTTAAAGGAGGCGATACGTATGAATATGGATGCGATATAATTACGATTAGGTATAATTCATGATGGGGAAAATTAATAATTTTAAATAATTACCTATGCAATTAAACGCGTGTTGATATGCGTGTTGATTTTACCACTACGTAACTATGAATACTTGAACACTCAATGTTTACTCTGTTCCCAAAAAGATGGCACTGTGCAATGTGTGGCAATTAATATATTGTTCAATTAAAAAATTAAATTTGTTGATATCCGTACCCCCTCTTCTAAACTTAGTTAATTTGGCAAAATCCTTCCTCGGTGGCTTATCATGTCACAACGTATTAATTTCAGCGCCATCTGTTAGTTTGGCAGCCGATAGCCGTAGCACATATTTGAAGAAAAAGTTTGCACCTCCTTCCTAAGTAAGTAGCGCTATAAGATTCAGGTGAAACCTAACTCAATTAGTCGAGTGTGCTCAAGCGATAAAAATGTCGATTATGGCGTTCTCTGAATAAAATATTTCCTTTGGCAGAATTAATCCTGGTGTTCCTAAGATGTATTTAAGAAGTGGAGCTACCCAGATTTTTGATGTAGGGGGGTGGGGATGTTTAAAATTAGGTTCTAAGTTGTTTAGTATCATTTTCAACTAAATCAAAAGACGTATACGTAGATTTCTTGTAAATCAGTTCAGGCGGTTATTGATTTCCCTTGCAATATTACACCTTCCTTTTCAGTTTTAAGGTAATTTTTGGGATAAAAACTACCCTATGTTCTTCTATGGGACTCAAACTATCTCTATACCAAATTTAAACTAAATTGGTTCAGCGGTTTAAGCGTGAAGAGGAATTAAAAAAAGTATTTTACAGTACATATGGTGCTACTTTCTCGCACTAGTGCGTCAAATAGCACTTTTCGTGCATATGTCGAAAGTTTAAAGCGCCATATGTACTGCAAAACGTTGTACGATACACGTGTGAATAGGTAATTCGCAACTCGTGTCGATTTAAAACACTCCCTGCGGTCGTGTTTTAATTTATCGCCACTCGTTTCGAATTTCGTCTTTTCCGCACTTGTATCGTAAATAACTATTTTTTCTTCATATTTTTTGTGTTTTCACTCCGGAATTGTGTCATTTCGATATCATAAATGAATTCGGCATACCTGATTTATACAAAAACGATACCTAACTTGGCCAAGTAGCTTAAATGATACAGTTATCAAGATAAAGTTTTTAACCCCCTTTTTCACCACTTTGGGGGATGAATTTTTAAAAACGCTGAATGTAATTTTCTTGCTTTTTAATGTAATACCTCTATGCAGTTTCAAATTCCTAGCTTAAAATAAAATTTGCACCCCAAGACTTTCATCCCATTTTCAATCCCCTGAGGGGTTAAATTTCCAAAAACGTCGTAATAACTTTTTTTGTAATCGTCTATTATACCTTTCTAAGAAGTTTCAAAGCCTTTGTAATGGATTCAAACTTTCAACCCCCTTTTAACCCCGTTAGGGGACGAATTCTTAAAGACGCTAAAATCACTTTTCCTGTATTATAATAATATGCCCATATACAAAGTTTCAAGTAACGCACTCGAAAAAAAATTTGATCTCCATACAAACTTTCAACCTCTTTTTCCCTTAGGGGATGAATTTTTAAAAACGCTGAAATTAGTTTTCTTGTATTTCAATAATATATCTTTTTACGAAGTTTAAAATTGTTAGCTTAAAATAAATCTTGGACCCCATACAAACTTTCATCCCCTTTTTAACCTCCTTAGGGGTGAAGTTTCTCAAATTTTTATAGCCTATAACCTGGCCGTGGATTTTTTCGACAGATAAGTAAAGTTTGCATCAAAATCCGTTCAGCCGTTTTCAATTGATACGCGGTCAAATAAACAGATAATCAGACAAAAATTCTAAAAACGGTTGGAACGTGTTCTGTTATCGATTCTAAGTATCCCCAGCCACTTCTTTTTTCGAATATCTTCTATGTACAGGCTGTCGACCCGCTTCCGCTTTATTATATGTTTAGATAGATCCGATATAAAATTACATGTCAATTATTTAATAACCTATTTAGGTTACACAATAATATTATAAAACTTTAAACCGTAGGTTTAACTTAAATAATTAATTAATTAAATAGCTCCTTGTGGTCGTAGAACGTCTGCTCAAGATGCCATTTTTTATGTTTAGATTTAAAAACTGAAGCACTTTGTGCTGTTATAATTTCCCGCGGTAGATGTTTGTACACCTTACGGCTCATGACGTGGGCGAGTTTCTTGGTCTTAGCTAGTCTATGCGGCTCGAGTCGCAGCAGTCCCGCGCGCGCACTACGGGTCTCGTGTCTCGTACCTTTGCGGGGGTTCGATGATGGGGTTCGTGTACACTTTATCACGCACATTTGTTGCCAATGTAGTATTAAGAGTAAGGGCAGTGTTAATATGCCTAGCGGCTTAAAGAGAGGTTTCGCAGAGCTGGTTTGTAGAACGCGCGCTTTCGCACGCACAGCTCGTTTCTGGAGGCGGAAACCCCGCTCTCAGTCGGCAGCCGCTGCCCACAGCTCGATCCCATATTGTAAGCGTGAGTACACTGAAGCGAAATAACAGGCCCGGGCCATTTCATTTGGGAGTGTTCGTGCCAATCTTTTTAAGGCAAAATATGCAGTTGCCAGTTTTTCACATGTTTTATCTATATCTAAATATAATGAAGCGTAGTAAAGTTACGAAGCCATAACAAATTGCGTAGCATGACCCACATGACTCTAAGCTTCTACGAATCTCGTAGCACCACTACGAGAATTAGTCGCCTTTTCGTCGACTTTGAACTATCCTTCCTAATGTGTTTAGTTTGTTTTCATTTTCAGGTACTTATGATAAAATATTGCATAGGTAATATTGTTTTATTTACTTAGACGGACAACATATTTTGACCTAGTTGGCAATTTCGGTCGACAGTTAATCCTATATCATAATTCAGCTGTATACATATCTGCTGTAGATGCATATTTCTGCTTTTACATATATGTAGATAATAAGTCCGGTACAAACAACTTACCATTATTTATTATTCAAACATTATTGAATACTTCTCTAATCTTTCATTCCCAACTATTTAAATCTAAAGCACGCCATTACCGTTCCAGGACGATATTAAATGCCCCTGTCGTTACCGGATTATTTATTTACCCGGCAGGTAGCTGGCGTCATTCCAACGCCAGCTGCCAGGGGTTCAAATGGTAATTACAATAATATACTCTGTTGTGATATTGCGGAATATAAGCTTGTTGATAACAATAAAGATCGTTTACTAAACTTTTACTTACATAACTTTAGCATCGTTTTTTGTATTGTTGATACCAAAAATATCATATGTCGTTTTCTGTACAACGTTCTATCTATAGTATTAGGTTCATTATACAGTTTAACTACATTTTATATTTATGGACAAAGTGGGTTATTTATAATTTCTAATTACTGTAACGTCTTTCTACAGAAGTGAAAATTATATAACCACTTGTGTAACCGACAGTCTCTGACGTAAGGACTTGAGTAAAATCAGCGCCTAGTTAGCGATTTGTGTATTGAATAATCGATTTGTTATCCATAATTTGGGAGAACACGAGCACAAACTCCTTGTTGTTGAAATTATATAATCTGTCAATCAGCAGACGCTATCTAATGAGATCTGAGAATGAAGACCTGTGAATCCGTTAATACAACATAATTAAATTAGAGACTTCATAAAATATGTTAGTACCTACAAAATATGAAAATAAAAAAACGCACCATTCATTTGAATAAAGGTTACAAAAATCTGCTAGAATTTCCTACAGCTTGATGACTTCCTTATGTTTTCACCTTGGGTTCCTACATCCCCCCTTAACTACCTAAAGTCTCAGCAAAAAGTCAGTCTGGTAACCAATGTAACCATGGTAACTCCACATTTAACCGGTTAACCCCGGATTAGTGAATGGTGCAAGGGGCCCTAATTAGGGGAGGTAGGGGAACATTGGGCAGTCGGAAGGTTTAGTGGTCAGTGCCACATGGTCTCGACGGTTTCGTGAGTGCAAAATGAAGTATTTTGATATGATTTCGAAGGAAGTAACAACATGCTCTGTAAAAAAATTATTTATATCTAGTTAAGTGTTAGCACTAATTATACAATGGTGTAAGCAAGGTATTAACGTTTTTTTATAAACTTCGCGTAATACATTATTATACCCACGAACGCTCGAACCTCAGACACGTTTTATGGCCTTAACCTTATCCGGACACGTATGGACACCCTCCTGGCTAATGACGTGCCCCAAATAATTAATCGACTCTTCTTTTTTTACGACCGGCACGATAGGCGTAGCCCACTCGAAGCGGTCAACGGGGGTGAGCACGCGGTTTTTAGTAGCAGTTCTGTTCTATGAGAGTCGCAGTTCTAACCTAACCTAACCCACTTTTCTAGTAGCATTTTGTTTCTGGCGTCCGTTGGCTCGTTGGGTGGACGACATTCGGAAGACTGCGGGTCACTTCTGGATGAGATTGGCTCAGGACCGGGATTAATGACGTACTCGAAGAGAGGCCTATGCTCAGCAGTAGGCGACAGAAGGCTGATATGATGGTGATGATGATGATTTTGTTTCTGTGAGAGTCGCAGTAAAATTCTAACCTACCCTAACCGACTTTTCGGATAGCTGTTTGGTTTTGTAAGGATCGCAGTTCTAATCTAACTTGACTCACTTTTCTGGTAGCATTTCGGTTCTATGAAGGTCGCTATTCTAACCTAACCTAACCCACTTTTCTAGTAACATTTCGGTTGTGTAAGGGTCGCAGTTTTAACCTAACCTACTTTTCTGTAAGATTACGTCGACGAACAATTATAATTAATTACAATATAAACCTAGCTACTATATGATAATTTAATTAACTAAAATAGTAAGATTTTAAAGTTCATGGAAAGTGGAATCTTGAGCGTTGCGAGGGTTTGTCCCCGAGTGAAACACAAAATTTTTCACCACACCAACGCAAGGAAAATATTAACTGTAAATATCAAACAAAATCAAAACAAATCCATTCAGAATGAATGTTATTAAATATTTATCATTCAAAATCATCATTTGAATGTCAATTCTACCAGCCCACGTAAGGAAACTACTCAAAATTTGCATTTGATTACTTTGCGACACATGTGGATAAAATGCAACTTTCTCATCAGTTATTGAACAATCAAGAGGGCCTTTACCAGCTGGTGTGGTAAAAACATAATTATATTACCTTGATAAGTGTTTGATATGTTTCATTCAAATAAATAGTCATTGAAACAAAAATATTCGAACTAAAAATACAAGGACCAAGTATTATATGAAACATTTTCTTTAAACAAAGTTTTATGAAATTTCTGTCTGCGAAACAAGGGATCACCCACGGGGCCTTAACTGTAATGTACTAAAAATACTGTTATGTTTTAAGGTATATTTCCATAATTTTAACGAGTATTTAGAATTCCGTTATTATTTATTTCTTCTTCTGTATGTTTTAGATGACGTACTCGGCTGGTCTTCATTTCCGGTTTTGTTGGTGAACTTAAAACTTTCTCTTGCGATGTCTCTCCATTTCTGACGATTAAAAGCGTTGCGAGTGCACTCGACTACGGATGACTTCGTCACTATTTTTAAAAGGTCGGTCCATCGCGTAGGAGATCGTCCTCAGGATCTTTTCCATTCGATCTGGCCCTGTACTATCTACCAGCCTTTCCAATGATTCCGCATTTCTGGATATATGGCCATAGAACTTAACACGTTCGCGGACGCGGATTGCATAGCATCCGTTTTTGTACTACTCCTGGTGACGCGGATGCTATTGCATTCGTTTTTCGGTTTAAATTTCTGGGTTGATATGCTTACCAATCCGCTTTGTCACAGTATAATATTATTCACCAACATTTCCTCTACCAGTCACCAGAGTCACAGAAGGCATACTGTCATATTACATAGTTTTATCGCAGTTTAAAATTATGCTGTGACGTCTGCAATTGTGCCCCCCTTTTCGTGACGCGGATGCTATAGCATTCGCATAGGATGCTATAGCATTCGCCTTTGTATGGGATTCTCCTTAGTAGCCCAGCAGGTGCGTCTGGGAGTGTCCACGTGCAATTTGGGCGAATTTTGCGCGCGATCGCAATTTTGATGGATTTTTGTAAAATCGTACCTAATTAATGTTTTTCTAACAATTTCTTCAAGTTTTTGATTGTGTTTTAATAAACAAACATGTGTACTTGCTAGTTATTGCACTACAACCACATTTTGATAACGGTTAACATAAAAAAGTGAGGCATGAATGTGTATAACTATTATTCAAGTAATTACGTTAGTAGTATGTATGTAAACACTTTATTGTACACAAGACAGATTACAAACACAATAAAAGAACATAGAAGTCATAGTTTAGTTGTTTTTGTATAGTATAGTTGGTTGATAGTAGTCATAGTTTTGGTGATATAATTGTGAAATTATAGCCTGTTGGCGCTCGATGACCAGCTCTCACAAGGTAAGTCCCTTATAATAACAGGCATTATGGCATACTTTTGTGTATATTTCACGTCCTGTGTTTGGTGCAGATGCATCCGAAAGAGAATATAAATTTCTCTTTCTGACGTGCTGATTAGCCTGGCAGGAAAAGCGGTAGACAACGTTTACTTTTTAAAGCGTACTGCATGTCTTAACTCTTTTCCAAACCAAAATCATCAACATATGTAAAGGCCGTTACAGCGCTAAAAAACACAGTATAGTGTATGGAAATGTAGGTAAATTCTTCGCTTCGAAACCAGAACAAAAGCCATCATGGATACCGCCGCATTGCACCTAAGTTTAGTTTTTGGGTTCCATCAAATGGAAACCCTATTGTTCATTGTTCAACTTTAACTGCATTTTAGTCGGCGGAGTGAAGTTGAATGGAAAAGAAGTTTGTTACAAATGTTTGAATCCGAACTACTGCTCTTAACGTAGGTATATGTAGTAGGGAATAAAGACTGTACGTAGGTATACGATAAAACCCGGCCACGCATGATATGGTAAATCTTTTAAATGAATGTGCATTTTCAAGCCGCACTTTTTTATAGTTTGTGGTTATCAAACTATATAATACAATTATTACAAACACAATATAGTATTAGGGTGTCAGTGACTTTGAGCATTATATACTCCACAGTAACTAAAATGATTTGTCCACGGTTACTTCAGAGAGTCTTTACCAAACTCTCGTTTTATTTATTTATTAGAAAAGCCAAGTTATACCTTATTAAATTATATTTTGACAAAAGTACTAAAAAAATGTAAGTACACGCTTCAGTTAATTTCTACACAGGTAACCATAAAATGTGTAATGAACATAGTTTTTTTTTTATTTCGTGTTTTAAACCCTTTGAAATTTATTATTAAATATTGAAATTATTATTTTATAGGTACGAGTAGGTACTTGGTCAACTAAGACAATAACAAACGAATGTAATTTAATTTTTAGTGTACGACTATTGTTATTTCGTATGAATTAAAGCGTTGTTTATTTCTTCAAGTTTAGTAAGCAACGTAAGAAATGTACCTATATGTAATGATTTTGTTTGTTGATTTTGTCTGATAAATCTAGACACGCTGCAGCCTGTCAAGCCGAGTTCAAAAGAAGACAACTGATGACGCAGCAGCCGTGTGTAAAGGTGACTGTCCATTTGTAACTGCCGCTGCATTGCAGTTGCGACGTTACGCGGTGCCGCGCTACTGTAGCAGCACGACTGCGGCTGTTGCGGCGTGCAGTCGCGACAGCGTTCGTTGATGGCTTGTCAATGTCAAGTCATATAATGTCAGACGTACAAATAAAATACTAATTTACTTTTGTATTTTTTACGTGAAGAAGCGAGTGACGATAATGCTACATGCTACATGAAAAAGAAGACCAGTTTGCCTTTCTACAATAGTCAGAGTCCGACGAAGGCAGCTACGCAATATTAATAAAAAATCTGATATTTAATGGTGATCCTTTATTCAGATAATATTGCCGATTAAATGAAAAGCAATTCAACATTGAATGAGACTTAATAATTGACGAAATACAATCAAATTACTCAAATAAAATTAATGCAGAGGAAAAATTATTCTTAACATTAAGGTAAGTTCACAATGTGAAATTTTCTTCCCCATCCTCTTGCCTAAATGCGTGACCACCTCACACAGCAATCCGACGGAAACGGGACTCATGGAGTTCGTGATATATACGGGGGGAGTGCACACTTGATCCACCTGCATCACGTATAGGTACTCGGCCGTCAGAAACGTGCGGCTGGATTTAGAAGTCTGTAATAAACGTCCCCTCAAAACCATGCCAGGTAGGCTCTTTTAGCAGGCCTTTTATTGATTTCTGCAAAGTGATTCGTGGGTTCTGGAGATGACGATGCGACACGTAAGAATAAAATTATCCAATGGTGGGCAGGCAGTCGTTCGGTGTTAGCAAAATGTTACAGATTTATCTTTCTAAGTATCCATATTAAGCCAATTTTACTTTCTTTTGGTACCAAACAGTGAAGTATGATGAATAAAATAATTTGTAATTTACACTTCATATTGTCCAGTTGCAGGTGTGAATGGGCGACGGCACTCTATGATATGACCGCACCATCCATATAAAACTTGACGGGCGAGACAAGAAATCCTTTATGAAGAAAGATATTTCCCTCACCTTGGCCGATAGAAAGAACTTTTAATAAATTAATTTGAATAATAAATGGTTTCCTCGTGTTGGTGTGAAGAATTACGTGTTGCACTGTAACACAGTTTGTTTAACCCTCATGCCTTGAGACCTCCGCAACTGTCAATATTCTAAATTTTAAACCATTCGCTTCTCTCGTGGTTCAATTTTGTATCGTTTCGTATGTTTGGATATCAATATGTTACCATGAGGTATTAAATAACATCTTTGCCCCTTGTAATAAAAATAAATGATTGCTTCTTTTATTTAGCTCAGGAATGGCTTTGCAATGACAAAATGAGAAATTGTCACCATAAACGACATTATATAATATGATATATTACAATACAATTACAGTTGCCAGGAATATTCGGCAACTATTCGGTATTTGGCCACTTTGCCGGATATTCGGTATTCTATTTGCCTCTCTATCGCTCGTGCCCTGTCGAGCTTATAGCTATCCTCGCAAAACTACGAAAAAATAAAAGAACAGTTTATTTAATGAATCTATAAATAATATCGTCGTATTATTTGAATCCCTAAATCAATAATCTCAAAAAACGCTAAATTTGTGAAAGCTGATTCCACAAATCTGCCTTAAGTTATATACCTTAGTTTTATTGGATGTATATAATGTACAAATTTCTAGAGAAGGCGGAGAATGTAAAGTTATAGCAAGAATAGTGCCTGGGCGTGGGCATAGATTTAATAATAAACTATACAATTATTTTCTGGATCAACAAGAGTAGAACCTAAATCAACTTCAACTGAATGCTACTAAACAAAGCCCTCAATGTCAACCTTACGTGCAGAACATGTTGAACATATAATGTATACACTTTTTTGGGAAACAGGTTTTTCGTAAATTAATAAAAAAGTAAAAAATAAGACATGTTTTATATTTCACAACTCTTTATTAACTTTAGTTTTGTCCGCCATGATCGTGATATCAGCAGCTTGAGCCTTGAACTGCAACTTGTAGGTACCTGGAAATTAGAAATTATCTTTTCAGTTTCATGTTGTATTTTGAATATAACTATGTATTTTTGTATGTATATGATTTATTGCTTGCAAGATGGTTATAAGTTACATATATGTATGTCTGTTTGTTGAATTTAACTTCAAATCAGTAAAACGGAGCTAGTAGCGGACAAGCTGTGTTAAACGGTTTGTCTTTAGATATTTTGGCCACATCATCACAGAAAATAAATAGGTAATAGTGACCCGACCACCAAAATGGACTTTTAAATATTCGTAGTAAAATAATATTAATTTTATACTTACATCGACGTGATCCTCACAGCAATATTGTGTGTAACACTTGAAGTATTCCATTCCACATTTACTTCACGACAACACCGTCTTTCACGTAGGTCTTCGCGGACTATAATTTTTGTAAATCATTCCCACAAGTGGAAACAAGGTTTTTGATATATTAAGCAATCAAAATCTACTGTTTAGGTATTAAAAATTATAAATCAATTCGTAAGAAACTAGCGGTTTAACTGAATTTTTTTATTATGACAATTGATGACAATGACATCTTTGACAATTACGTGAGTGACGGATTTATTTACTATGGTTCGATAACTTTTACTATACGATGACATTATTATATTCAGCCTCGCGAGAAGGTCAAACTAAGGTCATCAGTATATTTGTTGAAATATCTTCAATCCTCGAATATTATATCGCAGCAAATATCGGAAACTGTTTAAAAACCTAATATCTCGAAATGGTTTTCGAAATATAACATTTAAAAAAAAATGAACAATCCTAATTAGAGATTGGATTTTGCAAGTAGTGAGTGAGAAGTGCGACTGTGTGCACGTTTTCCCCCGCAAAAAATGGCAGAACGATTTGTACGGTAAGATATCGCTTGGGCTCCTCCCTTCCGACGTGTCGGAAGCCGGTGTTGCTCGAAGGGTTTGCCAGACTATAGTTAACTTCCGAATTTGACACTCTCTTTTTCGGACCTATCATTCTAGTTTCCTAACTGGCTCTGTCATTTAGTCATTTAGTCATTTATTCAATATTGCATTGTCATGTACATAATAAGGTGTTACATTTTATATAGCCAGTTCATGACACCCTGTAAGGGCACACAATAGTACAGTTTTTCTATTCTATTAATTCTAATTTACACATTGCAATTAAGGTAACATTTAAGGTGTGATACTCGTATGGCTCAATATAGATTAGCAAAAAAGTTTACAGTAGTACTACAGTCGCCATCAGATATGTCGGAGCGACCGAGGTGCTAAATATATCTGAACATGCACTCTAGCGCCTTGACAATAAAGGCGTGTTCAGATATTTGTGAGCTCCTTGGCCGCCCCGATATATCTGCGATATATGGCGACGGTACCATCGGGGTTGTTTATCCGTGGGTGTAATAACTCCTTAGAACGTAGTGGTTATATCCTCTTTGCTTAAAACTACTAATATCTGTGATCAAAGACAATTCAGTGCAGGTGACAGATTTGACGTGCGGTCTGCAGCCGCAGTTGCAATAATACACCAAATACGCAAAATGGCCATGCTACGTGCAGTCGGTCTTGTCATTCATTTTACTATGGAAATTGACAATAACACCGACGTGTCGGAGCAGTAGTGCAGCTGCGGTCGGGAAAACGTTAAAATCACCATATTACGTGCAGTCGATATCGTCATTCATTTTACTATGGAAATTGACAATAACACCGACGCGTTTGGGCCGCCGCAGTAGTGTCGGAGCAGCAGTGCAGCTGCGGTTGGAAATGGACAGTCACCTTTACATAAACCATTTGGAGCCACTTTTGTCACATATATTATGTAACTCAAAATCTAAACATAATTATGAAATTTGGATCATTTATTAAGACCCTTAAGGCTAACTAGAATCCCAATTTCATGTATAAAGCTTGAGCGGTTGACCGGCAAAAATCTAAAAATCGGGATTCTTGTCTTTGACTGACGTATTGACTGACCTAGCAAGTTGAAGTTTTGCTTCCAGTTGGGTAATTGTATTGTTACGAAACTAAGATAAAGAAACAGTGTTTTTTTTACAATTTGAAATATTTTCCAAAAAACTGTTTTTATTTTACACATTAAGCGCCTGTCGAATTTGTAATAGCAAAAACAAAGTTTTGTTTCGAAACCAACTATGATGTATACTAATAATTTCTATACAAAATGTAATGATATCCCATCAGAAACGAGAGCCAAGTTTAATATTAAAAATATGCGTCGTTGTTGACTTCGCCGGAAAAAGTGCCAAGTGGGAGCCAAGTTCTAGTTCGGTTGGGATGTAATTAAAGCTCAGGATTTGTCTTGGCTAGTTTTTATACCAACAAACTAAATTTAAAAAAAGTAAGATAGACAAATATAATATTGGCTGTACGTAAAAACTAGCCAAGTCAAATTCTGAACTTTAATTACATCCCAAGCGAACTAAAACTTGGCACCCATATATATATCTCACCCATAGATCTCAATTATTTTGCCGGCGAAGTCAACAACGACGCATATTCTTAATATCGAACTTCTAATATCTTTAATAGAAACAAAAACAGACTTCACAAAACAATTTCAAATACCATTAAAAATATTAACGGCCATCATAACAATAACTTGGCCCCAATGTATAAGATACTTATCATGGAATGTTTCCATTCTGGTCTTCATGAGCAGTTCCATTGCACCAAATAGTAGTATTGTTCAGCCTCTTTCAAGTTATATGTCAAATGTACTGTTTGGTTTATTTTATGAAAATATAAAACGTCAATCATAAAAGTCATGTTGTACTTAAACACGTTTTCTTTAAAAATTCTGTAATAATTCACAATAAAGGTGCCCACTGATTATCAGTCCGCCGGACGATATCGGCCCGTCAGTTGTTCGGAACTGTCAAATTTTTGTTCTAACTGACAGGCCGATATCGTCCGGCGGACTGATAGTCAGTGGGCCTCTTTATAGAGTAAACATGGTCCTTCGAACCGGATAGTTAGAATAAAAATATCAGTGGTGTACAAATAGTTTACGATATAGTTACATAGGTACTTAGATAAAATTTACGAAATTCTCATTAAACATGAATACAGCCGAGAAACTTATTGCACTACAAATAGACAGTTTAGAAATAACGGAAAAGGCCCACATGAACTACAAAAAGTATCCAGAAGAAAGAATTACGTCAGGATACGTACAAGGACGATTAGAAACGTTGGAAAATAACTACTATGAATTCAAGAGCAACCATCAAAAGTTGATTACCAACATTTCAGAAGAAGATAAATGCAATCTATCATACTTTACGGAAGATCTATACGACGCATTTGAAGAACGTTATTATATGTACAAGGGTGAGTTGAAGACAGTTTTACACAAGTTTAATACCGAAACAAGAGACAACCAAACAGAAAATAGTTCAGGCAATCAAGCGTCGACCAGTGACATAAATATACCTCGCATCACCATCCCGATCTTCAGCGGCGATTACACAGAATGGTAATTTTTTTTATGATCTATTCACCACTTTGATCCACAAGAATAGCTCCCTCAATGACATACAAAGTATGCATTATTTAAAGGTTAGTCTGAAGGGTGACGCCGAAATTCTTTTACGTCAATTTCCCATTACTGGCGAGAACTACATATAAGCATGGACCACTCTGAAGAAGCGTTATGACAACAAAAGGTACATTGCTAACTGTCATTTTAAGAGGTTCTTTGGCCAAAGGGCAGTCGTTCAAAAATCAGCCACCGCATTAAAACAGCTGCTAGATATATCTGTCGAATGTCTAAACGCACTAAAAAATCTTAGCTTGCCTACAGCTGAATGGGATGCCATTGTCATTCATGTCATAGTGTCAAAACTGGACCCTGAAACTCATAAGCACTGGGAAAAGTTAGTAAATGAAGACATGGCAGTTTTTCCGACCTTTGAGAGATTGAAGTCGTTTTTGGAAAATCGGTTCAGAACTCTGGAAATGGTGGATTCAGTTGACAAGAATCACAAACCAACAAATACCAAGACGTTTCATGTGACAGCCGGCGTTGATAGCGGAGACATTCAATGCACATTTTGCAAAGAAAGACATCATATCTATAAATGTAAACAATTTGCAGATCAGCCAGTGGATGAAAGGTACGTTTTTGTTAAAAAGAACAGGCTATGTTTTAACTGTCTTATACCCAATCACGCAGTATGGCGATGTAAACAAAGGAAGTCATGTCAATTGTGAAGGCCGACATCATTCGTTGATACATCAAGGTAGAAAAGTCGTCGTGACGTCCTTTCGATTAGAATGGACACGCTGAGCTGGATCGAGGGAGATGTCTCTTCGGAGTTGATGATTAAAACGGCGTAGTTTAGTTTCAAAGATTATATTGACTGTATTACAAGTCTCAAGATTAGTACTGTACTGTGAGAAGAGCTGACCCGGAATGATGTTGGAGCGTCGCAGCACTCCTTTTATATGATTTTTACAATGTGTCGTAAGGAAATGCCACGCGTATTAGTAACACTCTCAAGTTCACTTGAAGTCGTAAAATATTGATTTTATTACCTGAACGTGACAAAATGAATAGAATTGTTCTTGACCGAGGATTAGTCAAGTTATGTAGAACGCATTTAAATAATATTTGTTAATACAATGTTGGCATTGCAGATTTTAGGGTTCGTTACTATATGCGTGGTGGTTCCTTAACTCCTCCCTCCTTAAGATAAAAAATACTTTTTTATATAATGAAAAATATTTTTTATAAAAATTAGTTTTTATAGAATATAACTGTTAGTACAATGTTAGTACAATGGTTACACACATTAGTTTTATAATTATACAATAATTACAATTAAATCTTAAATTATCCTTTAAAAGTCTTTTATTGCCCTATTCCCGGCGTGACACTTTAAAATTTCACTTTGCTTATGGTTTTTCACTTCACTACACTTTCACTACAAAACGTCTTCCTGAAGTGCGTTGCTTAGACTCTTACACTACGTAACTCGTGCACATACCAATGTGACTGTCTTTAGACATTAGTTAGTACAACCAGTTACCAAGCGTTGCGATCTTTTTCTTCTTTCTTTGTGTTTTTTATTCATATCTTATTTCTTCTTGTCTCACTCTTGTGGGATAAGGGGAAGGGAAAGGATAACATAAGTATGCTATTCTAAGTTTATACACGAAAATTATTATTTCTAATTGATTAAACATGATTAAATTTATTAAACTTATCATATTACTAAATTATGTTACGTAAATTATATGATTGGGCCCTTATTATAATATTGCGCGTTGTCTTGACATTTTTTATGTCTTTTAGAGTAACGTATGCCGTGCTATGTCACGAGAATGCGATACGACTCTTTTTTATCACTTTTGATGTGATTATATAACCGTCCTTGGACTTAAATTCTCGTCATCGAATAATTAATCTGAAGTTCAACTGCCGCGTTTAGCCGCGAGAATGCAGATGAATTCTTTTTGTAATGTCAATTACTTCACTGTATATCATTCATACATGAAGAAATTTTATAGAAACATTTATTGTATATTAAAAATGTTAATTGACATTATACTTGTATTAGTTAACATAATTTGTCATATAAATTTATGTTACTTTATTCGATTCGATTCGTTTCGTTGCGCAACTTCAGTAGTCATTTTTATGACATAGTATCATTTCTTGATTTGATACTTGCTAGCATTAATTATTTTTATGACTCAATGTCAGGTCATTTTAAAAATATCACATTGAATAGTATTCTCTTGCGAATGCCAAATATGGGTGTAGGGAACTATTTTTATTGGTTAATGATTTAAGGGTCTTCGTCCTGCTGTTTGTTCATTATAAGGCTTAAAACTTTGCTTATTTTATTAGGTCTTTTAATGTTCCTAATCGGTACGGTGGTTTCCCGTCCTCTTATTTCTATAGGAGCTATATTATGTACCGGAGTTCCGGTTATTAACGCTTTTTCATACTTAGGTTTATCTTTTGCTAATCGTTTATTAACCATTTTCGTATAAACTTCATCTCCTTTAGACACGTTTTGTGTGCTGGAGGCTATTGGTTCTAACCTTTTCCTAGTTAATTCTTTTGATTCAAGCATCTTTTCTGTAATTATTTGATATAAGATTTTCGTTCTTTTGTAATGATCTTTTATAAGTTGTTGCATATAATTATGATTAAAGTTAATGTCAAACACACTACGAGAATCTGTGTGTCCGAAAACAACTTCAAATGGTGTAAAACCAGTCATTGAGTGTAAGCTGTTATTATATGCCATAATTGCGTATGTCATAACATCTGTTGCATCCGTATTTTTATGTTCATATTTCGCTAATCGGTAAGTTTCTATTATCGTACTGTGGAATCTCTCAATTAATCCCATTGACTGTGGATTATTTGGTGTTCCAATATGCAAATTAATTTTATACAAATTTAATAATTCTTTTACTAAGGCATTATTAAATTCAGATCCTGGGTCACAACTTATCTTTTGCGGTAGACCGTAATGTGAAAAGTATTTAATTAGTGATTTAATAACTTCTGGAGTGGATCTGTTAGAGATGAGAATGGCTTGACCCATTTTACTAAAAGCATCAATAAGTGTTAAATAGAGATTTCCATCAATTTTGAAAAGATCTATGAACAATTCCTCAAAGGGTTTTTGTTGAGTTTGAGTAAGTTGTATTAAAGGCTTTAAGGGTTTTCTATCGTATTTCATTCTTTTACAGACGTCACAGCTATTAATAACACCAGCAATTATTTCCTTCATCTTAGGAAAATAATATTGTTTTTTCAGTTTGTTATAGGTTTCATTTATACCCCGATGACAGGTTTTACCTTCATGGTACTTAAGTATTATATCCTTTTGTTCGGTCTCATCTTGTAAAATAGTTAATCTTTTTGTACATTCGATAAATGGTACGGAATTTTTAATGAATAATTTTGCAACTGTTTCATTAAAAGATTTCCTTATTTGTGGAGAATTAAAATATACAAAATACTTCCTATTTGGATCTAAATGTGTTTTAATAAAAGTTTCGATGGTTTTAGGCTCTAATGGTAGAAACACGTCTAAAACTTTTGGTTTACTAATTATTTTTATTTCATCTCGATACCAATGAGTCATTAAGATTTGATTTGGTTTAATATCAACTGCTTCGTGAAGTACTGGAATAATATAGTCTTTTTCTGAATTATCCAATATTTCTTCATATTCAGGCTCACTTTCGTCCTCAGATGCTGTCATAGTTGTTTCAGAAATATTATCTGGTATACTAATATGATTTGAATTATCTAATGTAGAGTCTGGGGCTGAAGTCGTGGGAATATTCTGATAGTCAGAATTAGGGTTGTCATTAACATTTAAAACATTTAATTGTATTCTGGATAAGGCATCAGCATTCGTGTTTTGTTTCCCTTGTTTGTATATTATTTCAAAATCGTATTCCTGGAGTCTTAATCTCCATCTAGTTAATTTACTATTTGGTTCTTTCAGAGAATATAACCATGCTAGAGGTCTATGGTCTGTATAAATTTGGAATTTCTTTCCATAAAGATATGGTCGGAAATGCCTAACTCCCCAAAGAACTGCTAATAGCTCTTTTTCAATAGTACTATATCTTTGTTCAGCTGAATTTAATGTTCGGCTAGCGTAAGCTATTGGCTTATCACTGCCTATGGTTCCTTGTGAAAGAACTGCGCCTAAGGCATAATTTGATGCATCTGTAGTAAGAATAAATGCTTTATTGAAATCTGGATATTGTAAGATTGGGGCGTTTGTTAAGAGTGTTTTACACGTTTCAAAAGCGTTTATGAACTCTTCAGTCGCCTCGACTTTTTGTCCCTTTTTTAGCATTTGTGTCATAGGTTTGGTTATTTTAGCAAAATCTGGGATAAACTTTCTATAATATCCTACTAATCCAAGAAAACTTTTTATTTCTTTAGTTGATTTAGGGAGAGGATAGTTTAGAACGGCGATTATTTTGTCTTCATTAGGCTTAAGTCCTTTTTTCGTTATGTTATGACCTAAATAAAGAACTTCCTTTCTAAGGAATTCTGACTTGTCTAGCTGTACTTTTAAGTTTGCTTTTCTAAGTGTTTCGAAAACTTTCTTTAATCTAATCAAGTGTTCTGGGAATGTCGCAGAAAATATGATTATGTCGTCTAGATAAATCAGATAATGGGTTCCCTGAATTCCTTTGAGGATGTTATCCATCGCTCTCTGGAATGTTGCTGGAGCTGTCTTTAAACCGAAGGGTATTCTTTTAAATTCGTAATGTCCATTAGTTGTGCTGAAGGCTAGTTTAGATTGGTCGTAAGGATTCACTTCTATTTGGTGATATCCTGAGGCCAGGTCTAAAGTGGAGAAATAAGTGCTGTTCCCTAACTTGTCAAAAATATCCTCTATATTAGGTAATGGGTATTTATCATCTATGGTAATCTCATTGAGTTTTCTGTAATCAATTACCATCCTATACTTTTGTTCTTGGGATGCGTCCATCTTTTTTGGTATTATGTGGACTGGTGCATTCCATGGTGAGTACGAAGGTCTAATTATATCTGATTTTAAAAGTTTATCAACTTGTTTCTTAATCTCGGCAACTTGTCCAGGAGATTGTCTATATGGTTTAATATAGATCGGTGATACATCTTTAGTCCTAACATGATGTTTAATTTCATGGGTGAAAGTTAGAGGAATTTGATCATGAAAAAATATATCTCTATATTCATGACATAATTGAATAATTGCTTCTCGTTCTTCAGAATTCATATGTTCCGTCCGTAATTTTTCCAAATTTTTCATTAATAGAACGTCATGGTTTTCACTACTGATGTGATTACATAACACCCTATTATCAAAATTTCTAACCTCAAAAGGTGAGAAAATATCGATGCTCAATTCCTTTTCACTTAGGTTTTGAATTGTGGTTTGTGCAAAACCATTATTACACTGAACGAGTGCACACGGCATTGAAAGTTTTTCTGAGAATTTAACTCGGTCAAGAATTCCTTCACCGTTTAGTAACAATGTTGGGATTATGACCCTTTGTTCCGTACGCGGTTGTACCGTTATTGTTAATATTGGTACTTTTACTTCCTTAGTATTTGACAATTGAATTGGAATTCGCGCCTGTGATGTGATTAAAAATTCATTCTCTAAATCAATTTTTGTGTTTAATTGCTTTAATAAATCCATACCCAATAATCCATCGTATTCTTCGTTTATGTCATATATGTAGAATTTATGGTCAAGGTCTTCGTTGAATATGTTAAAGAGCGGTATTTTTACGACCGTATTATGTGTGCTAATCGCATGCGTAGTTATTACGTCGAATGACTCAACATGCTTATGTTCTGAGTAAAAGTTATTCATAACGGAATTACTTAGAAAACATCGCGAACTGCCTGTGTCTATTAATAATTTTAATTTTAGATCGGGTATTATAATATAGGGTAAGAAACTTTTTATGGGTTTTGTTTCTCGCTGGAGGCCCTCACCTGAAAATTTCCGGATATTGACGATGTTGCTTCCATGGGGGGCGGATTAATTTCTGGTAATCCATTACAATTTTCATCATTTGTGCATTTACACATATTATACTGCTTATATTTGTTGAATGGATATATTTGGTGCAGATTTAAATGTGATGTTGATGGTAAATTCGTTTTCGATGTAGACGGTTTGGGTTTTGGGGTAAATGCAGGTTTATGTATACCCTGATTTGGCTTGACAGTTTGCGTTTGATTTGATGATTGATTCTGCCCATGGTATTGCGGTTTCGGAAACCTGTTCCAGTTAGAATTTTGCTGACCTTGTGGTCGAAAAGACTGAAAATTATTTCTTGGGGCAGAGTTATTATTATTTGACGTACTTGCGCCGAAATTGGTTTTACGCGAATTGTTCTGGTTTTTATTTTGATTATTATTAGTAGTATTATTATTTGGCTTTTGGACTTTCCTATTTTTATAATAATGCTCATCGAAGTGGGCTTGTTCTATTGCGTACTTAGCTGCTTCTTCTAAAGATTTTGGCTCCTTAATCTGAATCGCCCGCAATATTCTTTCAGGAATGTTATATAGAAATACATCTAACGCCGTATGGTTATAGATATTCATTTTTATTTGCATAGTCGATTCGTCACATCGTTCTGCTAGTTTTGAAAATAATTGATTTTTAACTGACTGGATTCTAGCACAAAATTCATTTAACTTTTCCCCATGTTTTATAGTTAATGATTCTAACTCCGTTTTCAAATGTTTTTCTGTACGTTGGTCTCCAAAATGTTGGATAAGGAGAGATTTTAACAACGGCCAATTTTGTGCCAAATAATCATTTTCTGATACTAATTCTGCTGCTTTATCCACTAAACGCGAAGTTATCACTTCTAATATATACGAATAACGATCTTCAGACCCATCTCTATATTGTTGCAATACAAAATCGCATTTGCGTAAGAATCGGCTAAGTTGTCGCGGATCCCCATTATAAGTTGGAATGATTTTCATCATTTCCCCTAATGTTGGCATATGCGATCTGTTGCTATTCGTTTCTTGGACAGTTGGCACACCTAGAGGAGGCATATTATGCATTGGGCATTGATATTCCACTCTAGCGTATCCTGTTGGTATTTCAGGTCGGTAGGGGGAATATCTCCCAGCTTCGTCAGTACCTTCCTCGTAACTAGATCTCTCAGCATCTATATTTAATTCAGCATGCATTTGACTGGCTAATTGATCTGCTTGATTTAAAGAGGCTTGTGCTCGAGGCTGAGCGAGAACCTGGGCCTGAGCCTGGGCTTGCGCTTGTGCCTGATTCATGTTTTGGCTTTCGACAGCTTGTGCCAACAGATCCATAGAATCGAAGAACAAGTAGAATTAATTTACTTAGTTAAAAGTCTATTTGTTCTACTTTAATTGCAAATTTTTCTAGAGAAGTAATATATAATATTTTAATAAGATATAGCGAATATACGCGGTTTAAATTATTTAACGACCCTAATGTGCAAGGACGAGTCCTTAAATCGTGTACTATTTTTATAAGAATTGTAGTACACTCCCGATTATTTAAAAGCGTAATAATCCCCTTTGGCATTCACAATTTACAGAAAATAGTCACACAATAATCACACAGTAATCACACAATAAATATACAATAATTATAAAATGTAAAAATATTAAATTCGCAAAAAGAAATTATAAAAATTTGTTAAAAAGCAAATATTATAAGGTTTGATAAGGAAGGAACGGTGTTTGAGTGAGTTTGCTCCACCTTTTGGATCCTCCCGATTCCAAAGTCTTTTTTTCTCCTCTCAGTGGGTTTATATAAATCAGAATTCGTTATTTCTTTGAAAAATCTCGATTCGCAGCGGCGTGCTCGAACAGTGAGTGGATTGATGTAGGGATGTCTTCCGATAAGTTCTTAATAGAAGCGAACTCGCAGGGCAGAAATTTAAAGGGTGGCCACTTACTTCAAATCTTCTATCACCTGGAGGTCTTCGGAAGATCCTACCGGCTGCGCCAGAAAAGTCGTCGTGACGTCCTTTCGATTAGAATGGACACGCTGAGCTGGATCGAGGGAGATGTCTCTTCGGAGTTGATGATTAAAACGGCGTAGTTTAGTTTCAAAGATTATATTGACTGTATTACAAGTCTCAAGATTAGTACTGTACTGTGAGAAGAGCTGACCCGGAATGATGTTGGAGCGTCGCAGCACTCCTTTTATATGATTTTTACAATGTCTCGTAAGGAAATGCCACGCGTATTAGTAACACTCTCAAGTTCACTTGAAGTCGTAAAATATTGATTTTATTACCTGAACGTGACAAAATGAATAGAATTGTTCTTGACCGAGGATTAGTCAAGTTATGTAGAACGCATTTAAATAATATTTGTTAATACAATGTTGGCATTGCAGATTTTAGGGTTCGTTACTATATGCGTGGTGGTTCCTTAACTCCTCCCTCCTTAACAAAACAAACAAACAACAAACAAAAGCAAGAAAACAGGAAGGTGTTAATGACTACAGAAGACTCAAAGTTAGGTGCACATGTCAGATCAAGTAGAGAGGATCGTGAACAAAATATTGTATTGCCCACAGCGCTCGTTCACGTAGCATCGGAGTGTGGACAACCATTGGTATGCAGAGCACTGATCCATCAAGGGTCCGAAGCTTCATTTGTCACAGCTCGGGTAGCCGAGTTGTTAAGGTCTAAGAAAACGGCAAATAGCAAAGAGGTTCCTAGGATCAGCGAAGGTAACATGTGCACCAAAGGCAAGGTGGATTTACAAATCTCGTCGAGGTATACACCAGATTTTACTCTGAAGGTAAATGCTTATGTTATAAATTCGTTTAATCGCAATATGCCAGCTAACAAAATAAATAATAACATATTACCTCGACTTGAAAACATTAAGTTAGCTGATCCCACCTTTAACACTACAAGTTAGTGGGATTGATATTCTCCTTGGGGCTGATGTTTTTGACAAAATTATTGACTCTGGTTTTAAGAGAGGACAGGGCAATGTTATCGCTCAATGCACACACTTGGGTGGATTTTAATTGATGACATAAATAACATTTCTGCCAATTTACAAACAACCATAAGTTGTCCTAGCCTGCGTCAAGTAAGGGTGGGTACAAAGCAAAATTCAAGCAAAAATTAATCAAAGAGATACCAGCTTCAAGAGTTAGATCTCATTGCGCTAAAGTTAAAACCAAAGTCGATAATACCTTTGTACGATCAAACTTAATGTACAGTTAGTGCAAGGTGGGCGGTCAACGTCAGTATAATTGTTACATATACTACGGTTATACTACATACATTTTATTGTCACAGTTTTGAGATTACAAATTTACGTTTCTTTAATGTATGTATACATACATACGATTTTTCGTTTGCTGTGGTTTAGCATTGTTTGTTTTAATTATGATGTTTCACTTCTTCGTTATATTAATTGGTATAACGGAAGATTTTCTTATACTTAGTTAACACCCCTGAGTTCAAAAATAAGTATTTTGGTGGGCGGTATGTTCAGCCTCTTTCAAGTTATATGTCAAATGTAGTGTTTGGTTTATTTTATGAAAATATAAAACGTCAGTCATTAAAGTAATGTTATAATAAAACACGTTTTCTTTACAAATTTTATAATAATTCACAATAATAGAGTAAACAAGTATATTACTGTTTAAATGCAATTGCTTGGGTTTCAGATAAAAATAAAATGCTATAAGTAGCTTAAAATAATAGAACTAGATTTTGCTAAAAATTACATAAAAATTTTTTTAGAATTTTGAAGTCAGTTATGGATAGCTTATTTTGTATTTACTTCGTCGTTGCTTCATACTATTCAGTACAGGTCTCCGGTATAAATTAGCCATGTACACGTTCCATTCAAACATGATAACCGCTGCATGGCCGGAGCAGAATCAGTGCAACTTGGCGCTTTGCCACGACACCGAACACCTTAGCAATGGAATATGCGGGGGCCTATTGCATTGAAATACGGAGCGGGTTGGAGATAGACTAAGTTCATGCTTTTTAGAAAAAAAAATGTTGATCTGGGTGTGCAAACTTGCTGGGTTTGAAAAACAAATAACACATACGGCCTGATTCGAAATTTAAGATACGTATCTTTAAAATACAAAATAGGATGCATTTAATTATTTTGAATGCCATTCCTATATAAAGCCTACCACTTTTATCTTATTGTAATCATGTATTGAACTGTTTTTAGATTGTACACAGATGAATCGCTACGTGACGTGTTTAGGGAAAAGCGCTTTTTGACACTTACCGGTACATATATTAGAATTAAGTCTATTTGTAAAAAAACCCTGAACATTTCACAAAGCGTTCATGCAAAGATAATGTCAGTTCGCAATATAAAATAATATGGTACTTCCGAGAGTTAGCACTTTAATACATATATAAAAAAGCACATTCGTATCTGCTATTAATATCTTTAATCATCTGCCTAACGAAATAAAAAGGAAAATACTTTTAAAAGATGCTTAAAAAACTTTAATAAACATCAGTCTTCTATAACTTAAAAGAATTTTATAACTGTAAACCTAAATGTATATTAAAATTTAGTTTAAGATAAAATATTAAAGATTAGTCTAAGATAAAACAAATTGTATGCCCGAAAAGGGTAAAACTGTTGATACTCATCAAAAAATGTAGATACCTATTTATACCTATACGCCAGTAGGCTAGCAGGCGCGGCCGCTGAAAATGCCGAGAGGCTAAAGCACTCCAAATACGCCATTCTGGAACCGGCGTACGACTTTGTCCCGGTCGCGGTGGAGACGGCTGGGCCGTGGTGCTTGGAAGCGAAGAAGTTGGTAAGGGACTTGGGGCGGCGTTTGCGTGATAGAGGTTGCGATCCCCGTTCAGGCTCCTACTTGGTCCAACAAATATCGCTTGCTATCCAGCGCGGCAATGCCGCAAGTATATTTGGCACGTTTGGACAGGGTGGGGGTCGGAATGGGGTTTATGTTTAGTATAGATAATGTGTATTTTCTAGTTAGTTTTAGTGTTTTTCTTTAGTTTTATTATGTAGTGTTAAGTTACTTTGTTCATAAGTTTTTTGTTTTTGTAATTTTGGAGACTCATTTGCTGAATAAATATTTATACCTACACTTATTGAACCTACACAGTTTACACAATAAATATTTCTGATTTCTGACAGACATTTTGACCTAGTTATTTCAACATGACCTGACATGATTTTTTTAATAGACTTTTCCGCAACCAAATAGGTAAATCTTATTTTCTGTATGAAAGACCTACGCCATTATCTATCGGAAAAACTTAGCAAGCCTTTGTAAAATTTTGTCCCTTTCTGACAAACACAGATATCAAAATTACAGATAAGGACAAACGATTATCCAGGGCTTGTTAAGTTGTTTGACTTGACAGGCGTTTATGGGTGGCTAAGTACATCATTTTTCATTTCTCATTTTTCAACTCTAGGGTCATTGTTGTTCTAAAAGGTGTGCAGATAATGATACGTGTCTGCACTAGAGAATTTTACGTTGGAATTGGATTGGATTTTTTTTAATTTCTTTAAGATAAGCAATTGGTGTTTAAATGAATTTGTTATATAATTTCCATATTGATATTTGACTCTCCATTCCATAAATAACGACACTTTTGCCTAAATTGGTAACTGAAAGTACCCTTAAAAAATACTATAAAAATGTATATTTGGTCATGTTTTTAAAAAAACACATGCATTTTACTTTTCTCGTATTAGAAATGAAAAGTAGAGTGTTTAACTCGGGTGAAAGGCATCATTTCATCCCTTGGTTAACAATCTACTATATAATACTTTGGTTATTCCTTGTTAACCACGCGAGGTCTTGTAAAGGACTAAGAACTATGCCTTGTATTAATTTCCTATATTAACGTGTGGAACGTCTTTTAGTAATCCGTCCCGTGTGTTTTCATTGTTAGAGCGTCACGTTACGTCGCCTATTAGAAACTATGTCCAAGGCACCCGACACCGGGGACTTCATGATTGAAATTTTTCAACTCCGCCTTGAAACATCTCTACCGTTTTCAGCTAAGAAGTTGCAAATTATTGCATTTTTAACGTGTTAGCATTTTAAACACAATTTTATTTTGTTTTAGCAAAGTTTATATTCGTTTCAAATATAAATATACCCTAATTTAATAATTATAAATAAAAAAACCTAACCTAACCTCCCGCAGCTCGGTTTTCGGCCTCGCGTGTATGCGCTCACCTGTGGGAAGCTCAGGGCCGGACCTTCGGCCCTACGCGGAGCTCGCCCTAATATTTGATGACAATCATACACAGATCGACTAGATACATAAATAACATCCATAACTCATTAACTCGTGATAAGTATATGATTAAAATTTGTGTTTCAGTTTAAAATAGGAAACTGGACAATATGAAGTGTAAATTGCGCAATTATACTTCACTGTTCTTAGGTGCTGGTGGCCTAGCGGTAAGGCCGGTAAGAGCGTGCGACTTGCATTATTTAATATTTACCAGTCCCTTTTCGGTGAAGGAAAACATCGTGAGGAAACTGGACTAATCCCAACAAGGCCTAGTTTCCCCTCTGGGTTGGAAGGTCAGATGGCAGTCGCTTTCATAAAAACTAGTGCTCCCATGAGCCGTGGCAAAAATGCCGGGACAACGCGAGGAAGATGATGATGACTTCACTGTTATTAGGTACCTAAAGAAAGTAAAATTGGTTACTTAGAAAGAAAAAATCTGTAATATTTTGCTAACACCGAACGACTGCCTGTCCACCATTGGAGAATTTAATCTTAAATGGAAAAAATGTTGAATTTGCTGGTTAATATGTACATAGGTGGCCATAGTTTGTCAGTCAAAAATTAAAAAGTTTGCAGTCTATCTACGCGGCAACAAGGCTGCATACACATTCCATTATTCGTCTGTAGTTGGTAGGGGACTTTCAAGGTCATCTGTTTAAATTTAATACTCAGCCAGCAAATTACTCAACAGTCATGTCCTCTTCCTAGCGCTATCTATTTAATATCGTTCATTATGTGTTGAATCCATTTAAGACAAAATACTCAGTTGTTGTGCTTATTGCCATACGCTTTCGCTGTCAACAACATCCAAAAATCAATCAGAGTTGCTCGGACGCGCAGTGTCACCAAACCGAACCTCGAAAAATAAAACTTGTTTGCCCATTTGCTGGCACAGCGCCAGAGGTCTTCGAAGCCAACACCTGAGTCCTAATTGCACAGCATATTTTGGACGGCCTTTAAATTGATGTATTGGAACGATGTGGTTTTTGAAATTAGCAGCACCTAACGATTTCTTGAAATTTATTTAATCAATTAGATATACCAATTCGAACCTACACTTGACATCAAAACATGTAAGTATAAGTATGTAAGTGTGAAGCGGCAAGTATTGTTTGTTATGTACGGACACGTCTGAGCGAAATGAATGCGCGAATGATAACAACAGGCCAATTCGAACGTATACTGACATCAGAATGATAATTGTTAGGGTAACGGCAGAGTAGCGCAAAGGAGTCCGGCGTTTAGGTTGCACATAAATAATGATTTACGTAATTAAATATAATTTTTATAATAAGCCAGAAAATTTATTTCACATGTCAATCAGTGAAAAATAGTAAGTAACAAAGAGAACACGTCAATGTCATAGTAGGTAAGTAAAGCGGCCAGCAAGAAACCTTGCTTTTGATATAAACCTCAATACACCTCCTCAAAAGCAAAGTTTATTGTCTAACATATGCCAAATACGAAAGGCATATTAATTTATTATTATTAGTAACATAATATAAAACGTAATACGTAAAAAAAAAAAAAAAAACCGAATTCTAACCAAATGTACATTATTCGTTAAAAGGGTTTGAGACCCAGACCAGTTATACATTTGTTATGTTTTATGCTGGGCAGTGGTTTCGTCAACACATCTGCCAGCATTGATTCCGTGGATACATGTCCCAGAACTATGCTTTTGTTATCTCTTAAAGTCCCCCGTATGAAATGGTACTTTATATCTATATGTTTGCTTCTACCATGAAACACGGGATCTTGGGCAAGAAACATAGCAGATTGACTATCGGTATTTATAGAGATATCAGCATACCTTGGTAAACCTAGCTCAGTTAGTAAACTTTGGAGATATAGACCTTCTTTTAGAGCCTCCGCGAGACTAACATATTCAGCTTCACAGCTTGAAGTCGCTACTGTCCTCTGCTTTTTAGAAGACCAAGAAATGCTAGCCCCTCCTAGAATGAAAGAGTACCCGGAATAAGATTTCCTATCTATTGGGCAACTTCCCCAATCTGCATCACAGTATGCCTGAATTGACTTACCGGTCTTACTGTAAACAAGACCATAGTTTGCCGTTCCCTTAAGGTATCTTAAAACTCTTTTAGCAGCCTTCCAGTGACTCGAATCGGGATTATTTACGAACTGAGCGAGCTTAATCACAGTATTCGTAATATCGGGCCTAGTCGCTACCGATAAATACATAAGTGACCCTATAAGTTCGCGGTACGGCCATTTTTCTTTAACTTCACCCTCAATTGCCTTGCTGGGCATACTAATAGATAACTCGCTGGGAGTTCTGCAAATATTGCAATTAGATAAATTGAATTTTTCCAACACAGTCTTAACGTAGCCTTCTTGCGATAACACAATGCCATTGTTATCTCTCCTTATGTCAATTCCCAAAAAGTATTTAACCTGTCCATAGTCTTTGAGATCGAACTCATTTTTCAACTCATTCTTAAATTGTATAATGCGGTCTTCATGTTCTGATGCGATCAGTACGTCGTCAACAAAAACTAGTACAAATAAATGTTCGCCTTCGTGTTTTCTCATATAAAGACATGGTTCGTTGAGGCTTTGTAGTAATCCCATGTCTTTTAACTTCTTGTCAAATCGTTTATTCCATTGCCGGCCTGCCTGCTTTAATCCGTATAAAGATTTCTGTAATAGACATGTGTCGCCACCTGCTTCCAAATTTTGAAGCATTTCTTTCGCGTTCTTCACTACCATAGGATCTTCATTATTATCATACACCAGTTTAAGCAAACACTCTTTTAACAATCGAGGAACACGCATATAAATTTCCTCTTCGAGGTAACCGTTCAAATAAGCAGTGTTTATATCCAATTGATGAACCTCTAAGTCCATCTCTGCAGCAAGGGCCATCATAAGTCGTACTGTTTCTAGTCTGGCAACGGGTGCAAATGTTTTATCGTAATCCACTCCAAACCGTTGACTAAATCCTTGAGCCACTAGTCTGGCTTTCTTCTTGCTAGTTTTATCTACATTAACTTTAGTGGTCAATACATATTTACAGCCAACGACATTTGTATTTGGTGGCCTTTTGACGATAGTCCAGGTTCCTTTTTGCACGAGACTTCTTATTTCAGAGAGTATAGCGCCCTCCCATTCTAATCGTTCTTCACTACGTAGGGCATTATCTAAAGATATTCCCGTTGCTACACCTGCAAACTCAATACAGTCGCTGTATTCTTCAGTTGCGTCCTCTTCGTTTTCTATGCAGTCTCTGTATTCTTCAGCTACGTCCTCTTCATCTATCATGCATTCCCTGTATTCTTCAGTTGTGTTCTCTTCCTCAAATTTCCTATTACATTCTTCTACTTCAATATAATTGTAGACTTTTCTTGGTCGTCCTGGTTGTCCGGTGTGCAATAGTTTTGGCCTACCAGGTCCTCTTTTCAGCTTTGCGAACTTCATTCGATATTCCTGCTTTTCGGCTGAATTCCTGTTCTCTCTCAACTGTTTCTGCCACAGGTGGCAAACTCTCATCTGACCCTATAATATCTTGTTCATCAGTTTCAAGTTCTCGTTCTCTTCCCACATTATTTGTCGTAATTGGCATGTTCACATGTTCTGTGTCTTTAGAGAGGGCAATTTCGACTTTTCCGTATTTTTCATCTATATTGTTTGTATCTTGAACCTTTACAGCATCTGTAGGAAGAAGAGCTTCAATTTCAAGAATGTCTTTTTCATCTCTTAACAACATGGTCTCAATGAGCACATTTTCATTGAATTTGATGTCTCTTGAAATTATAAATTTTCTTTCTTGTGGCACCCATACTCTGAAGCCTTTATTGGTCTTTGGATAGCCTGTGAATACTCCAGGTATCCCGCGGGCATCAAATTTGTCTTTATTTGGGCTTTTATTCAGAAAATGAACCTTCTCCCCAAACTTCCGTAGATAGTGGATCTTTACTGGTTTCTGGGTCCATCTCTCATATGGTATGTCACCTCCTAGACTAGATGTCGGGCATCGATTCCTAATGTAACATGCTGTATCGATCGCTTCGGCCCAAAAACCTGTGGACAACTCGCTACTTAAGAGCATGCATCTGGCCATCTCAATCAGAGTACGATTCATTTTCTCCGCTATTCCATTTTGTTGTGGCGTACGTGGCACAGTTAGCCTCCTCTGTATCCCTTCTTGCTTTAAAAAATCATTAAAGTCCGAATTACAATACTCAAGTCCGTTATCTGATTGAAAATATTTAATCTTCAATCCCGTATAGTTTTCAGCATAACTTTTGTAGAGTTTAAAGGCTTCCAAAGCCTTACTTTTATTCTTTAGAAAATATACGTCGCACCAACGTGAGCAGTCGTCGATGAAAGTGATAAAATATTTAGCACCAGATTTTGCTTCACATCTCATGGGACCTACTATGTCAGAATAAACAATGTGCAGTCTCTCATCACATGGACCGCTAGATTCAGAAAACGGTAATGCAGACAACTTACCTCTTGCACAAATATCACAATCACGCAGTACATTCATATTAATCGAACTTTGACTCACCTCATGACCAGTTTTCTGTAACAATTTAGTAACATCTTTGGCATTAAGATGTCCTAAGCGTTCATGCCAAAGTCTAAGATCTATCTTGCAATCCGCTACTGCGTTCGCAGATTCACATTCTTGAAGGCAATATAAGTTACCTCTTCGGTTCGCAATCAGCCTAACGTTGCCACTTTTGTCTAATACCTTGGCCATATTACGTGTGAAGTATACATCATAGCCATTATCCGTAACTTTTGCCACCGACATCAAGTTAGTTCTCAAATCTGGCACATACAAGGTGTCTTTAAATTCAATAGGTTGTGCTGAGCTCTCTGTCAATGCCGATAGTCTAACTAAGCCCTTACCTTGAACCTCCGTGCTCGTGTTAGTAGCCAACTTCAGTTTACCATTGTATTCTTTAAGTGTATCTCCAAATAAGTAAACGTCATTGCACAGATGGGACGTGCACCCGGAATCAAGCACCCACTGTTGTTTAAGGTCATCAACAATGTTGCATTCTTGTATACCTGAAATGTTTAAAGACATTAGTCCCTCATCTACAACATTACTATATTGCTTTGGTTTTGGGTTTGGTTCCCGACAATCCGCGGCTCTATGGCCGACTCGATTACAACGGTAGCAATTCATTACTCTTCTTTCATATCCACCGTTTCTGTCATTCCCCGAGTGGTCCTGTGGTCGTGACGTCCCTGGCTCTCCCTTAGTATTAACTCTCCAATTGTTCCAAGTCCTCCTTTTTTCACGTACATGCATTACATCATTTTCAGCAGTATTTACTTTCCTAGACTCGTATTCCTCTAAAATCTTTACCTTGAGAACCTCTGGTTTCGGTAATTCATCTCGGCTTTCAATGGCACAGCGAAAATTTGTAAAACTAGATGGCAAGGTATATAATAACATGATAGATAAAAGATCATCGTGGATCTTCACCTCCATTGCCCCCAATTTATCCACTGCGTCGAAAAATGTCCCAATTTCTTCGCGAATATCACCGGATTCATTAATTTTATGCAACAATAGTCGTTTTAATAACATTGCTTTCCTAGCGGGCCCCCGAGAGGCGTAAATAGACTCTAGTCGCAACCATACCTCCCTCGATGACTTGCAGTCCCTGACGTGGCGTAGTTCTGATGAACTAATGCATAATATTAGGTCAGATTTTGCTTTGGCGTCTTCTGTTAACCACTTTTCTAAAGCGGCAGCTTCCTCTTGAGTTTCGGCTGGTTTAGTTACATTACCGTTCGTGTACTTCCACAAGTCATTTTTTATGAGAACGGCTTCTGCTTGCAGCTTCCAACTGTCGTAGTTCTCCTTGGATAAAGCATCAATACGTACATGTGCGCTCATTTTATTTCGTAATAAATTTTACAATCGTCGTCACTTAATCACTTTTTGCAACCGGTTTCTGGGCCCATAACCATTGTTAGGGTAACGGCAGAGTAGCGCAAAGGAGTCCGGCGTTTAGGTTGCACATAAATAATGATTTACGTAATTAAATATAATTTTTATAATAAGCCAGAAAATTTATTTCACATGTCAATCAGTGAAAAATAGTAAGTAACAAAGAGAACACGTCAATGTCATAGTAGGTAAGTAAAGCGGCCAGCAAGAAACCTTGCTTTTGATATAAACCTCAATAATATTTAACTCATATTGTTTAGCTATCGTGCGTCTCGCCCGCGCCAATACATGTATAGACAAGTACGAGCGAAATGCACTATATAAGAGTTACTCTAATGATGGAACAATAAAACCATGACACAAACCACGCAAACGCAGAAGTATAAAGAAACTTTCACATATTATACGATACTGATTCAACAAACGCAAAAGTCTATATTTGTAGTCTGCTCTCTCGTGACAGCTTCAAATGATGGCTCGATCAATTGATAATGACCTTTATTAGCATTACAAAAATGTCCACATGAAAGGAAATGAAGGGTGGTCGTGGTATAACTTTGTGCGCATTCATTACTCGGCTTGACCCGGACGTGACAACGCATAATGTTTGGTCCTAGTCAACGATCATTTATTACTTTCGACGCTGGGGTAGCGAAGTTAGAGGAGGATTTTGTAACCAACCACTGATTTAGCTGTTTTATTTTATAGACTGAATTTATATGAATTTCACGTTAACCATTTTTTTCTGTACAATAAAGTGATTTTCTACTACTACTAAATTCATTGACGTTTTAGTCACTATTAAACTGTACTTATATCATTCGAAATATCACTTTAAGTTGACATTTGGATAAGAACCGCGGCAGCATTACTGTTACAACGTTACTGGTGCACCGTTGACGCGGGCGATTTCACTGTCTGTAATGAGATGCGGTGGTTGTTTAGCAATTATAACAATTTTAATCTATTTCGTGGCCATACAAGACATACTTATTATATCGTGAGGTGGAGAGAATATGAAATAGGACCAAAGTAAAATATTTAATAAGCGTATTTTTGTCCCTAGCGTTCAGTGGAGTGACCAAACATGTGCAAAATAATATTACCTATCTGAGCTATAAAGTTTGCGTCAGATAATTAATTTGGAATATCAAGAGTAGTTTATGGCTAACTGTGCTGCTCAGTTTCTGCTTGGGTAAAATTAATTTACTAAAATATGGCCGTGGCTCTTTTAGTATTAGTAGAAACGTTTAGTTCCTCTTTACGGAAAATGCCTGATACCTAGCCTAGATAATAATATAATAAATACTATTATATTATCAGACTAGTTAACGTTATCTTGGCAAGGCTCATAATAATTAATTTTATTTTTTTTAGTTTTTTGACCTTACTACACTATTATTTATTTATTTATCGTATGGCATCAATACACACACTTCTTAAATTAAACTTAACATCAAAATTTACAATTCCGCAGATACAAACTCGCGCTTTCTGTTAGATTTTTAAAATCCTCAACTGGGCCATTATATCTGGTAACAGGGCACTGAAATACCATATGATGTATGGTCTGTTTCGGATCTCCACACTCGCACGCCGCCGACTCGCTCCACCCCCACTTGTGCCAGAGGTACGCACAGTTGCCGATACCAGTCCTTAGACGGTTTAATGCACACCATGTTTGTCGGCTTTCGTTGAATCCTTTGGGCCGTTCCTGTGTGGTAAACTCAAAGATGGTGTTGTCTACATGCTGCTGCTTGGATTCCCATTCTTTTTCCCACGCTTGTTTATCATTCCATGCCAGGTTATGTGTATGGAACGCTTTGGCTGGTGGATTTCGCGACTTCAGTCGGCTATTTTTGAGGTTGTCCAGGTCTTCACTACACTATTAAAAAATAATGAAAAATCGGAAAATCATAATTATGTATCATATTTATTACAATGCCAACCCCTCGACAAACTAGTTGCCTATTTTTTTGAAGAACAATGTGGATTTTAATAAAAATAAAACATGTAATGCTACAGACATCATCATATTAAACCGGAAACTAAAACATAAAATGACTATTTACACCTGTAAAAATAAATTATATCTACGATTACCTGATCACATGGTAGATTTTTTTTCCGTAGACATTCAAAAAACAGGTTAACAAAAGGTTGTGTAAAATATGGAAGTAAACAAATAATTATAATACTAAAAAAACTTATTGAAAACTTAGGAGGCATTTTTGCCATAAATAAAATTTGCCGCGCTACGGTCTACGGCGTAGCACTAAGGCTACAGCGTACGAATATACAGTTGAAATAATATCTATTACTTTAAAAAAAATCAACGTTCACTAACTACATAGTATGATAACTAACATGACATATTTGAAACATGTTTTGCAAACCCCCATAAGTATAAAAAGGCCTTAAATAATTAAAAAAATAAAAATAAATAATGTACACCCATTTTGACGACAACTTGGCAATGTATTAAATGTAATACACTTTTATAAGTTCTCGGCAATGTATCAAATATGATACATAACAGTTTTATGAAAATATTCTGTATGCTAAATGTTTTTGAATACGGCCACTGTAAATCCTAATTTACTAACAGATAGTAAGTGCATTTAATTGCATTAAAGTGCAAAACTTAAAGTACGAAACGAGATCTGTTCATTCTACGGCGCCATGTTGATTATTACTAAATAATTTTCAATGACACTTGTGTGCATTATTTTTTGCTATAATAAAGGAGGGTAGATCGACACATTTATAGCTGAAGTGTTTTGTTAAGTAATAAAGGGAACCTGCTACATGTTTTAATGTTACATGTATCACGGGTGTTACAATGCCAATATAAGGGTTAATTAGGCCGTTTAAGACACTTTGAAGAATTTATAAAAAGCAAATTAGACTTACTAAAAAAACCGGACAAGTGCTAGTCGGATTTGCCCACCGAGGGTTCCGTACAACTTATTTTTTACTAGTTTTGATATTTTTCCTTCTACTTGCATTATTGTCATACAAAAAAAATACGCAGCGGGCGTGATGGGCACCTTTGCATCGGGGGCAGCCCGGGGCGGGTTTTGGTAGGTAGTTATTTTATACATATTTCGTTTAGAATAAATTTAAAAGTGTAAAAGTTAATGCCTTGGGTAAGACTTGAACTCACGGCCTCTGGATCGATACTCCAGCGCTTTGCCAACTGAGCCACCAAGACCTCATACATAGTTAGCAAATCTTCCCACTATATGGGTCTAGGGGACCCTAGCGCGACAGCGTTCGCAGACGTTTATGCTTGTTAACAATTATATTTATTTTACATTTATATTTAAATTTAGATAAATTCAGGTTTTAGTTTTAAATTAGTTTTATGTTTAGATTTACAATACACATATGTTTTGTTATTTGATTTTGTCAATACACTAGTTACATTAATATCAAAACTTTGAAAAAAACAATACTCGAACCGAATCCGTTAAGATTTCTATGTAGGTTCTATGTAATGCTGAATTCATGACGCGCCAGTTGATTAATCAATTAACTTTAATCTAACAATCACAATTCATAAAGTTAAAAAAAAACCTCATGGCCCATAAAAGTTAATGGAGCTTGAAAAACAGCAAAAATAATGACATTGCTAAAACACTGATGGTCTTGCCAGCCAAAATTAAATGATGTCCGGATGATAATAAAAACGTGTGTTTGGAACCCAATGGGAAGGCCTTCAATTTAGCTTAACCCTCATGGAACAGCCACCATCCCCTTCTCTCATTATCACTAAACGTGAGTGGTGCATTTTAGTCTGTCATACAGTAGACAATGTAAGAACACAACTAAATAATCACGTTAATATTAAATTGTACATAATACAAGAATATTTTTCTACTTGTAGACTGTAATAGTTGAATTAAGATTTCGTATACACAACAGTCATTGGGTACTTTTAATGTATGGGCTCCCAACACAACTATATTACTCATTTCGAAACGGTTTAGTCAACTATAACGAAATTGACCAATCACAGCTCGCCAAAATCGAGAAAAAAACTGTTTAAAAATTGAATTTAGCAAGGAGCAAGTACGAGGGCCCATGAGTTGAGGTGTCGCTAACCAACCCGCCGGCCCCCGGTGGCTGGGGCGCGTGCGAGTTTATTTTTATTTTTATACTTTTGGTTTGTTTACCTATATAATTCTACTAGTTTAAAGCATTATTTTTGTTGACACGTAGGAAAAATATTGTATACAATAGTGATATAATCAAGCTTTTCAATCTCCTATCAAATAAGACCCAGCAAGCTTCATGGCCTTAACACGGTACTTAGTTCTCCATTATATCACGATTGTATAAAATACAATTTTGCATGGCACAAACTGGTTTACGAATTCATTTTTAACCCTCGACGCAAAAAGATGTGTGTTATATATTTGACTCCAATGCCTGTCGGTCTGTCTGTCTGTCTGAGTCAAAATAGCTCTCAAACGGATGAACCGATTTCGATACGTTTTTTTAACGTGAAAGCGAGTTTCCATGAGGTAATGCTTAGCTATGTTTGATAAAAATCGATCCAGCAGTTTGAAGAATATCAGTTCTTTTCAAAATGATGTTAGGCATTTTTGGTATAACATGTTTTTTTTGGCATAATGCGTAGGGTTAGCGGTTTAAATTTTTTTTTAATAGTTATTATTAGTTTAGCAATTTTAGTTTGCATCATGTTTTTATACATGCTTCAACGGGTTAGTAAATAAATGCTCTACATAAAGAACAGAGCCGTTATTACTTCTAAAAAGTTCATACATTTTAAAGGTTAGTTCATAGAATGGCAAGAGGATATCAGTAATTTATTTGTAAAAACCCATTTCTGTTTTTTTTTACTAAATAACTGAAAACTAGTTACTAAATGCACTGGCTAAAACTTGTTTATCTAACTGCGTTTTAGTCAAGATTAGGTTGTTTCCGAAATGTGCTGTGATTAAATCGAGTTTTAACTGCTTTTTATATTTTTCTTTCCTTTTTTTGTTTGAGATTTTTATTTTTATATGTGTCTGTTTTAACCTACTTTTAACTAGCGTAACTATGGAAGAGTTGGAATTTAAGTACGCTAGGTGGAAACTAGTTTTGGTTAATTGTTCAAAATTTCAGTTCGCTTCACACTAAATAATACACAAGTCACATAAAAATATTTATCTATATTGTTTGGTCACAAATCGCCTAAAGGGGCCCACTGATTACCAGTCCGCTGGATGATATTACTTATTACGCCCCTTAACACTTTAACTAAATGCACAAAAGTAAGTAATACTGTCTATATCCGTTTAATTAAATCTTCAAATAAGTGTTTGGAGACAATAAAAATCCAAAATCAATTAAACTAGTGATCGATACTGAAATTGGATCCGAAGCCATGCGCATGAAACGATCCGATTAGCCACGGATGACACCTAGTCCGGCATTGATGGCTTTGGATTAAGCATCAGGTACTTTTTATGTCAACAGGGGATTTAGGTTATCGGTTTATCTCACCTAAAAACATAAAATAAGCAAAAAGGGCTTAATCTACGCTGTACACAATTGTATTACATTCTATCGTACCCAAAACGATGCTATTCCAAAAAAATGTGGTCGGAATAGCCCCAAGAATATTTAATAAAATACCACAAGATATATATCCCCATTTCATATACCAGCATAGCCCGATTCCACTTAAAACTGTACAAAGAGAACCATAATGTTGATCTATTGTTTAACAATTACTTTACGAGCTCTGCTCTTCAGTCAGCATGTGGTGGTATGACCTACAGTGAAGTAAAGTCGGGTTAAGTGATATTGATACTTGCTACTGCTTGGGTACAAGGGTCGGAACCGGTTTTTTCTTCATACAGAAAATACCGGTATTATAGCGTTATTTGGTTTATTATATATTATATAAATCGTTGTCTCCACAACACAAGCCTTCTTGAGCTTACTGTGGGGCATTTTTGATGGAACAATCTAATAATACGAAGTTGTAACCTGAATACGTGATTCAGTCCTACGTAAAGAGCGTAAATAAATTAAAAATATCTTGCTATTTCGGGTTTTTCAAAAAAACCGGTTCCGAGCCCTGCTTGGGTATATGAATATTTATGTTAAAAGGGTAAAAACCTAAAAGACAAAGAAAAGGACATTGTACCATGCTTTTACTACACTGATCCCTAACGGTCACTATAAAGAACGTTACGGTTGGTTATGCTATGTGTACACATTATATTTAATTATTTATTTAATAACATCTAGGCTTGGGCGAATGTAATGTAGTGGAGTATCCTAGAGTGTAGCAGTCCCTACAATAACTAGTTTCAAAATATTGTTTATTAATCTGAAATGACAGTGAAATAATAACCCGAAAGGATCAAGACTGGAAAGTTACATGTAAAACACGACGCCGCAAAAAAGGTTTTGACGGGTATCTTTTGTTGTCACTACTCGTATTGTTTACGCCTAATGACGGTCTCAAGTGGAATCGGGCCATGACATATGAAATGGGATATACAATTAGGTACTACGGCTCAATCAGTTTAAAAAAAGCCTTGAAACTGATACTTGAAAGTGAATAAATCATTTTTTAGATGACTATATAATTCTACTAGTTTAAAGCATTATTTTTGTTGACACGTAGGAAAAATATTGTATACAATAGTGATATAATCAAGCTTTTCAATCTCCTATCAAATAAGACCCAGCAAGCTTCATGGCCTTAACACGGTACTTAGTTCTCCATTATATCACGATTGTATAAAATACAATTTTGCATGGCACAAACTGGTTTACGAATTCATTTTTAACCCTCGACGCAAAAAGATGTGTGTTATATATTTGACTCCAATGCCTGTCGGTCTGTCTGTCTGTCTGAGTCAAAATAGCTCTCAAACGGATGAACCGATTTCGATACGTTTTTTTAACGTGAAAGCGAGTTTCCATGAGGTAATGCTTAGCTATGTTTGATAAAAATCGATCCAGCAGTTTGAAGAATATCAGTTCTTTTCAAAATGATGTTAGGCATTTTTGGTATAACATGTTTTTTTTGGCATAATGCGTAGGGTTAGCGGTTTAAATTTTTTTTTAATAGTTATTATTAGTTTAGCAATTTTAGTTTGCATCATGTTTTTATACATGCTTCAACGGGTTAGTAAATAAATGCTCTACATAAAGAACAGAGCCGTTATTACTTCTAAAAAGTTCATACATTTTAAAGGTTAGTTCATAGAATGGCAAGAGGATATCAGTAATTTATTTGTAAAAACCCATTTCTGTTTTTTTTTACTAAATAACTGAAAACTAGTTACTAAATGCACTGGCTAAAACTTGTTTATCTAACTGCGTTTTAGTCAAGATTAGGTTGTTTCCGAAATGTGCTGTGATTAAATCGAGTTTTAACTGCTTTTTATATTTTTCTTTCCTTTTTTTGTTTGAGATTTTTATTTTTATATGTGTCTGTTTTAACCTACTTTTAACTAGCGTAACTATGGAAGAGTTGGAATTTAAGTACGCTAGGTGGAAACTAGTTTTGGTTAATTGTTCAAAATTTCAGTTCGCTTCACACTAAATAATACACAAGTCACATAAAAATATTTATCTATATTGTTTGGTCACAAATCGCCTAAAGGGGCCCACTGATTACCAGTCCGCTGGATGATATTACTTATTACGCCCCTTAACACTTTAACTAAATGCACAAAAGTAAGTAATACTGTCTATATCCGTTTAATTAAATCTTCAAATAAGTGTTTGGAGACAATAAAAATCCAAAATCAATTAAACTAGTGATCGATACTGAAATTGGATCCGAAGCCATGCGCATGAAACGATCCGATTAGCCACGGATGACACCTAGTCCGGCATTGATGGCTTTGGATTAAGCATCAGGTACTTTTTATGTCAACAGGGGATTTAGGTTATCGGTTTATCTCACCTAAAAACATAAAATAAGCAAAAAGGGCTTAATCTACGCTGTACACAATTGTATTACATTCTATCGTACCCAAAACGATGCTATTCCAAAAAAATGTGGTCGGAATAGCCCCAAGAATATTTAATAAAATACCACAAGATATATATCCCCATTTCATATACCAGCATAGCCCGATTCCACTTAAAACTGTACAAAGAGAACCATAATGTTGATCTATTGTTTAACAATTACTTTACGAGCTCTGCTCTTCAGTCAGCATGTGGTGGTATGACCTACAGTGAAGTAAAGTCGGGTTAAGTGATATTGATACTTGCTACTGCTTGGGTACAAGGGTCGGAACCGGTTTTTTCTTCATACAGAAAATACCGGTATTATAGCGTTATTTGGTTTATTATATATTATATAAATCGTTGTCTCCACAACACAAGCCTTCTTGAGCTTACTGTGGGGCATTTTTGATGGAACAATCTAATAATACGAAGTTGTAACCTGAATACGTGATTCAGTCCTACGTAAAGAGCGTAAATAAATTAAAAATATCTTGCTATTTCGGGTTTTTCAAAAAAACCGGTTCCGAGCCCTGCTTGGGTATATGAATATTTATGTTAAAAGGGTAAAAACCTAAAAGACAAAGAAAAGGACATTGTACCATGCTTTTACTACACTGATCCCTAACGGTCACTATAAAGAACGTTACGGTTGGTTATGCTATGTGTACACATTATATTTAATTATTTATTTAATAACATCTAGGCTTGGGCGAATGTAATGTAGTGGAGTATCCTAGAGTGTAGCAGTCCCTACAATAACTAGTTTCAAAATATTGTTTATTAATCTGAAATGACAGTGAAATAATAACCCGAAAGGATCAAGACTGGAAAGTTACATGTAAAACACGACGCCGCAAAAAAGGTTTTGACGGGTATCTTTTGTTGTCACTACTCGTATTGTTTACGCCTAATGACGGTCTCAAGTGGAATCGGGCCATGACATATGAAATGGGATATACAATTAGGTACTACGGCTCAATCAGTTTAAAAAAAGCCTTGAAACTGATACTTGAAAGTGAATAAATCATTTTTTAGATGACTATATAATTCTACTAGTTTAAAGCATTATTTTTGTTGACACGTAGGAAAAATATTGTATACAATAGTGATATAATCAAGCTTTTCAATCTCCTATCAAATAAGACCCAGCAAGCTTCATGGCCTTAACACGGTACTTAGTTCTCCATTATATCACGATTGTATAAAATACAATTTTGCATGGCACAAACTGGTTTACGAATTCATTTTTAACCCTCGACGCAAAAAGATGTGTGTTATATATTTGACTCCAATGCCTGTCGGTCTGTCTGTCTGTCTGAGTCAAAATAGCTCTCAAACGGATGAACCGATTTCGATACGTTTTTTTAACGTGAAAGCGAGTTTCCATGAGGTAATGCTTAGCTATGTTTGATAAAAATCGATCCAGCAGTTTGAAGAATATCAGTTCTTTTCAAAATGATGTTAGGCATTTTTGGTATAACATGTTTTTTTTGGCATAATGCGTAGGGTTAGCGGTTTAAATTTTTTTTTAATAGTTATTATTAGTTTAGCAATTTTAGTTTGCATCATGTTTTTATACATGCTTCAACGGGTTAGTAAATAAATGCTCTACATAAAGAACAGAGCCGTTATTACTTCTAAAAAGTTCATACATTTTAAAGGTTAGTTCATAGAATGGCAAGAGGATATCAGTAATTTATTTGTAAAAACCCATTTCTGTTTTTTTTTACTAAATAACTGAAAACTAGTTACTAAATGCACTGGCTAAAACTTGTTTATCTAACTGCGTTTTAGTCAAGATTAGGTTGTTTCCGAAATGTGCTGTGATTAAATCGAGTTTTAACTGCTTTTTATATTTTTCTTTCCTTTTTTTGTTTGAGATTTTTATTTTTATATGTGTCTGTTTTAACCTACTTTTAACTAGCGTAACTATGGAAGAGTTGGAATTTAAGTACGCTAGGTGGAAACTAGTTTTGGTTAATTGTTCAAAATTTCAGTTCGCTTCACACTAAATAATACACAAGTCACATAAAAATATTTATCTATATTGTTTGGTCACAAATCGCCTAAAGGGGCCCACTGATTACCAGTCCGCTGGATGATATTACTTATTACGCCCCTTAACACTTTAACTAAATGCACAAAAGTAAGTAATACTGTCTATATCCGTTTAATTAAATCTTCAAATAAGTGTTTGGAGACAATAAAAATCCAAAATCAATTAAACTAGTGATCGATACTGAAATTGGATCCGAAGCCATGCGCATGAAACGATCCGATTAGCCACGGATGACACCTAGTCCGGCATTGATGGCTTTGGATTAAGCATCAGGTACTTTTTATGTCAACAGGGGATTTAGGTTATCGGTTTATCTCACCTAAAAACATAAAATAAGCAAAAAGGGCTTAATCTACGCTGTACACAATTGTATTACATTCTATCGTACCCAAAACGATGCTATTCCAAAAAAATGTGGTCGGAATAGCCCCAAGAATATTTAATAAAATACCACAAGATATATATCCCCATTTCATATACCAGCATAGCCCGATTCCACTTAAAACTGTACAAAGAGAACCATAATGTTGATCTATTGTTTAACAATTACTTTACGAGCTCTGCTCTTCAGTCAGCATGTGGTGGTATGACCTACAGTGAAGTAAAGTCGGGTTAAGTGATATTGATACTTGCTACTGCTTGGGTACAAGGGTCGGAACCGGTTTTTTCTTCATACAGAAAATACCGGTATTATAGCGTTATTTGGTTTATTATATATTATATAAATCGTTGTCTCCACAACACAAGCCTTCTTGAGCTTACTGTGGGGCATTTTTGATGGAACAATCTAATAATACGAAGTTGTAACCTGAATACGTGATTCAGTCCTACGTAAAGAGCGTAAATAAATTAAAAATATCTTGCTATTTCGGGTTTTTCAAAAAAACCGGTTCCGAGCCCTGCTTGGGTATATGAATATTTATGTTAAAAGGGTAAAAACCTAAAAGACAAAGAAAAGGACATTGTACCATGCTTTTACTACACTGATCCCTAACGGTCACTATAAAGAACGTTACGGTTGGTTATGCTATGTGTACACATTATATTTAATTATTTATTTAATAACATCTAGGCTTGGGCGAATGTAATGTAGTGGAGTATCCTAGAGTGTAGCAGTCCCTACAATAACTAGTTTCAAAATATTGTTTATTAATCTGAAATGACAGTGAAATAATAACCCGAAAGGATCAAGACTGGAAAGTTACATGTAAAACACGACGCCGCAAAAAAGGTTTTGACGGGTATCTTTTGTTGTCACTACTCGTATTGTTTACGCCTAATGACGGTCTCAAGTGGAATCGGGCCATGACATATGAAATGGGATATACAATTAGGTACTACGGCTCAATCAGTTTAAAAAAAGCCTTGAAACTGATACTTGAAAGTGAATAAATCATTTTTTAGATGACCTATAATACCTATTATATTTTGACATGCATGCTCTCAAATTTTGTATGCCGTAAGGCGCCGCATAGTGAAACTCACCGAACGTATCACCTTATAGGCTAGTACCTATGTTGGACAAATAAACAATTTTGTATTTGTACAAATGACAAGTCAGCAGAACCTGGACAGCTGAACACGCAACATGTAAGTTAAATAGGACTCAAAATTCACAAAGTAACACGTAGGATATTGAATCTATATGGCGAAAAACGGGACATCCAGGTTTCGGGACTAGTTTTGTATAGAAAGCAAGTACCGAGATTACACGCTAATGACAACAGAATGGTTTGTTTAAGTAAAATCTTCCTCTGCAACATATCTCCTCCTCAACAAATTTTGAAATAATTGAGATATTTTCATTCAGAAAGAGAAATGGGGACTACGTCTGTATGAAGAAGCAAGCGTCCAGTTTCCTTTAAGCAATAGGTAATAAAATTTGTACAAAAGTCATAAAGTGGCTCAATACGCCGTAAAATAAACGAATTACTAACACTAGTAGCTCTGTGAGCTGTAGACTTCGAGAGAATAGCTTGAAACGGAATAAATCTAAGCATCGCCAATTAAAAAAAAACTGAATAGACCAAAAAAGTTTTCTAATCAATCATCGAACCTGCTCACAAAATTTCACGAGAATTGGTTACAATTACTGCGACATGTAAAGAACATTCGGACATATGAAAGCATTTTTATTATTACCCAAGCTGAAACGAAAACCTTCGCTAACACTCGCTCAAGTCCTTTTTAAAATATCTCTAATTCATTGTAAGACGTCGGATACATTACCAAACTAAATGGAGCTGGGCGGGACATGTTGCCAGGGAGTGATGTCAGGTGAACCCAAAATGTTAACGGAAAGGTGGTCGCTTTCAGACGAAAGGTGGACGACATTCGGAAGACTGCGGGTCACTTCTGGATGAGATTGGCTCAGGACCGTGATAAGTGGCGTACCTACTCGAAGAGAGGCCTATATTCAGCAGTGGGCGATAAAAGGCTGATATGATGATGGATGATGAGAGAGTTGTACTTGAACTTACTAAGTGACTGTCTGTGAGAGTTGTAGACCTCGCGAGCATAATATTATAGCTTAAAACTGAATAAATGCACGAGTGGTCAAACAACCAACTTTGCCCCTTGTAAAACAAACACCTATTTAGAATATTTACTTTAGCTTTATGTGAAAATATCAAAAATGTCACCTTACTGCTTTTTACAACATCAAAACGTTAAGTTGGTGTCACGTGACGTATCAGATGCAAAAAGAACGAAACTCAATAAAAAATTTTTAGGCATAGAATTTGTTTCATAGTGCCATGCCATCTATAGTAAAGGCTGTCCCAAAAAGGACGTAAGATTTGAAATTGATGAAAAACACATTATTTTTCGTTATAATACATTTGTATAAAAAATCTCATCTGTAACAACATATGTACCATGGTTTGCAATAAACATTTATGATTTATGAAATCTTGAAATACATAAAATAGGGTTATTTGTGGAATAATACGTCAGGCAAATGTCCTCCTAGGCTTTGCTGGCACATACGCACTCTTTTGTCAAAATTTTCTATGACCATTTTGCATAGATGCGGCTGAATTTCTCCGATGCAGCGTCGAATTTCCCCTTTTAAAGCATGAATGGTTGTGGGCTTATTGGCATAGACTTTAGACTTTAAATAACCCTAAAAAGAAGTCTTAAGGCGTTAAATCGCAAGATCTTGAGGGCCAATTCTGATCACCGAATCGAGAGATCACACGACTAGGAATTTTCGAACCGTACCCGCCACTTTCATTACTTTTGAAATATTGTTCAATAATAAAAACGCGTTGATCTTTCGTATAATCCGCCATTTTTACAAACCCTAAACATTCAGCTGTCAAATAGTTTTTTTAGGGTTGCCAGCACTAAAATACAAACACGGCGGCAAATTGAAATCTTGCATCCTTTTTGGGACAGCCTTTAGCTAATTATCTTAAAATAGTTGTATAAGTAGTATGTACATATACAGTTAGAGGTTTCATATTAAATATAATATGTTCAAAGCAGTCACTACTTCGGTTAAAATTAATTTTCTTTTGACGGGTAAGTGTGGCTGGCCTTTACATTGGGACCTGTTTACAAATTAATTACTTAGTGTTCATTGCGAGTTTTTACATTTGCCACTAAACGAAAGTAGCAATAGCAAATGTATGAACTCGAAATAAATACTATTCAAACTGGAAACATTTTTTTTTTTTACTAGCCCATTATGGTGTCCCACTGCTGGGCAAAGGCCTCGCCCTGGAAACATACCACAATAATTGTTAGAACGCTGCCAGTGTCATGGGGACGTTTGGGCCGGTTACGGTCCGGGGTGGCACCATAACCTAAATAGTTTAATTTAGTGGTTAAGATTGACAAAGCCTGTTGCGGATTACATCATTTGTAAGTAGATGACGAAGCCTGTTGCTGATTTGCTTTTGTGTCCACTTGACGAAGCCTGCGTTGCCGATCACGATCTATGCATGGACTTTCTATTTACTGTCTTATTTATTGTGACGTGAAAATCTGCCTTACATTTAATGAATAAAATAAGCATTGTTAGAAATATAAGATAATTTATATCATTATTATTGGCAAAACACTTAATTTAGCCATCAAACTATTTCTATTTTTTAGCGTAGCCTATATCTTATTAAATTATTATGAGAGCGCTAATGAGTTACTTTACGATGTACAATCAGCACACCTGTTTTCTCATTTGTAGTCTGCCTCTTTTGCACTCATGGGATGTTTGTTCATATACGTGAGGCTTCCCTTTCGCACACTTCAGCTGTCTTTAAGCATTAGCGAATGGTAGGGTCTGTGATGTAAGCACGATCTAGGTGATTTCTTGGTAAAAATGCGTAACAACTAAGAATTACTTACCTTCGGTACCTACTTATAAATTAATTAAATTGGTTATTTTTAAACCGATCTCATTCCAAGAAGTAAGCCAGGTTATAAGCGCTATTGATTTTTCTACGAGGCTAGTTAGAAAAAGGCTCAAGTTTCGAGTGTCGAGCGGCCACTCACGGAAGTAGGCGTAAGTTAGTGGAAGCAAAGTGACTCTCACGATCTAAGCCGGAGGGCTAAGAAAAGCAGAGCGGTTTAAAAATAATTATAAGGGCGGCACGGTCTGCAAGTATGCGGGTACAACTCCCGTTAGAAACAAATCAGCGAATACGGCGTACTTTAAACTTTTAGTTTAATTGTCAACATCATGTTTATCCTTATCTGGTTTCGCATAGCCGAGCGTAGGGGCTGTTTCCTTCGCCTCGAATTCATTTTTAATTTCTTCTGTAGTAATGTAAATTATCAACCTAGGGCTTGCGCTGCACTGCTTAATTGGTTGACTAAGAAGTTCTTGAGAAATTGAACAAAACATTGACAAAAAAGACTGGGTCACATTACACTTACAGTGCTAATAAATACCACTTCGCCAATCACTAAAGCAGCACCCTCCTCACAAGAAATCACGCAACTACTAACTTTTATACCAGCGATTATTTATAACAATATTATTCTTGCCACAATAAATTTACATACTGTGAATCGGTGCTGTGTTGAGTAGAAAATAAATCGCGTTTCGTTACCTTTCCACTTTGTTTTAATTAACTGGTTTTAGCATTTAATTGAGACGTATTAGTTAATATTAGATTGCTGTTTACTATTAATTTGGAAAATGTATCCCTAGTTCAGAAATCTCTAGGCGAATTGTTGTTTTCTAATGAGTTATAGATTATCAAATATTGAACAAAGCTTAATTACTTCATCTACATTGTCTGCTCCCTTGTGAGTAGGCACTCCTCGCAAAATAAAGTTCTATTAAACAAAGATTTTATATAGTAACTAGTAAATGTTTATAGCAGGTACAATACTTAAAATAAATCTGCAGACGCGTTTCTGAGGTGAAAAATTCTGTTTTTCTTTTGTCTGCATAATTCCACGTACCGAACCACTTACTACGCTCGTCGTTCAGTTCTAAAATGTTGCTTCTTCTTGGGTCTCAATATTAACACGAAGGTAACACAACTCTGCTCTCTTTGTAAATAAATAACTATTGTTATTAATATCAAAATTAGTCCCAATTCCCACTATCAAATATTCATTGATTGCTTAAGATAATTATGCTAATTATAACTGAAGTTACAGTTGTTAACCACAGTTATTACCTACCTACTTGTTTGTTAAAATATTTTTATAATAAAATTAATCTATAACGGATAACGGGTTTACTTTTATAAATAGTTTAATTTCATAAGAAGGACATTACATTGCAATTATTCATCAAAATTTGATTTATTTTCCAAACACTACATTGCCATTTATCAGTCTGCAGTCGGCACCTAAAAATAATCCCCGCAATACTAACAAGAAACGAAAACTTCAAGAAACAAAAACTATATTGCCATGCCATGCGTTATCAACACATTAAATCTAAAATGAAATAAGCGCCACCAGCCACCACACTTCCATGCCAAAGCATAAGGTTTGGAATCCTCAACTTTTTATACTCAAGTAAAGTAGCTTTCATGTGAATTTGAAATAACCAGTCAGTTATCGCCTTTCGCATCTGAAGCGTGGATGTGTGTCGCGTGACTAAGAAAGTCGGGCGTATATTTTGAAAGGGATTTGGTTTATTTAGTTTTTAATAACTTACGCTATTTGGTTTTGGCATAGTGTAGGTTTTCTGTGGCTAACTTGACCTATCGGCCTCGTATGCTATGATGGTTTAATTTAACTTGATTTTAATAGGTGTGACTTTTTACGTAAGGTTGGTAGGGGGACTCCGAAGCGGTAACAACATCTTTAGTGGTAGCGAATAGTGGTATATAATGGTATTTGTTTAATACCAATGCTAAAGTTAAACGTACCAAATACAGGTTGATTCAGCACATGTGAACAGGACCAAAACTCCAGAGTGAATGTTAATGGATCGTTCAACATCGTGAAACAAGTACACATTTATCCCCTTTTTTTTACTTTTTGTTTAAATCTCTACAATCATGGGCACCCTACAACAGGTAATGAAGAGAAGAAGATAAAACATCATTAAATATTATGACCGCACTTTGATTAGGTATGAAGATATTAAATAAATTAAAACAAAAATATTACTTTGCTTATCCGATAAATAATAACATGCTAACTAGTCAATCAGTGCTCTTAACCTTAAGCTCTCACCGTAAAAATAAATATAAGAAACCACCACCAAGTTCCACCACCAGTGCTTTTAGTCACTTTTGGTGGTGGTTTCTTATATTTATTTTTACGGTGGGAGCTCGGGTCCATCATCTAAAGACTATCATCTCGGTCTTCTGAACGTTATATTTTAGACCATGAGCCGCTGCATACTGTTCACAGACCGAGAGTAGCGTCTAAATATAGTCTCACTACAAGTACAGGGAAAAATCTGAAAACTATAGATAAATAAATAAATAAAATATTAAATTTGTACGGAACCCTCGGTGGGCGAATCCGACTCTCACTTGTCCGGTTTTCTTTTAAGGGATAAAAAGCGGTACCATACTTATAAATTTGGAGTGATGTGATTGGTTGAGTGTCAACCAATCTGTTAGTGGAATGTAATGGCCACATACTTACCACATAATAAGCGCAGCGCTGGTAATGGGCACTGGGCATATATCGACCACAGGGTTTTATTTTAAAGAAATATTAATACCTAAGTAATAAAAGCGTCAGGCCTATTTAAGCGTAAGACTTAATTGTGTTCGTAAAATGGACAAAAACTCCGTCCAAAGGCCTTATTCGAACTTTGTGCCTGAACTGCGTCAAAAAGCTGACCTCGGGCCCTATTCTAACACCCATTAATGGTTTTATAATTGTCATGTGTGTGCCTAATAATAACAAAGTACAGTATAAAGTTACAAGTTTTACAACTCTGTGTAGATGTGGAAGGTAAAGTTGTCTTAAAACTGTGCTAGGCGTGCTGGTAAGCGGGTGCAGAAGCAGAGATAAATAAAGCACTAAGCGTTCGTTTTGCGCAAACCGCAAGAAAGAGCACAAACCACATTAGTTAATAAAGAATAGAAGGAGAAAGGGCGAAAGAAAAAACAATGACTTAAAACACGAATCTGACCGGAATGCAATTTGACTTGATAGCACAACAAAAACCTCTCGCGAGTCCTCATTTCGCCTGCTGGCGGGGGCGCAATACATCGCTGTCAGCGCTGCAGCGTAAGGCCGCTCGTTACACCGTCCCGTACGGCGCGCAGCGCTTACAGCTGCACTCGGATTATTGACACAGAATGGAGCCCGTCATCATCATCTCAGCCGAAAGACGTCCACTGCTGGACAAATGCCTCCCCCAAGGATCTCCACAACGAACGGTCATTCGCTGCCCTCAACCAACGGTTTCCCGCGACTTTAACCAGATCGTCGGTCCATCTAGTCTGGGGCCTTCCCACGCTGCGTCTTCCGGTACATGGTCGCCACTCGAAAACCTTTCTGCCCCACCGGCCATCGGTTCTGCGAGCAATGTGGAGCCCATATTAACTGAAAATTATCTAATAACAAAATCGGTCGCTCTGTCCGCGATGGATTAAATTAAAATACATAATATTTACAATGAGATTTTGGGTTTACATTAAAATTATAACTTAGGTAAATTCCATCCCCACATCTGAAATAATTCTTATTTTTTGTTATCAGTGACTGCAGCTGCATTAACGGGTGATGTCATAACTTAATTATCATCCGTTAATGCAGCTGAAGTTACTATCCGAATGTCACCTTATGGCGTACTACGATGTATTGTGGCTGAAATAGTACCTACTTTGTCGTCAAGCTCACTATACTTATTAACCTATTGAATGAGCTGATGCCTTTACTGATACTGGAAAACGATATGTAAACTTACTACATACCTATACGAGGCCTGGACGTTACTGAGATGACGATAACTCACTGCTGGTGTCCTACTTTATTACCTACATACAACCTGAGTTTCATTATGATTATCCATCTGGTTTCTTGAGCCTAAATAGTCGCCTCCATCCTCCCCTTATAGCGACCCCATTCCGCACACTAAATTTACCTTAAGTTCGATGAGTGGTTACACTTTCTCGCAACTACAATATGTTCTATAATTCTATATTACTAATATCTTCGGACGAAACCCTTCGTATAATTATGATTGAACTTCACTTACATTAGCTATCAACAATTCCCTCGGATCACTGTTCACACTGAATACTGATATCACAATGAATGTTAGTCACAATCTACAGGAGACACCTCATTATTCTAATAACACCATAAGAAAGTCCTTGAATAAATCCAAAAGCAAATATCATTCTTCCCGTAGCTTTTCTTACTGTCGTTCGGGCGTATACCCTCTTGTCTTACCCTCAAAAATCACCACAACCTAGAAGCGGTTATTTAACTTAAGAGGCCGGTGTCGATTTTAGTCGCAAAAATGTAAAATTGATAGATTCAGTCCGTGAAATTTTACACCTTTTGTTACCTAATTGAAATAACAAGTACTGGTTTCTATTAGCACGTCTTCTTATCTTACCTTTTATCAGATCAATTTTTTGAAAACAGACTCACTAAATTAGTAATGTTTGCTTTTCTGATGGACGTTTAGGTAAATGCGCGTAAAGCACTGATTATGTCGCTCTTATTTGTAAATTTCGTAAAGTTTCGACTACTAAACATGGTAATTTTGTATTACACATATCAGGAACTTGACGTTTATCAGACTACATTTTTATTATTATGACTTTGAAGTAGTGTAAATGAAAGTTAGACGAAATCAATTTTCTCCAGAAATTACTTCAAAACAAGTGACAATTTCTCTGAAAATCGACTTAATTTCAACGTAATTTTGATACTTAAACAATCTACAACATTTGCTGAAACTATTCTTATACATCAATTTGTATAATTTACCACCATGATTTTTTGATGAATTTTTAAAAACTGCCCCTTCTCTTCATGCATTACCGGAGACGCACGCTCGCGACCTCATTATTAAAAGGCAAGACGAGAAGACGTGCTAATAGAAATCAATACTTGTTATTTAGATATTACGTAACAAAACGTGTATAATTTCAACGACTAAATCTATCAATTTTACATTTTTGCTCCAAAATCGACTACGGCCTCTTAAACGTGATTACGAGCGCCATCTACTCCATGACGTTGGCAGCTATTAGCCGATTCGCGATATTCGCGACATACTTTGTAAATATAATTATTATAACCCGGCCTTGGGTGTGCGTGGTTGGATAAAAACGAGTCAGTATAAGCTAGATCGTGATCGATACATTAAATCACATGGGTCGATAAAAACTCTATAAATCAGTATTCCAAATACGTTATCGATATCATATTTCCCTTGGACCAGCCAGCTTTGATGTGTTCGAGAATACAGTGGTTGGGACGTTTTATATATTTTTTTAATTCCGTTTCATGTCCAGTTGTTGTTTGATAATTGTTCATCAAAGGGATCAACTTAGTTTTCAATCGTTTACTGCGGTGTTGTAAATTGTGTAACAGAATTGGGTATTTGTGGATTGTGGAGAATTATTTATGATATTTATCACAAAGTTAGGCAGAAAATTGAAAATGTTTAGCAATAGTTGAACTATGCACGATTTATTACAAATTACAACGGCGCGGCGTGTAGCACGGACACCGGGAGACCTATTACAACCCCTTCCCTCCATTGTCACTCCTCTCTCTCTCATGACTTTCGAGACAAGAACTATCCTATGTCCTTTCCCTTCCTTTCTTTCCTTTCCTTTCCTTTCCTTTCCTTTCCTTTCCTTTCCTTTCCTTTCCTTTCCTTTCCTTTCCTTTCCTTTCCTTTCCTTTCCTTTCCTTTCCTTTCCTTTCCTTTCCTTTCCTTTCCTTTCCTTTCCTTTCCTTTCCTTTCCTTTCCTTTCCTTTCCTTTCCTTTCCCTTCCTTTACTTACCGTTCCTTTCCTTTCCTTTCCTTTCCTTTCCTTTCCTTTGTGGGTTAGGTTTTTGACCTTTTTTAATTATTATTAAGGTTTGCCAACAGGTGCAATATAAATACGAATGGAATTAAGTAATTAACACAAAAATCATACCAGAGTAATCACCCAATTATAGGCTAATACACTACACATAATTATCAATATTATGATGTTTTTCCATCGAGTAATCAATCAATTTTAAATTTTCAGATTTTCTCTTTATATACGCCTAAAAGTCTACCCTGTTGCCAAGTTGCAAGTTTCCAGGTCATCTGGAAGTGGGTTAGGTTTTTGATCTATAAGTGAGTCAGACAGCCATAAAAATGCCGGTTTTTAATTTTGTATTCTAGGCAAGTTAAGGGGCTTGAATAAATGTGACACATGTGTGTAGGTTAAATAGGTTTGACGACCGGTCTGGCCTAGTGGGTAGTGACCCTGCCTGTGAAACCGATGGTCCTGGGTTCGAATCCCGGTAAAGTCATTTATTTGTGTGATGAACACATGCAGATATTTGTTCCTGAGTCATGGATGTTTTCTATGTATTTAAGTATTTGTATAAGTATTATATATATCGTTGTCTGAGTACCCACAACACAAGCCTTCTTGAGCTTACCGTGGGACTTAGCCAATTTGTGTAAGAATGTCCCTATAATATTTATTTATATATTTATTTATTTATTAAATAGGTTTCAAGCTGTGAAGGGGTCAAAAGTATCTCGAATTGGTTCATGTTATATTTATACACACGGTGGCTGCGTCGCCAGTTCCTTTTTCTTTGAACTTGACTGGACCCCGCGTGTCTAGATATAAACATGAAAGAATAGGTATGTAAACTTAGTTACCTATACGGTGAAAACGACAGTCAGGCGGATACAAGGCGAGGCGACGAAAATTAAAGATACATAAAAATAACGGTTAATAAAAATACACGAAACGTAAAATATACGTGTGATAAAGATAGCTATATTTTGTGTGTATTTTACTTTTAGTTTTTCTATTAATAAAACTTTGATTTCGTGGAGTTTTATTTATTTATTTCATTGCTTGTTTCCTCGGCGTAAAAAGGGGTTGCCGGCCTCATAACTACACTGACACATTAATTATTATTATTGTATTCATTATTTAAATTTATTGGATTTTGATTTTATTGTTGGAAGTTTTGTTTTTATTTTTAATGTATTTACTAACACATAGCTAGAACGATGGTACTAACAATATTGTATGGAATCTTGAATGTTCTGAAATAAAGATATTTTATTTTATTTATAACTAGCTAGTCTATACTATTCGGCCGGCAACCCCTTACTTCACGGTCTCTGTAGTAATGTACAGTTGTTACGGCAATTTATAATGGAGGTAGGTAATCTTTCTTCATGCGTAAGGTTGGTATTACAGGTTGTCCTGTCCAATATCTTGGTAAAATGTGCATTGCGTCTCACTCTCTCACTAAGCAAAATGTGAGATATTAATAGAGAATTGGACAGGTATACCACCCTAACATAATGTTTTTAACCCTTAACTACCTACGTCCGATTTCTATAGCATAACCACCTACGAAAGGTCTGGTAGACCACTATTTGAAATGGGTCTAAAATATTTATAAGAATTATGTTAGAGGGACAATTAAATAATATTTACCTATCTATTGGTTGAAGGCATTTATTAACAAATACCGATACAACATTAATCAATAACATATAGCTTGAACTTAACATATAACATTTTTCTTACTTTTAACAAAAAAATCATTGTAAATCCTTTGTGACAAGGGATCACAAAATATTATTTGCATGATATATTTTTTTAATAATAAATCTTAAAGAACAATAATCAGTCTAGCTAATCAGCTATAATTTTTATATAAAAACGTATTATTATTATAAAATTGCAAGCTATTCAAATAGCCATTTTTCGCGGCAGCCAATGCACAGCCAATAAATACAATACTTACACATTTTATTCAATACTTTATTATATCTGTCCTAGAAAGCTGAACTTTCCCATGTAGTCTAGGTTTTAGATACCTACATAGAACAGTAAAACTAATAAATCTGTAACTTTCACCCTCCCACCTCTAAAAAAGGGGGTGGAGTTCTGAATATATTACAAGTAAAACTAGGACACTTCGATGTCCTGATGAGCCTAGGGTTTACATAAAACGCTGTACCGTACCCCCCCCCCCCACCCCCCCACCCCCCTTCCCCGCTTGCTATCCTAAAACTGTACCCCGTTATAAAGGGGGTGCAGTTCTAAATACTTATACAGAACTAGTGTACCCAGGGCACTTCCCGATGTCCTAGAGAGATAAAATATTTGGTATGAAGCATTTGATTTCTATACAAAGATCATAAAAATTAAGAAATTTGTAACTTTTACCCTCCATCCCCTATTAGTGGAGTGCAGGCATAACAATTTTACAAACAAAAAACATAAAATGCGTTAAAATATTAAAAACTACAAGCCCATAAAAATAAACGTAACCTCCTAGGCAAGGTCTCAGAGACCAGCGAGATATAGTATATAACCACCTAGGCAAGGTCGCTGAGACCACCGACGACAGTCTTTTGCTCACCAAATTCACAAAGACACACGTCCGAAGGCATCGATCACATGGCCGGCACTGAGACGGCTGCAGGGAAAGGTACAGGGTCACAGAGGTCCGTGCAATGAACACGTGTTGAGTTATTCACTATTTTGTATTTGCAAAGGTCTGAGAGACCTTGCGTAGGTGGTTAAGGGTTAATAGCACAAGTCTTTATGGCCAGGTATATAAATTGGACAGGTATACCACCCTAACATAATATTTTTAATAGCACAAGTCTTTATGGCCTTATCGAAATTCAATTATCTGTACCCGTACCATGAGTCAAAACTGACATAAACGCTATCGACAACGTAACTTACTTTCTTTTCATCTAGCTCGTACTCGCGTATTAGTGCGAGCGAGATGTATAGAAAGTAAGTTACGATGTCGATAGCGTTTATGTCAGTGCCAAACTAGTGGTAGCCACACCTGTATCCTATAAATGCCTACTTAAGTAGGGAATAATGCTTTCGATATTTTCAGGGTTGCCCTGAATATTTATAACTCAATTAAGCTTATTTGGACCTGTGATTGACAGAGGTCACTACCAGAATAAATTAGGGAGCCCACAATGTTGTGTCGACAACGTTGGTAAAGATATAAATAGATTTTATAACCGAATGCAAACTTTATCGAATATTCGAATTTAAACTATCGTGAGACATACTAACATTAAGCTAATTTTACGGTTTCACTCACGTGATTTTAGTCACTCGCGTCTCGCGTGGCATGTTTCGACGCGGCGCGCCGCAGTACGTGACGCCCGCCCGTCGTGACCGCTACTCACTCATACACTGTACTTGAAAATTTACACCTGGCCCCTATTTCACCACGGTGACAGGTGCGACAATTGTCGACATCACTGTTGCTGACGTCACATGCCTCCATGGGCTACGGTTACCGCTTACCATCGGGCAGGCCGTATTCCTGTTTGCGACCATCATGGTATTATTTTAAAAAAACTTTATTATATCCGCAAAAAACAGGTAAGTTTATGATGATGAAGATGACAATTGTCACAGATTTAAAAAAATCGGTAATTCTTGATAGGAAATGAGTTCTATGTCGGAATTTCGTGACAATTGTCGTGTTTCTTGTGACAATTGTCATTAGCGTCGCAAAATAAGTACTTATTTATTGGCGATATAATGGAGTTTTTTTTTTATTAAAATGTTGGTAGCAAACAAGCACACCGCCCGTCCGATGGTAAGCGGTTACCGTAGCCTATGGAGGCCTGTGACGTCAGTAATAGTGATTTCGACAATTGTCGCACCCAGGGGTCGGAAACCGGTATTTGCTCCAGGATACAAAAATACCGGTATTATTACGTTCTTTTTCATTCTTTTGTTTATAATTTCATTTTTAATGGGACGTTTTAATAATGCAAAATTGTTTCCTAAATACATGATTCAGTCCTACGTAATGAGCATAAAAAAATTCAAAATATTGGGCTATTTCGGGGTTTTTAAAAAATACCAGTTCCGAGTCCTGGTCGCACCTGTCGACGTGGTGAAACAGGGGCCAGGACTCTCCGAAACATGTCGCGTGAGTGACTAATATCACGTGAGTGAAACTGTAAAATTAGGTATTAAATATAATTCGGCTCGTTTTGATTTCATTGATGTTCTAAGCAACGACAAAAGCAAGATTAGCTTTTGTATAATATAATATTTCACTACTTAGACGAAAGAGTTAGAATATTTTTAAAGGCATTCCAGAGCGAAAACATTGAATGAGGATGAGTATGACTTATAATGTATAATAATTATCGATTATGCTATGAAAACTCCGAGGCCTGATTATTAAACGTGAACATTATGTACCTGCTACACATGCAAGGCATTAAAATACGAGTGTGGGTAAGCTCGCTTTGCGCGTTCATTTCACAATAAGATCACGAGTGCTTATTTAATTGCAAAAAAATATGTATCTACTTACAGTTACATAGGTACATGCACTGTTTTATCTTTACACATATTACGAGTACCGGAACCTTAATACCTATTGTTACAACCGCCATTGCGGCATTGAATAAAACGTCATCTCGACTGATTAAAATTAAATTTTTTAGATATTCTAAATTTTAATGTCTAAGAATGATGAAATCGAATTTGATGTTTTCATGTTTTAAAATTTGAAGAAATTTGTTCTCACAAAACAGTTTATCTTTATGCTGACTGTAATTTGCGGTTTTTGAACGTAACATGGAGGATTTATGATACGTGTTTAGATAAACTAGTTTGTTACCTGAGTATTAAGGTATGAAATGAAATGAAATTAAATGAAATGATTTTATTCCGGAATTAATTTCCACATGTACGATACAATTAAACGATTACACTAAATTGTACAACTTATAGTATGGTAAGGTTAGGTTAGGTACTAACTAGATCATTATATACCTAAATCGTGGTATTCGCTAAAAACTGATTTCTGTGAACTTTGACCTTGAATAATTTTCCACGCGCACACAAGATTTTCTGTGACTTTTAAGGAAACTTTTAAATCGATATAATAAAGATAATAAAGTTGTGTAAGAATTTCCAGCTTATTATCTCCCATTTCGTGGTTGACCCCTTGTTTAGAATTAAATGAATGAGCTACATGTTTTAGAGTTTATAGCCTGATTTCCAGTAAGCGGAAATAAAACATGGAAGAATTCTGTGTCCACTCAATTATAGCCCAACGTAAACTACCCAAAGGTGGGCGGAGCTTACGAACTACTCGATTGGTAACTTCAGTTCGACCGAGATGACAGTCAGTGACGGATGGCTAAATCGGTTTATAAAAACGTTTTTTATAAATAAAAATGTCTTCATGTGTGTCGTGAAGTGGGTGCCGTGCAGAAGTTATTCTGGTCATTCCAAGGACAGTGGAATCACTTTTCACGTGTAAGATAACTTCAGTAAAATTTGGAATAAATATGACAACATTTTGCATACTTTTCATAACAACATACGACGTTTTAGATTACGAGGATAATAGGGATGATGTTATGCCAAACGAAGTAGACTATTTTATTAACTTGTGTTTTGATTTAGATATTTTCTATATTGTAATAAATTCCTTCTTACAGATTTGTATTTTCCTTCTCTCTTTCATGGGATGGAGCTATAAAAAACTACCTAGTTATTTCAAATTAATAATTAAATTTGGTATTGTCATTTGTCATTTGTCATTTTACATTGTAATATTAGTTATACTTTCCACTCAGATTCCTACAAGATGCTATTCGCAGAGAACTATGGAAAAAAGCTGTCCAATTAGAGAGATATGAAATTGGATGCCTGGCAAGAGATCTAGAATATGTTATATTTATTTCAAAGATGAAGATTTCCACTTGTCAAAAAAAGGATTCACGCAGCTTAATAAAATCGCTGCACCTATTTGTACTGTAAGTGTTTTTGGGAAGAAATAATATAACTCAAAAAGTAATCACTTTTTGATTGAGAGCGCTGGTGGCCTAGCGGTAAGAGCGTGCGATTTGCAATCCGGAGGTCGCGGGTTCAAACCACGCCTCGTACCGATGAGCTTCGGAACTTATGTACGAAATATCATTTGATATTTACCAGTCGCTTTTCGGTGAAGGAAAACATCGTGAGGAAACCGGACTAATCCCAACAATGCCTAGTTTCCCCTCTGGGTTGGAAGGTCAGATGGCAGTCGCTTTCGTAAAAACTAGTGCCTACGCCAATTCTTGGGATTAGTTGCCAAGCGGACCCCAGGCTCCCATGAGCCGTGGCAAAATGCCGGGACAACGCGAGGAAGATGATGATGAATCACTTATTGATTCGAATCCATAATATAATCCAAAAACCAGTGCTTTACACGGTGTTCGGGAGGAACCCGAAAGATTCTAACATGTTTTTTATTCTATTAGCCGGGATTCTAATTGTTTGTTACAGCCGCTCTGTGCCAACCAACCCGTGAGACAACCATACCCGGACTTCTATATATGTTTTTTCTGTCACTCTTTAAATGAATTAATTTAACAAATAAACACATTACCTTAAAATGCTGATCATTTTAATCCACCCTTTACTGTCACATATATTATATATATCCCTGTACACGAATATACACGGTACATGGCTAAGACTTTTGTCGAATCTTTCTTCCGTTGTGCATTTTCACTTGCAGTTGCCCAGAAATCTTTCCTCCGTCTTTCATTTTCACAGCACACGCAGAGGTCACCATTTCCAACAAAAATGTTTCCGTTGGAACTGAAAGTGGGGATGAGCCTTTATTGTCACTCCGCCTGTTCTAATATTTTTGACCCCAGTCGTGTACCCATCTAAATTTTGCTGGCTGTACTCAACGTGACTACGCACTGCCATACAGATTGATAATAAACTTTATCTAGCCATAAAATTACTTATTATAGCGGAATATGTTTACAACAATGAATATTTGCTTATGTTGGGTTAGTCTGTCATTTCATAACAACATTTTAACTAGTTATCTTTTAATCTGCACAAAATTATTATACGTGGATTATTTGACTGATTCTTCAATGTTTGGCATAAACCTATCCCTTTCCAGGTCATATTCTAATCAAATATGAACCGCGAACTCTCAGCTGCTGCCAGTACGTACAGCAAGAAGGTTATTAGCGGTGTCGCTGATTGGTAGTTATTGACATTATATTCATTTCCATTAGTGCAATAGAGATGGCTATTTTTTCGTTTTGATTTTAGGCTCTGTAAACGTATCGTCTTATTTAAATGTAGGCGTAATTGTGTATGTGTGCTAATTGTCCCGAGAATGTTCTCAAACGCGGCTTCCATGTCTTAACACTGATTGAAACTTTCACGATTTTTACTCTTTATTATTCACAACGACGGGACTTAATCGCGTAAAATAAGTTTTAAATTCCATGTCTCATTTCCGTTCACTACTGATTTAGAAGTCAAAATGGCATTCATAGCAGCCAAATAAGGACATTAATTAAACATTCGTATGATGTAAGACATTAAATTTTAATATATGTACCCGATTACCACATTCCAGGGGCCAGAGTCACGATTTACCCGCTTGCCACCTCCTTGATACACGCAATACATAAAGAAAGTTAACCAGAACATTTATAGTGCGAGATTAAGCACGGAATGAAATAGTTAACTATTCGAGAAGTTAGGAACGGGTCATGGGTAATGTGACCTACACGGGTGTACTATTAGCGTAGCGTCTAGTCTACCTACCCAATTTCGGCAGCGGCGAAGATACAAGTCCGGATTTAGAAGACGCTTAACGGCCGTCCTACTGAAATTGTTACCCTCTTATTCATAAAACTGGATAAGCCCCAATTTATTTATGTTTTATCCTTTTCTTACAAAAACATAAGTCTAAATGACAAATTTCGACAAACTATTAATAGATAATTGAGGCTTGTATCGCGTTCATATATACCGCCATTAGTGTACAAGCTGCTGACCACCAAAATTTCGAACCTCCGTTTATAAAAAAACCAGAAGACCATTTTTTTAGGCAAATCTTGAGTACTAACACTAAAAGAAGAGCATGCCCTGCTAGTAGCTGAGCAGAATATAGTAGTCTGTACGGGCGACGATCGTGAAGTCAGAAGTACGTATTCTGATGGAAGAGGGCATCATCACAGCTACCGCTGGAGAGACAAAGTGCAAAAAGAACTAAGCGAATTCGGCACAGTAGACGGGGCTGAGAAACTTGATACACGTCTTTGGTGTCAGATTCCAAGATCTTCTGGGTCGTTGCGCCACGGCAGAAAGCAAGTAAAGCCTACTAATAAATGTTAGGGTTAATTTAATCAACTTAAAGAGACGTATTACAATTGTGAATTTGGAACTTCACATTGTTGAAGGTTTAGTACATTTCGATGCTACTGCGGAAAGTATGTCATTACTTCACGAGTACCGAGATATCTTGCCACGAGCCGTAGGCGAGAGGCAAGACTCGGGACGAGTAAAGAATGACATTTCCGCACGTGTATCGAACGACGTTTTTTAATGCAGTTGCGAAAAAATATGAAAAACAACAAGTAAGGAATAAAAACAATATCGAATGTTGCCTTTGGAAACATGCTTGCAGTAAGAAAAAACGCCTCTTCTTTGACAGGCGTTTCGGCAGCTATTCCTACCTCTACCTTCCATAGCTATTCCGTTCCATTCAGAAAACTTATTAAGAACGGTTTTTCAATATTCAATATTAAAAAATTAATTATTATAAAAAAACAAAAAGCCCGACTGCACACTAAAAAGAGGAAAAAGCCCCACAAGAAATATTGTTTAATCAAATGCTAAAACCAAGCTATGGAATACCGTTTAAACAATATAAAAAATGCACTATGTAATGTGTATGTAACCGATAGTTAAATAAATAAAAACTTATTCTAAATACTAACTAAATAATTATAATTTATAAATGCTGATGGCAAGTATCTCAGGCGGGGACCAACACAGGGTTACTTATAGTCATTTTGGTTGTTGGTTGTTAAGTTCACTATTTAGCAGAATGTTACTTAGGTAGGTATTTTCGTTGGTGGCAGTCAAGTTGGTCCCCGCCTGCAATACTTACCATCAACATTTATAAATTATAATTAGTTAGTGTTTAGAATAAGTTTTTATTTATTTAACTATCGATTACATACACATTTCATTGTGCATTTTTTATATTGTTTTAACGGTACTCCATAGCTTGGTTTTAGCATTTGATTAAACAATATTTCTTGTGGGGCTTGTTTCCTCTTTTTAGTGTGCAGTCGGGTTTTTTGTTTTTTTTTTTATAATAATTAATTTTTCACATAACTTTTTAGTTGAAAAAAAGAACAAGTTATTACTTTATAATTTTCGCTTCGGGCGAGGAAGTATCGAAAAAAATCACTTAAAAAAGTCGACCGTCAACGACGTGTGCCCTCATGTCATGCGTGTGCGTGTGCCCGCGTTCGGGTTTGCAGAACAAGTTATTTGCTCATTGCTTGCTGACGTGTGGGTGGCTTGCGTTTACGAAGAATTAACATGTTCCTGTAGGAATTTCGGGGTAAAATGTATCCTATGATACTCCCGTGATCAAAATGAATCTAATGATACCTCATATATCAAATTATTTCAAAGTAAATGTAAAGAAAATATTATCTCTGTATCCCGTAGGACTTTCGGGATAAAATGTATCCTATGACACTTCCGTGATCAAGACGAATCTAACGATACCTCATACATCAAATTTCATCAAGCCGTTTAGGCTACAGGAGGCCACAAAGAAACAGACATACATACATACATACATACATACATACATACATACACTCGAAAAACTACCCTCCTCCTTTGGCAGTCGAGTAAAAATAAACGTGTTATAATGATGAAGAGGTAAGTAATAAAATAAGAAATAATTATGCATATTCTTCGTATCCTTACAAGAAAGGAGGGTGGCAGGGGAATTATTGATGTTACGAATCTCCACAACAAACAGATTACAGCAATGAGAGCATATTTTCATCAAAAATCGAATTCTTCCTCAATACACAATGCCATAGAACAGAATGACCAGAAATTTACACCTTTAAACTTAAAAGAAAAAACTACTCAAAAATCCGAAGAAATTACTGATAATGAAACAAAAATAGCCGCATGGAGCGCGAAATCCCTACATGGAAGACACTACCATGATTTAAGCCAACCTAATGTCGACAAAGTGGCGTCGAACGCATGGCTGAATCGTGGCGAGCTCTTCCCAGAAACCGAGGGGTTTATAATGGCTATACAGGACCAAGTAATGGAGACCCGTAACTATCAAAAATTCATTATGAAAAATAGAGTCATAAATGCATGCAGGAAGTGCAATAGTCCAGGAGAAACTATACAACATATTACCGGAGCATGCAGAGCAATAGTACAAACCGATATAAGTACAGACACGACCAGGTAGCCAACATAGTCCACCAGAAACTTGCGATAAAATATAACTTGATAACCGAACCAGCCGTTCCTTACTACAAATACACCCCTGACAATGTCTTAGAAAACCACGCTTACAAGATGTATTTTGACAGAGCTATCTTAACAGACCGAACCACACACTACAATAGGCCAGATATCACTGTAGTAGACAAAACAAACAAAACAGCCCTTTTAATTGACATAGCAATCCCGAACACTCACAACATACAAAATACAATAGCTGAAAAACTTACCAAATACACAGATTTGAAAGATGAAATAGGTAGAATGTGGAAGTTAACCAACGTTACCATAGTACCCATTGTTTTGTCTACTACACGTGTCATCCCTCAACAACTAAACACCTCAATAAAAACCCTATCGATATCACCATCTTCATATTTACTTATGCAGAAAGCAGTTATTTTAAACACATGCCGCATAGTCAGAAAGTTTCTTCAGAACGATTTGCAACTCCCTTCTACTTCAGTTACCTTACCACCACCAGGATCAAACTATAACCGAGCCGAAAACAGCCAAAATTCATGTAGCGAATAATTTTATTATGAGATGCACTTGGCTTTGGCCCGTGCATCTCATTACACCGGTATTTCATGGAATGCCGAGAAAACCAAGAACCATAAATAATAATAATAATAATAATCTTTTAAGAAAAAAGATTAATAATAAGAAATAATAATATATTTATTGCTTTCACATTGGTAAAATTACAGATGTTCTTAATCGATAATGTATCACAACATGACACCCTGTAAGGGTATTGCAATTTTATCTATCTACTCTAAACTAATACGACGTTTAAAAGAAACTAATATTAACACTCATCAATAAGTAGTCAGTCATAGTCATAGTCATCATCAACAAGTATACTTTTAAAAAAATTGTAAAAATGAAAAGCACTAGTTCGCGAAAACCAACTTTCCGCACGCTAAACAGCTACGTAAAGTAGCACTTTTTGAGCAACTGTATAAAAAATAATTTATGAGCGTATCCTTTTTTTCTACTTTTTACTTCTTTTCACTGCTCATAGTAACAATAATTGGATTTTAATTATATTTATTGGTGAAGCCGATCTGCTCTGCTACTGTAGGGAAACGAATTAGGTTTGAACATGATGCTCACATAATCATACATAATAAGATTTGAATTAATTTGGGCAAAATACACTACAGACCATAATACTAGCATCTAAATATATCGTCAAATTTTCGAAAATAACGCTTTCGCCTCAAACGGAGAGCTCCCAATTCATCTCATTTTAATTAGATTCATTTTGCGTATTCGAGTTGCCAAACTTATAAATCTTTGAGGTTGAACAATTTTAACAGAACGGCTTGCGTCGAAGGCTGTTGTTTAATTTCAAATCTAAATTATATCCGGCGTGGTACTTAGGAGTTAATTCGAAGAATGTTCCACAACGTAAATAAGTCGACATTCTTTTAATTAAACTTGTTTGCGTCTTTAACATTTAGGGTTTCTGAGTATGATTTGCTAGAAACTAGGTATTTCCACAGAACTTTTGGTATGAGAAAAATATTACGGTGTTTTTAGGGTTCCGTACTCAAAGGGTAAAAACGGGACCCTATTACTAAGACTTCGCTGTCTGTCTGTCCGTCTGTCACCAGGCTGTATCTTATGAACCGTGATAGCTAGACAGTTGAAATTTTCACAGATGATATATTTCTGTTGCCGCTATAACAACAAATACTAGAAACAGAATAAAATAAATATTTAAGTGAGGCTCCCATACAACAAACGTGATTTTTTTTGCAGTTTTTTTGCGTAATGGTACAGAACCCTTCGTGCGCGAGTCCGACTCGCACTTGACCGGATTTTTTTTAACGCCGTTGACTTCGGGGTATGGAGTAAACACAGTACATTAGTACAGTCTAAGTACATTTAAGGAAAAGAAAAGGAAACTGAATGACATAGTTTATTTTATTTTATTTTTCGTAAAAAGTAATTAATAGCGTTATTATTATAACACGGACATCACGCGATAGCGTTAGCAAGTTAAAAAAAAAGGAACTGGCGACGCAGCAACCGTATGAACACACGTGTGTTACACGAACCATTTCGAGCTAAAGCCTGACCAGGAATATATGATCACGCGCCATGTTGCGGAATTTCATTGGAACTAAATTTTTCATACTAAACTGAACTGTCACCACATACATGATAATAACAGCGCCCTCTTGACAATGATCATATATTTCTGGTCGGGATTTACTTTTGGCCCCTACACAACTTGAAACCTATTTAACCTGCACAAGTCGTTAAGTGGCTTCAAATCAAAATGTCGTGCACACTTATTACAAACTCAAATTAAAACATCACTGCAATATAAGTAACACACGTACACGGTATTTAAGGCAATTCGCTTTTTAACCCAACATTTAATTGTATTGATTAGATAACTTTCCCCTTGCCGCCTGTGCCACTAATAAATAGTCTCAAAATTGTAGTTTCATCTAATAAAGTCTTACAAATCTTATCAAAAATACGTTTTTGGTCTACTTTAGAACTGCTGTAATTTGATCGAGCTCATCTTCTGATACTGAAACTCTAGCATTTCTGAAATCTTCCATTGCATTCACAGCTTCAACAGGCAAGAAGTCCAGTGGATTCTCTACACCGTCATCTTCGTGATCGTCTTCCTGTCGATCTTTTTCAATTTCCGCTACTTTTTCTTCAATCATTTCGAATGCTCTTTCTATGTTATTTAAGAAGTCTGTCTGCATTTCTTCGTAATCAAGTCCGTCCTTAATTTGATCTTTTAAAAGTTTGAAGGTATCATTGTAAGTACCTTGACCAGGCTTTAGTACCGCTAAATCTCTCCATGGATAACACATTAATTAATGGGAAGAGCGAAAAATAGTATTGTTCTAGGTGCTTGTTTACGTCGTAAGTATAGTGGTTTATTAAATAAGGTCGCTGTCGTTTTTTCTTTAATTTTACAAACTTAACAAAAAAAATAGAAATAAACAGATTTTAAAAATTTAACAGATATATTATATCTGTACTGCTGCTGCCGAAGAGGGTGGGGTTGTAACTATGCCAAACAATTGAGCGAAATTATATAAATTCATATTTTCAAATTTTTGAGGACGTTGAGGATAATAAATTGTCAACCCAATATTTAAAAAAAAACTGATTCAAGTTGATTTATATCCTTCTTAGTTTTTACTCTTCGGCTGCGATGTATATTTACATCGAGCCATTGGATTGTGGTCTGAGGATCACTTATAGAGAAATACCCAAGAGTGTATCACTCGCTTCAAGCGCACCACATTCTCTGTTACTGAGAGCTCGTAGACTTGGTTGAATTTATATTGTCAGAAGTGTCCACTGCATGACTTTTTTTGCCTTTAGTCGTATATTTAGTTATGTAATAATTTAACACAGCTGTTTTCTCTCCTACAAACTGCAAGTCCATGTTGCCGTTCCAAGCGAGAAGGATTGCTGAATTATAATCGTTAATGTAACGAGATTCTACTTTCCGAAGTAGTATATTGTACAGTCTATTAGATGTCAAAGTTTTTCTAGCCGCTATGGACTCAGTTACACTTAATTTATCGTTAGAGATTCGGTTACTGGTCGAGGAAACCCAAATCTGCGAACAGTTATAAAACTTGATTTTGTTTTTTCTTTCGTAAATAGTATAAGTTGTGTTTATGTGTTTGATAACTGATTACACGTTCATGTAATGTTGGCGACACTTTTTTTATCTGGGACAGAACATGTTACATGCTTACTTATAAACTTTGCCGCCTCATCAACAGTTGAGTTTTGCAGTATTGGCGCATTTGTAATCCATAGCATGAGATGGAAGTGCTGTAAGCCCCTCGCCTGGTACTGCCGTCTCCAGAAATAATGTTCAATTTCTCCCAAAAGTGCCTCAGGTGATGTTAAAAATTCTAACGTTGATTTGAATTTTATGTCAATAAACCGTGATGCTGCAAGTGGGTCCAAAGCTACTAACTCACTGGTAGATTTATTATTGTGCGTCTGGTCCATTGATTCGTTTAATATATTCCGTTAGGTCCGTCCACCTCCACTCAAAGGGGCTGATAGTTAGAAACCAGGTGGCCGGTCCGTAATGACGAGTCATACACACGACATCGCTTCTAGGTTTTTTCCAAAACTTTAGTGTTCAGTGTTTCGTAGTCAACTGAATATTTATTGCCATTAAATCTCCTTCGAGCTCACCTTTCTCTATCATGTCTAATCTAAATATTGTTGAACTGTCAGTTTTTGGGTTTGATTAGTTATATTTAATTTATAAAATATGCTTGCACTTAACTGTCGTAAATTTGCGTCGTTTAACAAGTAAAATAAGTATTGCTGGTTAAGTCTAAATCGTGAATCATTTGAAGTTAAGCGAGATTTTATGAATTCTGCACTAGTCATTTTTTCACGATCGTAAAACTGATCGAATTTGCCCTCCTTAAATAGATCTGGGAAGCACAAAGTATCTATATTCTTATTGCGATTATCGGTTGGTGCTGCATTCACTTTAAGTATTTGATATAGAGCGGTAGCTAAACTGTTCAGTTTCTTTCGTGTAGAGGATATATGCCATCTCTAGCTGCTTTTAAATTCCTTGACTGTTAAGATTTAAAAAAATATTTCGTAACTACACTGCTAAGAACTATATCCTACGTTTTATCAAAACTCATATTTATTTAGCAAACAAAACTTCACTGGCGAAAACATCAAAAAAATCAACTTAACTCTGCCCCTAACGAGATAAAACAACGGACGATCGCTCCATGAATATAAATAGTTGAATTAAGAACATGCTGGACTCTAATATGATATACAACATGTGGTTAATTTAGTCGCTCTCCTAAATTTAGTGGTGCCCGCTGGGGGTAAATTTTTCTGATGTTTTTTTTTTGCTTTTAGGTAATCGTGAGTTTACTATGACATTTTAGTCTGCAACCAGTAAACAATTCAATAAAACAGAATATGTTCACCCAGGGCCAACATAGTACCTATAACAAAAATCCGTATTCTAATTTTATTTATAAGATATTCGGATCAACAACGGACTTTAAAATAAAATCAACGAAAGTCAATAACGATTCGCGCTAGAAAATTAAATTCAACTGTGACACAAAGAAGATAGATTAACGTGGAAACGTCCGAGTAATTGTGAAAAATGCGAATCGCTTCCGAACAAAAATAAGACTTCAAACAAGCGAGCTAAGCTTGTCGATAAATCGGAAACCGAGCTTTAAAACAATAGCAGTTAAATTTTATTTAGCGTAACCAGTGGCGGTGTTAGGATTTGAATTTGTGTGGAATCAGTGGATAAAAGAGTGCGCTAATTCCTTTCTCTGTGAAACTGTAATCAAGTCAGTGTCTAAAAATGCCTGAAAATGGGTACACCGAGTAAGGTGAGTGGTAAAGAGTTTTAAAAGCTTTACCAGGCTAAAGTCGAATTAGATTGGAGTAGGTACGCAACTTTTTTTTTGACAGATCACTTATTCGAGGTCAGGACTAAAGTACAATTTTGTTTCAATTAGTAAAATTAAACAAATATTTTTACTTCCAAATCATAGCATAGTCCATCCAAACTTTACAACCAATCGTAATTTTTACGTCAAATAAAATCGTCGCTCCATTAAAGCATACATTTATAAGATAACCCATTTAAACCAGTCGTTTACATTTTTTTTACATAAAATATTACTTACGGTGCACAGACTTGGTCTTTGACCAAAGCTCAGACACAGCACTGGACAGAGATCTGTGGAAAAATTGGGGGGAGGCCTTTGCCAAGCAGTGGGACACGTAAGGCTCCAAATAATAATAATAATAATAATAAAAAACATCCGCTGATACTGACAGACGTCCTTTTACATTTCTTTTGATAAAGTATATTTTAAATGTGGTTTTGCCCTAAAATAGTGATAAATACTCATGTGTGAACCGAGTTATTACTACACCATGCGGACAATTGATATTTTTCATTATAGACACCGCGACCATGGGTCGCAGTCGCATAACAACCGTGTTGACATTTGTCATACTTCACCGGCAAAACTACGAAATTATTAGAAATGATAACAAGGAGTCGAACTAAAGCGGTAACATCAAGCGCACGACCACCACCCCCGCCCGCCTCGTCCAGTTCCTCGTCCACATCGTCGTCAGGCGACGAGTTTGCAACGGCGCCTGACACAGACGGATCCAGCGACGAGAGCGGGCCGCCGCCGCCGCCGCCTCCACGACCACCTGCGCGACGAGGGCGGCCACCGCTGCCGGCACGCTTGGGGCCTGCGGGACATCCTGCCCCGCCCACGGCTCCCGCTGCCGGTGGTATAGTTCGTCGCATGAGATGGTCTCAATCTATGAATGAGAATGTCATGCGCGCCTATTATGGGGCTACAGAGGGAGGAACCCAGCTGTCCGCGTATCGTTCAAGGATACTGCCTCTGTTTCAGGCTCTTGAACCCACCATCACCGTATCGGAGCAGCGACTATCGGATTAGGTGCGCGTCATTCAACGGTTAAAGCGGTTGGATGACGCGACACTTGACCAGCTTCGCCAGGAGGCTCGTTCTGCTCGCGCGGACTTCACCTCGGTACGAGATCTGCCCGCTATGTCGCCGGATCCGATGCCCGCACCCGACCTGGCACCGGGGGCGCCGCGGGTTGATTTCAATACCGACGAGGGAGACTGTGCGAGTGTGAGTACTTCTGCTAATGAGCAATTGAGGAGGACTTTGGAAGAGGCGATTATGCATTATCGCGCCACATCCAACTCTAGGCCACGATTACCACGTCTGCCTATGAATAGACGCAATCTAGCGCTAGTGGGAGCCCTAAACGCTTTACTAGAGCCACATTTACGGACTAGTAAAGATTTAGAAGATACGCACTCGATCATGTACTGCGGAGCCATCGCGGCGTGCCGTGTTGCTCGAGTCAAGTTTCCGGACGCTGAACGTGCACCTAGGACCGCCGGAGGTATCCCTGCATGGCAAGCGCGGATCGAGCGACGTATCAGCTCGTTTAGGACACTCATTGCAAAGCTGATCTGCTTTAGGGGGGGCAACAATCGCCCCCAAGTAATGCGCTTTGTGAACCAGGCGTTCGCGGGGACGGATATCAGGCCCCGCGACTACATGGCCAATGTCACAGAGCGCATCGACTTTCTAAAGCAGAAAGTCTATGCATGGGCAAACCGTATTCGCCGCTACAGAGAGCGTGTGGATCGATTCCAGCAGAATCGGCTTTTTCAAAGTGACCAAAGGAAGGTATACCGGAGGTGGGAGGAAACCGATCCTCGTGTGTCCGACGTGCGGCTGCCGGATGCTACTGCCATGACTGATTTCTGGTGTAGCGTTTGGTCGGTGCCCGTTGAACACACGGAGGGCGATTGGATGAACGTTGTTGAACGTGAGTGCGAGAACATCGAACCAATAGGGGCAGTCACCATCAGCCCCGATGACGTAAGTTGTGCCATCCGCACGGCCCAGAACTGAAAAAGTCCTGGACCGGACGGATTGCACAACTTCTGGCTAAAATGGGTTCGATGCTCGCACGCACGGTTGGCAACGCAGTTCCAACAAGCCCTAGAGCTCGGTTCCCTACCACCTTCCCTAACAACTGGTGTAACCTTCCTGCTCTACAAGTCCGGTAGTACCACGGAAGCCAAGAACTACAGACCCATCACGTGCTTGCCTACACTCTACAAGCTCCTTACATCCATTTTGAGAGCAAAAATCAACGCGCACATTGTCGCTAACAACATTTTGGCCTCCGCTCAAAATGGATGTAGGGTTGGGTCCCGTTGTACTAAAGAGCTCCTCCTCATAGACATGACCATATGCCAGCAAGTTCGGCGGAACAGGGGGGCCCTCTCGGCCGCCTGGATTGACTATAAAAAGGCCTATGATTCGGTGCCTCACTCATGGCTGAGAAGAGTATTGGAGCTGTATAAACTTGATGCAGCTTTAATATCCTTCCTAAATGCGTGTATGAGGCAGTGGATCACAGTCCTTCGTCAACCAGGAGGTGGGGATGACCGCCCTGGCCTGCAGGACTTTATAAGGATCGAGCGAGGAATATTTCAGGGTGACAGTCTGAGTCCCCTGTGGTTCTGCCTAGCTCTGAATCCCCTCAGCACCCTGCTGAAGGATTCAGGGTTAGGTTGCCAGCTTCGGAGAGAGGGTGAAGTCATTTCTCACCTTCTGTACATGGATGACCTCAAGCTATTTGCGCCAAATAACCAAGACTTGATGGTGCTATTGAAAACAACAGAAGTTTTCAGTACCGCCATCAGAATGGAGTTTGGTGTCGATAAGTGTGCGGTTATGCATGTACAGCTGGGGGAGGTTGTAAATTCAACAAATTTACAACTTTCTGAGACAATGTCTTTCAGATCTATCTCTGAATCAGAAACCTATAAATACCTTGGTATGTCACAGTCGTTGGGTATTGAGGGCGAGGGTATTAGACGGTCGGTGAAGGAGCGCTTTTTCAGTCGGTTCACAAAATTTCTTAACAGTCTTTTGTCAGGAGGCAACAAAGTGCGCGCCTTTAACGCCTGGGTAATGCCCCTACTCATATACTCCTTTGGCATACTAAGGTGGACTCAGACCGAGCTGGACGCCCTGGATCGGAGGGTCCGTCTAATGCTCACCACACACCGTATGCTACACCCACGCTCGTCAGTTATGAGATTGTACATCCCACGGAAGTGTGGAGGTCGAGGCTTCCTTAACGCCAAAGATCTCCACAACCGCGAGGTGTGCAATCTCAGCAATTATTTCCTTAACAACGAGTGTGGGATGCATTGTGATGTTGTGGCAGTGGACAGAAACTCCTTGGCAAACGAGAACTGGCACAAACCTGTGGTACAAAGTACTGCGGGCCGCAGGGCGGTATGGGAGAGTAAGGTGCTACACAGGCGGTTCTACAAGGCCCTCACGGGACCCGATGTAGACCTGCTCGCGTCGATGAACTGGTTACGATTCGGGGACCTCTTCGGAGAAACCGAGGGTTTTGCCTGCGCAATTGCGGACGAAGTTATGATGACGAACAACTATCGGAAATATATCCTGAAGGACGGTACGGTCGACATTTGTCGGGCATGCCGCCGTCCCGGAGAGTCACTCAGGCATATCATTTCCGGTTGTTCTCATCTTGCTAACGGCGAGTACTTGCACAGACATAACCTCGTAGCCAGGATTATTCACCAGCAACTTGCTCTTCTATACGGCCTTGTGGACCGCGAAGTACCGTACTACAAGTATTTACCTGTGCCAGTTCTCGAGAATGGTCGTGCCACGCTCTATTGGGATCGATCTATCATCACTGACAGGACTATTGCAGCCAATAAGCCTGACATTGTGATGATAGATCGATCGCAACGCCGGGCCGTGCTCGTCGACATCACCATCCCCCATGATGAGAATCTCGTAAAAGCCGAGAAGGACAAGTCCAGTAAGTACCTAGACTTGGCTCACGAGATAACCGCCATGTGGAATGTTGATTCGACGATCATTGTCCCGATAGTCGTTTCGGCGAACGGTCTCATAGCGAAGAGTCTCGACCTCGACCAACACCTTGAGAGACTCTCGCTAGGTGGTTGGATCAAGGGTCAGATGCAGAAGGCGGTGATCTTGGAAACGGCGCGGATAGTCTGGCGGTTCCTCTCTCTGCAGCCCTGACCACCGGTAGCTTGGGCCCTGCCTCGCTGCTGGCGGCACCCTAGGTTAGGTTTTTTATAATGTGTTTATATGTATTTTGTATTGTTTTGTAAGTGTTTTATATTTTACTTTTATATACATATTATAAAAATCCTAACTTAAGAAAAAAGATTAATAAAGAGAAATAATAATAAAATATTACTTAAAATTAAGACCCAAAGTTTCTTTATACAAATAAATTTCTGTGCTGTCTGTAAAACAACATAAAACATAATGTACTGGGTACTTACAGTCTATAGGTATAGGTAGGTAGGTAAGACTGGTAAGAGAGAACTGTAAAATTTCTCATATGAAATACGTTACCGGTACCTTTCCTGAATTAACCAATATAGATAATAAATAAATCACCCGTTGACCACGAACGCTGTAAAGAGTTCGAAACGTCGGGATGTATTATAAATTCAATATACGCGATATAATCCGTTTTCATAGTTTTATTTCATGAATAAATAAAAATTAATAAAGCTTAAGTGTAAAAACTAATATTACCAGAAAGTGACAAATTCTGTTAAAATTAATACATATTTTTACAATAATATTTAGATTGAAATTTTTGAAGACTTTAGGTCCAAATTTGTAACAATTGGTTGAGAAATTTTGAGGTTAGGCCAACAATTTTCCTACTTTATCTTCTATAAGTGGTTTCGGATTGCCCTAAACGCACCATGCTCCATGCCCACTTAAGCTGCGTCTTACGTAAGCGAACAACTCGCGAACGCGAAGCGAAGCGGCACGGCGGCGGGCCCACGGCGTTCGCGCTCGCAACGAGATCGCCCACGTAGGACACTTCTATAGGTGTCAAAGGATTGATTCACCCCGCGCCGCGTCGCTTCGCTTCGCCTTATAAGTCGGATAACTTGGATATAAAAGCTATCGTATCTCATGCAAGTATATGTACGATAGTGTAGGAACAGTGTTCGCTCTATACTTTGCAGTTGTAGTCAAGGAAGTCTTACAAACAGTATCCGCAGGTGTCCGCATACGCTTCCGTACCGATGGCAGTGTTTTTAACTTGGCCAGATTTAGGGCGCGAACAAAAGTTTCACATGCATTGATCACAGAGATCATGTATGCTGACGACCTATGCTTTCTTGCAGAATCCCCAGATGGCCTGCAACAGCTGATGTCTGTTTTTCACCAAGCCTGCTGCAAGTTCGGCCTTAAAATTAGTGTCAAAAAGACGGAGGTGATGTCTTTGGACTCACATGGTCACGAGACACTAGCCGTACAGCTTGGTGAGGATGTGCTGAAGCAGGTCAACAAATTCCGTTATCTGGGGAGCACTATAGAATCAATGTGTGACCTTGACGCTGAGATCAACAGCAGGATCGGTGCTGCAGCTGCAGCGTTTGGAAAACTGTGTTTCAAGGTCTTCTGCTCGCACGACCTAAAACTGGCCACCAAAATTTCTGTGTACATGGCGATCGTGCTGCCAAACCTTTTATACTCTTCCGAGACGTGGTGCGTGTACCGTCATCACATTCGTACCTTAGACCGGTTCCACCTTAAATGCTTACGTAAGATCATGAACATCAGATGGTATGACCGAGTGCGAAATACCGAAGTTCTGCGACGAGCCAAGGTCGGTGGAATAGAGGCTTACCGAATGCGTCGACAGCTTCGGTGGTGCGGTCACGTATCACGTATGGCGGAGGAGAGAGTGGCGAAGCGCATCTTTTTTTCTGAACTAGAGGAGGATAAGCGGAAACCTGGCGGACAACTCCTCCGATACAAAGATGTTTAGAAACGAAACATGAAAAGATGCAACATCGAGCCCTCTCAGTGGGAAGGTTTGGCAGCACAGCGTCCTGAGTGGCGCAGGCTGGTGCAGGACAAAGTCCGCGATTTCGAGGAGCAACGCTTAGTTGACCTCGACGCTAAACGCGACGAGCGGAAAGCACGCCAGCCTGCTTCCATTCATTACCACTATGTGGCTGGTGTCCTCACGTGCTCTCAATGTGCGCGAGGGTTCGCCTCAAAGATCGGCTACGTCAGCCATATTCGGGCGCATGAGCGCCGTGCTAACTGTAACAGTTAGCTTAGTTACTAGGAGTCGAAGTGGTCGCCATGGTCAAAATCGGCCGGAAGGATCATCATCATGTACGATAACGTCTAGTTCTGAGTCCGACACATTCTGAATTCAGTCCTCAGAAACCGGCGTCGTCAGAAAGTGATGTTTTCAGAAATTGACCTACATTGAAAGTGACGTCTTCAGAAACTGATATGCTCAGAACGTGACCTATCTCGAAACTGACCTCCTAAGAAAGTTACCTACACCGCCTAAATGAGAGCTACATGTTACTGTGAAAAAACCCAAAATTAAAACCCAAAAGGCTTTTATCTTCCCTCCCCCGTTATCAAACTCACCTTCAAAGTAACAACACCCACATTTGGAGGCATTTTTCACTAATTTGCAAAACGGCTAGAATTTCAGAAGGCCGTTCGTTTGTCTAAGCCAACTCTAAATGTTTGAAAAGGGAGCCCATTTCAACCGAAATGCAGCTTAATTAAAGTTTAGCCGTGCTGTTGAGAGGGAATGGGCCCGGTCTCATAATTTATTCCTGCGGGATATAATTCGGTTGGATTTAGTAACAACCGGGCGAAGATGTTAGGATTTATGGACGAATATCGGTTCCGCTTTTGTTTCCTTACTTAAAATGAGGCATATAACTTTTATTTCTTCAAATCACGTGCTAAGTACAATGCTGACAAAAAAAAACTATGTTTAAAAGCACTTTCCAGAATTTCTGGACTGCAAATGGTGCATGCAAAAATTCCGGCAAACACTTTGCCGACACAAATGACTTCATTTTTCCTACTAATAACGCACTCAAAGTACTTACCTACCAACGTTCAAAGCGTTTAAGCATTTTTTTAATGGCATTATTCCCATGACTAAGGAACTACTTACAAGCGGCGACACAAGTGCGTACAGCTTCAAATGTATTATTTATTTAATATGAATTAATATTAGATTGCTAACTAATGGATGAAAGGTATCTATTTAACAGTTGTCTGCAATTTTTCGGAGTTTCTAATATCTACCTTAGTTTAAATTTAATACGCTTAATTTGTATGTGCTGCTTCCTTTCTTTTGGCGAGCAATAAAGTGTATCTGTATTTTGTTATATTTTCTGCTTTATTTTTATTTTTGACGCCAATAGTCCGAAACTGAAATGGCGCCTTTCATCCAAGTTAAACACTTTACTGCGAATATGAGGAAACCAAACAAAAGAGCTTATTTGCAAAATCAGTAATTTCTCATAATATTTAATTTAGAAAGCATCCATTTTGAGAGTAGTAGATAAATATTAAATATTGGCTAATTAAAGTGCAGCTTTCTAAGGGCTGACTAGATTTTTTACACTTAGGTGTATTAAGTACACGGAGGTATCTAATGTCTCCCAATTCTGATGTATAATACCAAATAAATACCATAATTGAACCTTATTAGAACGGTCAAGAATCTAATGAGCAATGATAAAATATAAAGCCTTTATAAAGCAATTGAATTTTGTCGAGGTACCTTTGATTATTTAATTGTTTTATTGCCTACCCCAGCTCGCAGACCTATCGAATATCATGATACTGGACATGGGATATAATTGTTTAATAACAGTTATTATTGGTGGCTCAGTCAATAATTACTTCGGTCCTGCCTGAGTATGTATATGTCAATAAAAGATAAATTAAATTGTGTATACAGGTTGTTTATCGTTCATGTTCGTTTAATTTGTGTATGCATCCAATATGCATCATTTGCTACTACGAATATACTGATTATGTTTAATTGATATTTTTCCAATATAAACGAGATATTGCTAAAAACTGTAATAGATGTCATATATTAAAGGAAAAAAAAACATCAAAATATTTAATAAAACAATTTGATCTGTTCCCAAACTTGTTCAAGATTATTGCTAGTCAAATAATATATAACCATTTGACTATTCGACAGATAAAAAAAAATCTCGGAATATGATGACAATAGTGGACTTATTAAGCATAAAAAAATTAAATTGCATAACATACTTTAGATTTTACTCATATCTAAAAAAAAACGATTTCGTCACTGACTTACTCACTCACTGATGATCATCAAAATCTTTAGGGGACTTCTTGAAGTTCTAGGAAGCCGAAATTTGGTATGTAATGTCTTGACATCATATTCCGAGTTTTTTTTTATCTGGTATAATCCAAACCCAAGTTATGATGGTTAAAAAAAACGACGAAGCGCTTCAAGAAAAGTAGGTAGTGCCCTTATGCTTCGCTTTGCTCGTCTTGGCGGGGGCACTACCGTGCCCCCAGATACATGTTTAATAATTTGCATAATAATATGTGTAAATGAAGTGGTTATTATGTGTAAGTGTGGTATAAGAGGGATAAAAGAGCTTAAATTATATAATTTTTTTTGAGATTTCATACACAGAAACATTTGTAGTATTAAAATAATTTGCATATGTTTAATAGTATTTTTTCTACTCGTCGACTATAATCCACTACAAACTTACTCTTTTCAAAGTTGGATAGTCTATGGCACTTCCGACTCAAGCATAAATTTTTTATCGACACGGTTTAGTCAACTATAAAAAAATTTAAAGTAGAACTTCAGGCGGTTCCCTGAGCCATAAAGCGAAAAATCTCCTTATATGATCATGTTTTTCTAAGAGGCATTGATATTCGTAGACGTGGAAAAAATATGTGTAGTTCTTGACTATATTATTTTTAATATCATAGCTTCCGATACACGAATACGAATACGAATACGCTCGATACAATTAATTCCCAAAGTAACCTCTAACTCGGACTTTTAATCCAACTTTACTCGGTTATTTATTATGTGATACTATAAACAAAAAAAGAAGAAAAAACAATCTTAACTTAAATAGTAATTTCATAGCTTTCGAATTTCGATATTGTAGGGTAACGATTTTAAAATAAATAAAAATCGACAAAATTTGATCAAAATGGACACTTGGCGCGCATGCTCTTTCCCGTTCTTTCTTGCGAAATGTGACAGAGACAGCGGCAAACCGATGGAACGGCCTTCATACATTTCGATAAAATATTTCTTGTTTAAGGAGACTCGATTCAATGCAAATTAGCCTACTTAAACACGCTGCTGCGTCGCAGCTGCTTTGTGATTGGTTGGCCAACTGGTAAAGTGTTCTGGACAGAAGTGAAACAAAGAGATTCAATTCATGTTTATATTGTTAGGGTTTGAACCCGGACATGGCAGCCTCGGTGCCGCGTTGATAGTTCTAGAAATATACTATAAGTTAAAGAAATGTACATTCTAAAGGGGGCCCCTGAGATTAAGCTATACATGCACGGGCTTTACGCACGCCGCGTTCCTATGGCCATAGAAAAGAAAGTTCGACTCACGGTCACGACGTAATACGTTTCACGCTGTTGAAGATCCGGCGGTGCGATTTAGGCGGCGACAACGCCGGCGTGGCCGCGCCGCGGGCGCACGCCCGCCGCGGCAATCAGGAGCGGCCTTACGTCCTCGGCGCGTGGTTGTGCGGTGTGAGCGCACCTGCCGCCATCGTGGTCCCTGCCGACGTTGAAAAAAGGTGGCCTTGCGGCTGGCGGCGGCACGAACGAACAATCGGCGGGCTGGGACGGCGTCGGGTCATCCCCTGGACGCGCGCCGTACGCCGAAAAGGTGCGCGCCGGTTCGGGCGAGCCTGCTCAAGCCCTCGGGCACATGTGTGGAATCGGCCGTCGTCTGGCTGCACGTCGCGCAGGCCGGTAATCTCTCGCCGTCCGCTAAAATCGTGCTCGATAACAACGCTGCGGGCTCGGCGCCATCGCGGGACGCAACGCACTTCAACGGATTTCCACCGATTACTTCTCGAGCGAGATCACTCCCATCCGTTTTCGTGTCTTACCGAAAAGGAAGTCCAGTTTTGACAGCCAGTCCTCTCATTGGTCTATGACCCATTCACTCTCGCGTTCCTTCTGTCATTGTCTCTATCGTCGCTCGGAAAACAACGGTCATAGACCAACGTAGAACCGCTTTATAGAGATTATAAATTATAGATAGATAGATAGATAGATAGATTTTTATTCGGTATTAATCATACATTGTCAATTACATAATAAAAATTGATTACAAAAATCATAATAAATTAAAATTATTTAAATTCACATAAAAATTAATGTCGACAATTTTGAGATTCTAATACTTACATTAGGAAATCAGTAAAATATTATTCAAATTAAATACTTACAATTACAATAGAAATAATCACAATTACATTAGAATTAGAATTAGATGGACGAAAATAATGGTCACAATTACATTTACTACGGGGATTTGGACATACTTCATTCGTCCAGAAACTCATTTACCGAATAGTAGGCGTTCATTGTGCAATAATTCTTAAGTTTACGAACAAAAGTACAGTCGGTGTCAACGGTTCTGATTGGCTCGGGTATTTTATTATAAATTTTTGCTCCCATTATACCAAGTGATTTACCGGTTTTTTTAAGCCTATGCGCGGGGACAGCCAGTCCTGGCTTCCTCCTTGCGGAATTTCCCTTTGCCACAGGGAACTCATGCGGGTTTCTCCTCACATACTTGCCGACCTCGAAAACATAGAGAGATGGTACTGTCAAAACTCCAAGGTTAATAAAAAGCTGTTTGGCTGGCTCGTCCGTAGGAACACCGCATATTAGTCGGACAACTTTCTTTTGAATTATGAATGGCCGGTCCCTATCAGCTGCTAGGCCCCACAGGTCTATTCCGCTACTCAGGTGAGTATGAAAGTAAGCGTAGTATGCTGTCATAAGGTTCTGCAGCGAAAGTGTACGTCTTAAGCGTGACAAAGCGTAGTAGGCAGAGTTAAGTTTCGCACATAGCGCATCAATATGCTCACCCCACTGCAAACCCCTATCAAAAGTGAACCCAACGTAACGGGTATGATTAACAGGTTTAATTTGGTTGCCATTAACATCAACATCCAAATTTGATTGCACCGTACCACTGAGTGTAAAGTGAATTAGGTTTGTTTTGGCAGCATTCACTTGCATCCCGTTACTCTCAAACCAGTGCAGCAATTTAAAAATAACGTCCTTAGTATTAGACTGCAATTCCTCATGGTTACAGCCGTAAACGATTGCACAGATATCGTCTGCGTACATTACAAATTTAACAATAGTGCTGGGAAATGGCAGATCATTCACGAGCAATGCAAAAACGGTATTCCCGACATTCGAGCCCTGAGGCACGGAACGGTCCCCGATAGATCCCAGCTCAGACCGATCGCCATTTATATCTGTTATTTGACTACGGTCAGCCAAAAAAGATTTAATAATGTCTAAGGCTGTACCACGTACACCATAATGCTCTAGTTTAGACAGTATCAGTCCATGGTCAACCAGATCGAATGCGCGGGATAGGTCAAAAAATATAGCAGCCACATACCGTTTTGCCTCCAAGTTGTCAAGGACAGTTCGTAGTAGTTTGCGCGCTGCGCCTACAGTAGATCGGCCCGCCCGATAGGCGTACTGCTCATCGCTGAGTGCTCCGTTCTTGTTGAGAAACCCTAGGAGCCTATCACAAAGACCTGTTTCAAAAATCTTGGAGACTGCGGGTACAAGGGATATAGGCCGATAGTTTTTCATTGAGTCTTTGGCACCCTTCCCCTTGTAAACCGGAGTCACCCTGATTCTCTTAAGTGAGTCTGGATAGCAACCATTAAATATTGAGCTATTGAAATATTCGCACAAATGGTAAGTGAAGTTGAACGGTAGCCTATGGAGAATTGAGGTAGGGAACCCGTAAACGTCTTTAGTTCCCTTCGCTTTAAGTTTCTTTAAGATTTTTGCTACTTCATCAATAGTAAATGGTGCAATAAACATGGTAGACCCCTGAGACGGGCGGATAACGCACAACAGGCGCATTGCGTCTCCCAGGCGCGGGCGCACCGGGGTGTCGCGCACTACGCTCAAGTAGTGCTGGTTGAGCGCGTCAGCAAGCTCCCGGCCGGTGCCGCGCTCGCCGCACACCGCTCGACGCAGCACACCGAACTCATCCCTGCCACCGACTCTATATACAATTTAATAAGAGTGTGCTAATTCGCACCCTATATATTATTGAAGCATTCTCCACAATGGCAGCGGCCGACATTATATACTCCACTATAATTTCGATTCGAATCGTAAATATTTTGGGGAAACGGCACAGCCCTACGTGACAGTTAAGTGACATTGACAAGCCAACCTACAAACGTCAGTCGGTTGTGAAGACGAATGCTCAGTTGGTTTTGTGTTCGGTCTGCGTTTAAACGAGGGATGTGAGATGTATTTGTGACAAGCGCATTCTCGAGGTTGGTGTTTATGCTGGATTGGATGACGATTCATGTCGCACCTTGGGGCAGGCTTCCGGGGGGAAGCCTGTAGAAGGTAGCTTTCGACGGAGTCCACTTTTGTATTTGGTTTTGCCGATTGGTGAGTATTTTGTAAGCTATACAAAGTATGGGTTACAAATTTTAATTCAACCATTACAGTCGACGAGTAGAAAAACAAATAAATCGTTACACGAAATCAAGTAGGTAGGTATCGTTCAAATCAATATAATATAAAGTTTCACTGACACCATATATAATATCGTGTTAAAACGTACACAGTTCAAAGGTAAATGTTTTAATGTGAGCGATATCAATCAGCACGCCACCATAATTATTATTAACTTCGTTTCTACCTAAAGTTCAGACCAAGCTGCGATGATTTGCATATAAAATAATTCAAAGGACTTTATTAATATCCAAAATGTTCTTTATCTAAGAAAAAATCCTCAATTATTTATTTAGTAACCAAAAAAAAGGCATACCATCAGATCCACAGCGCAGGCTTCGTCACATTACAATAAGCTCATCCACCTCAGGGTTCGTCAAAACAGAACGTTCGTTTACACGTAAGTTATCTGCAACACGCATCGTCAACATTGATTAAAAACAAAGAAAAAATTATGAGTAAAATAATAATAACATAAAAGAGCAAACCTAAACCCTAATCCGGTAAGTACCCGGCCCAAACGTCCCCATAATACCAGCGGCGTTCTCCCGCTGAACCGCCAAAAATATACGTTGGACCAGGTACACACCAGACCTAGGATCACAACCCCTATCCCGCAAGCGCCTACCCAGATCCCTCAGAAAACCCTTCGCCTCGGAACACCAAGGCCCAGCTGACTCAACAGCAAGAGGGACAAAATCATAAACCGGCTTTAAGTTTGAGTACTTGGCATGTTTTTGTCTCGCCGCATTCTCTGCAGCCCCCCATCCGCACGTGTAGTCTGTGCAAGATGTGACGCCGCAAATGTGCTCACACATGACTGTAGCATCCCACAGCAGACTCCGCCCCTTAGCCCAAGGAACAAGGGTGAGACCGTCAGGCCGCTTCCCGTCCGTCCGACTAAGACCCTGGGGCTCCAACACGCACGGCAGGTTAGCTGACACCATCGCCCTGCGAACGATATCGTTAATCGCATGATGACGAGGAAACCTACCAGCACACCGCACACAACTCAATCCATGATGCCCGTTCGCCTCCACCATAACCCCACAGACGCACAAATGTGGCTCGCACACATTACATTCGAGCCTTAACGCAGCACCAATCCTTAGGGAATCGTTATCTAACCACGTCCCCAAGTGCGACGACGGTAAGGCGTGCAGCCAGGCCCCAGACTCGGGTGCTGATGCCCCCTCCAGCAACTGCTCATACGTCTGACGGCATAAAACGTCATCCCACGACCTCTGAGCCCCAAGGTAGTCAGGCCGCGTGCCGCTAGAACAGCGAACAGCCCACTCATCCAACGCAGCACCCAAAAAAGGCATGTGGACGTCGACCTCATTGAGGGACAAAATGCGCGCAACTAGTCCCCGCAATGCATGCGAGGAAGCCAGAAAAGCTACAAGTCTCGTCATTCGTCATCATGCATGCGACGCACCCCTAAACCACAATGTCGTATGGGAAGAGTAGCCTGACACCACTGAGATTCTTCAAACCTGACATTAAGAATAGACTCCAGATCGTTTTGTAGTACCTGATCGAACCGTAATACAGCCTGCACATGCATCCACGTCGGTGCCGTTATCAAAGTGTACGTCACGCGTGGAATTGATAAACAGTTACGCTTTATTAATTACTATCTTGCTATGACACTACAACCATTTGTTTATCTTGGCCTCCTCCGTTATCTTCCACTAGTTGTCAAGAGGGTATGAAATAAGCCTTCCAGTTAGTAAATTTTCTCTAGTTAAGGTTGAGGGATCCGGGAATTGGCGGTTGAGGGATTGGGGATTAAGGGTCGAGGGGTTCAGTGATCAAAGGTTTAGGGATTGGGACAGCAGTGAGGCGGAGAACGATACACAAACGTACATAATTATGTGCACCAAATATTCAGTCAGACCAGTTTCGGAGCAAATAGGCTGTGACAGACAGACATACAAACAGACTCACGAGTTATCCTATAAGGGTTCCGTTTTTCCTTTTGAGGTGCGGAACCCTAAAACATAGCCACAACCGAATGTTACATAACCTCCTTCCTTCTTGAAATTGAACGCGGTTAAAAGAAAACACTGCGTTTTGTTTGTTATTGCGTGCGTTATAGCACACTGTCCACAACAAAAACAGGCAACACATTGAAACCAAAACATATCTATCTCCATTTGGAAAAACAAACCCTTTATCAATTTGGCGATCACGACGATAATAAAATATGATTCTTATACATACAAGCATCACAAGGGACTAGAACCGTCTGGCACCCACCAGAATTCAAGCTTTTAGTTACCAAATGCCCAGTGCAGTGTTTAGCAGCAATTTTAGATCCTAAGATTATAGTAGTAAGTTGCTATTGTCAGCAGAGTTAGTGCGGTGTAGGTTGCACATTTGGCACAGTCCCAGCTGAGATTCTGTTCTAGAGACAAATCATTGGGAGAAAACAGATTTGTGCTCGAGCAGCCACCGCCTCTTTATGTGCGAAACATCGTTTGTTATTGCTGTTTACTTTGCACTTTATGACGTTGCCGAGTATATAAAGATTTCGAAAATATTTCGCCTCATTGTATTTTGGGGTTCCGTAGTCAACAAGGAACACTTATAAGTTCAGCATTTCCATCTGTCTGTCGACATATCTATCCATCTGCTGCTTTGCTCCGTGATCGTTATTGCTAGAAAGCTGCAATATGGCTTGGGTATGTAAATCAATCACGAAAATTGATAAAATATAACCTAGAAAAAAATTGGATACCTCCCTTACAGGTAAAGTAGGGATGTTTTTTTACTTCAGCCCTATGTTTAAGGGTGTGTTCGATAGGTCTTTTTAAACGAATAAGGTCTTCGAAACCCTTTTTGATATAGTGAATATTTTCGGAAAAAATCGCTGCGAAAGGAAAAAAAATGTGTCCCTCCACCTCTTTTCAAAAAAAAAATTTTGGCAAAAAATATGAAAACTATTAGCCAACATGATCGGTTTAACCGTTTTTGAGTTTTCGCAAAAAGTCTTTCCTTCTTGTACCCCTCGCGTCGAATGATAGTCCCTATGACAGTTCCCGCTTTTGGTTGACTTTTTTTTTAAACTCGCCCACCGGGCAGATACTTTTCTTTATAGAAATTTGATTTATAAATATATATATGTTTATCAAATCATACAAATACGTAGTTCTTTCAGAAAACATATCAAATTCTTTAAAATGAAAAGAAAATAAAATTAATAAAAGAAATGAAAATAATTATTATATAAATCTGACTGATTGTTATGAAATACCCACATACAATATTTGATGTGCTTTCTTACCTGAGCTGTATCACCTATTATAACTCTAATACACATAATACAATGATTTTAATTGCTACTGGTTTTTAACTTAGAACTAGAAGTTTAATTTGGTTTAAATTTCAACTCGATACCTCCCGCACGCGTTCCCGAGATAAAGGGTCTTGACAGACAGACGGACGGACGGCTGTTTATATGACTACTGTATTATGTAGTATAGCAGTGATCTCTAAAGCCACTATATCCTAAAATCATTGTATAGTTGGGTTTTTGTCTCTGTTAAAACACAACAACTATAACGGCTTGCAGGGAACCTTAATAGCGCAAAATAGTTACATTATAGTGATTCCAAACACTATTACACAATAGAGCAATATTACAGTAATATTGCTCTATTGTGGTTATATTTAAACCCGTTATAGTACACTCCTATAACGGCTCTATAAAATGGTAAAGCAAATCTCATCAATTGCTAATAAAACATAATTAGCTGTATAAGCGTATAGAGCAAAAAGGTGTTGCCAAACGCTTTTTTACGACAGGTGGTCACCTCTGTAACCTTAATAGTACGACAATACAGCTTTCAGCGACAAAAAACCAAAATTATAGGATTAAAATGTTACTTGGGACTTGGGAGTAGGAGATGGCTTACGATGTTTTCTCGAAAAATCAATATTTAATAATCCAGTAGATGTTACACCAATGTTCCATTGAAACACGATATCCGTGTATCATTAATCATGAGCGTTGTCTATTTTGTAATTAAACGTCAATACTACGGCCAATTGGATGAAGGACTAAATTCTCGCTAAAACACAATTAAGTGTGTATACGAGCATAATACGCGATGCGGGCGATAAAACTGTTTTAAGATAATACTCATTTACGATGCATTATTATTATATATCCATTTTGGATTTTCCAGTAAATAAACAAATAGATACGTGCATATGCTCACAAATTTTTGAAATATGATCATGCTCGCAGTGTGACATAAACTAAGAAAAAACCGTTAAATATCACCAAATTAAATATATGTATATAACTTTTATGAAACCAAAAGAGATATTATAATGTAAGACAATTTAAATTGATTTTTTTTAATAATCGTAAGCTGGTATCCTATAACTAAATTTATGAAATATTCGCTAGCGTGTGCGTAACTTACTTTCTATGCATATCGTTCGTACTCGCATATTAGTGCGAGCATGTGCGAGCGAGATGTATAGAAAGTAAGTTACGCAGACGTTACCGAATACGAGTATGTCAGTTTGACACTGCGAAGGCAGTCGTGGTAAACATTATTACAAACATCAGCCTCATAATCAATGCAAACCGGGTGATAAATTCGATCGAAACTAATTTTGTATTTAATTTTTAACTAGCTGTTGCCCGCGACTTCGTACGCTTGGATTTGTATTTTGGTTGTGATATATTCTACATGAGCATAGAACATTGTGAAGAAATACTTACCAGTAGGGGTGCATAGTTTTTTAGTAATTTGTAAATTTACAACGCGTGACCTTTGTCTGTCACAATCACAACCTACCGAAGTATCAATTTCCTCTCAACCCCATAGAAGAAGAATTTCCAAAACTGCTGATATATTTTTTCTTGTATTCCAATATAATGCCCTTTTACGAAGGTTAAAAAATCAGCTTTTCGAGCGAGATTCGAAATCATCACTTTTTCTAAAAAGTACTTTTCTACTCTAGTAGCGGTCGAACTCTCTAACCAACTGACCTCTAACAAAGCTGCGAACTTTTCCATCACTTTTTAGGTATGATTTTACTTTAATACATCTGTAAAATCTATCAATAATTGTATAATATAGTATGTCATACATAACGTAAACATTAACAGAGGTAATTTATTGTATTAATATTACTATTTTTTATTTTAACTATTACAAAAGTATTTATTAGAGGAACGTTCTACAAATGTGTTGGTACCGTGATTGATTTACTTTTCGCATTGTGTTCCACAAAATAAACTGTAAAAGCCCTTGAACCAATTAGAAGGGCTTGCTTGAAGCTTTGAGATTCCCGTTAATGTATTTTGGTTTAGTTTTTTTTTTATATAGACGAAGCCCCTGATGGTAAGCAAAAACATTTTCAGCTGACTGCCCTAAGGAACTTACGAGTACGCGCACATGTGTGTACATAGCGTGTTCACCCAGTGGTTATGGTTTTGTTGCATACATAAATGTTCACATGTTTATAGGTCCTACGACATAAATCATGCGATTAGTGTGGAGATAATGCAAAATTATCTTAGAGAAAACATGGACAACAAGATACTTTATGAAAATGACCAAACACTCTAGTTTTCATTTGTTTTCAATTGTTAATCGAAGTTGTGGTGGTGGGTCATTGAAACGAAACGTTAACATTGAAGTAGAGCGACAGTTGTTAGGGTTCCGTAGCCAAATGGCAAAAAACGGAACCCTTATGGATTCTTCATATCTGTCTGTCTGTCTGTCCGTCCGTATGTCACAGCCACTTTTTTTTATAATTTAGGAGACAAACGAGCCGACGATTCGCCGGATGGTAAATGTTTGCCGTTGACCATGGACACCCGCAACAGTAGAGGCGTTGTAAGTGATAAACTCAAATACTGCTGGGTTCTTTTGATTTTACAACTAATTCGTTGAATCGTCCATATAGTGGTGACTATATCTTTTTATTATTAGCGCCCAAAGCAGGCGAGTGAACGAGTGCACAGAAAACAAAATTATTACTTTTACTTTTATTCAAAAGCACCAACCATAACAAGAATTCTCACCTCGGCAGCATGACGCGGTACAAAAAGCTATCAGGGCTAATTGTGTGCCAACGAAAAGAAAATTTTCGATGGAAAGCTCAGATTGGCCGATAAGGGCCCCATTATAGTACTCGCTGGAGTGTTTTCCAACTTGGAGCATACGAACTTTCTTAACAGGCTTACCTAAGGGATTGACGGCTTTATTAGTAAGTTAACCAACTGTGTTATTTCTCTATTGTTGAAATTAAAAATTAAATTATAAGATCATTATTAGGTACTTAAATGTGTTCCATATCACAGATTAATAAATAGTTACTACGTAACAGATACGTCATTCCCATACTAAAGCGAAAATACCTACGCTATAATAGCCTACAAAATCTTAATAATAATACCTGCTGCTCAGGACGAGAAGAAATGTACCATAAGTACGTGCACAAAGAGTCGAGACTGCCTTGCTCGCCGTGCGAGTCACGTGCCAACGCGTCATCGTAAGAATGCGCTAGGGTTGTACTGTTAATTATGTTATTATTGTAATAAAACGAATGTTTCGAATCGACCATATTTTTTATTAGTCAATCAAATATAAAAACAACCTGACTCAAAAAACTCCTTAATTTACGATTTATTTACTTATGTTCAAAGAAATAAATGGTGACAAAATTCATAAAGATAGATTTAAAACACTACTCACCTTTCTTCGTCTCTCGGAAATGAAAAAAACGACAAATTTTCCTTTGTGTTTTGACTTTTACACCCATCTACTGCACAATAATTACGTGGTTTCGGCATTTCGAAGCGTAGGCGCGGGAAACGTGCGGTGCGAGCGCTCAGGCGGGCGTTCGGCGGCCCTCTGTCGGTTGTATCGTCGACGATACGCCGAGCGGTAGGCATATAGCGCGTGGCCTTGAGCGAGTGAAGGAGGCCTGTCCATATTCCATGCGGATTCCACAGACAGACTGTAATATTATACAGGGACAGCTTTGTGGGACTGCGAGTGAGCGAGCGCTGCTTTTCCCTGTGCAATGCAAACAGTCAACGCAGGACAGCCTGTGGCGAGCTGTTGAGGAGTAGCAACCCAACATACCCGACCGCTCCCTGGGAGTACTTTCACCCGACATGCAAGGCCTTCAAATGATGGCTTTTGAGTGAATTCAGCAAAGCCTGTTCAATCAAAAGAGATAAGAGATATCATTTCTTGGAGTTATGAATTAAACATGAAAACGAAAACGTCAGCTTACATTTGTAAGCGCGCGCTATAATGTTAGGTACCTGTAATAATCGCGCGCGCGAGTAACATTGTGATTAGTTGACATGTCAAAAAGTAATCTTGAAAAAAAAAAGTAGAACCGACTTCAATAATTAAAATAAAATATCATCCCGTTTTATATGCGTTAGTAACTGACACATTTGAAGCCGGTGCCAAGCCAAATCTTGTCAACATGTCAACACGCCTTCAACCAGAATGCCAACCCTGGTGTTGTTCGATGAGAAAGAAAGAACCAGCATTGTAACTATTTGGCTTGGCACCAACTTCAAACGTATCAATTGCTAGCGCATATAAAACGGGATGATATTTTATTTTATCCTTATTAGTCGGTTTAACTTTTTTTTTCCATTTTTAGTTTTTCTTACGAGTGTTGCATCATTTTGCAAGACTCCTTCCTGTCTGGCCAAACTATCATATTGTTAAATATTTTTGCGCTTTGGGTACGTTTTAAGTTTTAAGGTCTGGATCTGAAGCTATCAAGATTTGCGGAGTTGGACCTCATGGAACCCATCATCAGAACTAGACCTTAACACAAATGTTCCTTCAGAACTTGCTAGCTTAACAAACATAACGAATAGGACAACACGCCAAAAGTTCCACTTCGTCAATTGCCACTGTTTTGGATAAAAATGCTTGGTTTGTTGATGAAAACACCTAAAATCGTTATACGTATGCCTGTTAGATTTGAGGAGATCCCTGGATTGCTCATGGATCATAATATATACATTCAATTGGGACTATAATATATACATTCAAACCACAATTCAAACAAATCTTTTTTATCCAAATCGGTTCAGAAATGACGGGGTTCTGAGGTAACATACATACAAAATAAAAATAAAAATACGTCGAATTATAAATAATAATATTAAATCAGATTTAAATGTGATTTAATATGTGTTCAAAACGCGAAAGTTTTAAATGTTATAAACAATAATACCGCCTCCTTTTTTGGGGTCGGTTAAAAAAATGACAAAAACTGAATTGAAATATTTAAAGGGCCTGCATTCACGCTTTTAGTATATAGGTATTTCATTCATGTTAATTGTTTATAATGGCTTGTTATGTAATTTCAAATTTCAGATTTCACCCTGTCTTACCAAACATTATTTTTACATTAATTTCTTACATGCCTACCGGACCTTAATTTGTTTTCTTAGAATAATCATTTTTACATAGGTACTATGTTATCTGCAACCTATTAAGCAAAATATTATACAGACAGCAAAAAATATGGATCTTCAACTTTAGTTCGGGTTCAAAATACGGGAACTAGCAATGTAGCTACGATCGTCGGTGCCAGGTTAATGTGCTGAAATACACGTCAATGCGAATTCAATTTTCGACGAAATGCAACTGAATAGCGGAATTTAAAATCCTATTTCGCGTCAGACGTGCAAGAATAGCCGGTTCTAATCCATTCGATGCCACCTTGAAAATGACTTCCATTCCATAGGTAAGCGAATAGTGATTTGATTAAGAGCCATGAATAATAATATGATACTTGTAGGTATAACACTTTAAACTCGTTTTGAACACATATTTGATTACCTCTCCACCGAGCGTCACTATTATGTTATCCTCGGATCGTAAGAGAAGCTATCGAAATTAAAAAACACCCCAAAAATTTTAACAGGGAAGACGGGTACATATTATCGTCAATTTGGGGACCAGTGATTCAGATGTTGAAACCAAGGTGTCTTCGGACCAGTGTGCGGATATTGTTAGTGTTGCGTGTCGTGCCGCGGACAATAAACATTAAACAGAAACGGGTAGATAAATTTATTTGTCTACCCCGAACATTTATATAAACGAATGTCGAGTAGTTTAGTGTTGTTTACCAATATCTCAATTGACATTTTGCTGGGACGTCAGTCTTCCGTGATCCGTGACCACTGACCACAGCTAATGCAACCTAGCAGAAACGTCGGAATTAAAGGTAAAAACAATGAAATTAAATCACGGTAGACCCGCTCGTGTAATTAAATATATATGATACTTTTCGTATCGCATCGTATCTTTTAGTATCGCGGGAGCTACGGATCTCGGTAATGAATTTTCTCAAATATGCAATGGAATGTCGTCCTTACGTGCGTTATAACAGGCTTCAAAGTATCACGTTTCGGGGGGAGCAACTCGAGGAGAATTGTAAAGGAATTTCATACAAAATTGAAGGCCTAGGCCGGGAAGTAATTTTTTAGGATTCCGTACCCAAAGGGTGTCCGTTCGTCCGTCTGCCCGTCTGTCACCAGGCTGTATCTCATGAAACGTGATAGCTAGACAGTTGAAATTTTCACAGATGATGTATTTCTGTTGCCGCTATAACAACAAATACAAATACTATTTTTTTGGCGTTTTTGCGTAATGGTACGGAATCCTTCGTGCGCGAGTCCGACTCACACATGGCCGATTTTTTTTAAATTTTAATGTAAACATGGCGTCTGTGTTCATGAACAGGCTGACCAGAATTTTTTTTTTATCTTTATAGGGCTGCTGCGATATCTCCTAAACCGTGCGTCGTAGCGCAAAAATAATAAAATGTTCGTTCCCCTATAAGAAACCCCTAATTAATATTAAAAACAAAAAACAAAAAGGGTCTGAAGGGGCGGTATTAGTTCCTCCTTAGGATCTTCTTTGGGGCTGAAAGGTATAGAAATGTGAAGTTTTAAGGTTGCAGAGATAATATAACTAGCGCATGATTATTGATTTACATTGTGCATAGTGGTCTACAGTAGGTATCATTGCGGCTTAAAGTACCTACTTATTTCTTAGGAAGAACTGCAGCCTTCTCTCCACCTCCAGATATTTAGTTTTGTCAGCAGCTTCCCGGTTGTTTCGACTGTCTCTCTGCAAGCTCTGAACTTTGTCTTCTAATAATCTAATTTATTATATGTCTCCTATTTTATCAGCCTCCAGTTTCTTCTTTAATGTGTATGTTTAGCTGTTAGGAAAGCTACGGAGTTTTCAATTGTGCTATTCGACTCCTTTATTTCGCTATTCGACTTCTTTAACTTCAAAGATCCCTTTCCTGCGGTTGTACCTAAAATAGCTCTTTAAGCATTTGCTTCATTTCTTGTTTAACAACTAAGTTAGTCCGCTCTTGGGCTTCCTCGCAGCCTATTGTAGTTGTTGGCTGGTCAAACAATATACGTCCCTTCACTCCCTCTAGTCAGCTTTGACAATGTAAAAAGCCATCGAAATAGAACTCCAAAAATAACGCGCCAAGCCCCACAAGCAATAAGGCCCGACGAATATATGGCAAGGCACGTCCATCGGACTAACGCAATTGCTTGAAAGCCTCCATTCCAGACTACCACGTAAAGCTATTTGTAGACACACTTACTCGTACTTTAAGATTTATCCACGCTCTGAGTTGCGTGATCACAAAGAGTGCTGTTTGAGTGTCTAGAAAATGTGGGTTCAGAAACGGTTTGTTTTATTTGTAGGATAATAAATATACGTACAAACAAACTGCATACGTACCAATACAACAGAATCCTAATACACGTATTGATACTTGAATATTGACTATTTTTCGGTGAAACATGGGGCTGTATTATTTAAAAGAACTGCCAAATTATTAATAGATATTGGCTTTAATGTTTAATGTCCTTAAATTTAAAGGGCCATTAAATTGTAGGTTTCTAGTAAAATATAGAAGAACTAAATCATATCATAAACATTTTTATTGTATAACACAGTAGTCCGGGAGATCGTAATCGTGTAATTTATACCGACTTTCACAAGTTAACGACATCGTAAATAACACTATTTAAGGGTGTTACTGCGCGGTGGGCCAAAATGCTCGTATTATCCTTGATTCGGATGTTTTTGGACAGTCACATAAGGAGTAGCTTATATTTGAAAAACATAGTTTAGTTTATAGTTTCGAAGGTTCAGGTTCAAATAAAATAATTCTAACATCATAATTTCCAAAAAAATGTATTTTATGCATAAGTGTACTACTTAATCGGTTATTTATTTTCTACCAAACCCTCTAGTTCGTACGAAGCAATATTGGCATTTATAACATTAAAATCTATTGACATCTGTTAAAGTTCAAATTTAAACTAATATTTTATATGACATGCATTAGAGGGTTAAAACATTTATACCTAGCAACACTTCCGTAAATACTTGACCTGGAGCAGAAATAATAGATGGCGCTGCTTTTGTGTCACAGTAGTCGTCTTTAGAGATATCATGATTGTGGGTTCAAACCTCGGCTTATAAAATAAGTACCTACTTGCTATATTAATTTACCTGTCACATTTCAGTGAAGGAATATACTAAAATAACAGTATTTTTCACATAGCTTGGGTACGATGACAGCTGTCATCTCAATACATATTTTGTCGATTTTGCGTTTTAAGGTTATAAATTGCATGGAGATGACAGCTGCTGTCATCGTACCCAAGCTATGTGAAAAATATTAAAGGCCTAGTTTCACGAACCAGCTTGTTACAGCGGACCCTGGGCCTCTTTAAGATCAACGGCACCAAGCTCTAGGGACCTAGAAGTCAGGCCGACGCTTGCCGAGGACCCAGAAAACACAGGTGTTTAAAAGGAATATACTATATCGAGCGGCTCCATCGTGCGTGAGAAACAAACATAAAATTGCACCCCCTTTTAATTCCTCGTGACGCGCATGATAACGGATATTATTACAATGTTCCCATGGATATTGTGTTCCTTATTAAACTAAATGTCAGTTTATTGGTTTTTGTACCCATATCAGGTGGGTGTGTTATTGACACTTGTTTTAGCTTTTGTTTTCCAGTCATTTTAATGTCAAGTGTGCCTATTTACTGCACCAGATCTAAGCACGGTTGATTCACGAAAGCTGGCACGAATGTTATTAACGAAACTTTCATTGTATGAGTGACACCTTTATACAGTCAGAACATCCATTTTTATTGGTTAATGGTTAATGTGATACACTACACACATAGATATTTTCATTCACTCATTCATTTCATTCGTCCCAGCTCTTGTGAATCGACCTGAAGGTACGAGTAAACGTTTATGTCCAAACCATGTGGCTAAATTTCATTTTTGAGTTTCCTGAGTAAAATCGTTGTTTTTAAAGTATCAAATTAGGTAACGCCTACGTAGGTACCTAGTAGGTAAAGACGTGTTAGAGTACTGACACGAGTTATAAACTAAAACAGATGATATGGTTTAGTTATTATATGTATACTTTGAAGTGTTTCGACTTAAAATTAAACCAAATCATACACAACGCAAGATTCATTAATTTATTCAGAAGTGTGTAAGTAAATGTATCTTAGTCCGGGTGAGACATACTACAAAACAATTCACCTAAAGCGGCACATTCTGCTTAATATGATCTTGAGACTTAATTGTCGACTTAAGATAGCGTATATAGCGTATGTTCGTTTAATTATACGGATTAAACTATTTTACTCGTATCCCGGGATAGAAGGATTCAGCTTAAATTTTGGTATTTCGTTTCATGCTGTTAAGTTTACTGCGCCTTTTATGGCACTTATTAACTAGTTGCAACGACATTATTTAAGTCAATTTGAGACTTTATTCATTCCATCACGAGTATTGAATACTATGTAACTACATAGTATTATATAATACCGTACGGCTTAAAAAGGTTTAGTTATAAACTCAAATAGGTGGAAAAAGTGACGAAGCCCACCACCACTCCCACTCCATCCGGCCTTCACCACTGGTGGGCTTTGTCACGTTTTCTTTAATATATTTATGACATCTATTTCATTCACGTTATAATTTATAATATATAGTAGTGTGACTACTTAAAAAAAACACAAATCAAAATATTTAATAAAATAATTTGATTTGTTTCCAAAGTTGTGTAAGGTTTAGTATTTTTTTTTTTATCTTTTGAATTATTCTTGGGGCTTGTTCAATATTTTCAGCGCCAATGCAATATTATGAGATTATAGCTGTGACACAGTTTCATACATTGTTTTTTTTAATGTACGCAGATTTTTACTTAACATTAGGTAATAGATAACATTACAAGTTTATCAAAGTATAAAGCTCTCTAGTAAACTTCGTTAAAGTATTTGTTTATAAAACGTTGTGCATTATTAATTTGGTTGCTGCCACTACTTCATAGTTGGGAAGATCCTGATGAGTATCCCGTGGGAAATCTGGGATGATTTGATGTGCCATGGCAAGTTTGGGAAGTCAGAAAAATGATATAATAGATACCTCACCTAATAAAATAATGAATATAATCAATTCCTATGGGGAACGAATTGTGATGGGTCAGATTATCTTGGAATGTCCTATTGATCCAAAAATATTTTTGGCATCCTTTAAGCGTTATACCGACACGGTGGTTAAACATTTGCAATTTTGTGGATTATGATAATATTATGCTCATATTATAAACATTACTTAATTGCGCAAGTAAAAATAGTAAATTATAATAACATACCTAAACATACTGAAATTAAAGCATCCGCTTATTATATTATATTATTAATCTAATACATAAATTATTTATCTCCTTTAAACTATCAACTAAATAAAGTAATAATTCATTCCTCCCAGTAATTCTGAAAATCACTATATACTCGTAGATACCGCGGCTGAAAGCGTCCTAGATGGACATATACGAGGGCCTCTCCTGCTAGATCGGACCCTATGGTACCTAGACTTTTTAGGTTCTTCAAGAACGTACTTTACAATTTTTTTTAGATTAAACATGAAAATGAGAACTAACGTCGTCTAGTAAAAAACAAAAACTAATTCGAGTGTTATTGTTTATTTAAATTGAGAGACTCAACAAACCGGTTTTAACTAGCCAGTAGTCAGGTCTTTAGGGAAATTAGAGATTTTTTCCTAATTTCGTTTGTTTTCTAAAATGCAGTTTTTGCTCTCGACGCAGATGCAGTTTCGTTCTATTTTTAGTGTCAATGAGTATTTCTAGGATAGAAACCAGATTAACAAGTAACCGTGTCTTTTTTTGTGACACACTTTTATTGCTGACTGTATTTCTTCTTATCCGCATGTCTATCAACAACTTCTCGAGATCTATCTTATGTACCTAAACTCGATGTGTTTGTGTTTTTCCATCGATGAGTTCCTTTGGCTACCTACCGAATGCATCATCTGATCAGATCCATGTTACCATATCTAATGTATGTATTTGAGTATTTGTATATTAATAACAAAACTTCCGTGAGATATAGACATATTAAATACCGCCGACCGTCGACACAAGCTCCTGATGACGCTCCTCGGTACGGAGTGAAACATGTCGAGCGTTTTCGACTTAAAACACGTGAGTGACCCGTTATTAATATATTTAATTTGTATATTATATTATATATCGTTGTCTGAGTACCCACAACACAAGCCTTCTTGAGCTTACCGTGGGACTTTGTGTAAGAATGTCCCTATAACACGCAGATAGATTAGTAGCAGAGCGCCACAGACTAGCGAAGTCGGCAAAATCGGTCTATTGTCTCGGACCATCAGTATTTAGTATTTAACCGCCTCCCGGAATGCGTCAGAAATGCATCTTCCACCGCCGGTTTTAAATCTAGGCTAAACAAGTGGCTCCTTACTAATATGTTCTATGACTACAATGAATTTTTTGACATGCCACTTACCTTATAATATAATGATAAATTATGAATTTGAAATATATAAATGAATACATGAAACGTATAAATAATTATAAATTCTAAATATAATATAGTTAGATGAATGTAACAAATAAACATATATGTAATGAATTGTAAATAGAATTGTCATTAAGACTGTCTGCCTAAAAAACCTCAACTTTACCACGTGTATGTAGATTGTAGGTTTAATATGTATAAAACATAAACAGACCTGTAACGATTGTTATCAATAAAATTTCATTTTCATTTTCATTTTCATATAATATTTAGGTATTTATTATTATTTATTTATTTATATTATTGCATAGTCATCGGAATACGGATGTACTCGAAATTTCAACTGAATCAGACAACGAGAAGTGGTTCAAATTTAAGTTACAAGATTTGAAGCACACATATTTACAAAGAGTTTAGATAGTGGGGCAGAGTGCTCGAACAAATTGTCGTAAATGTGGATACCCTGGACAAAAGCACCAAATTTTTTTTAGGAATAATATATATAGGCCATAAAATTAAAGATGGCCGACGAAGGAGATGGTTCCTATTAAAAACATAAAGCTATGGACCTAACAAGTACCTGAAAAATAAATGGTGCTTTTGTCCAGCATGTCCACATTATCACCTGAAACTGCCCTACTATACGGGATCAAGCTAAATAAATGTGTCACTACTGTCAAAAAGAAGTATCCACTTAGGGCGGTACGTACTGCAATCCTATGAGGTACAGAACATTACGGCAAACACATCAAATAATATGCAAGTTTTCTTTTTTTTAGTTCAATAGATTACCGATTACGTTTTGATCACATACGCTTAATTTTGAATATTAAAAGCCGACTGGTTTTAAAAACAGTAGGAATGCCGTCTTTTTGTGATCTTCATTATAGTTTACAATTCATAAAATGCCGCAAATATCTACGCAATACCTATGTAAAATACACAAATTCCTATATATAGATTTGTGTCGTGACTTATAATAGTTTAAGAATTCATCGATTTCTCTATAACGCTATCATGCAGATTCTGACCTGATGACATTGGAACCAACTGCGAAATGGTCTTCTCAACTCTCTAAAACAAAACAATATTGTTTGAAATCGGCTTTCCCGTCTTCGAGAAATCGGAAAACTTACATAACTTTACCTAACTTACACTACATTGTGCTTTGACCTACTCGAGTATTAAGTTACTTAGTTTAGGTATTGGTGTAAAATATGTTAGAGCGAGTTACATTTTTTGCTTACAAGATTTTATATTTTATGGTACTTTTCTAACCGATGTTTGTATATTTACAGTATTTAAGTACGATTATTATTATTATGTAAGTATGATTGTTTTTATTTCTGGATATTTTTCAATGAAATAAATTTTATCTTATCTTTATCTTTACATTTAAAAAAAACAAAGATCCCGACTAATTGAGAACCTCCTTGGAGATCTTGAAGTTTATTAATCGTCTTAAAATATAAAGAGATAAATTGAACAGAATCACACATAGGTACAGGCATAAATTAAGGAGGAACAAGGATTATATGACAATTACTACCTAGGATTTGGGAGGGCCCTAAGTTAATTTGTGACATAGATCAAGATACATTTCCAATTATCAAACCTATTTCAATGCACTATGGAGTCCTACAATCTACATCTTGCAATATACTACAGTAAACATTTTTTTAGTCGTTTTCTTACTAGCACTTAAGGATTAGAGAATAGAATTATTTCATCGCATTTCATTTCATCGCATTTACTTATGTTACTTTTTGGTTTTAATTCTAAAACCCGAGCAATAGCTAAGTGCCAATTGAACTGAAAGCAACAAAACGCCGCAGACGAAAACGTTAAGTACCTACTACAAATTGGTGATCATTTGTTTCTACAACAAAAGTCCTATTTTGCAATTATTCCAACTTAATGGAGCATTTTGCAAACGAAACGCACTCTTTCCCAAATTACAACGAATGTTTTCCAGAATTAACTGATTTGTGGTGGATTTATGTGTATTTTTTGGCACGGAATGGGTTTTTGTCCCGTTTTGCTTCACAAGCGGTATTAAGGCATTAGAGTTACCCATGCGGTAAAATGCTTTTTATTATTTTAGTAGAGAACGTAAAGAACTTAGAAACTCAAAGACCTTGGCCCTCAAACTACCTCGTCTAATTGCATACTTTTTAGCCATTTTTTAACCCCTTCAGTTAAATTATATTCTTATTATGTATATTTTTACAGCGATGGTTTAACTTGGAATAGGTGGTTTGGCTTATGAATATGTCAGTAGTTCGTTAGGTTAGGTCAGCGGGCCGAATCGATTGCCTTTACCCATAAATATAGGTACCCTATGGTAATAGTATTACTTACTCATGACAACAGTGAAACCAAACATTTTGCACTGGACGTGGAGACTGGTAATGTTCATTAAGAAAACACATAAAAAGTACTTACGGTTCTATACGTTTGCCGCACGCCCCGCCCCGCTGCACGCCCAACTCGAGCGTTCACTCAGACCTTACACTAAAAATTTCACTAACGCACTGATTGATGGACACAGCAGCACCATATCATCTGCGTAGAAAATGGTTGCTAGAGATACGTATTCGTTTTCAAAGACCTATACAACGACACCACACACTATAGGGTTAAACCGAAAAAAAAAACCCACTTTGTAGAGGAGGTACTAAGAAACCCTAAAAAAAGAAAGTTACCGTGGCCCTTTTCGTGCGTGCGTAGCCGAGTGCAAACTTGGGATCCGGTAGTCCATCTGATAAAGGAGCAAGCGAGACATAGACTGTAAGACCTTTGTGTTGGATGATGTTGGACATTCTGATTATAATATGTTTTGGTTCTGTCTCTTTGTACCCAAATTGACGTATGTGCTCCGCTGCTGTCCTTTAACTAAATTCCAAAGTTTATTGACACCAGTGGATAGCATGATTAAAGCAACTTTGGAATCAGTTTTGAATTTACAGCTGGCCGAAGAATCGTGGACCCAAGCGTCTCTTCCAATTCGATACGGTGAGCTAGGGGTACGCAAGATTTCAAGCATCTCCGCACCGGCGTTTTTGTCTTCTGTTTATAGCACGGCAGTTCTCATAGGTAAGATACTACGGGATTTTCCATCAAACTATGAGACTGTTGGCTTAGCAGAGGCCAATAACGCCTGGTCTATTGCCTGCCCGGGCAAAGAATTGCCCGAGTATCTGGAATCACAGAGGGCCTGGGATGACGTCCAGTCCAAAATTCTGTACGACGACCTTCTTAGCCACAGCACTGGTTTAGAACGTGCCAGACTCTTGGCGGTGGGGACTAAAGAGGCCGGGGCCTGGTTGCACGCTTTTCCTTCGGTGCACACCGGTACTTTTTTGGAACCCAACACTATGCGCGTGGCAACCTGTTTGCGGCTGGGTGTCCGTGTCTGTGCTCCTCACCGGGGCCCTTGTGGTGCTGATGTCGATATGCAAGGCCACCACGGGCTTTCGTGCCAGAAGAGTGCGGGCCGTTTCTCCAGGCACTCGTCTCTCAACGACATCTTGCGACGCGCGCTCGTCAGCGCTAACGTGCCGGCTTTGCTGGAGCCTTCCGGCGTCCTCAGGGACGATGGTAAGAGGCCGGACGGAATGTCATTGATTCCGTGGGAGATGGGGCGGGTGTTGGTGTGGGACGCTACTTGCGTGGATACACTAGCCCCGTCCCATCTTCATGGCACTTCCGTCTCACCTGGTGCGGCTGCGGATGCGGCTGAGCGGAGAAAAAGGGCCAAGTACAGCTGTGTCGGCCAAGAATATCTTTTTACCCCTTTTGGTGTGGAAACACTCGGCCCGTGGGGTCCCGGTGCCCTGAAATTTTTCGGAGCCTTATCAAAGAGGCTGGTGGATGTGACTGGGGATCGTAGGGCTGGCAGCTTCCTCGCACAGCGCATTAGTATAGCAATTCAGCGGGGTAATGCTGCCAGCATCTACGGCACCTTACCGAGGGGTGAATTTTTATTTTAGTTAAGGTTTAGGATAGGTAGTATATTTTAGTTATGTTTAGTTTATAAGTTTTGTTACTATATTTTTATTTAATTTGTTCCAATAAAATTTAGCTTGAACAATATGTTTTGAAAACACTGATGTGTCCCGCCGAGTTTGTTGCCGGTCCCATATTGGGAATATTGGGATACTCTCCTACCATTAAGGAGGGAATTATTCTTCTCGGGTCCGAGGTGTAGGGTTGGTGCCGGCGTAGCTTTATCGCGTATATATATATCTTTACTTGAAAATTGTTGTGTTGTATAACAAGCCTTATATATGAACCGATTTTGCATGTACAACCAGGCTTAAAGTTGATAGTTTATGGTTCATTATTTGTTGTATGTGGGTATTTCTGCACTTTGTAGTTTTTCCTCAGTCACCCGTTGACCAAAACGTCGGGATATAGTATAAATTCAATATATGCGATATAATCCGTAAATAAAAGCACAAGTGTAAATAAAAAATAATAGACATCAGTACTAAACCAAATCACGCTTGGTTGGAAAGCCAAAGCTTCTTCAGATTAGCTTTGCTTGACTGACGCTACAGACTGGGACTGTTTGAGCGATAGGGGCAACTCGTTCCACAACTTCACAGCACGTACCGTGAACGAATCTGCATACATTCGTTCTTGTGTTATTCGAAGGAATAACAAGTGTAAGATTAGCACTTGAACGTAAGCGGTGTTCACTGCCTTCAGCCAGATATTTAAATCTTTTTGTTACGTAGGATGGAAAAGCAACGACAGGACACGCACATTTCGGTGTCGGCGGATCGGTATTCGGTAACCACACGAGCTGGGAGCGGAATTCAGAAATGTGATCGTACTCACGGAGGCCAAATATACAGTGTGGAAAGATAAGTCGGGCCCTGGAGGGAAACTACCTTAAATCCTTAAGCTGGCTCATTTTACTTAAAGGAGACATTCCTTTATTTTTAAAAAGAAACAAACCTGCATTCAAAGATTCTCTAAAACTCGCTTGCCTCGCCCGGGACTCAAACCAACTAAAATTGAAAAATCAAAAGCTCCCTATTTTATTACACTAATCTATAGTATTATTATTCAGGATAAAATTTCTCTTACAAACATTTGGTCTTAAAAATCAAAATGATCGTTAAATTTTACATTAACTTTATTTTACTATCAATTTGTTACACTTAAATTATTTAGCTGGTAAATTGTTCGAAATGAGCCCCCTTGTTCCGGCTACACAAAATTAGTCGCCGTTGAAATTCATTTCTTGTAGCCTTCAGCAAAGTGTTGTGGTGTATGCCCCTAATAACATTTTCTACCGCTCTTGAACGGTTTCATAGCAAGTTTAGAGGTATGACTACCATTGAACGATTTTCTTATCGAAGATTTCAACAAGATACTTAGCGATAAATTAGCAAGCGTGTACTTCATACAAAGTCTTTGAATGTTGGAGAGATAAGAGAACTGTTACGTGTCTTTTACTTGTTGAAAGTGAACAGTAACCAAATGTTTGTAAGATAAATTTTATCCTGAATAATAATACTATCGATTAGTATAATAAAATAGGGTGTTTGTTTTTTTAATTTCTGTTGGTTCGAGTCCCGGGCGAGGCAAGCGAGTTTTGGAAAATCTTTGAATGCCGTTTTGTTTCTTTTTAAAAATAAAGGAATGTCTCCTTTAAGTAAATTGAGGCAGCTTAAGGATTTAAGGTAGTTTCCCTCCAGGGCCCGACTTATCTTTCCACACTGTATATCTAAAAACGCAATGTCACCATAGTCAACAAGAGGGAGCAAAAGAGAACCAGCAAGAGTTAATTTAGTATGAAGAGGGAGGAAATGCTGTCGTCGTCGAAGACAGTGGAGAGACCCAAAAATGTTTTTACTCACCTCAGCTACGTGAGGAGACCAAGATGCCTTATTACTATGCGTCTGTATAATTTTTAATCTTTATACCAAACACAATTGGTAATAACAAACCAATAAAAAAAGTGGAAATGAGTCCATAGTAGACAAACACAGATTTCAAATTAATAATCTATAATGGCTACAAATTCGAGATAGGACTACAAAACACTTGTAAACGACACTAAAGTACTTCACTTATGTATTATGTACCTATACATAAAACTTACGATTAAAATAATTCAATTCACACTTACAGTGATTATTATAATCTGCTAATAGGGATGATGACACATGTTGAATTTTATAACAAAATCTAGTAACATAGATAGCAAATGAGTAATTTATCACAATAATGTAGATATTAAAATAAATAAATAAAAATAAAACGTTTATTAACAGGCAAGGATCACCCATGAAAAATTTACAGACATAACTACAATTACACTATTTAACACTAATTACTACTTAACTAAGCTTACAATAAATAAATAAAATATATGGAAATAATACAAAAATACAGGACTTGAAGTTTCAAAATTTAAGTAAGTTTTTAACTTCCAAAAAGGAAAAAAAGTAAGGATACCGTTCGATTCCTTACATTTTATCCAAAAAAATATTGTATAGCAACTACGTACATTTTTAAACGCAATATTTCACCGACAAAAATGCAATTTTCTTATTTTGTCCATACATTCAAACTGGGCTCTCAGTGAACTTGACGTCACGTTCACTTATCGTTTTGTTAGAAGCGTTTCGCGAGTGAAGTACGACTGTCTGGCTTTGACTATCATTTCTGACTTTTGTATTGCTTTAATGCAATGGGTCTCATATAGACATTTGATCCTAAAAATAAACCTGATCGATTGATACCATTAATGAAAATTTGTCATCTAGCCTATTCAAATTTAAACCAGCTAATAATTCTTTGACAGCCAGGGTTGCTATCCATTCTATCCAATATCATAATTTCAATCTCGATTCGAAGACAGCCGTCGAGTAAAAGCTGCAACTTTGAATAGAGTATGCAAGTGAAATAGGTAGCTCACTAATTAGAACCCAGAGTCTACGGCAAGATTCGATTTCGCTAAATTTAGCGAGACCAGTGCTGTTACAAGGAACAGCTCCGTTTATGAGGATCTATTTCTGATATTCCTTTGTATCTTGGAGGGTAGTTGCTATTGTAGGTAAATATGTTTTGGGGACCTTGACATTTTACAATGTTCAGAAGATATTCGGCTATCAAATGTGTACGCCGATTCAGAAATTCATGCCAAGAAATCTATCTTCGGATAAACTATTGACAATTGACAATAATTAATATATAGCCGGTTAAACAACAATGTCAGTAGTAAAAGGCGCGAAATTCAAATTTTCTATAGGGCGATAACCCTTCGCGCGTCGGTCCATGTTTTAATATCTATTATAATTTAGCTATAATCTTTATTTAAATAAAGATTATTAGATTATTCTTTAGTTCTATAGGGCAAAGAAAAATTATGTTCAATAAAAAGAAGGATCATTTAACTGTAAACAAACAAAAATCTCTCGCGCAGCACAAATGATACATATTTCAGTTGAACTCGTCTCCCCGGAGACAGTTTGAGGATGGCACAGTCATTAGACAAGTTTTAGTAGCCATTACAGCTTGTTTTATATTTGCAACGTGCGTGCGGCGAATTTACTACCCTAGGCTGTACAGGATCACTTTTGTTGCCATTTTAAGACTCCTGAAACTTTAGGACGGTATCAGCGGATACTAGTGGACGTCCGTCTACGTAGTTGTCATGGACGAAAGCATTGAACTTTATGAAGTGGATCCTCCATAACACAAATTTCAAGAAAACCAATAAGTTCGTATTACTTAGCTTTCGTTTTATAGGGGATATCTATATTATATTTCGTTTTATACAAATATCGAAAAGGTGCCATACAAATGCCACAATAATAATAAATATCGTAAAGTTTTCTTCCTACAGAACCCGACGTTCTCAAAACTCTCACACTGCACCACCACCATTTTGTTTTCGTTTTAAACCAAAAGCCTCTCCGAAGTTGTTTGTTACGTCGGCAAGTTATAGAAAAAAACTTTACGTACTGACAAAACTCCCCAAGTCCAGTTTGTAAACTCCACTTATAATATATATGGGGTGGAATCCGATATTTACTTCTATTGATTCTGAGTAAAATTTTGAAAAGTTAGTAGACCGCGGGCCAGGAGCATATTATCGTCAGTCACACTGAAAGGAATGATTGCATAACAGTAACAAAATATGTTGTTACTACTTATCCAAAAAATGGGACTTCCGAACTACGTTACACCAACCAACAGGTCGGTTTGTTACAACGAAAATATTGTGTTGTAAGATATTGATCAAAATTCATTTCTTTATTTTTTAAGTTCAGTTATTTTCTGAATACCTCAACGAGTTCGGCTAATTATTTTTTTCAGTGCATGGCCTCCCGGCTGATACTTTGTCAGATGATTGTTTAGATGCAGTGCTATCATGAATTTAAAAAATAGTCAGCCGGTTGTATCGCGGTGGAAACACCGTCAGTTAATGACTAAACATGCAAAAAAAATTTTTTCAGTCATCGCCTCCTGATTGATATTGTGTCAGATGATACCGACCGTCAGCAGCTGTCCACATGAACATGTAAAAAATACGCGCATTTATGCGTAACGCGTAATTGAAGTTGCAACCCTTGTTTAGAAATGCAATAACCGGCCAAACTTCATAAGCGGTTTCTGTTACGGTTATGCCTGAAAAATAACCGACACCTAATCGATTATAATTGGTTACTGTTATTTTCGACAAAAAAAATTAAATTTACAATCAAGTAATAGAAAAATACGAAAATAAAGGTACAGTTACTCCCTTTATTTTACGACTAAAATTTTAGGAAATCTTATAAAACGAAACATACCATTCCCTAATACTGTATTAGGGAATGATATGTTTCGTTTTTTAATAAAACATACAAAATACAGTAAAATTTTAAATATGACCTTGGACGTGATACAATATTCAACCAAATTATTTCAAAAACAAGGGAAGTAAATTTGGTATACCTATTTTCGTTATTAATGTACACGAATGACAAAAAATATAGTCACAGGCGTCGCAGCTAGAAAAGGCAGGATTTTGTAGTCATTAGAAGATCAATTAATAAAGTTTAATTCATAAATAAATAACCGAAAATAACCGTAACCGGTTATTCGAGTTTCCAATAATCGGTTATGAAATTTTCAAACATCAAACATTTATTCAGCAAATAGGCCACAGAAGCACTTTTTTATGTCAATTTTTACAAGCAATAAAATTAACCAAAAATTACAGAAAACAATTACACATATGGAATCAATAAAATATTAGATACTTTGTCAGAGATGTATCCAGTTTAAATGTCAAATTACATAAAAAAACTAATAAAAATTATACAAACAACAGACAAGTACTAAAATTGTTTAGAGATGTAAAAGTCTCTAGGTGTCAGAGATAAAATATATATAATAATAATAAAACGATCATCAAATTATCCTTAGAGATGTAAAGGGTCTCCAAGGCTTGTCAAAATAATCGGTTATAACCGTTTATTTCGGTTACGGTTATAACCGATTTGCATTCCCTACCCGTGCTGCGTTTATCGGGTGGCGTCAATCGCTTGTGGAAAGTGAAAAGTTTCCACGTGATAAAGTAGCGGGTGGGTGTGAGGGTGTGACATAGAGATATGAAAATACGTTAGGATCTTACTTTACTATACTACGACTTACCTACTGATATTAAAATGCATTACATGTAGGTATATGTGATTATACAATGTCCTACTCTTTTATATCTTGTCAATAATAGTCGTGGGTCAAAAAAGGTGGATATATCAATAATGTGTACCCTTTTCAAAACAATCTTTGGGTGCTGATTAAGCTAATGAGAGATAAATTCAACAACTCCAACAAAAAAAAGTTAAATACAGAACGTAATTAAATCCAGATACCTTTTATTTGCTTTTCCATTATTTTTCGCCATTTTGTTTAAAAACAAGTGTCGCAGATGACGCAGATTTAAAATAAATACAGCAAGAAGTAACTGGTAATAATATCAAATTAAAACTCAAAACAAATCCATAATTGTGTTTAATAAGTTTCAGCTTTTTACACGATTGTCAATTTTTTTTGTGATTACAGTCTTATTAGAAACAAATTTTGATATACCAAAAATATTGTTGATAACATAGTAACTACGGATATAGTTACAAACAGTAGGTACATTAAAATTAACTATAAAGTAAATTAAAATTAAACAAAGCCACAACTTTAATAACAAAACTTCCGTGAGACACAGACATATTAAACATATTATCCGGTCCGTCACCGTCGACGCAAGCTCCTGATGACGCTCCTTGGTACGAAGTGAATCATGTCGAGCGTTTTCGACTTAAAATACGTGAGTGATCCGTTATTAATATGTTTAACAAAGCCACAACTTAGTCAAACAACTCGTCCCGCGTCCCTCCAGACCCAAAGATGCTCATCACGCTCACCGCGTTGACAAAATATGATAGGGGAAAATAATATTTTCCAACGAAATGTATGACTCGTTTCACATACTTTACTGGTGATCTATAACATCAAAAGCATATTTAATAATAATCCCATTGGGTATAATATTCTTACGTATAGTCAATAAGGATTTATCTACTAGCTCGTAACTTGTCGCGGTGACAATCAATATAAAAGCCACCCACCACCAATTTTGTAACTAAATATAAGTGCACTATGCTACTGAGTTACATAATTACTCCTCGAAAAGTATTTATTTTGGTACCACGTCCACGCTTTACAAAATCCTTTTTTCCGAGTAATGCAGAAGGTATCACATTTAGCATTCTGAATCTTTATAGAGCCCCAGCAATGCCTTCAGTTCAAAACTCCCCGGATTTACATAACACGCGTAATGCTTAACTTTGGTTTTCAGAACTTCGTACTCTATTAGCAATTCTATTTTTTTCCTACTTTAATTTCAAAGTTTTTCCTTGGTTTTAAAGCTTTGGTGCAGTGATTACTGAATATAAAGTAAGGATCTTCATTTTTTATCCTAAAGTGGTCTCAGTGAGGAGTTTTAGATTTTTTATGTCCCCAATTAAAAGCTTGCTCCAGATCCGTGTGTAGTGTCAACTTTTCCAAATTCTTCCCAGCGGTAACGAATAAAATTATAAATCTTATTCTTTATTATAAATCATGTTATCTTAGGTCCCAGTGTGTTTCCTAATGCAATAACGTGGACGTGACATCAGGCGATGCGTTGCACTTGCACCGAGCTAGGCGTCCAATCAAGCGTTCATAACGCACGCGATCGAGCACGAACGGCACAAGTCGCAGATAGCCGAGCAAAAACAGGAGATTATATAAACTGGAGATGCCACGAAGAACAAACTGCTATTCGGTATTCGACCTATTTGACTTTTAGAATTGATTTTAAGAAAGAAAATGTCAGTGGATCCTCGATAAAGGAGAAATCGTCTGTTATAATATAAATGGCGGTTATACATAAAGAAGGTTATATATAACAGCCAGTATGGGACCACCATTAAAACGAAATATTTAAAATGCAGTGTGCTGTTTCTTACCCTTCAAAGCACAAAACCTAACTTGAAATACTAGACTAAGTTTTAGTGAGGCTAACTAACAATTAATGGCATTTATGGTGATTCAGTACAATTTTTACCTGCATAACTCGACCGACGATTCGAAACTAAAATTTGACCTGTGTATCTCGAAAAACTACATGTACCTACTATTTTATCGCCTGTATACTTTTTGATTATAAACTTAAAAAAAAACCTCTGCAACTCGAAGAAAATAATACATTTGATATTTTACGTATATGTATGTAATTATCCCTGTTATATGACTTTTTTATTGGTTTAACCTATAGAGCCTATAAAAACCTCTCGAAGTCGATATCCCCTATGCCGACATTTGTATGTTACATTCAACATTTTTACGGTCAAATTAGCCGTACAAATGTTGGCATACAAATGTCGACAACAAAGTTTTATGAATTTTTTTCATATTGCTAACTTGTATTATAATGAAACACATTTAATTTTATTTTAATCGTACATCAATAAATAAGGAACCATACAAATGTCGTAGTGGCCGTACCAAATTACGTCGTTCGAAAAGATTAACTGTACTTCCGTCAAAGATACCGTTTCTGTAGCCACTACCTGAAGATAGGAGCCCAAGTAATGTATCGTTAAGTAGATCAATAGACAAACCAGATTTAGGGAGGTATCCTTGAGTCATACAAAAACAGTGCCGCGCGGGACAACCACAAAAAGGCTTTCCTTGTTTTAATAAATAACGCTTTTTTTTATAAATAAGTAAAACGATTCTCTAAATAATTCTCTATATAAAAATATCAAGTATTTTAATAGTACATTATGATACAAGTGTGCTACGTTGGTCATTAGTAGTCATTACACACGAGGCGATATTGTGCGCGCGAGCTGTAAGCGAGCGCGCAATAAGAAAACCGATGTGTGTAATGACCAATGCACACGCGTTTTCCAATGTAATTCCCATGTTATGAGCGATGATAACTATAAATTTCGTTAAATACCTAGTTGTTGTTAAGTATTATTTTTGGCGAGAAATATGTCGTGACCCATGAAAATTCTGGTTACATTTCTTGTCTTACTTTGATAACACTTAATTACATAAATATTCTACATATTAATAGTTGTTTAATTTTATAGTACCTGTGGAATAAAATTAAATGTCAGACCAACCTTCAAGTGCAAAATTTAGAACACTGGAGTTTAGTGGGATTCTAAACTCTCTGAGACTGAGTTAGGCTCGCTTTTAACAGTCAGGCTTGAGCACTATGAGCCTAGACTGTATTATGATAGAAAATTCTAGTATAAAAGGTATGATCTTATTTTCTGGACTAAATAGGTTAAGTTTACTAATGTAAACAATATGCCTTTGTTAGGCTAGAATTTTAATCTGGGGTAAAACCAGTTTCAATTTAGGTAAAGTATGCTCAAAGGTACACATTTAAGATTATGATAATAAAGGATGATTAATTTTCCTCGACCCTTCAATTCAAAGGTACTGTTAAAGGAGAAAACACCATACATCATTAAACAAAGGATTTAATACATAAAACCACGAAAAACAGGCATAGCTTAGGTAAATCACACTCCGACGCCGCAATGGCGAGCGATCCTCCTCTGACAATTCCCCGGTTCGGGGACCAAGGTTAGGATAATCATCTAACTCAGCTCCTCATTCGACGGCGCTTGTTGGAGCGCACGTGTGTCCACTTTTCCAGATTCTGACGCTTGCACACGTGTCTTGTTTCTGTCCTGGGAGGCCTAGCCTATCCTGCATGAAAAGAAAAAATCTATCAAAGACCAAGAGTTTCCAGAGTGTACTAGGTAAACTTTTAAAAGATGTTTTTTTCCTTGAGAGTGCCAGCTCAGTAGGTAACTTACGACTTGTCTATTTCTTATGTTTTTTTTTCTAATTATACCTATGTTAATTTAACCATGCAGTGTTTTTCTACCTTTTATATCCTTAACCTTTTGGACGCCATTGACCGATATATATATACGCACCGTAGGTTCAACGCCAAAGACCTATTAATCGGTCATAGACCACAGAGCAACATAGACCTACATGCATATGCATAAAGTTCAATTTGAGTTTTGACACTTCGGGGACGTGGCGTCCGAGTGAAAGCTTTTGTGTTTCGGCGTCGAAAAGGATAATCTACCCCCTATGCGATGATAAATGTTACACACTTATTTAAAAATCAGCGTTCATTCGATAAAGAGTCACTTCCTACATGTGAAACATTAAAGCCTAAGAGACTTGCCTATTCTATCAAGTACCACGTTTTGTTAGAAGACAAAATAGCTACCGACCAAATCGTCGGTATTCACTAGATTGATGTTATCTGTAAATAAATCAGTCGGTTACTGACCGAGGCTCAGCTATTCGATTAAGATTCGTACCGAATCTCTAATGAAATAGTTTGAGATCCTTGAATTAGTGTTAAAAGGCCCTTTGACTCCGGGTGATTGTTTGATTACGTAAGTAGTTTGTCAAGTAACATTCCACTTTTTAACAGACTTCAAAAAAAGGAGGACGTTATCAATTCAACCGCAATTTTATTTGGAGTATACAAGTTACCTCAGAACTTCAAGACTCCATCATTTGTAAACCATCATCGTCTTTCCTTGCGTTATCCCGGCTTCTTGCCACGGTCCATGGGAGTCTGGGGTTCGCTTGGCAACTAATCCCAAGAAATGGCATAGGCACTAGATTTTACCAAAGCTACTGCCAAACCAGAGGGTAAACTAGGCCTTACAGGAATTAGTCCGGTTTTCTCACGATGTTTTCCTTCACCGAAAAGCTACTGGTAAAATATCAAATGATATATCGTACATAATAATATGTTCCGAAACATACGAGCCGGGGGTTTGAAGCCGCGACCTCCGGATTGAAAGTCGCACGCTCTTACCGCTAGGCTATCATCAGCGCTCCATCTTTTCTAAACCGATTTGTAAACTTATTTTTTTGTTTAAAAGTAGTTATATAAATAAATAATATATGACAGTTCCAATCCAGTTCTTAAATTTAAAAAATATGTAAAACGTAAGCTTATCTCTAAAGCCTATTATAGCACACAAGACTACATGAATGATGAAACACCGTGGGGTTAAGTGTGATTGAAGATGATTGTTAGCGATCCAACCTTTGTGGTCTAGCGCGGATGCTACTTATAAAACTATGATTTTAAATATATGTCATAAAACATTCGCTATAAAAAACAATAAGATATGTCAATATATTCAATGTAAAAACACAATAAATAATATTCTGATTCATTATATTAACAAGTTTTCATTATTACAATAATAAAATCAAGAATATAGTTCACGCCTCATAGGCGCGTGAACAATGATTAATTATTTATTATTATGTTAATAATGATAAAATTGATCATTCAATGAATATAATCCGAATTTATGGACATTTAGATTTTTATTCTAGAAAGAATTTAATTAATTTAATTTAATTCTAATTTTTATTTTAGACTAGTATTTTTTTATAAAATTTTGGTGACGATCCTTTGAAAAACTTATTATTAAGTTCGACATATCTATAATAATTCAATGTTTTTAAGAACAATAATATGCCATCAATAAATTGCTCTGTTATTTAGATTAAGGTAATATTTGTAAAGCTTGACAATCTAAAAGTGCTTGTTGGTAGACCTATTTGAATAAAGAATATTTTGACTCTTGACTCTTGATGATGGAATCTATGAAGAATTGAGGGAACTCCTTAAATCATGTAGGCATATACCTAATACATACAACGATTTTTATATTCCACTAACCAAGCATTTGCATCTCATTGAATACATTTCAAATGAACATGTAAAATAAAGTCCTACATTTTTCCTTCCTCCAATTTGTTGTATTTGATGCACATAATACTGATTTGGATACGCTACTGATAGTACACACTTACAAAAGAGTTGTTCGACTGGACCTCTCAACAGGCTGCATCCTACACGGTCGTGTTACTTCAGAGCTTATTGTATTGAATATAACGCCATTATTTGCTTATATATTATGTCTGAGACAAAACACAAGCTGTAGTTAAAGTTGCACTTTCGTACGCCAACTGGCGCTAAAAAATGCGTCATCGTCGAGTGACAAAGTAGCAGTACGACGCACGACAAACCACCGCCATTTACTGCGACGCGTGAGTTACGTGCACGTCATCGTCGGGTAAATATTAGCTTTAAACATAAAGCCCGTTTCAGACGGAGCGAACATCGGCAGATACGGTAAGATACCGACAGATACCGACAGGTTTTTATTTTTTTACTTATTAAGAAACAATCAGTCTTATAAATTTTAATTAATTTATTTTGCAATTTATGTGTGTTTACTAATATATTTTTAAGAACTGTAAACTAACAAAATATGGGCCGACAGACCTGAAATAAAGATTTTCAATTTCAATTTCAATTCAAATAAAACATATAAGTAATAAGCATATAAAGTAACATCTTTCTAGTACTATAGACCTAAAGTTTCCGATATGTAAACAAATATTAATAGAAACTTTAACTATTACTATGTATAAATGACATGCATACTGTATAGTCCGACAAGAAATTGTAGAAAATTATTGATTAAAATGGCAACAATTTAATTTTATTTAATTTCTCTTATCTAGGTATCTTAGAGTATCGCTAATCGCCACACACGCCAACGATATCAAAATATATATCGCTCTCTATCTAGCACCTACATTGTGAGAGAGACGAAATATACCTACCAAAATATATCGTAATATACCGAGCTATAACATCTTAAGGTATCTTAAGATGCCTTGCGGTAAGATATCGTAAGATATCAAAATATAATATTACAGCTTTGTGTGTGGACTTTGTCAAATAGTACGTAAAAGATATCGTAAGATGCTGTATCTTACGGTATCTGCCGATATATGTTCGCCCCGTCTGTGACGGGCTTAACTTGAGATCTCGGGCACTTGTTAAGCTAGATAGTTTAGTCAAGAGCTCATAAAACCACTCTACGAAAATCTCGTGAGTGTATTTGTAATATTAGTCCCATTATTTCCCAGCATAATTATTGAGATTATAGGTATCTTCTACGCGATTCAATCGATCACATTGGTTGTTTCTCGGTCAACAATCGCGTGTGAGTATCAAATGTACCTACTTAAAATATAAGTAGGTTAGATATAATAAGTAGGTATTACTTGATTTAAATTTTAAATTCGATAATAAGCTGTTATTTATATTTGTTAAAAAAATAATAGTAGTTCATAGGTTTTATGTAATTTGTTACAGTGAAATTATAGTCGAACTATTAGCGCCACTTGCACCATCCCGCTAACCCGGGGTTAACCGGTTTAACCATTAACCCTGTGTCAAATTGTACTGTTAACCATGGTAACTCCAGGTTTAACCGGTTGCGGGGGGGTGCCGTGGTCGACATGCTCGCGACCCCATTGCACCCCCTTCAACGGCATAGACGGAAACGCCGCAGGGGATGTTAGTGGGTATTCTCCGCTTCTACCTCTGGCTAGCAGAGGAAGTTACGGGAGGAGCGAGTCCCACATACCACCCCCCCCCAATGGGCTTCCCCAGCCCGGGGGTGAGATGCGTAAATGCATTTACCCCTGCGTCAAAAAAAAAAACTTTATTGTTAGTGAATGGTGCAAGTGGCCCTTCAGACTTCTCATCTCATTTACATGTCAAACAAAAATACAAAATATTCAAAGATAAGATAAACATTAAATTATAAAGTTACGTTAAGTTAAATTGCACATTATATAATTCTTATTTACAGGGTTTGATTGTAGTGTTAGGATCAATGATCTTTTTCCAGAAATTCGTTTACATTGTAGCACGCATGGTCAATAATGAGTGATTTAACTTTTTTTTGTAAATGAGGCATTACTATCCTGTTTTTTTGTGTTTAGGAACACAGTTATACAAATGGATCCCCGCAACGCAGAGAGCCGCGCGAGCCCTAGACGTGTGCGCGGGGGCATTGCCGACTGCGTGTAGGTCTTTGAGTAAATTGCCCGTATGTGTTATAGTTATGTAGGTTGCCACGAATATAATATGTACAAGCAAGTCAGTATATCAACACTTGATAAGGTAAGGATTTTGTGATGTCTGAATATGTCTTTAGCGATGCGCAAAGCTCGCTTTTGAATTTTAAAAACCCTGTCACGATTAGTGGGTTCGACGCACTAAGCAGGTTTTTGGTTCGTGTGCGCTTTTCGCTACAAAGCGGGTTAACCACGTAACACCAGGGACCGGCCCGCTATCCCTTATCGGGGTTTTATAAGGGTATTGCATAAGGCTTAACTCACCATACCCTTTGCCAGACGAAACCCTTTGTTTTGCTTTTAAAAACCCTTATATAAAGCTACCACATTTGAGTAATCGGTAGCCCAAATACCCTTACAAAACCCTTATCATCCGCTCACCAACACCTTGCATAAGGGTTAGCCTTATAAAGGGTTTCCCTTTTAGCATATAAGCGTGCTAATTTAAGTCTACCTTGTTCATAAAGCACACATTACTTCGAATCCGAGCGATCGTCGGCGGCGACGGCGGCGTTCTTTGACTAGGCACGTATTTTCTTTCCTTTTCATATACTACCGTAGATATATACTAATCCTGTCTCTTTCACGCAAAGGGAAACCTTTATAAAAAGCGCTTAAAGATATGGGTAACCCTTATTAAGAGCTAGCCTTATTTTTGGTTAGCTTTTCGGTAAGGGTTAGTCAAAGGTAAGGGTATGATTGGGCTTGCAGTTCAAAAGGGAAAGTCTTTCAATGTGTTAGCCGTGTTTAAGTGTCGCCCATTGAAAGGGTTTTATCGCAGAAAGGGTTGTCCGGTCCCTGCGTAACACACGCTGTCAAAAGATACATTATAAAGTCAACACCCGTATGTGGGAAATTTCACAACACTTTGACTAATAATTTTGACTGTAATTGTTCATTTTACAAGCACCAAGAGTAAACTAATTCAATTTTCAGTGACCTTTGTGTTTTTATCAATGTATTCAACAACGAGATTGACAGTTTTAATCATTTTTATTGACAGCATTCACTAAATTATGGAACTAAATTCTGCCCGACATCGAATTGTAGACATGGCTAGGCTAGGCATAAGAGCGGACGCAGAATTGACTTAAGAAAAATTCCGGCCGCCTAAATCATTATGGATGCTTAAGGCAATTTTATGAAGTGATAAACTAAGAAAAATGCTCACATGCATCAAAGGTGCATAAATATATACGTGTAAATATATTTTGTGCCTAGTTTACTTTTAGTTTCTCTAGAAATAAAACTTTGATTTCATGGAGATTTATTTATTTATTTCATTGCATTTTTTGAGAAACATACATCGGCGTGAAAAGGGGTGTTCGGCCTCATAACTATCCGCCCTCACTACAATCGGCCGTCTATCCTCCTGGATCCTGGAGGTATCGATTCTATCAAAACTGATATTTTTTTATAAAAATCGATTTATTAAGTAACCCATAATGCCAAAATTAGTAAAAAAAATCATGGCGTTTTCCCCTCGATTTTTCCTTATGTTCTCAGGCAAGTACACGGGGACCTTGTCCTCACTCGAGGTACCAGTATCAAATAAACCAAAATACTACAATATGAACTTTACTTGCATTAAACTTACAAAAATTACTTATTTGTACTTATTATAGGACACGCATATTAATTCAGTCTCAAATAAACTGAAATCCTCATGTATCAACTATCTTGCATATAAACTTACAAAAAATACTTATTTGTACTTAACAGCACAGGCTAACAAAATAAAGTAAGTAATAAAATAAATCTTCTGAAACAAACTATGTACGAGTACAAATGTAACAATGGTACGTACTTATGTTGCATATTAAGTAAATACATTACTGTAATATACTAACTAGACCGTAAAATTATTTTATGACACAAATCTGTTCTCCAACATAATCATCGCATGACAAAGTTGGACTAAGAGCTGCTGATGCATCGCGTATTTCACTCCGTAAACATGGACTAGAATATCTTAACCCCTCCTCTATTTCCATATCTAGAGCTGGACTAGGAACCGCCGAGGTTATATCTTCTGACAACCTTTAAATATTTTCAAAAATATCGCTATCTTCGTCGTTGCTTTGAGATTCAGATGTACCGGAACCATTACGTTCAAGATTATTTCTGACATAAACATCTTCGCCTTCGGAAAGACCGTCGGATTCGTCGAAGTTAAGGTATTTCACAGTCCTTAAAGGACTGAAAATCGGAAATAAAACATAGTTAGCTTTCAAGTGACAACTTACAGCATTGAGACCGGTTGTACTCGTACGAGGACATAAATTACTTGTTTAAGTCCTCTTGTACTCACACGAGTACATTAACTTCAGAGCTATATAAAGCTAGAACTTTTTAATTTTACGGAGGAAATCTACTTACTAACATATGAAATACAACATATATTTACTAATCAAAACCAAACAAAAATATATAATTAGACTTTCAGAGATAAATTCGGATTTACTTACCGCGGGGCATGGTGTGGCCGGTAGTGTCAGATGTCTAAGCGGCACTAATCGCTGATTGGCCATCTGTGACTCGGTGTTTATTTTATTAGGTTGATAGTTTCGTCCGGAAACGTTCTATGCGTGCAAACTTGTTAAGCTGCTTTGACATTTGACAGGAGATTTTTTTAAATCTTATGTCCTCAAGTGAGGACCGGGGGATCCAGGAGGCTATATGCATTCGGCCGGCAACCCCTTACTTCCCAGCTTCTGTAGTAATGTACTATTTCATTTTAATGAAATAGTATATTATTGCAGAGGCCAGATAATGGCAATTCGTGGATAAGTATCAATTTGGTCAGACGATACGAAGCAGAGTGCAGAGTACGACAAAGAGGAAGAAGAGTACGAATCCACGAACTGCTATTCCTGCCGAGGCATATATAGTGCTTTTCTCCAAACATGCGAGGCAATAAGGTAAAATAATCATTATTTATGCATCATCATGTCAGCCGATAGACGTCCACTGCTGGACATAGGCCTCCCCCAAGGCTCGCCACTCCGACCGATCCTGTGCCGCTCGCAACCACCGAATTCCCGCGACCTTCACCAGGTCGTCGCTCCATCTTGTTGGAGGCCTACCGGCAGTTCGTCTTCCGGTACGCGGACGCCACTCCAGAACCTTCCGGCCCCACCGGCCATCAGTTCTGCGAGCAATGTGCCCCGCCCACTGCCACTTAAGGTTTGCAATTCTGCGAGCTATGTCGGTGACCCTAGTTCTACTGCGGATATCATCATTTCTGACTCTATCACGCAGAGAAACCCCGAGCATAGCTCTCTCCATTACCCTTTGCGTGACCTTAAGCCTTCTTATGAGGCCCATTGTTAGCGCCCACGTCTCAGATCCGTATGTCATCACTGGCAACACACACTGGTCAAAGACTTTTGACTTAAGACACATTTATTTATGCATCAAGCATCACTCAAATTGAACCTTTACATCAAAAACCTCAAAAACAAGTTCCCTCTTTAGTTATTTTTTAAAAGTTATAGGCACAACTCATACTGCCATTCAGTACCATTCAATATTGGTTCATTCAATTTAATTGTGCAATATAAGCTGTATGTGCACGCCTGAGATCCTTAAAAAAAATAAAAAAGTTATGTAGTCTTTGATTTTATTAAGCAGTATTCGCACGACCATACATGGCGGTCTTGTAAGAACGAGACATGTAAGTTGGTTTATCTTAATTAGAACACAACGGTTACACTCACTCACAAAGTTTAATTTCTATTGGTTTATCTTCCTATCTCACTCTATCCTATAGCTTGAAATGACTGCTCACCCGTGTAGACGCGACTATAATAATAATTGGTTGTTTGCATTGTTTTTTTTAGTGGGTACATATTTTTAAAAGGTAAAAAGCAACACAATAATAACTTCCCGTCCGCAAAAACAGGACAATAGTTCACAATAGTGATTGTTTTTTTTTATTTGAGTTTGACCATAAAGAAGAACTTCCCGTACTATTTTTGCTACAATAAGGTGAACATTTCCGAGCATATTGGAGAAAAGAATATTTATCTTTATGGTCACTATATTTTTATTTTGAATTCCAGAACCGGCTATCACACCACATAGACCACATAGTTAATTAGCACGAAACAGCAGAAACGCGTAATTTTCAAAACACCAATTGTCTACCGTGTTACGCTAACGAGATATCCGTAACAATTAAAGTCGTCGCCGTCAAAAAGTTTTAATGATTGTTCCACTTTGTAGGAAAAAACCCAAAGAACCCCGATTGAAAACAGGTCGTGAAAAAGAAATACCTGCCACTGTTTTTATAAAGATTGCCCCCATTTCGGGAAATGGCTTCCGGGAAAAGTTGTCCGTTTTATAATTAGGTACACGATGGGTAAAGATGGTAGAATTTTCTCAAGAGTATTTTATAGGGCATTATTACTACTCATATTACTTTTTTTTTCACTTGTGTAGATCTGGCTGGCGCGGTACATGACAAGCGGGTCAATGTCACTTTTCCAGCCTAGGGCAACAATTTTATTATATCAATTGCCGACATGTCTCACTATTAAGACGAAAGTAGAGGACTGCCCCGAAACTATGCACTTTTCCATAAAAACATGGTCCCCGTTTTTCTCTCTTGATATTAACATTATGGAAGTTGTAAACAAAGATATGTATTAATATTAATTTGTATTAATAGCTTGGTATTTATTAAATAATATCAAATAGCTTAGCGTCTATGTGAACTCAATGTTACCACGTTATTTACTACTTAACTTCGAGTATTCACGCTAGCTTTTAAAAGTACACATGGGGCCAAAAACTTTATATACGTCGTATTGCCCATAAAGCAAAGTTATGGGATCATTGTATATTGTTTGCTCTGTCGTGCTCTAGCGAAGGCTAGGCCCTACGCTACTCTACGAATTTCGTAGCACCCGCTACAAAGTTTAGTTGTGTTTTTATTTTTACCAATCTTGTATTATAATTTCTAACGATTTTTGTGTCTTTTCTGGTACTTTTTTTTCACTGCACGTTTTCGAGGATGCACATATCTGAATTGTGATGCGCTTAAACGATAGTTCATCCATTGTCAGGGCACGCAATATTCTCCAAATACTTGTGCACCAGCTACCAGAAGAGGCTAAAAACGTTAATGTTAATAGCAATCTACATAGTCGCCTTAATAGTTTAACTAATAATGTATCAACATTTTGAAAGAAAGAGAGTGGAACTAGGGTGATTGGTAAACATAATGAGTGGTTAAAAAGTATAGAAGCCGTAGACTTAGGCCCTGGTCTGCAACAAACGCCGTAGGTCGCGTCCGGCGTGACGCTGTATACGACGTACGACTTACTATGGAAAATATGCACTATAATAAGCATTCGTATGTCGCGTAAAGCGTCACGCCGGACGCGACCTATCGCGGTTGTCGCAGACAAGGCCCTCACATATAGGTACGACCTCGTCAACAGCAAGTGTTTTAGTGTTATATAATAAAAAGTGACAATAATTTTAAATTAGGGCGACCGAAGAAGGACTTTGGTTCGTGCAGTAATCGAACCAAGCGCAGATGATTAGCTGAACTGGATAAATCTGCCGTAAACTCTTTAGTTGATATTTCAACCGACAGTATTCGGAGTGAGGTGAACGAGGATGAAATTTTATGTGTATTAATTGAGACAAAATTAACAAAGCATCAGTATCAATTGATACAAAAGTTTATTAAAAGTAAAAATAATCCAGTATTACTTACCATCAAATGCTAAAATATTGCAAGCAAAATAACTATGTCACTCCGAAGAAGCAAAAATCACAGTGATTGAAAAATCAGCGGAATTGGAATTACAAAATATGGCACGCAGATTGTTAGCATTAAAAAATAACTTATTAATAGATGTGGTACCATTTTAAAGTGTATTATTTCTGGGTATAAAATAAATTATGAGCTAGAAACGGCCCGGCAACTTATAAAAGAAAATGGACTATATGCCAACTTCTGTTCATAGTCCTAATTCATGGAGCTAAATTGATTGACCACCATGATATTATTGATAACAGAACTTTTAGAAAAAGTTGCCGAGTTCATAATTAATAAAAATATTAAGCAGTTAAGCAATATTAAGCACGCTTAATAATACTCGGAAGATGTCACGCGACACGCACCAAGACGATAACGGATCTCTTAAATCGTCTCCTATATAATAGGCCACCAAACGAAGACCGAACATTGTCAATCGGGGGAAATAATTCGTGTATAAGCAAAAATTTTTGGCATAGTTGTACATGAACAAAAGCTGACATATAGTAGGTACCATCCATTTTCTACTATATGTTGCCGGGCCGTTTCTAGCCCATAATTTATTTTATACCCAGAATTATGTGTTATCAAGTATAAGCATTAAGTATAAAAGCTTGGTATCGGAATGAGTAAAATTTGGCGACACCAACCGGGCGCTAGTAGTAATAAACAACCGAAATTCCCGACTTCCTCGAATTAAACACAATACACTTTTCAACGATATTGATATTTTTTCCTGAATTTTGAACAGTTTTAAAAGACAGGTAGCGAACAGATTGTTTACTTTTTAAGATTACTTATGTTAAGTTAGTTAATGTTTAATGTTGTAAGTGTGTGTGCTTACATTTACCTACTGTCACCGATTGCGATTACCTATGGATCCTAAAATGTTTGCACTTAATTTATTAACATTAAGGAAACTCCAGGTTTAGTCCTATTGTAATGATCACCACTGTAATTTGTTTCATAACCGTTTGTTTCTCAATAAATAAAATAAAATAAAAATAATAAAATAAACTGCGCCAAAACCCGTTAACACAAGGAAAAAAGTCCGGAAAATTTTAAAACACACTGCCGGCTGCCTCATTTTGTATGACGTTCATTATGCGTCCTTTTTGGAAACGGAAACCGTTGGACGTGTAATTTTATAGCGGGACAGGTTTTTGGGGACCAGCGGGTGAATAATGGGGCATAATTAAGTTAAGGCCTCTTATGACCGTAATTTAATAAAACGCTTTTTGTCTACTCGATCCCCGACGATGCACAATGCGCAACACATAGTGCTGTGGTATTTTAACATAATATGGCTAAGTATTTGGTGATATTAGGGAAAATATGCAACACGAATACGTCAGTAATTTGGTTAAATGACCGCAACCGATTTTTTTGCCGAAACCGAAGGTTCGATTTGCTTTTTGCCGACTTCATAGCTTAGGTAGTTGAACTTTATTTCTCTTAGGACCCGATCTTAATATCATCGTAGTTTGTAAAAAATTGCTTGAACCTATGTAAATTTACGTAACAGAACTCCCTGCTGAGAAGACGGCTGTTGCCGTCATACTTATCGTTGAGCAATTTAGTTGAATGTACGTGAGCGATGCAACTTGCTGTTAATAATGCAAATAGCTCACACATTGAGTTTTACCATGGTAAAATGAATGTTGAATAATATATGTTTGTCATGAGAAACAAAAACAAAGGTTCACCATCATGTTCTACGAGAAAGATTATCATATCCATGACCCTAATTGCACCAAAACTAGCGGCTTATAACTTCGAACTATTCTCTAGACTAAGCTACAGATGCAACCTTGTTGCTCGACTAGCAAATCTCCGTAATTGGTTTTTAATTGCCCCCATGTTCAAGTTAGTAGCGCTAATTAGAGACGTCAATTCTCTTGTCGAGTTTGCTAGTGAAATGTTTCGTGTTTATTTGAGAATTGGCGTACAATTATTATTCAATTATCTTCACATACTCAGGTATTCGATTTAAAAACTCTGAACAAATTCTGCGCTTCACAGAGTAAACGGTGCTCTAAGATGTCACAAAACAAAAATGTACTTTTATAGTCTAAAGTGCTCTTATAAAGCACCGCAATCGTCGGGCCACTAAATTAATTCTGCATTATTAATGCGTCTACGTGCAGCAGGACTGCCACTGTACTTTATGCTTCGCTTATTTAATAGTTTCTTAATTAGCACTAATCTTGTGTAGCCACCTTGTAATTTTCTCCAGTTTAGGTTGGAAAATTTAAATTTAAGGCAAGTTAGAAGCACGTAGACGGGAACTAACAACAGGACGCAGGAGTCAGGATTTTTAACGTGATACAGTTTGCAGTTTTAATAAGATAGGTATCTTTCGTACTCAAATCTGATTACAATTAACCGTTTTGTGAAACATTGAAAATAACTACATCAAAAAATAACAGCGCTATGACTTCTACGCGGAATAAGTGGCGGAGGGAATAAATAAAATTTATTAAATAAATATTATTGTTTTGAAAAAAAAAAAACTAAATCAACCGTATTTCCTAGGTTATAGGTAGGTAGATGTCACTGGCAAAATAAATGATAGACGTTTTTCTTATATGGCTGGGCCTTAGGAGGTTTAACTAGAATAAATCTGTATTAAAAATACACAAATAAGTAATACATACATCATCCTATATTGAGAAAGCCGTACGTCATTATCGCCAACTTTGCCTCCAGGGGAAACTTTTCCCAAAACGACAAATTTAAACAAATTCGTTAATTTTTAGTAGAAAATAAGTTAATATATTTGTGACAAAACTATATACGAAACATGTACATAACTTGACTTGGGAATTTTCAGCGAGTTGTCAAATATAGGGTATATTTCTGCGGGTAAAAAATTGTTAAAAAATGAATGAACAAATATTTTCGGGTTTCAGTAATAAAACATGAAGCATAGATTACTTCTATTGGGGTTTAAACTAAAAAGGTCTAAAAGCAAAAGTTTTGACGGTGGGAAATGCAATCTGGTAATTTACAGACCTATGAATGCCAGCATTGCCCACCACAAAAATAGGGCTTAGGGTTGTCACTTTCGACTAATTTACCCAACTTCGCAAGTAAAAGAAGATTATGTTTGTACACCAAAGTAAGTTTATAAATATACACTGTATTTAAATTATCTCGTTATCTTTTGTTTAGGTGTTTTATCCCTTTTACGTATGAAAAATTTAGCACAAATCATATTTTCGTCCATCAAACTATTGTAACAGTTTTTCTTGAAAGTGACAACCCCAACACTTTCGCAAATTCTGTACGCGACATGTATGGAAAAGTGCAAAAATGGCTAGGTAACATTGCCCACCCAATTTATTCAAAAGTTTATACACTTATCGCTGTTATTAACAGGGGATGGTAGGATTGCCCAAAAACTTTTTGTGATCCTTGGACATCATCATTATAAGAGCTGTAGTTGAGCACCAAATTGACGTGGGCAATGTTGGCGAAAACTCTGGATATCTTTGCCCGCCCTCTAAAACACCAAAAAAGTGGCTAAAAACACGATTATTATTTTTTTCTTTAAATAAACTGTTGCGTTTGATCACAATGGACGTGCTGAGCAAAAAAAAGTCATATGGTTTCATAATTTTTTTTTGAGAAATTAGTCTTTTAAATATAAAGCGGGTAAAGTTGGCGATAATGATGGTATACAAATCAAGTTCTCGCGAACTATGAAATCTAGAATTAAGAATCAAAGGTAGTCCAAAGTAGTTACGATTCTCTAAATAAAACTGAAATCTAAGTACTAATATAAGTAATAAGGGTTAATTAGAGACTGTTGTTCTTGTTACTCCTCCGTATTTGTTCTAATATAAGATAAAGCTAACGGTTCAGAATTACAGTGTAATTGACAGAAGGATATAAAAATCAATGGATCGTGCCTGGAACAAATGGTTCGAGTATACGACTCGAGGTTGCTTTATCTCATGCTTAAGTTGGGTACAAATATACATATACAGAGGTATACACACAACATATAATATTTATCTATATTTATCTAAATTGACGACTAGTCTGGCCTAGTGGGTAGTGACCTTGCCTGTGAAGCCGATGGTCCTGCGTTCGAATCACGGTAAGGGCATTTATTTGTGTGATGAACACAGATATTTGTTCCTGAGTCTTGGGTGTTTTCTATGTATTTAAGTATTTGTATATTATATATATTATATCGTTGTCTGAGTACCCACAACACAAGTGTTCTTAAGCTTACTGTGGGACTTTTAACTGTTGAAATTTTTAACTGTCTAGCTATCACGGTTCATGAGATACAGCCAGGTGACAGACAGACGGACAGTGGAGTCTAAGTAATAGGGTCCCGTTTTTACCCTTTGGGTACGGAACCCTATAAATGACATCTCTACCTATTGACATCTAGAAAAGACATCTCTACCTATCTTTTAGAGAAAGCCTTTGTTTTATCCCTTTTTGTAAAATACTGTGCCTTTTTCTTTAAGAAATAAATATATCTAATCTAATCTAATCTATTTTTCCCAAGGGGGTTAAGTGATGGATGAAACCTGGACCTCGATGGACCTGGATGGATGAAATTAGCGCGTTAATTATTTGACAGTTACGTGCCTCAATATAGCCAGGTCTAAAATTTACCGCCTGTGTCGTTTTTTACAGATTGTATGTTTTGTCATACGTATACATAATAATATACTCATATTGTATCTGAGTTTTGAATGATTCACGCTAAGTTTCACTAGACTTATATTGACCGGGATATAGACCGTACAAAAATAATAGTAATACAAAAGGTAATCACGGTTTATATCCCGGTCAATATAAGTCTATATTGTATCTGATCACACTTTTGTATACAGTTTACCTTAGTAGTCGGCAATGTGACGTAAATTGCATGTAAGTTCTTGCTCTACGCCTCGCTTAATACATGTAGACAAGTACCTAAAAACCACAAACTTTTTACACGGAGTTGCTGGCATCTGCAAACTTTTTACTTTGCACTACCAATTAACTGCCTCCCCGTATCCCTTTTAGCATTAGCGTTTTATAAAATACCTTAAACTTCCACTTACCGACGTAGGTACCGTTGGCATAATCATTATTATTATCAGCAACAAAATAGGACTGTTTTCCCCCGAAGGGTATAAAACGGATATTTAGGTTCCACATTCCATAACCACATTATGAGATAGCACCCACCCAAACCCCATCAAAATTCTTACTGTCGTAATTACGAATGATGAAAATCACGAAGATTTATATTTCTGAAAAGCCGAAAAGCCGAATTTTGTAAATTCCGAACCACATAATTCCGATTATAACTATTACGATGGTGACAAACACCGAATTTAACAATTACGATTTTTGAAATCACGAATTCCGAATTGCCATTATTCCGAAATTTTAAATTCCGATTTGACGTGATTCATATTTTAAATATCCCAATTTTTTAATTTCCGAATATAACGATGTTCCGAATATATTGTTAAATACATGAAGGTACCTACGTCGTTAAAGTAAGCAGAAATGCCTTTTCTGGTTTTCTTGTTGGTCGCAGTTCTAACCTAACCTAACCCACTTCTGGCAACAGTTCGTTTTCTTGGGGGTCGCAGTTCTAACCTAACCCACTTCTGGCAAGAGTTCGATTACTTCGGGGTCGCAGCTATAACCTAACCTAACCCACTTTTCTTGCAAGTCTTGCAACAGTTCGTTTTCTTGGAGGTCAGAGTTCTAACCTAACGTAACCCACTTTTCTGGCAACAGTTAGTTATCTTCGGGGTCGCAGTTCTGCCGAATTTATTTATGCCGAATTTTTATGCCAGAAATATTTTATGCCGTATTTAACATGATGCCGCACGACAGGCACCCGTAATAATGACTAAAACGTGCGTCTTCATTTGAATATCACGAATTTCATTTTTCCGACCTTACAAAAGATCGAACTACTAAAACGTGAGTCTTCATTTGAATATATGACGAATAAAAATTTTCCGAGCTTACAAAATACCGAATTATTTTATTTCCGATCGGACAATGATTTTTCGGAATTTAAGAATTCGGAAAAAACTATTTTTGGAAAAGTGTAAAATCCGAACTATAAGCTTTCGGTCAAATGACAATCAGATTTTAAGTTTTCGGAAATAGCACATTCGCGATTTTCTTCTGCCGTGTTTCTAAAAATCGTAATTTTGATATTTCGCACGTATAAAAAATCTGGATTATGAAAATCGTGGTTAAAAATCGGAAAAACATATTTCGGAATATTTGGGTGTTCCCATGTAAGATGTCTTTCAATATCGACGAATAGCCAAATGTTTGTATAAAAAAAAAGATAAAAGATATTTATTCGTGACGATCACAACACAAGTACGAACATGTGCAGACAACAACAGCAAGAAAAGAAGAAATCATCAAGTGTGCATCACGAAATGGACCCAACTCAGCATAATGCTAGCTATATACCCACTATTAGTATACGATATTGGTATTATTTAGACATTAATAGTTATTGACTACACCAGCTTTATTTGTAGCCCATTAGATATTTCGTAAATGTGTTAAAAATTCTATACATGTGTGTTTATTTGCGGAAGCAATTGAATTTTATTTCGAATCGAGTAGTTACTCCTCTCCTCTGCCTTTTTTTCACGTTGGGGAAATGTGTTTACGCATGCCACCTGGTCCGGGGGGAACCAAGGGGGGATGACGGACTAACCAGAGGACTACCGTCTAAAACCACCAACGAGTGCTGAACCCGCCTTACATGGGATGCCTGTCGCGAATATCGCGAATCGGTTAATACTTGCCAACGTCATGGAATAGATGGCGCTAGTCGTCACGTTTAAGTTAAATAACCGCTTCTAGGTGTGAAGACAAGAGGGTAGACGCCCGAACGACAGTAAGAAAAGTAGGTTGTGTGCGAACAAATCTACGGGAAGAGTGATATTTGCTTTTGGATTTATTCAAGAACTTTCTTAGTGTTATTAGAGTTAATGAGGTGTCTCTCGTAGATTGTGACTAACGTATATTAGTATTCAGAGTGTGGACAGTGATCCATCGGGGCTCGTATATATATATATATATATATATCGGGGATCTTCGGAAACGGCTCTAACGATTTCGATGAAATTTGCTATGGGGGTTTTCGGGGACAAAAATCGATCTAGCTACGTCTTAACTGGGAAAACGCGCAGTTTTGAGTTTTTATATGTTTTCCGAGCAAAGCTTGGTCTCCCAGATATTTATATTTAAGTACGTTCTTCATTGCATTCTCAACGACACTATTACGGCTCAGCCACGGCTTGGCCAACCCACACACAATCACACTACTAAAAGTATTAAAAACATTGTACAAAGGAAAGTACCTACCTACAGATTTTATTTAACGTTTGCGCAATGTAATTTGCTGACTGTACTTGTAGGTAAACCCATATTATGGTCACGCGAAATGACTTTATTTGCGTTAAATACCAACATGGAAATAGGTAGCGTTTGAGTGAACAAAAAATTTATTGCTGAGTGCTGACATTTATTTTAAGCAAGCTGGATTGAATTTACTTCAAGCTTTTGACAGACTTTAGTAAAAGCATTCTACATTATATAGGTATGAAGACTAACCGGGGACCACCGGCGACCCTGTCAAAGTTATCAGGAGTAGAACGTGCATTCGGGTAATTCCGAAGTAGGTATTCTTGCATAAGTTAATGTAGTATAGGTATATTTGTTTTGATTTACCAATCCGTAGGTATACGTACTCGTACATCTTTGGAGACATATACATAATATATTTAATCACTCTTTTCTGGAAGGTTTTAACCTTGTAAATAGGGTTGGATATTTTAATGTAATTTCAAGATTCAGCATAGGTACTTATTATAGGAACGTATGTAGTTTATTGAACGGCCCTGAAAATAAAAAACAATATAGGTATTTAAGAAGTTAAAAAACCGGCCAAGTGCGAGTCGGACTCGCGCACCGAGGGTTCCGTACTTTATAGTATTTGTTGTTATAGCGGCAACAAAAATACATCATCTATGAAAATTTCAACTGTCTGTTCTGTTCCGGTTTATGTATTATGTGTAACCTATTGTATATATATTCAACTGTTGTTGTTTGAGGTGTACAGTCGAGTTCATAAATATGTATAAATTTTTTCACCTTATTGCAATGGATTAAGGTGAAGAAATGTACACATATTTATGAACTTGACTGTACAATAAAGAGTTATTGTATTGTTATAATTATAACCATTTTTTATACCACGTCGGTGGCAAACAAGCATACGGCCCGCCTGATGGTAAGCAGTCACCGTAGCCTATGCACGTCTGCGACTCCAGAGGTGTTACATGCGCCTTGCAGACCTTTTAAAAACCTGTAGGTACACTCCTTTTTTGTAGAACCCCAACAACATTACAAATTAAGTAGAAAAAGTTAACAAAATTGCATCTTAGAAAATAACCATTTATATTGGAAAAATATTTTCTGGTTGTCTAATACCAACAAAAATCATGTCCAGGTCATGTCATGTTAGGTCGGCTACGCAGAAAAAAATAGTGTAGTAAACCTAATATTCTCCCGGTTTTCTATGAAGAATAAAACAATGTGTATTACAACCGGGCTAGCTGAGCACGCAGAATATTTTTTTGGTATAAAGCCAGTCATCAAACTTTCAAGGAAATATGGATAGGTAATTTATATTTAATCAGAATTCCCTGTAACAGTGTTTTGCAGGATGCGGTGGTTATTTCTCGACAAAACACTTGATTTTACTATCGTAAAAAAAATGTGAAATGTAATCCTTTAACGGGCATAAAGGTGTCATTAATTATGCAAAACTTTAATGCTCATAAACTTTAATACTAGAGGAATAAAGTTCAAATTCATAGTGGAAAATATATTCGTTATACCTTATAAAGGCGCGTAACATCAAAATGTAGAATATTTTAACCTGCTCTCCTACATTCGTGATTCAAAAGAGAATAACCCTAAGCCAATCCTGCCGAACACCATCAGCTACCCCAATGAAAGCCTACATTGAAAAAAAAGGGAAGCATCGGTTTTAAACCTAGTAAAGCCGAGGGATCCCGAGGCCTTTAAAGAGCAGAGTCGACCAAATTTGTGACCTGTCGATATGGAATGTCGTATTTTACGTCGTAATGTGGGGTCCCACGCAAACCGATTGGTATAAATTACAGTTTGCTGGATTTTTCAATTTCTCAGTTTCGCATACAGTATTTATATATAAATTCAAAGCTTCATTTTTACCACTCGCTTTTTCGCTCAAAAGCCACTTCCTGTCTAACGTAGGGTTGGCTATATAAGCGGTACAATCAATAATATTTGAGCGCCTGACATCAAATTAAGCTAATGCGTTTCGTTAAGCAAAAGCCATAAATATCTACGGGAAAAATATGGTAATCCAATAGTTATACTCACCGTCCATGTCGTTCGTTCGATAAATATTCATTACCGTATCGAAAATTCTGATGCGAATTTGTATTTTCGGATTAAAATCAAGTTGATCACTTACTGTTTTATTTGTATACATTATCTCCCTTGAGACGTGGTGATGTGTGGTTATTATTTCAGAAAAATGTCGCTTAAATATTTATCAGTGGTATTTGTTTGCGTCATCTGCGTGATGTATTAGAGAGGGACAACGTGATACGTGACTTTCAGCTGTCAATTACCAATACTTATACTTCATTCGCGTTGAAATCGTTAAAACTGTTCCCCATCCCTTCCTCTTAATACTCGCGTATTGAACTGGGACATAATTGCAGTCCATTAGTTAAAAAGTATCTTAATTTTATGTACTTTTCCAGGTAATAAAGTATACGTTGACGACCGGTCTGGCCTAGTGGGTAGTGACCCTGCCTGTGAAGCCGATGGTCCTGGGTCTGGGCCTCTATCTCCTGTTTCCATTTATTAGTCATAATTATTAAGCAAAATTAAATTACAGGTAGGTATCTCCCCTGCCGACATTACGATGTCGTCTAAATAAAAACAAAACTCAGTAACTAAATGAATCATTACCGCCTTTCTTCTATCTAACGTTCGAAGACAACTGAGAAAAACGCCAATAACAGATGTTAATTACGGCACATGAATCTATCAAGATTTTATCTAAACGTAAGAGGATGTAATAGAATTGAATGGGGCGAGGGAAGTTTTTCGGGCTATTAGGTACGTCAGTTAAGTATGTAACACATCGTTTCGGACGTTACAGATAGGTAGTTCTAATTTCTATTGAAAATACGAAGGATTTTTGGAATTCGTTAAATTCTATAATACAGTGGCATAACTTTTAAATACTCGTGTAAAATGGTGGCATACAATTTTACTTTTACTTTCGCATTCTGTTTTAAAAATAAATAAAATGTAGTAGTAAATTATGTTTAACATTTCCATCTATGAGAAAATTGTCACATACATAAGTAATAAGACATTAATTTATTAATGTCCGTCTCAAAGTTACTACCATTCTTACAAAACATTCATACTGCACCATTGATCAATATGATTAACGTCCCATTATCTAAATTTTCTGAACGCTCGAGGGCTATAAAAGTCGCAAGAGATTATGTTAGTAAATGGCTCGTGAATGAAAACATTGAAATAGTAGATTGTTAACCAAGGGATGAAAGGGACTCATTTCTGCCGAGGTAGTTTGATAGTCCGAGGCCGAGGGTGAAATGATGCTTTTCACCCGAGTTGAACACTACTTTTCATTTCGAATACGAGGAAAGTAAAATGCATGTTTTTTTTAAAACATGACTCAGTATAATTTTTTATAGTATTTCTTGAGGATACTTTCAATTAACAATTTAGGCAAAAGTATCGTTATTTATGGAATGAGGAGTCAAATATCAGAATGAAATTGTATAACAAATCCATTTAAACCCAAATTTCAATTGCTTATCGTAAAAACATTAAAAAAATCGTACTTTGAACGTAAAATGCTCTAGTGCATAAACGTACCTCCTATACCTATCATTTTCTGCACATCTTTTGGAACAACAATGACCCACTTTCAGAGCATGAGAAATGAAAAATGCTTTTATTGCGTACAGAAATCGAATCTGTACCACCTACTACCAAATGACAAAATAATCTCGTAAAGTTGTCGTTATTTCGCACAATTAAATTGCACGTGAAACTGTTAGTAAAACTACTGTCACGACATTAATTTCACGCCACTAATTTCGTAATGTAAATCCCGCTTAACGAGTAGTTGCAATTTCCGTGTCTAACCCCGAACATTTTTATAAAGGAACTAATTTAGGGTAGTTTAGTGTTGTTTACTTAGATCTCCGTTGACATTTTGCTGAGACGTCAGTCTTTCCGTGACCACAGCTAGCTGGTGCAGCTTAATGGCATTTCCTTATAGGTGCAGCGTTGACCAGCCTTCCAGAAGTTGATCATACCAATGCAAATGTAAATAGATTAAAATTTTGGAAAGTTGTAGAGAAATTAAAACAAGACTTCACTCCAGGTCTGTTTGAATCGCATCTCAATTCGTACATTGTGTACAACATTATGACTGTTTGTGTTCTAAATAAATAAATAAAAAAGACCTGGAAGTTATGGTCAAAGGATACCGTACCCAACTTCAAAATCGCCCCAAATGGAGGCATTTTCAGCCCAATTTAAAGGAAGGCGATTTAGTAATTGTTAGGGCAGATAATACTGCTCCATTAGAATGGCCGATGGCTAGAATTGTAAAGGTCATACCAGGACCTGATGATGGTAGAGTAAGAGTGGCAGATAAAGTTAATTTATATTTTCATATTTTCTAATGGCCAAATTGTTATGGCAACACTTTTTTTCCTTCAACTTCCTTCTTGAACAATCATGGCCATCGCATGTTGTACGGGTTGCAAATATTTGTGTTTCTATATAATACAAGTGTTTTAAAGTTCATTCCATGTTTTATTTACACTAGATGGAATACTATACTACTGAGTTCAGCTGAAACGTCGGAATTTAGGGTATAAACAATGAAATTAAATCGTTGTAGACCCGTTCGTATAATTAAATATGCACTCAATATGAGTATCAATCGGATGGCTTGACTAATAGAACACTATATGAAAATACCAAACCTAAGATAGCCGCCGTTACAAAAAGGGCGGTACAAAAACTAGAATCTTAAAAAAATATGAAGTGTTTAAAAATATATTTTATACAAATCTCTGACCTGACGAAGCCTGCGTTGCGGATTTTTTACATTTAACTTTATTATTTTTTAAGATTTAAAAAAAAATGAACAAAGACAATAATATTGTAGGTAGATAATGTACTAAAAGCTTGTACTTAAAATATTAGGTGGGTTCGTGATTATGATTACATTACTCTCAATCTACGGCAATGATCGATCTAAAAAATAAAATCGCAAAAAAAATGTTTGTATCTGAGGTTTGTATGATTAGCTTAGCGATAAGGCCGCCTGTTGTTTACCTCTTTATGTACGAGTATGTACATATTATGTGTGTTTCCTTAGTACATTTATTTTGAGGTTGTGCAAGAAAGAGGGTATGTATTTATTATATTGTATTGTATTGTATTGTATTGTAACTATGCTTTTTATTTATTTTACCTGTAGTTGCTTAAAATACTTTTTATCAAAAACACAGAAGAAAAACAGCACAGTGTAGTCCACAAAATCTGTTACCTAAGCTATCAGCTTATCTTGGAGAGAAACTCTCTAGATATTTCTTTACATATGTTAGACACTAAACCTATAGTATAATAGTGTTGTTCTTAAATAGACAACGATTTAAATGGCGCAGAAAATTGTGAGAGTTACTCCCCTTTCGCATAGCAGTGCTGTGATATCAAAGATTTTCCGACTCCACTCGGGTTACATGTAAATCCGTAAGGGTCGGAGTTCATATATATCAGCCCCGAGACGGGTCGAAAAGGCGTGCTTTCTGCGCAGCCATGATTCCAGAGAGCCGGTACAATTAGCTGGTTGCTTTGCATAAAACACACCCGCGTACTCGGTGGAACAAGTTTGGAGATATCGCGTGGAATTTTAATCTTATACTTAAAATCTATTTTCCATTACACTCAATTGCTGCAAAACTGACCGGATAGATACACCGTACATATTAAATTACATACTTATGTATAATTTTTAGTGCAATGGCTTATCGGTTCACATTTAATTCCTCGAAGCTCGTGCGCGTGAAAGCTCGTAGTTTTAATCCTATTTCATGTACCAAACAAACATAAGTAGTAAGTATTATAGGACGTCACGTTTATATATATTCCCGCTTATATGAACCGGCGGCATATAATGGCCGGCGGTATTCTGTGGGCCTGGCCGTGTCGTTGTTTTTGGTCAAGCAAAACTGACCGGATAGATACACCGTACATATTAAATTACATACTTATGTATAAGTTTTAGCCTTATTAATCCGGTAACTTTGTCGCCTTTTGTAACAGGGTTCGTTTGCGTCGCATCCCGTATAGTTCTGATTTTTGCATGCATTTTGCATCGATTTTTTGCTGACGATGAATCGATTTAATAGGTTAGACGTTTGACAAATCATGTTTCTTATACATTCTCGGAAATAAGTATTGTTTATTTTGACTTCAGTAACACGGATTAATTAATACCAAATATTTACCTCTTGCACCAAACACTTACGTGCACTGATTCACGTTGATTGTATAGCTTTTACAGTCACGCGAACCTTGCACATAGAGCTATCTCGCTCGATAGCACTGTGATGTAAGCTAGTAGCAAATGCACTTGATTATAAGAACGTTATAAAGGCAAATACCTATACTTGTGCACGCACATGCACTTAGCACCTTTAGCATAATTGTGAACGGTAGGTTATTTTACGACAATTTCTTATTATTATAGATGCGATTGCTCTTTGATATCGAGTAACATTTATTTTATTTTCCACCTACTAATTCTCAGGAAGTTTTACTATTTTCTCTTCATTTCAAAAAACATAAAAATCTAAATATAATAATTTTGGGTACCCAAAAAACATCACGTACAACACCGCATTTTTATGTAAAATTACTATAACAGATTTACCTGCTATGAAAGGAAGCGTTTCCAATACGGTAGATGTATTATTATAGTATTGTTTTTTTACTTACTAACCGCTCCAACAGTTTTCCTCACAAAATTACCTGCCATTAAACTTTCAGCGTTTTTCTTATCATCGCATTAGCTGTCTTACATATGCTGTGGTATTACAAAATTATATGGCTAAAAGTTATTTAAGCTTCAATTTTAAAAGTCAGTTAACGTTCCCTCGAGCCGATTAAGGCGGCTCTGAAAACAAAGTCGGAAAAAAGTGACGCTTACGACTCGAAATAGACTAGACACGAAGAGCTTTTATGGGGTGACGTAACTACAACTAAATACCTACATAACTGTCATAAATAAAACTTGAACACGTCAAATTTGGGCACATAAAATAACAAATAAGAATAGAAATGATAGGTCTACTGGACCGAAATATACATTGAATATAGTTGCAAAAATCATAGTCTAATACTAGAATTTCATTTTAGACTCAGGATTTGACACAACAGACAGAATATTGCTTGAAGTTTACTTTTGTGTAGGATCCATAATTTACTACATCCAACACTTAACGTCCTCGTACATCAAACATGTTAAAAATGATTAAGCGTTTTGTTATCCTATATTTTGCATACAAATTTCATTTAGCATCACTGTTCAGTTGGGAGCAGTGTTCGCGTCCGTATAGTAACTGCATACAAAAAGGTTTACAAAATTTGACCCGACCGTGCAACTAGCGAACGAAATTCTTATCGGGTTTGTATATTAAGACCGTGCACGATGACAGTCATCAGAATGTCAGCGCCACACAGCAGTTGCAACTATTAGGCCCGTATTCTGTCACACCTATTAACACGTTCACTGCGGCAAGCCAAAACCTGTACCTAAATTGTAGTACGTTATGAGGCCTAATCCGCCCCGTAGTGGTTTACACTTTGGTGCGTTACCCAAGTCTGTTAAAACTGCTGTAAAGTCCTAAAATCTTTCAGTTTTTGACAAGTTTAAAGAGTATGAAATTTCCAACGCCTTGACGAAGGGAACATCGCACGTAGACATGATAAAAACGCATGAAATTATATAGAAAAGAAAAAATGGGGTTATTTTATCCCCGTATCGCACTAAAATTTAAAACCTACGGGGCTTAGCAAACCCCGTAATGCACATATCTTATTTATGTCGATAAATCAATAGTGATGGGAAATAAAACAAACGATATTGTAGTGCTTATTTCACTAATAATCGTTTATCGTTTTTCAGGTTGAAACCTAAAGTTTTAATATTTAAAACGTCACTTTCGGACATAACATGTCTGGAATTGATTGGTGTCAAAATTGACTACTGAGCAGCATGTCAACAATACGTAACATACAGTGATAATTATGATATGTCATGAAGTATATTATTAGTTGTTCTAAATTATACCAATTGTTAACTACATTGTTTTTTTGTCATTAAGAGGCCGTAGTCGATTTTGGAGCAAAAATTTTAAATTGTTAGATTTAGTCGTTGAAATTATACACGTTTTGTTACGTAATATCTAAATAACAAGTATTGGTTTCTATTAGCACGTTTTCTCATCTTGCCTTTTAATAATGAGGTCGCGAGCGTGCGTCACCGGTAATATATGAAGAGAAGGGGCAGTTTTTAAAAATTCATCAAAAAATTATGGTGGTAAATTATACAAATTGATGTATAAGAATAGTTTCAGCAAATGTTGTAGATTGTTCAAGTATCCAAATTTCGTTGAAATTAAGTCGATTTTCAGAGAAATTGTAACTTGTTTTGAAGTAATTTCTGGAGAAAATTGAATTCGTTTAACTTTCATTTCCTCGAACTCTAAGTCATATAACAAAAATGTAATCTGATAAAGGTCAAGTACAAAATATGTGTAATACAAATTTACCATTTTTAGCAGTCCAAACTTTACGAAATTTACAAATAAGATCGACAAAATCAGTGCTTTACGCGCGTTTACCAACGTCCTTCAGAAAAAAAATCATTACTAATTTAGTGAGTCTGTTTTCAAAAAATTGATCTGATAAAAGGCAAGATAAGAAGACGTGCTAATAGAAACCAGTACTTGTTATTTCAATTTGGTAACAAAAGGTGTACAATTTCATAGACGAAATCTATCAATTTTACATTTTTGCGACTAAAATCGACACCGGCCTCTTAAGACCATTCTAGCATGCGTCTCGAACGCATTATTTTCAATTTGCCGATTAGAAGTCTTGCAATGATAACTGCACTGGTGACTCTGTGCTCATAACCCCGTACGGGCTAGCTAAAATCAATATGGTGTTCACTGGAACCCGTAACGCACTAGAAGGCTATTTTTGTTTCCTGGTCGGTACGGATTTCCTGAGACCTCGTATCTTTTGAATATACCACTTGGTTATACTGTCATCAAGAAACTCAAACAAAAAAATACTTTATCGTAGTCAAAAAAGTCCGCGATGTTGTATGTTTATCTTTTAATGATAAACAACTTACTATAGGTACCTACTCATTCTTATCTTCTACAAACAAATTTGATTATATGTGGTACTTATTTGCAAAGCTATTTACACGGACACAGTATCAAATTAAATCCCTTACACCATACAATTTAAATGAATATCTTAAGAGTAGTAATCGTAAATTAAAGTTCCATTTCGAGCCTTATAATTTGTATGAAGCGTTAGACGCTCAATTCCGTTAGTGCCTATTTTTACCACCTTATGCGCTGAGATCGCTTTACTTACCCCCCACCATGCACTTCGCACGTTGCCAATAAGGTTCGAAAATTATTTTAATACATTGGCTTTATTTGTGACTGTTCTTTGATTTTATAGTCAATCCTTCACCTGTAAAGAGCGCCCTTTTTGATAAAGTAAGGAGTGCATACAAGCAGGTAAACCTTTGCAAGCTAATCTAATTTGATTTCACTTTTTGTACATAAAAATTGCGTGTACCTTTTTTGAAACATAACAAAATAAAGGTTTCAGTCTGTACATTCCAAGATTCTATTTTTTTGTCAATTACATCTTGTACTTTTCTGCTTTCTGGTTGTTTTTCCATTAATAGCGTATCCGCAACATTTCAAAAATGCAAAAGTTAATCGACGATGTATTAACGTTTTTACAAGTTTCTTTAGCCTATTTAATCGAATTTTCCAAGCTGCAAAGTGATTTCGCCCTGTCATTGTTTAACACTCGTTATCATGAAAACGAATTAAATATTTGACAACGAATTAAATATTTATTCCTCGTACTATAGTGATTAGAATTTAAGTACACAAATAGTACATTATTGTCGAGGCTCGGAAGTAGCTACTCGCTGGCTGAGGATTCGTTTTAAACGGACGACCTTGGGAGTCCGTTTAATTGAATCCGAAGCCAGCAAGTAGCCTTCCAGCCGAGTCATATATAGTGCTTTTCTCAAAAATGGCGCAATAAATACAAATATAATAGAAATATTTTACAGAAGCAACGTTCTTATGTATATATTTTCACAGAAAAAAGTAATAAGATTTGCTTTGCCGCCGTTTTTTTTTTTAAATAGAAGTGTATTTTTCTGCTTAAAATACGCTAACCTATTTGAAACACCTAAATAGTCGCGGTAACAACATTATAATAATACTGATCATCTGTTTGGCTGTTTAATGGACCTTTGCCTTTATTTGATATGGCCACTTCAACTTTTAAAAAGTTTGGAACTCGACAAATAATAGAATTTGTATGCAACATTGCAGTCCCGAAATCGAGACTGCAATGTTTTTAACTTTTTAATTTTTTGACTGACCATAAACAACGCACTTCGCGATAATTACTTTTTAACCGGCAACGTCGACTTTGCCGTCCATTTTTGAGAAAAAAACTATAACATCCATGGCAAATATTATAAGCAAAAATGTGTGCCCTAATTTTGGCGTGTTCCAGTTTTATTCGTTATCATTATTACTTACCTTCCTAAGAAAAATTTCATCCGTAGCCCAACTAAACTACCTAAGTACATATATTTGGTTCATCGTTGAATCTATGTTGCGCAAATCTCTAACCGATTTAATGTTATATCCTCTAGCCGCCCAGACGTCAAAATTTGCCAAGACAAATGCAGTTTTGATTTGTCAAAACAAAGATTCAAATTAGAACGGAACAGGAGACCTTTTTATAGGTCTTTGGGCGGCTAGAGGATATCTTTTTCAACAGAAAAAAAATGAAAAAAAACTGTCTGTCTAGACTAGATCAATCTATAAACATTCCCAGCACCAATAAAATGAAACAAAACGTACGTATTTTTAATACGCAACTTCGAGATAAAAGTCTTGTAAAATCGAAGTAGTTATCAATTTAACATATTTTTATCGTTTTATAAAACGACACAAAGCCATTCAAATCTTTATATCACCGATTACAGAAATACGATCACAATCGAAAATTTTATGAGCCGTAAAATGAGTCAATACCTACAGTAGCGATAATAAAACATGACCCCGAACTGTATTCCCATCGATTGCGGAGTAAGTGTCGCGTCATGAAAAATAGTGCAATGATTACGAGATACTCGACTACGAAGAGCCGTTACGGATCTCGGGTTCGTACTTATATTAGTTTACGTAGAACTATGCGCTCGGTAAGCGTAGGAAGAAACATAACATGATTTTATGTATTCTATGCGGTATCTGAATGCACGGAAGTGTATGCGACAAGTTAATGCGATAATAAGTGTAAGCGACAAGATAATATATTATATAATTTGATCATTTGTCATTACTGCTTAATGCTTAGTGCTTTGTTAACAATTAAAGACATTTTAATTCAAACTAATCTCTACTCATCGACAAGTGTTTTAGATCTATTCTGGATATATTTGTAATACAAGAAACACGAAAAAAAAAATTAGAAACTAAAATCCGTTCTGAGCCATGCCGGGTCCAAAGGTCCCCATAACACTAGCAGCGTTACCCCGCTGTATGGCGATGGAGACCTGTTGGACGAGCCATGACTCAGAACGGGGGTCACTCCCTTTATCTCTGAGGCGCTTGCCAAGCTCTCGGAAGAGCTCACGCGCCTCCCGCCCCCAGGGCCCGGCTGTCTCGACGGCGACGGGCACGAAGTCATAGGTGGCTTCCAAAGCAGAGTATTTGAGGCGCTTGCTTTTGGCGGCAGTCTCTGCCGCTGAGCCTGCCGACTTAGCAGTGTGTCCTACATGGGATGCAGCAAATGTACTCACACAGGTTGCATCCCATATAAGACACCGCCCTCTCTGCCAGGGAACCAGCGTCAGCCCGTCGGGACGTTTGCCGTCTGTTCGAGACAGCCCTGGTGGTTCCAGGAGGCACGGAACACCCACCGAGATCATCGCTCGGCGAACGATTTCATTTAGAGCATGGTGCCTGGGGAAACGACCGGCGCATCTTTGGCAGCTTAGCCCATGGTGGCCGTTCTCCTCCACCATTACTCCGCAAATGCAGCGGTGCGCGTTGCACACCTTGCACCCCAATCTTAAGGCCACTGTGATCCTTAGGGAATCGTTGTCCAGCAGTGTGCCTAGATGAGGGGATGGCAAGGCGTGCAGCCACGCACCCGACTCAGGCTTGGAGGCGGCCTTAAGAAGCGCCAGATCAGTTCCCGAGGCACCAGCCTGTAAATTTGCGTGACGTAGCCTGCAGAGGATGTCATCCCAGCCCCTCTGAGCGGCCGGGCTATCCGGACGTTCGTTGGATGGACATAATGTTGCCCATTTTGCTAAGGCATCGGATGCGAAAGGTATGCAGATATTGGTGCTCTCTATTGCAAGTATGCGCCCAACTAAATCAGCTGAACCGTGTACCGAGGCCAAAAAAGCCACCAAGCCGATGTCCTGGACTCGACGGACACCGAGACCGCCATAACGAACAGGTAAAGACGACTGACGCCACTGATCTCCGCTCAAACTTACGTTCAGTACTGTTTCTAGGATGAGTTTTAATGTGTCGTCAAGGCTTTGTAGGTCCTGCTCGAAAAGCCAAGTCGGAGATGTTCGTAAGGTGTACACGGTACGAGGTAGACCGAAACAGTTCCGCAGAAGAATGAGGGAAACGTGTCCAGACAGATGCACCAAGTGCTGCCGGATCCCCGAGAGTGCCTGCCTTTTGATTTGTAGAACAGAGCTGACACCCTCGGAAAATACGGGAGCACCTAGTAGTTGAAAAGAGGATTTAACGATCTGCCTCATTCCCGGCAGAACCGTTTCGAGATCTGTGAGTGTTTCAAAAGTTATATCGCCGCAGGTAAATAATTCGCACTTTGAAGGGTTAATTTCTAGTTCAATTGTTTTTAACGCCAGTATTAAGGTCTTTAAATTTTTTATGACAACATCTGGGCTACCTCCAATGACACCATCATCAAGATACCATACGTTTAATGGTGCTTTTACTCTTATACTTTTTGTTAACATAAAACCGAAGTCATGATTTTATCTCTTATATGGCTTATATTTTTAGGAAGTGTCTTACCCGAGAACATGAATATCGCCACCCATCATACATCTAACAATTCATCTGCGGTCGTTTTTTAATTTATCGCCACCGTTTCGAATTTCCTCTTTTCCGCACTTGTATCGTAAATAACTATTCTGGGCGCCAAGAGAAGATAGTCTAAAACTTTAAATAGCAAGTATAACAACCAACCAAGAAATCAACGTCAACTACCTATGTATGTACATGTGATTTGGTTAGTGTATATGGGTTTTTTGTTTTTATTATGTACCCATTGTATTATTTATTTTTTCCACGAATTTTAGCTTGAATTTTGCAAAAATGGGTTTTACGATAATGCGACACTTTTCAAGAACTTGGCTAATTTCACCAGATCTCCAGCTCATTCCTCGGTGCTGGCAAGTTTTCTTCTAATATGTGAGCTTGAAATATTCGGAGGGCGCTCGTAAACCGTTTCGCGCGATTAACCGCCTTTGACCCTCGCTACCCGTGTAATGGTCGCTCTGTTCTGCTGCGCACATAAAGACTTCTACCCCGCCAAGCGAGAAAGTATATAAGACCTTTTATACAGGCATTGTTATAAACTTTGTAAGGCTAGTTGGTTTTTGCGCTGGTAGATGGTGTTATGGCTGGCTAGGATGCTGTACCTAAAGGTTATTTTTTTTATTAACATTCGACTTTTGTATCGATAAAACCCGCTGGCAGATAGACAGGCAGAAGGGCGGTGGATAACGTACCGTAATTACAGCTATTGCCTACTTTCAGCTTGGTTTTAGAGCATTTATTGCCACATTTCCGAACAGTGGCGTGAAAAATTATTTTATTAAATATTTACCCACTTCACTTTTTCTTTTTCTGTTTATAATTTATATATAATAGTGTGACTACTTAAAACACAAATCAAAAATATTAAATAAAATAATTTGATTTCTTCCCAAAGTTGTGTATAGATGGCAGCATGAAATAAAACTATGAAAACGGATTATATCATATATAGATATATATATACGAAGCGCTGGTGGCCTAGCTAAGAGCGTGCGACTTTCAATCCGGAGGTCGCGGGTTCAAACCCCGGCTCGTACCAATGAGTTTTTCGGAACTTGATATTTACCAGTTGCTTATCGGTGAAGAAACCGGACTAATCCCAATAAGGCCTAGTTTCTCCTCTGGGTTGGAAGGTCAGATGGCAGTCGCTTTCGTAAAAACTAGCCTACGTCAATTCTTGGAATTAGTTGTCAAGCAGCTTCCATGAGCCGTGGCAATATGCCGGGATAACGCGAGGAAGAGGAGATATATATATATATCCTACTGCTAGGACATTATTAGGCTCCCAATAATAATAATAAAATAATAATAATATATATATATATATTTTATTTATTTGCACTGAGTATTATTTGCACTGGGTACATAAAATAAAGTAATATATATGTAAGTTTATTTAATTATAGTATGTATATGTAAGTTTATTTTCGGTAGTGTGTATTATTTATCGCTATATTTTTTGTTTTAAGTTACCTATTCTGCTTTTTTTTGTTTAATGCCTGCACCTATCACTGTTTCTGTTTAGCCTGGTGGTTGACTGGTAGAGAATGCCTTTAGGCATTAAGTCCGCCATTTGTACTTTATTTGTTATATTGTGCAATAAAGTTTAAAATAAATAAATAAAATTATATAGCGGCGTAGCTATATAGCGTATATATATGTATATATATGTATAGCTTTACTAGAAAATGGTTGTATTGTATAACAAGCCTTATGAACTGATTTTGCATGTACAACCAGCCTTAAAGTTTATAGTTTATGATGGTTCATTATTATTTCATGAGTGACTATCGCGGTAACCGAAGACAATATTATATAGATGGCAGCACCAATCTCTCTCACTATATCGTAATTCCGTAAGGAATTCGTATAGGAGGTGCAAGCGCGTACTGCTCGCCCTTAGATTTGGTCACAGACGCCTAGTCTTAGTAAGATGGCATATAGTCGAGAAATTGGGACCAGTTCCGCCGTGGCGAGGTGGCGGGGTTCAAGGCGTTAGCCCGGTTTGCTAAATCCGGCCTTCACCACTGGAGGGCTTCGACACTTTTTCTTTTATACGAGTATGGTTCCGAAATAAATGTCATATACGAAGGAAAAAATGACCAAAGCCTCCAGTGTCCAGAGCTGGAATCGAACCAGCGTACCCCGTTTACCAGACAGAAGCCTGAACTGCTCGGCTATCTGGTCACGGTGGCATGGGTCGAAACTTCCAAGTATATGACAACAATTCCCGAAGGCTTGTGGCGCCCCCTGGCGATCTCTAAGGTAGAACAGTATGGTTCGACCTTCTAACTTAATCAACTCGGGTGATTACGGGCTAGCGAAGAGAGATGGCGCTGCTATTAATACTCTAAGAACAAATTAAATTATTTTCTATGAAAATATTTTATTTTGTGGTTTTTCAAGTAGACACACTACTATTTAAACTATAAACTGAAATAAGGGGGCGCCACAAGCCTTCGGGAATTGTTGTCATATACTTGGAAATTTCGATCCATGCCACCGTGACCGGATAGCCGAGCGGTTCAGGCACCTGTCCGGTAAACTGGAGGCTTTGGTCATTTTTTCCTTCGTATATGACATTTATTTCAGTTTATAGTTTAAATAGTAGTGTGTCTACTTGAAAAACCACAAATTAAAATATTTTCATAGAAAATAATTTAATTTGTTCTTAGAGAGTATGGTTTCGTATCATTACGCAAAAAAACGGCAAAAAATCACGTTTGTTGTATGGGAGCCCCACTTAAATATTTATTTTATTCTGTTTTTAGTATTTGTTGTAGCGGCAACAGAAATATATCATCTGTGAAAATTTCAACTGTCTAGCTGTCACGGTTCGTGAGATACAGCCTGGTGACAGACGGACAGACAGACAGCGGAGTCTTAGTAATAGGGTCCCGTACCCAATGGGTATACCATTGGGTACGGAACCCTGAAAAATCAATATTTCAAAGTATTTTTAGATGCTCTGCTAAATTTATACAGTAAATATAAAGCTCGCTCGTACTTACACTCACCCGACTGTTTTCACTATTTTACCGACCATATTTTCATTCCCAGCAGTAACTCTCATCAGAACCACTTACTCTTTTTCTAGGGATTTTACGTGTGAAAATTTAACACTTACGACAAGAATAGCCACTTATTCAGCATTTTATGCACTTTTTACCACTTGGTCGAGTTTTATGTGCCTTTAAAGTTCTTAATGTGTAATGTGTGTGTGTGTGTGTGTGTGTGTGTGTGTGTGTGATGTGTAGTTGTTTGGCCTTTGGATTGGAGTTAAAAATAAGTAGGTAAATAGTCTGCGTTTGTGGTGTAATTTACTTCAATTTAGCCTGTTGTTTACATTGTGCTTAGGTAACACTGAAAGTTTTTAGAATGGGCTACATAAGGGCAGCAAAATGACTAAATAAATTCTTGAAAATACATATTTTTTAAATTTAACCGCGCATACCTAATACTCTCAATGTACCTAGCCCCTTTTTATTCATGCTGTACACCCACTTAGCTTCCCCTGCAAATGCTTGCGTCGTCCGCGTAGTATCTATCCGATCACCGCGCAACTATCGAGGGTCTGTATTAGCGAGACTATACTGTTTCAATTCAATTCGAGGGAAGCCAGTAGTACTGTCAAACTGGTTTAATTTGGCAGACATTCAGACGTACTCTATGAGTAACCACAGTTGAAATGAAACAGTACACAATGTCATGTCAAATAAAATCAAAATAAAATATATTTATCCATGCAGTTTACCCTTCAGTGCATCAAAACCATTAGATAAAAATCAAGAAAGTATCTCCATTAATCATTTACATTTTTACGCTGATTCGCTTAATTAAGATCGGGTCGTGCACGGCGCCGGCTAAGCAAAATAAGCGTCCATAGTGCGTGCAGCATTTTTTTTAAAGATAGCCTTTTGTGTCCTACTGCTGGGCAAAGGGCTCTCCTTTCTCCCGTTACCCATCACGGTTTGGTACATGTTCCCGCCAGTCGCTGCACAAAGCGTCGTCATACCGCCATCTCTTTTTAACCCTTTATTTTATTTTTTATTTTATTTATTAAGTACATCCACATCGTATGTATTACATATGTTGCATTAAAATTGTGTCAAGGTACTTCACCTGATACAGTACGACAATTAAGGACCCTTACCCCTATTAACCCTTTTTAAAAAGAGAGGGGTGTTATAAGTTTAACCGTCTGTTTAACGTGTCTGTCTGTGGTATCGTAGCTCCCGAACGGATGAACCGATTTTTGTTTAGTTTTTTTGTGTCATAGATAATTTTATTCCGAGTGTTCTTAGCCATGTTTCATGAAAATCTGTTCAGCCGTTTGAAGATCATCAGCTTTTATCTAGTTGATGAGGGGATCTGACTAACTTCTTTATGTCCGATCGATTCGAAATTTGGTACCGTTTTACTTCAATGATATTGAAAAAACATGGTAAGGTAAAGTACCTAACTAAGTTACTAACTCAACTAACTAATCACTATAAATACCTTCCTAATATTTATACCTACTTTAAAAAGGACAAAATAAAAGTAAAATTAAAAATGTAAAAAAACCCCCCGACACAAAAAACAAACTAAAAACTAACAATAGTTATTTGTGCAACAAGAGAGGAAAGTTGGTTTTTCTTGCGAGTGTTTATACCCTCGCTACGCTCAAGATTCTAACTTAGAATTACTTGCTTTGCTCGTGATTCAATTATAGAATCTAGACTCAAAAACACGAGATGTAAAATAACTTTGCTCTCGTGTTGCACACATAATTTTTCACCTCAGTAGTGAGATCATATTAAAGGTTAAAATGTATTTCGAATTACACAGAATAATGCAGAGAAACAAAATAAAAATGTAATAAAAGTATGCAGTGGCTGTTCATGGCCTTCACTAAATTAAAAAGCTACTTTGTTTCACTCCCTGGAGTGAGGAAAGTCGCACTTTCCTCACTCCAGGGAGCGACGAAAGTAGGCTTGTTCGAGCTGCTGAGATGAAAATATTATTTTAAACCTATTTTAATTATTATCGTCACATATATTATGTAAGTTCAAATATTTTTATTTTCCAAGCGTCGTCGCGTCGGGGGACGGGGGTTTTAAAATTTGTAATTTTACTTTTTTGGTTTGCCTTTGTCCGGCTAATCTGTGGTGTCGCTTCGGTAGCCAATTTGGCCCACTCCGATCCGGGTGCATACGGCAGACATGTGCCGCCCACTCCCACTTAAGTTTAGCGGCCCTAACACCCACATCTAGGTACTATACCAGTTCTGGAGCGCAGTTCGCTGTTCCTAACCCAGTCGGTTTGCTAACTCCTAGTATGCTGCACTCCATTGCTCGTTGGCAAATCTTGAGTCGGGACTTCTGGGCTTCCGTTAATGAACAAGTTTTAGCGCCGTAGGTTAGGATAGGCAGGATACACATGTCGACAAGTTTGCGTTTTAGTATCAGTGGAAGGTTGCCCTTCATTAACGCCTTCATGGACCAGAAGTTCTTCTTTAGACTGCCTGTTGTCGAAGGATGATGTCTGGCCCATATAGATGTTATTCATCGACATATTGGATATCCTTGCCCATCAACCCTGACCGTACGTTTCGCGCCGTTTGGTCATTAACTGGGTTTTGGCCCTATTCATTACGAGCAGCAGCGTGCAGCATCTAGTGGAAGTAATCTGTTTGATGGCGCTAAACAAGACTTGGTTAATGGCGCTTTTGGCAATCTGCATCGTTTGCCGCACGCGACTGTAATTGTTTCATAATTGCTGACGTTCCCATCAAGACTTCGGGGGGAAAAGTCCGCGATAATGTTGATTCTGTCAAAATTTGCTGCAATCAAATATAGTAACATAAACTCGTTACTACCGCAGACACCAGCAAAGAAAAGAGGGTTATATTTTTATAAAATTGATTGATTTATTTAGATAATAGGTACAGTTAAGTGTAAAAATATGGATGTAGTCAACTTACTCAAAAATATGTCCCATAGTTCTTGATCCCCTGACGTAAGAGCTATGGGACATATTTTTGAGTAGGTACCTATGATTTGTGCACCCATATTTTTACACTTGATTGTACCTAAACTACCTAACTTGAAAATCCTTTCATTTTATTTATTGTAGAAGTAGCCAAATTTGCCCGCTTTTTCGAAAATAAAGTATGAATCTTCTAAAAACATCTGCTATTAATGGGTAATTATATTTATGTATTTACCGTATCCATTACGGCGATCATAATCAACATCGACAATAAAAGTAACGAAATAAATTTGCGATAGACATGATAAAATAATGCTAAATATGATTTTACCAATAGAATATTTTGTACATATATACATTACATAGTTGAAAAGTGGGTATATTATTTTAAGAGGTGAATTGTTAAGATTTTATGTACAGTCAAGTTAATTAATATTGACTGGACAAATTACCAAAAATATTTACACACCAGTTTAATGTAAGTATCTTAGGCAATATATTTAGTTATATATACATTTTATATTTTGCATTTTGACCATGTCAATATGACTCTACCTTCAATAAATAACTATGTACAAATATGAACTTAGATTAGTTAAGTTGGTTTTGGTCACAGTTAAGGTACGGGCGGGGTTTAGGGCGTTTTCTAAAATAAATATTGAAAACCTGATTCTCACAGATCTCCATGTTTTTGGATTCTTTCAACTCAGAATCACTAGCATATTTAATCCTGATGATAAGAAAGTGTCCCAAAAATTTGTATGAAAATTGTACGTTCCACTGCGTCACGCACATACAAGTGAAAACATTTTTCACACTAAAACGTGACGTAATGAAATGGTCATTTGGGACATATTTTTTAATGGCAGGATGGAGAATGCTGTCGATTCTGAGTAGAATGAGCCCAAGAATTGTCCAGATTTGAAAGAAGCAGGTTTTCAATATTTATTTTAGAAACCTACTTTGACTAATTTTATGAACAACGAGCGACCCGCCCCGGCTTTGCACGAGTGCAATGCTGGTGTATTGTACATATAAACCTTCCTTTTGAATCACTCTATCTATTAAAAAAACCGCATTAAAATTCGTTGCATAGTTTTAAAGAACTAAGCATACATAGGGACAGACAGACAGCAGGAAGCGACTTTGTTTTATACTATGTAGTGATTAGTCAAAACTAGTTTTCACCAAGGTACTTTGCGAAAATTAGTTTTGACTGAAAAATCCCGCTAAAAACTAGTTTTAACTAGGAACGACGCGTTTTCACTAATAACGGGGTTTTCACGATAACAACCAATTTGTAAAGGTAACGTTTGTACTAATTCTTTTTTATGTGGGTATTATTTGTAATATAATTATTACCGGTAATCTGTAGTATGCGTAGGTATTCTATAAAATAGGTATCTAACTTCGACCTGTTAATCAGTTATTAAAGAATTTTCAGTCGCACCATAAGGGTTAATTTTTACCTTTTTACCACGGAACCCTAAAATGATCGTACACCCACGACGGGCCCACGTTTAGCCGCATTTTAGAAAAGGCTGCAATGGTTTTCTGGTTACCATTTATCTTATCTAACAAATATGGTTGTTATGTTAGAAAGAGAGGTTTTCAACTTTTTGTTTCTCTTCTCACTGTTTCTTATACTCTATCCATAATATATTTATCTTTTTGGGTATCACGAGTATCACGACTCTGAAAATCTAAATCAGAGCTTCTACTGGCTATTAAATTAGTCTGTACGGCAAAGTTAACAATAACTTCTTAACTTCGAAGCTATTTCTCTGTCACGCCGTCGACCAAGTTTCACTTTGTTCAAAATTTTATGTATTTCGCTGTGTTTCACGGGTGTTTTGTTTTGCCTTCGCAAGACAGCAAGAGCTTTAATTATCCCTCTGGGTCTGGTTGAATGAGAAACTAATTGTTGTTTAAACTTACTGTTACCCTTGCTCTTTTTGTTTAGTCTGAATAAACCTTTCAATATTTAATAAGCACTTGTAAAGCAAGTAATAAAGTCAAACGTAATTTAACTGTTGAAAACTGCCAGCAACTTAACATTTAAGAATTATTGAAACAACTTTTAAATATTGTTAAAACAAATGTTTATTTATTTTATGAAACTTACATTATAGCGCTGGGCGTTTTTCGCGTCACCATGCGATAAATGAGGTAGTTCGCAGGGCTTTGGTCTCAGCCAATGTTCCCTGTGTCCTGGAGCCTCCGGGATTGTGCCGGGCTGATAACAAAAGGCCAGATGGTCTTACATTGGTTCCTTGGCAGAAGGGTCGGTGCATCTTATGGGACGCAACGTGTGTTAGCACCTTTGCCCCGTCCCATCTGAGTCACACCATCGGTGCTGCTGGTTCAGCTGCGGAGTATGCGGCTAAACGGAAGCATACGAAGTACTCTGCCTTGGAACCAATGTATGATTTTATACCAGTTGCGGTGGAGACTGCAGGACCTTGGGTTGCGGAGACTAAGGAGTTTGTGTGGGAATTGGGTCGGCGACTGAGAGATAGGGGTTGCGATCCTCGCTCCGGATCGTACCTGGTCCAACAGATCTCCTTGGCAATTCAACGGGGCAACGCTGCCAGTGTCATGGGGACGTTTGGGCCGGCTACGGTCCGGGGTGGCAGCATAGCCTAGTTTAATTTAGTGGTTAAGATTGACAAAGCCTGTTGCTGATTTGCTTTTGTGTCCACTTGACGAAGCCTGCGTTGCCGATCACGATCTATGCATGGACTTTCTATTTACTGTTTTATTTATTGTGACTCTTAAATTCATTGCTTTGTTGGTATTTTATAATCTAGGTATCTATTTGTATCTCGTGAAACTTTTTCAAACTTTTAGACACACTTTTCTTTTCACATCACCAATTCGAAAAAGGGGTTTTTTTCCCTGCTAGAAGGGATCAAAGTGGCACTTTTCTTCCCTGCTAGGAGGCATCAAAGTAACAATTTTCTGTTCTAGGACACTATTTAAAAAAAAAATTGCACATTATTTTTTTAGCTTCAATAATATTTTTAAACATCATAATTACCTTAAAGGTGATGTGAAAAGCAGTATGTGTCACATGGTAGCAAAATTATTTCCATCTTGGGCGTAACACACTTGAATCCCTCACAACGCTCAGGATTCTACTTTAGAATCCTTCGCTTCGTTTAGGATTCAATGTACGCCCTCGCCGTAAATATGTAATTTTGCTCCCTTGTAACACAATCCACTATTTTTGTTTTATAAATATAATTATACTTATTATCAGCCTAAATGGCTAAAATTCGAACACAAGCATGTATTGTTTATTTTCCCGGCCTTCATTGTAATGTTACATTGTACATTACTAATGTGCAATTCTTTAATTTGCACCAAATAAACACAACAAAAATTCGATATATAAGTATTTTTTTTCTTAAACATGTTTGTGATATTAGTGATTTTATTTTAATTAAGAAACATTTATTAATTAACTTTTTTCGAATATTAATCTTCGTTCAATGTACACTTCAACCAGCTCCTTTAAAGATAATGATGTCTATTTAATTCCGGAGTTCCTGATGAAATTTAATATGACAAGAACAGGGAGTTGATTTATACTATTTATAGATAACGTAGCATTAATGAATATCGACTGTAATGTAGCATTGACAAGCAGATTGACAGTTACTAGTATATTCTAATCATTGGGCGAATAATTTTATATTAATATTCAGTATATATATAAGTGTTAACAAACCCCTTTTGTGGAAATGATTCTTAAAAGGATTTACTAAAAACTGGAAAATTTTATCGACTACCTTAACAGCAAAATGATAGTGTATTGTATGTATTAATATACTTTAAAGATTAATCTATGAATACTATGAAAGCCTCAAACTAAGAATTGTAAAAATCATTGTAAACAAAATATCTTAAAATGCCGTAACTTACTTTCTGTGCATCTCGCTCGTACTGGCATATTAGTGCGAGCGAGATGTATAAAAAGTAAGTTACGAAGACGTTAGCGAATATGTGGTCTCAAACTCATGGTAAGGCTACAGTTACACTACAACAAATTGGTGGTTTTTGGAAGCAAATGATTGAAATAAGACTTTAGAAAACACTGAAATCACCATATACGTGCCTTAAAAAATTGAGGAGTTCCCTCAATTCCCCATGGATTCCTTCATCAAATCAGAACCAAAAATATTACGGAAACACCTTGGAGGTAACTTATTTCAGACAAAAAAAGAATTTTGAAATAAAACTATGAAAACGGATTATATCGCGTATATTGAATTTATAATATACCCGACGTTTCGAACTCTTTACAGCAGAAACGTCGGGATGTATTATAAATTCAATATACGCGATATAATCCGTTTTCATAGTTTTATTTCATGAGTAACTATCGCGGTAACCGAAGACAATAATATTAAAAAAATAATTACTCAAATCGGATCACGGGTGCTGGAGTAATCGCTGACCATACTACATTTCAAAAATCATCATCATTATCATCAAAACAATCATCATAATCAGGTCCACTCCGTCAAATTAGTGGTTTTCGAGAGAAAATGCTCGAGTTGCTTAAGAAAATACACCCAAATCACCATACATGTGCCTGTAAAAATTGAGGAGTTCCCTTAATTCCTCATGGATCACACCATCATCAGAACTTCACCAGATTAATGTGACCCACCTTGAAGGTAGTTTCTTTCGAATAAAAAATAATATTCAAATCGGACCACGGGTCTCGAGTTATCGGTGAACATACATAAAAAAAAAAACATAGCCACAACCGAATACAGAACTTCCTCCAGTCCTTCTGACGTTATATTAACGTTACGCAGAACCGGACATCCTTTCATATTAAAAATAACGGATCGTTAAAACATTAACACGGTAGATAGCGTGGAAATATAGGGCGTCGCGGGAATAATTCGCGGTAAGTTGGACCATTAACTTTTATCTCGGAGAGGCAGGGGACTAGGCCGTGAATAAAGGGGTACAGAACGGACAAACGAGAGAATTTTGCAGGACAAATCAGATTTGCCACATAGGTATTATACATTCATGGTAGGTACCTACGTAAAACACTAGGACATTATGTATGTATATATGTGTGTGTGTATTATGTGTCTTGATTACATGAAATAAAATACATTGAATTGAATTAAGCATACACGCAGTGTTTGATCTTATAACTATGTGCTAGTGGCTCTGTAAGCTCAGAGCTTGACCTCGCGATAACCTAAAAAAAGTATTAATTAAAAATCTTTAGGTACTTTGTTGAGTCAATATTACAACGAACTCACAATGGTCTTAAGAGTCCGCATCAAGCTCGGTTGTCCATACAAACGTAGTTACGCTCTCATTTTAACCCTTATTAGTACAAGAGGGTATTATTTACCCTTATTAGTACAAGGGGGAATTATGTAATTTATTTTGACATTACCGGTAGTGCAATGTTTCATATAAATGTATTTGCATGAAATGCATGCATTGTACTATGTTTTTATCTGCAAATAAACGATTGATTGATTGATGTAACTATTTAAATGGCAACAGTCAACACAGCTTTCCATACAGTTTTAGACTCTTTGGTTGGTCTTCGCACCGGAAGCGTAACTTTTTCCATTTTTTCCTTTAATATAAAATTTGGAGTATCGCTCGAAGACGCATCTGCTAGTTAAAAAATTTGGTCTTGCAGCTATGTAAAAATTAAGTATATTGTTTATTATTTAGCATACAAAATACTATTTGAAACTATTGCCTTGTCCAATAAATGTAATTTGAAGTTGTAGGGTCCAACTGTGGTTCTCTGAAAAATAATTCCCTTTGTTCATTCATGAATTTAAAAAAAACACATTTCGAATTTCCCGTATATGTTATACAACACAATTGCGTATTTTCACGCCCATTTTAATAAAACATTATTTTTTAAAGTTGAATACGAACTCATAACTTTTTAACGCATATTTTCTGTGAAATATTTTCACTACTTTGACGTGACGTTAATTGACAGATGAAGATTGTGTAAAAATAGATGTAATATATAAAATAAATATTTAAAAAAATATATTTAATATTTACCAAAACTGTCAAACTTTATTGTAAGCTTAATTAAGTGTTGTCATAAAAAAAGCATACTTTGATTTTATACGATAGACGAAGTGGGAAATAATATCCCCTTGTACTAATAAAGGATAATTACTTTCTTCTTCTTCTTCTTTGTCGTAACCTTATGGCTGAGGGACGTGACGAGTGTGGACACTCTTCACCAGTGCTCTCCAGGCCGCTCTGTCGGGCCCAGTGCATGCTAGCCTGCAGTGTGGCGTTTGTCACTGATGTTATTCTGTCCGCCCAACGTGTGGCCATACGTCCATCCCTACGCTTCCTTGCCATGCGGCCAGTAATTATGAGCCTTTCCAGGCTATCTGGCCCTGTCCTGCTCAGATGACCGAAGAAACCAAGTACACGTTGGGAGCAAACAGTGGAGAGCCTCGTTGTAATGTTAAGTTCGTCGAGAATAGACGCATTTGTACGGCGTTCAGTCCATGAAATCCGAAGCATTCTCCGCCAGCACCACATCTCGAACGCATCTATCCTGCGACGGGTATCGGTTTTGATTAATTACTTTACTAATGAATAAGAAAAGAAAGTTAACGTTTTGTTTCTATATTACTCTGATTATAGTTTTTTCGTATAAATGTTTCTGTTTTATTTTTATCTCCATATAAAATTTTAATGAAACATTAAAAACTTTTTTGGTGTGTTGAGGGTTGGTACCAGCCTAATGATTAGTATCGAAAGTTACATGTTAAGCATTTTTTCTTGCAATTTATGAAGTTTATTGTTTAATTAGATAGAGTATTATATTGATCTTATTAGTCGCTTTACAGAAGTACGAGTACCTACTGACTGAGAGTTAACTTAGTACATAACACGTCAATCTACCTACGTAAAGTATAGTAAGTAGATATTCTTTATTGCACCAAAAACAATGAATTGTGTAGCCCGCCTGTTGTTTACCTCTGTCTTCATGTGTTATTTGTATTTCCATATAGATTTTATTCTGAGGTTGTGCAATAAAGAGGATTTGGATTGTTTTGTATTGTATTAAACATATATGTAGCACTATAGAGATATTAAAATAAAAAAATATAGCTAGGTTACAAGCGGTCTAATTTCAAACAAAAAAGCGATATCTTTCAGACAACCTTATGGTAGCGGGAAATGTAGAACTCATAATATAAAATTCAACTGTTAGTACAAGGACCTCCTTCTAATTGTTCTTTATTTTTAGGTAAACAATTACCAACAATTAGACACACACTTTCGCATACGAGTATAATAATCAAACGCAACAGACATACAATATATAAATAATGTGGAATGACACAAATAAATGTAAGTAACTCTACTCGTATAATTATATTCGGGTAATTTCGAAAATTGGGTAATTCATTTAAAAATCATTCATATTCCGTTGTAATAAGAGCATCATTTTGGAATAACTTTTTGTGTTTTATTTATCCTTTCAGAAGTACCCAGATACACGTTACCTTAACTCTTATTTTATTATTTGACACTAAAGTTTAACTCGTCCATAAACTAAAAATATATATAGTGAATCTCAGCGGACCGACCACTCTGTCCAGATTAATGATGATTGCTCTTACGAGGGAGGGCATAAATGGCACCTCTGCTGGGATTTGACCTATAACGCATGATCCGGCATATTGTGCCACTTATCCGGGCTCCCGTCAATTACGGAGGTTAATGTGATAAATGATTATTGATATTTGCACTGTTTGCAAGGGGAGGTGTTCCACAGATCAGGGCAGCAGCGGTAGGTATCTGCCGGTATTTTCTATTATTTTTGTGATAAGGTCTGAAATGGAAACCATCTATTCTGTTTAGATCTTACCCCTTTGAGGTAAATGTTTTTTTTTTTGCGAAAAGATTAAGTGATCTAATTAAATTTACTTATAAGCTTTGGTTTCATTGCACCTAAGAACGGCTTAGTCCTGAAATGTCTAATTATTTCCTTCTTAAAATGATCGAATGTCATAATGACTTTCATTCATTTCATCCAAGTTCCAATATATGTAATTACGTTTCTTTAACACCGCTTTGCCGATGGGACATCTTTGCTCCCCTGTAGGTAATGAGGCTATTATATATATATATATATATATTCCAATATTAATATTTCTACGTTATTTTTTATACGACAATCAAAATTTTGAATTGCTACGTTGGTCTTGGAACTTGTCTCTAATTTTTGGCGAGCGCCTATTAATTTGGCTCACAATTAGGTAATTTTGCGCCCGCGCCCTTGTAAACTATAGGTGGGAGCAAAGATACCCCAAACCATGGGTATCACTTGATCCTTGTCCCTTAACCAGGAGTGCGATTTTTGAATCTCACCAAGTGACTAATTCTCACCGATGTGAGTGATTTCCGAAAGTTCGTATTTTTGGAACACATCGGTGACTTACATTTGTCATTATGATATCGATTTACGAGTGCCCCTACGCCACTCGTAATTGAAATCACCATGCGATTGTTTTTGAAAGTTGACGTATGTGACATCTGCCAAAAGTGCCAAAGTATGTTTTTCGGAAGAATTAGCAGCGGGGCTCGATTGTGATATTTGTGATTGCGACGATTTATTGAAAATATAAAAAATGGCAAGCCTGGAGGAGTACATTATGATGACGAAGACGAACACGGACAGCGACGAGAACGACGACGTTCCTCACCGTCAACGTAATCCAGCTGCGGTAGGCGTCACAGAAAGAATTCATCATGAGCAAGCATTTGCGATGTCTAATGCGAAATTTAAATATATTATTGGCTTACGAAACCGTTGGTGCGGGCTCAAATTGAAGAGTTAAGACCGTCGATTCCGGCTCCTAACCGATATACTTGTAAAACATATGCCAATAACAAATGTACATACCTTATCTTATAAATTATAAAATCGGTGTTATATTCTCTTTGTTCGTCCTTTTCTAGTGAATTTCTCAAAACTTTAATTTTCGTTTACATTACACTGACAGATACTACGTTTTACGTTTGATTCAAAGTTTTAAATCTATTTTGTTATAGTATGAGAATATAAAAACCGATATCAAGGACAACACTATAACATCTGTGTAAAAAGGAACGTAACATGAAGATTGTCTCTGACTGACATTGTAAAATTTCTGCATGTTGGTAAACAGCGTGAGACTTTTAAAAATACGGCTTTTGGAAAATGGTGACATAAAAGTGATAATTTTAGTCACCGGCGACTTCGATATCACCAGCGAGATTCAAAAATTGATCTCTGGTGGTTATCTCACAGCGACGACATAACGTATGATTTTTTTTACGAGCAGTTACTACAAGGGCCACTAAATGTCATACGTAGAGTTGTGCCGTTTCCGGGATCGGCGCAACTATAGCCATACGTATATTCTATAAAATGACCAATTTTCGAACGCAAAAAATGGATGTGTCAAATTCTTTGACTTTTAGTTGTCAAATTCAAATAGAGAGAAAATGATCGTAATGGGCTACTATACAATGCCATCATACGCAGCCATATAGACTATGGGTCATTTCTAATGGAACCTTGCAATAAGGATGGCCTAGATAAATTAGACCTCATACAGGCAAAATGTTTAAGGATCATACTGGGTGCTATGCTTCCTTCTCCCAAAAATGGCATGCAGGTAGAAGCTGTTGAACCTCCTTTGTCTCTCCGCAGACAATATCTTGCCGACAGGTTCTTGATCAAAGCCAGCTCTTACAACAACTACTTGTTGCTTCCACGCTTGCGGGCACTGGCACTGGAGGTCACTGAAAACCGATATTGGACATATAAAGCCTTTCCAAGAATAATAATGTCTTTTTCAAAACTGTCTAATATTAACCCCAGCCTATATAAATCCGGCGCTAACCCTTTATTTGAGGTGGCATTTGAGACCTTAATATATTCACCTAAAGTTCTATTAGATATAGGAATTTTCAAAAATGATCCAGGAGCAAACAACAAGTTCAATAAATTTTTAGATAAATGGCAAGATTACTTACCGGTTTTTACCGACGCTTCAAAGGTGGATCCTACAAAATGTGTGGGAGCAGCGGTGTGGATACCTCGGTACAATATTGCCCTCCCATTTAAATGTCCTCCTCACGCATCCATTTTCACAGGCGAGGCAGTTGCTATTCTTGAGGCTGTCAAATATGCAGAGACCCACAATATTAAAAACACCATTATCATCTCTGATAGTAGGAGTTGCCTGCAGGCTATTGTAGGCAACCAATTCAAATTCAAAGCAAAATTTCCATTGATTCTCGAAATCAAAGCTGTGCTACGTAGGTGTGAATCAAGGGGCGTACATATTGTTCTCGGGTGGGTTCCAAGCCACTGTGGTATTAACGGCAATGAGATGGCTGATATGTGGGCAAAACGAGCGATTGACATCGGATCAATAAAGCAGGAAATTTACAGTACTGACCTATTGAATTGTGCGCTATCCAATATGTTTAATACATGGCAGAAGCAATGGGATACCTCTAGATTACAGACAGGTAAACATTATGGCTATGTACAACCTCGAATTACTCGAAAACCGTGGTTCTATCGTTTTCGTACTTCTCCGAAATGGGTAATATCGACCATTTGTCGTTTACGCTTAGGTAAAGTATGTACTCCGTTATTTCTGGCTATGATTGGTGTCCATGCGAACTCATTGTGTGAATGGGGGTTGGATGAGGGTAACTTGGACCACATCTTCTTTGCTTGTTCAGGGTGTAGCTATTCACTGTACGATGTAATACCCGAAAATGTTCCACGACCTATATGCTTTAGCTCACTGCTTTGTCACATGGATACTAGGCTTACTTCTATACTCATTAAATATTTACAAACGAACAACATTAAACTCTAAATAGCGTCTTATCTTTTATAATCTAATGCGTCTAATTATTTATGTTTTATTCTATACTTCATATTTATTTTATATATCGTTTTCTTCACTTCCACTTCCTTCATGTTGGCACTATTAACGTTCTGTCACCCACTTCCCGCTTTTCTACTAATTTTTATATTCGTCATGTGTTTGTCTGTGATGTTCATAACAATTATTCGTTTTTAGGTTTTCCCAACCACACCTCCCAGACTACCGAACATTCTCCTCGCGTGTGAAAGTCAAAAACCAACATTGGCAAATTCACCCCGTGCAAAATTGCGGGGAGTAAAAACCAGATAGGATAAAAAAAAATGGTCGTTTGTGTGCTTTTTCCCGCTAAATATTTATTGATGTTATACAGAAAAAAAAACTGTATCTAAGTGCTATGTGTCACGTTTTCTTCATAGGTGTATGACATTTATCCTCTTTGTAATTTTTATGGTAGGTGGTGTTTATACTTGAAACTATAATAAATAAAATGATTTAATTTGTTTCTAATAGTATGGCATAAGTAATTTTCAATTTTAACACCATAAAAGCTACAACCGCAATAAGTACTAGATATGCTACCGCAAAAAAAAACGTTTCAATTTCGTCCCACATTAATTTCACCCTACTCACACATCTAACCAAGCGTTAAGTTTCACGTTAAGGCAATCGTAATTAACGCCAGATGAATGAACGGGCCGAGTGTATCATTTATTAAACCCGCCTGATTTGTGGTCGACTGTACGTATACGTTTCATCAATTACAAAAAATCAAGTACAATAGTGTCATTTGATTGTTTTCTGAATATAAATAGTTGATTTTATACATACCTAAGTTTTAGTCATAATATACCAAAGCATAATTTTAAAATGGTAGGCTAAAATTTAAAACATCTACAATTCAAGTTCTGGAGCGCAGTTCCGTGTTTCTGATCTGCGAACACCTAGTATACTGCGCTCCATCGCTCGCTGGCAAACTGAATTTTTAATTCCTCAGTTAATGACCATGTTAGTAATTTTTGTCACCTTACGCCCATGTGACAGTAGCGAAACGGCTACTGTCACATGGGCGTAAGGTGAAAAATGTATTTACTATAAATTATTTTGTATGTAACAAAACGGCCAAGCCACATATTTTAACTAAGGTATACAGTTTGTGAAGTTAGGGCCTGTAGAGTTAGGAGCTTAGCTCTACAAAAGATCTAATAACTTTTTGACAGTGCGAACCTTATGGTTTCGTCTTGGCAACATTTTACATGAAATGTTTTTGGTGGGATACAATGTTGTCTAGTGATCACTGTAGTATGTAAAAGTATTCAAGTCCAACATACAGACGGACGATCAGATAGCAAACCTTCGAAATACGATTCCGTTTGTCACAACGATAAAGATTCTATACAGAACTAATTTGCTTTACATAAGCAGCAGCAATATCCAAATTATAAATATTTAGAAAAACAATTCAATTCATTCTGCAAAGTCAGACATCAACCAGCCGATAATTAGTTCCAAAAGCCTATCATTAAATTACAATTCAGTGAACATTTTAACAACGACGCAGAGCATTCAACTTAAAGGCTGCCATTTTTCTACGTCGACGGACTACCATTCAATCGTGCTGAGCAAATCTGTAGTAACTACATTTGATAAACTATTCAGTTCTATACCTTATTGCTGTATAGTAAGGTGAACAATCAAACGAACTTGCCAATGTTACTTGTAGATTAACTTACAGTCAGTAGAAATAAAGGGCCGATTACTGTGGTTAATGATGAAAGTGTACCGGGAGTAGCGGCGATTGTTATTTAGACAAGGAAGGTGTTATATTGCCGATGGTAGGGCAGACTGAGGCGAATCAGATCAGACTAAAAATCTGTTGATATTTAATTAAACTATTTCTTACGACTGACGTCGCAGGCTAAAGAGAAGAAACGTACGGTGAAATTTTAGTGTGCGAATCAATACAATATTTCAGATATTAAAGGATTTTTCATCGTGATCCGATTCGCCTCGGTCTACCCTACATTGTGAGCGGTTTGAATCTAGGTCGCACTTATTATCCTTTTAAACTTCCATTGTGTGTTAAAAGGATTTATGTTGCCAGCCTGGTTTAATGTTAGTGAATATTCGTCTCAAGGTTTTTGTTTGTGTTTGTTGTTTGTTTTGGACAATGTAGGTAACAAATCTTCGCATCAAATTCGAAGCATTTATTCTTTATTGAAAACAAACACGAGTATAAGTTTACAGCTACCCATGCCAAGACACTTATACTTTGGAACGATCTCTAGGAAATAAATTAAAAGTGGAAAAAATCACTGTCTTGGGTGGAACCCACGACCACTGGATCACTAGTACAGTGCTTTACTCTACCATCTGAGCCACCAAGACCGGACCCAATGCAGCGAATATTTCCACTATATACGGGACCCCATGGCCGCGAGATATGGTAAGACCTTGTTACATAATTATGATTTTACGTCCAATTTTTAAAATGACATAAAATACTAGTACAAACCTAATAGGTTGTATTAAGTATTAATATCTTCCATTTCTTTGTAATAAATCTATCAAAACTGAATTCGTGATAAAAAGTAATTTTCCTCTAATACTTTTTAAACTGTCAGTCACTGAATATTAAAAGTAAACAATACAATTTCATAACGGGTGCACCTCCTGGAAAAGAAATGTAACTTGGATTTATTAAATTTATTTTCTTCACACTACACATAACTCAACAGTAGGTCGCCGTAGGATTTTTTTGTTAAATTGCAAACCTAAGTAGTTACCTAAAAGTGTTTCTTTTTAAACAAAGCTTCAGATACTTCTTACACTTTTCAAGTAGACCAAGTACCTATAATTTAAGAACACTTTTTAAGTAGGTAACTATAATTTATTTAATAGGGAGGTATGGCCAAAAATGTTAATAAGAGTCAAACGTGTTTATAACACGTCGTTGAGTCGGTGGTAATAGTGATATAGTGCCGAGTTGATATGTGAGCAATGAGCATTACCCTCCCAGAGTAGACCTTCTGTGCCTTACCTTCCCGGTAATCCAAGCTACGTGACCGCCCCGAGGTCGCGGGTTTCGAACCCATTAACCTTGTTCTACCATGATTTAGGGGGCGAAATACGAATTTCCCTATATTTCTGCCCTTTCACCTTTTTGTGTGGAACAAATTTTTCATGAATTAAGTGTACTGTCTGACACCCGTAATGAAGAAGAGAGCTAGGCGGTTTCTACATTTTCAAGAGCATTTAGCAATTAATCATGATAATATAGATAGGCAATGATTTAAGATAATGCTCGTGATACCGTACATTCTTTGTGACATGGTCAAGCACCCGTAATTATGCGATTTACGGCTTCTGAATGTTCAAGTGATTTGGAATGGCATTATTCTCTTTGATGCCGGGGCGCGTCACATATTTGTTCAATATTTTTATAGAACAAAATCGTTATTTTTTAATGTATAGGTAGAAACTAGTCCAAGTTAATAATTGTGTTTTGTTAAGTTTTCTTATAGCAAAGTGCTAATCAAATAAAAAAGGCATGTTTTGGTAAATTTCTTCTCATATTAGCTTAGTTTTCATATTTTTAAAACAAGTAGTTAACTTCAGGAAAATTCCAAATCGTCTTTGTTGTGTCTGTCGATTCTTAGTGCAATCTATATTAACGTTTAGCTGGTTATTCAAGTTACTTTTTCATGAAAATTATTAAATATATTTGTAAACAAGTAGTAGTAAGGACCACGCAATACTTCAACGACTTGCAACAAAATATTTCTAACCCGTAGTCCTGAAATTGTAAATTTGTGCAGGTTCTTCGAGTGTCACTGTCGCTGTTCTAACCTAATCTTATCAGTTTACTGGAAGCCTTTCGAGTTTATCTAAGTAAATTAATAAAGAAATACATAAGGTGTAAGAAACAGGTTTCCAAACGCGTGTGTTTTAAATTTTACTTATAATGTCTGTACTTGTGTAAATTACTTAATCTTCTCGAGCTCTAACTTCTACGCGATTAATTTCCCACTAATCTTTTATTTAACTGTATGTAAATAACTTTATGTTTAGTATATTAAGAAAGTTTACATTAAAATAGATGCAATATCGTATACGTTGCCAAGAAACGCAATTGTGAGGTGGCAGGCATTAAACTTGCATCTGTTTGCGGCGATATAGACTTCAGTCGCGAGTTGCAGGTTTTGCTGCGGAAACACTCGAATTTCTATTCACAACTGTACCGCTCAGTCTCTGGAATAAGTTAACTTTCCTTTTTTTCAGGGTGGTAAATGAATTGTTGTTTTTTAGTTTATTGATTTTGAAGATTTGACTGTTTTTTTTTTAAATAGCTAACTGGAACATAAATCAAATCCCATACGCTGAAGTCCTTCCACAAAATGAAAGAGCTAAATATTAGCGTAGAAAGCTCTAATGATGACTGTGAACCGAAGGATTAATCTATGGAAGGCTGGGGCCTTACTGGGGAACGTTGGTTGGGGAATAAGGTTGACTACGATCTGGTTATTATTGGCTGCGGGGTTGCGTACTCCATCGCAGCTATAATAGGCTATTTGACTAATTTTTGAAAATGGTTTTAATTGATTGTTTATGAGTTAATAATTACACTACATTGATATTTCCGTGAAATTTCCTGTATTAAATATTTAAAAAAAAATGTTAAAGTTTATTTATTTTGAACGCGCCTTAAACGCTGTTTTCGCAAAGGGGCTAATCACGCTACACGTGTGACGTCACGCGCAAGTAAACTCAGTCAATGACCTTAGTTATCTTATGGTTTATGTGCATTGGATTCATTATTTCACTGTAAAATGGTATATAAATGGTGTATAGTTCAAGTACGACTATAAAAAATCCAGACAAATCGTTTGTTTCCATTCCAACGAATCCCAAAAAAAGAAAAATGTGTTTAAAACTAGCGCGAAGACCCCAAAGCGCTTACAAATGTTTTTATGTGTGAAGACTACTTAGATGTAAGTAATATTTAACTGAAAATAAATATGGTAATTAAAGTAGCGGATTTTGTTATTTAACGAAACAAGATCTAGGTATTTAATGTATTACTACATAACCTCATAACATAGCTCTTTCAGCATTAGTAGGTAGTTAGTAGCATACTTTTTCTTTCAAACTAAAGTGCAGTATGGAGATACTATTCTCGTCATCGTATTCTATATATATATCGTCGTCGTATTCGTATCATCGAAATCGAAATGTTCGTAAATAAACAATTTCTACGTATACCCACACAGCTGTTATTACATTTCTATGTTCCGCAGCATAGTAATCCGGATTATCTTTAAAGAAAAGTGCAACCATTGATGCGTCTATGTCTGGTAGGTTGCCGCTATCAGCTTTCACATATTTCGGCTTCATTTTGAGATTCTTAAGAATATTGTGCCACTACACGATAAATATACGAATAAACCGACAAACGGATAAGTCGGAATATATCAGAAAACTGTGGAACAATAACTAAAATTAACTAAATACAAATAAAACTGCTAAAACACTGAAGACAATCAAGAATTTACCCGCGTGTGACGTCATCCGAGCGTTAACCAATCACAGAGCGTTCACGTCCCTGATGAAATTTCAAAAAATATTAATTTTTCTTTCGTTTATTTTCCAAAAAATAAACATAATTTACATTCAAATATAGTGAAATATACTTTATTAGTTTATTATCTTTCAGGATGACAGCAATTCGTTATATATTTTTAATGTTGTCAAATACCCTATTGTGTTTTAGTTTTTAAGATATATTATATTTTATAATTATATGTATGCTAGTTATAAGGTATTTATCTGCGATCTAATAGTGGCCTGAAATTTCTTTTTTCATTTTCATTTTCATTGCAGGGAACCATTTCATTTCTTTCATCAGCAGCAAGAGCAGCGCTCGAGCAGTCGTCGAAATCTTTAAAAGCTAATGACTAGCAGTGGATTTGCTTCGGCTGATATGGTGATGATGATAACATTAATATATAATTGATGACTGCAAGTGGCCGATTGAATTTCATTGAAAGTGTCACTGTGACTACTTTGTTAAAAAGTAAAGCATACGGTAAACAATTTGGTGGTCGCTTTTTAGCTCGTTCGAAAAATGTTTTACTAAGAATTTTTTAACTGCTAGTAAGATCAAACTAAGTACCTACTTAATAGGCCGCAGTTCTGGTTTGGAAGATCTGATGGAGGTTGCTTTCACTAAGCACTCAAGACAAATTATTGGCATGGTAGTTAGCTAGACCGAACCTGTGATTGTTGAGAAAGCAATTGGAAAGCGCTAGGATTTAAATCCGTATGTTATCAGCGCCAGCCGGCAAAAGCAGAAGTTTTGTTTGTGTCATCTACTGAGAAATATTATAAATTGAAACTCCGTTATTACTCTAGCTTAGCCCAAGTGAGACGCTTTGTTTATTTGTTATTAACTATTATTGGTTAGCATTATGGATAGAGGGGACAATAAAGTCGCGTAGGTTTATATTATGATTGAGTAAATAACGATTAAATGATCTGCCAAGACGATCCAAGCGATTGATTTCCCTAAAACATACACTAAACTTCTTATTGAAGTAGTGTCGAAGTTTTTGGAATGTAAATATTGAATTGTTTTATATGAATCATCCCGAACTACAAATAATTTTAGCTCGTCAATATTGACTAGACTTCGGAGGCCTAAATATCTAACACAAACATTTCAAATTCAATATTTAAATGAATTTTACTATTATGCATGTGCTTCAGTTTCTTACGCATTACGCATCAATACTCTCAGGAAATCAAAACCAATTTCGTAAAAATCGTAGGTATTGATCGACTTTAGAGAATTTTCCTTTCAAACTGTAAAACTATTTGTTACTCATCTTTATCAATGTCATGCCATGCATCACAAAGAACGATCGGTCTCTTAGCAAACGGTGACGCAATCGAAAAACATACATAAACAAAACCCGAACCTAGAACAATTTCTAATTTGGAAAACTATTGGAAGACGGTACCTTTACTATTAAATGTCCGACTCCTTAAATTTAGTATAGGAACGATTTAAATTTAAGACAATACTAACTTAATAAAGTTTAGAATGAAATCGGTTCCTGAACCAATATTTTATATTTGTATATTCAATGAGACTTCAGTGTCTCCAGCAACAGTGCACAGTTTGCTACACAGCGCAAGTTCCTATTTCCCCTCTGCGGTAATCGATACATCTACTATCCCTATATATCCCTATATATATATATATTTTTTTTTTGCCCGCAACTTCGTCTGCTTAGACGTAGAATGATGGTATAATAATATTAATAATAATACGCCGGGCCGTGCTCGTCGACATCACCATCCCCCATGATGAGAATCTCGTGAAAGCCGAGAAGGACAAGTCCAGTAAGTACCTAGACTTGGCTCACGAGATAACCGCCATGTGGGATGTTGATTCGACGATCATTGTCCCGATAGTCGTTTCAGCGAACGGTCTCATAGCGAAGAGTCTCGACCAACACCTTGAGAGACTCTCGCTAGGTGGTTGGATCAAGGGTCAGATGCAGAAGGCGGTGATCTTGGACACGGCGCGGATAGTCCGCCGGTTCCTCTCTCTGCGGCCCTGACCACCGGCAGCTTGGGCCCTGCCCCGCTGCCGGCGGCACCCTAGGTTAGGTTCTTTATAATGTGTTTATATAATTTTGTAATGTTTTGTAAGTGTTTTTATATTTTACTTTTATACTCATATTGTAAAAAGCCTAGGCTAAGACTAAAAGTAAATAAAGGATTAATAATAATAAATAATACAAAAGCTTTATTTAATTTAATTCCACACAAGAATATACAGGTAGTAAGAAACTAAACATTTAAAATATTAAGAAATAAAATAATAAAAACATAAATTAAACAGAAATTAAATCAAATGTGTGGACCCCTTCTGAATAAAAGAATGATGATGGTGATCAATAAAAACTCCGAGTTAAGATACCTCACAATGATTTGTATCACATTTGCAAATAAATAAATACAATTAATTTCAAATAAATATAAATTGTTATTACAAGAACAAGAAAAATGGTAAAAAATTATTATGTGTCTGAAAAATATTACAAACTGCTAACAAATTTGGGAACAAATCAAACTATTTTTTATTAAATATTTTGATTTGTGTTTTTAAGTAGTCACACTACTATATATAAATTATAAACTGAAATAGATGTCATATATTAAAGAAAAGGTGTCGAAGCCCTCTAGTGGTGAAGGCCGGATTCGAACCAGCGTCTGTAGCAATCCGGGCTAACGCCTTGAAACCCAAGGCCACCCAGCCACGGCGGAACCCGTGCCAATTTCTAGACTATATGCCATATTACTAAGAACAGGCGTCTTTGACCAACTCAAGCAAATACGCGCTTGCACTTCCTACACGAATTCCTTAAGGAATTGCGATATAGCGAGAGAGTCTGGTGCTACCATCTATACCACAGAATAAATAATAGTACTACCGTACAGAAAGGACTCTTCCTACAAAACCGAAATTTGTCAGGATCGAATCATGCTATCCCTTTCTAATATATGGCAGTATCCCTTTCGGCTATTTATGGTTGTCAGAATTCAAGTTATTATCTTATTTGTGGTCGTGAACGCAACGGGACGTCAAGTTGTGCCAACCCTAATAATTGCTCGGAGCAATGCTGAGCCGAACGGAGCCGAGTTTGCCCGAAGCGAGGAGTTTCGCACCCCTGTCTATACACAACTTTGGGAACAAATCAAATTATTTTTATTAAATATTTTGAGGTGCAAGCGCGTACTGCTTGCCCTTAGAGTTGGTCAAAGACGCCTAGTCTTAGTAAGATGGCATATAAGTAGTAAAGAAATTGGGACGGGTTCCGCGGTTGGCGAGGTGGCGTAGGGTTCAAGGCGTTAGCCCGAATTGCTAGACACCGGTTCAAAACCGGCCTTCACAAGGCCTTCACCATTGCAGGGCTTCGTCACTTTTTCTTTAATATATGACATCTATTTCAGTTTATAATTACAAACTGCTGCTAATTTTCATGCCCTCTTCTTGCAAACAGCGTGTAGATTTATAATACAGATACCTAATTCAACCCGACTATCTAATTCAACACTTTAAGACCAATACTAAATATTTATGGTTTATTTATTTTTACATTCGTATTCTTTCATACTTTACTTTTCCTTTTTTTTAAGGAATGTAATTTTTTTAACAATAATTATTTCTTACTACGAGTATAATATCTCAGTCTTCTTAGCAATAAATGTCACGCTTATTTCTTTTCTTTTATCCCGCTTCAGATTTAGTGGCAGAAAACCCGTATTTCCTGGACTGCCTGAGGCATCACTTCACCCGCTTTAAAAGCTTGTTCTCCATTCGACACGTTTCCTTCCTTTTTATCGGTTCAGAAACAGCTTACTGTTGTAAATCTTAGTTTTCTTATACTTGACGAGTTTGCTGAAGATTGCTTACCAGATTTACTTACCTAGAAGGAAAGCTTAGTGATATTTATAAAATAAATTATCTATTGTCGGCGGTCATTTAATGCAATTATGTTTCAACGCTTCTAAAATACAGAGCTGCCACCTCTTTAGTTTCACACCTTTTTCTACAAGTACGCTTTGGAATCGTGCGTGTCGGTATGTTTGACGTATGTATTTGTCTGCAGTGACAGTATGGGTCGGACTTCCGGTTCGAGCGCCATCTTGATAGTTAGCATCGTGATTAATTACTTTGTTTTTTGCTTATTAATATTGTTTAAAGTGTAATATCGATAGCTTATTATACAGTAAACTAATGTGGTAGTGTGCAGTGAATGGAGAATTAATTTTGAAGCGCGTTTAACCACCATCTTGGAGTCAACGGCCGGTAGTCCACGTGCTTCTTGTAAAGACTAGCTATCGATTTACAAGAGCTAACAAATCACCGTACACTGTCTTGTACAACCGTACAATTTTTGTCGTTTGTAAACCTCTCAATACCTTGATACTGGCGAAATAGTCCCACTGGGCTGAAGCCATAATTTTAAAAGAAGAAGAAGAAGACAGTATGGGTCGATTATGTCAAAATATTTGTCAAATTTTTTATTTCGTACTCTTAGCACAGTGAACCTTACATTCTGATTACCTAGAATCGCGGTAAATAATAAATCCATCAATAAATATTCAGAACTCATAAGGCGTGCATGACAATCAAGATCTTATTGAAAGCAGACATAAGAATATGATAATCAACTTCAGCAAATAAAAATGCATATTGTTACATTACATAATTTGTTACAAAAATACAATTATGGTAACCGGCAAACATTTTAATCATTTAAAATAGTGTTTAGAAGAAACGCATGGTCTCAACTGAGTGGGTTGACGAATCATATTATTTAATTGTATACATTTCCTTGAACAGTTTTTTCAGCTGGCTGTGACTGTGGGTATTCTAGTGATCTTAAAAATAACATTGGTTGGTACAGTCGCCATCAGATATATCTGAGCGGTCAAGGCTCTCACCAATAACTGAACACGCCTCTATTGTCAAGGCGTTAGAGTTCGTGTTCAGATATTGTGAACACCTCGGGCGCTCCGATATATCTGATGGTGACTGTACATATGTGCATATAACTCTGGACACATGTTTCAATTTAGAATTAGAAATACGTCGAAAATCAATATTTAAGTCTTGAAAATGTCGCGATAAACAAGGCCCTTGTTGCAACTTCGTGTAGAGCCACGGGGATAGCTAGTCTCTAATAAAAATGTTAAGCCCCGTTCGTTTCAATCTGTATTGGTATCGAGGCCCGAGGCAGATTTACATGCATAGAGCCGGCTTTGACTTTATTTGCTTTATTCCAATATCCCATCGCGTGCAGTTGCCCGTGCATGTGCCCTTTGAGTCTTTGTCTTTGCAGTCAACGGTCAGATTTTAATCTTCTGATATGATTAAAATGATATTTAGAATTTTGAAGAATATTGCAGGAACTTTAGACGGAAAATAAAGTATAAAATTATTAAAGGAAAAACCCGACAAGTGCGAGTTGGACTCGTCCACCGAAGGTTCCGTACTTTTTAGTATTTGTTGTTACAGCAGCAACAGAAATACATCATCTGTGAAAATTTAAACTATCTAGCTATCACGGTTCATGAGATACAACCTGGTGACAGACATACAGACGGACAGAAGAGTCTTAGTAATAGAGTCCTGTTTTTACCATTTGGGTACGGAACCCTAAAAAGTAGGTACTGCATGAAATCGGTTTCGTATTACCCAGTAGTAATAAAATTAGTAGCGCAGGCCAGAACGTCAACTGACATCAGGATGATACCTATCTTAATAATGTCATTTAGTTATCGTCCATTTCGCGTGCCTCGTTAGCTTGCCAGTGCTGGCTGTATTTATTGTATAGTCATATTGAAACAATTTCCATAATACAAAGAGCCATAGTCAAATCTCTGCCACTCAAACAATTTGTTTATTACAGTAACTGGCATCCGTTTTAAAATATTTACTTATTTAGTAGGATATATTTTATGTAGAAATAAACACAATTAAGGTAAACATATAAACGTAATATATTGTTTTAAAAACCGGCTTGAGTGAGATATTTGTATGTTTGTTATTATTATTATTATTCGTTTGTCTTAACCTTACAGAAGACTAAAAGACAAAGACAAACTATACTCATTGTTACTAAACGAGGACACGAGGGGAGGCCTTTTCCCAGCAGTGGGAGACTAAATTAGGCTAATAAAAAAAACTTATTGGAAGTACTTTCTATAACTAGCATAACTATGGAAGGATCACCGCGTAGTATACAATTTTAGTTTATTTTTGTTATCTGTTGTCGTAGCTGCAATATAAATGCCCCTCCTAAGCAAATGAGAACTTTTGTGTCTAACCTATTTTGTGTTATGTTATGAGACACAGCACGCTTATAGACAGACAGATAGAGTAATATTCATGGAGACTATATAAAGGAGCCAAATCTCTATGTATGAAAAGTGTCCATCAAAAAACAGTAATTAGGCGGCGCCACCATACACCGAAATACTACCAAAAACAACCTACGTAATTTGGTCGGGTTATTTGTTGCCTTATATGGTTCATGTTATACTCATGTCCCAGAGCCTAACTAGCGCCACCGGAGAGATTAGGAACTATTATTTAAAGCTGAAAGTAAAAGCTGAAAATAAATGTCTGCTGTGTCCAAGAAACCAAATGGAATGGTTCTAAATCCAGAAACATCGGAAATGATTACCAACTACTCTATCATGGTACCACTAATAAAAGAAATGGAGTGGGTATTATCCTTGACAAATACCTAAAACAGAGGATCATCAATGTAGAGAGGAAAAGCGACCGGCTCATAGCAGTAAAATTAGCGATGGATAATCAACCACCACTCAATATCATCTCGCCTTATGCGCCACAATCTGGATGCACCGAGCAGGAAAAACGAAATTTCTGGGAAGACTTTGATGAGGTAATGCAAAACATACCAGTGGCGGAATACATACATATCGGAGGGGACCTAAATGGCAATGTCGGCAGGACATGCGATACAAACACAAACGCCCATGGGGGGTATGGATACGGAAAGGAAAACCAACAGGGGATAGAAATTATCAACTTTGCTACTAAATACAATCTTAGAATCATTAACACCTATTTCATGAAGAAAGCGGAACATTTAATTACGTACAAAAGTGGCAATCATAAGACCCAGGTGGACTACATACTTGCAAATGAGAACCTGTATAAACGATATAGGGACTGCAAAGTTATCCCGGGTAATGCTCTCACATCACAAAACAGGCTTTTAGTCTCCATTCTGATACTACCAAAACCTCTAAAAGCACACGTAGACAGAACTGAACGCATAAAATGGAATGAATTACACGGGCCAAAGGGTGACATTTTGTGCGAGCAACTCATATCTTATCTTGAGGAGGATCTTAAAACCGAAAAACCAGTGTAGAAAATGTGGGCTGATTTTGAGACGGTCTGCATAGAAAGGGCTAAAACGATCCTGGGTGTATCTAGAGGACCACTACGAACCAACAAAGACTGCTCATGGTGGAATGGGAGCGTAAAAGAACTAATTAAATGCAAAAGGGAAGCTATCAAAACCTGGCAAAAATCGGACTCTGAAGAAGATCGCGAAAAGTATATCACACTTAAAAAGATAGTGAAGACCGCACTGCCGTGTCAGACGTATCTCTGCTATCTCAAAAAACATAGTTTTGAGTAAATCGACTTTAAAGTTTTTGGTGAGCGTGAAAACTAATAAACTCATATATTTCGTCAGTTTATTGAGTTAAGTCATTTTTTAAAAGTGTTTTGTGTTTCAATAGACGTGAAGAATAATATTTCTTTACTTTTTTTTTGTAAAAGTACATAGTTTTTGAAATAAACGCATAAACATAGTTTGGCGTAACCACTGTTTCATACATTTGGTGGTTGCGCGTAACTATGCTAACTTAAAGTTAGACGAGTTCGTTGTATGAGCGCTCATACTATTTCGCGTGGCCACGGCTCGCGGGCTTATTGAGGTTTTCGTTTATCTAAAGTTAGAAGACTACATTGTATCAACTTCTAGTAAAACGTGTAACCAGGGCATGGGGAATATTGAGGTGGTCACGCGTAGTTCTTCTATCTTAAGTTGTAAGAGTTCGTTGTATTAGTGCTCCTAGTAAAACGCGTAACCAGACTACATAAGATAATCCATTTTATAATGTGCTAACTCACATTACATACAAGGAGCCCGAGATCCATCAGTCCTTACATCATTGGTTATAAAGTAGATCAATCGATTGGTGGAAAGAGCCTTATGTTTAATAGCGTATGCATGTTTTGCGTGTATGTATGTATGTATGTATGTGTGTATGTATATATGTATGTATGTATGTGTGTTTGTTTGTATGTACTTTATTTAATATTGAATTCCAATAAGTGTAAAAGGCGGAATTAACGGCAGAAGGTCAGTTACTCCAAAATTTTTAACCGCCTTAAAAAAAGGTTCTCAGTTTGACCCGTATGTTTGTCCGCGATTATCTCGCGTTTGGCTGAACCGATTTTGATGCGGTTTTCAGAAAAGTGTTTGTTACATTCTGGAGAAGGTTTTAGTATACATAGAGCTGAGCTGATGCTGAACCCTGGCTGTACCTAGTGGAACTCAGGTTTGGTGTAACATAGGCAAACGCTGTTTTGGTCATCCGACACGCCTTGATGAGCACTTGGGAGAGCTGTACCTAATAGTGGAACTCAGGTTTGGTGCAACGTAGGCAAACGCTGTTTTGGTCATCCGACACGCCTTGATAAGCACTTGGGAGAGCAGTACCCAAGATAGAGCTGATGCTGAACCCCGGCTGTACCTAGTGGAACTCAGGTTTGGTGTAACATAGGCACACGCTGTTTCGGTCATCCAACACGTCTTAAATGAGCACTTGGGAGAGCAGTACCCAAGTTAAAGCTGATGCTAAACCCTGGCCGTACCTAGTGGAACTCAGGTTTGGTGCAACGTAGGAAAACGCTGATTTGGTCATCCGACACGCCTTGATGAGCACTTGGGAGAGCAGTACCCAAGATAGAGCTGATGCTGAACCCCGGCTGTACCTATTGGAATTCAGGTTTGGTGTAACATAGGCAAACGCTGTTTTGGTCATCCGACACGCCTTGATGAGCACTTGGGAGAGCAGTACCCAAGATAGAGCTGATGCTGAACCCTGGCTGTACCTATTAGTGGAACTCAGGTTTTGGTTCAGGTTTGGTGTAAATTTATTGTGGGCATTAGAAGATACCTAGTAAAAATAAGGTCAGTTACTCCAAAAATTTTATTCAGAATCAGAATCATTAACTATACGTTTCTATGTATTTGAAAATAACACACTCCAGCGATCCAAATATATGTTTAAACTAATATTTTGCCTCTACTGACGCTGTTTAAAACTTTTTGTTGCTTTTAGTAATAAAAATAAAAAGAAGAGTAAAAAAAATATGTTTTATAAATTATGTTCATAATTTTACTTACTTTTTATGCATTTATTAGTTATCTTCTACAAAAGAAAGAAACTACTACAGAAGTATGAAACAAGATAGTACTCGTGCATTACTTATATATAACTAGCTTAGGTATTTTTGTGTTTGTCACTTTTTATTTTTTATTTACGTTAAGATTTTTGTAAGTAGGTACCTGTCGGGGCTTCTAACCTCCGTGGCGACCTGACATAGACCGACTGACTGACTAGCTGACTGACATACATATTTGGAATATTGGAACATTTGAAACGACCGACATTTAAATCAGTACCTATGTAGGTTATCTTAAGATTTCAACAAAAAACATAGTTTAGTTTTTCACAGGGTTTTCAGCAATGATTACAAAGTGAGATTAGCTAAGATCATTAGTCGCACAACCTTTGTTTTCTACGACATTTCTATCACTACACATTCGTAACAAGGCTTTACTTCGTAAAGAACTCATTTTAAAGAGTAATTTATCATATTTTGAACAAACAACATAAAAAAACACCGGAACGCTAACTTAACCGGGTCAATATTACGTACGTAATGAAATGTAAATGTGACGTTTTCAATCAAAAGGTACCACATTGTCGCTTACTATAAGGACGAAAATTGCTTGTATCTTTAAAAGAAAAACCTGTCAGAATGTCCTTATGATAAGCGACAATGTGGTACCTTTTGCTTGAAAACGACACAAATAAACAAATACACGTGGCAAGGAGCGACGAGCCGCTCCCTCCGCGCCCCGCCTCACCGCGAGCCGCCTATCGCCGTACTACCTGAGTGTGGTTACGTGAAACTATGATAACTCGAGATAGTAGATATCCAGTTTGCCGTAAAAAAACTGCGAAGAGTTACGCATAATTATTCTAACTTGAGTTAGAAGAGATACGCATAACTCAATGTCCAAAAATTCGAAAACGTCTATCTTAAAACATGAAATATCTCAGTAACTAAAGACATTTTTTGAAATTTTGTTTAAGTATTATGTAAAGCATAGTGTCTAGTTTCATTTTGCACTGGTTAGGCGTATCTCTGCTATCTAAAGATAGCAGAGATACGTCTGACACGGCAGCGCAGTCGCCCAATCTAGAGCAGTTGCAAACAAAAACTTCTATGAGAGACTGGAAAAGCCGAAAACTAAACCACTATCTACAAGATCGCCCGACAAAGACATTGTGCTACCCTAGATACAAAATTAAATAAATACATAAGAAACACCCAAGGCACCCTCTTAACATCAAACACAGACATTAACAAAAGATGGAAGGAGTACTTTGAACAGCTTATGAACGAAGAGTACCCGAGTGAATCCAGGACCACAGTTAGAGCGACCAAAGGCCCCGTGAATCTTATATCTCTCGAGGAAACCAGAAAAGCAGTCTCAAAAATAAAATACCGTAAGACTGCTGGCCCTGATCAAATCCCAGCAGACGTGTGGAAGAAAATGAGGGATGCAGCGTTACCCTGGCTTACAAACCTCTTCAATAATATCCTAAAGGAGGGTAACATTCCCGAATCATGGCGAAAAAGTACTATATGCCCTATATATAAAAACAAGGGAGATATAGCCCAATGCGGAAACTACAGAGGGATAAAGTTGACATCGCACACTCTAAAGCTGTGGGAGAGAATAATCGCGGCCCGAATCATCATTAATCATTATGCTCTATCAGACATCTCAGAGAATCAATTTGGCTTTATTCCAGGTAAAAGTACGATCGACGCTATACAAACCATCCGAATAGTAATAGAAAAACACCGTGCAAACAAAGACAACCTGTACTTACTATTCATAGACCTGGAAAAGGCATTTGATCGCGTACCTCGGAAACTAGTCTGGCAGGCTATGAGGGCGCAAAATATACCTGAAGGCTACGTAGCCATAGTACAGGACATGTATCACGACACCACCACCTGCGTTAAGAGCCCTGCTGGGCTCAGCGACCCATTTACAGTAGAGGTAGGAGTCCACCAAGGATCAGCACTTAGCCCCTTGCTATTTAATCTCTGTATGGACTATATTACACGGGAAATACAAGGACCTACCCCATGGTGCATGCTGTACGCAGACGACATTGTGCTACTAAGCAGAAGTGCAGCTGCCCTGCAAGAAACTTTCGACAGATGGGTAGCACAAATTGAAAGCCACGGACTTCGAATCAGCAGAACCAAGACGGAATTCATGGAGTGTAACTACGGTGGTACAGAAAATGTAGGTTGCAACATATTTCTCGATGACGCACCATTACCTAAAGTAGATAGCTTCAAATACCTTGGTTCTACAATCACACCTGATGCCAACATCGATAGGGATGTAAACAACCGCATAAACACCGCATGGCTTAAATGGAGATCAATCTCCGGGACGCTTTGTGATCCCAAAATGCCCATAAGAATAAAGGGAAAGCTCTATAAGACAGTAGTGAGACCTGCATTAATGTACGGAGCTGAATGCTGGGCTACTAAAGCAGTACACGAGCAACAACTACATACGAGCGAAATGAAGATGCTTAGATGGGCAGGTGGAGTGACACGTCTGGACAAAGTTCGCAACGAACACGTGAGGGGATCCTTTAAAGTAGCTCCAATAGCTGAAAAAATAAAGGAAAGCCGACTACGCTGGTTCGGACACATTTCCAGGCGAGAAGATGACTATGTAGTCAAAAAGGTCCTGAACATACCAAACCGACCCAGAGGACGAGGTAGACCCCCCGCTACTTGGTGGACCAAAATACAAAAAGAGATGAACCAGGACAGCCTAACTACGCAGACAACCCAGAACAGAGCTCTCTGGCGCAAACGTACAAGGAGACCCGACCCCAGATGAGCTGGGAAGAGGGTTGGCCAAAGAAGAAGAAGAAATATCAAAAACATCTTATATCTTTAGATACCTATGGAATATCACATATTAGATTTAGATTTAGATTTATTTATTTCAGGATACAAATTACACTGTAAATTTGCATTAATGTCAAAATTATGCTTATCTTCTTATCATGATTGTAAAACATTACATACTTACAAAAAAATATAAAATAAATTAATATAATTTTCTCTCCCAATAAGGATCGTCATATAAGTATGTATAAACAAAAACATGTCAAAAATTGATGTCAATCTAAGCAATTTAGAATCATCATTAAATGTCAAACAAAAATAAAATATCGCAAAAGAAGTAAATGTTATTTTTAAAATACAATAAATCATATGTATCATAAATAAAATTACATATATCATTACAAATTCAATTCCATGAACTCACTTATAGAGTACAGAGAGAGGGTTATCCAACAAAAGGTTTCTCAATTTGCTCTTAAATGCTTCGTCACACGGCTCATTTTTTAGATCAGCAGGTAGTTGGTAGTAAGTTGGGCCGATGACTCGAGGGTTCTTCCTTGAAAGTGCCATCACTCATCATCATCATTATCTACTCATATTCACTTATAATTATTTATTTTAAAGTAATTTAATATTTTTTTTACGTAATTCGCTACATAAAACCCAAACAGTAGAACAAAATAAAGAGTGAGATAACAAAACAAACACATAGAGTATAATGGATACCTAAAATATTTCTTCCCGCAAAATTTGGCAAAACGCAGACGGGTCCAAAAGAATGCATTAGCTTTATTTGGACGATGCATTAGAGAAGCCCGCAAAATAGAACACAATTCTATTATAAGAGTTTTTGATGGAGAAAATGTACGGTTCTTTGTGTTTTCTTAGAATATAATGTTCTTGCGGCACATAATGCCAGACTTTATATTTATCTGCTTTGCCCATTGTTTGCAAGGATATGAAAGGAGAGTTTAGTTGGTTGTATGGTACATAAGTAGCTGATAATAATACGAGGCTTTAGCAAATAAATATTTATCTATTTTATCCCTGTAATAAAGGAGACGTGGATTTAAGATGACCTTATTTACTGAGATTTCACTTTGAATAGAGCTCGGGGCAGATAGATGAACGTAAAACCTACCACGAGTCTATAATATGTATCATAATGCCAACGTAAACACGCTATACTAGTACGAAAATCGTTTTAGTTTCGTAGTCGTATGTGCGCATGACAAATCCGACATGCGTATTATGAAGGCATTTGAATTATGTATTGTTTCGTACATTCGTACGTTCACTGTGCCAAGGTACGAAATGGTACGACAGAAATTAATTTGCTTGACCGTACTCATACTTACACATCAAACATGTGCGTAAGATCCTTAGGGCAGTCAGTTGAAATTATTATGGTGTAATGATGACAACGTGGTATAAGAAAAGTTGTTATTTACTGTAAGTGAAAAGAACCCATACGATAACACAATACCTACATCGGCAGTTAGAACTTTCCATCTTCCCGTTGTTAATCGAACTCTGATTCTGTCAATATATAGTGAATCTGCCGCCCAAGAGTGAGGTAACTCCACGCAGGGCGGGCTGCTGCGTGGCTTTTCTGTATGAAATATTGATTACTTATTCTATGATATAATATATTGATAAGGTATGCCCGGATAAGATCGGATGGAGGCTAAGATCGTATGATCACAATTGCTACCAAAATAGTAGTTATTTTTCATCACTAGCAATACAATGTGTGACGCCATTTTATCACATTGTATCTAGTAACCTCTCAACCGTGTCAGTCGTGTTACAAAAGCTTAACAAAAAGTGTGGAAAAGTTAATTTTTGATGAAAAAGACATATTATTATGAAACTTATTCTCCTTACTTTAGCTGGAATTAGCTATTATTCCGATCTTAGTCCAAGAAGGGTTGACTATTATATAAGGGGATATATATAACGGGAAACTATTTTATCAAGGGGCAACAAGTGAATTAATAATAAAAGCTTGTTTTCTTTTATCATTTATGTTAAACATTTGGAGGTCAAAGTTACTGAGAATTAACTAAAATTAATATCGTTTTTGTAACTTACTCTTTGTTAACTTAAATACCCTGTAGCTCCTAAAGTATTGATCGTAGAGTAAAAATAAATATGATCCAATTTGTAGAAAATTTTACGTAGAAACTTCTGTCCGAAGTGATTATAATGCTATTCGTACAGATATTCGAGATATGAGCAAAAATCTGAAAAAGATACCTGTAACCCCCCCCCCTACACCCCCAGCACACCCCCGCCCCCGAGGACTTTTAGTATGTTAATCTGTACACCACCAGGTATAACTATACCAATTTTCAAAACTGCACACATTATTTTCGCTGATTGCCAATATTTGACGTGGCTATTTCCAGTACTATACAGAAATCCAGATAGACTAGATGATACAATGGAAATGTGACAGAGTGACCAGACAATTAAATTCTTAATATGAAAATAAATAAACCCTGTGTAAAACAGTAACATATACGTGATATATTTCACTTTGAATATTTTTTTTCATGTTGTAAAAAAGGAGAATCTGTTCTTTTATCGTTTTTGAATTGTAATGACATGATTAGTGAATGTACGAAATAAATCCTTGCAATATAAATAGAATATATACCACGGCCATTGTTGAAAGCCGGCTTGCAGGACACGTCGACCTCGCACTACTTCAAGAACCTTGGGTGCGAAACTCAACCATACTAGGACTGAATTCGGTTGGTAAAGTTTTATGCAATACTAATGGAATTAAGCCTAGGGCCTGCATTGTTTTTGGCAAGAACATTGACTTTCTACCTGTTCCAGAGTTATGCACAGACGACCTGGTAGCAGCGTATGTAAATCTCAAGGGATGGAGCGGGCAGAGAATTATACTCTGCTCGGCATACCTCCCTGGAGACAGGAACGACCCCTCTGCGGATCTCACAGCAGTGGCCGAGTACGCCCGCAGACACAACGCAGAAATGCTGGTGGGATGTGACGCTAACGCCCATCACACCAACTGGGGAAGCACCGACATCAATGATAGGGGTGAGTTACTACATGACTTTCTTCTATGCAATAACTTCCAAATTCTAAACATGGGATGTACACCCACCTTTGTCACTAGGGTCAGGAAGGAGGTTTTAGACTTGACTTTTGCATCTTCAAATCTAGCCAGGCACATTCAGAACTGGAGGGTAAGCGATGCGGAATCGTTGTCAGATCATAAGCACATCTGTTTTAATATAGCTTTTTCTCTCAGCGTTCAAACGGTCACCTTCAGGGATCCCCGGAGGACGGACTGGGAAGGCTACAGGAGCAGCCTAGAAAGTAATCTGGAATCCGCAGCGAAGGTAATCAAAACGCGGGAGAGTTTAGAACTTGCGGTGGAGGTGGTCTCAAATGGCATTGTAAGGGCCTTTGAAGAAAACTGTGCTCCCAAGTTCAAATCAACCAAACGTGTGGTCCCATGGTGGAACTCCAACCTCAGGAGGCTCAGGGACAAAACACGCAAGTTATTCAATAGGGCTAAGAGGACACAGGAGACGGAGGTCTATCGGAAAGCCCTAAACGAATACAGTAAAGAGATTAGGAAAGCTAAGAGAGCGTCATGGAGGAGGTTCTGCGAGGAAATTGAAAATACGCCTCAAGGAGCGAGACTTCACAGGATACTCTCCAAAGCTAGAAGTAATCAAGTAGGCCTTCTCAGGAGGCATGATGGCTCCTTCACTGCTAGTGAGATGGAGACTTTGGAGCTCTTAGCTGAAACTCACTTTCCGGGGGCAGGACAGTCACACGAGCCCCAGCTGGTCAGAGGCCTGCATAGGCCTCGCCCAGAGGACTGGAGGCAGGCTGCCCTCGTCATAAGACCTGGGATAGTGAGGTGGGCTATAAACTCCTTTAAACCTTACAAGACGTGCGGCCTGGACGGAGTAAGCCCTGTGCTAATGCAACGAGGAGCTGAAGTCCTAATCCCGCATTTGGTCAGGATCTTCAGAGCTAGTTATGCCTGGGGACACCTACCGGAGCAGTGGAACATGGTTAAGGTATTATTTATACCGAAGGCTGGGAGGAAGGATTACGCTTTAGCCAAGTCCTTCAGACCCATCAGCCTCTCCTCGTTCCTCCTTAAAACCTTGGAAAAGGTAATTGATAAGTATATCAGGGAGAGCTGTCTTCTAAACAAACCCATACACGACACCCAACACGCTTACCGTAGGGGCAGATCTACAGAGACTGCCCTGCTGGAGCTGGTTGACAGAGTGGAAAGGGCTTTGGAAGACAAGGACATAGCCCTGTCGGCCTTCCTAGATATTGAGGGCGCTTTTGATAATACACCCACTCGGACACTAGTGGAAGGGCTCAGGGCCAAGGAGGTGGACGGCACCACTATCCGCTGGGTGCAAAGCATGCTCTCAAGCAGAATGGTTAGGCTAGACTTGCTTAACACTACACTGGAAGTGGCCACTGTGAGAGGCTGCCCGCAGGGGGGTGTCCTATCTCCCTTGCTCTGGACTCTTGCGGTGGATGGACTTCTGCATAAGATGGCGGAGCTCCGAATCGACACTCAGGGGTACGCAGACGACCTTGTTGTGACGGTGAGGGGCAACTGTCAAAGTACTTTATCAGACCTTATGCAGAGGGCTCTCAACACCATAAATACATGGTGCAGAGATAATGAATTGTCTATCAATGCGGACAAGACAATTATAGTTCCATTCACGAACAAGCGGAAACTAGACAAACTTAAGCCGCTTGTCATGAATGGTAAAACTATTCCGTTCTCAACAGAGGTCAAATATCTGGGGGTAACACTGGACCAGAAACTGACCTGGAACAAGCATGTGGACGGAACTATACAAAAGGCTAGATCAGCCTTGGCAATATGCTGTCGTTTAGCAGGCAACCGATGGGGTCTAAAACCCAAAATTGCCTTGTGGCTGTACACAGCTATAGTGAGGCCGATAGTGTCTTACGCCTCCGTAGCATGGTACAGGAAAACGACGCAGAAGGCAACAGTGACGAGGCTTGGCAGCCTGCAAAGAACTGCCTGTGTCATCGTCACTGGAGCCATGTCATCCTCCCCGACGACAGCCCTAGAGGCCATACTAAATCTACCGCCCCTTCACCTGCATCTGGAATTGGAGGCGAGATCTAGTATGCTTAGAATAGCGGGCGCTAGGAGAGGTAATTGGTTATCGCAAACCCTGAGACTGTTTAAGGAATCAGTGTACGATATTCCTGTTCTTGGGATGCCGTCCGACACTATGGCACCCAAATTTTGTCCACTCAAACTCTACTCAGTGGAACTTCCCAAAAGGGAGGACTGGTCAAACAGTCAAATTAAGTGGAAAGAAGGAAGCCTGAGGTGGTACACTGATGGCTCCAAATCCGGATCTGAAGTAGGCTGCGGAGTATATGGTGAAGCGCCCAGGAAAAGCATCAGCTTAAACCTAGGGCGTTTTTGCTCTATATTCCAGGCAGAGGTATACGCCATTATTGAATGTGCGTCAATAAATCTGCAAAGCAACTACGGCAACCATACTATCTATATCCATTCGGATAGCCAGGCGGCACTCTTAGCCCTAACCTCTGATGTCACCACATCGAGGCTGGTTGAGAACTGCAGGCAATTATTGAACAACCTTGGAGCCAGGAACAAGGTTGTTCTACGTTGGGTCCCGGGGCATGCGGGTATCGTTGGAAACGAAAAGGCCGACGAACTCGCGCGAGCAGGGGCTAAGGGGAAGAACTACAGTCCTGAGCCGTTTTGTGGGATTCCCAGAAGCCTAACGCGGCTCACCCTAAAGACCTACTGTCACTACAAAACCATTCAACTCTGGAGGGAAAAACCAGGGTTGAACCATTCCAAAGCGCTTATCAAGGCCTTCAGCAAAAAGGCGTCTTCGAGCGCCTTGGCGCTGCCTAGGAACCAACTGCGCAACTTGGTCAGGGTGCTTACCGGGCACTGCGGCCTAAATAAGCACATGCACACTATGGGGAAACGTGACATGGGGCGGTGCAGACTCTGTATGGAGGCAGAGGAGACGCCCCTACACATCCTAACAGAGTGCCCCTGCCTAATGCGCACTCGTGACTTGATCCTGGGTGGACATATATTGCGCCCGGAGGAGTTAAAGTCTCTCGAAACCAAAAAGATCCTGCAGCTGTTCGAAGTTGCAGGTTTGGATCGAGAGTTGTAGTAGGTGGCGATCACAATAGATCAGAGATGGTCGCAGTGATACATAGGCTCTGGAGCCTTACATAGCCCCTAGAAAAAGAAGAAGAAGAAGAAGATGATGATATAATATATTGATAAGGTATGCCCGGATAAGATCGGATGGAGGCTAAGATCGTATGATCACAATTGCTACCAAAATAGTAGTTATTTTTCATCACTAGCAATACAATGTGTGACGCCATTTTATCACATTGTATCTAGTAACCTCTCAACCGTGTCAGTCGTGTTACAAAAGCTTAACAAAAAGTGTGGAAAAGTTAATTTTTGATGAAAAAGACATATTATTATGAAACTTATTCTCCTTACTTTAGCTGGAATTAGCTATTATTCCGATCTTAGTTGACTATTATATAAGGGGATATATATAAGGGGAAACTATTTTATCAAGGGGCAACAAGTGAATTAATAATAAAAGCTTGTTTTCTTTTTTATCATTTATGTTAAACATTTGGAGGTCAAAGTTACTGAGAATTAACTAAAATTAATATCGTTTTTGTAACTTACTCTTTGTTAACTTAAATACCCTGTAGCTCCTAAAGTATTGATCGTAGAGTAAAAATAAATATGATCCAATTTGTAGAAAATTTTACGTAGAAACTTCTGTCCGAAGTGATTATAATGCTATTCGTACAGATATTCGAGATGTGAGCAAAAATCTGAAAAAGATACCTGTAACCCCCCCCCCCCCCCCCTACACCCCCAGCACACCCCCGCCCCCGAGGACTTTTAGTATGTTAATCTGTACACCACCAGGTATAACTATACCAATTTTCAAAACTGCACACATTATTTTCGCTGATTGCCAATATTTGACGTGGCTATTTCCAGTACTATACAGAAATCCAGATAGACTAGATGATACAATGGAAATGTGACAGAGTGACCAGACAATTAAATTCTTAATATGAAAATAAATAAACCCTGTGTAAAACAGTAACATATACGTGATATATTTCACTTTGAATATTTTTTTTCATGTTGTAAAAAAGGAGAATCTGTTCTTTTATCGTTTTTGAATTGTAATGACATGATTAGTGAATGTACGAAATAAATCCTTGCAATATAAATAGAATATATAGCACCATTTTTTTTATTTCCAACAACAAATACCAGATGACCATACAAGGATTAGTATATAACGGACAAAATATTAGAAACAGTAGCTGGCATAAAAAAACAACAATTTTTCACGCCTACTTTTAACTTTTTGCAGTATACACACACCAGCATTTAGGTGAGTATGTTTTCTTTTCATTTCGCTTATACTTAATTTTCGCCATTCAGCCGATAGTGACCGACCAAGCCGATACCGAGCCGAGGTGGATAATTATGATATATTATATAAGATCCCTCAAATTTTCAGAAATTCTATCATTAAAGCTATTATTTGCCAAAAATAAAATATTTGAATCAAAATATTCAATATAGAACTTCCTTTTAAATTTTAATGCCGGTTAAAAATGATTAATTGCCTCAAAGATTAAAATATAGCCGCATTGACGCACTTCTATGACGGCATTCCGTTCTGGTAGCAGCATTCTTCTTTATCACAATAATTGTACAAATATATGTGGATATAGCTTTGCCAAAAGTTATGGGTGTTGGCAAAGTGTGGAAAGAAAAACACATCAATAACTGATGGTAACTAATAACCTCACACAGGTGACAGCGCTGCTGACCGTACAGAAATATTTTATGTCCGTATTTTTGCGAGGATGTGTCGAAAAGTTTCCAAAAAGCACATTCATCTTTATTGATTGAGGTTGTTTTATTAAGTATCTTTATTGTGTAGATACGCAGAACGCAAACATGTTTCATATTTTGTAGTTGCATTTTAGTCACTGGCCATGGCCATGACGTAAACCTAGATATTGAAGATAAAATATTTTTTAATATCACACCATGAAACCACAATGCACTCTACAAAAATTACCTTTAAAATCATTTCCAATATAAGGCTATAAATTTTGCAAATGTCAATATTTAAATAAATAGCCTCGAGGGACAATTATTCCGAAACTCATGAATGCTTAACAAATATGTAGTACCTATTACAAATATATACATTTTCTACACTGACTGTCAGGCTAATTCAAACGTGCACCTGATATCAAACCGATATTTGAATAATATTCGAATCATATCAGTTATAGTTTGTGAGATCTATCTAAGTTCTAACAGTTCAATATTGTTTCAATGTTAGGTCAAAAATTAAACCGTTTTACATTTACTTCGTTCCAGTTTCGCCAAAAATATATAATTATATTTCATTCAATTAAGGATTTTTTTATTTATGTACGAATGAAAAGAAATTAATTACAAATAGCCAATGGCGTGAGTTTTATTATTTCGTCACCACGGTTTTCATTAAGCGTTTATTACTTTCATTTTCCGCAATTACAAAAATTGCGTATTACTTAAATACCTACCCGAATCTATTTCTGAAAGTCATATGTAATTTGAAACAGATAAGTAAACTTTGTAACAGAACAACCACGGACCACCTTAATGAACACGCAACGTATCCGACGTAGGAGTAATTAAATTTGGCTATTAAAATAATGATACTTTTGTGCGTTGGTTACTTGAAAAGTAGATCAATAGAATCTGATATACCTACCGTACAAATACGCAGTTATCACACTGATGCGATTTCGCAGGTCTTTCCGGTGTGTGAGCGTAACAGCGCTATGCACGTAGGTATATTGAGAGCGCGCGCGCACCGGAGCGATGTGCGAATTCGCATCCAATGTGAAGACCGGGTAACGGCTCGGCCACGACTTTGCGCGATTCGGGAAGGCCGCGGCGACAACTATAGATGGGAACGAAAGGTCCGATAGCTGTGTTCCGCTCCAACCTATGATTATCGCTGCCGCCGTCGCCGCTCGCGCAAAGTCGTGGCCGAGCCATTAAGGAGGCGACAGCGCAAGTGGAATGGACCCTGCCTGCCACCCACATTATTGTTAAAAATGTTATTTATTTTAAACGGCTGCGCTTAGCGCTTGATGAACTGGCAGTTCAATCCTCCTAGTGCCCCTCACATGGGTGGTTTGTGGGAGAGCTGCGTTCGCATTGCGAAATATCATCTTGTGCGTGCTGTCGGTGACAAAGCTTTGACTTTTCAGGAGCTAACGACAATTTTCTGTAAAATTGAAGCCATACTGTGCTCACGGCCATTATGTGCTCTTCCGGCTAGTAATAATCCTCACGAGTTTAATGTCCTAGCTCCTGGAAACTTCTTGATAGGCAAGAGTCTGACAGCTGTACCAGAGTATGATTTGCAATCTGTACCTGTAAATCGACTATCACGTTGGCAATATTTACAAAATTGCTCACATCTCTTTTGGAAGAAATGGAGCCAAGATTATTTACATACCTTACAGCAAAGGTCAAAATGGTTCACCTCGCCTCCCAATATTAATGTAGGAGACTTAGTGTTGGTCAAGGACGACCGAGTTTCTCCTTGCAGTTGGCCACTTGCAATTGTCCAACAAACACATCCCGGTTTAGGCGGCATTGTGCGCAAGGTTACTCTGCGCACAAGAGCTAACAATTCCTTTTTGAGACCTATTAATAAACTGTGTCCTCTGCCCTCATAGACATAGTATAGTAGTTATAAGACATGAAACCGAGCAACCAGGAGTAAGAGAAAGTCATATTCATGTATTGACAGGTTAATGTATGGCAGCTTAATCCTTTTTCTCTTTCACTCTTATAAATTTCGGCATTTCGCCATCGCCATCTACCTATGCTGCCATAACCCGATCATGAAAAAAAACCCGGTCGGTGATAAGGACAAAGCATGGCACTATTTTCTCTTTCCTCTTATAGGAATCGCAATAAGACTATCTTTCAAAGAGTGTCACGCCCTTGTCTGCCCTATACTCACTAAATCCCCTCTTTTTTTCACATTAATTGCATAGATTTTATTTCTCGCACCTAAACATGCGCAAGTTCTGTTTCTCTTATTTTCTTTATGTTTTGTGAGAAAGCCAAATAGTGCTTTCGGTGGGGGGTGGTTTAGTAAATGCTATATTAACTCATTGGAAATAGCGCGGCTACTGGCCGGTCACATAAAAGAGGTCTTGAAAAACATAATAACTGACAACTTCAGTGTACAAAAACGTGATAAAAAAACTAACGCGAAAGCAAATAATACTCGGTAAAAACCCACTTAAAGTGCTCGAAGGAAGGATACACCAAGAAAGGATATCACCAGGCATCCACCTCCACCAGCAGAGGCCTCTGCCAGCAGCAGACCCGATAACCATCCGGTAAGCCTACCTAAATCTATTGGATTAATATATGCTAATATGCTATTATTTTTAAGCCTATTTGTATTTGTATATCATCATCATCATAACTTAAGAGCTTTGCTCTTGTCGGTGGAGTAATTGCCAATCCTTTCTTTCCAGGATATAGGATTTCTTTATAGGTAGTCTAATTTATCACGTTTTGGTCATGCGGTCATTGAATCAATGAAATTTAATTTCAGGCAACAATACATACTTTTTTTAAATTAAAACCTTCATTGTGTTTTACCACGTTTTATAGCACCGCGTAAATAGCTTTGTATTCAATATCATAAATCGATATTCCACCGCACAAGTGCGACCTGTAAATAAAATTATGCATCAAATGTCATTTCATTAGCATAAGAACAATTACCATTTCAAGTTATGCCAAAACAAAATTGTAAAACAACAAAAACATGGAATTTCACAGATATGAGATGATGAATGAAATGAATTAATATTCTCTATATATTAAATATTAATAAAATCAATCATTCATTTTGCTTTGTTAAAATATATTATGCTGTCCACTTGTTAGTGCGTCCTAACTCGGCGTATTGTATTTGGAAACATTAAACTAAACAATCCACTAAAATAATTTCAGTCTAATAGACAATGTAAAGACTTTGAAAGGGCAAAAGCTTTTTGATCTGAACACACGAAACACATTAAAAGTGGACGAAACGGGCCGATTACTACGTATCAATTATCAAAAATTCAGTTAAGCCATTAGTGGTTCACCCTCGCTATGATCCAATTAATTTTTCGAAATTTATATTTAGTTACTCAAAGTAACTTTCACAGTAGCTGCAGGGTACGTCAAAAATGTCATTTCAAGAAGACATTAAATTTGACTTTTCCTAGAGCAATGCAGTCTATAATAGCATTACTGTTGCATAACTAATGTCATTACCGGGTCTAACGCGATTAAATTACATTATTTTAGCTTTATTCCGACGTTTTAGCTAGGTTGCACTAGCTGTGGTCATAATGTGGTCATTATGTGTACAAAACGCGAGAGTTTAAAGTGTTATATTACAGTTGCAGCATTGAAAGAAAGAAAGAAGTAGGAAAAAATAAATTTTTAGGGTTCCTTACCTCAAAAGGAAAAAACGGAACCCTTATAGGATCACTCGTGCGTCTGTCTGTCTGTCTGTCACAGCCTATTTTCTCCGGAACTACTGAACCAATTAAGTTGAAATTTGGCATACATATGTAAGTTTGTGACCCAAATACGGACATGTAACGTAAACAAATGAATTTTAAACATGGGGGCCATTTTTGGGGGGTAAATGAGAAAATTAAAAATAAAGTTTTTTAAACTATATTGTGTTATAATATCAAATGAAAGAGCTCATTATGAGAATCTAGAAGTTATTCTAGAAAATAGGCAAAAAATTACCATCCCCCCCCCCTTTATCACCGAAACTACTGGGTCTAAAGTTTTGAAAAAAATACACAATATAGATCTTTACCTATAGATTACAGGAAAACCTATTAGAAATTGCAGTCAAGCGTGAGTCGGACTTAATTACTTAGTTTTTGATCCAACCCCTACGGGTTTTTTAAAGGCATTTCACGTACGTTTCACATAAAAAATACATTGTTTAAATTGTGTAATGTACGGAAACCTTGGAACGCGAGTCCGACTCGCACTTGGCCGGTTGTTTTAACGCCACAGCATATATTATACACAGATATAGAAAAGAAGACATACAGACATAAAAAAAAACATTGGATGCTAAAATGGGACCCCCCACTCAGCATAATGCCGCGGCAATCCGTGGCGCTGGTTTTAAGTGAGGAGTGCTGTGCAGAATCAATTTTAATGCCTGGATTTTTGATACTTGTTGCAATAACATGTTCGCCAGTAATGCTGCACTGCAAAACTGAATCCGAATATTATGATCAGATATGCAGTAGTGGAAAAATTACGCTAAACCATTACTCCTTGATATTTAAGTAGCATTTTATCTATTCTATGTAAAAGGCCTGTTGACTGACTGTGCCTACTTTGCCCCTCACTTGGTAATTGTGCTCCAACAGTTTTTTTTATTTTTCACTTGTTAGTCACGTTAATATTTCTAACCGTTTTTGAGATACACTATTATGTTGTAAAAATCTGTAGGTATGTTTCAACCCTAGCAAGTAGATACTAGGAATGACATTGTCAATTTAAAATGTAAATAACTTTGTAGGGTTGTCACTGATATAAAAATATTTTATTTTAATGAATTTGTTTTACTTTTTATTCCAGCTTTACGATTATAATAACTCGATTGTAGATCACTTAGATAAGGCTATCCTTTTAGCTCAGTCTCTAAAAATGTTCCACATGTATATGAAACATTACCTCATTTTAAGTGTTATAGCATGATTTAAATCACCTACTTGTCCTACTACAATTAAATAATTATAAACTTTAATTAAATTTAGAATTTTGAAGCAAATTTTTGAGCAAAGTAGGCACATCTTACGGTATGTAATTCTTGTAAAATCTACCTACATTAACTATAAGTCTTGTACATTTTCCGAATTCAGTGACGGATCAAAGTAGTAGACATCGGTCGACGGATTGCTACATTGCTCATTTAACTCTGAAATGGACCGACACGTATATACCACCGATATGATAACAGGTGGAGCAAGCGTGTCCTGGCTCACTGTAGACCTCCAGCTAGAATGTATACCGATATTAACAAATTGCAGGCCCGCTGGAGAAAGGAAGCTCCTTGGAAAAAAATTGGAGAGGTGTAGGTACCTAAGCCCAAATGTGAGCGCATATTTGCTGAAATGAAAGAGAGAAGAGATCAACATTCCCATTTTTATTAAATCCACGTGAACGTCAACGTCAACATCAAGCAAAATTTTCTCTCTTACGTTATTATTAATTTTATTTCGATTTTTCACAAGTTTTTTGAAGGATTAATGAATAGAAAATATATATAATGAAGAATCAAAAAACGCTGGACAAAAAACTTAAAGTAGGATGGAATATATTCGGCGAAAACTCACAGAAGCCCATACATTGTAATATGATTGTATTTTATTATAAATAACAATAATTACACATTATTAAAGTAAAAGAACTGTTTGAAAATGTGCATTCGGTAAAAAGATATACCAGATCATGCATGGCCGGGTTTCATCGTGTAGTCTTTATTTTCATTTCGTATTCACTCGTAAAACACTTCTCCCACGATTTCAGTCTTTTGTTAATGATGTCAATGTCCATTTTCACTTAGAAAGAATATTAAAAGCTTTGTTCGATATAAAAAAAACTATATCTTGCTTACTTTATGCAAAATTATTCGTTTACTCTTCTTTCCGAGACTTTCTACCAACTCCTTTTCAAGTACCTACCTAACTTTTGCCAACCATTAGATCGCAAACAACTTTGCTGCATTAAATTAAATTCTATCATAGGCGCGAGTTATCATCCGTGTCCTTCTAAGTTAGGCAGTTAGTTTCCAGTGACAGACCCGTATATCTCAATTTGTTCTGATTTAGAGGACGGCAGGACACTGAAATGCACGCTGTGAATCATACGTGTTTCGGTCCAGATTAACTACTCATACTTCGTACCTTCGGCTCAGTTAAATTTTAGGTAAATTAAAAATTTGAATCTATTTGAAATCTGTGATTACTTTTTCAAACAAAAGCTAGCGTAACAACAGTGACATTCGGTTATAAATAGCGTAAGTATTATAATATTTGTCTTAGATTTTCACACGTCGTGTAGACCTACATAAATTAAGAAAACCAATTAAGTATTAAAATACAAGGCTGCTAACAGAGTGTTCATTAATTTTCCCTTTTAATTTCCCCTAGTCAATAAGGGTTGTTGTTGTTTTGTAACTTGGAAAGAAACTTGTGGAAATAACGCATTCCGGGAGGCAGCTGCTAGCGAAGGGTTAAATTAATTAATAGTATCTCGATCAGAGAAATACTCTGTTTTCCTTATATAGGTACACAATTTTTAAAGACTGTATCGTTAAGTATAAAGATAATTTAGCCGTTTTTTTGGTATTACATTTTTATTAAAAAATTACACATGCTGTTTAATTAATGCTTTAATAATGTACACATTTCGTCCTCGGAGCTCGACGTAAAGCATATGGTTTAGACACAATTGACTTAATTCTCCCGAGTAACAATAACAACTTCGGACAAATACTTACTACAAGAAAATTTACGATGTGCGAACAAAACAATATTAAACCAAATAAAATCGTACTATGCGAGCCGCGATTACACATGATTCGTAAAGCGATACATCTGATAGATAGATAGATAAACCATTTATTGATTTGCCACAATACACACATACAAAAAAGAAACAGAAGAGATACAGAAAGCAACATTAAGATAAAAAACTAAACTTAAAAAATAAACCGTAGGATTGCTGTGTGCGTTGCAGCAAAACAAAAGGGGTCTGGCTCAGTTATACGCTCCACTCTTTCGAGCGAAGCACTGGTAATTATGCTAGATCCCAGGTCAATAACAGACTATCAATGTAAAAAATAATACTTAATGTTATAATAGTAATGAATAATTGGCCTATTTCTAACAAAATTGCCATTGTAATGTCTGAATAGAATAGAAGTGTCGTAGGAATGTAAAGGTGTGGTACGTTTTGGTGTGTATGTGTAGGTAGTATTAACAAATACATCTGAACATAGTGTAATAATTTCTTTTAGTAAAAAAAAATGGATCTGCATGGTGGCCTTTTAGAGAATATGGTATGTTGCTTACGACAACTCCGACTGGCATCCAATATAACTATCATGGAGCGTTTCTATCGACCCACTCTGGTGATAGTTCAACGCCATGAGCCGTTAGGCTTTGCTTTTTAGCTGATTATTTTAGCTGTCTCTCTCATTTCGCTTGCATCAGAAATTGAAGGAAATCAAAAACGTACGTGAAAAATCATATTTATGTAAAAATAAAATTCACCACATTTATTCCGCAGCTGCTCAATTGAGCAATCATGAAGAGGACACGTAGATAACATATAAGCAACGTTTAGGCAACTTATTAAACTTTTGTTTCTTTAAATCGTACCAAGGAGTCAGTGAAATAGTCTCAAATTAAGTTCGACAGGCTTAATTGTTGATAAATAAAAAACCTTATAGGTTATAGGTTTTCGCGGACTTGGTTTCCGCAACTCGACGTCATATAATGCGCCTATTTTGCGTAATGGGTTGACGGCACTACTGCCAACCCAACTCCTCCAGGAAGCCTAGCAGACCCTTGATGTTGCCGACGACTTCTGGGAGAGACCCCATCGAGCCGAGGTATTGTGCCCGGTATTCTGCCACCCCTGGACATTCGAGGATGACGTGGGCGGCTGTCTCTTCTGCCTCCATGCATGCCCTGCAAAGGGGGCTATCTGTAACGCATGGTTAGTAAGTGCTTGTTTAGTGGGGCGTGGCCAGTTATAGCTCCAGTTAATAGCCGGAGCTGTGGCCTCTTCAGCAGTCGCAGCCTCCGTGACAGACCTGGGTTGATCGTCGGGAGGGCTTCCTTCGCCTGTCTGCAAGTACCTAGGTTAGTCCAGTAGTGTTGGTGTTTTACCTTGGTGTTGTGTCGCAGCATGTTCCGGAGCCAGGCATATGGCAGAGGTAGGATTGGATCCGGTCCTGCCACCTTCAGTTCCGAGCCTCCTCTTGCTAATATGTCGGCTGCATCGTTACCTCACGAGTTGCTGTGTCCTTTAATCCACTGCAGAGTTACGCTACGCTATTATAAAAAACCTTATATCAGATATGACTTAAAAATACCCTCAGAACAAACCTCTAGAACATAGTTATACAAAGTAATACACATATTAACAGTTAGACCAGGTTTCATCTGTCTTTATACTTAACGATACAGTAGTCTTTAGGAAGTAATAAGTAAGTGAGGGAATACTTTTTAATTTACTATGTGAGGCTCAAACAATGGAAGCACAAAAAGGTACATACATAATCGCGAAGAAAATGTTGTAAATATTAACTTTCCATTTTTATGTAACTTATCTCGATTCGCTCCAGAAACCCGCGGGTAGTTGGAAAAGATATGCCGTTTCCCAATAACTAAGTCTGGGACATCGAAGGCACATTATAACAGCTTAGGACGACGGCCGCAAATAAATTTCCCACGAGACGCGTATTTTACTTAGGCGGGACAACCGGGACGCTAGATGATCCGAATTATTTTAAAAAGACGCTCTTTTCAGTTTCATGTTGCCGTGCCTATATTTCCCAATGGTAACCGGTATATGGTTAGTAATCTCACGCAAGTCGGTAATATTTCGAATAGTTAAATTCGAAACGGTCTGCTTCCGCTATCTATTTTTAGAGCCTTGTCTGTTTTTATAGAAGTGAAACGTTTTTCTTTGATCTGACTAAATTAAATATAAAGGTAAGTAGGTAGGTAGTAGGTAAATCATTTTAAAATTACTGCAGTTTCCTAAAATATGTGTCTTTTCATAAATATTGCAATTTAATGTTTTTCGCTATGGATTATTATGACCAGACATGCAGTGTCCGATTGAAAAATCATGGCCATACGTCTATTAGGTACTTTAATTAAGTACCTATAGTTACCGAGTAAACTAATATAATTACATACTAGATACGTTTTAAATTACTACGTACCTACTGATTATGGTGTCATTTTTGGTTTCCTCGTATTCGATATGAAAAGTGGAATGTTTAACTCGGGTGAAACTGGAAAGGCACCAAGCATCATTTCATCCCTTTGTTAACAATCGTCTATTCTACTAGCTCCAGTTTAGCCTATTGTGATGGAAGGGTAACTACGGAACCCTACGCTGAGCATGGCGCGACATGCTCTTGGCCGGTTATTTATTAATAGCTCAGTTCCAACCGTCAGAGGGCTCCTCCTTATTTATAAAAAAATAAATCTAGAAAGTTTCCTCATTGCAGTCGGAAATGTCTGCTATGTCGGACGCATTAATTTGTTTTAAACGAATGTATAAGAAGAAACACGCTGGAGTTCTTTCCTACAGGAAATGCATTTCCAGTCCCTGGTTGGATTTATTTTCTAATCTCTATTTTTGTTTGAAGAGCGTTTATGCTTGAGAAGTGCTGCGCTTAATAAGCAGTTACTTCTGTAACTAAAAGTATGCGTCTTTTCTGTGGACATCACAAAATAAACGGATTTCAAATCCTAATTTTCTTACTTGATCCTTATAGGCATGTTAAAACCTTCTACTTTTTAAAAGTTATAATAATTATCGAAATCGTTAACTTTTAATGGCCACAGAAAAGACGACTGGTTTTTCTAGCACGTTTTGATACTTTTTTTAGTGGAAAAAAAAATATTTATGTAAAATGATTATTTATTATAATATGTGTGTGTGTGTTAATTTGAAATACCATAATATTTCTAACCCTACCTCCATGAGGACTTACTTGAAAGCAAAAAACTCTACCAGAAAATCTGAAAAGTTCACCAATAATTTTAAGAAAACTGCTGTTATTTAGCATCGTTGGCTGAATATGACCGAAGCCTATTTCTTATAGTTCCTATAACTATAACGTATAGGTTGGACCGCGACAAATAATGGAAATAGTTAACTTACTAAAAAATATGACACCTTTTTTAAACCAGCAAAGTCAACTTGGTAGTTACGTAGATGCGGTCAGCACATGATCAGTTGATCACACAATGACTTCGCATTGTACACTTTGCATATAACATAATTATTATACACAAAACAGAAACTATCGGTTTATTTGGTACCATTTTATCATAAGCAGAGTTCGGACAAATTATCTCAAAAATAAGTATGGTATGGAACAAGATATAAAAAATTGAACAATTTTTAAATGCAGTTTTGAGTATAATCTGGAAATTTTATTCAAAAATACTGTCCATAATACGAGTTTAATAAATCTTGACCTATTTTGAGATATAAATGATTTTCGATGGTTTTGCGATGATTTGTCCGACCTATGATCATAAGCGAATAAAAAGCCTCGATCAGAACGCAGGCCTGCATGAAAGCTTTTGTCCACGATGACGGTCATTTTTTAAACTAACGTCCTGTGTTCTATCCAATCTTTTAGAGCGGCGACGGTGGATTGGGCGGTGTACCTGGATGAGCTTTAGTGTTTTTTTACATTTTTTAACAATTCAAGAGTGGCTTGGTAACGGAGGTAGGTTACAGGTGTTCCGTATGGTATGGGAACTGAAATACTAATACGTATCATTTCCATTTCATTACTTTTTTGATCATAATAATAATGATGAAATAGAGGGTAAGACAATTTGAAAGCTAAATTAATTTTGTATCAAGCAGAAACGTCTGCAAATTAAGACAGTGAATTGTTCCACTTTTAATTTATATTCTAAGCTTAATTTGAAAGCTGTTATTTGATTTAAAAAAAAGGAAAAAATATTACCTGCAGGTACTACTGCAATAGTACTTAATCAAAGAAAGAAATTCCATCAACTGCATACTTGAATCCAGTCCGTTTTGTTAATTTATTACGAATCTTGGCTTAATTTACTGCTTTTAAAGGAATGGATGCGAAATGAAACGAATTCTTAAAGAAATAGTTTTATTCTCAATTCGACTAGAGCAAAGTAATTAAATTTTATTCGAAATGTTCTCAAATAGTTCGTAATACTGAAGTTACATTTATTTTTATAAATAACTTATTTTATTGCGTTCATGTCTACCGTAAAATTGGGCGACAAAGTATAAAGAAGCCACATTGTCAGGTTCAAAATTATTAAGTATCTTTAATTATCTGTTCGTAGTCGCTTTCCCTTACAAAGCGAAAAAAACGCTGGGATCGGCTACGGGCGTAGCGCTACGAAAACAACGGGAGTGAATGCGTTAAATTATAACTGATATAATATCATTAATTAGCATGATTCATTCGGGAAGAAGTCAAACCAAAAGAAGTGTCATGAAAGAGCCAGGTTTTAACTCTTTTGAATTGCATTATTTCAGTAGTTTGCGAACGAACTTTGTACAAACTGTTATTTTTTTGTGCTCTTAATTTCCCGTCTCCCACAAATATTTGACTCATATGATTACGCTCTGAAACTACCGAAATTATGCAATACGGTTCCGTACCCAAAGGGTCCCGACCCTATTACTAAGACTCCGCTGTCTGTCCGTCTGTCACCTGGCTGTATCTCACGAACCGTGACAGATGAGCTATACAGTTGAAATTTTCACAGATGATGTATTTCTGTTGCCGCTATAACAACAAATACTAAAAACAGAATAAAATAAATATTTAAGTGGGGCTCCCATACAACAAACGTGATTTTTTTGCCTTTTTTGTGTAATGGTACGGAACCCCACATATCAGAATTACCACAGTCCATGGTAAAAATAATACAATGAAACGTATATTTTCTAAATTCACATCAGAACTCTCTTCATTTGTAAACTCCTCATTTTCTTGGATTGTTGTTTTTTAGGCAGAAATGTCAACAATACTAAACTCGTTATTAACAGTGATTGAAAATATTTGAAAACTGTTTTACACTATGAGTAGAAATATATTTAAAAGGATTGCAAAGTGACTCTGATTTCTTTGGATAAATTATTTCTGTCTTGCCTCCTATCAAACAAGAATCTTTGGCTTATTTACAAAATATTCTCACGAAATTATCTTGAGTAAAAATATATTAAACTACAAATATATACATTCTTCATAAGAATTTAAAATATCGACATTAATCTTACAGCTTGGTTCTTATCTTCAACTAATATGTTACATACTTATTTACTAGGCTAGTCTTTATTATCAATAGCAAATACATCATGAATTTGGTATTGTTATAAAAAGCACAGATATTAGTGAGACCATGATAGTCCATCGTGGAGAAACATTAATGCCTGAAACAATAAAAGAAAAGTTTTAGTAGTCATCAAGAAAAGTGAACCAAGTATTTGCCTCGCATTAGAACTGAAGTTACTAAGATTGTAGTTACAAGAAAGGCAAGTGCTCGTCTCTACAACGCTTTTTCATCTCGACTCGTACTTTTCTGCCCCCTGACCCCCGCTCTCACCCTCTCACACTCACTATTTCATTCTCCATCTCTATTTCACCTTTTACCACATTGAATTCATATGCCAATTGTGGCATTGTCTCAAACACAGTCCACTACATTTACGAGTCTGCGAATACCTTTTAGTATTCTTCATAATATGTTATCTACTCTTCTGTATTCAAATCATCTGTCGTCCATAGTAGTTCATGTAAGGAATTTTTACAATATCCACTTATAAATACTACCTGAATAGGTATTAATAAATAATAAATAAATATTATAGGACAGTCTTACACAGATTGACTAAGTCTCACAGTAAACTCAAGAAGGCTTGTGTTATGGGTACTTAGACAACGACACTTAGACGAAAACACCCAAGACTTAGGAACAAATACCTGTGTTCATAAATGCCCTTACCGGGATTCGAACCCAGGACAATCGGCTTCACAGGCAGGGTCACTACCCACTAAGCCAGATTGGTTTTCAATATTGTCGGTATTGATGTTGAATATGTTTCATAGTAACAATTGATCGAGAATATTAAACTTACCACTATCTGGTGCAGGCGTGTGCACTGAATTTGGTGATTCAGGAAGCGTGACAGGTGGATCTATAAAAACAATAGAACGAATATTTTTATTAGTAGTAGTATATTTGACTGCTGGTTTACTAATGTGTTGCAGAAAGTTTTTTGACATATTTTTGTATTGCATAATGTTACTTGGCAGAAATGTCGATACATGTTATGCGAAGTGTATTTCTGACAAACAATATTTGCCAGATGAGGGTAACCTGTGACGGGAAACGAGTGTTTTAATGACTAATTATGTACAGTTGCATACACTGCTTTGTCTACACACATTATTATAAGCTCTGTGGTGTGTCCAGGAACCGCATGTTACGACCGCCGCTGGCATTTGATCACACTGTTTGCAACTGACATTTAATTTCGAATAAAACGCCATCTCGACTAGTAGTTACCTACTCGAAAATAATGAGGTCAAGTCAAATTCCTTTGTTTAACAAAGATATTAAAATATTAACTCGATATCGACGTTATTATTACGCAATAATAATATTTTCACAGATAAGACATTTGTTCTAACCATTTTGCTGGCCGTAATTTGCGTTTTTTTAAATGCATTAATGACGCATTATTGCGATTTATGATCAGTGTGTATATAGATGCAACATTTTAATCATTGGACCAAAAAAGGCTCAGATTAAATAGGAAACATACAAAATCTGTAGGTCAACTTAAATCTACAGGTTATTGTGCTAATATTTGGTTATTGTTCTCGTGTGAATTCATAAAAAGTTAATAAATATACACGGTGTTTTTATTAAATACATTTAAGCAAAATAAATGGCAAACCATTACAGCGCTGTTGTAATACAATAACATGCATTATATTTAACTGAACCCAATAATTAAAAACTAATATGACGTACATATCAATGTAATTTCGAGCATCAACAGTCCGAGATAGTTCTTGTGTTTAGTAACAAATGGCCTTAAGCTAAGTGTACACGCTCGTAAGGGCTTATCAGTTTTTTTTTATTGATTATCTTCAAAATGAAGTTAGTTATAATTCCGATGTCTTTGAGAAATTAACTTAATTCAAACAGAACCAGCACCCTTGAATATTTGTGTTTAAAAAAACACAAATATTCAACATGAAAATAAAATATTTACTCTTTTGTAGAGTTCCGTACCCAAAGTCACCAGTCTGTATCTCATAAACTATAACAACAAATACTAAAAAGTACGGAAACCTTAGCGGGCGAGTCCGACTCGGTTTTTTTATTTAGATTAGTTTTTGAGGAGTTTGAAAATTTTTGTCACCTCTATAAAATATATCCCTTTTCCTGCTAAAGTAGTTAGCGAGCGGCACTTGCATGTCGCAGAGAATCTCCACAGTCGGGGGCAAAGCGTCGACCCTGACCACGGCGCTGGTGAGCGCAGTATACCGGCCTTCCAGCAGCTTGATGGTGGTCTTCGCGTTCAAAGGCCTGCGAAATTACATGTCCAAAAAATTTGTAGTCACATTCGAATGTTTCCTGAATGACCTAAATGTTAAACATAAACCGAAGCTGCCTTATTTCTAATATGCCAATACCTAAATACCCGCACAAAGATGGCTACTAGCAAGAAAATGTAGTCCCCTTGTAACATTATGATAGCCCAATATATTAAATTTGTATCCCTTTTGGTCCCTTTGGCCGGGATCGGGAAAATACCAATTGTAGGAAATCTGGCGCGCCTGGTATTCGCGGTACGCAGGTTCGACTAACTTTCGTTGGGAATCCGAATTATTTAGCCTAAACTCAGTTTGGAATTTATGGACACTTAGTTTGACAGAAACCGCTGTACCGTAAAAAGTACCTATAGCTTGTCCTAGTTCGTGAAATTGTGTTGTCTAAAGTGATAAAATCATATAGCAGACAAGGTCATAGTACTTTATCGATTTCCATTAATCACTTACGAGACTATCGAGTCACGAAAATTAATTAAGGATAAAATATCCCTATCGGAAACTTTTATAGCCTACACCGGCAAAAAATATTTTTAGGAATTAATTGACTCTGGCGGGCGAGTCGTGTCACAAATTAATAAGTTTCTGCCAAAAATGACATTCTTAAAAATATTAATTTAATTTAATTAATTTAATTTTAATTGTTGCTGACTATACTTGGTACCGGTTTATTGTATTGTGTATTACGTGCCTATACATACTTGCAAAGTTTATAAAGGAAGGTTATAATCGACTTGTAAGATTTTATTACATTGTTACAACCTGAATTGTCGTCATATTGTCGACATTGTTAATTTTTTTTATTTCTGTGTTTGAATAAATAAAACGTTAGAGTTACGTTTGTAACACTAAGACTGGCCAGGGAGTCGTGTCACAAGTTTTTATTTTATTTTTGTATGTATTCATCTTAGCTAGAAATCATATTTTCAGATCCTGAATTCGCTTTTTGTCATTGCTATGAACGGCTCGAATCCCTTCCCTTATGTTTCCACCATAAGGAACGTCCAAGTGAGTGTTCTACGTTATTCGACAGCGATTTGAAAGTTTGTTGCGCGTACTGTTTGAATCGATTATGCGAATCGGATTCCCATTGTACTGCATTGGAGTTTCGTCTGTATGGAAACTGTTGAATTACAGTAATTTGATAGTACCAACGCCCATATCCTAACCATAAAGACAAATGCGACAATGGGATGCGACATAGAGACATACAGTTGTGTGCAATATAGCAGTCAAGAAGAAAAATAAAATTAGGGGAAAACTATAACTTTAGATCAATTATATTGGATCTTGTTTTATAATTCTTCTACATTACTTGACATTGTTTCAAATCTAACTGTAACCTTTACTTAACCCTTAAATCGACAAGGAAAAAAAATCTCAAACAAACTGTGCAGTATCTTTTTTTGTGTTATTATGTGGTTGTTTATTGTAGAAAAATCATAAAAAAATTTATTTTTAATAGTTCCGAAAAAAACATAATAATATGTCAAGTATGTTGGACGTTACCAGGTTCGGCGTAAAGTAATGAAATAGCCGCAAAAGGAAAGACGTCCAGTATTTTGGACGTTGCCGAGTATACAGCACTTTATGTGTATAAGTCAAATTAATGTTTTGTTTTTTAATAAATATAGAATAATTGCATTTTTTAATTAGAAATACACTTATCGATAATGTCAACTTACGTAATGAATTTAAGTAAAACCTATTATTTTTTTATATTTTTGTTGTTTCAACAATATCTTTATAGGTGTTTAAAATTTACCAGTCATTAACGTCATTATTTAACATTAAATAAACTTAGCGGGGTATCGTAGGATGCAGTAACATCTGAGCAATGGTTTTTACAATAATGCAAGCGCAAAAATGAAAAGGAAAAAAATCCGTAAAAAAAAATTATATTTTATGGATTTGGTTCATTAAGTTGTCACACGGCTAGTAATGACTTTTTAAAACATTTTGAATACCTAACATCCCTCTGTTTAATTTATGTACCACAAAAACTACCAGAAAATTCAATAATTTTACTCTTCGCTTACTTGGCAACGTCCAACATACTGGACTTAGCAAAATTGCCGTATAATCGACAACGTGAAAACTACTGGACATTAGACTTTTTACATGTGTTTTACCCATAAATACAACACATTTTTATATAAATTATATTGCAACGTAAGAAATAGTAACCTATTACATGTTTTAACGCTACATAATGCTGTCATATAAAAAATATTGAAATATGGGAAAAATGTCAGTCTGTCGGATGTTTCCTGGCTTGCAAGCCCTGCGGACTTTGATAAAACTATTATGTTGCTACCAGGAAAGTATCGCTATGCTTTAATATTTGGTGCAGGTTTTTTTCTTGGAATGTCTAGTATAGTGGACGTTATCGATTTAAGGGTTATTGTACTTAAGTAAAAAAATATATCATAAAAAGCGGCCTTTTTACTGACTCGCGAAAATTCTTATAAAAATGTAGACCCCTATGAAAGAAATACAATTGTGTACTATAATTGTAATTTAGTGTCTTGTCAATTATTTCCAAATTCCTAATATTTTCCGATTTAAATTATTTTAAATACCTAAAAGTTACAGGTGATTTGTCAAGTAATGTAGAAAAAAAGATCCAATATAATTGATATAAAGTTATAGTTTTCATCTAATTTTCATTTCCTTATTGACTGTTATTATATTGCACACACACAACTGTAGACAATATTACACATGGAGAGTCAACAAATCGCATCTGTTTTTTACATTGTTTAGGTCGACTACAACGACGGTAGTCGGTAAGGTAAGTAATGTTTAGGTGAAAAAAAGGCCAAAATCCTTGTAACTCGTTACAGCTTAAATACATTGTCATAGATATAACTATTAAAATTGAAACTACGTCCTTTTTCATTGTCGAGGACTAAGTACCTAGGTTTTGATGTTTTTATTTGTCCTTTTATGATGTCACCATCCACTTATACTCGTCTACTCAATACCTATCCGTTTACGAATTAACTTCTAAATGTTACGTACCTAGTAAGTAACCTTTTGTCAAATGGAGCACGAGAGAAGTTGAATTCCAACGGATTTCTACGAAATATTAGAATTATAGTAGAGATGGAAATCTCGGTGCTCGCATACTTAATGACATTGAGATCTTCTGTTATATTCGATATTCACATTGCAAGGCAATGCATATTGAGGGTACCGAGGCACTGTTTAACATACAGCGAATTTTGAAAATAATTGCTTCCAAAGTCCAAAACAAGGTCTTGTCCCCTCCAACTTTTGAACCGGACGTAAGGTAAACGTCCGGGTGCTCGACATTTCAAAGGAAAATATGTATATGTTTCGTGATATTATGTTTATTTACACATCTATACCATACATATCCCTCAAAGGGATAAGTTCGCCTTTGTACATCTTATTATTTGTACCATGTAATTTTTAATGTGTATATTTGTACAATAAAGAGTTTACTACTACTACTACTACTACATATTCATCTCGTAAATTAATTGTAATTAATATTGTGCATGGCAGATATTATTTAAATGTAAAATAATTAATTAGTTATTAGGCACGTATGTAAATAGTGAGATTCCTGACGCCCATTAAGATTTGAGGAGTTTCCCTAAATTCCTCAATGAACTCATCATCAGAGCAGAACTGGACCTTGACAAAAATGTATCGTTGTACCTTACTTGCTTAGCAAACTTAACGAGAAAGACAAATATGGCCAAACGTGAAATACGGGTCATTTAAGAGTACCGTTCGTTCTGGTCTAAATCAGCAGTTACACTTCATCAAATATCACATTTTTATTGCAAATTGATTTGTTGAGGAAAATACAAAATTTGCTAGATGTATGCTAATAAGATTTGAGGAGTTCCCTCAATTCCTCATGGATTCGATCATTAGAACTGGGTTCTTACAAAAATAGAACCAACTTCAAACTATATGATTTCATAAAAAAATGTATGTTTTGAGGTAGCATACCTAAGTACATACTTAAAAAACAAACGATCAAATTGATAACCTCTTCCTTTTTTAAAAACCTTTTCCCTTTTCCTTTTTTGGAAACTTGTAATTGGCTCACTTGCCAATGCTTATATGCTTCTATGTTATTACCTAACGTGTTACTTTAGCTGTAAGTGTTCTTAATAAAAAAAAAAAAAAAAACAAAAAAGTCATTAATAGCGATCAATCTCGAAAGTTAGCAAAAAATAATGTTTAGCGGCCCGCTACTTGGTCAACCGGGTGAATCTCCATAGCAAGGCAAGGTACCAGTGCAATAAATAAACTAGCCGACAAAAGCAGCTTTTTATTTTCCATTATTATACCAAAATGTTTTATGTTAAAATTTTGTTTCCTTTTAACAAACTCATTATTTATGTAGTAGAATACAATAGATACTTGTTTCACAAGGGGGCAAAGTTGTTGTTTAACCGCTCGTGCTAATATTGATACCCGAGCAAGCGAAATATGCCAAAATATAACCACGAGCGTAGCGAGTTTTTCGAAAATGGAATCTTAAGCGTTGCGAGGGTTAAACAAATTTTGCTCCCGAGTGAAACACAAAATTTATCACCACACCAACCGAAAAAAATATACTAAGATATTAAACAAAATCGAACCAAGTCAAATCCAAATGAACGTCATTAAATATGTATCATTCAAAATCATTATTTAAAAGTCAATTCTACCAGCTAACATAAGGAAATAACTCAAAATTTGCATCTGATTATTTTGCCCCACATGTGGATAAAATGCAACTTTCTCATCAGTTTTTGAACAATGAAGAGAGTCTTTACCAGCTGGTGTGGTAAAAAAATATTTGTAATAAATATGGACAGTTTAAGTACCTTGAGTGCTGTAAAAGTTTTTTGTCACCGGCCACACCTGTTTACATTAATTCCGTGTGTTTAAAATTTCCAGTTTAAAATCAGTACTTCAGTACTGTCCACAGGAGAGACAACTTTTGTTTTAAAAACTGTGCATGTCCGCACACCACATGACCACAGCCTTAGGACTGGTGGGTAAAGCTACACAACTCACGACTCACGTGTGCTGTGCAATTCCTCAAAATTAACATTGCAATCCGTCTAGCAGTAAATGTATCCTGATACCTACTACATATACTTTTAAACTACATATTGTATGATTTGGTAATCAGATAATTTATAACCAGGAGGCCGATTTTGTTTCAACAATTTGATATGGTTTTCATTTCATTTTTATAAAAGTCTTGGGTCACTCACGCACACCAATAGGTGCAAACGATATACATACATGATGAAATAACTCCTGATTGTATTTCGGAAGAACCAATCAGCTTGAGCCGCTGGCACGAATCACAATGCGTCGCAAGCGTATCAGTGGTCATCACTAATGATGACACGACTCCCCACCCTACTCATCGTTTATTATGCCCGCGAACCAGCGTGAGCGATGATCAATTATAATAATAAATTATAAAATCTTATTATTAGCTTGTACTCGTATCATAGCAAGAATAAAATCTTGACATTTTCATTCAGAAGCGGCCTCCGAAAGACGCTGCACTCCCTACAGTGTATTTTTTGCCCAAAGGTATTAGTAATACAACTGAAGGCTTATTCTGATTGCAGTAACTGGTTATGAATTTTGTCTTGGCTACGGATTGTACTTACCTATTTCCTGCTAAGATAATGAGTTCCGGCTTTGGAAACACTCCTTCAGCTGAACAAATGATGTTGAGGTACCCGTCGTCCAGCCTGTCTTGTATCATGTCGAAGCGTGTTTCTGGCACTAAAACAAAATAGGTATTTTTATTATATGAGTATATTATAAATAAAAGTATAGAAATGTATTGTAAGAATTTCTTAATATGATTTGATTACATTATTTACTTATTAAGACTAACTCGCATTTAGGTACCACAGTTATCATGAAATGGACACACTAAACTCTTACGAATTAAATTAACATATTAAACCAAAATTATTAGTTTATTCTTGATTTGAATTTAAATTGCATGCCTTTTGATATAGACGTCATTAACTCGCAGTATTCCAATCGAAGCATGCTATAGGTACCTACATCCAACGGTCTATGATCACGCAAACTGTATTGGATAACAAATGATGGATGTGTAAAGAATTAAGTAACTAGAAGAGCGTAGTATTTTATCGCATCCCTGCAGATGAATCCGTGTATGATGCCTACTTGTAGGATAAGTATTAATTTATGTTACTTTATCTGCACACATATCATAAACCCTCTGCGATGCATTGAAAAACCGAAAATAATGGCCTGCATTAAGATAAACTGTTTTGTTACAACAAATTTCTTATCTGTGAAAATGTTATTATTGCGTACCTAATCGAAATCGATTTTCTTCATCATCATCATTCAATTTAAGAGCTGTGGGCTCTGGTCGGTGCAGCATTTCGTTGCCGGTTTTCTTATGACAATCAAAATCAGAACGTCTCTGTGTAAAAAAGCATTTTGTTTTGACCTTTGTTCTAATATCAGTCGAGATGACGTTTTATTCGAAATGAATATCAATTTTATTAATTAATGCCAATTGCAAACAAATTTGACATGTTAGTCGGATTCGAACGATATGGCAGTCGGCCTCCGAGTTTAGTTTGTCTCTGAATTAAAAAAAAAACTACAAATGCGTGATATGCGTGAGAAAAGTATAAAATTAGTTAATTAATTAATTATTAGTTAGTTAATTAGTTTTTGTTGTTTATAAATACATCATATGTGTAAAGATAAAATGGTGTATGTTGTACATAATTAGGCATTAAAACACTCGTGTGATCCTTTTATTCGTATTTTAATGCATTTCGTTATGTGGCAGCACTAGCAGTCACATAGAGTACAGCTAGGTATTACAGCCAGAAATCAGGCTTAAAATCCTTTTTTAACCTCACTTTACCATATCGTTTTTCTGAGTGCTCACAATCTGCTACCAAGTAACCAGTTTTTACCTATGCTTTAAAAAAAAGAAAAGTTTATATGATGCACATATGGGAGTTTCCATTCACTTTACCTCATTGTCGATGGGTTTAAATATTTATGGATTTTATCGTATGCAAGATGGCAATTTGTATTCCATTAGTTTAGCTTGCTGCTTTAGTTTTACTTCGCCTTCTTATGATCATAGGTTAGATTGATTTGAACTTGTTTACTGTGCGTTCCAAAAAGGATCCTTAATAGTTTGCTCAGTTATTTTGTTTGGAATTTGCTTCATTTTATATTAATGGAGCATTAGTGGAGCATTAAAGCCACAATTGGTTTAGTGTGTTGCCTGAATGGCGGTTTGGTATATTATTAGGCGATGCCCAGCCTCGTGAATAAATTCCACGCTGTTAAATTAAATAATAGCAGTAGGTATCAGTCAGGTAGGTATATTTCTAAAATGTCACTATGTCTTTATTAATGCCAATTTGTTTATTTACATAATAGATACGATGCAGAGGTATTACAGTAACTGTACAATTAATAAATTAATAAATAAATTAAATTAGTATAAACTAAATTAATAACTAGCTTAAATCTAAAATAGGCCCTTGAGGCATTGTACCAAGGATGCTGGCGGCATTTCCTCATTGTATCGCAATGCTGATTTGTTTGGAGCTCATCAATAGGTTTAACATGTATTTACATTGTAGGTACCACAGATAAAAAAATAGTATTAAAAAAAGTACGAGTAGATATATAGTCAATTTCACTAAATGACTAAATGAATCACAAATAATAATGTACTGTCAGCCGGAGTGAATAGGGATGGCACGGTAAATAGGGATAAAAACCGGAAATGACATTTACGGAGGCTAAGCCAGGTTACCCACGTGGCCCATTGTAAAGACCAGCTATCGCTTTCCAAGAGCTAATAACCGTACACTGTCTTGTACTAACCGTACAATATTCGTCGTATATAAAGCTCCCAATAGTCCCAACACCTTGACACTGGCTAAATAGTCCCACTGGACTGAAGCCTGACTGAATATTATTGATGCTCCGGTTCTATTACATTTACTTTCCTTCAGAGTTCCTCGACGTTGTGAACACGCTTGCAGGAAAAAAACCCTCTTTTACATCCCCCGTAGTCGGACTCTGCTTACGCAAAAAATAGTTTTGTTAGAAGGGCATGCAGGTTGTACAACGGGAAATTTCTGAATCTCGATATTTTCTGTGAGAAACCTAATAAATTTAAAACACTATCCATGCAGTGTAATAACCCAAATCATTAGTTTGGCGCTATTAAGAAAAAATCTCAGTATTGAATGTTAATAAGAATAACAAAACTGTTTCAGTATTCAGTTTATAAACAAATTAATTGTTAACACTGATACTCCATATTGTTATTATTATTTTTGTTCTTGTCTGCACAAATTGCTTTTTTTTACTTAGTAGAAACTTTATTAAACATGATATTAAAATATTTTCATTAAGGAAACTGTAAGTCTAGCTTTAAGAAAATGTCTAGTGTTATGTATCACTATAAAATACTGTTTGTTTCTTAAATAAATAAAATTTAAAATGTTCCAAATATACATATCCCATCAAAAAAATTACATGTAAAAAGATGCCCGTCTCGCAACGCAATACTAGAGGTTAAAAAGTTTGTAGCATTTCATAAGAGAGCAGGACCACACCCCTCTGCAAGTAGGTACTTATGTGGTAAACGTAACACAGAATAGTGCACTCGCATAAATGGATAAAGTTACCCGGCGTAATTTCCGGACCGTCTCAGCTCACAAAGCTGCAACGATACGGTTTGAGCTATAACAGCTGCACACGAACATAACCCTTATTAGTAATGTACTAGGAGCGTCAGTAGATTACTTAGTGATTCACGTGAATTTAGACATTTTGTTTCGAACAGGATGCTGATTTTACTGCCCTCTCATTCATAAAGTGGGTGATAAATAGACGTGCGAGTAAGTTCGCGAACTAATAGCTCGACAACCTTTTTCGCTCGTGTGTCACCCTAAGTACGCGTACCTACTTCAAAATCGCCGAGTGCCTAATTTCGTTGGCCATCCGACATGCTTAAATTGAAATATTGCTCGTAGTCCGCCTCCGCTCGCGTCACCGTACTCACCGCCGCGAGCCGCCATTTCCTCCATCCAAAATTTCCTCCGTTGATTCCCCGCTCCTGTCCCCTCTCCTGGCGAGAGGAGGGGGAAAACTTGGCCCTGCTCACTAAACCCGGCGTTTCGCCCTCTGCCGTTTGCGAGAGCGCCATGGGACTAGAATTTTGTCGCTTTTTTCCACCATTTTCAAGTTTCCAAAAAAAGTTACCAACCGATTTTTTTTTTTTTTTTATGAAATAGGAGGCAAACGAGCAGACGGATCACCTGATGGTAAGCGATTATCGCCGCCCATGGACACCCGCAACACCAGAGGGGTTGTAAGTGCGTTGCCGGCCTTTAAGATGGGAGTACGCTCTTTTCTTGAAGGTTTGAAGGTCATATCGGTCCGGAAATACCGCAGGCGACAGTTCATTCCACAGTTTAGCTGTGCGAGGCAGGAAGTTTCTAGAAAAACGCACAGTTGAGGACTGCCAACCATCTAAGTGGTAAGGATGGTAATGTTGTCGCGTAGGGCGATGGCGAAAAGAAGCGGCAGGGATTAATCCGAACAATTCCTCGGAGCACTCCCCGTTATACACGCGATAGAAAATGCAGAGCGAGGCCACATCTCTACGCAGCGCCAAGGAGTCAAGCCGTTCCGAAATACGCTGGCAGTCGACAATTCGAGTCGCTCTTCGTTGGATGCGGTCCAGAGGGAGAAGCTGGTATTGGGGTGCCCCTGCCCATAGATGAGAGCAGTATTCCATGTGCGGGCGAACTTGCGCTTTGTACAGCTGTAGGCGGTGGGCCGGTGTGAAATACTGTCTCGATCTGTTGAGCACACCAAGCTTTTTTGAGGCTAATTTGGCCTTACCCTCTAAATGGCCGCGGAACTGGACTTCACTCGAAATGTCGACGCCGAGGATTCCGATGCTGGCTGCGGCAGTCAGGGGAGTGCTCTCAAAACGAGGTGACACGACAAACTCTAACTTTTTTGCGGTAAACGCGCAAACCTGTGTCTTGGCAGGGTTAAAACGGACTAAGTTTAGTCGACCCCATTCAGAGATTTCTTTTAGGGAAGTCTCAATTTCAGACACAAGTTTGTTCCGGCTCTCGATGACGTTTTCCCGAGAGATATTGGTGCGGCCGGTGTAAGAGGCATCACCCGTACTACCATCAGCATAACAATGAATTCCGCTGATTTGCAGCATGTCATTGATATGCAGAAGGAATAGCGTGGGTGATAGCACACAGCCTTGGGGGACACCAGCATTCACAGACATGGAGTCTGAGCATTCACCGTCAACTACGACCTTTATGCTTCTGTCTGCTAGAAAGCTACTGACCCATACACATAATCTCTTGGGAAGCCCATAAGACGGTAGCTTCGAAAGAAGTGAAGAAGAAGAAGTTTCAAAAATGTTGTACCCTACGATGCTCCGCAAGCTCCTGCATCTTTTAATACCACTGCCTTACCTTCGTAACTTTTGGAAATATAGCCGAATTACACTTTCCCACGAAAACGATCTGATAAACGTTTTCAATGTCACTGTTGGTTTACATCGTTGGCGCTAAATAGGATCTAAGCCTATTTACTTTCTAAAAGATTTGGACAGCGACAAATAATGGATTTTGTATACAAATTTCTCGTAAATCGAGACTGCATATTGTTTTAAAAAAATTTCATAATTTCACTAACGATAAATGCACTTTTTCTTCTAATTTTTAGGGTTCCGTACCCAAAGGGTAAAGACGGGATTCTATTACTAAGACTCCACTGTCCGTCTGTCCGTCTGTCTGTCTGTCTGTCTGTCTGTCACCAGGCTGTATCTCATGAACCGTGATAACTAGACATTTTCACAGATGATGTATTCCTATTGCCGCTATAACAACAAATACTAAAAACAGAATAAAATAAATATTTAAGTGGGACTCCCATACAACAAACGTGATTTTTTTGCCGTTTTTTGCGTAATAGCGTGCGCGTGTCCGATTCGCACTTAACCGGTTTTTCGTAAATGTCGTCTGTTTACTCCCGGTTTGAATTTACAACCCCTCTGGTGTTGTGGGTATCCAACTAAATACAAATATAATCAAACACCAATGGACAGTTATAATAACTGCATCAATAAATTGCTCTGATATTTAGATGAAGGTAATATTTAAAACTTGACGATTTAAAAGTAATAAAATAATACTGTATATTTAAAAGTGCTTGTTGCTGGGCCTATTTGAATACAGGCGCGGATCCACCGTTGTGGGCAAGATGGGCATGCCCACAACCTTTTTTACACTTTCACGGTATATTGAGATCGATAGGCCTTCATAAAATAAAAAATAAAAACAATGAATCGTGCGTGATTCGGAACGCAGCAAAGAGCCATAGACAAAAATGGTGATACTTTTTGTCACATTTTTACAACATATTATCTGTTTCTTTTTGGCGCATGAATATGTATTAGAAAAAAAGAGATGACTACTGGTTGGAAGCGCGCACTCGCGCAGACCATAGACAATAGACAGATCTACTAATTTAAAAGCAAGAGTGTATTGAGTTGTATGCATGCACATGTAGATTCCCGCCAAAATGCCAAAAGTTCCGAGGCAAGCCGCCATTCTTGAAAAGTTTTTTGTTAATGTCAGTCAGGGTAAAATAGCTGTGATAGTGTGATTGTTGTTTCGACACAATGGTAAGTTATTTAAATGAAATTATTGCTATTTTACCGCTCTAATGCAATGCCCTACTCTATATATCATTTGTAACTTTATTTTAACTTTGTTTTTTGGTCATTTCGGCCAGGGTTTACCTAAACAATCAGAGCAATTTATCGCTCTGATTGTTTCTCGACGTGTAAGTAAGCTACTCTATGTATATTACTTTTATAATAAAACAAAGTTACAAATTATCCAATAAAATATTCATTACCTACATTGTTTATCGATTTATTATTTGTACCTATGATATTTCGTGTTGTGTGTGATTTTTTTCTTGAGGGGGTTTTTTGGCATCTTCTAGTCAATGACTAAGTAAATATCTTGAAAATTAAATCCTACAACTACTCACGCAGCTGTGCAATAGGTATATATTTATGGGGCATATCATGCTATCTCGACTGAACATTTAGATTTAAAAAATTTAATTGGGTAGATTTTTTATGTACCTAGTCAAATATAAAATAATTTACCTACATATTTAGTGGTCGATTGAGTAGTAATGGAATAACCTCATACTATAGGGAAATAAGTCAGCTAAGCGTAACTACGTTTACTAAGTATTAGGTTCAAGGGAGTTTAAAAATGATTCATAATACGTATGTATTATTAGTAATTTTCAAACTTTACCATACTATATATTAAGTAAGGAAACTGGTATATGGAGTACTCTATGCTTACTTATTTATCTAAGATTTGTACCCTAACATCAAAATGTTTTTACAAATATTAGCAACTCTCCCGGTTAGCGTTGCTACCGCAGAGAGATCTTTTTCTACTCTTCGCAGAGTAAAATCTTGGTTGCGGGCCTCAATGGCAGAGGAAAGGTTATCCGGGCTAGCTCTCCTGAATATACATAAAGATACGAACCTAGATATAGATCAAATAATCAACGTTTTCGCAAAAAAGAAACGTAAGCTTGAATTTCTAATTTAAGTATATACTTAAATAGCAAAATCAAACTTACGTTTGGGTGCTCCCACAGTTATACCTCGTAACCTCGCGCGTCCAATGATGATGCCTATGACAGTTCATTTTTGTATGGAACAGCTGTCACGTAAAATGTTCGTACACTTTTTTGGAAGTATAGCACATTCGTTTATTTAGAAATGTACTAATTAACTAATAAAAATACGGTATAAACATAAAATATTTCTTATCTTAAGTTCTTAAGCCTATTCAAATTTGACTTTGGAAAGTAGGTAAAGGTGTAAAACTGAGTCAAAAGTAGTACCTTAGTAATAAATAGATATATATTGATTATAGTCTAGCATGACTTAATTGCTTTTAATGCAACTTATAGATTATGAAAAGCTCTGACGACTAAGTAGTCCACAAATTAGCTGTCTATCATTTATGATTTTTTACTTAGCCTCCTTGGGCTTACCGTGGGACTTAGTCAATCTGTGTAAGAATGTCCTATAATATTTATTCATTTATTTACTTACGCAAAAGGCTAAAATGTAAAATTCTTACTTTTTCATAACCTCGATACGAATGACTCCCTGTACTACATAAGTACATATAACAGATTGGCTCAAATATTTTTTTGCAAAAAAATATTGTAAACAAAGAGAGTGGTGTGCAAAACTGAATCATTGCAAATAAATATGTATGAAGCAGACCACTGATAAATTTTTGCACGTAGTATTTATTTTTGCAATAATTACTAGATTTAAGATTTGAGAGAATTGCTGTTTATTATAAGACGCGTTACAATAACAAAACAAATTAATAATAAAATTTTATAGGAATGTAAATAGGTATAGTGTTGTAGCACTATACCTATTTACATAAAAAAATCCTATATTTTTTTTAAAGTTCCTACTTAAACCAACTTGTCTGAATTATATTGGTTAAAAAGGAGTAGTTATATTATTAATCATCAGTCATGATCATTATCTTTAATTTCTATTTAAGTAAAAAAAATTAAACTAATTATCTATTTTTAGTTCATGTACGTATAATAACTTGATGGATGTCAAAGGATATTTATGAAGATCTTAGAAGTTTTGTTATGAAAAAAAATAGACTACCCGACTACCCGCCAATCATACCTCTATGATTGGTGCAAAACATGGTAATAACTTTTTAAAGATAAAATTCAACATCCTATTTTCAAATTACTCAAAATGAGAAATAATTTACAGCAAACATAATTGCTTACCAAATTCGTATACCTACATTTAAGATTCATTTCAAAGTAGAGTAGAATGCGGTTCGGTTTAGCATCTCCCTGTAAATAAAGTTATTTAATGTAAAATGTATACTAGCGTTTAATTTAATTTGATATCATTTGAAGTAGCCGAAATTTCATCAAATCGGTTCAGTAGTTGTAAATTAAGTCTCGCCTGGTGCATGTCACTTGCTGGTCACACTACAATTTCCGAGACACCGTCAAGACACCGCCCAGTTTAGTGTCCCTATTGGCTTACTAGCTGTGGCTAGAATAGGAAACAAAAAAAAAGATTGATTGAAATTGATTTGGAATTTAATCAAAACTGACTATTTAATTGGACGAAATCAGCTCTGAATTAATTCAAAGCCAAAGTCCTGATGCGCAGGAAAAAGGAAATAGGTAATCAAATTCAAAAGTCATTCATGACTCATAATTGCTTTATGAGCGAACTTAGAGTCGCACTTGGCCGATTTTCGGTTTTCGGGTGGCTGTGACCACAACCTTTTTTGAGGGCTGGATCCGCGCCTGTTTGAATAAAGAATATATTGACTATTGACTATATTGACTATTGATGGTAACAATGTCCTGAAAATGGTCAGATAATACTTATCCATTTACCAGGCGCTAAAACAATGTGTGTTTAATGCCAATTTCATAATCCAAGCCAGAAAATCATCATCACTAATGTAAACTACTGTTGCTTTAGCAGCTAAAATGGTGCACTAGTTTTAACTTCTTTAACAGCAAAAAAATCAAATAAATAACATGTCAATGTAAAGGTAATTAAATGTGCTTTCAATTAATTACAATATTAATTAGATAGTGCAATTACGCTTAGATATAGATTCACTTAAGTCCCATTTGTCAAAAAGATATGATGTTTTCGATGGCAAATATACGAGTATGGGAATTGTAAGGAGGAAACTTAAGGGACTGGTGGGGGGGGGGGGGGGTTGGCTGCTGCCAACATCGAGTTTCTGGTAGCCTAGGAACAGCACTACAAGGATTAGAAGTGAAACTGCGGACTAACGGACGAACGGACTGCGGACCAACCTATTATGCATGCGACACAGTTCTAGAGATCCTGGTCAAAATCACTGACCAACCAACTTTCCAGTAGAAATCCCAACAAAGCCGGCCTGCCAAATATTTGCCTGTTACATACTTGTAACAGGCAAATACAAGCTGCAAGGCAAGGCTGTTACATACTTGTTTAAGTATGTAACAGGCATTACTAATACTTTTTAACGAGTCATACTTGCTTCATAATTTAAAGTAAATCTATGATTACATTGGAATCCATACCAAATACGGTCATCGGTCTGGTCCTCTCGTCTTCAGCCAAGAATGTAGAGACGACACATGTGTAGTTGCCCGTGAGATCTGTGCTAGGAGACAGAATTCGCAGCGCTCGGTGCTGGGTGTACGCATTGTGGGATACCCTGTAGTTGAGGTCGAGCTGGAACACAATATAATTGCTGTTTACGAATATTATTGTACTATCCAACAAAACCTTAACCAGACATTAAGGATCATTTTTACCTGATCATCCTCCAGTTTTTAGGGTTCCGTTCCTCAAAAAACGGAACCCTTATAGGATAACTTTGTTGTCCGTCTGTCTGTCCGTCCGTCTGTCTCTGAAAAACCTTTATCTCGGAAACGCGTGAAGGAATCGAGTTGAAATTAAAATCATATACCTACTCAGGTCTACAGTCCCTTGAAGCCGTGTAAAGATCAAACTTCTAAGTTAACGTGAAAAAACATAAGCACGGCCGTTTGCTGCAGCTGAAAACATGCTGCATGCTGCAGAAAACGTATATTTCGACACACTCAAGGGAATTAAAATTATAGGGTAGTTTCTGTTGACCTAGAACTATGAAATTTGGCAAGTACGAGTAATATCGTCTTATACTCGTACTACAAGTATAGGAAAGTGGTCGAGTCCGACTCGCACTTGTCTGTTTTTTTTTTACCACAAAGTTACATTCGATTTGCCAGCGTACAATTGACAGCAATGCTGTACCGCAATACTGTAAGCTGCATTGCAGCAGCAACAAAGGTTTTATCAATTAACATTAATTTTGCACTTTTTGTAGCAATCGTCCTGCAACAACGCCCTGTCGTAGTAGTCTAACCCGTTCGTATAAAAATACCGCAAATCGATGTACAGGTTAGCCGTTTGGCACACACATATTAGAGGCCAAAACAAATTTTTTGACCCGCAGTTCCTAGCTCAAAACCGGGAGGAATGGAAGAAGAGGGGGGAGGCCTTTGCCCAGCAGTGGGACACAATAGGCTCGTAATAATAATAATAGTTCCTAAAAAAATTTCGCTGCGGGGGAGTGGTAAAACATTATTTTTTTTGTATGGAAAAAAAAAATTCCAAAACCTATCGAGTGTGGTACCATACGATAGGGCTTTTTGAGGCGATTCTAAAAATATATCACATTATTACATTTCGAGCATTTTTTTAAATTAAAACAAAAAGAATTTTCGAAACATACCAAGTTTGGGCTCCTCCAGACACGATATGGCTGATTTTTTTTTGTACAATATACCACAAATGATACGTGATATCCTCATGTCTAACCCCAAGAAAGCAATTTTGAAAATAATATCATTAACAAAAATTTTTAAATTTTACAAAGTGACACAGTTCTACTTCAATACCTATTTCACGAGACTTATGGAACTATACTGCAGATACGGTACATATTAATCATAAAATGATACGTAATATCCATATATCGAACGGGAAATACCTCTTTAACCCTTTAACTGCGCCTTTCATCAGTTGGTATAGTTTGTTTAGTTTTTGACACAAAATATCAAGATTGTATCCTTCAGATACGATATACCCTATCGATTTTTCTTTGTACCACTGCGGGGGGGCCGCAGCGAAATTTTTTTTGAAACTGCGGGTCAAAAATTTTGTTTTGGCCTCTAGTATGTGTGTGTCAAACGGCTACCCTGTACATCGATTTGCGGTATTCCTTTGAAATTGGGGTCGAGCGGCTTCCGCTATAGTATGTAAACGTGATCAATGTTCCTCCAATTCAATGCGTCCTTGCCCTGAAGCGATGGACCCAGCGGTGAGCAACCTCAGGTATACTAAGATGATATATCTTCTTCTTCAGCCCGTTGCCACCCAATGCTGTGTAGTAGGCCTCGGCTCTTCTAATACGAAATGCATTTTGCTCGATCTTGTGCTATCCTTTGCCATTTTCTACCGGCTATTTTGACCAGATCGTGAGTCCACACATTGGCTGCCTACCCACATTTCGGCTACTAAAACGAAGTACTTTATCAGAGTTGCCGTTCATCTATCCATAAATATTATCAAAACCTTACTTTATCTTTTAATATCCCCAATGCTTGTGGCTTCTGCGGCGGTATCCATTGGTACACCGGCTGCTCCCGGTAATTGAAGAACCACTTCACTACCAGTCCCGTCACGTTACTAGTCACGTAGTCGCAGTCCAGCGTGACGGAGTCCTTGGTGCCATACTGAATCACTTCTGGTACACGCATGTGCGTTATCCGTACGGAGTTGACACCTGGGAACGAAATATTTATTTCAGTTTATACTTTATAAATATTATACTATTATACTGTGACACTTAAAACAATACTAATTAAAACCATTGTCGATAGTCTCCTGAAATGAAACGTACTGTTCGGATTCAGACTAGGTTGACCAGCATTATTGCGGCGCGACATTGAATTTGCTGCCGAATGCATTGCTGCCTCAAACTTAATATCATAAATGGGGTCGGATCAAAAACTAAGTAATTAAGTCCGACTCGCGCTTGACTGCACATTTCTAATAGATTTTCCGGTGATCTATAGGTAAAGATCTATTTTGTGTATTTTTTTTCAAAAAATTTGACCCAGTAGTTTCGGAGATAAAGAGGGAGAATGGTCATGTTTTGCCTATTTTCTTGAATAACTTCTAAACTATTTATTTTAAAATTATAAAAAAATATATATATATATTTGAGATTCTCACAATGAGCTCTTTCATTTAATATGTAACACGATATAGTTTGACAAACTTTATTTTTTTATTTTCTCATTTACCCCCCAAAAGTGGCCTTCGTGTTTAAAATTAATATGTTTACGTTACATGTCCATCTTTGGGTCACTAACTTACATATGTGTACCAAATTTCAACTTAACTGGTCCAGTAGTTTCGGAGAAAATAGGCTGTGACAGACGGACAGACAGACAGACAGACAGACGCACGAGTGATCCTATAAGGGTTCCGTTTTTACCTTTTGAGGTACGGAACCCTAAAAAACATTAACTAATATTATGGGAGTCATCTCTGCTTGAGGTCCCTTGCGTGACCTTCGTTTGATATGTACTGAAAGCGACACCGTGACTTTTTTTGGATTCTACATTGCATAGAAACCATTTTTAGGGTTCCGTACCCAAAGGGTAAAAACGAGACCCTATTACTAAGACTCCGCTGTCCGTCTGTCCGTCTGTCTGTCACCAGGCTGTATCTCATGAACCGTGATAGCTAGACAGTTGAAATTTTCACAGATGATGTTTGCCGCTATAACAACAAATACTAAAAAGTCGGTAGGCGAGTCCGACTCGCACTTGGCCGGTTTTTACCTATATATTTAGATACGAATGTAGCGTATGTCCTAGTACGTTTGGTAAGTTTTTTTACTTATCATTACGACAATAGGGAATATTCTATTCAATCTGACGGTTTATCGTGAAACAAGAAAATCAAAATTTCGTTATCTCTGTCACTTGCATATTCGAGCGATAAAGAGGCAGATAGAGAAATTACTGATTCGCGTTTCCCGGTAGGTCCTCTGTAAACAAACCGCCTTGATGCATCAATGTCATTTTTTTTATCTCTGAAAACTTGTCAAAAACCTGTTAAAGGTATACAGTATGTATAACTTACTCTATGGTTTACTAAAATGGCTAGTGCTGGACTGGTGGCAGAACATTGCAGTAATACCCCCTATTATTTATCATTTATCAGAATTAAGTGTGTAAGTATTGATAGTTTTTAAACTTCAATAGTATTAAAACTTAGCTTATTTATTTTTAAAAAGAACATAAGTAAAAATAATATAAATACAAAGAAAATTTTGTCGGAACCTTCATAGTTAACAGAGCCGGCCTCTGCAAAACCTTGAAAATATGTATATTCAATCTTTTTCTCGTTTTGGGATGCTGACATTTTGTTGTAAGCTTAATGAGTTTACGTTGGAAGGGTTCGATTCGTCTAAATGACGTCGTGGTATAAGGATGGTTTATTTTTTTGTTATTAAATTTGTTCCACAAACTGTGGCTGCGGGAAATTCATTCCAAAGGTTTTTTCAAAATTGGTACTAGCTATAATAAATACGCTGGCCGAAACGTAAAACGTTTGTTCACAAACCTTTTGTTTATTTTAAAATGAAACTTGTGTTCATAGTCGAATAAAATACAAGATGTATTTTTAGTAGTTATCCTTGGCATTATAAAATAATCATCGTATAATTTATCAATTACATCCAAAGGCACGATAATTTAGGCTCGACACACTTCCTGGCATATGGTGTAAATTCTTAAACACCTCTGATAGAGTAAAGTGAGACAGACAGCTGTTTGAGTTGTGAATAATTCAGGTTAAAGGAAGAAACGTGTTTTTGGGGTTTCGTTTTAATTTATTGACAAAACGTAACTAAATTACAAAAATGATATTTAAAAAAAAATAGTAATAAAAAAGTTGGCATTTATAGCAGACTATAGATGTAATAATTTATATATTATTTTAATTCTCTTATATACAATTAGAAATCCATAAAATATTAAAGACCTAACCATTACTTACAGCATATTATAACATATTTTCGTACCTTTTTTTACAACCCGTCAAAACTTTAAAATCAATATATAATTTCGGTACAAATAAGACTTTCGTGATCAATGTTTACGATTTTTTCCAGACCTGTTTGTAGTAGGCAGCAATTTAAGAAAATTTCCAAACAACACATTCCATAATAAGCAGGTTCATCGGCATGGCGGGTATGAATTTGAGCAAAGGCCAAAACTGCGTTGTTGTGTTGTACATTTTGTACAACATTAGGTACTGTTTTAATCTGAGAACTGAAAACAGCAAACAGCAGCAAAGAAACACTGCTTTGAAACGTATCAAACGTACACAAATCAACTATGTATAGTTGAAATATATTTTTAAATCTGGACACTGATTACTGAACTAAAGCCTGACCAGGAATATATGATCACGCGCCATGTTGCGGAATTTCATTGGAACTAAATTTTTTATACTAAACTGAACTGTCACCACATACATGAGAATAACAGCGCCCTCTTGACAATGATCATATATTTCTGGTCGGGATTTAAGTACCTATTTACTTTAACCTTATTTATTTATCTTTACCTATCAATTAAAAGAAAACTCGAACCTACTCAATAATTTGAGGTCAAATTTATATTTAGACGGAACCCCTCCAAACCCAAGCAATTAGCATGTGTATCGGAGCGTTGAAGCGGAACGACGCGTGCGCACCGTCCACGTTCTGCAGACTGCACCTACGATAAAGTGGTGCGATAGTACTGCGTTCAACAAAGCGTCTTGGGGTGAACTAAAATTACTTCAATTTTAATATCACATAGTACAATAATGGTAGTTCATGATATATAAAGTTACAGATAAGTTGGTACTAAAACGAGAAAAATGTTGGTATCATCACCTCTATAGACACGAACATCCAAAAAAAAGTGTGTGCGTGTAATCTTTACGCGCGATTGAAGTAAAACTTCCTTGACGATGACTTTTATCGCTATGTTGGCACTTTGACATGTGTCCTATTGTGCGTATGTCACTACTGAGCGTTACTTCCGTCAGAAAAAAAACTGAGTTACCCTCTAGTCGCGCCTAAAGAAGTTTTACTTCAAAAGTACAATATATAAAAAAATACTACATTTATTTTGGCGTGTAATCCAATTAGGCAATGGGATGGATGTTGTAATGGTTAAACAATATGTAGGTTTTTGAGTAACGTTCAGGTACCATATAGCAACTGTCAGGCAAAGCAAGTGAAAGCAGTTCTATAATACTGTAGGGCGAACGTTCTTGTCTTAAAACGTAAAAAAAAAACTTAGTCAAGTAAGGAATATTGAAAGGAAAAAATAAGCATATCGAAGTTGACACGCGTCATATGGCATTAACAATACCTTCGGGGTAATAAACCTTATGGGTACACTTTTCTACCCGTCTTTCAAACCAGTATATCAAGCACGCGACTAAACGTACAAATGTACAAACTTATCAACACCTTCTCAAACTTTTTATCACATTGACATAATGTTTATAATCGCCTGCACATATCAAATATAAACCTGGTTAGCTTTACGCCCTAGTGCGCCCAAGACGTAGATACAAAGGAGTTTTTTACGAGTAGGTATAACAGGCAGGAATTGCGCTCTCCTACCCACGTCCACATGTCTCATGATCATGGGCCGTGGCGGTGGTATATTAATAGTTTCGCTGATATGACTTTCCCTAAATCATAAGGTAATTTTAAAACGTCAAGAGTCCCCGGCCGGTTCGCATAATATTGTCTCAGCTTGGTGCTTTACCTAAAACATTAGATGAATAATGTTTTAGGGAATATGATACTCAGGGTCTTGTGTTTACAAGGTGTTTAGACACAAAGGGTGCTTTAAAAATTAAAATCTATTAAAGATTAATAGACGTCTAGTGCAGGATATACCGGAAAGGTTATAAAAATAAAACAACAAACCTACTTTATTAATGTTAATAGTCAGCATTATTTCTACAAAACTGTCTACTACTACCGTGCTTAATAATAACACCTATTAGATAACTTTTTTATTAAGTATGGAAATCGCAAGATATGTATTTAAAAAATTAAACGAATAATATAATATGTAATTTCCTAGCATATTGACTTTCTGGCCATGCTCAATGAAAGTTAACTTCATCAAATATCGATATGTTTAATGTGAAAAAGAAATACTGAATTGATAGGAAACCACGAAACAATATTCGAAGGAATTTCTGCGACGATAATATAATATTTCCGAGTGAAAGGGCACCTAATGCGGCCGGTGGATTGCCTTCCATTTGCCTGTTTATATTTCGACAAAAATGTACACAGCTCTTTTTCATAAGGTTGGGTTTGAAAGTAACGTTTTTTGTTCTTTGTTTTTCTTTCGCCTTGTGTATTACGATTATTAAGTACCTATGTATTATTAAGTTAGTAATGATCGTGAAGCTTCGTTCATGTTATCTGGCTAGTTAAAACAGTTACTAACGAGTAAACTTTGTAAATGCGAGTTGCTCTCATAACAAGGAAGGCTAAATGGCTGCCCATTGTGTATGTACCTACGTAGAACAACTTTTATGTCGTTCTAGAATAGATCTGATTGGGTTTTAGATGATTGAAATACAGTATGTATGATGTAACTATATGGCTACTATATTTTTGTTCCCTATTTACAAATATGATTCATGACATAAAATATTCCTATAAAATTGTATTATTACTTATACAAAAAAAGATGGTAATTTTTCGGCAATTTTCTTGTATTACATTTAAACTATTTTTATTTTCTATTAAAACAATAAAGTGAGCTAAAAACATAATGACCTAAACTAAAAAACTTACAAATAAAAAATCTGACCTAGGTCTCGGTCGTGTGGTAGGGTGCCCAGAAGGCTGGCCGCATTTTCGCGCTGTATAGCTATGCTGATGCGCTGCGCGAAATAGTTACCAGCCCTCTGGTCACCGGAAGCCTCAATAAGACGCGCCGATATCTCCTGTGGAGTCGGCGCGCACTTGGCCCCCACGGCCCCAGGGTTTCAACCCCAAACGCCGCAAACAAGTAGCTACTGCCAAGGGCAGCATACTTGCGACGTTTGAGGTTTTCGGCTGAAGATGCAGCCGCACCAGCATTAACTTTGGTGCCCGGAATGTGGGACGGCGCCAGAGTGTCTACACAAGTAGCATCCCATTTCCACCTTTTCACCCCCCCCCCCCCAAAAAGTGGCCTGCATGTTTAAAATTCAACTTAATTGGTCCAGTAGTTTAGAGAAAATAGGCTGTGACAGACGGACAGACAGACAGACGAGCGCACGAGTGATCCTATAAGGGTTCCGTTTTTTCCTTTTGAGGTGCGGAACCCTAAAAACCACCACAAGCAGGTCCGGGCCATGATTAAATTCCTTAATAGCCCGTCCGTCAAAATACGTGGACTGAAAATGGGAATTCTTGTGGCTATGGACATAACAAGCTAAAGGAAGTAGCTTCGGATAGCTTCGGAGTACCGACTCCAAGTAAAAGGTAAAAGTTCATAAGTGGGTCAAAATTTTTTTCGTTGTCTTGTTTCTAACCACTCTGTCACGCTTATATTTCTGTCTTTTATATAATAAATAAATAAAGTTGAGTGATAGGTATTGCATGTCTTTCTAGCTGTAGATTATAATTCTCTTGAGAAAAATTAAAAACTAAATTTAACCCCATACAAAAAGTTCCATTCCGTCACATTTTTTTGGGGACAAAAAACAAGACAACGAATAGAATGTTGAACCAAGTACCGACGAACTAAGAAGAGATGATTTAATTCGTAAATTATAAATTCCTAGGTTTATATTAGTCATTTTGGCAAGAACGTATGATGTCGGTAAATAATTAAGACAAAACAAAAACATTTATTAGAGTTCAGGTATGGATCTCAATGGTTACAAAAATGTAAAGCCTTACTCCTATTCCTATGAAATATTTCATTTATCCAGAGGTCCAATAAATATATCTGGTGCTCTGCCTGTCAGGCAAAGTGCAGCTTTATTATGCTATTGCTGTTTCCACTTTGGTTAGCAGTAACTGCCATTTCGGAAGTATTTTTTATCCTAAAAAACTACATTTTCCTTATACTATTAAAAAAATCGTGATTTCACAGTTCGGGGTGATCTACACTAATATTATTAGTTTTGCTATAAATTATTTTACAATGTTAATTGACCCTAACTACCTAGGTACTAGTAGTTAATAACAAATAGCTTATGCCTTTTAAGATGACAGCGACTTGTTTTAATAGTAATAAGTATGTAAAAAATTAATAGACTTTAATTTATACATGTATCTGTACTGTTAAAGATATGAGAATTTACGGCTAGACTATGTAGTTATATTGTCATGCCTATGTCAAAGTACAGTTTTATCATATCACAAATTCACAACGCAATTATCCCTTCTCCTGCAGTAGTAGCGATAGCGCACCGAGCGACTCCTGCGCTGCGCATCGAAGCGTGAACCGCCCCTGCTGTTCAAGCGCAGGTGCGCAGTATGGCCAGTAACGCCATTTTTTGTGTACGGTCATAAATGCCTTCGCCGTACAACTTATTTGAAATTCTCGCAGAGACAACATGGATGATTTGACTGCATTCTGTCTGTCTTCATTTTAATTGCAATCGGATTATCACATTATCAGTGAGTCGCGAACTGGCACATTTAGTTAAATATTAACGCATGAATAGCTAATAAAATTTAGATGTTAAATTGTTGTATTTTATATTTCTTCTTAAAAGTACATACGGATTCCTCGAAATGTTTCTTTTATCTAACATAAAAACAAAGGGAAGAAGCAGCTTCACGGACGAAACGTCTATAATATAGGGTTCCTTAGCCAAAATGGCGAAAACGGAAGCCTTATAGTTTCGTCATGTTTGTCTGTCCGTCCGTTCGTCTGTTTGTCCGTATGTCACAACCATTTTACTCGGAAACCATAAGTGAAAATTAGTACGTAGATGTATTTAGTGAGCTGCTACTTAGTTTAAAAGTAAAAAATATATAATATAATTATATTTTTATGGGGAGGGGGTGGCACTCCATACATGTTTCTAAAAACAAAAATAAAATAAAATGTACAAATTAACGTCGAATCACACGTTAATTTGTACATTTTATTTTATTTTTGTTTTTAGAAACATGTATGGAGTGCCACCCCCTCCCCATAAAAATATAATTATATATAATTATATAGGTCTTTAAAAATAATATTAAGATTGCTAAGAGAATTTTTATTAAACACTTTTGTAAATAATCGCTTTGAAAGTCCAAAATAATGTGCCCCTCTACCCCTCTAATTTTTGAATCGAGCGTGCAAAAAAATATAAAAACATTTAAAAACAATGTTAGCCGTTAGTGTTTTTTTTTTTCAATAAACTTATCCTTTTATTAAAACGACGTAAGTGCCGCGAAGATACGCCTTTTTGCTTGTATGGCTGTTTCTATTATATAAAACTACGGAACCCTCCATAATGCGTGGTCCGACAGGCACTTGATTTATTTTATTTATGGTCATCGTGTATCTGCGAGAAAATAAGTAAACAAGTAGCCTTAGGTCTAGCAACGAATGACATTCTTATAAAAATTGCTAATCCTTCTTTATAAGTGTAAACGCTGCTTAGATTAATATTACTCTGTTCAAACTTCAATACACTTCCAAAGAGTTACAATAATAGTCTTTTGAATTACAGGACTGTCTCGTGGGAATACTAACTACTTGGAAGTAGTAGTACTTGGTTGGTTGTAGTTAGAAACAAGCTATCTAATGCCACGTCATGGTGGCTGCATCAGATAAGTTTACGCACAATATGTCTTTACTAACTTTTCATGTGAAAATTGAATTTCATTTATATAACGAAGGTATAAAGTTAAATAAAACGACGTGACCTTTCGTAAACCATAAAAGTTTATCGCAATTTTCATTAAAGCTACTTGATTCATTCTAAAACATTCATTGCGCAAACACCTGGAAGTATTCATTCCTCAAAATATTTCACACACTCCTTGAGATACAAAACTCTTTCCTTCCTAATGAATACCTAAAAAGAATCTCCGATGTCAAACTTGCAAAGAATGATTCAAAGTTGGGAGCTATCTCGAAAGTGACTCGACGGATGTTAATAAGTAAGTTCAGTTCAGGCGCATGTCACTTTTGCTTCTGAATTTTTAAGGCGAGTGTTAGAGTAGGTAAGTTAAAAGTTTTCTACATTAGGGTTACCCTGAACTTCTTGAAGTTTAAGAACGCGTACTTTTTTAGTCTTTAGTTGCTTTGTTTTTGTTTTAAATTATGTCCGTATAAAAGCTTTGTTTTAAACACTTGCCACGCATGAATGCTTCTTGTTAATGTTTTGGTATTTTGATGTATCTAACAGTTTATTCTAAATCATTTTTGGCTTATTTATAAAAATTTGAGAAGATATTTTACGTACAGTTAACAAAATATAAGTACGAAGGCACATATATATGTATGTAATTTTTAAAAGCCACGTGCACCTTGGTCTGCGTTACTTGTTACTTGGTACTTTTAATCAGATTTTTTCAACGTTCAAAAATTCCTAGTTCTTTCAAAATAAAGCTTTGTGCCTGGTCTCATGGTCATCTGGCTTTACACAATAATAGAATGTACTCCTGGATATCTATCCAGGAGTACATTCTATTATTGTAAAAATCTTACGACACGAGGTTTTCGATCATTGTGCATTAGGGGCAGAGTTCACAAAACTTATCCTTACATTAACATAACACCCGGCGGTTTCCTCGAGGAATTTTTCACAACTTTAAGCTTAGCTTAAAAAGACTTATGTATAAAAGGAAGTCATGAACCTTATCACTTTTCAGAAGATATAACTGTGGAACGAATGAATTTCCGATAAGAGGAGCGACAATATAACCTGGCAATAAAATATCAAATGACGACGGTGGGCTTAATGAAATTAATTCATACCTACACATCGATTACTTTTACTCTTAAATAATATATTATGTTATTTATCTGGCATCCATTGTAAAAAAATATATAAAGTTAACGATACTGGGGGCCGATTTTTGAATTTCGAGCGCTCGATTTCGTCACTCGAAAATCTATGGAAAACGGCGAATTGATATTTTTGAAATACGAGCAATAGGAATTGGGAATCTAGTGGTATTGATCACTCGTTTTCAATTCTATAAGTATAATTTAAATGCCTAGTAGTGGAGATCAATATATTGATGTGAATCACACGAAATCGAGCGCTCGAAATTTTAAAATAGGCCTCCTGATTGATTTACTAGAACGCCGCTTAATCGTGTATGAAATAAACTGAAAAATACGAGGATCCCTGAAACCACGATTTAAAGTTTAATTTATACACCATAAGTAAAGTTTTATGGCGTTATTCATAAATTGCGTTTCGTCTTTATTTGTCATTTTGACTTAATATGTATTTGTAAGAAAAGGATAAAACATAATTTAACTAAATCAGGCCCGTAACGTTTTATGAATAAGGGGGTTAGTAAATAATAAAAAATAAATAATAAAATCTAAGTCAATACAGCTAGATGTAGCTTAGTTGGTAGTGATCATATTGGGTCCATATTGGATTGCATACAAATGAAAGTCATATCTTTGATACGCAAAAGCACTTGTGTCATAATCATCATTGCGCATACAAATCAAAAGTCATATTATATTTTGACATTCATTTTTAGCCATAATATTTGATGCCATACTCAGCAGATGTCATACACATGTTGGTCATATACATTTTAATTATAATGAATCAAATGTCATACAAACTGAAAGCATATTTATCGATACTTATAAATGTAATTACATATAACGTTTTGTACCATAATAATTTTGAACCATAATGATTTAAGGCATACTAAGTTGTTGATAGCCGTACATACACCCACCTCCATAACGTCTAAAAGAAAATGATAAGCAACACAAGAAACTCCTCGAAAAAAACTTTTCCCTAATCTCCATCCAAACACTTAATTCGACGGAGCCCCGCTCACGCGGGGCTCCTATTCCTGCGTAGTTTGTCCTTCGGACAAGTAAAGAAACCTAACGAACCTAACCTACTACTATTTACATAAATCTATATCTATGATTAGTTTCTTTTATAAAACCGTTACTCCTACTGGAGGGGGCTCCTCTCCTTAGATCTCCTCTTTTATACGGTGTTTGTGACTAAAGTAATATTTGCTTCATGGGTTCCTCACAACCATACATAATATTTATTATTCATGCTATGTAACATTTATGAAAAAAACATATTATGACTTAATTTTTTATGTCTATATTAATAGTATGCACTGCAATACTTTGAACGAAAAACAATTATGGGTATCAAGCATATGACTTAAAATTTTATGCGAATCAAATTAATGACTAAAAAAATTATGACAATTCATTTATGACAAAAACCCAGTTATACTCAGGAATAATTCTGACTAAAGATTTTTATGACTTACAATTTTATGCATAGTGTTATGACAATTAAAAATATGACAAAACTTATTATGCGACCAGAGGGCGCCCCGATCATATTATACCTAAACCGCGACAAATCAACATCTATAACTAATTGATAAATTCCCAATTTAAATAAATACATACTTATTTAACATCAAATCTACTATCTACACGTACTTCAACGTTATAAATACCTACCCTATTGTTTAAGTCGATCCAAGAAATACTGTTGTATCGAAATAACGTTGCATTTATGCATTCGGGATATTCAATTTGTTCATGCGTAAACAGCTCAAGGATCCCGCGTCACGCGACGAGATCTCGTTGTTTCAGTGTCAATGTATTGTTCTAAATTAACGGTACATTTATTTATGTATGTTTTTTTAGGGTTCCGTACCCAAAGGGTAAAAACGGGACCCTATTACTAAGACTCCGCTGTCCGTCTGTCTGTCTGTCACCAGGCTGTATTTCATGAACCGTGATAGCTAGACAGTTGAAATTTTTTACAGATGGTGTATTTCTGTTGTCGCTATAACAACAAATACTAAAAACAGAATAAAATGAATATTTAAGGGGGGCACCCATACAACAAACGTGATTTTTTTTCCGTTTTTTGCGTAATGGTGCGGAACCCTTCGTGCGCGAGTCCTACTCGCACTTGGCCGGTTTTTCTATGTATGTATGTTTATATTTTTACTTATACTGATTCATAAATGTAGATAAGCTATCTACATTACATACAACAGTGTTTCTTGGATCGACTTAAACAATAGGGTAGGTATTCATAACGTTGAAGTACGTGTAGGTAGTAAATTTGATGTTAAATAAGTATGTATTTGTTTAAACTTTATCGAATAGCTATATATAGGTGTTGCTTTGTCGCGGTATAGGTGTATATAATCGGTTTAAATTTCTTTCCTCCATTAGATGCTCTCTCAAAATCTGCTACTGGTTCCCCCTCCTTCTTCTTCAAATTTTTACAGTAACTCTTTCAGTTCAACTGAAAATAACGCTACAACATTTACTTATTTCTTTGCCATCACAGTTATTCCATGAAACGGCCAAATATTTCACTGAGCTTCAAATACTTTGTAGCGATCAAAGTAGTCAAATAGTTCGGTACATCATATATTTAGTATGGTGTACCGAATTATTTGGCCACTGACTGCTACAGAGTATTTAACGCTGAGTGTACCTACTCGACTTGGCTGTAGAATTTAAGCTAAGTTGACAATGATATTTCTAGAATTCATTTTTATTGGCATATTTATATTGAGCAGATTTATTTGCGAGACAAAGATCCGTTTACAATAGATCATGCGAGTTCCCCTCCAGCGTCAGCCAGCGAAGCACAAAATGCGTTCGCTGCTCATTCGACTGTGCTAACTGACTCCATATCGCACGAAACAGTGCGTTTTGTGAGTTTTTAACGCTCTTAAAAAGTGTTTGTAAATATAGACAATACAGAACGCTTTTATAAAGCAAAAACAGGCAATTGGTGAAATAGTACAAATAGGTACCTATATTATATTTAACCAATTAGTAGACGTATATTTCAGATAAAATTATAAATGAATCTTCGGTATTCTTCGGCACTGTTAAACAGACAAAAAAGTTTTATCATACTCGTCGTACCATGTTTTTTTTATATATTTTGAAACTTTTGACACTTTAAGAAGTTTGAGCGATTGTTGAGCTAGTGGATTAACTGTTTTGACTTGCAACGGCAAGTCGAGGCATCTGGCGCGACTTGTGGCGCGTTCTGCGGGAGACATTGATATTAATGTTCAGCTGCATTAATGTTGCCTTTATTGATTTATATGCTTAGATGGTTTTGTTTTTGTCGTTTGTTTTCTCATTTACTTAGAGGAATGTTTTGAATTTGTATGTTGGTGGTTATATGAGCATAGAACATTATGCAGCAAAAGATTAATCATTTGTTAATTATTATACAAAGCATGAGATTTGTCTCACAACCTACAAAGTTTCAAACCCCTAACTGAAAAGAATTTGTTCTCGATGGGTATCGATGGGTGGTGGTATAAGGTGATTGAGAGAGTTCTTAACCCCCTTAGAAGATTTTCAAGTCCACTATTTAATAAAAATGTTCGCTCCCGATACAAACTTTCAACCCTTTTTTAACCCTTTTAGGGGATGAATTCTTAAAAACGCTGATATTAATTTTCTTATATTCTAATAATATGCCTTTATACAAAGATTCAAGTCCCGTACACAAAAAAATGTTTGTTTGAACCCCCTTTTCACCACCTTCGGGGATAACATAATACCTTTTTGCAAAGTTTCTAGTTCCTAGCTTAAAATAAAATTTCAAACTCAAGACAAACTTTCATCCCCTTTTTAACCCCCTTAGGGGTTGAATTTTTCAAAATCGCTTCTTATCTCTTGTACACTATAAATACAACCTGGTGTGCAAATTTCAAGCTTCTATCGTTTGTAGTTTCGGCTCTGCGTTGATGAATCATTTAGTGAGTCAGTCAGCCAGGACACTTGCATTTATATTATAAAGTATAGATTATAAACTAAACAGATAGAACCATAAACGTACAACTCACATTCTTTGAGACAAAGTAAACCGTAGGTAAATGCTTGTACGTACATACATGCTTTGTTATACATTTCTACTAAAATGTAGTTTTGAATAGTAAAAGCGGGTTGTGTGCTTTAAAATATTTCATATTTTTAGGGTTCCGTACCGAAAGGGTAAAAATGGGACCCTATTACTAAGACTTCGCTGTCCGTCCGTCCGTCCGTCTGTCCGTCTATCACCAGGCTGTATCTCATGAACCGTGATAGCTAAACAGTTGAAATTTTCACAGATGATGTACTTCTGTTGCCGCTATAACAACAAATACTAAAAACAGAATAAAATATATATTTAATTAGGGCTCCCATACAACAAACGTGATTTTTTGCAGTTTTTTGCGTAATGGTACGGAACCCTTCGCGCGCGAGTCCGACTCGCACTTGGCCGGTTTTTTATTGACAGAGTTGTTGAAACTGTTTCAGTGTGTGGAAGACAAAGTTTATTTTATTTCCAGCAACTATATAGATATATAGTTGTAATACGTAGATACGTATTTTATTTTTCAGTGTACCTAATAGTGTTTTTACCGTCCAAGTTTTTACAAGTAACTACATAATATTGTCTTCGGTTATCGCGATAGTTACTCATGTAATAAAACTATGTTATTCCTAGTAGGTACTTAGAGATGGGTAGGAGTAAATACGCGTATTTACTCATTTGGGTGGGTAAAAACGATTGCTAATAAAATATTTGAAATTAATTATGTTTCTGTACTGCTGTCTAATGTTAATAACTTGCAATAAAAAAACTAAACTGTTTATTTAAAAAAAAAATTTACAAAATCTACTCTCAGACTTAGCCTAATCTACACTCTAATAGATTGTACGCTAAGTATGGTCTTATTTCTAATATTTCTATTACATTTATATTATTACTATTTATTTAACACGTATAATATGCTATAATATATTATTCTACACGGGAACTAGTGTTTTAACTATTAGCTCCACTATTCTGCGCTAGCTTAAGATTTTAAGGCACTTTCCTATTCTTTTTTTCCGCCCTGTATAAACCGTGTATTTTTTAACTCCGTTAAGAGAAAAGAATAGCTACTGACAATAATAGGTAGGTACTTTTTTGATGAAATTTCCATCTTGGGAGAAAATAGTTTCCAAATCTTAACAAATCACTTTAATTTTGATGTCAATCGCTTCAGCATAATGTATTCTAGGGTTAAGCTTTCGCTTTGAAAAAAATATTGCAAATTTCTAAAAAAGGAAAAGCTATAAACCTAGTTTTTCATTGTGTCAATAACATACAAAAAAATCATGGAGAATGGAAAATACTTAGAAGTGGAAAAACATATTTTTCTCTTTTATATGGACGAGTACGTAGTATTCTTCCCTCTTTAACTTCGGGGTATGGCTAAGTACATTTAAAAAAACAAAATGGCTTGGTAAATTTTCAAAAAAAAACTCGCGTCGAGCCAATATACGTACGGACAAGTACACAAGATAAATGCACAATAAGTAAATGACATAATTTAGATGTAATTGAATGTTCGAATTGGCCTGACATTCAATCAAGAAGTAACATCGAAGTTATTCGGTTAATTAAATACAATAATAGAATGACAAAAAATTTGCATACCTATTCTAAGGAAAATATATAAGTACGTGTGGTCAAAAATACTTTTGTCAAGTATTAAAATAAAGATTGACTCCTTAATTACTACAGTTTTTTTATATTCTAAAAAACGGTTAGTGTGTCCCTCATAATACTTAAAAATATTCCTTTATTATTAAGAAAAAACACAGGGGGCAGAAAGTGGGCAGTCCCAGCAGTCGGACACAGTGGGCTCTGAATATTAAGAAAAAAAATTTGAAAGATTGTATGTATAAGGTTAAAGCGATTAAATCAAAAAAATTACCTTGGAAGTACCTGATCGCTAGTTTCCAATCTAATAGCTCACTAAAAACCGTGTACGTACTCGTAGAAGTAATTACTCTATTTTTTCCATTGTTCTAATCAAATTTCTTTTGTAAAGTACAGTACAGATACAGTGTATAATTACTCTAAAAGGACAAATTATATGTAGTGAGAACATGATTACATAATCGATTTCAAAATCAACTTTTGTATTGTTTCATGTGCCTGCTTACATCTTATATAGACAGATTTATCTATACCTATAGTTACACAAGGTTGTGTCGTTGTTTTATTTTTATGATGAACAGGCAGGTGTTGCCAGGCATGTGTTAAAATGTGAATTATTGTCAAATTCTTCGCACATTGGACGTAACATGAGTTATATTTTATGTTGATGGAATCAGTCTACGTTATTATTTATTTATTTTTCTTCAATAAATAGTAGTACTATACCTAGTACAGAGAACATTGTGCGAGTAGGTAATTTAATGCTATCCGAAAAAAAAAACAAATCTATCCTAATAGACACCGTAATTTGTTTTTTCGAATAGCATTAAATTACCTACTCTGGCGCTAGGCAGGTGGTGTGACATTACTGGATCGTGTACGAAACGTACACATACGAGGCAGCTTCAGAGTAAAACCTATCCCTGACAAACTGGAAGAAACCCGACTCAGATGGTATGGTCACGTCATGCGGCGACCACCTGACCACATGACACAGAAAGTGCTGCACATTTACCCACCGCCGTCGGCGAGGCGAGGAAGACCCCGACAACCATGGATGGCCACTATAAATAGGGACTTAAAGAAGGCAAAAATACCAGCCCAGACGACCCGGGACAGACAGTCCTGGCGAAGAATTACTAGGAGAGCCGACCCCAAATGATGGGATTAAGGCTAGGAAAAGAAGAAGAAGATTAAATTACCTACTCGCGCAATGTTCTCTCATCTTTTCCATAACCATTTTATATTACTACCCTTGGGATTTATAATAAGAAACTTTACTTCATTGCGAGCACGTAGGTAATACAAATGTTCATATATACATACAAACCTACAAATTTATAATTTACTTGTGATAAAACAGCGCGACTATTGAACCAAGATACGAGCTTCGAAAGATTTTTACCCAGTCATGCCAACTTTAACTGCAAATTTAAGTTGGTAAACGATTCGCTGTATTCTCATAGGAATAGCCGTTGAAATAAAACTATTCCAATAACTTTTCATCTGTAGCCAACAACTGTAAGTTTACACAAGTTTCAGTTAATTATACCTTTTGTCCTTGCAAATAATTCCTTAGTGGTACACAAAAATACCCAAGTTTGTATAGAAATAATTCTTCTCAGAATACATAGCGTAAGATTGCTCCAACAAATTATTTGAGTTACTTGCTTTATCGCTAAGGCCTTAGAAAATAACCAAAAAAACAATGAAATACTAGTAAAACAATAAATCTCCTTTCTCCTTAATCATTTTATAATAGATAATATATTGATTCGACGTTAAACATCGAACGTAAATTGAGAAAGCAGTGGAAAATCACCTGAAGAATTATATTAAGGTGCAGTAGGTTCAGAAAACTGATTTTAAAAAAGTCATAGCGCTTTTTTGGACAACAATACGGCGGCTAAAACTTAATTAGCAATGTTGCGGCCTTTTTCTAGGGACTTCAGCGATTCGAATCTTGAGTTTTTGACTTTTGCTCGATAGAAAAAATACCGAACATAGGTCTAAAATCCACTTTCAAAAATTATAATAAATTTTGCACAAAAGCTAAACATGATTTTTTCTTCTTCAAATGAGCATTAAGTATATAAGGTTGAGGGAACTCAACGATTACTTTTTTTTATTAAAACTAAAAAAACATGCTATCCGCGCTCCCGGGCACGCCCTTCCATCTCGCTCACGCTTACGCTCAGTGAGTGAGAGAAGAACACGAACTTACTGCACCTTAAGCTTTATCAAGACCAAAAAATAAGCGCATGCGCGATATATATAATCTGTTTCTCATGTATGAATTATATTACAGGTTATGCTAAAGGACAATTGATTCAATGGTGATGATGATGGGGCATCATCAACAACTTATTTTATTATTGACAATGACAGGCATATCATTGTTAGATGCGCGTCTCGCTCGCGCCATAACATCAGCGCTGGCGGTGGTGATATGCACAGAATATCAATTTACCAATAAGACATGAAGATGAGATTTATAGACTGAATCGACCTTAAAGTTAAATAAACATCTAAATTCAGCAGAACTTTTTACTCACATTGCATAACGATTGATAACTTCATCAACCACCACATCCTTGAAAATCAAATCCAAACTGCGATCCAAACGTTCTTAGAGTCCACAATAATTATATGCCAATTACACTTAAGACATAAAAAATAAGTTTTATTTTACTTATTATATTGTTAAAACTTAACAATAAAAATAACTGTTTGTTATCAAACTGTGAACTCGACCGTTAAACTCAAACTCTGTACTGAAAATGTATTATCAAATATTCTAAAACTGGTTACGCCAACGTTTATAAATTTCCGAACGATGTTATTTTACATGCACGTTGAATTAAAGTTTGAAGTAAGTTGGACGTGTGTGGGGGTCGAACCGGGGCCAGGGACTAACCGCCGAGCAACTGGCGTCCGGAGTCCGGTAGCTAGCCAACCATATCGGAAGCGTCTCGCCGCATAGTGTACTTATTGGTTAATTTATTCCAATAGTTTGAGTAATCCGATGATAATGTAACTTAGAGATTATTGAAACTACAAATAAATAAAGTTTTTTGTCAAAAATAGATGTTGAGATAAGAAGTATTAAATAATTACTGACTGTATCTAGGTACTTGTCTGTATTGTTGTACTATTAATAAAACAGCTCACTTTTAGGCACCAACTTCAGAAGAGTTCCATAGTATAATAGTACCTTCGCTATCTAAGCTGATTTTCATATTATATAAATATTATAAACAAACACCTAGGACAAGTTTATTGATATAAATTAAATATAGCTCATGGTAATATTAACGTTAGATACTAAACAGTGTTAACATTTTAGATATCCTACCTTGTAGGTATTAGCTAACAATCTACAATCACTCAAATACTGTATCAAATCAATTCAAATTCACGCCCCAATAATCTAAAAGCAAAATTCTGGCAGTATTACAATATCTATTACTCGGTCGATACCGGAATTCGTATCGCCATCCGGTGTTTTGTCAAATTAGCTCATTGCTTTCCTTCCTCGTATCGTTATATTGCATATAATTTAACTATGATCTTTATTTAAATGACGCTAAGGTTTATTTTCAAAATGTGTATTTAGTAGTATACGAGCTTTGCAGAATAAGCAGCGGGAATAGGTATCCGGATAATTCGCGATACCGTATGCGAGCCGCATCGCAAATTTGCATATACTGTGAGTTGTGGGAACGGGGGAAGCCGTATGGATACACAAACAAAGGGATAAAAAGTAATTTATATATGTTGTCTTACTGCTATCTTGAGATTGCGATACATCACGATTATTTTCTTGTAACTGACTATGTTGTACATTTGACTAAGGACATTAATAATATACTCGTAGTAGAACAACACGTTACAGCAAAGCTTTAGAAGTATTCATATGCCCCTTTTTAAACGACTTCAAAAAAGGAGAAGGTTCTCAATTCGTTCCTTACATGTGTCACATATTTATCAAGACGTACAGAGATAAACTTAAATTACCAGAACGCGCATGTGACAACCTTTACTTATGCTCATTAACATCCTATCCCCATACTATGCCTTAAACACAATTATTTTATTAGAATTTTATTGATTAGGTATAGGACATAGCTTTATAAATTGATACATTTCTATATTAATCGGTGGTCATATTGCTTAGAAATAAAAGGTTGCTTTTGTTAAAGAATGTAAACGCTGAGCTGAGACATGCGCCTTTCTGTGGAACTCTAATAAGTGAATAGATGGTGAATAGGCGCGTGCGAGCAAGGATAGCTCTCCATTTCATTAATATTTATGGCTGCGGCGTCCGGCACTGATTCCTTTATTAAATAAACAACATACGGGTAGATAATGTCCAATTTAGGCTACTAAGATTCATAGTAGACAATATTAGATAGTAAAGTTGAAGTATTTGCTAGCTTGTTTTAAAAATGAATAAATAAATAGTAAAGGCCAAAAAATGAATGATGCCTATCGCACTAACTAAATAATACAACCAAAAAGCTGCTTTAATTGTTTTGAACTGAAGCTGTGTTAATTCATTGATAAGATTTACATAAACATAAAAATTTATGATTAGGACCATTAATTTCTTTATTTATTTTTCTTCTATGTAAGGTTATTTTTAAAATAAACATATAAAATAAAACACAAAGGACACATACAAAAACAATAAAAAATAATTATAAACATTATTCTAAAAAACCTCACCTAAGGTGCCGCCAGCAGCAGGCAGCGGGGCAAGGTGGTTAGGGCCGCGGCAGAGAAAAGGTGACTGTCCATTTGTAACTGCCGCTGCACTGCAGTTGCGACGTTACGCGGTGCCGCACTACTGTAGCAGCACGACTGCGGCTGTTGCGGCGTGCAGTCGCGACAGCGTTCGTTGATGGCTTGTCAATGTCAAGTCATATAATGTCAGACGTACAAATAAAATACTAATTTACTTTTGTATTTTTTACGTGAAGAAGCGAGTGACGATAATGCTACATGCTACATGAAAAAGAAGACCAGTTTGCCTTTCTACAATAGTCAGAGTCCGACGAAGGCAGCTACGCAATATTAATAAAAAATCTGATATTTAATGGTGATCCTTTATTCAGATAATATTGCCGATTAAATGAAAAGCAATTCAACATTGAATGAGACTTAATAATTGACGAAATACAATCAAATTACTCAAATAAAATTAATGCAGAGGAAAAATTATTCTTAACATTAAGGTAAGTTCACAATGTGAAATTTTCTTCCCCATCCTCTTGCCTAAATGCGTGACCACCAGGTGACCACCGCACACAGCAATCCGATGTGATGAATAAAATTATTTGTAAGAGCTATAGGTAATTGCGCAATTTACACTTCATATTGTCAAGTTTCCTATTTGAAACTGAAACACAAATTAAAATCCCTCTTGTGTTGCAGGTGTCCATGGGCGGCACGGCACTCTTTATGATATGACCGTGCATCCATATAAAACTTGACGGGCGAGACAAGAAATCCTTTATGAAGAAAGCTATTGCCCTCACCTTGGCCGATAGAAAGAACTTCAAATAAATTAATTTGAATAATAAATGGTTTCCTCGTGTTGGTGTGATGAAAAATTGCGTGTTGCACTGTAACAAAGTTTGTTTAACCCTCATGCCTTAAGACCCCCGCAACTGTCAATATTCTAAATTTTAAACCATTCGCTTCTCTCGTGGTTCAATTTTGTATCCTTTCGTATGTTTGGATATCAATATATTACCAGGAGGTATTAAACAACATCTTTGCTCCTTGTAATAAAAATTAATGATTGCTTCGTTTATTTAGCTCAGGAATGGCTTTGCAAATTTTGCAATGACAAAATTAGAAAGTGTCGCCTTAAACGACATTATATAATATGATATTACGACTAGAGTTGCCAGGAATATTCGGCAACTATTCGGCCTATTCGGCCACTTTGCCGATTATTCGGTATTCTATTTGCCTCTCTATCGCTCGTGCCCTGTCGAGCTTATAGCTATCCTCGCAAAACTACGAAAAATTAAAAGAACAGTTTATTTAATGAATTTATCATGAAATGATAAAAAAAATCACGTAGGAAAATATAGCTTGGCCTGGATTACGGAATATTAAGTAATATAACTTAGTTTTATTGGATGTATATACTATAGTAACTACATCCAACTCCAACCGTAACTTGGCTGAAATCAGGGTAGCAAAAATACAAATGCAAGTTACATCATATATTTTGTAAGTGATTCGATTCGTAAGGAGATTTGATTCTTAAAATTGTAACAAGCGTCCACTGTTAAGGACGCTTAGCACCTTGTGGATTATTTCTACCTATTTGTTACTATTGGTTAGATATTGTATTACATGCCAATTTTGCTTAATTTATTTGATAAACATAAATCTTAATATAATATAGAAAGAGCATAATACAATACAATAGGTATTAATAATAAATAACATAATAATTAAAACTAATAATAAACTAAACATCTAATATGCGCCTCCACCCTGCATCGTACCCGGCTCAAAAGTTCCCATGATGCCTGCAGCATTCCCTCGCTGCACTGCATTTGAGATCTGTTGAATCAGGTACATTTTGCTAATTATAGGTATTCTGCTATTTCAGGTCATCACGTGTGGTCAGGTCATTTCCTTTTTAGATACGGCTGTGGGATATGTACAAATTTCTAGAGAAGGCGGAGAATGTAAAGTTATAGCAAGAATAGTGCCTGGGCATAGATTTAATAACAAACTATGCAATTATTTTCTGGTTCAACAAGAGTAGAACCTACATCAACTTCAACTGAATGCTAATAAACAAAGCCCTCATTGTCAACCTCACGTGCAGAACATGTTGAACATATAATGTATACACTTTTTTGGGAAACAGGTTTTTCCTAAATTAATAAAAAAGTAAAAAATAAGACTGTTTTATTTTTCACAACTCTTTATTAACTTTAGTTTTGTCCGCCATGATCATGATATCAGCAGCTTGAACCTTGAACTGCAACTTGTACCTGGAAATTAAAAATTATCTTTTCAGTTTCATCAAATAACTTACATACTCGTATATGTATGTCTGTTTATTGAATTTAACTTCAAAGCAGTAAAACGGAACTAGTAGGGCACAAGCTGTGTTAAACGGTTTGTCTTTAGATATTCTGGCCACATATCACAGAAAATAAATAGGTAATAGTGATCCGACCACAAAAATGGACTTTTAAATATTCGTAGTAAAATAATATTAATTTTATACTTACATCGACGTGATCCTCACAGCAATAATGTGGTAACAACTTGAAGTATTCCATTCCACATTTACTTCACGACAACACCGTCTTTCACGTAGGTCTTCGCGGACTATTATTTTTGTAAATCATTCCCACGAATGGGAACAACGTTTTTGATATATTAAGCAATCAGAATCTACTGTTTAGGGTGGTTTAGGTATCAAAATTATAAATCAAATCGTAAAAAACTAGCGGTTTAACTGAAAATTTTCATTATGACAATTGATGACAATGACAACTTTGACGTGAGTGACGGATTTATTTACTATGGTTCGATAACTTTTATTATACGATGACTTTATTATATTCAGCCTCGCGAGAAGGTCAAACTAAGGTCATCAGTATATTTGTTAAAATATCTTCAATCTTCGATTATTATATCGCAGCAAATGTCGGAAACTGTTTTTTTAAAACCTCATATCTCGAAATGGTTTTCGAAATAGAACATTTAAAAAAAAATGAACAATCCTAATTGTGCATGCATACAACTAGCGCGGTGCGTGTTGTACACAATTATTGTGTACAACACACACGTTTCCTAACTGGCTCTGTGATATGGCTCAATATAGATTAGCAAAAAAGTTTACAGTAGGGACAGTCGCCATCAGATATATCGGAGCGACCGAGGTGCTAAAAATATCTGAACACTAGCGCCTTGACAATAAAGGCGTGTTCAGATATTTGTGAGCTCCTGGGCCGACCCGATATATCTGCGATATATGGCGACTGTACCATCGGGGTTGTATATCCTTGGGTGTAATAAGCTCCTTATTAGAACGTAGTGGTTATATCCTCTTTGCTTAGAACTACTCATATCTGTGACCCAAAGACATTTCAGTGCAGGTGACAGATTTGACGTGCGGTCTGCAGCCGCAGTTGCAATAATACACTAAATACGCAAAAATGGCCATGCTACGTGCAGTCGGCCTTGTCATTAATTTTACTATGGAAATTGACAATAACACCGACGTGTCGGAGCAGTAGTGCAGCTGCGGTTGGGAAAACGTTAAAATCACCATATTACGTGCAGTCGATATCGTCATTCATTTTACTATGGAAATTGACAATAACACCGACGCGTTCAGGCCGCTGCAGTAGTGTCGGAGCAGTAACGCAGCTGCGGTTGAAAATGGACAGTCACCTAAAGGAACCGCCGAACTATCCACGCCGTGTCATCTGACCATTGATCGAGCCACATAGCGATAATCTATCTATACCTCGTTTTTTTAGCATTAGAAAAAAAGTAAACAATCTTGACGTGTCTTTTAATTGAAAAACGCTTTTTAAAAATCAGTAACTATTATTTATGAAAGCAAAATAATGTAAATTATCGTATTTGATTTATAATTGTTGCATATTTGCCGTGACTTATATTTCAAAAGTGATTTTCAATAAAAAGACACGTCAAAATTGCTTACCTTTTTCTAATGCTAAAAAAAACGAGGTATGGATGTTGGTCGAGACTTCGCCTTTTGTTCGCTGAAAAGAAAATCGGGACAATAATCATCTAATCAACATTACTCATGGCGGTTATCTTGCGAGTCAAGTCTAGGTACTTACCGGATTGTCCCTTATCATTCTGGGCTTTATTAAATAATAATAGGTACTTACAAAAGTTCCGAGATTCCAGGAACCACAAACTCATAAAAGTGTAGAAAATAAATAATAAAATGTAATGAAAACTTTATTTTCTTCTTCGTTGACTAAAAATAAAAAATAAAATAATAAAAATCATTTATTTCAGACTAAAAGGTCCATACATGTTCAGCAAACATTACAATCTTATTACTAGTGTGAGTACCGCATAAAAACTAAAACTAAAACTAAAAACTAGACGGCGAGTGCATGCAGCCCCTGCCAACGGTTGAGCATGGGGCCATTTTCGCGCTCCATGAACACGCCCAGAATGCTGTTGGGGCTGCCGCGCAGGCGACGCATCAGTGAAGCGCACCTCTTGCGCATTATCACCGCAAAGCTGTCAACTTGTGCCTCCGCAAACATACCACAGGCACTACAAAATCGCGGCAACCCCATCAACACCCGGAACGCGTTATTAATGTTATTATATTGCACGCGTAGGCCGTTGTATGCCCTCTGCGTATAGTTGGTCCACAGGCTGCATATTGTGTAGAATGACTGACAGTACGCTTTATTTTTTATTAGTAGCTTAACGCGGATGTTTACCGTCGGCAATGTCGGCATACTGTTATGATACCTACCTAAGTAAAAAGTGGTAGTGTAGTAGAAAAAAATCAATTCTTTATTGTGTTCGATATTTGTTTGAAAACTCTAAACCAGCAGGTCACGTTCCGGACCAGTGCGTAGGGGTCTCCCGCGACACCCGGAAACCGGACGTCCGCCGCCGGAACACCGCGTATTAAACGCATACCGATAGTGTACATGGCTCTTTAGCTTTGTGCTTTTTAGGGGCACAATCGACTGATAAACTTATAATGATATGTGAGAAAAAGTAATAGGTGCCCTTTATTGCCATAACTTTAAATAATGAAACGCATGACAATCTTATCATGACATTATTACGGCTTCAATTTGACTGGCGTAAAAATGCAACCCACATATTTATGTTCCTATATATATACAGGTTATATGTAGCTTTATTTCAGGGTTTTCAAAATTAAAGGTTACCTACATTTGGATTGCAACTGCAGAAGTTTCGCTGTTGTAGTGTTACTGATACAGCATTGAGTCAGTCTATGCCCCTGTCATCTCCTTGGTTGTGAAACGGAGATCGTTCTCGATAACGGCACAACTATAGGCGGGAGCCGGGTATAGCCGGGGGTTAAGTAAGTCGACAGCAGAGCAAAAAGTAGTGAGATGACTACTCTTTGCTATTTTTGTTATAAATACAAAACTTTAATCACAGTTTAACCCTTAAATGCATAATGATGTATATATGCATCGTATATTTGATGGTCCGTGGCTCAATATGCAGCTATCCAAAATCACATTTATTACTTTTATACAGCATGACACATCTATTTCAATTTATTAAAAAGTTATACAAAAAATCATGCATTTAAGGGTTAAGTTAAACTTAAAATCCATGTTGTACATGTTCTAATTCCGAAAGCATTGCAGTACAAAATTGCTACCAACTGCATTGCTGTAGGAAATGTCAATTATCGAGGACATTAATTGCAGCATAGTGCACTGTAATGCTGTCGCGATTAGATGTTACCTTTACCGACATTGATTTCTGACCTAGTGGCTGAACCTAACATCATGGGAGAGACTAAAGCTCACAGACTCCGTTGGTTGGGCCATCTTGAGAGAATGGATGAGGATCGGAACGTGAAAAGAGCATACCTAGGCCGCCCAGCAAGAAGACGTCCTATCGGACGCCCCAGGTATCCCTGGTGCAACATGGCGGAGGCGGATCTGCGCGAACTTCGAGTCACCAATTGGCGAGAGGTCGTACAGGATCGAGAAAACTGCCTTGTGTTGGAGGCCAAGTCTTATTTTGGGTCGCTGAGCCAACGGAGTAAGTAAGTTTTTTCTGACACCGATTTGTACTGTACTAATACATATGTACTTACAAAAGTAGCATATGTAGAAAGAACAACAAAAGTGGTGAATCAGGGCGGAACAGTCGACGTCACGCTACTTGACATCAACCACTGCTCTTGGTAGCATCTATGTTGGTTGGGATACACTTTGAGCTATTTAAAAATGTACGAATACAAATGTTATGCCAACAATTGCTGTATTAATCGTTAATGCCATAATACCTAGGTAAAACAGAGATTTCATGTTTTTCTAATTTATCTTTTCTATTTTCGAAACTTACGAATACACGATACGACACAATAAACTTACGATTACGAATACAATATAAGTCAAAAATAGTAATTGGGCTCGAGTATCCTTATTTTTCCGGTAAAAAAGAGAACATTTTCAGAATAGAACTTATTACATATTTCTCTGTCTGTCAAGTTTAACAAGTCAAAAATACATTCCTAGCTTTTGAAATAGAATAACATGTTTTTAAGATACTTAACAGATACTTACCAGTACTATACTACTACTACTACTGTAGTACTTACACTACTACTACTGCTGCTACTTACTTGTGTGTGTAATAGTACTGTAGTACTTATCAGTGTAACATAACATCATCATCAGTCTGTTGCCTATATCTTACCTTAGGTAATGCGTGAGATTATGTACCTATGTAAAACTGTTTACTTCACAAAATTTGGTAAATTACAAAGTAATTTTAAAGCACTTCTCATAAACTTAAAACTCACTACGACCAAAAACACAAAGAATAAACACAGTGTGTTTATAATACGGTCAACAAAACTTCCGACTGTAGTTAGTTAAACTGTCCGCAAGTGCACAAACATCTCGGTGCAACGGCCGTGTGCAGATTAAAGAAAGCGGAACAAACCCGGTTAAACTGTTTAGGGTTTTACTGCTACAAAGATGTTTGCACAGCAAAGTGCTGCCTTTAGATATCTCTATGTCTATTTCAGTTTTGTATCAATTGTGTTATTCTGACATCGCTCCAGCAAAAGACAGATATGTATAGTATCACATTTGTTATCACGTAATTACTTCTTTAAAAGATGGCGACACCAATATATTTACACTGTGGAAAATGTTTGGAAAGAATAAATTCGAGGCATTATCTGAAATGCAGCATGTGTTCGAAGTGCTATGACCTTGCTTGCACTAATGCTGAAAAACGGTACAATATAATGTCGGCTCAAAGCAAAAAGAACTGGAAATGCTATGATTGTGTAACCAAAAAACACAAGTCTGACAACACTGAGACCCCGGTCAAAACAGATTTAGTTGACGATCTGAGGAGTTCAAATGTGACCTTACGAAACAAGGCTTTACCTAAATCTCAACTATCACCGCAAGTATCTTCACCGCCTGAGCACACTGGTGAAGCGGCGGTAATGTCCTCCGAACTAATTATAGAAATCCGACTACTTCGAGAAGAAATCAAAGCTTCGCGAACGGAAATGCAGGAATTTAGAACTTCCGTATCGAGGCTTACTGCTGACCTAGCAATGAGCAATAAAAGAGTTGAAGAGCTTTCAGGTGACCTTGCAATGAGCAATAAAAGAGTTGACGAGCTTTCAGCTGACCTTGCAATGAGCAATAAAAGAGTTGAAGAGCTTTCAGCCCGTATGAACGCTGTTGAGCTCGTCCAGCGGGATAATATAAGCATTAAAAACAACCACCTTGAAGAAACGATCGCCAGTCTGAAGACGGATCTCAATGACCGTGATCAGGAAATGCTGTGTAACGACGTCGAAGTAGTCGGCATCCCGGAGGAAGACAACGAGAGTACGTTACATCTTGCTCACATGGTGTCTAAAAAATTAGGTGTACAACTGGAAGAGCGTGATATTGTAAATGCAGAGCGCGCCGGAGTAGCGCACCGCAGCGAAACGCAGGACGGCAGAACTCCTCGGCCCCGTCCGATCGTCGTGCGGCTGGCACGCCGCTCGCTGCGTGACCAGTTATTGGCTGCGGCACGGACCCGGCGAGGCGTCACCACGGCTGACATGGGTTTGTTGTCATCTGTAAAGACCTTTTATGTCAACGAAAGATTGACGCGTCACAATCGCCAGCTTTTTTATAAAGCACGCGCCGAGGCCTCGCGTTGCCACTGGAAGTTCGTATGGACGCGCGATGGGTGTATTTACGTGCGCAAGGAAGAAGGAGCCCCACGGCGGCGGTTGCGCATTGAGGCGGATATCTCGAAATTTTTTGGTTACTGATATTGTTTGTTCACTTAGCTATTTTAAAAATTCATGATGTAGTGTATTATGCAAATTTTAAAATTCTTTCTATATTGTTTTATAAGCCAATCAGTTCTTCAGCTACTCCTATTTACATATTTTTTCTCAATGTGTGTAAAAACAGTTTACTCTTTCTAGTACTCGTATACCAAAATATGTTATGGTACGACAAACTCATACCAAACGACCGCTCATGTGAAACTTACTACTCTAAACTAATTTATAAACTTGCATCTCATTTCACAATATCTTACTCGCACAACACGATAATTACCTTAGACAGGCGCCACGTGACATTACTCTGTAAGCTGCTAAATAATAGCAAGCACATCCATATTACTTTTTCTTTCAAAATTCAATTCGTTAAAAACAAAAACATGATTATTGGACTGCTTAACCCAGGTTCTCTTGGCACGCGTCATGATGAGTTTCTTATTGCTATGTCGAGGTATAATGTCGATATAATGGCGATTAACGAGACATGGCTGCGCACGGGCGAGGAAGGCCGCGCGCCCGCGCCCCCCGGCTACCGCCTGCGCCACATCCCGCGCCCTGCGGACGTACGAACGCGTGGAGGGGGAGTTGGATTCTATATCCGCAACCGAGTTACTACGCGAGTCATTTCTCACCCGCCAGCACAATCAGTAGAACAAATGTGGTTAAGCTTTAGCATCAATGGTACTAAGTTCGCTATTGGCACCGCCTACTGACCACCGTGGCTCAACCCTGACTTATTTTTTGATACCCTGACCGAAAGTATTGCTTCCATTGGTGAGATTGACAACTTGATACTACTTGGCGATTTTAATATCAATATTTTGGACGTCCATAATGTAGCTCACACAACATGTAGCTCAGCCAACTCACTTCACTGATCACAGTGAAACATTAATTGATGTTATCTGTTCCAACATGCCCGTAAGCAATATTAAAGTAAATCATATCCCGACTCTAAGTAGTCACGCGTTCCTCACGTGTGAAATACACGTAAAGAAACAACGAATTCCTCGCAAACTTCTGACTTACAGGCCACTCAAGGATATAGTACAGGATAATTTAAATAGCGACATACATTCCTTGGCGTTACATAATTTCTTGACCGGAAATGTGAATGACATGGTTAAGCAATTTAACCATGGCTTAATCATGTTATTCAACATTCATGCACCTGTCAGACAGACTTACGTAAAAGACTGCTCGTACCCATGGATCACTTACACCATTAAGGAAATGATGAAAATACGCGATGAAGCTTATTCCAGATATAGACTGACCAAACTTGACTCTCATAAAACGTACTATAAGGATCTGAAAAATATAGTCAACACAGCATTGCAACATGAAAAAACTGCCTATTTCAATCGTAACATCAATCTTATAAAAAATCCCCGCAATCTATGGAAAAACATTAAACGAAACGTGGCTAACTTTAAGAAATCTGATTTCCAATTACCTAAATCCCTGTGTAATGCTGATAAAATAAACGAATACTTTTTGAAGCTCCCTATTACTAACTGCATTAGCATATCTATTCTGACATACTTTGAATTTCACAAATTTAGCAATAATATTTTTAAATTAGAGCCCGTTAATGAATTAACAGTATTTAATATAATAAAATCCATTACAACCCATGCACAGGGCAACGATGGACTCAATATAAATATGGTTTCAATGACTCTTCCAACAACACTTTCTACAATAACTGCTATAGTGAACAAATCTCTAGAGACTGGTATATTCCCTGACGAGTGGAAAGTCGCGGTGGTTAAACCCATTCCTAAAACCCCAAATCCTAGTGAATTCAAAGAACTTCGTCCAATCAGCATACTTCCCGTGATATCAAAAGTATTAGAAAAAATTGTTTGCGTTCAAATGACGGCGTTTCTTGAGGCAAATAACATCCTGCCAAAAAAACAATCAGGATTCAGAAAGCTCCGCAGCACTACCACTGCGCTTATAGATGTGGTTGATGATGTTCTAGTTGCACAAGACGCTGGTGAGGCAACAATACTGGTGTTACTTGACTTCTCTCGCGCATTTGATACGATTGACACGACTCTACTTTTATCTAAACTAGCCTTCTATGGTTTTGACACCTTGGCTCTGAGATGGTTTCATAGTTACCTTAGCGATCGCACGCAGTATGTCAAAATTTGTCATGAGGATGGCACTGAGTTAGTTTCAAGCACATTACCTGTTACTAGAGGTGTTCCACAGGGTTCGATTCTAGGACCCATCCTATTTAGTTTGTATAGTGCAGATGTAATTAGTAACATACAAAATTGTAAGTATCACATATACGCGGATGACACTCAGTTATATATATCTTTCAAAACTAATGACACAAGTATAGCTGTAAATAAACTTAACGATGATTTATCCAATATTGTCAACTGGTGTCTCCAGAATAATTTGCAATTAAACTCTTCTAAATCTAAATTCATGTTGTTAGGTACAAACAAACAGATTGAAATAGTTGCAGGACATAACCCACAGGTTGCAATAAATGGATCGCTTTTAGAGAGAGTTGTTGAGGCTCGTAATTTAGGTGTATTAATGGATGAGTCTTTGAGATTTGAGAAACATATCTCGCAAACAATGCGCAACTGTTTTTACCGTCTCAAGGTGCTGTACAAAATCCGTGAGTGTCTCTCTGTTGACATGCGCATTAAGTTGAGTGAGGCACTCATACTGTCAAAACTTAATTACGCAGATGTAGTCCTCAGTGGACGCTTACTGGGTCGGACTAAGAAAATGCTGCAACGAATTCAAAATGCTTGTGCCCGTTTCTGTTTTCCCATTCCTCGACGTGCTCACATCACTCCTTTTTTAAATCGATACAATTTGATGAATATGGCCTCCCGTAGATCTCTCCATTTTGCGACCTTACTTTTTGGTATTATAAAAAATAGACAACCCTCTTATCTTTATGACAAAATAAATTTTTCTCAGCGTCCTATGAGAGATGCAACACGCCTTATACACCGCACAACACATTGCACGGCTGCCTTTCGTGGCAGCTTCCGTTTTGCTGCCACAAAGTGCTGGAACGACTTGCCACCACCAGTACGAAATTGTTTATCGGTCACCTCTTTTAAAGTTAAACTCCGGAATTTTCTACTAAACAAACAAAAATTGTAGCACTTATGCAACCGTGCACACTCACACACAACTCACACTCTCATACACTCAGTCACACTCGCACACACACAAACACATACACACCCGTTCGTGTTCGACGTGTTCTTTAGATTTCTTTTTTCTAACTTTTATTAATTGACTAGCTTTTGCCCGCGACTTCGTCTGCGTGGAAATAAGTTCCAACAGTTAGACTATGTATAGCGGCTGGATAAAATGTAATGACAATAATTTTGAGAATATGCTTAATTGCTAACACCAATTAACAGGCAATTCATTAATTTGTTACATACTTAATTTTAAACTTATTTCTGCCACCTAGTTAGTTTTAGTTCTAGTTTTAGTTTTAGTTTTATCAGGCCTCACTGAAAATCAGCGTCACGTAGTGAGTCCTAGGATTCACTTCGGGACATTAAGCTGAGTGAGGACCTTTTAGCACAATTCTGTTAGTTTATATTCTAAATGAATGTTATTTTATGTTGTTTTTAGTTGTTTTTTTTTGTGCTAATAAATATTTCTTTCTTTCTTTCTTTCTTAATGAAATTCTCCATTAATCCACTTAATTATTTTATACTAAACTAGCGACCCGCCCCGGCTTCGCACGGGTTACACAAAACCTTTTCAAATTATACAACTAAAACCTTCCTCAAAAATTACTCTATTGATAGGTGAAAACCGCATAAAAAACCGTTGCGTAGTTTTAAAGATCAAAGCATACATAGGGACAGACAGACAGCGGAAAGCGACTTTGTTTTAATACTATGTGCTATGTAGTGATATGTTAGGTAGGGCGGGAGGGGAGGTAGGTAAATCTTACTAGGTTATACGGAGTCAATACTTAGATAATCTTAAGTTTACAAATACGAGTATATTCCTTTACTTTAAAATACCGTATTTGGTAATAAAACTTTATATTAAATATTGGTAACAAGTTTGAATTTCGAAAATGAAATGTTTTTTATTGCATAATTATTATACCAATAATCAATATCGATTTCATAATTAAGTACGTTCAAATTAAACTTTCTAGTTTAATTTGAACGTCCTAGTCCACTGAAAAACAAAGTAATTTAAGTTGATTGGACCTTCATTCTTATATCAGTCGATATGACGAAAGTTTGGTTTTCATATAAAATTCTTTGAAATATAGTCGGATAAGATGACTTCGCTGAATCCTTTTTTCATGAAGACTTAAGATGGGTTATGAGTACTGACACATTCGCTGGATTTCGTGGCCGCTCGCCCTTACGTCTTTTCCTGTGAGAAATTTTGTTGGGCGCACAAGCGTAGGTTTTGATTTTCAGTGATAAATTAATTGATAATTGGTACAAGATTAAAAAATTTATCTCATTAAGGAATTTGAGATTAATTTGGAAAACTTAACATAAATTAGAAGTTGATCAGCTTAGTATGAAATACGTCATGATTACAAGTCCAAAGTGATCCCATAAGTGCTCCGTAAACAGATTTTTGTACGGAGCACTAGAATAGTTTACCATTTTTGTTTAATAATAACATATTTTATTCTTATTATGATAACATTATATACACATATCTTATTATAAGATTAACACAATAAACAAATAAAATAAATAAATATCATAAGACATTCTTACAGAGATTTCCTAAGTCCCACAGTAGTCAAGCTCAAGAAGGCTTTTGATGTGGGTGCTCAGACAACGATATATATAATACGATACATAAATAAATACATAGAAAACATTCAAGACTCAGGAACAAATATCTGTGCTCATCGCACAAATTAATGTCCCTACCGGGATTCGAACCCAGGACCATCGGCTTCACAGGCAGGGTCATTACCCACTAGACCAGACCAGTCGTCACAACAAATACAACAATATTATATTATGTTCAATACCACTGCATGCGAACCAATACTCTAAATATCGATGTCTATCATTCTCACCATTTCCTAATAACAAAACCACCGACATCATGACGTTCCATCGTAAGTAATCAACTTCATTTTTAATAAAAGCATCAATAGGGCCAGCAGAAACAATCGATAGGTGAACGTTCGATTGACGACATTCGCTAACTCGATGCATCGAATGCGGGCCTTATCGTCGTTGCCGAAGCAATTTTGCTTTTTAAATTTTTCAGTTAGCAGTTTTTCCTCGGTGGGTAATTTTGTTTGTCTATCGATTTCATGAACGTCGCTCGGTGCATGTTATTGAATACACTCCAGTTCTGTTGACCAGTGCTGCTAGAGTAGCAATCTTTGTAAGTTATACTTACTTGAAATTTTATACTAAAGTAACTTACTTAAATATTTTAGGTAAAAAAAAATTTATGTTAAATCTGACCAGCAGTCTCTTTCTGGTAGAAAGTGACAACTGACAAACGGTGTATAGGTTTAATCAAAGATATAATATAATAGACTAGCTGTGCCCGCGGCTTCGCCTGCGTGGAATTCGGTCTGTGTCAGTAAGCGGCTAATTCACCCCTAATTATTCTCCCTGTCCCCTGGAGGCGGAACTTAAAGTTGACAGATGGATACGCTAGAGGACTGTAGTCCAGATAAAATATTTTACAATTAGGTACCTACCACCAAAGATAGATATAACTCCGTAATAGATGGATACAGTCTAAGGAAAAAACGTGCCTCGAAAATCACGAAAATTTGATTCTTGATCAGATGTCGCTACTACCTTTGGCCTACTCTCGTATAGAGGGCGTTGACGGTTTCGTTTGTTATTTAACAATTTTAACGCATATCAGTGAAAGAACATGGGTCAAAATAATAAAAATAATTAATGCAAATAAAAAAATCATTTATCCATATTTAAATACATTTTATCGTATTTTTATAAATCTTCATTTTTAGTTTTAAAGTGTGTCGATAGATAGCAGTGAATTTATTTATTTACTATGACAGTACCGCTCTATAATATTATATCCTCTTTGGTTTAATAAAGCTCACTAATTCAGTACTAATTTATCCACTCCAGCTTACAATATTTGGTTTTCATACAATGTTTGGTTTGGTGTTTGGTATTTTAATTTTGATATAAACATTTATATTCTATGGCATGCATTAGAAACAATATAATATATTGTACGCCAAATACTGGCTGATTGTGACGCACTTTAATTGTAACATTAACATCATTTCTATTATCCACTTTCTAGCAATAAATGATTTGTACTTGTGTTTTCTTTTAGAATAACAGTTTCGGAATAGGGACTTTTCGTCAAAAACCAATACCTATTCGTAGACTTCGTAGTAGATCATATTCGTCTGAGAATACAGTCAAAGAGCAAATTCCACTTCTTAGCAGTTCGATTCGATTGAAACGAGGTAAGTCATTTACTTATTAAAACAACATGCAAAAACTTACGCCAAAAAAATTTAATACCCACTATATACCTATATAGTTGAAAATAATTGTAGTGTATAACTAGCCTTATGAGCTGATTTTGCATGTACAACCATGCCTTAAAGTTTATATACTCTATGATTGTTCATTATATTTAGTATGTGGGTATTTTTGCACTTTGTAATTTTTCCTCAGTCACCCGTTGACCACGAACGCTGTAAAGGGTTCGAAACGTCGGGATGTATTATAGATTTAATATACGCGATAGAATCCGTTTTCATAGTTTTATTTCATTTAATACCCACTGTTAAGTTTGAAGTCGATGCCAAGGTGATGCCAGAAGCAGACAACGTAGTTAATGGGACTACGTATCTAACGGTATGGGTTTAAGAATGTAAATCGAATTGATCGTACTGTGAAGCTAAAAGGGCGTAACATAAATTTAACTGGGTAGGTACTTAACTAAATAGCGGCACGCAAAACATAACTCAAGTTGAAATTTCATTAATAGTTATAAAGACTGAGGGTTCCATATTTGCCGTTGTGACCACGGAACCCTAAAAACGCATTTCTTTTTAAACGCCTCATTTTTATAATGTGTTCCGACAACTCACGTGCATTAACATTGCTCACAAAACGAGTGCAGGCGTAGCACACGTGAAAATCGCATGCCCTATGTATTTTGTAACTATGTAAGTTTTTATGAAGCGAATGTTGCCAACCCTTCTTAAGTTCTTGAAATGAAAGGGTTAGTTGAGTTTAATATTTATATAACTATTTTATAAGCCCCTTTGCGGGTGTTTATTATACTTGAAATATCTACGAGATTACACTAAAAACACCTTTGAAATAAAACAAAAATAGTTGAAATTGGTTCACATGATAAAGAATTATCCCTGTAAAACCAACGTACATACATGTCGCGCAAATTAGTCAGCCAATTTCCCAATAGATGGCGCCATACACAATTAAGCGAAGTATACTTCTGGTCAAAAGTATTTCATGAATGTATAGGTAGTTAGGTACATGAAAATATTGAAATTTTGTACGGAACCCTCGGTGCGCGAGTTAAACGAACTCGCACTTGACCGGTTTTTTAAACTAGTGTAGGGTTAGTCAAGTCAGGACTTACAAGCTTGGCTTTTGCTGAGATATGATAACTTTTTTACAGCTAAAGCTAGTGTCATGGCCGCCAGTTTTACATGAAATATTTTTGGTGGGCTCTCATTTTTTTTGTTAAGTCTTGTAGCTCTCTGGGACATCGGGAAGTGTCCTTCAAGTTCACTGATTCTGTATACAGAACTGCTCTGCTGCTCCCCCCTTTACAGTATAATCAGCCGGTTAGTATTTATTTGTTGCAAAGCCGACTTTTTAAATTGTCTAGCTATGATTCAGAATGCTTTCCACGTGTCTCATAGATTCAAATTTCAATAGGTAGCTAACTAATAATTCAAAACGTCTTATAACATAGCCTGCTTAATATTCCGGCGCACTCTGTTGACTTGCTTACATTTACAGTTCGGAACTTGGGAACCGCAAACTGCATCGAAGATTTGTCGCAGACCTAACTGTAGCCCAGTCAATGACGTAGCCAATAAAAAAAAGGCAAATATCAAAAAAAATTAAGATTCATTAGTGTTCACAGATGTAAAATAATTATCTTCTTTATTTATTTTTTATTATTTCACCGGAAAAATCTAGAGTAAAAGCCCTATACGTGAGGGTCTAGGAGAATTTTAGTCATCATGGATGTCTCTGTTAGTTGGAGTAGGTATCAAACTGGTCTATTTGCAGCCCACGTTGTCAGAATTGCTAATGCTTCTCGGTCAGTCTCGGTCAGTCATTAGGCAGTGGCGGGTCCTCTAGTTGAGGATAATTTACGGAAAGCAGTCGCCGACGTTGATAAGATTTATTTAAGGAAAGAGCGAGATGTAACTGTCAAATCACTCAATCAGTAGCTGCTCTTTATAGGCTTCAGGCTCCTTATATTTTAAATAGAATAGGTTTAAGACCCCGCGCAGACTCAATTGGGTCACTATTTAGCAACATTTAAAATTTACAGTTGGTGCTAATAGAAAAACCATTTGTGCGCAAATGGAACCTAGTAAAGTCCGGGAATTAGCATAAAGGGCCGGGTGGAGTGGAGTGAGGCTACTAAACTTGATGAACGAAATGTTAAGTACTACGAACGTTTGTGAAAAGTTGATTATGTCCAGTCGTCGTCAGGTATAGCGGAGCAGTCAATGTGTTCACAAATGTTCAGTTATTTGTCAGATTAAGCCTCAGATGAAGACGTTAAAGTACATGTTAAGATATTTTTATTATAAATCGGAGCAGCAAAGTTAGGTTTAGTTTATTAGTTTCGCCCCCTCACATACTTTAATAATTCTATCCCTAATTCATATCTTGTAATTGGTAAGAGGGTAATAAATTTATAAGAACCTAATCCTACCTATACGCTAGCATTATATTTATATAGGTACTCTTAAAAATCTATTCGTCTTACTAAAACTGCTTCGAGTACCTACATATTATTTATGTATAAATTTTATATAAGTAGATCGAATAAATGAGAGTAAAATATAATACTTATCGAAAAAAATGTAGCTGATTGAAAATACTCAGTTTCGCAAACCGAAGCCCTGATTGCCTTCATTTCCGTTCATAAACTCGTTAAAAAAGCAATGCATCATCCAGCTTGTAATTTCGGATATTAATCAAAGATAAGGCTTCAGTGTAATCGGTGTCGATTATATGTATGAACCCAATATCGGAAATCTGTCGCGTATCGGTGACGCGACATCTGTTGTAGGAATCACTGTAGGGCTTTAAGTAGAGAGATGCCCCCAATAGTGGTTTTGGCCGAATATTCGGCATAACATGCTAATATTTTAAGCCACGTTAATTATGAAAACTGTTCACAAACAAAGCGCAACGTTTGCTAATATTTAACTTTTGTTGCTCAGAACTATTAGTGATTGTAGTTCGAGTCAATCAGATCAGACCCATGATAAATATAAAGTTATTTGTTATCAACAAATGCTCAAAAACAGGGATTTGGTATTTAACAGCTTTCTAAGAAAACATGTTAACATTACATATACTTAGTGGTTTGCGGTTATTTTTATTGTGTATTTTTCTCTTTAGGTATGTGCAACAAATATTCGGTATTCGGCTGAATTGTAGGCAACATTCGGCCAAAAACCGAATATTCGGCAAAATGACCGAATAGGCAGAATACCGAATAGTTGCCGAATATTCGTGGCATCTCTAGTTTTAAGGGGTGACTCTCTTTATTGGCGACGCGTCGTGATATAGCGACCATGGCTATGGTTACTTTGTAAAAACGATCAGAATCAGAATCAAAGTTTATTTATATAACATAGGTATTTACAGGTGGTACTTTTAAATACATTTCGATCACTATGCTTTATCCACAAAATAAATGCCGATTTACGTATTTAATGTCATGGCTAACCTAAATAATAACATGCTGCATGCATACATTGACATTAATAATATTCTTACATTACAAATATCACAATCAAACTTGCAAAACAATACAAAAAAACCGGCCAAGTGCGAGTCGGACTCGCGCATCGAGGGTTCCGTACTTTTTTAGTATTTGTTGTTATAGCGTCAACAGAAATACATCATCTGTGAAAATTTCAACTGTCTAGCTATAACGGTTCATGAGATACAGCCTAGTTACACACAGACGGACAGACGGACAGCGGAGTCTTAGTAATAGGGTCCCGTTTTTACCATACCCATATGGTACGGAACCCTAAAAACTAATTAATAAAAACAATTAATCGTGTGATGCGCAATTTATATATATATAAAATTATATTACAGTAAAAATGTGAGAAATAATTCATATAGGTAAGGAAAAACATTTTAAATATAATCTATGTCGTTTAGGAAATCATTGATTGAGTAAAAATATTTTCGAATTAGTAATTTTGTCATCTTTGTGTTGAAATATTTCGTATCTAGCTTTAGAATGTCACTTGGTATCTTATCATAGATAATAGGGGCCATTTTAAGAATGTTATTATTGAACAGGGCTGTATTTCCTTTTGGCGCTAGTAACTTGTGCTCATATTGTGCTCTCACTGGCATCATGCGCCCTTGAGATGCGAGTACAAACAGTTGTGGGTTACTTTTTACAAACACAGCTATTTCTAGGATGTATATCGAAGGAAATATTAAGAGCTTTTTTAAAATATTTGAAAGCGGGAACACAACTTTCCCTGTATTTCATATTAAGTATTGCATGAATGCATTTTTTTTGCGCTTTAACAATATGCTCTGCATAACTTGAGTGATCCCAAAAAATAACACCATAACGCAACTTGGATGCTACGAGGCCATGATAAGCGCTAATTAAGGTTTTTCTATTTACAAGTTTTGAGAGGTTTCAAAACGTCGTAATTTATAGAATAGAATAGAATAGAATAGTTTATTTGTGCAAAAAAGGGTATAAATTGTTGTTACATAATATTGTTTCCAGTCCTTGATTTACCATAATACATGGCGTACAAATATTCTTAAATTCCTAACTAATATTAAACCTCCATTAAAATAAAATGTCACATTGAAAAATAATAAAAGTACAATTAATAATTAATAATAAAATCATAAATTGTAAATATAATTTAAGATTACAATTTGTCTAATGTGAAAATATTCAATAATTATAGAGCATTATAAATGTATCAATAGTCAAACAATGTAAAATCTATAACCTATAATTTACATAATGTCAAAAATTCATCAATTGAATAATAACAGTTCTCTATCAAATGGTCAAATAATTTTTTTTAGAATAGTTTTATTGGAAGGGCTTTAAAATCGTCAGTAAAAGTATTAAATAATTGTATTGCCATGTAATGCACGTTTTTTCTGCTCAGTGAAAGGTTTGTCCTGGGCATGTACAGATTATGTCGATGGGTACCTCTTTGAGACCTCATGGTGATAGTTTCAAAACATGTGGGGTGCTTTTTGACAAAAGTACATATTTCAAAGATGTACATTGCAGGTAATGTCAAAATTTTATTGTGCCTAAATAAAGGCCTGCAGTGATCCAGATACCAAGCCCCAGATAGAGACCTTACACATTTTTTTTGTGTTTTAAATATTATATCAGCATCGACTGAGTTCCCCCATATAGTCAAACCATATCTCAATAGGAATGACACATACCCGTGATATGCCGAAAGAGCGGCTGCTTCCGAAACCACATTGCGGATACGATAGAGTACATAAACAAATTGATCCAATTTAGTGCGTAGGCTATCAATGTGGCTCTTCCAATTGCAGAAGTGGTCAATGTTTATTCCAAGGAATGATGCAGAATCCACTTCCTCAATTTTTGAGCCATTGTACTTAATTTCTAAATCAATATGTTTACTTCGGTAAGTCTGAAATTGTATCATTTTTGTTTTATTTATGTTAATTTGTAAATTATTGTTTTCTAGCCAGTCTATTACATTTACTAAAGCTTGGTTGATTTTATCATCAAATGGCGTATCGTCGTCATTTTTAATGAGCAACGTTGTGTCATCCGCAAAGAGGATAGAATCATGGCTTACTACGTTTGGGAGATCATTAATATAGAGTAAAAATAGCAAGGGGCCCAGGATACTGCCCTGCGGCACGCCAGTTGTGTTAGGTTTGTAGTTCGATTTATAAGCAATTTGCTCATTACCATCGATGCTGGTGATTTCAACACATTGGTGACGGTTTCTGAGGTAGCTAGCGATCCAGTCCCACGCTGGACCTCTTATACCATATCTGTTCAATTTATGAAGCAGAATTTCGTGATCTACAAAATCGAAAGCCTTGCTCATATCTAAGAACACGGCAACAATTGGAATTTGTTTATCAAGGCTTTCAATTACTTCTCTTACTAGATGATAACACGCTAGTGATGTCGAGCTATTCTTTCTAAATCCGAATTGATTTTCAGCTAAAATTTTATTTTTTCATAATCTTATCATACATTATTCTCTAAAAATTTTTTGATATGACAGGAATGAGGGTAATTGCCCTATAGTTGTTTAGTTCTATCTTAGGACCTTTCTTATGAATTGGCTTTACAACAGAATATTTTAAGCGTTCCGGAAATACGCCTTGTAAAAATGACAAGTTCATAATATGTGCCAGAGGGATAGCTAAGGCATTTGCATTTAATTTCAGAACCTTAGTACATATGCCATCATAACCTGTGGAATTTGTATTATTCATTTTTTTTATTGCTTTTTGAATGTCTTCTGAGGTTACTGAAAACAGGAAAATGCTATTTATATTTTGCTGGATATTGTGACATGATTTTACATTATACCCTTTTTTTTTTGTTAGTCAGCTCTATAAAAAAGTTGTTAAATTTATCTGCGAAAGTTTTAGGGTCCATTTTATTAGCTTCAATTATTTCATTATTATTAGTGTTGACAGCGCAATTGTTTTTTATTAATTGCCAAGAAGCTCTAGATACATTTTTAGAGTTCTTAATTATTATTATTATCTTTATTTATTCTATATTAAAATCTTACATTACATCAGACAGAAAAGTGCCGTGAAACCCTATCGGGTTTGTATCGACACTGCATTCGTGGATACATTTTACATTTAAACATTGTTGTGGTACATAGGAAAAATAAAAATTATATAAAGTTAAAAGTGAGATTACCTAATTACAATAAGAGTTATCGGCGGGTAAAACAAAATATCTCCCACTCAAGTACACAACCGGCCGAGCCGTGAATTCCTTATCGCTGGGCGATTTACGTGTCCAGAAAGTCGTAAGCGGCTCAGGTTTTCCTAAGCGTATGACATTAGTTTAGTGAGGCATTAACTACAATAGATCGAACGAGTTTGAGTATGCACCGAGTGGGGCGTGTAGCGGATACAGGATGATTTATTTCGTTAAGAATATTTAATTCATTGATAATTATATTAATTAGTTACTTAATGTTAGGGTTATTTATTATGTTTTAACATTATTTATTTAATATTAATATGGCCAGCAGATTATATAATATGTAATTATACACATATATATTGGATGCTTTATGTAGGTAAAGTTATGTTGAGACGCCGTCAAGATAGTATTTTTTTAGTAAATTCTTTTTATTTTTCTCGTTTATAGTAATTTTTAAATTTATGGGTAGTTCGTTATATAACCTAGGTGCTATATACGATGTTTTCTTTCTCCGTATTTGTTGTTACTGTTGATAGTTGTAACTTTCATTTGAGAAATCTTTCTTATATGTATTTTTGATTGAATAGGTTTCATTATTTGTTCGTTATGAATGTTTTCCATTAAAATTAAGTATTTTATTTTACATTGAATAGGCATAACTTTACAAAATTTGAACAGTTTGCTATAGTCGTCTCTAAATTGATGTTTTATTTTTCTGGGAACTATTAGTTTTAGTAATCTTATTTGAAGATTGTATATTTTGTCTAAGTAGCTTTTGAACGTTCTGCCATAGCTTGTAAGCCCATACGCTATGATTGATTCAGCTAGTGCATTGTACATGTTAATTAGTATTTTGTATGGTACTTTATATCTAATGACTGAGAACTTAGAAAGGATTGCTCGTAATTTATCGCACAAGGCATCAATGTGAGGACCCCAATGAAAGCGTTCATCTATAATAACCCCAAGGTATGAGGCTTGATTAGTCTGCTGTATTTTTGGACACAAGCATCTAGGACAGTTGTCGTTCAGTAATGAAACGGTAGTTAGCAATCTGCCTAGATTTATGTAGACATCGTTTAATTCATTAGATTTTTATTTTCGGAATACCTAACTGCAGCTCTATGTAATTTTCTTTTATTAGCACAACAAATCTTAATTCCTTTTGTGAGCCATTTATTCATGATGGGTTTATTTTGATTTGTTTTTTTAATCAAGGGAAAACATAAGTTATAAAACAAAATTACAAATTACAATTTCATAGAAGTTTGACGTTTAAAATAACACTTAAACAGTGTGTGCTATCACAATCGCTGAGGAGTTAGCTATGCATTTAAGTCCGACGAACAAAAATATATGCCGCTATTCAATCAAAGTTACAAAAATCACGAAACTTGGCATGAACATAGAAGAGTTATATCTATGATTAATATTAGTTTGCATTGTTAGAAATTGTAATACAAATTAAATATATCATGAACTGGCCAATCATCCGATATTATAAATTTAATTTGATTTTAAATGCATGCGGCATTTTTTTAATTCAAATAACTATATATGTATGAATAATAAATTATGAAATAGAATATGCATTCAATCAAATAAATGAGGCTCGTAGGTTAAAACTGCTATACCTTCTACGAGCCGTTTTCAAAAGCTAATACTAAACTTACGAACACTAATAAAACTATTGTTCGTTTGATGATATTATTATAGGATTTGAAGCTCAAAACCGTGACGATTCAGAAGAACATGGTTAAAGAACCACGAATGAAATCTGATTGCCATCTCATTTACTTAACAATAACCCATCATAAAGCTTGACAGGCAGTCGTACAATTGCATAAAAGCCAGACAAGTTTATTGCCAGACACCGGCAGTATATTAATTTAAAATTCAGCTATCCAGCGACTTTAGTTACTAAAGCGCCTTATTCTGAAAATATTTGACTTAGTGATTTCTTATCAAGCCATCTTATTTTTTAAACCAAGTAGATAAAATATGATATCGTAGAAGTTTAACAAATTTATCACACATAATTGCTGAAAATATGAAACTGTAAGTTGAAACTTAGTTTCTGTGCATTACTAGAAAACTATAATTAACAAGAGAGTTGGGGATAAAAATCATTTAAAGATTTAAATTTAAAATCATTCTTCATCTTGTAAACAAACTCCACTAGACATGTCGCAGGGATAACATTAAGTATATCAATGTCATGGCCAGCTCTTAAAAACCGGCCAAGTGCGAGTCGGACTCGCGCACGAAGAGTTCCGTACCATTATCTATAAAAACGGCAAAGAAATCACGTTTGTTGTATAGGAGTCCTGGAGTATTTTTTAGTATTTGTTGTTATAGCGGCAACAGAAATACATCATCTGTGAAAATTTTAACTGTCTAACTATCACGGTTCATGAGATACAGCCTGGTGACAGACGGACAGACAGATAGACGGACGGACAGCGGAGTCTTAGTAATAGGGTCCCATTTTACCCTTTGGGTACGGAACCCTAATAATTATAATTTCAGCATGTGGCAATCATTTCATTTTAATTAAATGATCGTTGGGCCACATCATGAAAAATTCAAACCTGGGTCGATACGCTAGCCCCGTCCGGTCCCATGTAGTAGGGTCGGCTGAGCCGACTCGGCTCGGAAACCCGAAACCGCCTTGGACCAGGCCCAGACTCTCAAGCGCCGCCAATACGCTTTCCTAACGAACGAATACGAGTTTGCGGCGCTTGCAATATAAACACTGGGCCCATGGTCGATCGACACAAAAAATGTATAAAAGAAGTGTCGGTCCAACTAATAGGTAGAGTCCGTTCGGAAAAAGAAGTCATGGAATGTATTGGGCCCCATACATTCCACGACTCTTCTCTTTCCGCAAAGACTCTAATATCGGGCGACTACAGGGCAGGGTCCTTCTTTGCCCAGGGATTAAATCTGGCGGTGCAAAGGGGCAACGCCGCCAGCATCCTGGGCACCCTTTCAGAAGCATATGTTATTTATACCTATATGTCGCAGCCATTGGGTTAAATCACTTTAAAATTAATAGAGAAATAATAATTTCGTCAACTTAATCATATATTATTAATATTTATCTCTGTTATTTTGGTCCAGTATTGTTTAATGTACCTGGGTTGGGAATAACCGGTTAATTCCATAAATATGATTACAAAGTGATTTAGTTTGGTTAAATTAACTAGCTAATTGGACGCCTAGGCCGTTCATTAAACGAGAAACTGCAATAATAAAAACCATTAAAGTGCCGTAGGTTCAGCCAGCAGTTCAGTAAGCAAAAATCTTAGAAAATGAATTGCAATCTTGAGGCCTTTTTGTTCAAATATATTAAACTATTTAAAAAAACGGGTCACTCACGTATTATTAAGTCGAATAGCTCGACACCCGTCGTCGTCGTGGCGTGGGTAAGTGACCCGTTTTTAAAATAATTTAATATGTTTGAGTCTCACGGGAGTTTTATAGTAGATTGTTTAAATGTTTAATCTACTAGAAAATCCATAGAAAAAAACGAACATAGGTCTAAATAAAACGCAACATTAAAAATTTATATAATATTCATATTATTTAATTATTTATTTATTATATTGTCTTCGGTTACCGCGATAGTTACTCATGAAATAAAACTATGAAAACGGATTATATCGCGTATATTGAATTTATAATACATCCCGACGTTTCGAACTCTTTACAGCGTTCGTGGTCAACGGGTGACTGAGGAAAAATTACAAAATGCAAAAATACCCACATACTAAAATAATGAACAATCATCGACTACAAACTTTAAGGCTGGTTGTACATGCAAAATCGGTTCATAAGGCTAGTTATACACTATAATTATTTTTCAAGTAAAGATATATATATATACGCGATAAAAATAAACTATGCCGGCTCCAACCCTACACCACGGACCCGAGAAGATTTAATTCCCTCCTAAATTGTAGGAGGGTATCCCAATATGGGACCGGCAACAAACTCGGCGGGACACATCTTTTCAAAACATCAGAATGTCCAGCATCATCCAACACTACGGTCTCACAGTCTATGTCTCGCTTGCTCCTTTATCAGGTGGACTACAGGATCCCAAGCTGGTGGTAGAGAAAAGCCATCTTCCCTATTAAAGTTTGGATATTTCTTAATCTCAATGGCCTCGCGCAGCATTCTGGGTATGTAACGCTTCTCCTTGGCAAGAACCAGAGGCTTATCAAACTTGATTGAGTGATTGGCTTTATCCATGACATGCTCACAGACAGCAGACCTAGGTCGACGGTGCTTGACATCAGCTATGTGTTCCTTCACCCGAGTGGAAATGCTCCGTTTCGTCTGCCCGACATATGATAGGCCACACTCACAGTCCAGCCTGTACACTCCTGCAGTCTGTAGAGGGGTATTGCATTTTACAGGCCTCAGGAATTGTGACATCTTCTTCATTGGCTTGAAATATGTTTTTATAGAAGCACGCTTCAAGATGTGGCTGATCCTGTCCGTGACCCCCCTGACAAAAGGCAGAATGGCAGGCCTGCGCTCGACTGTGGGGATCTTAATGTGGGACCTCTGGTTGACCCGCGGTATCCTGAGCTCGTTTGCCTGGAGCGCGCGCCTGGCATGCTGGAGCTCCGCGGCCAGATGCTGGTCATCACATATCCTCTGGGCTCTCTGAAACAAAGATTTGCCTACTGTAACAAGTTGACTGGGATGGTGATGCGATTTGCCATTTAAGTACCTATCAGTATGAGTAGGTTTCCTATACACAGTGCGACCTAGGGTGTTATCAGGATTTCTTTTTACCAATACATCTAAGAAGGGGAGAGAACAGTCTTTTTCCAACTCCATAGTAAATTTTATTTTGCTATGGATGGAATTTAGGTGATCCAAGAAAGTTGAAACACTACTTTTTGGAAGTATAGTAAAAGTGTCATCTACGTATCTTTTAAATATCTTCGGTCGCACAGGAGCCAATGAGAGTGCCCTCTCCTCGAAGTCCTCCATAAAGATGTCAGCGACTACTGGAGACACCGGAGACCCCATGGCCACGCCGTCGACTTGAAGGTAGAATTCACCATTCCATAGCAAGTAGCCAGATGTAAGGCAATGTTCCAACAGCTTAGCATATTCCTCTGACATGTTCTGCTCACATAACCTCTTCTTGACAATTTCAATGCAGTCTTGTACCGGTAGGCTTGTAAATAGCGACTGGACGTCAAAACTGACCATGATCTCATCATCAGTCAATGTTAGGTCTTTAATCTCACCGATGAAATGGTAAGAATCCTTTGTATGCGTGCTAGTGTTACCACGTAATGCTGAGAGGGCTCCCGCGAGGTACTGAGCCAATTTATATGTGGGAGCATCTATCTGGCTCACTATGGGACGTAGTGGGGCACTAGGTTTGTGTATTTTTGGCAACCCATACAACTTTGGAGGCACGGGGCAGTCAGGAACTAAACTTGCAACATTCAGATCAAGGCTCTCCGAGTAATCACTAATTAGTTCTTTAGTGGTTTTCAATACTTTCATAGTCGGGTCCGTCTTTACATGTTTGTAGGTTGTAGTATCCGCTAATAATTCCCTAATTTTCTGGTTATAATCTGAAGTATTAAGTACAACCGTCGCATTTCCCTTATCCGCTCGAAGAATAGTAAGGTCTGGATCATCGCGTAACGTTTTCAACGCGGCCAATTCATCTCTAGGCAAATTCCTTTTCGGAGGCTTGGCTTTCCGTAATAATGACGAAACATCCTGCCGTATAGCCTCCAAATCTTCCTTCTTTACCTGATTTTTCACCAGACAGTCTTCTACACTAACAATAATGTCCTCAAAAGGGATCTTTCTTCTTCTTAGGGAAAGATCCCTTTTGAGGACATTATTGTTAGTGTAGAAGACTGTCTGGTGAAAAATCAGGTAAAGAAGGAAGATTTGGAGGCTATACGGCAGGATGTTTCGTCATTATTACGGAAAGCCAAGCCTCCGAAAAGGAATTTGCCTAGAGATGAATTGGCCGCGTTGAAAACGTTACGCGATGATCCAGACCTTACTATTCTTCGAGCGGATAAGGGAAATGCGACGGTTGTACTTAATACTTCAGATTATAACCAGAAAATTAGGGAATTATTAGCGGATACTACAACCTACAAACATGTAAAGACGGACCCGACTATGAAAGTATTGAAAACCACTAAAGAACTAATTAGTGATTACTCGGAGAGCCTTGATCTGAATGTTGCAAGTTTAGTTCCTGACTGCCCCGTGCCTCCAAAGTTGTATGGGTTGCCAAAAATACACAAACCTAGTGCCCCACTACGTCCCATAGTGAGCCAGATAGATGCTCCCACATATAAATTGGCTCAGTACCTCGCGGGAGCCCTCTCAGCATTACGTGGTAACACTAGCACGCATACAAAGGATTCTTACCATTTCATCGGTGAGATTAAAGACCTAACATTGACTGATGATGAGATCATGGTCAGTTTTGACGTCCAGTCGCTATTTACAAGCCTACCGGTACAAGACTGCATTGAAATTGTCAAGAAGAGGTTATGTGAGCAGAACATGTCAGAGGAATATGCTAAGCTGTTGGAACATTGCCTTACATCTGGCTACTTGCTATGGAATGGTGAATTCTACCTTCAAGTCGACGGCGTGGCCATGGGGTCTCCGGTGTCTCCAGTAGTCGCTGACATCTTTATGGAGGACTTCGAGGAGAGGGCACTCTCATTGGCTCCTGTGCGACCGAAGATATTTAAAAGATACGTAGATGACACTTTTACTATACTTCCAAAAAGTAGTGTTTCAACTTTCTTGGATCACCTAAATTCCATCCATAGCAAAATAAAATTTACTATGGAGTTGGAAAAAGACTGTTCTCTCCCCTTCTTAGATGTATTGGTAAAAAGAAATCCTGATAACACCCTAGGTCGCACTGTGTATAGGAAACCTACTCATACTGATAGGTACTTAAATGGCAAATCGCATCACCATCCCAGTCAACTTGTTACAGTAGGCAAATCTTTGTTTCAGAGAGCCCAGAGGATATGTGATGACCAGCATCTGGCCGCGGAGCTCCAGCATGCCAGGCGCGCGCTCCAGGCAAACGAGCTCAGGATACCGCGGGTCAACCAGAGGTCCCACATTAAGATCCCCACAGTCGAGCGCAGGCCTGCCATTCTGCCTTTTGTCAGGGGGGTCACGGACAGGATCAGCCACATCTTGAAGCGTGCTTCTATAAAAACATATTTCAAGCCAATGAAGAAGATGTCACAATTCCTGAGGCCTGTAAAATGCAATACCCCTCTACAGACTGCAGGAGTGTACAGGCTGGACTGTGAGTGTGGCCTATCATATGTCGGGCAGACGAAACGGAGCATTTCCACTCGGGTGAAGGAACACATAGCTGATGTCAAGCACCGTCGACCTAGGTCTGCTGTCTGTGAGCATGTCATGGATAAAGCCAATCACTCAATCAAGTTTGATAAGCCTCTGGTTCTTGCCAAGGAGAAGCGTTACATACCCAGAATGCTGCGCGAGGCCATTGAGATTAAGAAATATCCAAACTTTAATAGGGAAGATGGCTTTTCTCTACCACCAGCTTGGGATCCTGTAGTCCACCTGATAAAGGAGCAAGCGAGACATAGACTGTGAGACCGTAGTGTTGGATGATGCTGGACATTCTGATGTTTTGAAAAGATGTGTCCCGCCGAGTTTGTTGCCGGTCCCATATTGGGATACCCTCCTACAATTTAGGAGGGAATTAAATCTTCTCGGGTCCGTGGTGTAGGGTTGGAGCCGGCATAGTTTATTTTTATCGCGTATATATATATATCTTTACTTGAAAAATAATTATAGTGTATAACTAGCCTTATGAACCGATTTTGCATGTACAACCAGCCTTAAAGTTTGTAGTCTATGATTGTTCATTATTTTAGTATGTGGGTATTTTTGCATTTTGTAATTTTTCCTCAGTCACCCGTTGACCACGAACGCTGTAAAGAGTTCGAAACGTCGGGATGTATTATAAATTCAATATACGCGATATAATCCGTTTTCATAGTTTTATTTTATTTATTTATTAATTATTTCAATTTTTTTTGATAAATCTTAATAAAGTAACAATTCCCAACTATGTCACTACCTGTGAGTTCCTTTAATTAAATAAATATAAAATCAAGTTGAGATTTTTTAAATTATAATGCGGCTTACAGAATAATTCCAAGAGCAAATATAATTATAAGCCGTGCGACTTCCATGCCCAGGAAAAGGAGTTAAATATGAAATAATAATTGGAGAGTTGTCTCCAGATTTAAGTTGCGAAGGTAGGTAATAAATTATTCTGCTCGAGTTGCAAATTTTCTTCAGTAATTCTGTGCTTTTAGATTTTAATATGTAAAGAGTCGTATGAAAAGAGATTTGTGTGAAAGAGTCCAGAAAAAAATATAAGAATGTTAAAAATATTCATTCAAATCCACTATAATTATATTATATCAAGAATTTGAGTAGCCCTTTTAGGCTGGGAAAGCGATTGTACAAAATCTTATGAAAAATGATTGTGCATCGTTTTCATTTGTTCTCAAATACATGTTAAAAATAGTAAAAAAAACTGTTGTCCTTCATCATTAAAAAAATCGCATACACGAAAGTGACGTTCAGGAACTATGCGTAAATGCACGAACGTACAAATTAATTTGGGTTTGAAAAATAATATGAATAAAACGCAAAATTTTACATAATATAGTTTCTTTATTATAATCAGGCTTCAATTTTATATAATTATCACGATTTTCTTTAAGAATTCACTTCTACACGATTAAAAAATGATTAAAAACAAGTTTCGTCAAAAGTTGTAAGCACAAAGTTTTTAAACCTACTAAACCGGGTTCATTTTTCACAACCTGACGTAGGGAAGCTCTGTAGTATTATCTGATTTAGGACTTTCGTTGTCAATCTATTCAAAAAGCCGATTCTTCAAGGTCGTCGTCAAAGTCTTCAATATCTTACATATCATCATTGCCAAAAATTGCATGGATTTGTTTGTTATATTTATGGATGCACGAGAACAATACAAACCTAACAATCCTAACATTACAAAACGAAATGTGTTATAACATCGTCAAAAATGTGACTGAATTAATTTTTCGCTCAAAATCGGGATGGGGACAAACTTGCAAATAGTTATGCAATCGATTTACGGGCTACGGCCGAACCCACAAGTTCGTATACTTTTTTTACGAGCATGAGTTTTCCCAAAATAACATGTGCTAAATAACTCTTTTACATGCGCGTTTCTGACTTATGAAGCAATTGTTTCTACTATACAACATAAAAAAAAATTGAGCTTGAGTTTTGTTTTGTCCTCTTGACCGCATTTATTTAAGCTTATTCTTCTTCGTCTGCGTGGAATTAGTAATTTGGGTAGCTTATTTTTTTAAACCTATGAGCTATTTATTGTTTCCCGATACAAACGTTTATCTCCTTTTCACTCCCTAAATTTTACCCGCTGAACATTCAGCTTGTGGTAGCCCTGGTCTCCCATCAGTCGTCTGAATGGAACGGAACGCCTGTCAAAGAAGAGGCTTCTTACTGCAAGCATGTTTTAAGTTTCCAAAGGCAACATTCGATATTGTTTTTATAGATACACGATACACAAATAATTATAAATAACGATACTTATTAGGTAATAACGACATACTTCCCGCACTAGCATCGAAATGTACTATTTTCATTTCATTGGATTAATATAAGTGTAGGTAACCTACTTATATTTAGTTTTAAAAGTTTTGTTTTAAGCAATAATATCTAGTAAGAAGATATGTTTATTAATAGCCCAACAAAAGAAAGATGCTAGTAGGTATAGAAACAAAAAAATAAAAGCATTTTAAACCGGGGCACTTCGAAAAACAAATTCGTTTTTCATTAGGAGAGTTTTTAATCCTACGTTTTTAGGATTAAAAACTGGATTAAAGGCAACAAGTAAATTCCATTTAGGTGAGGTTTTTAAATATGCAAAAACGTCTCGGACCTGTGGCCGGAGTTTATAAAATTCAATAGCTCTAAAGGTAACATCAGATTTACGCAGCGAAGCGAAGCGATGCGGCGCGGGGTGAATCAATCCTTTGATACCTATAGAAGTGTCCAACGTGGGCGATCTCGTTGCGAACGCGAAGGCCGTGGGCCCGCCGCGCCGCTTCGCTTCGCGTTCGCGAGTTGTTTGCTTACGTAAGACGCAACGTAAGACTGCACCAGCGTTACTTCTGCAGTATAGCAGCACAATATTGCTGCCGACTGCATAGCTGCTGCAAATGTCAAAATGTGCATAAATAGCATATTTTCAGCTGTTGCAACGCCCCACTAGCAATTATGCTGCAGCAGTAACGCTACTGCAGTCGTAATTAAGAAGTAAAGAAGAACATTTCACTGTCCTCCATATTGTTTTATCCAAAGAAATTATATTAAATGTATAAAATTAAGAAATACTATGTAAAAAATCAATGAATCTGAAACTGAACTTCACTATACTTACTTAGCTATGCAAGCTGATGTGACAGTTTTGGTAACAATCTACTGTCGTGAAGTTAATCTTCGTTTTAGTTTGCTATCATTGTTACAAATAGGTGTCTTGAGTCCAATTTAACTTATCTAGGTAGGTACCTACTGGGGTGCGGGATTGGTAGACCTCCTAGTGGTGTACCCTGGGAGGGGGAGGATAGCCGCTCAGTTGCGCGTTGCTATTCTCCCTCTGCGAACTACCAGTCGATCGTGGTCGCAGTTGAGCTTGCTCCTGCGTTGGCTTCAGTGCCGTGTTGTTGTGGTTGGCTGCTCCCGAGATGCCTCAGCTAGTCTGAGATGTCAGGGGATGCAGCCGTCTTGGAGGTGGTGCGTCTGCACCGTTTGCTTCGGGGCCCGGTGGAGGGCCAGCGGTCGCTTCGGCGGCGTGGGATGGCGAGCCTTCAAGGCTTGCGGCGCGGCGGGTCTGGCGGTCACAGTCATGTGGCTGCTGGGTGGGTTTCGGCCTCCCGTCGGGCAACCCGTAACCCGCACTGAGCGGGCCGGGAGCGCTGCTCATTGAGAGTAACGCTGCGTGGAGAAAACCACTATAATAAATCCCCAATCCCAAGGTGAGCGAATCGTGCCGATGGGATGCGTGGCTGGAGGGAGTTCAGTGCCTAGCGTGCGGGGGAGCTCACCCCCGAAAAAAGAGATCGATGGAAGAAAAAATGACCAAAGACGATTGCGAAAAAGTTCCCCTGGCGGGTCTCCGAAAGGAGGATGCCCGCCCGCTCACTTCGGTGGGCGGCTGCCCTTCGTATCCAGGGGTGGGCAACAATCGCCTCGTAGGCCGGCAGGGTGCCGGTCTCCGTGAACACAACCCTGGCGCAATGAATACGGACATTGATGCTACCAATAAGGATTTTGCTGATCTGGAGGTGAAGGACTGCGACCCGATGTCGCACTCTAACACCAACGACCTAGACCCGAACGCGGAAGAGTGCTCAGAGCTGGGCACCTTAAGACTGAGGGGTGGCGGTTCGCCGCCGCGAGATTCTAGGGGACGATTCACTCGTGGATCGGCCCCTAAGAAACCTGAAGAGGAAATAACGGAGTTGACGGCGCCTCCATCAGACGCTGAGTTGTCGGAAACCTCCAAAAATACAGGGACCCGGGGTCGACCTAGAAGCAGGCAAAATAGGAGGAAAAAAGATAAAAAGAAGGATACAGGGGAGGGAACTGGTACAGGTGAAGAATATACGGAGGAAAGAGGGGGGAAATCTCGCTCAAACGAGGAAAACGCCAGGGAAAATTCCAGAGAGGAGTCAGAAAAGGAAGGCGAAAGGGGATACATGGGAGGAGGGGGGGATTCACGCTCACCCTCTCCGATTCCTTCCTCAGGGTACAGGCACCGATTCTGGATGACAGAGGATGGCGAGAAGCTCTTGTCAGAGGCCTCCTCAACCGAGGAAATCAGCTCAAAGGTGGACGACTCGCCCATGGAAGTACAGGAGGCTAACCTGAAAAGGCCGAAACGCAACAGCGACGATGACGCTCCAGAGCGAAAGAAGAGCACTGCTCAAAAAGGCCGGTCAAAGGGGGCCTACGTTGGTCTCCAAGCGGCCAGAGCCCGCCTGCAGGAGACACAATTTGAAGACTTTGCGAGGGAGCCAGACAAGGAGGCCATCCATACTCCACACAAGAGACGTGGTGGTGCTTCACAGCTGGTGCCCTCGGACGTAACAGCCCAGGGACCCAGCGCAGAAAAGGACGAGAATAATAGTGGTGGGGGAGACCCGGTGGCACGGGTGCGACGCTGCGCAAGAACGGTAATGGAGGAGGCGGCGAAAAGCAGCAACCTAAAGGGAAGTGTATGGGGCAGCATAAACAGAGCATGCAGGGAATTGATAGAAGTAGCGGACTCCTTGGGTGAGTCAGAGATTGTCCGCTCCTTAAGGGCGGACAATAAAAGGATGAAAGAGCAGCTAGCACAACTCCAGACTGAGACTAAAGCGCTGCGCAAAGCGTTCTCGGAGCGACAACCACAGGCTCCGTGTCTCCCCGTGGAGCCTACCGGGGAGATCAACATGACAAGGTTGATGCAGGAGATGACCACCAGACTGGACGCAAGCCTGGGGGAATTCAAGAGGGAGATGGTCATATCCCTAGGGGAAAAACTCAACGCCCGTATAGAGGGCATCGAACATCGCCTCCTGCCCGAAACCATCCTGCGGCCTCCACTGGCGGGAGACCGAGGAAGGGAGGAAGAGACGGCCGGTAATAAGAGAGAAACGGCAGCCAAAAAGGGGACCGCTACTTCCCAGACCCATCAGTCGCCAACAAATAACCCACCAGCTGGAGGAGACAATATGGGCAAAGAAGTAAGGCCTACACCGGCCCCAAGAAGGAAAAAAGCTCCGGCGGGTCCCTCGACGACAGTCGAGACTCCAAACGTGCCGAAGCCTACTCCGCGCAACGTGGACACCGGGAATTGGACCCAAGTGGTAAAGAAAGGAAAGAAAAAGGCCAAATCTTCCCGCTCTCAACCGGCTGCTTCAATCCCGGTGGCCTCACCCAAGAAACCGTCGGCGCCAAAGCTCAAGGCGCCTACCTCGGCGGCGGTAGTGGTTGTCCTCAAACCGGATGTTGAGGCCGACTATAAAACTGTAATGGGTAAGGCCACTACCCTAAAATTGGAAGAACTGGGGGTAGAACACTAAACTTAAAGGTGAGGAAGTGCTGCTGGTGCCCGGGTTATCGAAGTACCCGGGGCACAAAGTGGCCAAGCAGCAGACAATCTGGCGGATAAGCTTAGAGCCCTGGTGGGAGACGTGGCATCTGTGTACAGGCCAATAAGAATGGCGGAGATCCGTATCACCGACTTTGATGAGTCGGTGACCCCGGAGGCCATCAGAATGGAGGTTGCAGCGAAAGGAAAGTGTCCGGAGGAACTTGTTAAAGTGGGCCGAATTAGAACGGAGCGCAACGCGTCAGGGGCAGTTATCGTCAGATGCCCCGTCATTGCCGCCAAAACTCTAGCTGACGCTAGGCGCCTAATCCTGGGGTGGTCGGCAGAGCCCTATTATATCCCCCCCCAATCCAATTGGATGGGAGACAGCCATGGATTGGTGGCATTAGTGGTGCCCCCGACGGATCCTCCCCTAAAAAGAATGGCGACCGGGGAAGGCTTCGTGGCGGCCATGCGAAAGGACACACTCCTTATTGGGGTGTACTTTTCTCCAAATCGGCCGCTGCGAGCTTTTGAGCTGTTCCTTGAGAAACTTGGGCGGGTAATAGCCGGCACGAACTCCCCGGTTATGGTCATGGGAGACCTAAACGCTAAATGCGGGGCATGGGGCTCCCGATACACGGACCCCAAGGGAAATGCCCTTTGGGACTGGGCAACTGGGCTGGGCCTAGAGGTCCTGAACCGGGGCAACGCCGAAACCTGTGTGCGACGACAGGGAGGATCTGTTGTGGACATTACCTTTGCTACCCCAGCCATCGCACGGCACACTACAGAATGGCGGGTCCTAGTTGATACGGAGACCCTCTCTGACCATTTATACATCAGAATGATGGTCTCCAATAATTTGCCGAATCATAGGCCCAATCTTGTAAGACGAGGGGGGGGACAAAGAAGAGGCTTCCCGAGGTGGTCGCTGACTAGCCTGGACTGCGACTCAGCAGTAGAGGCAGCCATCGTTGAGGAAAGGTGGAGACCTGCACCGGATCGTGCCCGGTCGGTGGAGGAGAGGGCGACCCAATTCCGGGAATCGCTCACCAACATTTGTGATGCCTCCATGCGTAGAGCGACCCCACCGACGGGGAAGAAGCAAGTGTACTGGTGGACGGCGGAGGTGGCGGCTCTCCGACTAGTCAGCAACAGGGCGCGCCGCGAATACACGCGATGTCGACGGAGGCGACACACGGATGAAGAGGAGGAGCATCTGCACAATGCCCTGAAACAAGCGAAGGAGGCCCTGAACCTGGCTATTGCCCAAGCTAAGGATTCCGCGCGTAAGGAGTTCCTGGCCACATTAGACAGGGATCCCTGGGGGCGGCCATACAAACTTGTGCGCAACAAGATGCGTCAGGGCCCCGGTATGGAATCCCTAGAACCGGGTCTCCTAGAAAGGGTGATGGAGGGCCTCTTTCCGGCAGTCGAAGCGTTTGCCCCCCCAATAATGGCGGAGCCTCAAGAGCAGCCACAGGACCTGACTGAGCCCCCACCGGTCACGGAAGGTGAGATGAGCCGGGCTATATCGAAAGTAAGAGGGTGCAAAAAGGCCCCAGGCCCGGACGGAGTGCCGGGACGCATACTCCCGGTAGTGCTGATGCATCTCGAGAGCCGTCTCAGGGAACTCTTTGACGATTGTCTAAAATCTGGACGCTTCCCGAGGTGCTGGAAAGAAGGGAAGGTGTGCCTTCTTCGGAAAGAGTCCCGTCCCGCTGACGAGCCCTCTGGGTGGAGGCCGCTGGTTTTGCTGGATGAGACCGGGAAAATGCTAGAGCGTATAATTGCTTCAAGGATCATCCAGCACCTAGAAGGCCAGGGTCCTAACTTGTCCGACCGACAATACGGCTTCCGCGCCCAACGGTCGACCATAGATGCCTTGGGAGCCCTGAAATCCTTCTCGGAGGACGCTAAAGGACGAGGGGAGGGAGTAGTAGCGGTGTCATTGGACATCGCCAATGCGTTCGGCTCCCTTCCCTACCCAGTGATAGTGGAGGCGCTCCGATACCACAGAGTACCCTTCTATCTAAGACAGATCGTGGGGCACTACCTCACTGAGAGAGTCGTGCTCTACGACGACCAGTCCGGTCAAAGGAGGGAGAAGCCCATGGCTTGCGGCGTCCCTCAGGGTTCTGTTCTTGGGCCCCTACTGTGGAACGTCGGCTATGACTGGGCAATTAGGGGAGTTTTGCTTCCACGGATGGCTGTGTTCTGCTATGCAGACGATACGATGGTGGCCATTCGGGGTAAAGAGCTAGCGGAGGCGCTGAGGAGAGCAGAGGTCGCAGCAGACCTGATGATCACCCGCATCAGGATGTTGGGCCTCCAAGTGTCCCTCCATAAGACGGATGCCGTAGTGTTTCAGGCTAATGGTTGGAGATGGAGGGTACCTGCAGGAACCACTCTACGGGTAAGCGGGGAAATGGTTCAGATTAAGCCCCACATTAAATATTTGGGACTTATTCTGGACAGGCGGTGGAGCTTCGAGGAGCACTTCCGACAGCTTGCTCCTCGAATAGTCGGTGCTGCCTCAGCGTTGGCCAGGCTTATGCCGAATGTGGGGGGACCGTCGGCTGCGTGCCGTTGCCCGTAGCATGGCCCTCTATGGGGCACCCATATGGGCCGACAAATTACATCAGAAGAACAGGGCCATGCTACGAAGGCCGCAGAGAGTAGTGGCCATCCGAATAGTTAGGGGCTATATAACGGTGGCGGGAGCGGCGGCGTGCGTTTTGGCGGGCACCCCACCGTGGGAGCTTGAGGCTGGCACGCTTGCTGAGGCATACCAGGAAAGGGTCAGGAGCAGGAACACAGGTGAGTACCCTGCCCCTGAAGAGGTGAGGGCTGCCCGGAAAAGAGCACGGAAGAAGGAAAGAAACCAGTGGAAGAGAGACCTGGAGGACTCCCCCTATGGGACCCGCACCATAGGGGCACTCCTCCCGTCGCTTGACCGCTGGTTGGACCGCAAACACGGTAGGGTGGGCTTTAGACTTTAGCTTCGGTCACTACCTGCACAGAATAAAAAGAGAGGCCAGCCCTGTCTGTCACGAGTGTGGGGATATCGATGACACGGCCCAACACACGCTGGAGGTGTGTAATCGCTGGGCTGGGGAGCGGGCGGACCTGGTAACAGTCCTTGGAGTAGTGGATCTTTCGCTGCACAGTGTTGTGGCGTCAATGTTGCGCAGCGAGAAATCCTGGGATGCGGTGGCCTCCTTCTGTGATATAGTAATGGAGAGGGAGCGCGAGGAAAGTGCGGATGCGCCCCCGAACCGGCGCAGATGGAGAGGAAGAAGACGCGTACAATTTGCATATGCAAATGGCGTTCTCCCTCAGTAGGGGCAGCGGGTTGGGGACCCGCAGAATTTAAAAGGCTCTACGGGATATAGGGAGAGTCAAGCGTTTCTGACTCTCCCCTCCTTGGAGTGGGTGTCCTGGCATAAATAGCCAGGACCGCTGGGGAGGCGTCGTGGTTAGAATGCTAGCGATCACATGGCGCCTCCCGTCAACGGCTGGTGACGGAAACGCCGCAGGGGATTTTAGTGGGTATTCTCCTCCTCTCTCTCTGACTAACAGAGGGAGCCTTAGGAGGAGCGAGCCCCACATACCACCCCCCAATGGGCTTCCCCATTGCCCGGGGGGCGAGATGCGTAAATGCATTTACCCCTGCGTCAAAAAAAAAAAAAAAGGTAGGTACCTACTGCAAAATAATTTTCAACTAATAGCGCCAACAAAACTGAAAAACAACAAGACTTTCATGCTGAAACCACATCGTTTCTCCGTCAACTACCTAGTTGATAAATTGCATATAAAAATAGTCACTTCAGACAAAGGAATTTGAGTTCTAAGTCTAAGGCGTTAGATATATCCGGTTACACGTTTAAATTTGTCGTGTTATTTGCTTTGCACCTCTATTTTCAAATTGCAAATACCTCTACAGATTGATTGAAGTACAGACACCTAATTATCGCTGTGATTGGTTTCTCGGTAAAACTGTAGATTTCCAGGAATATAAGTTTTTTTAACATTTATACGACTACCTAATCGATTATACTTTTATATATTATGTTTAATCCCTTAAAAATATGCAACTAAAATAGAAAAGCCTGTGCCGCAACTAGAATAGAAAATAACCACTTTAATACTTCAGTTTTTCATTGTAGAAAAAATAAAACACCCAAGAACCGTCCAAGAAAACTACCTACCTCTGGCTGCAGTATATTTTGTAATTAAGAGGACTCTTTTGACCGAGTATTTAATTCAGACAGTTCAATTTATTCTGTGTTTTAACACTTTTAACCCTACTTTACTGTTTTGAATCCCAGAATTCTGTCAAAAAATGTTACCATAGAAACTTATAAATAAAGGCATTATGTAAAAAGTTCTTAAATAATTATTCAAAGCTCTCATTCGGATTTAAATGTATAGGTACTTAGATATCTCAATTAACTTTTCATTTGCTTTGGTACAATTAACGAAGAGCAAAAAATTAAACAGATCTTTGCGATAAATGATAATAGATAATAGAGATGTGATTTAAGCACATCATTAAAACTCACCTTAATTTTCATAATTAAATCATTTCATCTAATCATCGCTTTAAAATAATTTTGTTAATTGAATGGAAGAATTCGGATAAAGCAGCGCTCTTAATTACTTTGACCCGTCTACATTCGGGTCTGGGATATACAATAACTTTATTGGTGTCTCTTGCACTCCTGCTAAAAAGAGAAGCTTAGACATAGCTATCAGAACCAATGAGAGGCTTAAACAACTTTGAATATACCTTAGTAATTTCCTCGGCGAATATAATGTTGGTTTATTTCTGCTTAAAGTTTCGGAAACTTTATTTCATAATAATCGAATTTAAACTGTTATTTCATATTATTCTCAAAAGTTTTCTAGGTAAATAAAGTCTTAGGTATAGTTTAAAAATAGGACTTCAACTTTTTAAATTAAACCAACATGGTTTAACTTATTTAATACTTAGTGGAATGGTCACGTTAATTGACCAAGCTAGAGCAAAAATCATCGTTTTAGCTTGGCCTAAAATTCTTTCGTATTGACATACGTCAGAATCGGGCAGACGTTCAGATGTTCTCCTCTACAGGTCGCATTTTTCAACCGATTCTCGTAACATTTTGTGAGCAGGTCCTATTTTTGGCAATTCAGTTTTTGGAAAATTTTCAAAATGGCAGAGCCTTAGGTTTCGTAAAATTACAGAGCCACTAGTGATAAGTTCTCATGAATCCGTTAAGTATTCAGGATTTTCGTAAGGTTATTCTATAGATAGGTTAGGTTAGGTTAGGAAAAACCAAATTATGACTAACGAAAATGAGGGCAAACAATACATCATGACTTAAAACGTTGGGGTCCCTTTGCTTGTATATTGTGAGTTGGCGAGTCACCACCTGTCCATTTTTTTCGTGTTTTTAAACATAGATTGGGGCAGGTGCCATCATAGCGCCAGAGCCCAGGACCTGCTGGCCCAAAGCCTGGCGGAATGGCAAATCGGAGTTGGGATTGTTGCCGAGCCTTATTCTGTCCCACCTGGAGACAACTGGGCCGGAGACTTAGACGGTCTAGCGGCTATAGTCGTCAATCCGTCCGCCGGTTCTCCGCCGCTCCAAAGGGTAGAAAGGGGCCACGGTTACGTCGCGGCTTGGATTGGCGACACGATGTTGATCGGGGCGTATTTTTCGCCGAACCGGACCCTGGCCGAATTTGAACCGTTCCTGGATGAGATCGGGACGCTGATCGGCAGAAGACGTCCTGGCAAGGTGCTCGTTGCCGGGGACCTCAACGCTAAGTCCAGGGCGTGGGGATCTCCGGCAACGACCGCCCGCGGAGCGGAGCTGGAGGAGTGGGCAGTGTCGACTGGGCTGGTTGTTATCAACCGAGGGTCGGTAAACACGTGCGTGCGGCAACAGGGTGGCTCAATCGTCGACGTCACTTTCGCAAATGCGGCCCTGGCGCGCTGTGTTCGAGGTTGGGAGGTGCTGGAGAATGTGGAGACATTATCGGACCACCGCTATATTCGGTTCGAGGTCTCAACTCTTCCGGCCGACCCGAACTGCCTGAACCGGCCCTTGCGAGGGGATGGCCCACGCTGGGCGCTCAAGCTCCTGGACCGGGACATATTTATGGAGGCAGCAGTGGTAAAGGCTTGGGTGTTGGGTGATATTGAAGGCCCTGTTGATGTCGACGCGGAGGCGGAAAGAATGGGGAGTACTATGGTCGAGGTGTGTGACGCGGCCATGCCACGGGCCGGCCCGATTCCCCCAAGGCGTGGAGTGTACTGGTGGTCCGCGGAACTTGCGCATCTGCGCCAGTCGTGCGTTGCTGCAAGACGCCAGTACACTCACTGTAGGAGGCGACGGATTAGAGACGTACCAGAGGAGGAGCGGCTATATGCTGCATACTCGGCGGCCGTCAAGCTGCTACAGGGGGCGATCGCTAGGGCGAAGGATTTAGCTGAGGAGGAGATGCTGGAGACTCTAAATAACGATCCGTGGGGGAGGCCGTATAAAATGGTGAGGCGCAAGCTTCACCCCTGGACACCCCCGCTAACGCAAAGTCTCCAGCCACAGCTCCGCGAGCAGGTGGTCGGTGCCCTGTTCCCGACGAGGGACGAACACACACCTCCGCCCATGTTACCTCCCAGGGGGATGGTAGCAGACGTGGGTGAGGCGCCAGAAGTAACAGAAGGTGAACTGCGGGCAGCGGTGCTACGGCTACGAGCCAAAAACACTGCCCCCGGCCCCGATGGAGTCCCCGGCCGGGCCTGGGTTCTGGCCTTGGGTCCACTAGAGTCGCGCTTGAGGGCACTCTTCAGCGGCTGCTTGACGCAGGGGCGGTTTCCTCGTGTGTGGAAGTCGGGAAAACTTGTCCTTCTGAGGAAGGAGGGGCGACCGCCGGACTCGCCCTCGGCTTACAGGCCGATAGTGTTGCTGGACGAGGCCAGTAAGCTGTTGGAGCGCGTGGTGGCTGCTCGTCTCGTCCGGCACCTCGAGGGGCTGGGACCGAACCTCAGTGTCCATCAGTTCGGTTTCCGTCGGGGCAGGTCCACAATCGACGCAATTGCGAGGGTGAAGGCTCTAGCGGAGGAAGCAGTGTCCCGGGGCCAGGTGGTTTTGGCGGTGTCTCTAGATATCGCCAACGCATTCAACACCCTGCCCTGGGCTTGTATCAAGGCGGCATTGAGGCGCCATGCCGTGCCTGAGTACCTGCGGAAGACGGTGGAGGATTACCTCACCGATAGAACCATTAGGTACCCTGCGCGCGGTGCTTGGGAGGAGAAGGGGCTGTCGTGCGGCGTTCCACAGGGGTCTGTCCTAGGACCACTCCTGTGGAACATCGGGTACGACTGGGCGCTGAGGGGGGCCAACTTGCCGGGGGTGAGCGTGACCTGTTACGCCGACGATACTCTGGTAACGGCTCGAGGCATCAGCTTCAGGGAGGCGTCACTTCTGGCCACAGCGGGAGTAGCGTCGGTCGTGGCTCGGATTAGGAGGCTGGGGCTGGAAGTTGCTCTAAATAAATCAGAGGCCTTGTGTTTTCATGGGCCTCGGAAAGCCCCTCCGGCGGGTTCCAGCTTAATGGTGGGGGGAACGTCCATTGGTGTTAAGTCGACAATGCGGTACCTAGGCATAGTCCTTGACAGCCGTTGGACGTTCAAGAAACACTTTGAGGGACTTGCTCCCAAACTAATTGGAGCGGCGTCGGCACTTAGCCGGCTTCTACCCAACGTCGGTGGGCCGAATGTGGGCTGCAGGAAACTGTACGCGGGTGTAGTGCGGTCCATGGCCCTATATGGGGCGCCCATTTGGGCCTTCTCCCTGACCGCCGAAAATCAGGCCCAATTGCGAAGGCCACAGCGTGTCATGGCGGTCAGGATGGTGAGGGCATACCGCTCCGTCTCCTACGAGGCAGCGTGCGTGTTGGCGGGGACTCCGCCTTGGGACCTCGACGCAGCAGTGCTCGCTGATGTTTATTGGCGTGTCACTGAGGCGCGGGCTGAGGGGATCCAACCACCTCTGGAGGAGGTCAGACGGTGGAGACTTGACTCCCGTCGAGTGCTCCTCCACAAGTGGAATGAAAGGTTGGAGGCGCCAAGTGCCGGCCACTGGACTGTCGAAGCCATCCGACCCGTTCTGGAGCGATGGGTCAAAAGAAAGGGGGGGTTCCTCTCCTTCCACCTTACCCAGGTCCTCTCGGGACACGGTTGTTTCGGGAGATACCTGTGTAGGAGGGCGGGACGGGAACCAACGACGCAGTGCCACCACTGCGGCGACGCTGAAGACACAGCGCTACACACGCTGGCTGGATGCCCAGCGTGGGCGGAGCAGCGGGCCGCACTCGTGGCCGCAGTGGGAAGAGACCTCTCCTTGCCAGCGGTGGTGAAAGCCATGCTTGGTGGGGAGAGTCTATGGAAGGCGGTGGCCTCTTTCTGTGAGGACGTGATGGTGCAGAAGGAGGCAGCGGAACGCGGCAGGGAGGAAGATCCGACCTCTCAGCCAATGCGCCGCAAGCGCGTGGGGCGGCGGCGGTTGGCATACGACCGCCGGTTACCCCCATAAGGGTCCCTGTGGGCGGCAGGCTCGGGGACGTCTGTCGCCTACACAAAGGTCCCTGCGTGGGCGGGCGCAAACAAGGCGCCCATTGAGGTGAAGGGGTAATTTCCCCAAGAGCCGGGTCCGAGTCCGGACGGCCGCTGGCGAGGTTGCGGAAGAGTACTTCGGCGTTCCTGGGACCTCGCCGTATAGCAGTGAGGCGGCAACAGAGGGGGTTTAGTGGGTAACCCATGGGTCCCATTAGCCTGTATGGGAGTCCACATAACCATCCCAGGCCCGTCCCTGCGCCTGGGTGGTATGCGTAACGCATTCCCCCTCTATAAAAAAAAAAAAAAAAAAAAAAAAAAAAAAAAAAAAAAAAAAAAAAAAAAAAAAAAAAAAAAAAAAAAAAAAAAAAAAAAAAAGGTGCCATAGTATTTCCATAGACCCGGTAACCAGTACACTAACATCTCAACACAATAGCCTAGTTTATTTTGTTTCTTTTATCATTGCAATAGTCCTGCACTACTATAGTGCATACAGGGATAATCGTCGGTTGGTGTCACATCACCTTTTATAGTAAATTGTCCTTTTACAAGGGGCTCTGCGTGTTGGCTTCGGCCCCACGCACGCCTTCCAAATGTCCGGGACCCCATGGTCCCGAGATTATGTAAAGGACGAACATAATAATAATAATATGCTTTATTGTGCACACTACATGAAAAAAGATACAGACATTGAGAAAAGATATAAATTGGTAGGTAACAACAGGCGGACTTATCGCTAAACAGCGATCTCTTCCAGCCAACCTTCAGATAGAGAGATGGCGAACGAAGCGGTAGTTATCGGGTGGTGCAAAATAAAGAAAACAATTAAAATATAATATAATACATTACACATATATAGTTAAATTAGACTACATGTATTACTGTATACAAATATATTTATATATATACATATGTATAAATGACAAAGGAAGCCATAGTAACGACAAATAAATTAAAGGACAACAGGATCATTATGAAACAGACAAATAATGATCTTTTAATAGGTTTTTAAAAATGGGGAGTGATTTAGCACGTCTAATATTAATGGGCAGATTATTCCAGAGCCGGACAGCATCTAAGTGAGGAAAGAAATTTAAACCGGGCTTTAAGATAGGAAGGAGTATTGGGGTGAAATAGAGTGGCATACAGAAGAGAAAGAATATGTGTGTTGCGTCGGAATCGGATGGACAGCCACTTAAGCTGCGAACGAAAGCTTGAAATATGGTCGAATTTGCGCAACCCGAAAATGCAGACGTTTTGAAGTCGTTCGAGTTTGTTCAATTGCTCTTCAGTAAGGTCTAAATAGCAGATATCAGCATAGTCCAAAATGGGCAGGAGGAGAGACTGAGCAAGCGCAATTTTGGTGGCGAGGGGCAGGAAGTTACGAAGCCGACGTAGGGAACCAACCGTAGCAAAGATCTTTCTGCTCACCTCACTGATCTGCGGAATCCAAGAAAGAGTGCGATCAATGATTACGCCCAGATTTTTAACCTGGTTAGAGAAAGGAATCATTACCCCATCGAATAGAACCCCAGGCAAATTTTCAAAATCGACTCTTCCTATGCTTCTTGGGCTGCCGATGATAATTACTTGAGTTTTGGATGGATTAACCTTTAAACCATAGCAAGAGCTCCATTTAGAGATGCGTTCTAAGTCGGTGTTAGTGGTATGTACAAGATGGGGTAAATCGTCTAGCAGGCCTTGTGAGTAGATTTGGAGGTCGTCAGAATAGAGGTGATAAGAGGAAAGGAGATTGGAAGTAATAGAATTTATGAAAATAGAAAATAGTAGGGGCGACAGCACACCACCCTGCGGGACGCCAGCCAGTGTACTGCACCAAGAAGAAGAAGAGTTATCAACTTTGACCCGTTGCCGACGACCATCCAAGTAGCTGTGGAACCACTCTATAGCTGCAGGAGAAACATTAAGAGAGCGTAAAATACCCAGCAAGATGTCAAAATCAACGGTATTGAAAGCGTTGCTAAAATCTAGTAACGTCAATACCGTCAGCCTTCGGTTATCCATGCCAGATCGGATATCGTCAGAAATCTTAACTAGTGCGGTGATCGTGCTGTGACCGGAACGAAACCCTGACTGGAGAGGATTTAAGAGAGAGTTTTTATTAAGAAATGAAGTTAATTGTAATTGCACAAGCCGCTCTAAGACTTTGGAGAGGAAAGGAAGAATTGATATAGGCCTAAAATCAGAGAAGGAAGACGGGTTAGACTTTTTTGGAATAGGAGTAATATTAGCGTCTTTCCAGGAATTAGGAAAACAACGTGAAGAAATAGAGCTGTTAAAGATGTTGGTAATAATGGGAAGAAGGATGTCAAGTAGAGGGAGTATCATATTCCGGCCCACACAGTCGACGCCAATAGCGTTAGAAGTTATGGATAGAATGCTCTTCTCAACGTCACTCTCAGAAAACTGGGTAACAAAAAAGGGAGAAGAATCAGGAGTTGGCAATGAAGGGAGATTGTTAAGGGTATTAACCTTAATTGGACCGCTAAATGCAGAAGGGGAGGAGAAATGTTGGTTAAGGTCATTCAAGGTAAGGTCGTTGGGTAAGGGATTATTTACAGACTTTCCAACTCCAAAAGTCTTCAGACATTTCCAAATTTTGGCTGAATATATAGGTAATGAAGTAGACAGTAATAATAATATCAACTATTAATTATATAATTATTTTAATTTTATGCTTGAATTGATTTGTTCCACTGCTAAATAACAGGAAGAAGTGCTACGAGATTCGTAGAAGGATCTTACTTTTAAGTCCGGTGGGTCACGGGACTATTTATTATGATTTTACCTAACTATAACTACGCTTCATGACGTGTACAAAGAATAGAAAATCATTCAACACAAATATGCCCTACATTATTATAAGTTAAGTTTTGATAAAGTGTCATCGATCCACACACACACAATATAAATATGTAAAGTACATGTGTACACTAGATATTATAGATGTGAAGTTTATGTTTACCATCATTTTGTTGTAAAATTTTATTAATTTTATTATGATTGACATTTGTATTGTACAGATAATTTACATTTAGTTAAATGTAATCAAATATTACGTACCTAATCTTGACGTGTAAACAATTACCTTTATTAATAAATTATGGATATGAATAAGTTGACAAAAATTGTCAAAAAAAATTGTCTTGTAAAAATTGACATGTAAAAGTGCCCCTGTGGCCTATTTGCTGAATAAATGTTTGATGTTTGATTCAACAGATAACACACTAAGAATTTGCCAAAAAACTGTCGTCAATAAACTTCCACTTTAACGTGACTGATAACGCTTACTAGGCGCGCTCGATGTGCTTACTTGTGCATGTTTCTGGCAAAAATTTCAAAATATATTTTTGGTACAAGCTTTTATCGCTGACTGTACTTTTCTTTCCACAGGCAACTAGTACTCCACGGGACAATTCTAACAACCCCAAACACAATTAGTTTGCGTTGTTTTATCATAGAGTTCTCATGGCCACCTCCTGTCTCCATGATCCGATCAGCTCCATGTCATCATAATATTGCATTGTCATCCGATTTACATATGTACCTATGCAAAATTTCGGTTAAATCAGAAATCGGGAAGTGGGTTAAAATTAGCTTCCAAGATTTGACCCACACTCAATAACAAACTAACATAGATACATACGAACAGTACAAGTTAAATAAAAGCTTGTAAAAATAATTATTAAGAAATAAAATTAAACAAATGAAATGGCTAAAATTTTAACCACCGTTCATAATCTGCGTAGTGACGTTATATGTCATACTGAACAACTTTTGTTATGGCACTAATGCCAAAATCGCGAAAAAAAATTTGGCTGTCCCATAGAAATCAGTGGCATCACATCAGCCGGAATGTATGAAACAGCCAATTTTTTTTTCGCGATTTCAGTATTGGTCCCATAATAAAATTTGTTCAATATGACCTATAACGGCACTACGTAGAGTATGAACGGTGGTTAAAATTTCACCCTGTATATAAATAATTTGGAAACTACTTATACAATAAATATAATTTCAGAGGGCTTGGCTATTAGTTAGTAATTTAGCATAGATAAACTATAGCCAAACCACTATCGCTATGCTGGACATATGTATGGCCTTCTACGAGTACGTGAACAGTGCATTGGTGAGTGGTATCAAAATGGGATCAAATTCTCTTTTCTTTTCTCTTTTTTTTTAATAAATAAATAAATATTACAAAACAATCATACACAAATTGACTAAGTCCCACGGTAAATTGATATCATTTTGTATAATCGCATCGGATTCCAGGCTAAAAACAAGACTATAAGATATTAAAATATTAAGATTGTATGGGATGCTTGGGCTTCTAATAGCGTCACTCCTGACCTGCCGTGTAAGTAAAAAGTATAAAAGGACCGGAAAGTAATACTGGAAGAGTTTATTTCCTCTAAATGAAACACACATTAGGGTGTAATTTAAATGTAAACGCTAAATGAAACACACATTAATGTGTAATTTGAACGTATTGTCTGTGTTTAACTAGGTAATCATTCCGATCCCCAAAAAAAGCAGACACAGTTTCTAAGTATATCTGCATTTGCAGCATTATTAACTATACAACCTAGGTACTCCGACAGTTTACATTTACTTTTTAAATAACAAATCTGTGCGATCTAAGATCTCATTTCCGTTCTGTTACCGGTTGCCAGCTTCAAAATTGATTTCTGGAACTACTGATGTTGCTTGCGCAAATTTTCTCGCATTGCACATATTCGTTTTTAGGGTTCCGTAGCCAAAGGGTGACAAACCAAACCTTATTACTCGTACTAAGCCTTCATTGTTCATATGCATGTCTGTTTGTCCGTCTGTCAGATATATCTGTCACAGGGCTGCATCTCATGACAATAGACAGTTGAAAAGAAATCACCGATTTTGTTAAGCGACTAAGCCCCCTCCCCATGAAATGGAACGTACATATACACGGTGTCTAAAAACAGTGCATTCCCGTTGCCAGGGAGGTTTAGGGATTATACTGAGCAACTTTTACTATGGGACCAACCCTGAAATTGCGAAAAAAATTGGCTGTTTCATACATTTTGGCTGGTCCCATAGTAAAAGTTGCTCAGTGTAATCCCAAAACCTAAATAAGAGCATTCCCGTTTCCAGGGAACGGGAATGCACTTATTTTTTAGCCACCCTACATACTATACAAATGAATCGTCATTTCATCAATTCTAGATTAGGATGGTAACATTGGTAACCGCCTCACAAAACTTTACGTGGATATTGAGAAATTGTAAAATAAATCATGAATCTTACAATACGTTAGAAATCTGCAAAGCTGACAGCTAAAATATCCTAAAGTCAATCATTGATCTGAATTAGATTGTTTTACGATTCAGTCTGCCTATTTTTTAATCTCTGCTTCCCGCTGATAAAAGTAAGAGTGAGCAACCGTCGAAAAAATATAAACTGGCTAACTAAAGGATTAAAAAAATCCTGCCATATAAAACGCAAGATGTATATCATATGTAGAAAGAAAAGGAATAATAGTTGTAAAACTCGTTTCAGAGAGTATAGCCGCATATTAAGAAAATGTATCTTTAAATCTCAACAGTTGAGTAATAATCAGTATATACAGTCAAACAAAAATAAATGTAAAGCGACTTGGAACTTAATAAATCGTTGTAGCTCTAGTGATCCTAGTAATAACATTAATGTATTGACTCATAATAATGTGACATATTATAATCCTCAGGACATATGTAACATTTTTAATGACTTTTTTATCGACATTGTTAATAATCACATTCCATATAATAATTCACAAATAAATTTTAACAGTCAAACCAACCAAGTCAAATCTATATTTTTAAGACCCGTTGATGAAAATGAAGTGTATAAGTTAATAATGTCGTTAAAAAGTAGCAAGTCTTGTGGCTATGACGATATATCAACGATTTTACTTAAAAACAATGCTTCATACTTATGTCGTCCTATGGCACACTTGATAAATCTTTCATTTGTTCAAGGCGTTTTTCCTGAACAGCTTAAATTTTCTGTTGTAAAACCACTTTTCAAGAAAGGAGACCGGAAAGACCCAAATAATTACAGACCCATTACTTTGGTCCCTGTTATGTCGAAGGTAATTGAGAAAGCTATGTTTGTAAGACTAATTGATTATCTAACATTACATAACATACTATTGCCTGAAGAATTTGGGTTTCGAAAATCACGCTCAACTGAACTAGCTTGTTTTGATTTTATTAAAGACATATCAGAGGCTATTAATGACAAACTACCAGTGACATCAATATTTCTTGACATGAGTAAAGCTTTTGACTGCGTTAACCACTCGAAGCTCCTTTCCAAACTTAGTTGCTATGGTATTAGAGGTAATGCCCTTGATTGGATGAGAAGTTACTTAGTCAACCGAACCCAATGTACTGAAATCTCAAGAATGGTTACTGAGGATAACAAACTTATAAGGGAGAAGTTCAGGTCTCAGGGGGTCTCAATGAGTCAGGAGTACCACAAGGGAGTAATTTAGGCCCTTTATTGTTCTTGCTGTATATAAACGATCTGCCACAAGCAACATCACAAAAGTGTATACTTTTCGCAGACGACACAACATTAATAATAAAAGGAACAGACAAAATTATGTACGAATTGAACGTAAATAAAGCACTGACCGATGTTAACACGTGGATAGAAAATAATGACCTCAAAATTAATATAAGCAAGACTTCATTTTTACAATTTCATTCATATAACTCAAATCCAGTATCAATAAATGTTAACCTTAATAATACTCCTATTGAAGAAACTCAAACTTCAAAATTCTTAGGTTTAGTTATCGATCAACATTTAAATTGGAAAGATCATGTGGACCTAGTATGTTCTAAGTTATCGAGGTTTGTTTTCTCCTTAAGAAGTCTAAGGAATTCAGTTTCTGTTCGGGCCGCGTTAATTGCTTATCATGGGTATGTGTCTTCCACTCTCAATTACGGACTCTTGCTCTGGGGCAATTCTGTTGACGTTCAGAGGGCATTTATAATCCAGAAAAAGTGTTTAAGAGAAATAGGTGGGGTTCGATGATAGTTGCAGACCTCTATTCCAAAAATTTAAAATACTCCCCTTAGCTTCTATGTACATTTTAAAGGCATGCCTGTTTATAAAAAGCCACCCAGGATATTTTACAAAGAGAGAAGACATGTTTGCAAGAGAACTACGAGCCCAGTATAAAAATATGATATACCAGCCAGCTTGTAAATCTGATATTTATAGGAAAAATGCGTATAACATGTGTATTGTTTTGTTCAATAACCTCCCTCATGAATTGAGAATATTGTATGGGAATGAATTTAAGAAAGAATTGACTAGGTGGCTACAAGAGCATTGCTTTTATACTATTAAGGACTATTTAAATTACAAATTGTACTATTAAAGTTTTACTTGACATAACTCTGACATATCAATCCATTTTATTTTATCTTAATTTTTTAATGTGCAATTTATAAGTATTTCTATTTTTAATTTTATTTGTAATGAATTGACGTTGTTGTATTAGGATTATTTAAATTATATGCATGTAACGTTTTGCATGTTGGCTTTATGTCGACTGAATACTGACTCTAAAACTGTATTAAGACCTAATTGTAACGTATTCTGGCAAATAAACATTTCTATTCTATTATATTCTAATTGTAAATTGTTTTATTTTTCGTGGCAAATATCATATAGGAAGTTTTTAACATTGAAAATCACTGATTTAAATTTTCACGATTTTTACTCATTATTATTCACAACGACGGGACTTAATCGCTTAAAATAAGTTTGCATATAATAAGTTTGTTTGTTGTGCATTTGCTAATCCAAAAATATAATATAATTTCGTGAAATCCAGTAATTAGCAAATATAAGGGGGAAAAAACATCCCACCACATACCATCGGATGGGGTCTCTATTGTTTGACATAATTATTGAAAGTCATAATATAATGATTGTCATATTATCATTAGTCATAATTTGGTTTTTCTCAGAAACGCGTATCTTTTGTACAAGTTAATAATCAAGATCAAGTGCGGCCAGTGCGGGTAGTCCGTAAAACCCGCGCGGCAAGAAGATGTTGAAACAATTCCTCGCCAGTCTGCCTGTGACCACGAACGTAACGTCACGTTCGAAACGTCAGGCCATAAATAAACGTAAGTTTGTACGCGATAGTCCCGTGTTCGTTTATTATTATTAAAAAAATTACGCGATTCTTGAATGCAAAAAACAGTTCCATTTATTATACAAAAAACTGTGTTACTTTCCTTGAGGGATTATGGCAGTGTTTAACTTTTTTAAGGTTTTGAATATAATTGAGGCTTCTAACAATATATTACGCTTAACTATTTTTTACTAAATTTAATGAAAACTTATTTAAAACACTAAACTGCAACTTGGTTAAAAGAGGTCAGGTGTAAGTAGCCACGCGTTGGATTTAGTGTTTCAGGGATTTATTTACGATTACTACCCAGAGGTGCGAGGAATCGTAATGGACCCTTCCAACGGGAGCGATAAAGCCTTTGTATCGAAATGTTTTTAGTTTAACATTTTGATGTATTTAGCTGTTAAGCGATTTCGTATGTGCAAACCTTTTTTAACGTTTCTGGAATTTTAACGGTGTCGTCTGAAGGACTTTGAAGGATATTTAATGGCTGTCCTCTACACGATGGGCCATCATACTGGCCCACTAAGATGGGCCAGCATGTAGAGAGGGTACTTATGTCGGATGGCTTATGGCGCGGCGGCGGGATGACGATGGGATGGCCGCGGTGTCGGTTTTTCGTCCGCACATGAAAGGTGACCCATTCCACAGTGCGTACTCGAACGCGGTTTAGTGTGGACGTTCGTGCCGTATATCAATTTAAGATTTGTTTTGATTAAAAATGACGAGTGTGGGGCCTCATCATTAAGTAATGAAGTTAATTAGAAGAATAGGAAAACTACACATACATTACGCAGACGTTACATAAGTACATTTGCAGTTTAAATAAATAAATATAACAATACATACCAATAGTAAAATAAATAAATATTAGATACGCATACATACATATATATACAGCGGCACATCAAGGAAGAGACAAGTAGGTACTTAATGATTTTTCAGTACCTAGGGTTTTAAAGCTTTCAAGAGTTTTTGCACAAATTTAAATTGACTTAGGTACTTCGTTCTATTGCGATGGATAGATAACATCCGCCATCTTCTTCTACGCCATTTCTTTTTATTTACTTTATTATTGTGCACATTAAGAAAATGTTGGTACGTGACGTATAGCGTATACATAAATTGCTGCAGCGGCTAATGCTTTCACGTCCATCTTGGAAAACGAATGGATCACAACTGAATGTCGCCATCGTGTAGTTGCATTTCAACCATCGCATCGAGATGGCTGGCCCAGCGCTGGGCCATCGTGTAGAGGAGCCGTAAAGGCGTAGGGGAGGTAGGGGAGCATTGGCCACTTTTTTACTTGTCTCAATAAAAACGTAACTTCTTAACAAAACCAACTTTTTATTTCTTATATTTGTGGCAAATATATTTCGCTTCAATAATTATATCTATTATTAGTCCTAAAGTCATAAGAGGTTTTTCAACCACATCAAAAGTGCCCAAACCGCCCAGTAGTCAGGTGGTTTGGGCTGAAGTGTAGGCATAGAATATTAGGTATTTATAGGATTCGAATAACATGTAATTAGATCATAAGGATCATATAGCTTAGCGGTACCATATACGGAGAGTCATGTATGACGACTCTCCCCATATTAGGTTAGGAATGTAATCCATATACGGAAAGTAATGTAAGATGACTCTCTAATAACCATTTGACACCTTTCACGTGTAGACCTCCCAAGTAGTGTGATTCATAGTTAACCTAGATAATTTCGTATATATAAAGGATTGTATCTTTTAAATTAAGGCATTATATGTTCAGTATTTAACCGACAGTCTTGTGTTTTACTTCTGTCTTGGGTCCCATCCTTACATGGCGATCCTGCCAGTGGCGTAAAGTCTACGCCATATGGCGCCTGCCGGTGCAGTAGGTGGTTCTGCACTGGCGGGGCGCGCTTCAATGGCAAAATTTCGAGTAAATAATTCAAGAAAATAATTTAAAACTCTTAATATGTGGACATTCGCAAGAAAAAAAACAGTGAAAAACTAAAATATCAAAAAGCAAAAACTGAAAGTGAAAAACAAACAATAATTTAAATAAACTAAAATAATGTGTGGGAAAGTGGACTCTAGTGATAAACATACGTAAAATTAAATAAAGCAAGACATAATATGGACAAGAAGGCAAGTGATATACCAGCGCCGGTTTGCTAATATAACGTAAATAAAACTATTTTTGTGAAAAATCTATCAGCGTGAATGTGAAAACGTGATTTAACTATTCGGATAAAGTTCTGTGCAAATCCGCGAACCAAGACTTCATGTGTATGTGATGACGGTCATTGCTAGCCAGTAACGAAAGCTGTGGGCGCGGCTGGATGACTCTAAGTGGACCCAAATAGACAAGAAGAAATGGACTCGTATTATATTAAGGTACACTCAATAATTGTGTTCGAGATTTTAATTATTTTTTAAGAGTGTACATGTGGATATTTAATTTGACTGTCATAACAAGCTGTATTTTCAGGGTAGTTATTTTTTTAAATTGCAAATATCTAAGGTTAATAAAATGTATTTAAAAAAAACAAGAAATTCTTAGATGTAGATTCAATAAATTTAAAAATAGAAATATTACATTCTTTTAACTTCTTCTTAATAGATTCTTAGGCGAAATGCATTAAATTTATTGATTTTATAATGTTTATTTTATTATAAGGTAAATTAAGTAGATATATGTCAAGTATGAAGGAAAATACATAGGATACTTATAGTAAGAAGATATGATTTTACCGGATTTGACTTTGTTAACACGGACTTGAATGCATAATAAACAAATAACGAGGAAGAAAATAAGTGATATATATAGAAAAATTAAACGTGGAATACATATATGTAACAAAGATTAAACGAAAAAAGGTTAAATATTATGATATGTCTATGAAATAAAACTTGATATTATTTTACTATCTGATATGGAAAATTAAATGTTCGTAGGTAACATTTTGTAAAGTGAAGTTAAATGATTATTTTAGAAAATGAAGTTATTACAATGTAAAGGACTGGTTTAAAGATAAAATTCGCGAAGATAGAAGGTTAAAATTGTGAGGTTTATAAAGTTGTGTTAAAGATGGCAAAGCTAAGCAGATAAGTTTTTATGATGCAATTAGCCTGATCACCTAAAAGCGAATTAAATACCTATATGTTGTAGTTTTGATGGCTTGTGAGTAATCTGAAGCGGATAATAATTGTATAGATTATGAGGAAAATTAATTATTTTAAAAAAGATTATATGAGAGCGGTAATAATATTCGTTAGCTTCAGTGGCCCGAAGGGAACTGTTGTGCGAATTAAAACAATGTAGCAAGGTACACCGGGATACAAGGGCAGGCACGAAATCCTTGTTACCTGATCATGATTCGGTCGAGCTACCTTTCGTGAAGGTCCTTGGACACGTGGTATGTTTGTTAAAGAAAGGAAGTGTTAAAAGAACTGCCTGTTAAGTAATAATTAATGGTATAAATAATATATGCGCACTAAAGAAAGAAATAATAATAAAAATATACCTTGTATGTAATGTATTGTATATGAAAGAAATAATGAATAAAATAATAAATGAGTGAATTAATGAATATATGATATATTGAAGAGATATTGTAGCGCTACAGAATAGATAATTATGCTGTATACCCTTGCAATGAGAATCGCATACAGTGCATGTTTTATAAAAGAAATTGTATGAAAACAAATAATAAACATAATAAGCATGTGAAGACGTCATAAAAGAGAAAGAGATACATAAATAAATTGTGAAACATTATTTTCTTGCAAGTAAATAGGAAAGACGATACTATAAAAAGTTATGCATACTGACAATATGAAAAAAACCTGTGTAATTTAAGGTACCTAGGATTGTGACAAATAATTAATACGCGTATTATTCAATGACAATGAGAAATAAGAGAATTAATAGAAAAGGAGATTGAATTAAGAATTACTTTGTTATCAAATAAGTTTAATTTTATTAAGATAAGAGATTTTTGTATTATTAATGGTTTTATTTTAACATGTAAGTAAAATTTTATGTTAGCATAATTATGAACCATACTTATTATAGTGGAAGACATATGAATATTATTTTTGTGTTATGGATAAATAATTATAAAAAAAATGTCAAAAAAAAAGAAAAGAGAATGTAAAATATATATATGTATATATATAAACAATAATATAAAAAATGTGAAAAAAAGAAAAAATATATTCAATAATATATTTTTCCTTTTCCAAAAGGAGGGAGATGAAGTGTAGGCATAGAATATTAGGTATTTATAGGATTCGAATAACATGTAATTAGATCATAAGGATCATATAGCTTAGCGGTACCATATACGGAGAGTCATGTAAGACGACTCTCCCCATATTAGGTTAGGAATGTAATCCATATACGGAAAGTAATGTAAGATGACTCTCTAATAACACCTTTCACGTGTAGACCTCCCAAGTAGTTTGATTCATAGTTAACCTAGATAATTTCGTATATATAAAGGATTGTATCTTTTAAATTAAGGCATTATATGTTCAGTATTTAACCGACAGTCTTGTGTTTTACTTCTGTCTTGGGTCCCATCCTTACAGGGCACCTCAATGGGAGGTTGGGGCACTGTGTCAAAATGAGTCCATTTATAGTTAATTGCGTAAATATTGCAATAAATTCGACAAACAATTACGTATCCAGAGCTCTAGATTAGTTTTTGGTTGTTCTATGGGGTCTTGGTTGTTCCACGGGATCTTGGTTTGGTGTTGGTTGTTCCGCGGGGTCTTAGTTTAGTTTTTGTTTTCTTCTCCTTCTCATCCTTGTCCCATTCCTCGTCACTGCTTATTTTCCTTTTTTATGCTGTTTCGATATTAAGGATTTATCAAGTTTAGGTATTAAAGTTAGTGTTTTTATGATATAGGTAGTAGGAGACAAACTAGCAGACTGATCGCATGATGGTAAGCGATTACCATCGCCCATAGGCACCCGCAATACCAGAGGGGTTGTAAGTACGTTGCCGGCATTTAGGTATTGAGTATTATGTAATTTCTTCTTAAAACATCGATATGCAAATACAACTAAGTCCGTTCATTATAATTCCATTCTTACAAAAGTACTTTTTTCACCGATTGCCAAAACAAACAGTAGGGGTGGGAACATTGGGAATGCACCCCACCCCATCACATGACTAATAAAATCAAATATGTTTTTTGCCGTCTAATGTTTCAACTCAAAGTGAAATATAAACTTTGAAAACCACATATCTAATTATAAATACAGAAACTTACTCTTTTTTGCAGATCGCGATATTATTTCTTCCGAAATCACATCAAAACATTTCGTTTTCCAGTCACAAAACAGTCGACGCCATGTGACACTGACAACTAAACAAACTAACGTATGACATTATCCTGGGCGTTCGTGACAGTAACTTGTCTTAAGGACCACAGTAACAAAATTAAGTACCTTCTACACATCCTGATTTACAAGGGGGTGTCCGAGTCCCAGTCCTTCCGACTGCCCAATGGTCCCCTACCTCCCCTACGTGATTCTAATGTATGAACATTTTACGTATTACTTATTCAGCACTCTCGATTTCACATTATCTATGTAAGACATTTTTGTAGGTATGTAGCTGCAAAGATAACCTTTAATTCTAAACTAAATGTACAACTTTAAACCTTTTTTCTAAATATTACGCACTGTTTTCTACAATAAAACTTTGATTCCTTGCAATCTAACGATAACAATTCACAAATTACTCACCCAACATTTCTTACAAAAACAAAATATTATCTTTCCCAAATAGAATCATGAAGGCAAGTCACGTGCCGAGCGTTTGCCAGGCTTGATGACTTCATGCCCCTTAATGATGGACGGACAAAACAATATCATGCAACGGAACTGAGGGTTATGATTGGACGTTGAACGGCAGGCTTTTGTTTTTATAGGATTATAAATACTTAAGGGCTTGTTGCTTTTATGTTCGTTTGACGTGTGAGGAAGTTGATATGGATCACAGTATTCACAGTTATTATCGAAGCGGTACTCTATGAAACAGTAACGTTTTATTCATGTGTTTGTGAGCGTAATGTTTGGTTAAACTAAATACTTAAGCACGTCTAATTGCTGATCAAACCTTCATTACTACTAACATATAGCAAGGGGCAAAAACGATAAGTATCACGTTTTAATATTCTTAGCTACGTACAAACTCTTCTCTTTCGTGAACCCCCCTTTTGCGGTTTTTAAGCTTGTGACCAGGAGCCGTTTTGAATAGTCGCTAGCTAGTTTTAAGTGGGTATCATTTAATCAATCTGCAAAATATTCCCATTTTGATGAACAAAAATATACATTCGGTTAGTTAATAGTACATTATTGTCGAGGCTCGGAAGTAGCTACTTGCTGGCTAAGGATTCGTTTTAAACGGACGACCTTGGGAGTCCGTTTAATTGAATCCGAAGCCAGCAAATAGCCTTCCAGCCGAGTCAAATATAGTGCTTTTCTCAAAAATGACGCAATAAATACAAATATAATAGCAATATTTTACAGAAGCAACGTTCTTATGTATATATTTTTACAGAAAAAAGTGAAATGTTTTGCTTGGCCGCCTTTTTATTTTTTTAATTAAAAATAGAAGTGTATTTTTCTGCTGAAAATACGCCAACCTATTTGAGACACCTAAATAGTCGCGGTACCAACATTATAATAATAAGTACTGATCATCTGTTTGGCTGTTTCATGGACCTATGCCTTCATTTGATATGGCCACTTCAACTTTTAAAAAGTTTGGAACTCGACAAATAATGGAATTTGTATGCAACATTGCAGTCCCGAAATCGAGACTGCAATGTTTTCAACTTTTTAATTTTTTGACTGACCATAAACTACGCACTTCGCGACCTATTTTTTAACCGGCAACGTCGACTTTGCCGTCCATTTTTGAGAAAAATATATAATTGGTCAGCAACTTAAGGTTAGCAAGTATTTCTAAACCAGTTCCCAATAATTAATGTCATGCTGAGCTGCTCTAAATGGATTTGGTTAACAAATTAATTATTTGATCGGCAGTAAGCGACCCACCATTAATACAATTTTGTTAAGCAGTAAGTGGTTAAGCGGATTATTTCATTTTGGATTGTGTTGATTAACTGATCCGCAAAAATTGGTTAGCTGAAAAATCAGTTGATCAGCAAATGTCTAACCAATCTAACTTACGCCCTTTGCTGATCAGCTGATGTTTTAAACAAAAAATATATGAGCCATAACTTTTTAACTTTCTGCCCACTAACTTTGCTTTCTAGGCAAGACTCGAACTTGCGACCTTTTGGAACACCGGTCTAATCGCTCATAACCAACTGAGCTACGGAAGCCTACCGAAAGCGTGTAAATCTTTCCATTCCTTAATTTCTGTATACACGCCTTAGGGTGGCGCCCAGGAGACATCTACCGAAAAACTGTTCTATCTCAACGGCACCGGGAGCACAGCGCGGACACGCTATACATCAAAAATCACTTGTGTTTTTATGTGTGAACGGCACATCTCACGCGACATGCGTCATTGTGTAAGTTGCTTAAAAACAGTACTGAGCGGTCGGCAAAAGGTCATCAATCTGCTGTCGCGGGACGAGGTAAATAATTCGAATCGGGGCGGGGCGATGCGTGGCCGTTCTGTATGATAATACTATTACTTATTCTGTGCCAGGAGTCTCAAGTTGTATTGAGAATTCACCAGTAACAATGTGCTAACCCTTAGTAAACTAATTTTTATCAAGCAGATACGTTTGCAAGCGATACTACAATTTTGTTTTTATTTAAGGAAATGTTATTCTAACAAACTCCGTTATTTAAAATTCAACAAAAAACACAAATAACACGAAGCTTTATCATGAAGTCAACCGAAATTAGCATAGAGAGAATAATTAAGTGCCCTGAGTAAACGAGCAAAAATGCCTAAGCGCATAAATAAGGCTTACCTCAAAAACCGAGCGGGGCAGAGGCCACCCGTTATCTCAGCGCCCGCCACCTGCTAAAACACGCTAAATTTACTTTAGCGTAGTTCTTCTAGATGAGACATGATTGAAGTAATTATATCCCTTTTATAGTAGATTATACACGTTCCTTGTCTATAGGCCCTTTTGGCGCTATCCATAGCATATCGATAAAACAATATGTTACGGGTAATGTTAGAAGGTTAAGTAAACTTAAGTTAACCTGGGTATTACCCAAGCCTTTTGGGTAAAGCCCGAATATTTTATCAACTTTAGTTTTTCGGTATTCGGCGTTTACCCATATATTCAACATCATACATCAATGTGGTTCAGTAAGGGGGCGGACTGAAAATCAGCGCTGTGCGGTCATTCTTAATAAAATGGCTGGCGCAGCATATGCTGACCCCGTTCCTTTTGTCGCGCAGGCCAATTTTTATTGTTATTTTTAAATATATTCCTGTAATTTCTCTTTTGTTGTGTGGCAAATTGGCAATAAATGTTTTCTTATTCTTATTCTTACATCTAGGTCTACCCAACACTGGGAGGGTAATGTCAGAAGTGATAATGCAATACCACAGTATTACAATTATTCTATACTGTGGCAATACCTAACATTACCCAGCCAGTGTTGGGTAGACCTAGATGTGTACGGGTAAACACCGAATACAGATTAATGTTGTTTAAATTTTCGGACTTTACCCAAAAGGCTCGGGTAATACTAGTTATACTAGGGTAAACTTGAGTTTAATTAACCTTCTAACATACCCGTAACATATTATACCTACACCGTTGCTGCCTACCTAAAACTAAGTACACTTAGTACACAAGTTCTTACCCTCGTCCCTACCTTAACTGACCTATGGACTGCCTGTACGTACTAGGTATTACCAAAAAGCTTACTTAAATTAGTTCTACCCTCAAAAACTAGTATGAAAAGCTTAAGTATATTAACGCTCACCACCTGCTACTAGCTCACACGTAATTAACTCTCGCGTAACTTTGCTAGATGTGACACAGAGATGTCGAGTTTTTGGTAACGTATAGTAACTAAATAGAAGGACTACACTCCCTAATAACCACCTCGAGTCTCCACCATTACGGTCCGGACCCGCATGGTGAACGGCAATGTATCGGCAAGACCGCGGCGAGCGGCAAGACCTACATTGCGCTCAACCAAAACAAATGTATGAAACGTCTTGATCTGTCGCTCGCCGCGCCGCGCGCCACTTGCGTCCAGTCCGTGGCCGATTTCTGAGGGCGTAGTCACGTTCGACGCGTTTCCTCCCTGTCACACTTACGTACAAATTTACAAGTGCGACAGAGAGGCAACACGTCGAATGGGGTTTGCGGTAAACTCTCTGAATCCGCACAACTGCCGCTGTGCGAGCGAAACAGCACTACTCGTATCTATAGCGATGGCCCGACACTGTTACAATCGCATGCGGTGTGATAGAGTTAGACCAAGAAAAGTCTGCAACGATTTTGATAGCATTCGCATTGCAAGTGTTATTTTAAACGTCAAACTTGTATGAAATTATGACGTATCATTAACACTTGCACTGCGTATGCTATAAATATCGTTGCAGACTTTTCTTGGTCTAACTCGAACTGGCTAAACGTTTACAATCGTTTTACGGAGCCAGATAAAAATTACGTAAATACAGACCATACTTTAAAATATTTATTTGTCATAATTATACGTAATGTATAGTCTCCCTAATCACATGGCGTTCCAATGGACGCGATACACCTGTTAAAGTAAAATACGCAGCTATCCCGTAAGGGCCGATACCGTACCGATACAGCCGGACTGCAACCCGACTGCAATTTGTATGGGAACTGCACGCCAACTGCGACGTCAGCGTGCAGTTCCCATACAAGTATCAGTCGGGTTGCAGTCCGTCTGTACCGACCCTAAGTGCAGTTTTTTTTTTAAGTCAATAACTGCAACATTAAATTCAAAGACGGTGATTATGTTATATTTCATACTTTTAATACAGGCCACTTACAAAGTCAATCTAATTACGCCTTAACTGGAGTAAAAGAGAAAGATGCCCGCAATTTGCGAATTTCGGTTTTCGCGGTAGGCCCTAAGAACTATAAGAAACCGGAATATTATCAATGGGATTACAAATCTTGACATTCCATGTGTATCACTTGGTATCAGTATTTATTTTTAGGTTACCTATACTAAATATTACCGAGCTATTCTAGATTCTCTAATTTGTGGAAAGCAAGCTCTACGAAGGCACTCACACAATCTTAGGCCCTCCCTTAATTGTATTTAGTCAATTAGCATACGAAATTTCATTAACGGCCTCCGGTAATTACTTACCTACTTCATAACACACAGTTGTTATTAAGGCGGAACATTGAATTAAAATTCATTTTTAATGCGAAACTTAGCGTTTTAAATTTGTTTAACTCTAATCTCGGGTTAGGTAATAGAAAAAAAATATTTGTTTGATGGAAAGGGAGACTAAATTGGCATTGGAATACAAATTTTCTCAATTTTTTGCCATTTACTCTGTAAACATGTCTCAAAAAGAAAAAAAACCGATACGACTATTAGTTTAGGCGCGAGCTATTTTAAAAAAATTCCAAAAACCTGATCTACAAAAAACCTATTTATTCATAGAATCTGGTCACATAATTTCACGAGAATCGGTTGAGAATTGCGACCGGTAGAGGAGAACATCCGGACATAAGAAAGCAAAATGTCCAAGTCAAAACGTAGACCTTCGCTACGCTTCGGCAGGCCTATGGAACTCTCCGCGCGAGCTCAGATTTATGCCTACGAATCTCGGTTCCGCCAGCGGTACAAACGCCAGCTAGTTGGTTTGGTTGCCACACGCGCTTACGCACGCATGTCACCACGAGCTATGCCATTGAAATGTCTTCATCACGAATTAATAACACAGCTTGTAGTGTGGATGGATGCAGAAACAACAAAACAATAAAAAAATATCGTTTATTCCTCTTTCGACAGACAGACAGAAAAGTAGACATTCAATATAGGTACTTACACCTACTGGTATTATTTTTACATAGTTACAAGCTACGTAGGTACTATTAGTTTTAAAATTGTAGGTAATGTTTAAACATACTTATAGTTTGATATTACCTAAGACACCTAAGTATTTGAAAGAAGCGTCGGCAAATAGGGTTGCCGACGTGTGTGTCAGACCGCGCGGTGTGTGGAGCGGCTCGTTGGTCACTCCATTGTATTTTTGTGTAGGTATCAAAACGGTAGGTATTTGCGTTTTCTTTGAGAGATAAGTATCTATTCGTAAGAACTATTATATATTCTGTGGCTTCGGTCATTTAATAGTAGATTGTTAACTAAGGGATGAAAGGCACTCATTTGTGCCGAGGTATTTTGGCGCACGAACGCAGTGAGAGCGCCAATAGTCCGAGGCTGAAATGATGCCTTTCACTCAAGTTAAACACTCTACTTTTCATTTCGAATACGAGAAAAGTGTTTCGTGTTTTTTTTTAAACATGACTAAGTAACTTTTTATAGTATTTCTTAAGGGTACTTTCAGTTAAAAATTTAGGCAAAAGTATCGTTATTTATGGAATGGAGAGTCAAATATCAGAATGGAAATTGTATAACAAATCCATTTAAACTCATTTCAATTGTGAATCGTAAAAAAATAAACAAATCATACTTCGAACGTAAAATGCTCTAGTGCAGACACGTATCATTTTCTGCACACCTTTTAGAACAACAATGACCCTCTTTCAGAACATGAGAAATGAAAAGAAAATAGCCATCGCACATTGGGCTGAAAATCTCCTTTCATAGAAATAGACACTCAATTTTTTGTGTTACTTTTTTTACTGAAAGAGCTTTATTTAGCTATAATTACATCCCAGAATGAATATATACATATTATTATATTTATTAGTGAATTAGGTCGGGAAAGTAATTTATTATAATTTTGTTTCGAAAAATTTGTATAGAGCGTATGGGAATAATTCTCTGGGACTAAAAGGTAAACCCTAATATCTTCGCAGGTTTTTTGGCATAATTAGAATTTTTGTACCGGGTGCACTTTTTTATTTATTTTTTTATTTGTTAACAAAAATGTGATTTCACTGAACACTACATCAACTCGCTATTTTAAACTACAGATAACAATTTTGAATCAGTTTGATTAAAAAACTTACGTGTGGCGAATTTGATGGTTTCAAAAAATTCTTCTAATATTTAAGATTCTATAACTTCTTATAATTTTGTATTTGCTATACCCTATTCAGCGTCCCAATTGATACTGTATTATATTTATTAGAACTAGATATGTACCATGGCTTGCAACAAATAAATAGGTACGGATTCATAAAGAACCCACGGTGCGACGGTCCGACACCGGTCACACTTGACCGGCTTTTTTAAATAACTTTAGTTAAATGTTAACTTTCATATCGATAACAGCTATGCCGATGTTTTATTTTGCCAATCCCTTGTTTATGCCAGAATAAATGTGGGTATATTAATAATAAACTAATGTATTCAAGCCCCCATATTATTACCTTTCACAAATTTTTAACGAGCGCCGCTTACAACAGTAAATGCAATTTGAAATTCAATTGTGCGATATCGAACTCGAAGCCGGATTGCCAGTGTAAAAAATAAAATTATCCGACTATTTGTATATTCATTGAAACTGATGAAAGCGCCTGAAGCAACGCACGAATTGAATTTCGAACAAAACTAAAGCCGCCAACACGTGATGGAATCATAATTCAGTGATTCAGTGCCTATTAGCTTTTAACAATGTGGGCGAACAAACAGGGTTGCATATAAGCATCGTTTACCGACCATTGGACTCCGCTAATCCAGAATAAGTGTTAGACATGGCACAAGGCCGCACTGGCAGGGTCGCCATTTGATGTGGGACGTAAAGACAAACATTATCTTAGGAATATATGTAGGTTTATTTTGTCTATAATGAGTATAATGACATAATGTAAGAGCTTATAGAAAAAAACAATCCAATAGGTAGGTACCTAACAATCCTACCGCCGCGGTATCCTCTAACGTGCTCCTCGATGCCGCAGAGTAACAATCCTCCGTGATGCTCCGAGGTCGGTCTCAGAGCATTCCAATTTAAATCTGAATGTAATTGAAATAGGGAAGAATATACATTGATAAATTTAGTGATCCGCGCGGCGCTCTGCTGGTTTGCGCAGGCCTTAATTTTACATTAATCGGCACCAGCCCTATTCAACCTCTGTCCCAATATCATACAAAACACGTCAACAACGTTTAAAATTAGTTTGTGAGAACACTGAGAACCGAGTTTTAAACGAACGAACAAACGAGTTAGTCACATCTGCTTTCGAGAGCATATGGAATACAAAACCAAGAGGTATAACCTTCCACACGACTTGCGGCGTTTTGTTTGTTGCATTGTGATTGATTCGACAACCCACCCCGGGAGTTATGCGTCGATTGCGAATGGTGTAATTGGGTTAGGGCACAGGGCGTTTCTAAGTTATAATTATTTTATTTATTTATTTATTTAAACTTTATTGCACAAGCAAAGAAAAATGTACAAATGGCGGACTTAATGCCAAAAGGCATTCTCTACCAGTCAACCATTAGGTCAAACAGAGACATAAATGTTGGTGCAGGATAGATTCATAAATTATAACGAGAAATAGAACAAAAAAAATTCAAATATTATGTATATATATATATGTATTATTTCTCACTTTTATGACTTTGTAAAGGAATGTAGATGAAAATACAACCGGTCTGTACGCTTATAAAAAGCGCTATTTATTATTTTCTTTTATACATCATAATATTTAAAATTTAAAACTAAGTCACCCGTGCACTGTTTAAATATAAAATAAACTGAGCCGGGCAATTTTTTAGATATAGTATAAATGACAGTACAGAAATTCCTAGTTTTCATAATTATGGGTAAGTATTTTGTTTAAACAAATATGAAAATAATGATCCCACCTAAAACATTTTCATGTAAAATGTTGCCAAAACGAAACTATAAGGCTCCCACTGTCAAAAAGTTATCAGATCTCTTGTAGAGTCAAGCTTCTAACTTTACAAGCCCTAACTTCACAAACCCTACACCTTAGTCAAAATATGTGGCTTGGCCGTTTCGCTACCGTTACATGGACGTAAGGTGAAAAATTGATTCACTATTCATTATTTCTTATTATACAATACTTCTTGTAGTAACGAAACGGCCAAGCCACATAATTTGACTGGGTGTAGAGTTTGTGGAGTTAGGGCTTGTAGTTATAGAAGCTAGGCTCTACCAGAGATCTGATAACTTTTTGTCAGTTCGAGGCTCATGCTTTCGTCTTGACAACATTTTAGATAAAAATGTTTTTGGTGGGATATCTCTTCTTTTTGTAAGTTGCTTATGACAATCTTCCATACCCTAATTTAAAGAGGGGTAATTTACTATTAAAAATCCTGAAATAAGTATCTGGAGGCATCTTTTACACAATCTGCTTTTTACTAATTCCCCATACAAACTTCAACCCCCTTTTAGCCCTAATGATCTTTTCCACCCCCTTACAGGGTGATTTTGGGGTTGAAAACTGTTCTATATCCTTCCCCGTAATAAAAACTATATGCATACCAAATTTCAACTAAATCAGTTCAGCGGTTATTAATTCCCCTTTTTACCCAAATTTCAAGTTTTTGAATTTTTCTGTTGTTTTTGTACTAAGACACAAATAACAAAAACAACAACAAACAACTACAACAATAATGCAACAACAATGTTTGTTTCAGGAAAGGTTTTGATGATCATCAGTGAGTGAGTGACGAAATCAAGGTCTTTTTAGATATGAATAAAATCTAAAATATAAGAGCTATGTAATTGAAATTTTTTATGCTTAACAAGTCCACTAATGACATCATATCCTGAGAATTTTGTTTATCTGGTATAATCCAAACCCAAGTTATGAGGGTTCAAGAGAACGACGAAGCGCTTCGAGAAAAAGTAGGTAGTGCCCGTGCGCTTCGCTTTGCTCGTCTTGGCGTGGGCGATGTCACTGACAATCTCCTTGGTAAAATGAGTGACGGATTGAGCGGTCCTCCGTTATTCTCTAAATGCCGTACCTGCATTTTGAAACACATATTAAACTAACTAGAAAATCAAAAATAGAAGATATGGAAAAAGACTGTGAAATGATTGAAGAACTCATCAAAAAGGGAGAAAATGACAGAGCATACGGGATCATAAGAGAACTACATAGGAACCATAAAACCAAGTCAACAACAATAACAAACGAGAATGGACATATAATAACGGACAGCAAGGATATTTTGGCAAGGTGGATAAGATATGTAGAGAATCTGTACAAAGGGGACGGAATGGAGGAAAATGATATGGAGATTGAAGTGGAAGTGCCTGAAGATGACATGGGACCAGAAATTATTAGAGGAGAATTCGATAGAGCACTAAGAGCAATAAAAGATGGAAAGGCTAAATAATAAAGGATGGGATGGATGGAAGGTGTTGATGAAATCTATATAGAAATGATAAAATACGCTAACAACCCAATCCTAATGGAAGAAGTCTTTAAGCTGGTTTCGAATATGTACTCTAGATGAAAAGTACCCAAAGACTTTACAACCACGAAAACGGTAATGTTACCAAATAAAGCAAACACCTTGAAGTGTGAGGAACATAGAACGCTTAGTTTAGTATCACAAGCTTCAAAAATCCTACTGAAGATAATACAGTATCGCATAAGAGATAAGATTGAGAGCAACCTAGGAAACGAACAGTACGGATTCAGGAAGCATAAGGGTACTAGAGAAGCAATACTGGCATTGAGACTGACCTTAGACCGACGTTTAGATATAGGCCATAATACAAGTGTAGCTTTTATAGATCTGGAAAAGGCTTTCGACAAGGTGGATTGGAAGCTGATGATGGGCAGACTTAAAGAAATAGGATTAGACTACAGAGACCGAAAGATAATATATGAACTATACAGACAACAAGAAACGATTATAGAAGTAGAGAAGGAAAAGGGAATGGCTAAAATAAAACAAGGGGTAAGACAGGGGTGCTCATTATCGCCACTCATATTTAACGTATTTATTGAAGCTGCAATCCTGAAGGTTTTGGAATCGGAAGAACAGGGCATTAAAATAAATGGTGAGAGAGTAGTATTTGTTAGGTTTACTGATGATATTGCAGCCTTAGCCAATAACAACAGAGAATTAGAGAAGTTGGTCAATACAATGGACAAAATATTTCGAGAATTTGGACTAAAAATTAATAACAATAAAACTAAATTTATGGAAGTGTCTAAGAATGGTGATATAAAGAGCGAGCTAAAAATAAGAGGAAGAAATATAGAACAAGTCAAGAACTTCAAATATTTGGGAAGAATCATAACAGAAAACTCAAGATGTACTCCAGATATAAAAGCAGGAATTGCAATGGCTAAACAGACATTCTATAAGAAGGAAAACCTATTTTAATCACGTATATCCTTAAACATTAGAAAGAGATTTATGAAAACATATATATGGTCCATCGCACTATACGCATGTGAGACATGGACGCAAAATAAGAGAGATGAAAAATATATACAGGCATTTGAAATGTGGTGTTGGCGAAGGATGGAGGGAATAAGTTGGACGGAAAAGTTACCAATGAAGACGTCCTAAAGAGAGTGAAGGAAAAGAGAAGTATAATGAACATTATTAAAAATAGAAGAGGAAAAATGATCGGCCACCTGCTACGACACGACTAATTTATCAGGAACATTATAGAAGGGAAAATAAACGGAAGGAGAGGTAGGGGAAGGCCAAGAAAAAGTTATATGAGCCAAGTAAAGGAGGGGAAAAACAGTAAACAGGGGCCGTGTCGTACCAGGATACTAAAGGGCTGGCTTCGGATCGACCAAGGTGGAGACAACTTCGGTGCACCGACAAGAGCCCACAGCTCTTAAATTGAATGATGATGATGATGATGATTAAACTAACATGTATGTATGTGCAAGGCCTTAAAAGTTTTATGCTATAAAAACAATTATCCCAAAAAATATTTTAATGATAGATAAATATGTACATATATTATAAATACAACATTTCACTTTTATCTGTCATTAAAATCTTCTAAAATGCTATTCAGGCAGGTAGGGTATTTTTTTGTTTGCCAAAATTTCTGCTTAGCAAATATCTACTTCACGAGCAATAGACAGGGTTCCCATTTTCACCCTTCATGCATGGAACCCTAAAAAGGTTTTATTTTTGTAATAAACGTATCACGTTTATTAGCACCATAGGCCTACCCTAAGTTCATGGGTCGGGGGTAAACGGAGACAACTCCCATAAATCTTCCTACGGTCGCCTAGCTGTTTCTGTTTGAACTTATAAATGAATTGTAGAGGAATGGTTACGTAATCAAAAGTAATTAAACATAACCTTAAAAATAACCCACCAATCAATGACTGTTTTAGCAACCCGTACTTGAAAAACCGCCCAAGTGCGAGTCGGACTCGCGCACGAAGCATTTTTACCATTACGCAAAAAATCACGTTTGTTGTATGGGAGCCCCACTTAAATATTTATTTTATTCTGTTTTTAGTATTTGTTCTTATAGCAGCAACAGAAATACATCATCTGTCAAAATGTCAACTGTCTAGCTATCACGGTTCATGAGATACAGCCTGGTGACAGACAGACAGACAGACAGACGGACAGACAGACAGACAGACAGACAGACGGACAGACGGACAGACATACAGACAGACAGGCGGACAGACGAACAGAGGAGTCTTTGTAATAGGGTCCCGTTTTGGTACGGAACCCTAAAAACTACATTTTTATGTCAAAATTATTTTGTTACCATTAATATCAAAATGTGAATGTTTGAATTGGCATCATACTTGTATTGTTGTCTCAAGTCTCAAGAACTGAAACGTGATGTTTCAAATTTTGTTTCACTAACAGTCAAGTCGTAATTATGCTGGCTCGGTCAAGTAGGTACTACTCGTACTTGAAGTTTATCTATTTGAAACTGAATCCGAAATATTCCATAAACGTAAGTCCAGTGTTTTTATCTTGGAAGCTGATTTTCACAATACCCTGTTTATAGAAGTATAACGATAACGTAAGCAACCACTAAGATGCGGTTTAGAAAAATTCTACCCCTAATTGTGTATGTGTCACAAGTTTTATTTTAAGCTAGCAACTTGAAACTTGGTAAAATGTATTTTTTTAAACAAGAAAAATAATTTATCGTTTTTAAAAATTCATGTCCTAAGTGATATTAACCGATAATCGCACTTAAACTATCTTGAGACATATTTCAAAATATTTAGATCAGTACGGTTTTTACTCACTATTATTTTTAGTCGCTTTTGGCGACATGTTTCGGATTCTTTGGGAATCCTTCCTCAGGCACGAGTGTCCGCGGCGGTTGTACGTCGTGCACTGCCCGCGCCGCCCGCCTCGTCGCTCGTTGCGCACGCGCTGATGGATCGGGGGCGGGGGCCGCAGGGCAGTCCGCAGATGGAGTCGTCAAGTGAAGGTCTGGTAGGGCGGCTGTATCGAACGAAGTCAAGCACACTGCAGACTGCACTCACTATGTCCCCGCGATCGTCACAACACACTTCAAAAACACACACACACAACACACTTTTCGATAAAGCGAGATTACTGGTACGGGAAAAATGTTTTGTGCCGCGTAAGATTCGCGAGGCGATTGAAATTGCACGCCGCTCTAATTTCATTCGGGACGGAGGCTGGATGTTGCCAGCCAGGCTGGAGGTTGCACACTTGGTTGTGACGATCGCGGGGACATAGTGAGTGCAGTGTGCTTGACTTCGTTCGATACAGCCGACCTACCAGACCTTCACTTGACGACTCCATCTGCGGACTGCCCCGCGCCCCCCGCCCCCACCCCATCAGCTCGTGCGCAACGAGCGACGAGGCGGGCGGCGCGGGCAGTGCACGACGTACAACCGCCGCGGACACTCGTGCCTGTGGAAGGATTCGTAAAGAATCCGAAACATGTCGCCAAAAGCGACTAAAAATAATAGTGAGTAAAAACCGTACTGATCTAAATATTTTGATATTAACCGATTTAAAAATTTACATCTAAAATCTAAGCAACGATGGACTGGGTCAAGTTTTAAATAAGCCAACCTATTACAGTTAGATTAAGAATAAAATAAGCTTTCATTTGATATAACATACGATTAAATAACAGATGAGGGTATATTAACACCGGAAGTTGATTAAGGAAAATTAATTATTTAGTTAATACTGACTGTACGCAATTTAACTAGGCAACCTATAACAATATTATCTACCATTTATTCCTTATTACTAATAAATAACAGATTAGGGTATATATTTCTTATAACATATCTCCCACTAAAATAATTATGTGATAGTAGGTATTCAGTATTCGTCTTTATTTGCAAATATCGACATAAGCCATGCAAAAACAGTAATAACATGTTACATTAACACTAATCATGCACATAATTAACAATAAAATCATAAAAATAAAAATAAATAAACAGACCAACAAACAAAATGGAGTCCTAGAAGTAACACATTACAGACAATTAAAAAATAAATTAGATTGCTAGGATTAATTGTACAAATAAAAAGTAATGTCAATATAGTTGTAATTTGGTCCAGAATTTAATACGAGTATATTGTTCCAGAACCAGCAGGGCCCTTAGCCCTTGTAAGACTAGCACTTCGCCGGTATTTATTGTAGTTATACCTATAATATTTTATCACTGAAAAAGAACTGCTGTCAAAATTAAAACATTATTCTCAATCGAGAATAAAATTTTCAAAGAATTTTTAATATTCGTAGCCCGAATTTGAGCAGTCTAAAATATTTCATTGCAAAATATCTCGCATCTTGGAATTTTAAATGTTGTCCATATTAAAGTAAGCCCGGTTTTTAGGAATTTTTCACTATGTAAGATAAAATGTAGTAGGTGGAAACTAACATGGTTACCGTTACCGTTTAAACGAGTTTTTTAGTGAAAATGGGTTTTTCCTAGTTAAAACAAGTTAAGCATGAAACTTCAAAGCTACCGGTGCGAATCGGTCTGCTATCGGAATTTGGGATCACCGTGATAGATGATTGATGGACGTTTCGATCCATCCAAATTGTTTCAGCCTAGCGTTATCAAATTTAGTGCTATCCTTCGATGTTCAAAAAGAATTTGTATTTTAGTCAGACTTCAGCAAAGCTAAAGGAGGGTTATCTGGGGGCGCGGTGGTGCCCCCGCCAAGACGAGCAAAGCGAAGCGCAAGGGCACTACCGTATAGTACCTAAATTTACATACGAGAGGTTTAATAGGTATAAAAAATAAAAATATAATAAAATGAAACGTTTATTCAAAAATCTTACTAACAACTAAATACATATGTTCTTCTGCCAAACCACACAGTGGTTTGTTGGCAGACGAGGCTGCTTTGTGTTTGTGTTAGCGGTTGATATGTAACTTAACTTTATCTTAAACCTAAACTTACCTACTTAACCCTTATATAGTTACACATGCCACGGTTATCACCTGAAACACATGGAACCATTGAAACTTTGAACAAACATTGGCACTCGATTGTTTCACGTCATACATGTTAATTTCAGGGTTCATTTCAATATCAACAAACGGAGTCAAACAGCTGAACACAGCGGGTCGCGGTTGGGCGCCCCTTACTAACGTATCGGTCGTGGTGAAAGTTATAAGTTTCGAGCGATTGATCTGTTTAAAATATTAGAATCATACTATTAACTTCTAGTTTGGCGTTTGGCATACCCGAATGTCATTTTTTCACCGATCTGAATTAACATGACATGACTCATCATTATATAAATAATGATTTCAAATAATTGCTAACATACTTCTACAACACCATAAGGCGTCAGACGACGCTGTCGAACTGCAAGTGAATAAAAGATTACTTAGTGTTAAGGTAAGGTAAGGCACAGAACCAATAAATTAGAAACAAAAGACAAGTTTATCGATACAAAGCTATATTAGGAAGAAATTATTTGGGAAACTCGTATAGTTAATTTATTGTTTTATTTTTATTGAGGTTTTATTTATAACCACACATTTTTTGCTTATTTGAATCGGTAAAACGTCTCAACTTGGTGTGAATATTTATATGGTAGTATATATATATATATATACTTAGAAATAAAGGAAAAGTGTATATACATATATATATATATTAAAATAATTGACATATAATCTAACTTTATTACAATAAACATATATTTTAACTAAAAGATATAAAATAAAGATTTAATTATATAAGATAATGATTGTAGGAAGTAATGAAGGTAATATTTTTTTTTATATTATTTGAAGTTTTTATTGAACTCTAGGTATATTTATCTCGCAACCTGTATTTTTCTGAATTAACTTTTAAAGTAACTTTTAAAGGAAGGTAGAGCGGTAGACTTTCGGTGCTCGGGATACCCTGGATTGCAGGCAGTTTTTACAGCTCTAAAACGTTAATATTATAATATTTATAATCACCGCTACTGCTCACAATTGTGGCAAACAAAATTGACAGGTAGATGCGTGTCGCGTACAGGCATCTCCAATAATTTTATGCATGAATTTCGCCCACAAGAGACATATAATATTTAGTATAAAGAGGCATCGGGGACGCCTTGTAATCCGTGTGACTCCGGAAGTGATTTTAGTTTACTTAATGTTCAAAGACTCGCGACGAAAAAGATTGTATTGAAGGATAACATACGTACGTGGTATTACGTACGTACAACCACCTACCGTACAATAAAAAAAATACCACGTCAACTTTGAATATTAGGCAATGAGCCTTAATTTTTTTATTAAAAAGTAGATTTTTTTGTTTGGTTTTGATTGTTAGAATGGCGTTCGCGTTTACCTCAAAAGGCGGGTGCGGGTCAGAAAATAGTCTCAAAAGGCAAACGACACTATGTTTACAGCCACACTATGATACTTATAGTAGATCGACTTGGAAATAAAACGATCCATTTTAGGCGAGGTGTGCATATAGCTACCCGAGCCGGAACGGCGAGGGTCGATAGGCACAGCGAGGTTAAAATGGGTTTTATTACCGAGTTATACACTCTACTTTTCACTTTATATAAGAAAACAAGAATTAAAGTACCTAACCTAACCTAACCTAACTTGAACAATGAACGTATGAAAAACTTGAGAATATGGCGGCAATATTTTTTTAATAAAATTAATATAGATACTAAATTTGACAGTCGAATGCTTGCCATGAAAATCCCGATTTAAAAAAGATGTTTTGCCTCTTTATCGCACTGGCACGTTTTGAGTAAAAGGGAGGGAGATAGAAGATGGTTTCACGTTACAGAATGAGCAAACAAAAAGTTTAGCAATTTAGTTTTAAATATGCGTTTTGGTTTTGGTATGATGATATTTTTCTGAATAATATTTTTAATAATTGTAAAGTAGGAACTATAAAACACCTTATGTCTTAAGACATGAATTACGTATTCTGATTGGTGATTTTTAATATATCTGTATTCTAATTGGTTAATACCAAATACGAAGTTTCTCTTAAATACTTAAATGTGGTATTTTCTATAAAAAGGGTCCTTATTGTCGATGGCGCCATTATAAACGATGCTCCGATATAAAATATACAATGCCGCGCGACGCTGTGGGGCGTAAGCGCCATCGACAATAAGGTCCCTTTTTATAGAAAATGCCTCAAATAATTACCACAGTATACGTACCAATAAAAAACCCACAGTTCCGATTAACTGCCGATGAGTGCTGTGATTGACTGTTGTGAAGTGTTTTTTGAATTCAAAAATATGTATACATATTTTCCCTAGGGACTAAATATTTATTTTCACATCACCTATTCGAAAAGGGAACTTTTCTTCCCTGCTAGGAGGGATCAAAGTGGCACTTTTCTGTTCAAGGACATTTTGTTGCCAGTATGAAATATTGACACAAAGACATATGAAATTAGTATGCATATAATCGATTACAATTTCTTTATAATCGATTACGTGCATACAATTTTCTAACTTAAATAATATTTTGTTGTAATTGTAAACAATAAATGTAATTAGCGTATTTTAAATTAATTAATAGCATATTTAAATTAAGTAAACTAATTAATTAGCGTAATATTTACAAAGAAACGTAAAAAACATTAGTTTAATAATTTAATTTTTATTTTGACATTTTACGTCTCCTTAAACGCAACCATACTTGACTATGCAATTTAAAAAGTTTATATTTAAAAAGTTTTGTACAAATATTCCACAAAGCATAATTATGCGGTTCTCTATTGTGTATAAATTTGTAAATACTTAGTATGATTTTTTATCGCGTATATATATATATCTCTTTACTTGAAAATAATTGTAGTGTATAACTAGCCTTATGAACCGATTTTGCATGTACAACCAGCCTTAAAGTTTGTAGTCTATGATTGTTCATTATTTTAGTATGTGGGTATTTTTGCACTTTGTAATTTTTCCTCAGTCACCCGTTGACCACGAACGCTGTAAAGGGTTCGAAACGTCGGGATGTATTATAAATTCAATATACGCGATATAATCCGTTTTCATAGTTTTATTACTTAGTTTGAATCAATAACTTTATAAAAATAAATATAAGTGATATCAGACACGACCTTAGTATAGGTAGGTACTTCTGGCACTTTGTCCGTATCGATATTTTCAGACGTGACTGTACTGACAAATTAAAAGTACCTACAGCTCATAATTATGTACCTAATATCTTTTCAAAAACAGCAGCAAACAACTAAAATGATACAATGAAAATCAAGTACATTATTATTGTAGATTTTTCTGGTAACAAATTAGCTCTTACCCCTTTGAACCAAATCTTCGGAAGAACACTAATATTTATTATTATTAGTGTCGTTACCGGGATGCTGCTTAAAACATCTGACACAGATGAAAAGGCCTATTATTATTGATTTAAACTAAGTATTTACAAATTTATACAGAATACAGAACCGCATAATGCTTTGTGAAATATTTGTACAAAACTTTTTAAATATAAACTTTTTAAATTGCATGTACAAGTACAAGTATGGCTGCGTTTAAGAAGACCTACAATGTCAAAATAAAAATTAAATTATTAAACTAATGTTTTTATACGTTTCTTTGTAAATATTACGTTAATTAAATAATTTACTTAATTTCAATATGATATTAATTAATTTAAAATACGTTAATTACATTTATTGTTTACAACATTACAACAAAATATTATTTAAGTTAGAAAAATTGTATGCACGTAATCGATTATAAAGAAATTGTAATCGATTATATGCATACTAATTTCATATGTCTTTGTGTCAATATTTCATACTGGCAACAAAATGTCCTTGAACAGAAAAGTGCCACTTTGATCCCTTCTAGCAGCGAAGAAAAGTTCCCTTTTCGAATAGGTGATGTGAAAATACTGTTTATTGCACATCTCAATATTTAAGACAATAATAAAGGTCACATATACATATATGAGTACCAAATACCGTTGACTTTTAACAACAAAAAAAAAACAGAACAGCAAACAATATTAATTCAGTTACCAATTCATCTCTTGGTTACTTAATCTTGCAGATATTTGTTGCGGACAATCTTACAATATCCGGAATGTCAGGATAAGATGGCTATAAAACGAACATCGAAGCTCAACTTGTGTCCAAGTGCCTTTTCCTCTTATCTTCATGACTTTTAAAGTTTTTAATGCATTATTTAATTTCAAATTTGATAAGAGCCCAGTCAAAACGTCAAAATATCAAGATAAAGATTAAACGGACCGATAAGATGGCGCTTCACTAACATTTCCATCGCTGATTTACGAGTAAGCACATCGCTTGCTCTCCTAAGTGTGACCTCTAAATCGATAACTATTATTAAGTAGGTATATAATTGAAAACGTGATTCCGACTCTGACTAAATTGATCACAATCAAAAGAAGATAGGAGCTTTGGGAAATCAAGATCAGATAATTATATGGCAAGTTGGCAACTTCTGAGAAAATGGCCTTCCTTAATAATTCTTGCCGCAATTATTAATTGTAATCTAGGGGAGGTTGAAAGGAAATATAATATTATCAGTACGAATTAGGAACATTACAAAATTATAAGTATATAAATCGTAGAAGCCAACCAGCACCGTGGTTTGAGCTACTGAAGGTGCGCTGGGAGCTGCTGGGAGATTTCCGATTCTGGTAAAATCGACGTAATAACGAGTGAGCAATGCGATCCGGCCAGCACCCGGCGTCACTTGGGTTGTTAAGGGCCCAGCGATGTTAAATCTGTTACCGAGGAAGAAGAAGGAAATCCTAAATCTATGAAGATGAAACTTAGCGGAGGGAAGAATGAATGCATAAAACTAGCGACGTGGAATGTAAGGAGCCTCAAAAAGCAGGTAAATTAGAGAACACAATACAAGAAATGACAAGGCTGAAGCTTGACATATTGGGGCTCAGTGAAATTAAATATCCGGATAATGGTACTATAATTACAGACGAGGCTACATTATACTACTCGGGAAACCCGGCATCTGATAAAAATCACCACCACGGCGTCGAAATCCTTGTAAAAAAGGAGCTCGCAAAGTATATTACTAACTTCCTGCCCTTCTCAGAAAGATGCATGCTCCTACAAATTAGTGGCCAACCTTTCAACATCAGCTTAATACAGGCGTATGTATAAATATGATGAGACGATAGAGGAGTTCTATAGAAAGATAGAAGAAATAACTAGAAGTATAAGGTCGCAAGATATAGTTATCACATTAGGAGATTTTAACGCTAAGGTCGGAAAAGGAACAATGGGAAAGGTGGTAGGAGAATTTGGCCTGGGAAATAGAAATGTAAGAGGGGACAGGTTAATACAGTTTTGCGAGGAAAACCAATTTGTAATTACAAACACATGGTACCAGCACCCACCGCGACGACTATACACGTGGACATCGCCAAAAGATAACTTTGAACGAATTGTTAAAAATCAAATAGACTACATACTGGTACCCACAAGATTCAGAAACTCAGTTATTAATGTTAAAACATATCCTGGAGCAGATGTAGGATCTGATCACAATCCTGTAGTAGTTAAACTCAAGTTAAAATTAAAAGTATTAAAGAAACTAGCACGAAATAGAGTTAACTTTGATCTGACTAAGCTTAAAAATGAAGATACAAATAATAAATCCAAAGGGTACTTAAATAATGAAATATACAAAATAGTATCTACCGATTCGGAATTTAACAATGAACGAAAAGTCGAATCTAAATGTGAAAAACTGAAGAGTATAATTTTGAACACCACTAAAAAACAACTTGGGTACTCTAAAAAACCCTCCAAAATAATAATGAATGGATCACGGAAGATATACTCAATTTAATGAAAAAAAGGAAAGAATATAAATATACAAATAAGAGTAAATATAAAGAAATTGATAACATAATAAGAAACAAAACAAGGAAAGAAAGAGATACTTATCTACGAAATAAATGCGACGAAATAGAAAAGCTCGATGCTAAACATGATAGTCTTAACCTACACAAAAAAAAATCAAAGACTTCACAAAAACTAACAGGAAAAACATTATTAGTAAACTATATGACGATCAACATAATTTAGTAATAGTAGATAGAGATGAACAGGGCCGAACGTGGGAACAATACATAGAAAAGCTATTTTATGACAACAGAACGGATATTCGCAAGGACACTAACGCTGAAGACGCTGTGGAAGGTCCGCCAATAATAAAATCTGAAGTTTGAAGGCCATTCACAGCCTAAAAGATGGAAAAGCAGTGGGACCCGATACTATATTTGCCGAATTACTCAAATTACTCGATGATAAAAACGTAATGGTGATGGTTAGATTACTTAATTTAGTATACGACACCGGAATAATCCCTAACGACTGGCTGAAATCTACTTTCCTAACTCTTCCAAAAAATAACAAAGCTAAGTACTGTAGTGACTATAGACTAATTAGCTTTATGAGTCATACACTTAAGATTCTACTGAAGATAATACACCAAAGAATCTACAACAGAATTGACAATAACATTAGCTCTACGCAGTTTGGTCTTGGGACTAGGGAAGCATTAGTGTCTATTCAGGTACTAATACAAAAATGTATTGAACGCAATAATAGCGTCTACGTATGCTTTATCGATTTTGAAAAAGCGTTCGACAACGTCAACCATGATCAATTAATTCAATTATTGGAACGTACTGATATAGACGAAAAAGACAAACGAATTTTGAAGAACTTATACTGGAACCAAACAGCTAACATAAAGGTAGGGCAAATACATTATAAAAACCTAAATATTCTATAAGGAGTGCGACAAGGATGCATTCTGTCTACAGCTCTGTTTAATTTATACTCGGAATTTATATTTCAAGAAGCCTTGGAAGAAGTAGACATAGGAATTAAAGTTAATGGTACACTCATAAACAATTTAAGATACGCAGACGGCACAGCAATAATAGCTAATAATATGAACGAGCTTAGTTATTTATTAACAGTACTAAATTCAAAATTTGAACAATACGGATTGAACATTAATATATCTACGACTAAATATATGATAATTAGTAAAAAACATGAAAATGATGAACCCCTGAATATAAATGGCAAACCAGTGGAAAGGGTGACCAAATATATATACTTGGGATGCTGGCTCAATAAAAAATGGGTCTCAGAAATGGAGATCCGCGTAAGAATAGAAATGGCCCGGAGTGCCTTCATAAAAATGAACAAATTATATACAAATAAAGATATAAATTTGAACCTAAGATGGAGACTAGTTAAATGTTTTGTATTGCCAATTCTGATGTATGGAGAAGAGGCATGGACTCTAAATAAATCCTTAATCAACAAATTAAATGCCTTTGAAATGTGGATACACAGAAGAATGCTAAGAATATCGTGGGTAGATAAAATATCAAATAAAATAGTATTAGACAGAATGAAAAAGACAAAGGAAGTCGTATTGACAATCAAAAGAAGGAAAACAGCATATTTTGGACATATTTACAGGAACACCAAATATGCATTACTACAAAACATTATTGAGGGAAAAATTAATGGAAAAAGAGGTAGAGGAAGACCCAAAACATCATGGTGTGATAATATAAAGAGTTGGACCGGTATTGCGGACGCTACCAGTCTGGGCAGAGTGGCGAAACACAGAGAGGACTTGTCTTTCGCATGTTGATCGCCGACATCCGTTAGGATATGGCACTGAAGAAGAAGGTAAAATCGATCAACGAGATTAGGTATAAGAAGTACGATGGTGTTTGGAAGATGTTGGTGGTAGAGTAGCTAGCATGTCATGCATGTTGCAGCCGCCTGGCTTGAGTTGTGCGGACGGCCGAAGATCGACCTGAGAAAAAGCTGACCATTATTAGATGGCAGAGGGGACGCTGACTCTTATGGAACCCGATTTTTGTAGTAGTAGTAGTAGTAAACTTATTATTGTACAAAAATACATATTAATAATTACATGGCACTCATGGCATGGCATGGCATTGTAAGCACCTTTTCCCTTTCGAGACATACAATTAACAATACGCTGTGCAGGCTCAGCGGCAGAATCTGCAGCCGAGCAAAAGCATAGCATACCAGGCAGTATCCAATGAGGATTACCTCCACCTCTGACAAAAAAAAATACTCCGCCCAGGAATCAAGATAAATACAACAAAGATGTGCTTTCACAGAATGCCAAGCGTGGCATTTACTAATACAATAGTACTCATGTTTTGTGAAAAAAAACGGAAATCGGAAAAGAAACAATGAGGCGGGTGTAAAAACCACTAGGTAAGGCAACTTCATCAGGATTGGTAGAGATGTAGGTACCTGTACCTGTACAATTTAAAGGTTTTCTTGAGGTGTTGTCTATATTGCTGGAATTATTTAAAACATGAAGTTTTTTCTGTGGATGGGCTGAAGACAAAACATTAAGTCAGTATTTCGGAGATAATTGGATAAAAGGGAAGTACTTACTATAAAATTTGGTATGTGCAATTGTGCATAGGTTTTTGAATTGTAAAACTACGACCTTAACACAAATACGAACAAAAATTAAGTGCAACTGATGCAGATCTTGCATAGGTACTATCCGACGAGAATCGTCTCTCGCTGCAGTAGGTATTGTTTAAATAATCATATTTCTTACCCCTGCGCTGCTGTAGTCTTGCGAATTGGCAGGTCGCATTTTACAGTCACATAGGTATTTAATAATAGGTATTTAGGTAATTTTGGTTGACGACGATCCAGAAAGACCTTAAAGAACAATATTGACAAGAACCTAACCAGGAACCGTGCCACCTGGAGGCTTAGGAAAAGGAAGGCCGACTCCAAATAGGGATACAGGTCCAGGATGATGGTGATGACATAAGTATAAAATTGTATTAATTATGAAAAAAACATAAAATGCAGTCTTCGGACTCAATATAGTTGTGTTGTAGTAGATTATCACATGTACCGTGCAACCCTATCTTTGCACTCTTCCTACCATTAATGACATGCTGTTAGTGCTATTTAGACTTGACGCAACGTGGACTCAAAACAGACTTGATAATTACTAAAGTCCATACGCAATCGGAAACAGTAATGGTGGCATTACCAAACCGCTGTCTAAGCCGGCACCTGCGAATTAATGACGTGCTGAGTCAACCCGGGTTAATTGCTCAGTCCCCGGGCACTCATCAAAGTGGTCAAATAGACTGTTTGTGCACTGTGTCTGCGGAATTGTGTGCTGCATCTATGATTGTTAAATTTAGTGGGTGGATGCGGTGAAAGTTCGAGCCAAATGACGTTTGCGCATGGAAAATAGGAAATATTTAGGAGGTTCAGTAAGTGTTTTGAACTAGAAACAGCGAATTAAATGTTTTGTCCAGGTCTTTAGTAGGTACGTATAGTGGCAGGGCAGCAAAATGCAATACGTTTTTAATGTGTCGTGCAATGCTTTTACGATTATGATTTATCTATATATATCCAAAACTATTGTTGGGCATTTGAAAATTACGTAGCTAGATTTTCTCGTGACTTTATCATTGGATACTAGTGGTAACTAAAAAAAATTAACAATACACAAAGTTTGAGAAACTTGCATTCCATGATTCGACATGATATACAAGAGTTGATTTGAAAATCACAGGGTAAACCACTAGGTTACCAGAGCTTCGACTCAATTAAGTTTTCACAAATTCGAACCACATAACATTACGTTGTGCTCATGGTTTGTGCCAAAGCTTAATAACCATAATATGTTATTAGCATTATTGGCCCAGTTATTATCATTTATTTGAGCCGCTAGTTACCTCACACGACCACGCATTTTCTAATATTTGCACTGACAAAACCAGAACATGAAATATTCTTTTGTTTACCATAAATAGTTTTTTTTTTCTGAAGCAATTTAAATAATATATTTGTATGCGAGATGAAATGCAAAAATCCATGTCTCCATGTGAATGCGTGTCCTTAAAGGTTGTGTTGTGTGCTATCGCCCACGCTATTGGTTCTGCATATCTATGTCATGCTGCAAATCACTGCGACGAAATCTAATTCTCTCAAAATGGATGAAAAGAGTCGTGGCAATGGGGTGGCCGGTCGAAATAAATAGCAGATGGCGCCAGCATAGCTTGCCCTGTCAAACCCTAGAATTGTGTCAATTTTTTGTTTTTTTAATGCCCTGGATGCCAGCCCTTTAAGCCAAATCTCATAGAAAACGGGGCAAGCTATGATGGCGCCATCTCTGCAAACCTCTGACAGTTGCCAACCCCGTTAGACGCAACCGCAGACATATTCTCAGATAATGACCTTTAAATTATACTTTTCTTTATTGTAAGTCGTAATTTAAACTAATTTTAAACCCAAATTTGTAATAATCACAAAAATCATAAAATTTCTATCACTTACATAAAGTCTGGAAATATCCTCATAATTATTTCCACGAATTAGCCTACCTTTATATCAATCTGCCACGTCGATCGCCATCTCAAAAACGAAAAAAAACTTTTCCCATTTAAACTTAACAGTTTTTATCTGCGCCAGTCACGAGTTAAATAAAACAAAATTATTTAAAAGATAATAATACGAGAGCGATAATGGACTTTCCGTGTGAAGGTTACGGTCTTAATCGATCGGATCACAATTTGTGGGTTTCGTAATATGAAAATAGAGGGAACACCTTTGAAAGAAGGGAAATTTTATGTCGCACTATAGGTACGTAATAAATGTTTAATGGTAAAATAAAAAAATATAAATATAATGGTAAAAAATTTTGAACATCCAAACTCTTTGGCGAGGACGTATGGGTTACGGACTTTATGGTCTTATGGTCAATGAGGTCGTCTATGCTGCTCAAAGAAATATGTCATGGAGTGATGACGTCACGGTTTGGCTCGCTTCTCATTGGTGTTTCAGTCAAAATGGACGATTGGAGAATTTTGCTCCTTGATTTTATTTAAAATATTAATAATCCTAATGTTTATACTGAATTTTTTTAGAATCATATAAACATAATAATAATAATATATGTTTCTTTGAAACCATTATTTCCATGATTCTTTGCTAAGGCCGTTCCATCGGTTTGCTGCTGTCACTGTCACATTTCGCAAGAAAGAACGGGAAAGATAATGCACGCCAAGTGTCAATTTTGATCGAAATTTGTCGATTTTTATTTATTTTAAAAACGTTACCTTACAATATCGAAATTCGAAAGCTATGAAATTACTATTTAAGTTAAGATTGTTTTTTCTTCTTTTTTTGTTTATGGTATCACATAATAAATAACCGAGTAAAGTTGGATTAAAAGTCCGAGTTAGAGGTTACTTTGGGAATTAATTGTATCGAGCGAAGTGTCATAATTCGTGTATCGGCAGCTATGTTATTAAAGATATTATAGTCAAGAAGTACATATATTTTTGCCACGTCTATAGGTACTAATATCAACGCCTCTTAGAAAAACATGATCATGTAAGGAGATTTTTCGCCTTCTGGCTCAGGGAACCGCCTTAATGTCATCATGCCTATTAGAGGGTCGTGCATGATACAATATATTGTTGACCGTACTATTCTACTGATACTAATCTCAACAGACTTATCGTAGCCATTTGAAACAGTGATAAATATTATTTAACCCTCTGCGACTGATGTCCGGTATATCAGACACCGCCAAATATATTTGTTGTTGCTATGTCGGCGTACGGTACAATATGGCTCTGTCTCGCTCATTACCTTCCTAAAACGACTCGCGGCATCGGACAGTGAAGTGATGCCCGAACGGCGACGCGGTGCACACCTTTACTTGGGAGATATGAGCTGTGGATGTCCCACAGACGTGAGTACAGCAATGAGTCCTGGGTCTGACATACCTCACTTCATAAAATTATGTACTTGTCCATAGTGTGAATAGTGTCTATCAGACGTCCTCACATAAATGCATAATAGTTATTTTAGTATAGTATCAGTCAGACGTTACCTCAGAAAAATATTTATGTTCATATAGTGTCTGAGATACCTAACCACATAAATAGTTATATTTTAGATGGCTGATCGAGGGAGACCCTTTAAAATAAGTACAAACTTCAGGACTAATTAGTGCCTTATTCCGTCTTTAGATTTTCTAAATTTTTCTTTTAGGTATAAATACTATATTAAAAAGTAGGAAAATTACTAAAGTTACTAGAAGTTGTTGATTGTTTAGTTTTTTATAATTTTTTTGTGAGCCTAAGTACAAATTGTAAGAAACTGTGATCTCATGAAAGTTTATTATATATTTCTTATGTATTTTATTTTAAACCCATTTTACAATGTAATTTATTAAATTATTAATGGAATGATCGTTTTATAAAACAATTGTTACCATTTTACCATTAGTTTATTTTTAATGAATTATCGAAAATGACGTCTGATAGACTCCACATCAGTAGAGTCTCTCTAAAAAAGTCACCACAGTTGCAGAGGGTTAATAGTTCCTTCCACTACCACTACCCATCATTCCAACGCTGCATTTTTAAGTGCGTGGTCGCTTGTCTCGAAATATTTTTTATATAAACTATTTATTAAAAAATACTGCTACGGAACACCGTGGCGCAAAGGCTGGCTGCGATTCCTCGAAGTCCCCAAAGCTACCTTGGCGGTTTTTTATTCAATATCTATCCGTGGGTTATTGTGGAATTTCGGTAATTAGAAAACTTCGTCCGAAGTAAATATTTATTTTATGATCCATCTATTACAAGATTTTTCCCTTTTCCTGTAATAGATGGATCATAAAATAAATATTTAAACATCGAGCGAACAACTCTAACATTTCCACCGCTCCTCATATTTGAACATATAATAGTACATTGTGCAACGAGAGGAGTAAGTGAAATATTGGAAACGAGGGTGTTAATACACGACAGCCGCAGGTTGGAGTGAATTAAAGACCCGAGATTGAAATATTCTTACCCCCGGCCCCCGGAGTTACGCACAATGTTTTTCATCACACTTGCGAAGAAAAAACAAAATTTTTAGCGAAATAATTCTTAAATACAGTAGCACAATCGGATTAGGACTAACCTCGATATTTCTTCTACAGTTATGAAAATTAGTACATATTACTTAAGTAAAGGTCCCTTTTCATGTCCACACTATTTTACATTCGGGGACTTCGAGAAATCGCAGCCAACTTAGAAAATGTGTACTATCCTGAAAAATTTGCGTTTTACTATAAATATACGTTCTCTATGAAAATATGGTGTAAGGAAACATTAAAGCTAATTAAATTCTACACAAATAAGTGTTTGATATCTTTGCGGAAAAAATACTTCTTCTTATAGAAAATAATTGCTGAATCCAGATTTAGCACTTATACCCTTTCAGGGGATATTCTCTTAATAGGAAACTTGGAGAAATATGAATTCCAGTTTTGTCTATACATTTATACACTTTCTACCCCGATATCAACATTTTACTCGAATGCGACTTAAACAGAAAGTAGGGTTATGGTTTTAAATACTGATAATCAGTACAGCCTGCAGGATACTGGACGGATCGTTTAAAACGACGTATCGGTAGATTCCTCTTGCCCTTCACAACCTTATTTCATTTATCCTTAACCCTTGTTTTTATTTCATTTTGTAATGAATCTCAATTTAATGTCAAAAGTAGGTACAGATAGAAAGACAAGCAATTAAAGGGTATTTGAAACATTTAGAACGTTTATAGAAAACAGCACATTAGTAATATATTGAACATTTCGAAATATGGGACATTCACCACAGTAATAAATTACATGCATGGAAACCTCCATTGCTTATACACCACAATAACAAGAATTTTGTAAAATTGACAAGAAACTATAGCATTTGGATAATTATTAAGTGTGTAATTCCAATGACTTTAATGGTTTATTATGCTATGTTGTTGAGATATTTCTCTATTCGAGCTAGCTCCATTAAATGCTATTAGGTCATAATCATAAACAGCAATTGATTTCAATATGTGGTTCTCTTTTCTATTTATTATAAACTGACCGGCGATTGGCAATGATGGAAAGTGAAGACAGAGCCTAAAAGATGGAGCTTACTTATAGTCATTAATACCACACAATGTCTACAAGCTCATTTCTTACTTTGCGCTAATGTTGAGACATGAAATAATATATGAACTGGGCAGCGTTATGGAATAAGCGAACAAGCGACAATCAGTTGAAACCGAGAAAATGAGCTGGAAAGATTTGAAATTTGAATTGGTTGTTTTAAGTGCATTTTTAAAGTAAAAAGTTCAATTTTTTACTGTGAACCTGCAAAAGTGTTTATGAATTGTGTCAGTAAAAAAAAACACTATACCTTTTAAAGTTTTGAAATTTTAATATTTTGATTATTTGGCTCGCTTTACTGGAAGCTTAATCCATGAACTCCATGTAGCAAAATAATATTAGATAATGTTATTTTATTAATATTAGAGTTGCAGGCTTCCATAGTCAACGGTGATCGCTTTCCATGGTGGTCCGTATAGGTACATGTTTGCTACCGACGTAGTATTAAAAACATAATTTTACCAAAGATACCAAAATAATGTACTGTAAATTTAAAAAGTGCACCTACTTCTTGTAACTTACATTTAATTTCAGTAGGTACCGGTAATAATTCGTTTGTTAAATAGGTATATATACATGATAAACATCCTATTACAATTTATCTAAGTAAGTATTTAATATATCATAACTTTTTCAAGCTATGTGCTCCTGGGTGCCAGGGAAATGCAATTAGTTGTACCTACGTTATAGGAAGATACCTTTCTAAATTCTAATTCCTACTTATTCTATTACTTATAGAACTTCAGGTCCAGGTGCTTATTCTGTGGATTTTGGCTGATGTCTGACTTGTTTCATGTTTCATGTTTTTGTATCAGAATTAGATTAAGTGAAATTAAAATAATTTTAAGAAGTAAACTAAACTATATTACTTAAATATTCTACAACCAATATGTAGTACTTCTAGCGCAGCGAGCATTTGTGTTTATGTAATGTACATTCTCGTGTTTTGTTATTATTTTTTTTGTTATTTTTTTATCGTTGCATAATGTAACTCAATGGATGACTGTTATTGGCCTTGTTTTATGTAAACATAATTATGTCTTAGTTATATTTACGGCTGTTGTTATCCTTAATACTAATAAAATAAATAAAAAAATAAAAATACTACTATTATCAAAAATAAAAACTAGAACTAGAAAGATTGAAGAAGAACTGGAAGACTAGCTAATAGTTTCTGTTTCTTCATCTAAAGAAAAATGTTACCAAATTATACTTGTCACTATTTTGAAATATTATTCACAAAAACCGTGCATTATGTTATGAGCCTAATATATTATAAGCGAACATGCGTTACGCCAAAGATTGTTTAAATGAGTGTACTTACAATAAGTAAGCCAAAATTAACCCCTAACTCTTCATCAAAGGCTCACGCCATAACTCTTTTACCTACCACATAGATAAAAAACCGGCCAAGTGCGAGTCGGACTCGCGCACTAAGGGTTCCGTACCATTACGCAAAAAACGACAAAAAATCACGTTTGTTGTATGGGAGCCCCACTTAAATTACTTCTTCTGCACTTATTCTGTTTTTAGTATTTGTTGTTATAGCGGCAACATAAATACATCATCTGTGAAAATTTCAACTGTCTAGCTGTCACGATTCATGAGATACAGCCTGGTGACAGACGGACAGACAGACAGACAGCGGAGTCTTAGTAATAGGGTCCCGTTTTTACCCTTTGGGTACGGAACCCTAAAAACATATATTTATCCGTGTAACGCCGCCCGTCACACTGAATGGGCGGTGGATTCCTGAAAATCAATGGAGTCCATTAGTGTGGAGCGGAGAATAAAAACGGTTCCCTTCGAGACCGGTCATAGGGCTAATACGTTGCCCTTTGCAGAATGGCCTTAACTCTGACCTGTACTCAGTTTAAATTTTACTTTGCTTTTACAGCTTGTTCCGGTAATGTTGTAAGAGTCCTATTATTATTATACATATATGTATTATAAACCTTCCTCTTGAATCACTCTATCTATTTTAAAAAAACCGCATCAAAATCCGTTACGTAGTTTTAAAGATCTAAGCATACATAGGGACAGACATCCATCCAGACAGCAGGAACCGAGTTTGTTTTATACATATAAATGTATAATCTGCGAAGGTTTTGTGTAAATTAGTTGAACTACCCGTGCGACGCCGGGGCGGGTCGCTAGTTTTCTATCAATTTAACAATATTTAGTTATAAATTTCAGCATGTGTCAACAACCCTATAACTAAATTTGCTTGGCGTCACTACATAGGTACGATTACATTTTCAGTATTAAGTAATTGAGTGGAAAAACGAGGTACTACTCGTACCTCGTTTCTCCACTCAATTATTTTTACCAAATGAAAACTTAGCTAACTTTGGTAAAATACAAAGCGGATAAACGATATTGTCAAATTCTACTTAGCCGATTCAGCTTACTAAAGATTTAGAATATAAAATGAAGCCACGATCGCTAATACATATTACATATAGAGAGACGAAGTCGCCAAACATTGAAAATGCAAACAGGAATTTTCACTAAATATGAATTCTTAAGATTGAATAATAAAGGGAAAGCTGGAAGATACTCCACCAACAAGATGATGATGAAGATTGAAGAACTGGGTTTTATAAATCTTAAAATCTGGAACTGCTGTAAAGGGTTGCGACCCATTTAAATAATTATTTTGTTTTGGTTTTCATATTTTTTCTATAATACACGTCTCACATCTTATTTCTTACTAGAGCTATTTTATATTAAATTATACTGCTACGGTATGTTGGGTAATGATAATCAACTTAGTATCGAGTAACGAGTATCTACCCAGTACAAACAATGCTAGGAAGCACTTTCTATCAAACCGCATCGCATGCGAGTGGAGTGATTAACCATCAAAATGAGCTCTTTCATTCGATATGTAACACGATATATTAGTTTCAAAAACTATGTCACGTATATCTTTACTTGAAAATAGTTGTATTGTATACAACTATTTTTCCTTATGAACCGATTTTGCAAGTAGCCTTAAAGTTTATAGTTTATTATTTTTGTATGTGGGTATTTTTGCACATTGTAGCTTTTCTTCAGTATATATTTAATATACGCGATATAATCCGTTTTCATAGTTTTATTTCATGAGTAACTATCGCGATAACCGAAGACAATATTAAAAGACTTTATTTTTCTCATTTACCCCCAACAGTGGCCCCCATGTTTAAAATGCATTTGTTTACGTTACATGTCTTTGGGTCACAAATTTCAACTTAAATGGTCCAATAGTTTTAGAGACAATGGGCTGTGACAGACGGACAGACAGACAGATAGTTCCGTTTTATCCTTTTAAGGTACAGAACCCTAAAAACAATTGCAGTGATATATACGCATCAGCTTTCAGCTGTTAGCGTTTTAATCAATTTAATATAAGAATATAAGTTCTTATAAACTTATTGCGAGCCGGAGGGCAAACTTTCACTTACCAAATCTCTGGCTATCCTTCACCCGTCCTTTCACCAACACCTCAAATAGTAAGCCCTTAAAACAAACCTCACATCTGCGACAGGCTTGTAACAAATCTGGAGCCAATAAGCGTCCCTTCTTAGGCTGTGCTGTAAAATAAAATATGTTTTATATATTTTTTTTAAACTGCGGTCCAAAAAACTTGCTCACAACATTCAAATAAATAATTTCAATCAGTGACAATGAAAATTTGTCAGGTCTCAGGTAATGAACTAAAAAGATTTATTTCAACAGTGATTCTTGATTTTTACAAATGATGTCATTTCTCATCAAAATCCCGACATGCCGTAGGTAATAAAGTGCGTTATCCATCACAGTACATCAAGCACACGACAAAACCGTCTCATGTCGAAATCAATAATGTGCAACTGAAACTGTTTGATACATTTTCAAGAGCCAAGCGAAAACATACTCTGGAACCTGAAAAATTAAGACTATAATTCTAGTTTCGGTGAAAATTTATCGCGCGGTAATTGAGCCATCCATCATAGCGGGGATGATAACTGAAAGATGTATTTGCACGATTGCTTTGAAATTAACCCAGTTGATTGATAGAATTACAGATTCACCTGTGACAGGAGATAGCGGGAAAGCTTGAATGTTTTACGAGTTTAGTAATCTATTTTTAAACTCCTAACCCCTAATTTAAGTCCCCGGCAATCTCAATTTTCCATACAAACGTATTTAGTTAAGCTCTCATTTATTTTTTTATTTACACAAAGGCTTACAACAAAATTTATACATCGCCAAACTGTAACCAGTTTGTTGGCGATTGAAGCGCTCAATAACAAAATGGAATTATGCACCTGAACAAAACAATTAGCAGCTTGAACAGTAATCCTTATATATAATATAAAAACTAACATGCACAAATACCTAGTAAGTAAATAAATAATAATAATAGTAATATTAACGGATTTATTATTATTATTATTTGTATCTCCTTGGATATCACGGGCCTATAAATCCCGGTCTTTTGATAGGCTTGCGTGGGGATATAGATCCAACACGTAGAGGGCCCCTGGAGAGCTTTAATGTCATGTAGACCGCCTGCTGGAACCCGTTCACAGGCGCAACAATAGACACCCATGAACCGGTTGCTTCAGGCATTGGGACTATTGTAGAAAAAGTGAACAGTATACCGGTCTATGGATTGAAGTTAAGGTGGACAATGAGACTAAAAGAAGAAAAAGTAGTCCGGACACATAACAATGTTAAAACACGTTATCGAGGCAGGCGGTGACTCGCCGCTGACTAGATGGGCCCCTGAAACTGCCGTCGTGAAGACGACCAGGAGCAACACCGGTGTGCGCGGCTCAGGGATGTCGAGAGGTGTGCGCCGATTTCTACACTGGCTGTTAACAGCCACTGTGCCAACTCTCGTCTCATGCATCTTTCACTTCCACCCCTGGAGCATATAGCTCTTACGACTCCCCTCTGGACGGCCAATGAAGGCAAGTCAGAGCTGAGAGTCCTGCGGGTCCCCTTGGGGTCCACTCCGACCGAGGAAGACACGCCGGAGACGGAGACCCTGACCGACTCTCTGGAGCACTTGGGTCCGTGGGGTCGTCACTCACCAACAGCTCGCCACAAGCTGCCCTGTTATTATTATTATGTGTATCTCCGTTTTAAAACTCTCGGGTCTTTCGAGCCCAATCATTTATAAGGCGTGCGTGGGGATATAGATCCAACACGTAGAGGCCGTTTGGAGAGATTTGATGTCATATTATTAAATTTTCCCAATGCTTAATTTTCTAAAAGGTATGTTTTTAACCTCTTTTTAAGGACCGGCTTCCTAAACCTAGAGTTATCTCTCAACCACCCTATTTCGTTAAACAGCCTAGGCACTAAATATTTATTTAACCTTTTTCCATAATAGTTGACCGCCGGGGACTTAAAATAACTAGCTAGATTGCTCTGAAACTTTGTACTTACAATAGGATAAGGTATATATATCTATGCCTGTAATCAGATTATGTAACTTAAGATACCATAGTTACAAAAATACAGCCAATTTAATTTTTCATAAAAAACTTGTTTTGCTCTAGGTATTTCGTTTGTTTTATTAGCTGGAGCTATAAACTAATTACAGGCATAGATATACCTCATGTCATTGTATGTGCAAAGTTTCATTACAATCCAACACGTATGTCGCGAACGCGATCTTATTAAGGTATGGCAACCCTTACGATACGATACGCGCCGCACTAGCCGCACGGACGCCAATTTGGGATTTAATCCGGAGATCGGTGCATGGTCGACGAGTGATTACAATTTGAAGTATTGTAATTTACTTACTGTGTTTATTGTTTGATGACGTTGGAATGGAATTGGACGCTGCATCGTGGCCATCGTGCCAGTTATAAATGTATATGAGCTAAGTTGTCCTTATCTTTGTAATAATATAATTTGTATTATAAGCCGAGTTGATTCATCCGCGTCCCGCGTCCCATTTAGAGGTTATAGGTAGATGTTTAAGTACAGGATGGATACAAAAGATGAACGTGAGTGACGAGTACGATACAGCCGTACGCGTCACAAACCCGGTTTCACCGAATTCGAAAAAACCGGAAAAACCGGGTTTGCAGCCAATTTTAAAAACCGGGTTTAGGTTTGTTAAAACCGGCTTTTTCGAGTTTTTCGAATTTCGAAGCAACCTTTTACTCTTATTTAATCGTACCATTGGTACCTATAATAAATTATTACACATAAACTTTGTATGTGTAGCAATCGTACCGTATAATATGTAGACGTACCTAAATAGTTACCTACATAGCATATATTTAATAATATATATAAAGGAATGTTTTGTTACAGTTATTGGCTTAATTATAACTAAAGTTTGACTTAAGTTGTAATATAAATATTATGTAGTTTAACATTTTAGTCATGATTTATATGTGATGCATGCATCACGTTAATTGATCTCTAATTTCTATTCTAGTATTTCTTGTTAAAAATGTTTATCTACACATATATCATAAACCCTCTATGATGCCTTCAAAATCCGTAAATAATGGCCAACATTAAGATAAACTGTTTTTTTACAGCAAATTTTTAATCTGTGAAAATGTTATTATTGCTAAATAATAACATCGATTTCAATAATATTATTTCATTCAAATTTCGAACATCTCTGAAAAACGAATAAATTTGATTTTACCTCTATTCTAATATCAGTCGAGATTACGCTTTACGCTTAATTTTGACAAATCTCGCTTGTTAGTTGCTATTTGGTTGGTATCCAACGATATTGGCAATCGACCCCCACTCTAGTTTGTCTCTGAATTAAAAAAAACTACGGATGCGTGGCATGCGTGAAAAAGTTTTCTTTGCCGCCATTTGACGTGCGATTATCTTTTAATTAGTTTGTAAGTAAAAAAAAATATTGTTTTGCTGTTTTTAAAGTAACTCTAAGTAGCTTCGTGTAAAATGTGCGATAAAGATATTTCGGAGACGCCACCTCATATCCGCGAATTTCGCTAGAGAGCAACTATGCCCCAATGTCGGCTGTAATATGAGGTTAGTAGAAATATATATCATAGAAAGTTTATAATATGTGTGTAGATAAAGCAGTGTATATAACTGTACATAATTAGGCATTAAAACACTCGTGTCATTCTATTGTGAAACTCACTTCGTTCGTTTCATAAACCCACACTCGAGTTTTAATTCCTTTCATTATGTAGCAGTCACATAAACTACTATTAAGTATTGCAGATTGATTATTAAATTGTCTACAATTACTTGTTTATTCTACAAATTGTACATAAACTCGAAAACACCGAAAAAACCGGAAACCCGGTTTTGCTGCTCTACAAAACCCGAAAAACCGGCTTTCAAAAATATGCACGGTTTTGTGACCCCTAGATACAGGGTGACATAAATGTAATGAGCGTGAGTGACTAGGACGATACAGGTTGATACAAAGGTAATGAGCGTGACGAGGACGATACAGGGCAAAAACACACAGCAGGCAGCAGGCGGCGGGCAGGGCGACTAATAAATATATATATATATTTCTATGCAAAGTTAAGTACACTTCGTGACGGTAGGTCATAAATCTATAGGTACAATTACAGATGGAGCACATGGCATATGAGACCGTATATGCGAGGCAGATTGCAGAGATTACGTCAACCAGGTACGATCCCAATGTCCCAGGTAAGTATAAGATATATAAATTTGTCGATTGTCCTAATACGCGGTCTCTATCCATATACAAGTACATAAAAGACAACATCATACAATTATACCATGCGAATCGCGATAACGTAGTTTTAAAATGAGGACGAAACTCCGTTTGTATGGGAAGGTGAAATTTGGTCGAGCTTGCCGGGGACTCATCTGTCGTACCTACATGCGATCGCCGTGAGAATGAGATTCAAAAGTATTATTAGCACAATTCAGTACTTAACCATGACGTTTAAGTAGATTAAATTTACGAACGAGATGAGATTCTGTGGTACCCCACCCTAACCCAATTTTGGTAACTCAAAAGTAAATACAATATGTTTACGTGTATTTATTTAACTCCCCTTCTCAACAGGCTAATAAATTGCACAACCGACATATGAACATCAGTGCCAGTGTTAGCTACGTTTCCTGCCAATCGTGCGCTGAAACAAATAATGTCTCCAAGAAGAGCGTGAGGGTCGCCCCACGTACGCAATATGTGTCGCGCTTATCGCCCCTCAGGCCGTGTGTTCCAATCGATTACCGAGCGGACGCGAGTCAGATCAGTGCAATTCCAGAATAGCTTTAACACATTCACTGCCCCCAACGCACATGTGCGTTCACCGTCATACAAGTTTGTTCCTAGGCCACGTCCCCTGATGGCAGTGAATGCGTTAACGTACGTAACCCGACATACATAATTACAGTGTAACACGTTAACCCGTTTTGACTTATTGTGCAATAAAATTCAGGGTTCACGGGTGGCTTCATGAAACAAATCGTGAAAAAATTACACTTTAATACTCTTTCATCACATAGATCTCCAAGTTTTCGATGAGTTAGGCAATACTTAGGGTTTTAGTGACAGTCGTTCAATGGATTTGTCATCGTCGTGTCTTAACACAGCAGGGTAATGATTGAAAGTAGCTCTCTAACATTTTATTTGTTTGAACGCTACTTATTTTCAAAAGAATCATCCTGCCGAGAGATGCAAAATTAATGTGTTACCTACCTATCACTGAAATAGTTATTTGTGCAACAAGAGAGGAAAGTTGGTTTTTCTTGCGAGTGTTTATTTTGAGTCCCGAGAAAGCGAAAGATTCTATAATTGAATCACGAGCGAAGCGAGTGATTCTAAGGTAGAATCTTGAGCGTAGCGAGGAACTCATAAACACGAGATGTAAAATAACTTTGCTCTCGTATTGCACACATAATTTTTCACCTCAGTAGTGAGAACATATTAAAGGTTAAAATGTATTTCGAATTACACAGAATAAACAGAAAAAAAAGTATTATAATATGTACGATACGATAAGACGAGAGAGACGAGACCGGACCGGACCGGACCGCACTTTCCTCACTCCAGGAAGTGACGAAAGTAGGCTTGTTCGAGCTGCTGAGGTGAAAAGTAAATATTTTAACAAATTGTACATGAGCCTATAACTTTATATTACTTTAGAATATTTATTGAACTCTCAAATCAAAGTGGTGTAATTAGACAACTACTTATGCGTAATCAGAATGCGTTTTTAAAAATAGCATAAATTCGTCTGCCCTCTGTAAGCTGTTAGAACAGCATTCCAGGTGTCTGCATTATTACTTTTTGGTGATAGACCGTCTCTAAAGCGGTGGTATGAATTTTTATGATACTAGTGCTCTTTTAAAAGAATATTGATGTATGACCTGATGATATAGTTTTTGAGGAATAATGTACCAGTCTCTATCTCCTTTTTCCTAGATCTGAAATATTAATGAGACGCAAGGATCAATATGCATAGTATTCATGAGTCTTCTCGTTATTGCTGCTATCGTAGCGCACCGTATAGGTAATGAACACGCGTGGCTACAAAATCCGGTCCCTGCTATGCAAATCGTATTAATTTGAATATCGAGCATAATTTGTATGCACATAAAAATGTATATCGTGAAGTCGGATTGAATTCGTCACTGCTGAATGGCGTCTGATTGTGAGTTGCAATTTGTAAGCACAGGAATTTGCTCGATTCAGACACGTCGCTTACGCCGGCGCTTCACGGGGTCGAATGCAAGTTAGGTGTCACCACAGTATCAAGGTTTCAGCGGGTCATGCGTGGGTAGTTGTCATTTTTCCACTCTTGTCGAACCAATTAGGGAAGCAAGTGGTAGGTATATATACCTCTTACTTTACTGTTGGCCCCATTGACATCAGCGGACGCATTATGGATAGTTCCATGTGATTAATAAGTGCTACTTTTTAACACCACGCGATTGAAAGAGACGGGCTCGATTGAAAGTAGTCAATTAATACGATCATGTACATTGTACAGGTCAGATCTAATGTCGGGACCTTGAAAAAATTGAGGGAACTCTTCAAATTTAACAGGCACTTGTAGAAGTGTAGGTGCTTATTTTATCAGATCTTTGTTTTTTTAACCAACTTCAAAATTACAAAGGAGTCGAGAACTTTAGAAGGAGAGGAAACTCATTAAATATATTGGGTACCCCTTTAGTGATTTGAGTTTTCTTTGTAAACATGTGTATTTTCTTTCGGTAGGCCATATTATAATGATGGCATTCGGTTTAAAATTCGGTTCTTTTTTGTGAAATTAATATAATTTTTATTTAGGTTCCAGCTGAATAACAACTTATAAATTTTAACCACGTTTGTTGGCCACGTCTAAATGTTTTTTTTTTATATTGAATTTTTGGTTATGAAGCGACCTACGTCATCGTACTCTTTCGCAGCTTGATATTATGACGGAAAGAGCTCGAGATTCTGAATAGATACTTAACATGCAAATTCCCAAATCAAACAAAAAGTGGCGTGTACAATTTTATATAAAACTGCCCTAATAGTGTCTCATCCCAGTTGTCATAGATGAAACTTGTAGGTATACCTCTTGCATTTGAGGGCTTTTACTTATTTAATGTATGCCAAATATCATAAGTTCGTTCTAGTTTCAATTTCTTCTTTCACAGTGCATGTTGAGATCTTGTGATTAATATGTGTCTATGCAGTTACATGTCAAATTTATAGGTAACTACATGCCTCGATTACAATTAGTATGTAAGTAAGTAAGTACCTATTCTAAGTCGGCATTATAAATTTCAATCAGAGAGCTGAGTAAAGTTATTATATTAATACAACCGTGTTTACAAAGTTGCCAATGACAACATGGTAACACTCACCGTGTCCGCAGTCTTACCGAGATGAAGTCACGCTCCACGGACGTGGTTTTAGAATTTTGCGCCACCAAGATACCGCACAGTGGAGTTAAAAATTCAATGTTTCAGGACGTACCTACAGCACTCGTCATTTAACTACGTTGTAAAACGAATAAACATACTTTGGCAGAAGCTCGACATTTCCTTGAACATAGACGCTGGTTTTGATTATTGGATTGTAGAATGTTGCTACTAATATCTTTAAAACAGTGACATATTTAATTTTATTAATATTAGCTTAAACAAGTACCTAAGTATATGTACTAAAGACAGTACCTCCTCAAGTAATTGTTTCGTTACTAATTGTTGAAAGTTAAACAAATATAGAATACTTAGGTATGCAGACGTCGTCGTTTCATATTGAAATTTCGCACCAAATCACTTTTATATACATCTAAACAGGCGAGAAATTCAATTCACCATTATTTATTTATCGTATGGCTTCGTTATATGTCACTGGATACAAAAATAAACTTAAAATTAAAATTTCGCCCTACTCAGGTAAGCAGCCGCTTTTTCAGCCAGGATATTGAAGTCACTCACATGGCCCGTGTATTTTGTGAGGGGACATTCCAGCACTATGTGTTCGATGGTCTGGTCTGGGTATCCACAGTCGCAGGCAGGCGAGGCGCTCCAGCCCCATTTGTGCCAGTGGTGTGCACAGTTACCAATTCCGGTTCTAAAGCGGTTAAGGGCGGACCATACGCGGCGGGGCTCTTTGAAGCCGGTAGGAGGTGTTCGAGGTGAGAGATGGATGAGAGGGTTTATTTGGTCCCCATGGTGCTCCCATTCCGCTTGCCACGCCTCCGCCAAACTCCAAGTGGTTTGTTGATTGGGCATCTGTAGGGCAGGAGGGTTTCTGGACTTTAACCTTTTTATGCTCATCTCGTTGAGGTCTCGGTGGATGGGAAGGTTAGAGCAACTGTGCATTTTGATGGCTTCTTGGTGAAGGCTTTTGTTCCTACGGAGGTGTGCAGGAGCTATGTTGCCCAGAATAGGGAGCCAGTGGGCTGGGGTAGGCTTTAAGCATCCGGTAATTAGTCGGAGTGTCTGGTTTAGTTGCGTGTCGACAGCTGAAGTATGTGCACTGTTCATCCAGACTGGGGCGCAGTACTCAGCCGTTGAGTAAACCAGAGCCAGAGCCGTAGTTCGAAGACAGGATGCAGTGGCTCCCCAAGTGGTTCCCGTGAGTTTTTGGATTATGTTATTCCTGGTCTTGAGTTTGCTTGCAGCTTTCTGTAGGTGAACTTTGTATGTTAGGCTTCTGTCTAGCGTAACTCCCAAGTATTTCCAATTCACCATTAAAAACTACAAGAAATTATGTAGGCAGTGCACAGCGAAATGAGATCTCCCTTACATCTGAAGTAGGAAAATACGCAGCCCAGCTCGCAGCGCAGCAGCGGATAGCCCAGCTGGGAAAATACGCACATTACAGTAAACCACTCTATGCAGGTATGTGTGATAGAGGTATATATAGTACCTATGGTAGGTACTTATATATAAGTACAGTCAAGGTATATACATTCCCAGTTTCAGAAATATGTGTACGCTCTTACACCACAATAAAGTCGTGTTCACATATTTTTGTGCCATTTGTCTGGATCGATATTTTTGCCTTCAACTTTACATAGACATAATAGGTTAAGATTTTTATAAATAATTTATGTCATAATTTGGTGGTAGTTTTAACTTGTCTTGAAAATACATCTTTCAATACGAACGGATGTATGTGCCTTTTAATTAGAGATCCTACACCAGTGCAGTACTAGCCTTTTTAGTAAACTATAGAGTAACTTATACATACTGTACCTTTAGCAGGTTTTTGACAAGTTTTCAGAGATAATCATGGATGTAGAATGAATAAGCCGGATCGAGTACACTGGCCAAAAAGTGTGTCCACGTGAGAAGTCAAACTAGAGCCTGGCATCTCGTTCTAATTAGGGTGACCATAAGTCATATGTATGAGGGCTATTAGGATAAGTCGGAATAAATAGTTTGGCAAAGATCTTAAATAATGTCAGCCGTTGGCGTCCACTGTCGAACTCTAAAATTGTCACTTTTTTTCATTTGTAGTCTTAGTTTGCCTCTTTCGCACTCATGGTATGTTCATGTTTATATACGTGATGGTGATGGCTTCCCTTTTGCACACTTCAGCTATTTATAAGCGTAATCGTCATCATAGATCTGTGATTCTAACAAGTTTTTTCAAATTTGCCGTCTTTGTCTACTGACGAAAATGTGTGTCCAACTTATATAGAATTGATTACATACGAGTATATATAAATAGTTTGAACCAACGTTTTCAGTAATTAAATATTATGTATAAATGTGAGTCTGTAATGTTTATGGACTTTGGATTTAAATTTAGGCAATTATATATAAATAGCTCTCATTATTTTATTATTATTATTATTTATAATTTATTATGAGCCTATTACGTCCCACTGCTGGGCAAAGGCCTCCCCCCACTTTTTCCAGTCTTCCCGATCCTGTGCAGTCTCTGGCCATTCCTTTAAAAAGGGGTCTAACTCGTCCCGCCATCGCCGACGTGGTCTGCCAGATCCTCGTTTTGAGCTGGGCTGCCACTCTGTTGCGATTTTGGCCCACAGCTCGCTCGGCATTCGGCAGACATGACTAGCCCAGTCCCACTTTAGCCGGGCTGCTTTCCGAGCTACGTCGACTACTTTAATTTTTTTCTGGATACGATCCATTAATTTCACACCTAATATGCTGCGCTCCATAGCTCGCTGGCAAACTCCTAGTTTGCTCTCATTACATCAACCAAATAATTAAACATGCCGAAATATAGATATACCTATTTAGGTAAACTTATTTTTACATAAAGTACGTAATAAGAATCCTGTAAGACCGATTCACATCGTGCCGACATCATAGTCACCCTAATGAGTTTAACAATTGGGGATACCAATTAATATTCAAAGTTACTACAATGTCTACCATATACTAAAAATAATGGTTTTTTTTTTTATGTGCACATGCTTGGTTTAACCAGTTAAAAATTACTTAAAATATATCAGAACCGTAATTTGAATATAGCATTCAAATATTATAAGAAGATAATTAATTTCAGTATTATATTGATATAAATACTACCACAATAGTAACTTTTTAACATTGGCAACATGTGCGAGTGAGACACGGGGCTCTGGTTTGCTATCTCATGTGGACCGTTTTCTCTAGTCTGGTAGGAACACCTTTCTGGCTCGGTGATAAGGTTCAATTTAGTATGGCAAAAAAAGTGACAGCTCGCTCAACCTTAGGTCTTAGGTGTGCATCAAGGCGGTTTGTTTACAGAGGACCTACCGGGAAACGCGAATCCGAAATTTCGCTATCTGCCTCTTTATCGCTCGAATATGCGAGCGTGACAGAGATGTTAGATAACGAAACTTAGATTTTCTTGTTTCGCGATAGACCCTCAGATCGTGGTAGTGGCGCCACGTACGCAGTTTCGCGTAATATTCCCTATTACGTAGACGTTAGCGTATGTGTTAGTTCTGTTTTGACACTGTCAGTGACTCATGGTACGCGGGTACTTATGTTAATAATAGCAAAGAGGATATAATAGGATAGAGCAATACTGTCATAGTAAATTTTGTAACCACAGTAAATTCACTGCCATCTATTGACACACTTTAAAACTATTTGTTTAAATAATTATGGATAAATGATTTTTTTTATTTGCATTAATTATTTTTATGACTTTGTCCCATGTTCTTTCACTGATATACGTTAAAATTGTTAAATAACAAACGAAACCGTCAACGCCCTCTATACGAGAGTAGGCCAAAGGTAGTGGCGCCGTCTGATCGAGAATCAAATTTCCGTGATTTTCGAGGCACGTTTTTTCCTTTGTCTGTATCCATCTATTACGGAGTTATATCTATCTTTGATAATAATAAAACATACTTTCTTATCAATGCCACAGTAAGAAATAGCGCGAACCGTGTAGAACTAGAAATAGAAATAAAGAGAAACAGCACTCACTTACGCTCATTTCCTTTTCATGATAACGCCGTAAAGCAACAGTAATCTCAGACAGGAAAATGCGTCTTTCAAAGTTTACTTGGGTTCCCTTGGAGCGTAAATGTAACGCTAAAAACAAATAATTCTGTTGCGAATCTCATGCATTATATAAAGTACGTCCACACTATTACTCATTACATTCGATTAGTCGTCGTGAATGACGTTATGTCGGATCAAAATGTTAAGACGTCTTGCAATAAAGCCATAAATACGATGGGCTTATTAAAAATATTTAACATCAGGCATACGGTTACTGAGAAACAGTTATGGAATTGTGCTGGGCTACTATGAACCTTATCATGTTTAGTAAGTAGTAGGGGAGATAAGTGCAGTGAGTTTGCGCTTTTGTCTCAGACGATGCCGCATTTAACGACCTAATTTCGTTGCCTATAAGAGCATAATAATGTCTAAAAATTATATATAAATTATGTATAAAAAGGTAAAACGATCCCTAATTCATACGGAAATGATACCAAACTTGACAGCTACGGGTAGGCAAAAACTTCCCCCCTCCCTAACCCTCCCTTTGTTGGGGGTAGTCAAGAGTAAATTTCATGGCTAGAGCATTAGATCAGCTTAGTATGAGCCTAGGAACAATCATGCCTAGCGGCAGCGGCGCGGCTTAGAGAACAGAGCATACTCCTTCGTACCTACATTTCGGACCTGCACTTACTTCCCCCATTAATATCTTTCGGTCGGTCTGATCGGTGATCAGGAACCAATTTTTCTAATTTAGTCATCGATGGCGATCACATTTATGTAGCATTAACACATTTCTATGTCATTTTCTATCATATCCCCTCTTCAAATTGAAATTAAAATTTAACAGAACCCTCACCCGCTTTTCTTCTTCCCCGACGAGTCACGCCACAAATCTTGACCCTCGTTAGAGCACAAAGAGAGGGTTTTTTCCTTCTCAAATCCACCACCCACTAATTCTGAGACCTTTGTGGGCCTGATTACAGATCGGATGTCAAATTCGTTCGAATCGGCTGCTATCAAACGAATATTGCCAAATTTATACGGATTTCGTTTGGGTTAACCTTGTAGTTACCGTTTTTGTGGGCTTAAAAATTGAGATGAATGAATTTAATGACTCACTTGATTGAATTATTATTTGATATATTTGGTATGAATAAATGTATTAATATGTACGCTACAACGTAGGTCACTTGTTTTTATTTGATACGACAACTCAATTACCTACTGATAAAGATGAATTACGTCAAACAAGATTGTCTTAGAAAGCAAAAGGACATTTCATTTAGATTATAAGATAATTTATCTTAACAAATTATTTCTGAAACGCAGAGTTTCTTAAATTACGATGAAAATAAAAAAATCTAATAAAGCCTTTCAAAAACGCAATTAAAAACAACGTTGCCACTTAACGCCAGTTACAAAGGGCAGGGAAAATATAATTAAGCAGTGGATTTTGGAGTTTGCAAATTGTGGAAGATCTTATTTATACGTAACTCGGCGTTCGCTCAGCGAATTTTAATTTTATAATGCGGAAGACAGAAGGCATTGTAATTCCACGGGTCTCGGCCCTCGAACATAACTCAAAAGTAGTATGGTCTGAGAAGATAACCCTACTTCCGTTTTTGCAATCGAAACTTTTCTCGTCTCAGATTTTTAATCTTAAATGTGTTCGCGGTTCGGTAGATTCACGTAGATGTCGTTGATGTTCCTTTGGATTAATTTCGTTTCAAATGTTAAATTTCTAAAAAAAACTTAAAAGGTAGTATAGGCCGAGGTTGAGGAGGCCTATGTCCGAAAATGGACAGCCAAATTAGATTTAAGAAAATATTATAATAAAACAAATACTAGAATTTAAAATTATCACCATATATAAATTAATTTCTAATGCTATAAATACAAATAATAAAATTGATACAAATGCTAACTTGTTAACCAAATATAAATAATTATTATATGATATGTTTTTTAGTGTAGTAAATTATATCGTGCATGGAATGTTAATAATGTCATCTATTGGAATAAACGGCTTAATTATTATAATTATTATTATAGGCCGAGGTTACTCGGATCACAGGGAGAAATGGAATTTATTGCTTTTGTGTTAACCCTGACTGACCCTGAGGTTATAGGCATTTGAATGCCTGAACATAGACAAGATGACAAGACACAAATGTGTGAAGTTTCTTGTATGGGGACTTAATCCAGTGTAACACAATCTGTGAATAATACAATGTCATACATTTTGAATTCGTCTTTGAATGCTCTTCTCAGCTTTTCAACTAGGTGTGCTAACAATAAGCATCCAGATAGTTCAAGTCTTGGCAATGATTGAACACGGATTAAATTTCTTCGCCATAACAAGACTGCAGGTGGGTTCTTTGTTAGGATATGTGGCTCTGAAATAAAAAACAGCATCACTGAACCCTATCAAGATTATCCATGTTGGTATATCTGAGAAATAATATGTAGAGACTTTGATAATGAGTATAATAAACTATAAACTATAAGGCATGCACAAACATGCAAAATCGGTTCATAAGGCTAGTTATACAATACAACTTTTTTGAAGTAAAGATATCCGCGATAAAACTACGCCGGCTTTATGACCTATGACACCTATGACCCGAGAAGATTTAATTCCCTCCTAAATTGTAGGAGGGTATCCCAATATAAGACCGCCAGGACCGGCAAGAAACTCGGCAGGACACATCTTTTCAAAACATATTATACTCAGAATGTCCAACATCATCCAACACAAAGGTCTCACAGTCTATGTCTCGCTTGTTCCTTTATCACATGGACTACAGGATCCCAAGCTGGTGGTAGAGAGAAGCCATCTTCATAGTTATAGGTTTTCATAGTTTTATTTCATGGGTAACTATCGCGGTAATCCCCAAGCCGGCGACCAAGTTCCTTAATAAACGCTTTAGCCTCCGTTCCCCAGGGTCCTCCACTGCAATCGGCATAAACTCGTACATTGGTTCCAGGGCATTATACTTAATGTGCTTGAGTTTTGCCGCATATTCAGCGGCTGACCCAGCAGACCTAAGCGTAAGGCTAAGATGGGACGGTGCAAACGTACTGACACACGTGGCGTCCCATAAGGGGCACCTACCCTTCTGCCATGCAGCCAATGTGAGACCGTCTGGCCTTTTGCCATCCGTACGAGTCAACCCTGGAGGCTATTGGAGGGAAGACCGTCATTTGCCGGTCTTGCCTTAAACCAGAAGTTGTCTACCTTTTGAGGTTTTTTTTTTACCTCTTATAGTAAAGAATATTTTACGCAGAGTATAAACATCCTATTTATGAGAGTTTTTGGCTTGTGATTAATGAAGCTTATTTTAAAGACTATGAACTCTAAGTACTGAAAAATAAATAAAGTAGAACTTTACTAATGCTGTAATTTTCTGCAATGCGACATGCTAAAGACGGGCTAAAAAATTTGAGGCCATAGAATAAAAGTCTCACTATGAAAACAGGATAGACAAACGAACACTATGTACAGAAAGCAAATTACGGTTATGAAACGAGCCGCAAAAATGATTTGAATATTTACGCACATGAAACAGTTGAACACAAAGCCCAAAGCAAAGCAGCAAAGCAGGTTATACAAAGCTCGTATAACCAAAATAAGGATTTTCCGAAATATACTGAGATTGTACATTGATTTTCTTAAGCTCTTCCGCTGCTGGACTTGTCATTAAGTACTGGATAAAGAATGGTGTAAGAATTCTTTTTTCAACGCTGTGCATAGAAGCAAGAATAATCTGTCACTAAATTGAAATTCAGCATAACCTTATTACCTGTGCAATGTAAGATCGTACCTTAATAAAAATGTAGTACTTTAATATTGGAAAGTTTTACCTAATTTAGTTTGTTTCAAAATTTAAGAAGGTTCTTTCAAAGTCGCCTGGGATCGTCCAACCACTGTCAAGATCAAGTATTTTATATCTCCTTAAGCCTTAATTATAACTATGGATTATGGTAATCTAAAAAGTAAAGTATCTTATTTGTAATGTTTTATATTGATTATATTTTTAAGTAAACAATATTTTATTGTTAGCCTTTGATCGGTATACAGTGTGTAAATCCAATACGGGTAATAAATTAAACCACATATAGAATTTATCCGTGTAATCATTAATTAAAAGTTTTTTAAGTTACAGTTTAAATTTTTCAAAATTTACCGAACAAGCGTTGGCAGTTACGTTAAAAAGCTCCCATCTCGTTACTTGTATGTTTCTTTATATTGCGGGTCGAATTAAATATATTTGCAAACGTTTATCTAAATATACTTCTTAGGTCCTTTGCTGACCACTGTTTAAATATTCGCCAAAATTTAAATCAGGCAACAAGGCCCATATTACCTTACAGACTAAAATATATATGCATTTTATAAATTTAACCCTTAACTACACACGTCCTATTTTTATCACACAACTACCTACTCAGACTGTCTCAGAAACCGCTACATGTTATGGGATTTGAAATATTTATTTGAACGTAACTGAGGTATTTTAAAAAAAGTACCATTTATACAGTTTGAGGGATATAGCTATAGATATGAGGGAGATAGCAAATAATAATACAAAAATAATCAACAATATAATTTTTGAACCTAATATATAAAGAAACATCTAAAATTTTGAAGTTAAAAAAAAATTATATCCTTTAGGACACGAAATCTCAACATTTAGGTATGTTATATAAAGCTTTTCATAAAAATCTTAAAATTAAATAATCAACAAATCTATTACGCTATCTTTTTTGTATAGAAATGTGCTATTATTATAAAATTGCAGGCCTTCAATAAAACCATTTTTCTCAATAAAATAACCATACATTGCAGAGCAAGGTGTGATTTTACGTCGCTGCATGACCATTATTATCAGATGTACTTTTTCTAGCCACGTCAAACTAATAAAGATTAATATATGACATTAAAAATAACACAACCACCTACCTACGGTCTCTGAGACCATTGAAGAATATGTTGTAACCACTTATGCGCGGTCTCACAGACCGCTGTCGGCCATTTTTTAGTTACAAAATCCAAATGAACGCATATCTGAACGCGTCGATGGCATGGCCTACACTGAGGGGCGGAAGGTCACTGACGCTTGTGCTAAGTGCTGGCCTTGAATTATTACCAATTTTATAAAATGAATGGTCTGAGAGACCGCACGTAGATAGTTAAGGCCGTTCCATCGGTTTGCCGCTGTCACTGTCACATTTCGTAAGAAAGAACGGGAAAGATCATGCGCGCCAAGTGTCAATTTTGATCGAATTTTGTCGATTTTTATTTATTTTAAAAATGTTACCTTACAATATCGAAATTCAAAAGCTATGAAATTACTATTTAAGTTTAGACTGTTTTTTCTTCTTTTTTTATTTATAGTATTATATAATAAATAACCGAGTAAAGTTGGATTAAAAGTCCGAGTTAGAGGTTACTTTGGGAATTAATTGTATCGAGCGAAGTGTCATAATTCGTGTATCGACAGCTATGATATTAAACATAATATAGTCAAGAACTACATATATTTTTTCCACGTCTACGAATATCAACGCCTCTTAGGAAAACATGATCATATAAGGAGATTTTTCGCCTTCTGGCTCAGGGAATAAAAACTAAACACTATTTAGGCGACAAAACGGCGTGGCTCCGTTGAATCGTCTAGTCTTGTGTCGGATTCAGCAGTTTGCCCCGGAACCTCCGAAACAGAACACCCTATTGGATTTACACAATGTATTTGATAAGAAATACTTCAAATTATTCATTAAAAATAAAAACAAACGTATTAGCGTGCATTCTGATAAAGCTAAACTAAAATTATCAATACAAATACCACGATGTTATTTATAGTGAGGTCTCAGAAGAGGTCTTACTCGAATAAAATTATTTCGGAAATGTATTGTAATAACTCTACAAAGGCCAATATTCCCTTCTTATCCTTCATGCCTCAACTCAGTTTCTTCGCCACTTATTTCTTCCTTTGACATCCGTATCTATGTTCACAAAATTATTGTTTCGCTTATTTCCTTCAGAGCAAATCCCGCTAGCAGTGTCGGTTATTTTCACGAAAGTAATCCACTTGGTGCCTTTGTCTGTATTCCAACGGTGAGGTAACAGGCTTACTCCGAGCTAAAATACCGTAACACTAATCGGTATCGCGTAAACCTATACCGACTAGGTGTTAAACAAGTATGACGGTACATTGTATTCTGCTTTCTACCTTAAAAGATCAGGATGACATAGAAAGACAAAGGCGAGCTACTGCGGTACGGGCGAATATGCTGGCTAGAAGATTCGCCAAATGTAGCAACGACGTAAAAAGGCAGCTGTTCCTCAGTTTCTGTACAAGCGTCTACACAGTGGAGCTATGGGCCGACTACACCTGTGCGGCGATCAGTGACTTGCGCGTGCAGTATAACAACGCGTGGCGGGCGCTGTTTCGCTTGCCGCCCTGGTGCAGCGCGAGCGCCATGTTCACGGAGGGGCGCGCGCCGGGCTGGGCCGCGCTGCTGCGCACGAGGAGCGCCACCGCCAGAAAGGCGATCTACGTCTCCTCCAACACGCTGCTGTCAGCGGTCAGAGAGTGGGACGCCAGTCCGCTGCACGAGCGCTGGAGGACTTACCACAAGCCTGTTGAATCGGGGTCGGGGTGACCCGAGACGCAGGTCCTTATTTAAAGATTTTTGTGTTTGTGTACGTCTTAATTTAATTGACCGAAGCGTAGCGAAGGTCTACGGTTTGACTCGCGCATTTTGCTTTTGTATGTCCGGATGTTCTCCTCTACAGGTCGCAATTCTCAACTGATCCTCGTGAAATTTTGTGAACAAATTCTATGACTAAATAGAATTTTTTTGTCGATCCGGTTTTTGGAATTTTTTCAAAATGGCGGAGTCGTAATAGCTCGCGCCTAAACAAATAGTCGTATCGATATCATAACAGTATTTTCTTTTTAAGATATGTTTACAGATTAAATGTCGAAAAATGCAGAAAGTTTGTATTGCTGGCTTTGGAGGTATTTAGATATTTAGTTTTTACTCGAGAATGAGTAGCTGAATTTCGTCAGCTTAGGTAAGCACTATCATGGCGTGTTTTGCAAACATTCGCTTTTTTCGTTTGCACCGGGTGGTCCCTGGTTCGATCCCCAGTAATTGTATGCTGCTACATAACTTTTTGTATTTTGTCTTTTACACTTAAGTTAAATTAAATTTTAAGTTAAATTTCGTATTGTTTTTTTTATTTGTTTTTTATTTTTCTATTTTGAAATTAATTGATCAAGCGCAGGCTTAGCGTATTCGTTTCATTTTTACAAGCTTTTATTTAACTAGCCCTAAAAAATATGTTTTATTTTTGTTATTTTAATTTTCTAAAGTGTTTTGAACGGCAGAGGCATACATTTAGTTAGCTTTAAGTGGTTCTCTCCTTTTTCCGAATTTCATACAATTTTATTTCGAGTTTTTCTTTTAAAATAAGTAGATTTCTTGCACCATAAATTTTGAGGTTTATGTAGCATAGATTCGTTTGTCTGAGCGGGTTTATGGAGCCAATTATTCAATAATATTATTGAAAAAATCAATAAAAAAAATTAGAAAATATATATTACTCAACGTCTGTTTGTGTTGGTTAATTAATAATAACTAACAAAGATGTCACTTTAGCACAGGTGACCTAACTAAGTAGTACCTAATTTGTTCGACAGGTGGTGACATCGTCAGGTCGAAACGGGCCGATTTTTAGGGTTCCGTACCCAAAGGGTAAAGACCCTATTACTAAGACTCCTCTGTCCGTCTGTCTGTCACCAGGCTGTATCTAATGAACTGAAATTTTCACAAATAATGTGTTTCTGTTGCCGATGCCGCTATAACAACAATTACTAAAACGTACGGAACCCTCGGTGGGCGAGTCCGACCCGCACTTGCGCGGTTTTTAGTTTCGTGCGCTTGATTTCGTGTGGCTCCCTTCAACATATCTCCACTGCTAAGCATTTCAATACTTTTAGAAATTCAAAAATCAGCCAGTTATACAGGTTGGTTTGGGTCAGTGAGGGCAGCTACCAGATCCCGTGCTGCTACGCGAAAATGGTCTTAGAAAACCTTCCCTCAATTTCAAATTATTGAATTTTGGGGTTTACAGATTTTGGAAAAGAACATAGGTACCTACAAAATGCGAGAAAAAGGTCATTTTTGACAAACTTTTTTTAACGTGAAACGTAATAGTTTTTAAAAATCCATAGAGGGGCTCGGATCGAAAACCGATATTAACGAAAAAGTGTTATGGCGCGGTGGCGGTATATTATGAATGGTTTTGGTTTTTGGTTCATCAGTGTCTCAACGAAAGTAGCCATTACTCGGAACTGCATGTGCTGCTGACATATATGGCGCTGATTCTGCGCTAGAAATGACGCATTCGGAGCTAAAATGACCCCTATTTGCAGTGTTTATTTAATAATTACTCATCAGTCCATTAACCGATTTCGATACAATTGAGTTCATTTGATAGATCTTTCTGAAATATTATAAAAATAAAATACGCGGAGCTGGAAAAGAGTTAAAATGTGGCATTTTTACAGGAATATCACGACTGCGTTTGTTTGAGGCCACCGTGTGCGAAAATTAAGGCATAAAAAGCTCAAATGCGCTCTTACCTACAGGCTTTACAATATAGGGTCGGGTAAAGCCTGATATTCAAGCGCGCAAAGCGCGCTTTTTATACATGGCTCCTGGGGCGAATTTTTATATTGTAAAGATTACATACAGGGCGCCTGCGGCGCCCTTTACACTGTAAGGTCGGGCGAAACCCGACATTCAAGCGTGCGAAGCGCGCTCTTTCACACAGGCTTCACACTGTAGGGTCGGACGAAGTCCGACATTCAAGCGCGCGAAGCGCGCTTTTACACACAGGCTTTACACTGTAGGATCGAGCGAAGCCCGTCAATCAAAAGCACGCCTTACGTAAATGGCGCCTGCGGCGCCTTTTACACTGTAAAGATTACGTACAGGGCGCCTGCGGCGCCTTTTTCCGTTGCCTACAACCTTTTCACTGTAGGTTAGGGTAAAGCCCAACATTTAAGTCTTACATACAGGGCGCCTGCTTTACGCTATGAGGTCCCTAAGCGGCCCTATGCGGTCTTCGCAATGACTGTTTAGATTAGCTACCCAAAATTTTTGTTCCCCAATAGCTTTTGTTCCATTCGCGTTTTTCTCCATTCTGCTTTTTAACCAGGCGTTAATTTTTTCAGTAGTTAATTTAATCACACGCGTATGTCCCAGTCGCTTTTATACCCAAAGAGTAATGTTTTCACGATAGTCACACTAAGTCGATAGATAGGTAGGTTAGGTTCGTTAGGTAGCTTCAGATGCCCGAAGGGCAAACCGCTCAGAAATAGGAGCCCCGCGTAGCGGGGCTCCGTCGGCTCAGGGTAAGAAGGGCTTGTTCTCGGAAATATTAGTCTTTGGAAAAAAAAGCGACTGGGACATACGCGTGTGATTAAATTTACTAAAAAAATAAACGCCTGGTTAAAAAGCAGAATGGGGAAAAACGCGAATGGAACAAAAGCTATTGGGGAACAAAAATGTTGTATCCCTGATACAGCCTATCGAGGAAAACTTTTCCCATACAGTTTGTATGAAAATGAAAACTTTTATTTTTCACATGCTATTTTTTATGACAATTATTTTTAAAGCGAAATTTACAAACCTACAATATATTATGCTGAAGCGATCAACATCAAAATCAAAGTGATTTGTTAAGATTTAGTTAGTGGAAACCGTTTTCTGCCGAAATGGAAATTGTATGAAAAAAGTACCTATTGTCTGATTTATATTGTCTGATTGGCGAGATAGAAAAATGTGAATAAAATTTCACGTTTTCTTCATAGTAAATGTAAAATTTTGTTACCTACTTAAAAATTTGACTCGCACGCCAACAGCACTAAGCTATCAATAGAAGCGTTTTTGTAGTTATCGGTAGAAGAATTCGCGACACTCAATTGATAATAAAATAACATACGCTTAACTTGAAAAAGAACGTTAAAATTATTAAAAAAAAATAGCACCGTCGGGGTTTGAACTATGTAGGTCGTGGCGTGGTCGTGGTGTAGTCGGCAGGACAGCTCTACACATCCATCATCTTAAGCTATGCTCGCGAGGTCTACAGCTCACAGAGCCACTAGTTTAATTTAATCATATATTATTATGTAATTCGTTTAAATGTTTTAACCTAATATGGAAATATTTTCTGGATTAAATAATTTCATTCATTCATTCATTCATTGTTTTCCTAATTTTCAAAGTGAATCTAAGTAAAGGGCAAGTTTAGTACATAACTTTTTTTTATATAAGTACCGAATATTTATTAAAATATTTTTAATATGTACATTTGCTCAAAAAGTGGTACCTACATAATTATTATAGCTGTTTAGAGTGTACAACATTTGTTTTGACAAAAGAAACTACATCTCATAGGTCCGATTTGTTTTAATCTGTAATAGTTGTATAAAATATAATATTATAGTACATGAGCATTTATTTCCTGCTAGCTTCTGCCCGCGCCTTCGCCTGCTTGGAATAATGATGATGATTGATAAAAACTATTCTATATCCTTTCCTGAGCCTCAAACTATCTCCATACATAATAACTATAAAACTGTATGACGGGATCCGTAGTTTAACCTCGATTTTAACGATTACCACCAAAAGACAAACACGACACAACATTACAGTTGTGAACAAAAGATTATGAATTAAATACTTAGACGTTAATCGTGGCTCGTATATGTATATTAAACACACAAGTTCTGTTTCCGATGTACCTTAATTACCGCAGCTCAACCACTTAGCGCCATCCTATGGAATTAATACTCGCTATAAGACGTCAGTTACGTGCGACAGCGGAAGGTTCAAGAACCCGTGCGCCTTTTACCTACAGTCTAGGCTCTTTAGCGCTTTGCAAGTGATACAAAACTCTATCGGAAGTTGTAGTTTGCAATACATACATATAATTTATAGTATGTTTTAATTAAAGCTTACAACATTTATTTTTTCATTGAATTCAGCAAGCAATGCACCAAACTGACTTTATGTCATAACTATAGGTAATTGTCACATACATAATGTGTCCTTACCACGAGATGACCAACTCGTTACTCATTAGCGACAGCGTTAAAAAAAAATATGGAGATATTGTACAGTACAGTTAATTAAAACGAGTCAGACTCGCGCACGTAGGGTTCCGTACCATTACGCAAAAACGGAAAAAAGTCACGTTTGTTGTATTTATTTTATTCTGTTTTAATTTGTTGTTATTGCGGCAACAGAAATACATCATCTGTCAAAATTTCAACTGTCTAGAGCTATCACGGTTCACGAGATACAGCCTGGTGAGAGACAGACAGACAGACGGACAGAGGAGTCTTAGTAACGCTAAAAACCAAATTAATTACCTACGCTTTGGCACTCCTGCAAATTTTATAAATGTGAAAGTTTATGTATGTTTCAATATTTGGTTTTTTATTCCTCTATCACGCAAAAACGGCTAAACGGATTTCTATAATCTTGGCGCTAGTTGCATATGCAGCTGTAATGTTCAGTCAAGATATACAGTGTTATTCTGAGTACGATGCTTGTTTTATATACATAATTTTAATTTAATTTAGTCATTATGTTGTATCTGGCTGTGTAACTTTTTCTTCGGTTTAAAATTATTTATTCTCATAAGAATATTATACATATTCACTTAAATGAGAGCATACAGGTTTTCTTATTATTGTAAATACATTGGTAGCTGCAAGCAACATGCATTATAGTGAATTTATTTACAAGCTTATAAATAAGTTCTAACTATAGTATATTGTATAACATGCTTTCATTGGCCTTGACTAGCATACAGGATTATTAAACATTATTGACATTGTGTAATATTATGACATTACTGCAAATACTATAAATGTTGTTATTTATTTATCATTATTATTATTTATCATATTAATATACTTACGCTATGTCTACATTGTTATGAACATGTAAGTTTAGACTTTTCTTAAACATTTTAATAGAATTTAGAGTTTTAATATTTATTGGTAGCTCATTATATAATTTAACCCCTGCATGCGTTAGATTCCTTTTTCCGTAGTACTCTGTACGAGTTCTGGGGATATGTAAGTGGTGAAGATGTCTCATCCTTTTGTTATATTTATATGTTTTAGCCTTAAGTGTGATTTGCGTGTGAATGTGTCCTTTTACAATTAGAATACATGTTTTAAATGTGTATAAATGTGAACAAATAGTTTAATTTCTTATTAAACTATTTGTTCATTGCATGTTATTTTTGTCTTTTTTCTTCTTGTCTGTTACCTTCCGTGATTCTTCTCACTAGATGGTCTCATCGGAAGATCAGCGCTGGAAGCCACCAGCAACATGCTGAGATGAGGCCTTTACGTGGCACTATCTTTTTCTATTTATTCTTTTATATTATGTAATGTCTCGTTTGTTTGTGCTTACGAATAAAATTTTATTTTATTCTGCTCTACTGTTCTATTCTATGAAATATCGCAAACGCATGGTTTATAAAGTAAGGACACTAAACACGAATAATTTCGTACATTCACCTGCCATTTCCTATCTCTATCGCACGCATTTGACCGCCGGCTTCACAGGCGTGACAGCAACACAATCATGCGCGTGCGATAGATAGGAACAGGCGGGTCAATGTACGATATTATAAGCTTAGCGTCTTTACTTTAGCCTGAAATAGGATATAAGATTCCTTTTATCCCGCTATAGGTACAGCATTTATTTATGGTTTGTTATATCGCTGTATGTACAGCGAGCTGCAAAATTGCAATAGAAAGATTGTGTCAGTTTCTGTAAGTATAGTAGGTATGTTGATTGCGATCTGATTCCATATGGTTTTCTTCATGCTATGACTTCATAATGAATGGACATTTCGTGCCTAAACTTTTTATTATCTTCCTAGAAGACATCCTAGGAGTCATGTCGTGACTTAGACCAACCCCTAATGCGTCGAAATTATACATCTCTATTAATATAATCGCATATTGTGCCAGGAGGGACTCTTCAACGCAGAGCGCGTTTCGCTTACCGGCTCGAACGATTAGGTCATACGAGTATATATTAGTTAGCGTCTTGTTAGACAGCTTTTAAATTACTATTACAAAATACTACAAAGTCCTAAACTAATTTATCACATAAAGTCAAACATCGTTTATTCTTTAGGAATTTGGGTAGTTCAAGATCTTCATGCAATAACATAGATATAGGAAAAGGTAATTCCTATATCTATGATTGCTAATTATACAGTTCCATTGTAGGGGCAAGTCCCGTAACCACGGACGGCATAAAGTGTCGGACACACGTAGTATCTCGGCAACTAATAACGCGAGCAATTCAAGGATAAGTAAAAGTGGCGCGGGGGGACGCGCCAATCTCGTCAAACGGGATGCGCATTGCATGTGACGCGCGCAGCTACTGTGGGTGCGTTTTTTTCGTGTTTTTGTAGGGAAGGCGCTGCGTCGCATAAGTTTCAGGTGAGTGTTTCGGCCTATTTTTTGTATTCAGCTGGATGTGTTTTATTTAATAAATTCCCTAGTCACTGAAATTTCGTAGTCTATAAAAGATTTTTTTTATATAATTGAAATAGTTAAGGTACACAATAAATAATTGTAATTATTTCCTATCCCTCAGTACCGGACACAGTAGTAGTTCCGTATTGCCGGACAGTGAATATGTTTGTTTTTCGGATGTATTTTGTACCTACGATGTTTCAGATAGAAGAACGGGCAAGGAAAAATGGTAGAGAAGAAAAAAAGTTCGGAAAAGAAGGTGTGAAAGAAGTGAAAATTTGATATGTAAAGGAAAGCAAGCTAACAATATAAAAAGTAAAGAAAAAGGTTGATCTGAGGGAAAACTCAAACAAACAAGTGAATAGTGAAGTTAAAAAGGAGGAAAAACAGCAGCCATTGGTTGAAGCAGCCCGAAGTATGTTTAGACTGTGACGAAGACTGGATACAGCGTTCCAGTTGGCATGGGTGGGCGCAGGAAGCCTGTGTTTGACATTCCAGAATGTTCAGAAGATTACATTATTACATTTGTGACCGGGGTTTGAAATGTAGTCTGTCCGGTACTAGGTGCCTCTTGCAAATAATGAGTTTTTTTTCACTACTTTACTTTTTTGAACGATCTATTTTTATAAATAAAAAAAAAATTCTTTCAGACATTGTCCATATTTTGTTAGTTGTTAAATAAAACTTATACCTACGGTTAACTTAAAAATAATCTTAGGTGCTAAAGATAAATGCAGAGAGGACCAGTGTCTTATCAGGCCACTGTCCCATCTGTCAGCCACGACGGTCTAAGACTGTGGCGGCTGTCGCTTGATGTGCAATAATTCTTAAACTACAAGTTCAAATTGAATGTTCTTGGGAATATATCTCAGCCATATTATGCCCTATATGTCACTGAAAATTCAGGGTTCTAGCTTTAGCCATAACAAAATTACAGGACGTCGAAAATGGCCTGAATGGCTTCGAGAAAAGGATGGTACGGCCGTGCCTCTTTGTTTTGCTCGACTTGGCGGGGGCACTGCCGTGCCCCCAGATTAGGGACAGTTTATGTTGACACTGAATCTGAAATAAGTATGTTTGTGTAGTTCGGTTCGTACATACCAATAATCTCTTTTAACGGTGGATTACGCTCGACCTAATTGAATATTTCCCACCAGCGAAAAACAATCCAATATTTTTATCACAAATTCGCTCCGACACCTTCTTTATCTTCCAAATACCCATAAAAATAGGGGATGAACCAAACAACTCCATAACGTCTTGCGGAATGACTTAGTCAGTGGAGGGCTATAAATAAGGCCCGAGCACACACGATAAGCGAGGATCTATTGGGCTTATAAACCACTTCGTGAACGTGTATGGACCGGTGCCCTTATGTCTACGATTTATGATACACCTGCGGTCTTAAACTAGCATTTACCTCCACGGTGGTATTATATATAATAATAATAATAATAATAAAGCTTTATGTGTCCATGCAAAAAAGTAATAATACAATAATTAATAACAATATGAAGTAGATAATTTTTGTGTAACATTCAATGTAACTAATTTATATATATTTTTTTTTACATTTATAATTATTGATTGTAAACACTTAAATAGTTAATTTACCATTAATTAAATTAATTTCGCAGAATAATTAGTTATAATTAGAATTAAAAATGTTTTTACTTTTTTTATATTATTGTTCTTAAATGGACCCCCTTCGGGTAAAAGCCTCCTCCAAGGTATACCACTTTTTCCTGTCTTTGGCTGTGTTTAGCAAACCTCGGCCTGCTGTTACCGCTATTTCATCTGCCCATCTTGCGTACGGGTGGCCTCTTGATCTTTTTCCTGGCGGCCCGGACCAGTCTACCGCTCTCCGAGTCCATCGGTTATCCTCGTATCTACCCCACTTCCAATTGTTTTTTAGCGCGAAAGTTAGGGCGTCGGTAACTTTGGTTTTCTTGCGGATGTCATCATTTCGCACCTTATCTTTGAGCCTAAGTCCCATACTACTTATTTCCATTCGTCTCTGAATGGTTTGAATTTTGTTTCTGGTTTTGGTGTCAAACGTCCATGTTTGACATCCATAAGTAAGACATGGAAGTATAGCCGTGGCCATGACTATTTTCTTAGCTGATAGCGGCATTTGTGACTTAAAAATTTCTTTATGGGCCCAATATTTCTTTCACGTGATTGCAACTCTCCGCTCTACCTCTTCTAAGTTTCTATTTGTGTTGAATGACATCTGTTTGCCCAAATATATATATTTTTCTACATATTCAAGAGGTATGTTGTTGATTAAAATTGGTGATGTATGGTGGTTGATCATCACTTGGTTGGTTGCTTGGTTGGTTTTTTGGAGGTTCATTTCTAAGCCGACTTTTGAGCTTGCGTGGTCTAACTCATTTATCATTTTGTTTAGTTGTTGTGGGCACTCTGAGAACAGGATGATGTCGATGTCGTCAGCAAATCTAAGATGACTCAAAAAGCTTCCATTTATTCTTATGCCACTTCTAGACCATGGCAGGTTACACATTACTTGTTGTAAGACGGCTATAAACAATTTTGGAGAAACTGGGTCGCCCTGTCTAACTCCTCTCTTAATATTGATTGCTTTACCAACTCTATCTAGCTTGACTCTACTTGTACTGTTGCAGTAAATATTCTTCAATATATTAATATACTTTTCTTTTATGTTTAGGGATTCCAAAGCTTCCCAGATGCTTCCAAAGCATCTGGTATTATATATACCTACTGGCAATTCAATTTCATAGTAACGAAAAATATTTTAAATTAAACCAAGCAAATAATAAAAACCCGACTGCGTAACAAAACAAGTCCAGCACCCTAGAAATTAGTTAGGCTATGTGAAACGTACCCTTTTTGCGGCGCTCATAAATGGTAGGATGCTATAGATGACAAAACATACGCAATGCGACAAAATGATTGGTCGGGTTATTTGTTGCCCACCATAAACCATTCCAACTGTCCATTACATTAAAAGCGAACTTTTTAGACACTGCAATCAAAACACCACCTTCTTCTTTCTTTTGGTTAAATTTAGTTATACATCTATCCCGTCTAAAGACTAGGTATATATATCTTGTATCAAAAAGTTCAGTAAGTATATTAAGCATTATATTAAGCAGCAGTAAGTATATTATCATTTAGCCACGTCTCTGTTAAAACGATTGCATCGTAAGTACAAGAGCCCAAGTTGCGATAAAAATCTTCAGTTTTGGTTCTTAAACCGCGTGTATTTAGATTGAAAATTTCCAAATTATTCACTTTTACTACTATATAACAGTATACACTATGCTTGTTTACTTAACCTATTTCAAATTATTTTCGTTAATGAGTCCATGTCTCTAATAAGTATGCACTCGATCAGGTCCGTTTTTCTCACATATATACGCCCCCCTCTGGCTTGACGTGTTTATATCCTTTTCCCCTCACTAGCTCGGAAAGTTGTCTTTTAACCTTCAAAACAAGCGGGGAAAAACGCATTTTATCCACTAGTAGGGAAAGTAATTTGACCTTGGATGGAGCGTGTTTAAGTAGCTTGACAGATAACAAAACGTAAAACGCTCATGATAATGGTTCGTTCGATATTAATTATCATTAAATAAATGGTTTGAGAATCTAATAAAAAATATCAAATTTAGCTTTATTTAATGATTTTAAGTCATAAACCTTAAAATTCCATAAGAAACGTTTGTTTTTTTATAATGATGTTAAATATAATTCTGAACGCACAAGTTAAGTCGATGCAATTTCAAAACGCATCGTTGACATTTCATACGTCAGAAATGTCAACATTGTCAACAAATTTTTTACTTAAAAACTTTTCTCACCAACTCCGTAAAAATACACAACTTCCAGAGTTTTCTGTTATAATATCGTAAAAAAATGAGTGATTCCAGTGATGAAGATAATCTAACGCCTGTGGATGTTGCACTTTCCTAGCTATAGTGAGGAGAAAAGTTTTGTGTTACACGCGGGTGCAAATGTATTTTACTTCTCGTGTATTGAAGCACTCGCTACGCTCAGGATTCTACTTTAGAACCACTCGCTTCGCTCGTGTTTCAATTCTACACTCGCGGGTAAAATACAACTTTGCACCCTTGTATAACAAATAACTATTTTCCCTTGCCCTTATACATGTTGCCGCGTGCAGTGCCTTATTTGCGAGACTCAGGTGCTCAGTAACGTAAATCGGTGATTTCTCTGTAAATCCCAAATGTTGTATTCAATTTACAAAGCAACAACTGTCAGGAGTCATTTTTTGTATTGATACTAATCACTACATAGTATAAAACAAAGTCGCTTTCCGCTCTGTATCTGTCCCTATGTATGCTTAGATCTATAAAACTAGGCAAAGCATTTTGATGCGGTTTTTTTAAATAGATAGTGATTCAAGAGGAAGGTTTATATATTGTATAATTTGTAAAGGTTTTGTGTAAATTAGTTGAACTACCCGTGCGAAGCCGGGGCGGGTCGCTAGTACTACTATAAAAGATGAATTTTATCGCATCAGACTTTTTTAATAATGAAACATTTGCGAGTAAATTCATTTAACTTTTTTGGTAATTCAACCGTCTGCGATGCGAGCGATACATTCAATTATCTATTTGGATCGTAGGTATTTCGGATTAACATATTTCAATTTATCGCTCCGTCGCGTATGAAGAACTGATCAAAACCATTTTCAGAAACCAGCACTGATGTGTAGGTGATTAAAAAAATACCTACCGCCCTTCGAAGCGCCCAAATTAATTTCCGAAAGCCGATGCGTCGAACGAACATTTAATTTGTTTAATTGAAACGCTTGAGCGTGCTCCGGTGAAAAAGGTCACAGTTTTTGTACTAAATTAATATTGCTGGGATAATTTTGAAGTTTCGCGCAAAATTGCGAAGGCACTTGGTATTTTAATTCCAGTTGGGCCGGCCCCGCATATTTGACGGGACTGTAGGTAACATTTTGAATTTCCTTGCTGCCTTGCTAAATATTTCCCGGGAATGAAGTTGCAAAAAATTATGGACTACCTACATATTACTGGACGGAGGTGTATAAGAAGCGTTTTTGTCATTATTAAAAAATGCAGGGTTGTTAGATACAGAATTGTAATTAATGTTTAATCACTGCAAATGACTCTTTAAGATTTTTAAAGTGAAACTTTTATTTTGTCGCCCCAAATTTTTTGCGCTGTCTTTAGTATGTCGCGTGAATTGATGCATTACAGCATTAGTAAAAATCTACTTTATTCCTAGTACTTTTACTTTTACTTTTTGTTTTTGGACATCACGGATACAATAATACTTAATTCATTATGGCTGATATTTGCTTATAATTTCGTACAAAATTTTAAGGAACGTAGATCTTATTAACCATAAAAACTGGCCAAGTGCGAGTCGGACTCACGCACCGAGTTTCGTACTTTTTAGTATTTGTTGTTATAGCGGCAACAGAAATACATCATCTGTGAAAATTTCAACTGTCTAGCTCATTCCTAGCCGGTTCATGAGATACATGAGATACAGCCTGGTGACAGACAGACAGACGGACAGCGGAGTCTTAGTAATAGGGTCCCGTTCTTACCCTTTGAGTACGGAACCCTAAAAACGGTGGGCTTCTGTCAAATTCGAACAGAATCAGTCAAAATACATAAAGATTAGTAAAGGGTATGTTACTGCAATGTTCTGCCACCAGAGTGCAGGACTAGCCTTTTTAGTAAACCCTACTAACTTATACATACTGTATACCTTTAACAGGATTTTGACAAGTTTTCAGAGATAATAAAATATGACATTGATGCATCAAGGCCGTTTGCTTACAGAGGACCGACCGGGAAACGCGAATATGCAAGAGTGACAGAGATGTTAGATAAAGAAATTTTCTTGTTTCACGATAGACACTCAGATTGTGGTAGTGGCGCCCTGGCGCCCCCTACGCAGTGTTTCGCGTAATATTCCCTTAGTTAGGGAGAGTTCATAATGTCATTATTCTTTATGATTATCTATTCTAAAATATACGCTATTCTAAATGTGAAAGAACATTCGCTACTTAGATTATATTGTAACTACTGTGAATGGCAAATAGTCACCCTGGCAGTTGTAACTTAGCAACTGTTGTTTACTGTCAGACAAAAGTAAATCTAGTAAACAGATATAATATTAGTTTTTTTTTCTCTATTAATTTTAAAGTGTAACCGAATAAAAATGGAGCAAGCATTAAACACGAGAATGATTCAAATAGGGAAACTAGCCTCCCAATATTAAAACACCTGGAAGCTGAAACTTTTAGTAGTGCTCAAGGCAATTATAATTTTGTTTACGGCAACCATGTCCGATGACATGCTGCAAAAAAATAGTGCGAATTAATTCCGCTAAAGGCACGTGGGAGGAACTAGAGTGCATCTATGGAGGTACCTGCTATGCCTGAAATTCTTCAGCTACAAGATGGACCCGAATCGTGACATCATTACTCATGTGTTAATTTAAAAAAAAAACTAGAGCATACTTTGTACGGAGCTACAGAGCGTGGCGTGGCGATATTACCCGAAATTATCCTCATGTGATACCTAATTATTGCAAAGAAAATGGAAATAGAGTCAGAAGCTGCAAGCGGTGGATTCAATTCAACCTCAAGTAGGTAGAATTTTTTGGTTACTTACACCTGCTCTTATTGGTTACTATCTTTGTATTGAAAGCAATAAAAATACTTACTTTACTATTATGTTTTTGTTATTTTCATTCCACTCTTTAAAACCTCTAAATTTCAGTTAAATGCCTATAATCCGAAAATTATTTTCACTTTTGCATCGTGGTTTCCTAAAACCACACAATTTTTTTTTAGTGACGTCTGAGTTTCAAGATACTGTAAGACCATAGGTACATTTTCGAGGTTCTCGATTATTCGACTACTACCTATTACCGATTTGGAAATTAATTTTGGCCCCATTATCATTTTGGGATATGATGATATGTGATCTTGGTAAATTGAACTGTGGGTAATTTCATAGTAACTGCATGTGTTCTCCGAAAGTATGTGTTTGTTGCAGTGGGACTTCTAATCAAGACGACAAAATTATTGCATAGTTTTTGAAGTCTAAATTTTTAAAACAGAAAAAGAGTCATAACGGTCCATTGTAAACTATTGAGCTTATTACTCTTATTAGGTAATTTAACTTGAGGAAAATTTAAAAAACTGAAAATTAGCTATAGTATATTTTACAAATTCATTTTTTGTATATTTTAATGAAGGGTTTTATTGTTTACTATGGACATAACAAGCAAAAGGGCAATCCTCGCAGCACTCCATCATCCATTTACCTAGTAAGGGGTGATTTAATGCGAAAACTCAAACACGGCTTAACCGATCCATCATCATTGTAAGTATTTTACTCCCATTTTTTTTTAACCGACGCTTCAAATGTTAGATGGGGGTGAAAGTGTGGTCACACTTGCTTGAAGTTTCGGAACGATTATTTACGTAAATGTCACAAAAATGGTTTATCAAAACCCCTATTCTCTCTTTGAAAGACCTATCCGATGACACTGAACTACACCGGGCTGAAATGAAAAAAATGTATTTAAAACCGAATTTTCACTCATAATCGTTAAATAAATTTAATGAAAAACGTACCTGGAAAGCAAAACGCCCTAGAGCAGAAACGTATCACATTCACTTTCAGAGCATGAGAAATGAAAACATGATTAACCTACTTACTTTATATTTTACCAGACTTATATTGACCGGGATATGGACCGTGATAACCTTTTGTATTGTTTTCGAGCTCCCGATATTTCTACGATATTTGCATAGTCCTAATCCCAAGGTCATTTCGACAGAACGCCACTATAATATATAACAAGATTGGTAGGAGAAGCCGTTGAAATAAAAAAAATTCAATCGTCGGATGGGTTTAAACTGACAAATGTGTGGAATCCTGTGATTTGTTTATTTTAAAAAAAACCGGTCGTGCGAGTTCGTGTAACACGCGCACCGAGGGTTTCGTACAAACTTTCAATTTTCTCATGTAAATAGAATCACGAAAGACTTGACCAGAAGTATACTAAGCATAATTGTGTACAGCGCTGTCTATCGGCACATTGGCTAACTAATTTGCGGGACCTGTATGTATGTAGCTTTTTCAAGGATACTTAATTCTTTATCATGTGAACCGATTTCAACAATTTTTGTTTTATTTGAAAGAAGGTATTTTTAGTGTAATCTCATAGACATTTCGAGTATAACAAACACCCAACACCCACCAAATTAAATTGCAAATTAAATTAAAAAATATTTTTTGATAATAAAAAAAAGGTTTTTAAGGTGATATTGTTATTATTATCTAAAAATTTCAAAAAATTTCGTTGGTAAACTTCGGAGATAAGGGGGAAGAATGTTTTTTTACACATTTTGTTCAATTCGAGCTCTTTCAAATTATATCCCACTCGACCTAGTAACTAGACTGATTCTTTGCCCCCTCTATATATTGGACATTTTCATAATTAATAAAAAAAAATTAAAAAAAATACACTTCCAATGTGTTAAGGTTAGCGCTGTTCATAACTATTTATTTTTATTTATTTTAAACTTTATTGCACAGTAAGAATATACAGTGACAAAAGGCGGACTTAATGCTACACGGCATTCTCTACCAGTCAACCTTTAGGCCAAACAGAGAAACATAGTTGGTGCGGGGCATGTAAAGAACACTAAAACTAAATGCTTTAATAGACACAAATATAAATGTAATATGTAGATAAAATAAATATATAGGTACAACAATAAATATATAAATATCAATAAATATAAATAAATATGTATATATATATACATATTTGTTGTACCTGCTACTAACTTTACTATGCAGACACTTAATCGTAAGACTTTTCAAAAAGATACTTGCGCAGCTTGCGCTTGAACGTCGACTTAGTCTCGGCTTGTCGTATGCTGAGAGGGAAATCATTCCAGAGACGGGTGGCTTGCACGGTGAATGAATTGGTCGTAGCACCAGAGCGGTGGTGCGGGATAGCTAAAATAAGTTTACGAGCGGTGCCAAGTTCGCATCCTGGTCGAGCAGTTACAAATTTAAATTTAGATCGCAAGTATTCTGGCGCCACTGGGTCAAAAAGAATGGAGAACCAACCAACTATTCCAAATTTTAAATCTATACCTTCAGTAGTTCTCGAGATATTTAGCAATGTGACAGACAGACAGACAGACAGAGACGGACAGAGTCGCACCATAAGAGTTCCTTTTTGTACCTTTTTGGTACGGAACCCTAAAAACCAGTGATATCCGAATATTCCGAATCAAACACGCGTAGTGACACTGTGAGTGTAGTGTGCTTGGACAGACCAACGAGTGTGAATGCGACCGGTGGTAACGTTGAAAGCACAGAAGCGAACGCAGCCGACGCGCACGAATGAGGGTAGACGTGGGGTAGACCGAGCGCGGTCTACACAACGTTGACACCCATCTTCAGTTACCCGTGAACAAGATGCATGTAACTGCGTCGAAATATCGGGAGCTCGAAAACAATACGAAAGGTAATCACGGTCAATATAAGTCTAGTGAAACTAACCGTGAATAATTCAAAACTGTTATATTTTACCATTTTGTCGGCGTTCTTGATGTATGTACCAATGCCAAATTACAGCTTTCTAGTAGGTACTTACTAACGGTAATTTTGCTAAGCCGCGGATAGAGAGATGGACATGGCCAAACTATAAGGATTCGTAATCTGCAATAAACAAATGACCGTTCTATACATACTATTTCCTATGGGCAGTACTTCATAGTTGAAAAACAAACAGACTGTAGTTAACCACGGAACCCTAAAAAGCTCCTTCTGGATGCAAGTTATTTATGTCAGTGAATTTACAACATGACTTTTTGACAACATTACATTCGTTGTCGTTGAACGCCTGTCGGTTGGGGTGTAGCAAAGGGTACCCAGGACAGGAAAAATGTGTGATGTCAAATTGACACTAACTTTTTTATGATTGTATCTTACAGAATACATCCAGCAGGCAGGCAGGCAGGGTGGCAGGATTTACTTGGAAAACTTTTTTCTAAAATTTAAAAATACCGAAATATTGCACTCCAGAACAGACAAAAATCGCTTTTTTTTCAACGTATATTTAAATAAATAAGTGTATTAAATAAGTATATTTTCTCATGTATCATATTTCTCTAAGATCAACGATTATGGAGATAGGCGGGGTATAGTAATCGACATTTTTTAAAAGCGTTAGGAACTTTTAAGTAACAGAGGCAATATAGGTGCGACGACGAGTGTTAGGTTGACTGCGACCAGAGCCGACTTATGTTCCTGTACTATTGTCGGTTACAACCTCACCTATCTCCATAATTATTGATCCTAGAAAAAAATGTTACATGACAAAATATACTTAATTTGACATTTCTTACACCACAATATAGTAAAAAGTTGGGTTCGGAAATTTGTACTTTTCGTCGAAAGTCTTTTCCTTGGGTCCCCTTTGGTACACTGACCCGCCTGTCGAAATAGAGCCTTAGCTGTTTTTAAAATTCAAGTAAACGATCTCTAAAGCTACATTAAGGCACCGCTGAGCCACCGTTAAACGAAAATAACGCCAAAGTTAACCGTAAAACACTTACGACATAAACCGAACGAACGTGGTGATAAATTCCTTAACATGAGAAAATCGAATTCCAAATTCAATTGTGCATTACATAATAATCAATCCTTAATGCCCCATAACCACAAATTAGATATAAATGGAACACTGTATTACAGAGTTCGGCCCAAACGACTCTGCTGGGTGTTGTAAAACGGACGAAACGGCCGGCTCAAATCCGGCCCTGGAATCATAATGCCGGCGTAAATTGAATATGAAGCCTGTGTGAGATTCGCGGAATTAGCCCCGAACTGACACTTTTAATGAAAGATTCCCTTTATTATGCAATGTTGTTCTGTTAAGCTGGGAATTTCGAAGGAGCGTTTGCGATCGTAAAGAAAAGATACGTTTTTTAAGATGCATGCCCGCTGGTTAATTCCGTACAAAGGTTTTAGCAGCTTTATGGCATGTTTTTTTATATTTTATTATTCTTTCCCTCCAGGGCCCACATTTTTTTTCCAACCTGTATATTGCTGTCCATCCCATGGTGCCGCGAAACAGTAATATAATTATGCGCGGGCGATAGAGATTGGAAGAAGAAAACAAATATGAATTTGAGGTCAGAGATTTTATTTAGGCAGTAACAAATAGTGATCAAAATATCAGAGGTATTTGGGATACACATTTGCAGTACCTAAATTGATAATTCAAATTCAGAGACCGTTGTGACAAATACATTTGTTATGGAGATATTATAATTAGGTAGGGTACATTAATTAGTGACAAATCTTTTTTTTTGTGTGACAGAAAATATAGTTGTCTTTTGGAATTTAAATTAGTCTTTAAAAAAACAGTAAAACCGATTACAAACGGGAAAAAATAAAATATTACATCTCGTTTTATATGCGCTAGTAAACTGACACGTTTGAAGTCGGTGCCAAGCCAAATCTTAAATCGTCAAGTTGCCGCCAAACCAAATGCCAACCAATAGTTTGATAAGAACAAAAGAACCAGTATTGTAACTATTTAGCTTGGCATCGACTTCAAACGTATCAGTTTGCTAGCGCATATAAAACGAGATAATATTTTATTTTTTCCCGTTTGAAGTCGGTTTTACTTTTTTTTAAAGATTAATTTTATTTTTCCCATTTTTAGTGTTTCTTCATCTGTCCGGCCAAACTGTCACTAAACATTTTTGCACTTCGGATGTTTCAAGTTTCAAGGTCTGGATCTAAGCTATCAAGGTTTGAGGAGTTGGACCTCATGTAACCCATCATCAGAACTAGACCTTAAGTGTTCCTTCAGAACTTACTTTTGCTTAACAAATATAACGAAGAGGACTTAAATCGCCAAAATTGAAATATGCGTTGTTAAAGAGTCCCGTTCTGGTCATCATTAGTGCTTGGTTTGATGATGAAAATATTGAAACCGATATATATTTGCCTATAAGATTTGAGGAGTTCCATGGATTCCTAATGGATCCCTTCATCAAAACTGGGTTTTTACAAAAACGGGACCAACTAGGGACTACATACATTTAAACAAAAATAATAATTTTCCAAATCGACTCAGAAATGACGGAGTTCTGAGGTAACATACATACAAAAAAAATACGGTCGAATAGCCTCCTCCTTTTTTGAAGTCAGTTAAAAAATATCACTTGCATTTTATGTTATGTCATAACGACTTATGTTACCATATTAGTTTTACGCAAAAACAAATAGTTGTTCTAAATTATAAACAAGAGGAGACTAAGATTTGTTACGTAAGGAGTAGTTCTTTTATCCTCTCCTTGTGATAATTACTTATTTAGTTTCCACTCGACATAAATCCTCGTGTCCCTACAGAATCGACGCGACAGATGTTTCCAATCGAAAGAGGGTCCTGCCTTGTCACGTGTGGGTTTGCCAAAATTTTCTGTGTAGTTCCCCACGACTGTAACTCAAAGACATAACGGTCATTTCGCTTTATTTTAAGTTAATTTCAACCTTGTTGGATAAGTGTTTACGTAAAGTGAGAGACACCGGACACAGCGGGACTCCCATTTCCGAACGATAGGATTTTGCATTCTAAACGCCAGTCTAGAGTTTGAAAACGAATTTTCTTGGAAGCGAATGCGACTGACACCGCTCAAATTGGAAAGTTAACATGGTTTAATATAAGCAGCGTGTGTTGAGAAGTAGTAACTAGGTGTACGTGAGGATACCTATAATATTTCTTTAAGAAGTACGTCATCGCCACAGGCAGCGGCTTACAAACATTTTGATAGAAGCAATTTAATAGTTGGCTGTGTTGTTGAATTGTTTTAAGCTGACTGACCTTGTCAAAAGTCTTACAATTTAGTAGGTAGTGAATCTCGATTTTTCATTATAATAATTTTCAAAAGATATAATATGAAAGAAAGAAAGAAAAGACATTTATTGTAAAAACATTTATGGAACTCTAAAAACCGTAGTCGGATCGAAGTTTTTTAACTTATCAATTGTTTGCACCAATGTGCATGCTGTTTCATATATTTTTTCAGTATTTTTTTATGTAAGAAACAATCCGTACAATACGAACGACGCATTATATTCCATTCTGAAAGTATTTTGCCGCGTTATGATATTTTCCACCCTTTACCTGAAATCAATTAACACCTGCATACACTGTACCTAAATTATTTCACCCGTCGCCAACCAAATGTTCAAAACGCGAAACTTTAATTCTGTTTGCTGACGTTATCAGAAGCAGTTTTTCAATCGCTTACCGAACGCAAGTCCTATTTCAGGAGAACTAGTGGTCTCTCCGATACGAATCTCGAGGCCATCAGTAGCCTTACCACGACTGCCTTAGCATGTGTCAACTGTCAAACGTACATATTCGCTAACGTCTGCGTAACTTAGCTACTTTCTAATATACTTCTTGCTTGCACTAATATGCGAGTACGAGCGAGATGCATAAAAATTAAGTTACGCACAAGCTAGCGAATATGTCAGTGTCTTAACTGGCGGTAGCCATACAGGTTCACTGGTTACACTGTTTCACTAGACCGACTCACCTATGCTCGGTTGTGAATAGGAATGGCCATGGATGGGCAGTGCATTGTTTCATTGACTATTACAGAAAACGTGTACCGAGTCAAACAATGTTACGCTCACTGCCACCAAATCAACGTTCTACAACAATCCAACTATTGCAGACTCTAATACTGTCTTAATAAGGATTGCAATTGCGTGCGCTTATAAAAACATATTTACCTGTAAAGGGAGAAATAGGGAAAATTGACACAGGTGTTGTTTTGTTCGGTTCGTCGACTGCTGTTTTAATTTGCATTGTTTTATAATATCGGTTTTTCGTTAGGGCAATGTTGACATATTGAGTAATATATTGACATATTTAGTGCCGCACAGAACATGGCACAAAATAATCGTCCAGAATTTCGCGAAATATTGACACGACCATTCCTTATATTATATCAATTATATGTTTGATAAACATTATTGAATTGATATAATACCAATTGAAAATAAATAATACTGCCATTTGTCATTGCTAATCGACAAAACCTATTGCTTTTGTCGACTACCGTTCACTACCGACAATATACTCGTAAATACAAGATTGCAAAATGCCAAACTTATACGTAGGACGTAGGTACTATAGGGCAAGAGAAACACTTGTAGGGAAGATAAACAATTACAGCTAATTTTGAAACAATGTCAAGTAATGCAGAAGAATTATAAAAAAAACATCCAATATAATTGATCTAGTTATAGTTTTCCCCTAATTTTCATTTTCTTATTGACTTCTATTTTATTGCACACAACTGTACTTACCTACTAAGACATTAAAAACGAAATTAAATGATAATATGTACTAAAAAATAAAAACGAATGCATAAATAAAAATAACTCTTGCTCCAGTCCAGGCAAAATAAACTGGGTTTATTTACCCCACTCTTTATTGGGGTACAATTATTAAACAAACAATTAAATAACAAATAAAGGTACGTTACCGTTATTTATTACAAATAAATACAAACAAATACCTACAATTTTTTATTTGAACTTTCGTTTTATAAAAAAGTATGAAAACACGAATTAGAAGAACTTTTTCCTAACAAGCTTTTTTTTTTATTTGTTAGCTACCATGTGTGACCGGCGACACGTGTGCAGTTCACGCCTGGGGATTGTTTCGTTCGCAATCAAGCGGAGCTCGTTGCTTTTGCTATGTGAATTTGTGTAGGCGCTGACCTGCGTTTCAATTTGAGCACAGGCGCAAATGACACAATGGCTCTTTGGAGGATTATAGGTACGTAATTACAAACCGGTATAATATTGTTCCTGATACATATTGTCTATCTTATTACTATACAAACATATACTTAAATCACTTAATTTCTTCTCTTTAAATATGTAAGTAACTTGAATTGCCTTTACATAATAGGTACACCCCAGCTTGGTACATTGCTAGATAACGACTCCTTAAGAATAGCAGTGGCACTCCGATTGGGGACCAGTGTGTGCGAGGCCCATCGCTGCAGATGCGGAGCAATGGTAGAAGCCAACGGACACCATGGTTTGAGCTGCCAAAGGTGCGCGGGGCGATTTCCTAGGCACCAATCCATCAATCAACGAGTTAATACGAAGGGCAATGGTGTCGGCTAGCGTGCCATGCATATTGGAGCCCCCTGGCTTGAGCCGTACGGACGGGAAAAGGCCGGACGGACTGACCTTGATTCCATGGCGGAGGGGGCGTTGTCTCTTGTGGAACGCGACTTGTGTAAGCACCTTTGCCGCGTCCCACCTGAGGCAAACCTCACGGTGTGCTGGCTCGCGCCAAGCTAAAGCACACCAAATACTCCGCCCTGGAATCAAGCTATGACTTCGTGCCGGTGGCAATAGAAACCGCGGGGCCCTGGGGCTCTGAGGCTCGGCGTCTGATTGGTGAACTGGGGAGGCGTCTACGGGAGAGGGGCTGCGACCCCCGCTCTGGGTCGTACCTGGTTCAACAGATCTCAATTGCAGTGCAGCGAGGGAATGCTGCAGGCATCATGGGAACTTTTAAGCCGGGTACGATGCAGGGTGGAGGCGCATATTAGACGTTTAGTTTATTATTAGTTTTAATTATTGTTATTTATTATTAATACCTTTTGTATTGTATTTTATATTGATTATCTTATAAATAAATATATCCTATAGGTAGAAGAAAATCACCAATAATTACCTCTCATTAAATTTGCATTTATTTCGAAATCTAAACTCAACGATTTATTAATGATTTTATTAGGTATGAATTATATAAGTAAATAAGATACAAAAAAAAACATGAACACGAAAACACACTTGTTTGTAGGCGCGCCATATTTCAAACAACAAATACTTAGCCTGGTATCTAGCCATCACCGTCACGATCGTCACGAACATTGGGCAAAGTTTGTTTAATATTCCGAGATGTCAATTAAGATTTTCATTTGTCTAACAAAAAATAAAAAAGTAATTAGAGAGCTACCCTTGAGAAAAAATTAAGAGAAGGATTTCTTTCAAATTAACGCCTGCGGTTGTAAAGATAATAGGTCCAGCCCGCGTTTTTTTACATCTGGAAAAAATATAATTCATAAATTAGACGGAGGAAAATGGTCCGTTTGTTTGTCTAATGTTATTTAAATTTTCAAGGTTTTTTTAAGATATAGATATAGCCAATTTTGGGTACTTACCTACCGTAATCTCTCAAAAACAGTGTAAAATAAAATAAAACTATGAAAACTGATTATATCGCGTATATTGAATTTATAATACATCCCGACGTTTCGATACCATATTGGGATACCCTCCTACAATTTAGGAGGGAATTAAATCTTCTCGGGTCCGAGGTGTAGGGTTGGAGCCGGCGTAGTTTTTGTCGCGTATATATATATATATATATATATATCTTTACTTGAAAATAGTTGTATTGTATAACTAGCCTTATGAACCGATTTTGCATGTACAACCAGCCTTAAAGTTTTGGTCTATGATGGTTCATTATTTTTAGTATGTAGATATTTTTGCACTTTGTAGTTTTTCCTCAGTCACCCGTTGACCACGAACGCTGTAAAGGGTTCGAAACGTCGGGATGTATTATAAATTCAATTTACGCGATATAATCCGTTTTCATAGTTTTCTTTCATGAGTAACTATCGCGGTAACCGAAGACAGTATTAGTGTAAAATAAATTTGGATTGTAAATTGAAAGCAATATGGTAGAGATAGCTAAAATTGTAACCCAGAAGTCGTTTTAAAAGTAGGGCTTAAAAAAATACGCACACTAAACTGGAAACGCCTTTTATTTCCATCTGTAAAATACGATACAAAAATAAAGTTTTCCGAAATCAACAACCATTAAGACAGAGTAGATTAAAAGATAAGGTTAAGGCATAGATTTATTAAGAAAAGTGATTTATATTTCCTATTTAGACATAATTGTAATCACAATTCAAAAGGCAAAGCAAATAAATAACCATGAGAATGATAATCTTAAAATCCTAAACTTACTACTTAACTACTAATCTTACAATGACATTATGATAAAACATTTTTGATACAATTAATGACAATAGTACTAGCAGTAGTAATAGTAGGTAGTATTAATTTTGCAGTCAGATAACAATATTTTTGTTAAAAACTAGTGTGTGAGCCAATTCGTCAAACATTGAACTCCTTTATGAGCACCTTTATTACCTAATAGGGATAAGCCTAGGATAAGAACATGAAAATGATTACAGGTACAATAATATTTTGCACAAGATATACTATCATTAAGGAGTTTAATTCATCCGTAACATTTTTTTGAGGATTCCAAAATGTAGAACGATGTAATAGGAATGTAAATGACAGTATAAATTTAATGATAAATCCTTTTATAGGGAATGCCGTGAGGTCCTTCGTGTTCTAATTCGTCTTCATGTTTTGGTTTTGGTACGTAAGGGTTTTTACGAGGGTCTGCATTTAATCTGAAAAAAAAAAAAGAATTCAAAACAATGCTGGCGCTGGACCTGAGTTTAATGTATAATGAGATATTTATTACATTTTCTTGCTTATTTGAGATGTTAAAATTGTGAGGTCCATATTTCAAACTGTATTAAGGCTGTATAACTGTATTAGAGATAAGCGTGTTTCATGGAAATCCATAAGCTTTGACATTTGGTCTAATATTTAAGTAAATGATCCGATAAACAGTTTTTTTATCAATTGCCCAAGTTGTCTTATGTACACATGTAATAAGTTTAAATATTCGTAAAAAAGGATTTTATTTATCTACAAATCTTATTCAAATGAATTAACAATGCGTATACCCTCACTTGTAATGTGCTATAGCCTGGCCACAGTCGACGTTGTACCACCAGTCGCAGGCGAACTTCTCCTGGTCGAACAGGGTACCGTTAGTGCAAAGGAAAGACGCTCCTTGGTGGCCTTCTCGCCCGTCGTGGCACACGTGGTACGCCTGGGAAATTAGGAAACAATATTACTATATTATTTTTAGTTTACCCGTCTTTAATTGATTGTTTTTAAATAAAAATTGTTTGGCAATGGCAACCTCCATCAATCAATCTGATTCTTACACAAAACATAACGGTTTTTGAGAAATGACTGATTTGAGGATGACTCACGCTAAACCGGGCCGGGGCTGGGCCGGAGTTTTCGGCGCTTCGTTTTCTATGGAAAGCACCACGTGATCACCGATCAGCCGTGATAGAAAATGACATGTCGGACGCCTTGGCCCGGACACGGCCCGGTCTAGCGTGAGTCATCCTTTATCTAGTGCTTACTTAGGTACCGAAAGATATAGTGAAATTAACGGAATTCAACAAAAACACGGTGTATAATTTGTATGTTTGAGAATTACCTACAAATGATATTTAAATACACGTTATAAAATTAATAATTAAATCAGCAGATAGACACACAAATTATTTTTTCATTAGAATTACCTAATACATACCTATGTATCATATACATAGTTAATTATTAAAATATTAAAAAATACCATTGTATTTCCGAAATTATTAGTTATTCCATATTCTTTTTAACCGACTTCAATTCCTAGAAGGAGCAGGTTATGTATTCAGGGTTTTTTTTAAATATTATGTTCACCTAATATTTTTAGACACAAAGCTGATTACTATTGACCGATATTGTAATGTTTGGCTACGCCGGTACGGCTTCAAACATATCAGCTGGTAACGCATATACTTAAATAGGATAACATTTTATTTTCTTTTTTGGTTTCGGTTTTCTTTTTTGTATTTTTTTATTATTATATTATATTTGTTTACAATTGTATATCTACTTAATATCCGTAACAAATTTTCCTTTAAATAAACCTTAGACTACCTACAAGCTACATCACAATTTCTCAATTTCCTGTTTGTTAAGTACCAAAATAAACAAAATTATAAGTGCAACTTATTAAGGGGCAACTAGTCTGGGTCCAACCCTCGAATGTTCAATGTTGTTTTAAACCGTTAACTGTGCCCGCGGGCTAGGCACTTGCTGGACCTTTTGTGTCTGGGTTGTGTCCGAATGGATAATTAATCTGTGGCCCGGGGCCAGTTGCATAGGCCCATTGCAATACGAAGCTTTGTTTGTATAAACAGGCCTGGAATTTTTAGGCGTGGTTCCAATTCCATTTGTGGTCTACGGCAAAAGGAATAAAATTTTAAATTCGTCACGGAATATTATATGCGTTTGCGTTACATTGGCTGTTATATTAACGTTATATGTACCTAACATATAAGTAATTATTAACGTTATTATTTTAGATGTTTCCACAGCGTATATTTTAGCTTACGGTTATCCGCCAACGATCCGTAGGCTGTATGTTTGTTTGCTACAGTGATGTAGCTAAAATCTAGTTTTGTAAAAATCGAATACTACCTATTACGAATACCCAAAAATTCGAAATTTATACAATTTCATCAGTACACTTGATCGTAATATAAACAAGTGCATTTATTTCGATATTTACCTGACATCCAGTCTCTACATTTGCGTACATTCCAGGGTGTACAGGCACATGAGCACAAGAGAAGCCAGTCTCAGGAACTGCATGGTAGATAGGGTAGTCCACGCCGGGGATTCCCGGCACGTTGCGCAAGTCTTGCGGCTTCTCGTGTTCGCGAAGGGGCTTGCGGTATACAGCTTGCTCATAACGGATAGGGTACTGCTCGTAACTCTGAAACAAAATGTATTCTTTTTAAACGTAAATTTGAGAATTGGTAGACAATTGATACTTGCAAAACAGTGAACATCAAGTACTGTACAAGTACAAGTACAAGAAGAAGAAGAAGTACTGATGACAAGCAAATTACATTTATAAATAACTTTGTCAGTTCTAATATCTATTTCGTTTTATTAATAACTTTTGTACACCCAACAGCTAATTGCACGGCCACTTTATGAATGAATTCATTCATAATATGTCCATGCAAATTTGCTGCTCGCTACGCTATAGGTACTGGTCACTACCAGACATCGTAATTTAAATAATCGTCAATTTTGTAGCAAAGAGAAGAAATTATTAATTGAGGTTGAACTCTTTATTGCAACACAAGCAGACAATAGGTCTAAATTAATTATTTCATCTGAAATTGTGCGTAGGTGTGTGTATTATAGTTACCAGTTTAACGCAACAATGCTACACTAAATTGCTACAGAATTGACAATATCTGATCATTAGACACAAGTAAATGTATTAGGTATGTGTGTGACCTATGTCAAATGCTAAAAATTCAGTACAAAATTGAAATTGAAATAGTTATTTGTGCAACAAGAGAGGAAAGTTGGTTTTTCTTGCGAGTGTTTATTTTGAGTCTCGAGAAAGCGAAAGATTCTATAATTGAATCACGAGCGAAGCGAGTGATTCTAAGGTAGAATCTTGTGCGTAGCGAGGGACTCAAAAACACGAGATGTAAAATAACTTTGCTCTCGTGTTGCACACATAATTTTTCACCTCAGTAGTGAGAACACTTTGAGTTACTCGTGAGTTACTTTGACTTTTATATTCGAAATGGCGTAACTTTATAACTGGACATTGTATAAATTTATAGGTATAAATTGAACTATGTTGTAAGATAATTATTATAATTAAGTAATAATATTAATTTTCTGTGATTTGGCAAAATTCGACTACTGTTAGTAGCGAATCAAGCCAATATACAGTGCATGTACACCTGTATAGGTAGAATCTTGGTGAAACAAACTCAAAATATTGTACCCAAGACCTACATATGTAACCCAATATTCATATGCAAATAAATCATTCATTCATTCAACATATTAAAGGTTAAAATGTATTTCGAATTACACAGAATCAACAGAAAAAAAAAGTATTATAATATGTACGATACGATAAGATACGATACGATACGATACGATACGATACGAGACGAGACGAGACCGGACCGGACCGGACTGGACCGGAGCGGACCGGACCGGACCGTACCGTACCGTACCGTAATGTACCGTACCGTACCGTACCGTACCATACCATAAAAAAATATATATAAGTATGAAATTCATGGCCTTCACTAAATTAAAAAGCTACATTGTTTCACTCCCTGGAGTGAGGAAAGTCGCACTTTCCTCACTCCAGGGAGTGACGAAAGTAGGCTTGTTCGAGCTGCTGAGGTGAAAATGTTTATTTCAGGCACAGTTCCCATATATTATAGTGTTAGCACAAACAGAAGGTCAATTAGGTAAGTCACTATAATAATATATATATTATAATATATAATTTATTTCGTTTTGTTCATTTTATAAATTGATGAATCTTTACATGGTTACCTTTACAATATTATTTACACTATAATAAATGAATAAAATACGACTTTACTTTAGGTCGATTTAATATGTGGCATATGTATCAATTAAAATCAAAAATTACGAAATAACAACATTTAACCTGGCAAGATATAAATCACAAGGCGACATTGACTTACTTATATAATGGTTACGTATCACAATTAACTTTCTAGTTCATACGAACAGAACTAGTTCCATAAGTCGTAATGAGGGTCTATCTGTAATGTAATGTATTTATGCAACTTCGCATCGTACTGTCGCAATCAGATATATCGCAGCGGCCGAGGTGCTCAAAAATATCTGAACACGCACCTAGCGCCTTGACAATAGAGGCGTGTTCAGATATTTGTGAGCACCTTGGCCGCTCCGATATATCTGATGGCGACTGTACACAATTTTGTTGTTCTATTGGTGAACGAAGCGAGCGAAGATTGGTGAGCGAAGGTTTAGGTCGCGGGAATTCGGTGGATGCGAGCGGCACAGGATCGGTCGGAGTGGCGAGCCTTGGGGGAGGCTTATGTCCAGCAGTGGACGTCTATCGGCTGACATGATGATAATGATGATGATTGGCGAAAGTTTTTTTTGTTTCATTAGTTTTTATTGTAATTGGATGGAAGTGCTATGTTAATTTATAAAGTAAAACATGTAGGTAAAGAGTCCCCGGCAAGCTCGGCCGAACCGAATTTCACCTTCCCATACAAACGGAGTCGTTCTCATATTAAAACTACGTATCGGATTGTAACGAAAAACTAAATAGTATCTAGGTACTATAGTAAAAAAATACAGCGAATTACAAGCTTCGGATGAAGCTATATACACTAATGACAGACTAAATATACCTTATCTTATTGTAAATACAAAGTTTCAGAGCAATCTAGCTAGTCGTTTTAAAATGAGAGCGTAACTACGTTTGTATGGAGAACGGAGCTAGCCGGGGACTTTTAACTAATTTAACAAATTAAAATGTCATCTGCAACAAGTACGAGTCTTAAAAAGCACTTTTAATCATATCCTCCTAAGGACCAAGGTCCTACCTATAGTACTTATTCAGTTCAATAAAATTAAAATCAAATTCAATTGGGACGGAGTTGCTTTTGCTTTGTTTCGTTCAGTTTTTAATCAATCAACTCTATTTCCTACATCAAGTTTCAGTGGCAAATTTTGCATTTTTCATTTGTATGGCTGCCCTATGCTTAGGAGGATAGGGAAGTATATTAAGTCTTGTACTTGAAAAGACGTGTAAACATTATCAGAATTTAAATGGCTAATTTTTGTGTAGCAAACAAATTTTTCTTAAAATAACATAATATGTTATTTAAAGCAAAAAGTACAAAAACTTATAGTATATGTTTTTGTATGCCTTTTTGTACGAACTTTTGTATTTCACTTTTATATCCATATTATAAATTCCTAACCTATGAAAAATAATATTCGAAAATTAGTGCACAGTTGACAAATTTGGTAGGTATACACTTTTTATTAATATTAAAGTGTCTAGTATATGTACCTATATTAAGTACTAATACTGACTGTTCATAAAAAAAAATAAAGCAAGAACGCATTTTTAATTTTCGTTAAATTTGCAAATAAATGTAAATTGCGAAATTGATCCCTCTAAATAACTAGTCCTACATCCAGACAATTGCAAAACAGACCTTTCGAAAAGCCCTGCGCGCGCGCCTCACGGCCGCCCGGCGTTGCGCAAACGGCTCAGGCTCGTTTTGGAGTACTTTTCGATATATATCACAGAGGTAAAGTTTAGTTTAGTTATTAAAAAAGTAGATCTTGACATATGCTTGTAAAATTCATAATATTATGAATTTTACATGGATATCTACACAAGAATATTAAGATCTACTTGTTTTCTTGCCGGATTCTACTTAAGAACTATTATATGGAAGGAATGTAATTACATTATTATTATTATTTAACTCTACTATTATAAAGTTGATGCTTAATTTTAAACATATTAATAACGGGTCACTCACGTGTTTTAAGTCGAAAAACGCTCGACTTGTTTCGACTTAAAATACGTGAGTGACCCGTTATTAATATATTTAATATGTTTGTGTCTCACGGATGTTTTGCTATTAAGAAAGATGCTTAATTTTATCGACTTGTTACGAAATTAGTATTTAATTTGATTGATACTTTATACCGCCAACACTGTCAGACACTATTAGTAGGAATGACTGTCATGAATAAAAAGTAGATGTCACAGTTAGTTATCAAAAACAAAAACAAAATTAAAAAAAAAAGAAAAATCAGAAGTAGCTAGGTTTCTTGTTAACGTCAGGTATGAAAAAATGTAAATTAATATCCAGCAACGCTTAATATTAAACTTCCCCTGAGTGAGAACACAGAAGAACTTAATGTCGGGTAAGTATTTTATTACACGCTCACAAACTTTTAATTTTCTTTCCTATTACTTCAAACTTCAGAGTCTTAAATAATTAAACTAATGATTCCTGCCGTATTTGTTGATGTTTCTTTATTCGAAACTTTGAAATCCGGGTAAGAGGGCTTAAAAATGATGGTAATTAACAAGTTTTGACATAAACACAAAATACTTTGAAAGAAATATTAGGTAAATTGAATTAGAACTGATACTAAAGTATCAGTATCGGTGAAGGAAAACATCGTGAGGAAACCGGACTAATCCCGATAATGCCTAGTTTACCCTCTAGGTCAGATGGCAGTCGTTTTCGTAAAAACTAGTACCTACGCCAATTCTTGGGATTGGTTGCCAAGCGGACCCCAGGCTCCCATGAGCCGTGGCAAAATGCCGGGACAACGCGAGGAAGATGATGACTAAAGTATCGGTATAACAACGGTTTTATTTTTTATATTTCTTAATATACTTAACTAGCAACATAGGTATATTACTAAAATAAAATTATTAAATGTATCTAAATATTACACAAAATGGCAATAATGATAAAACTGAAAGTCGCAGGGAAGAGATTTATTTTAAAGACTCGCTTATTTTATGCCATTGCATTACACTCAATAAACCACTGTTTGAAAAGTAGAATCTTGACTAATCTTGAGCGGTGATTTTTAAAAGCGTCCAAATGAGCGCTTAAATTACGAGTAATCATTCTAATTTAATAGTTCATCCTACCAGCCAACATGAGGAAAAAACTCAAATCTCGCATTAACTTACTTTGCAACTCTTGTGGATAAAATGCAACTTTTTCGTTCAGCTAGAGTAGTAAAAAACCGGTCAAGTGCGAGTTCGTTTAACTCGCGCACCGAGGGTTCCGTACAAACTTTCAATTTTCTCATGTAAATAGAATCACGAAAGACTTTTATCCAGAAGTATACTAAGCATAATTGTGTACAGCGCTATCTATCGGCAAATTGGCTAACTAATTTGCGCGACCTGTATGTATGTTGGGTTTTCAGGGATAATTCCATTCATGTGAAATGATTTTAACAATTTTTGTTTTATTTGAAAGAAGGTATTTTTAGTGTAATCTCATAGACATTTCAAGTATAACATACACCCCACCATAAAATGGGCTTAAATTGCAAATTAAATTAGAAAATGTTTTATGATAATTAAAAAAAGTTTTCAAGATAGAGGTGTAATTATATTTTTCCTGTAATATTTATGATAATGGTATTATTATGTAAAAAAATATAATTTTTCGTTGGTAAACTTCGGAGATAAGGGGAGGGGGGGCGTTAATGGTATTTTTTTACATTTTCCTTTATAAGTCATTTTTTTATTTCTATGAAAACAAATAAAAAAATGTTTTGTTATGTTCAATTCGACCTTTTTCAAATGATATCCCACTCGACCTAGTAACTAGACTTTGAAATTTTGCCCCCTCTTTATATTGGGCATTTTTCATAATTAATAAAAAAAAATTACACTTCCAATGTGTTTGGGTTAGCGTTGTTCATAACTATTCCAAATTTCAAATCGATAGTCAGTTCAGTAGTTCTCGAGATATTTAGCAATGTGACAGACAGACAGACGGACAGAGTCGCACCATACGGGTTCCTTTTGTACCTTTTTGGTACGGAACCCTAAAAATAGTCAAAACCTATTAAGGCTTATTTACACATTGTAAGCAAATTTTGTAAATAGGCGTATAGGCATAGCGTAGGTATAACTTAAAGGAAACCTACAAATTATTAATTTTATTGTTCTAGAGAAATACCACGACAGAGTTTAAAAAGACTAAAGCAAGCTATAAAAGATCTAAACCACTTATAATCATCTCTTTCGACATAAATAAACATAAATATAATATTGCATTCTCAAGATTCATACACTTCTAAAAAACACTTCACTCCCGGTTAATGAAAACGACTTCCGAGATCAAACAGACACTCGCTCATAATTCAATGAAAGCCTGAAAAAACCTCGTTCGAGGTGAGAATTCGTAAAATTACCCCTGAATACCAATTCTGTAGCGACTCCAAGTTTGAAACAATTTCCACTTTGAACAGCTTGATCAAAGAAATGAAACTAAAAAACAGGCCTTCTGGTACGAAATTCAGAGTAAATTCAACCAACAGTAATTTGCCTTTGAGGGCTCTGGGAGGAGAGAAAATTGCAAAAGTTAGTGCTCCCTTATGAGAAGGGAGTTACTGCTACTAGATATTTAAAGGTCGCCTGCGCATAGGGGACATATTAATGATGGGTTTTCAACTTTCTATAGGTAATAGTTGCATGCCTATTTTTTGTAGGTAGAGAGTTCTGTGGCCTAAGATGGGTTATCAATATCACCATTATGTATGTTATAAAAGCATTCTTAGAAAAGCGAAACACGTGTCGAGATTTGTCGTATTGGTATATAGAGGTTCATTATACCAAGGGTATTTTCGCAATAGCAATTGGCAATAAATACTGACAACATGCAAAAAATAAGCAAAATTGTCCCCATTGCTACCAATCAATCATAGCGTAATATAGCGCAACAGGAATTCAAAGGATAGAATCTCGACAAAGATAACAGTCCTATGACAACCCTGGTGTCATAAACCAAATACTTTGAATTAAATTTTATGTTTTAGCAAAAATATATGTACTTAAAGTTGTAATTTTTTTATACAAATTATTTTATATGCTTGGTTAGTAATTTTACTTTCGATTGAGACTTCAAATAAGCACTCTGTGTATCCCGACCTTAATTGCCATAACTCTGATTTAAACGGCAATTACCAAAAGTTTACTGTTTGCGAATTATGAATCGCTTTTGTGAAAGTTTTTAAAATATTAGGGGCCTCGTCCCTTTGTACAATAGTGAGTTTTATTTTAAAATTGCCATTTAATACTTGTATAGTTTCTTCAGATTGTAATTATAATTCAATGTTTTTCAAACTTTTGACGGGACCCATTGGGATGCAATGGGCGTTGCGAAAAATGTTCTCATGTCACGGGTATACCTACTCACAGATTTAAAAACATTACAGAATTAATACAAAACAGATTTATAATGGTAAAGACAGTTAAAAGTTCTAATTTGATCTGACCCTAGCCCTCCCTGGTAAAGATCATACATGGAACAACTTACTGAAATATGCATATTTAACTTATTTAAGTATACATTACGTTTAATAAGTAGGTACACATATAGTCCAAACTCAATCCTGCTCCAATTCCCTTACCAATCCGAATCCACTTACAAGTTACTTACGCATGTGTGGACAGCCGCTATGTAGGTAACATTGCTTTTTAGAGTTCCGTACCCAAAGGGACCCTATTACTAAGACTCCACTGTCCGTCTGTCTCTTTGTCTGTCTATCTTTCCGTCTGTCGTTACTCTAAATCTATGAAAGCGATATGAGTAATCATGTCCTACATCCAGCAGTCTGTCTACTACTAATCTAAGAGCTAGTACCGCCTCTCTGGTACCTTTGTTTTCATGGAAACCATATTGGTCGGGGCCTAAGTAATTCTCTAATATGGATCTGATTCGGTTCTGAATTATTTTGTGCGAGATTAAACTGAGGGTTCTGTGTTCTTCACAAAGTAAGGTTTTAGGTTTCTTGGGCAAAGCTCTGCTACTATTTTACTTTGTTTGAAATCTATTGGGATCTGGCCTGTGGTAGGTATGTTTTTGTTTCGTCATGTTTTGTAAATCCGGCTAAACAACTCATATTTGGAAAAAAATTTTGGTTACGTCCTTCTTCCTACAGGCGATAGTGATATGGTTCATAATAATAATTTTGATTTAGTTACATAATTCAAGATTCATTACTCCTTTGCCGTCCGCCGTACGTTAGTTAATTAGCCTCCTCGTAATTAACATCGGGAGCAATTTATAGGCAAGGACTTTTCGTGAAACTTAAAGGCCCATTTAGATTATCGTTTTATTTCAACATACACAACCGTATATCTCCAGAAGTTTGTTCATGACCGAGACTTAATCTAAGAATTAAAGTTTATTCCTACTCAATGGAAGAAACATTTAGGTTTGTATAAAATACATGAAGCAAGCATTATGCAAGTTTCTTGTACAAGAATCGGCAATTACTGAATGCAATTATTGTGTTTCAATAATAATATTCAAGAATTGCACCAAAGAGTTTACACATGGACAATATTCATAAAATTGAATTCAATTATCGAATACAACAATTGCCAGGAAATAATTTCTACCCTCTTTTGTTTACATTTATGACATTATAATATTGCAAGAAAAGAATTGAATACAAGTATTGACAAGTCTTAACCTTTTTGTTGTACGATATTTATGAGATATTTACGTATTGCTGCAATTATTATATGTATTTGCAGTCGCAGATTTTCATTCAATATTGGACGTTCGATGTGACTGGTAAAAATGAGCAAAAACGTGTTGAAATTTGGTTCTTTCGATTTGATCAAATTTATAGAAATATTTAAACAGACCTTGAATGTTTGCCGGATAAGGAAAAGAATAATTGTAAAAATCGAGAGGACCGCAATTTTGCACTATAAGCATTTTCCATAGAATTGGGGGTAGAACGTTTTGGGCCTAAAAAAATTATTAACAAAATTAAGTACTTAAAAACGTTATTTAAAGTTATTTTTCATTTCTAATGCTCCAAATTTGTTGTTCTAAAGAATGTGCAGAAAGTGATAAGTTTCTGCACTAGAGCAGTTTACTTTGTACGATTTTTTCTAAATTTTTAACGATAAATGAATTTGTTAGGTATATAATTTTTATTCTGATATTTAACTCCCCATTTCATAAATAAGAAATACTATAAAAATGTACACTTCCTCATGTTTTAAAAAAAACACATGCATTTTACTTTCCTCGTATTCGAAATGAAAAGTAGTGTTTAATTCGGGTGAAAGGCATCATGGCAGCCTCTCTCTCTGCGTTCAAGCGCCAAACTACCTCGGCAGAAATGAGTGCCTTTCATCCCTTGCATTGTTTAAACTGGATACGCACGAAATCCAGGATAAGGTGGAGTGGCAATTCTCGCATTCAATCGACTTTCTGTTTCTGTTTACACCTATTCCATAATTGAATTCAAATTGCTTTGAATATGAAAGAATATCACGTTAGGTTTAGACTTTAGACTGAGCAATTTTTTATTTCCTCAATTTTATTGTATGGAATGTGCAAGAAAGTTGTATAATGTAAATGGGCCTACCTACAGTTCGCACATTAAATTATTATTTTTCATGATAGTAGTGGTGGTCTTCAGACTAACCGATCAATTCGAACAACGTGATAATTACTAGTAGATACGAGAACAATACGAGATCTAATAAATACGTTAAAGTTTAGTTCTCAATTAGTTATCTTTTGCAGTTCGATTCGAGAAATCAATTGTCATTTCACGCTACAATTATTGTGACGTTTTGGGATATCCATTAGATATCTAAGTAATATCTTAAGTAAAATCTTAGAGATCTTTTAAGAGGACAATTCGAACAATGATCTAGATATCAACTAGATATCCACTAGATATTAAACAGAAACAATAACGAGATATTTAAGAAAAAAGTTAGTATTTTCCTCGCGTTGGTGTGATGAAAATTTTGTGTTTCACTCGGTGGCAAAGTTTGTTTAAGCATCATGCCTTGAAACCCTGCCATCGCTTAAGGTTAACGCTTTTGGAATATTCCGCTTGCTTGAGTATCAATATTTTAACGAGTTTAAACAACTTTATCCCCTTATAAAGCAAATAATTTACTATTTCAGGTTTCTTAATACTTTCAGGTACCTGCAAATATGCAGCGTCCGACACGAGCCCACAGAGCAGCGCGCCGGTCAGCGCCCGCAGAACCGCCTTGCCCATTTCCCCGCACATTTTGCCTACGAGTAAATCTTAACACTTATTTGCACAACGGCCGCAGAGAGACTGGTTGACGCGCGCGCATGTACGACCGGCAAAATTGTGGTAGGAGTGTTTGGGGGGTAATGTTTAATAAAACATGTCAAACGTCAGACACGCCCTGGAGCAGCATTCGGTTTTAGAGATTTATATAAAAACCGATTGTTGCATGCCGTGGTCTTTTATTTACTTTTAAGATCCTTCCTCCTCCTCCTCCTTCTCGATCCTTTTAAGATTTTTATATCCGTTTTGTGCGTCTTCTTTATATTTAACACGGTTTATTTTAATATTTATGAGGTATTATGCCTTTGCTATTTTTAACCTTATTATAATAATAAGGTACCTTACCTTGTAAATACAACTCAGTGATAGGTGTTAGTAGAAACGGCTGCCGGTAGGTATTCTAATTAACTGCCCACTAATATGGAAATCTATTGTAATATTTATTATTTATTCGTTAATACACATTTTCCTGAGTAAAAAAAACCTGTTTCAAACATTTCTTTACTATTTTCTGAGTTGTTCCTTATTAGGTAAGCTTACATCAAAAGTGCGTGTAAGCCATTTTCCAAACCGAAACCTATCCCCTATAATTTCATCGTAATGCCATCAACCTCGTGAGGTCAGTCGATGAGGCGGTGTGGCCGGCGGCTTCATTATCCACTCTTGCGCAAGTGAACGGCGCGGAGTTGGCTAACATCCCGGCTAACATGTAGACGAGCAGTGGCGAAGATTCGCGAACTTAAGTGATTAGGGATACTTAGTTTCAATTTAAAACGTAGTTCACTTGCTAGAAGGCTTATTCTGATGTAACATTACGTTAGGGATTTCTGGTTGACGAAATGTAACTTTTTATACTGATAAATCATATCCGTAACAAATTCATAACCTGCTTACAATCAGAATACGGTTATTTGACTTTGTTATTTTACGTACATAGTCCATCACACGTATGTACTATCAGCGAAAATATTAAACGCCAATCTACCCTAGTGCGCCTAAATATAAATTGAATTAATAATTATACATATTTATATGAAACATGATATTCCAATTACACAGAGCATTAGAAATCACAAAATTTGGAGCTATTTTCGACATTTCGAGTGATCTAATTGTAATGAACAATAATAATAATAATATGTAATCCACGGTCTTCGACCCAATTACTGACCTAAAAATATTTAATTCCCCTTCGTAAAATAACATTTGTTTCGCTGGCTGAACTCTTTCCCAGAAATAGAAGATTTATTAACCCACTTTTCTAGTAGCAATTGTTTTCTATGAAGGTCTGCGACCTTCATAACCTACCCTAACCTACCTAACCCACTCTAAATAAATAAATAAATTCTAACCTACCCTAACCCACTTTTCTAGTAGCAGTTGGTTTCTGTGAAGGTCGCAGTTCTAACCTTTTTTTTGATGCAGGGGTAAATTCATTTACGCATCTCACCCCCCGGGCTGGGAAAGCCCATTGGAGGGGTAGTATGTGGGACTCGCTCCTCCCAAGACTCCCTCTAGTAGTCAGAGGGAGAGGAGGAGAATACCCACTAACATCCCCTGTGGCGTTTTCGTCACCTGCCGTTGAAGGGAGGCGCCATGTGATCGCTAGCATTCTAACGACGCCTCCCCGGCGGTCCTGGCTATTCTATGCCAGGATACCCACTCCGAAGGAGGGGAGAGTCAGAAACGCTTGACTCTCCCCCCTATGGCGTAGAGCCAAATTCTGCGGATCCCCGACCCGCTGGCCCTACTACAGGAGAACGCCATTTACGTTGGCAAATTGCACGCGTCTTCTCCCTCTCCGTCTGCGCCGGTTCGGGAGCGCATCCGCACTTTCCTCGCGCTCCCTTTCCGCTACCGCAGTTCTAACCTAACCTAACCCATTTTTCTAGCAGCAGTTGGTTTTCGTGAAGGTCGCAGTTCTAACCTAACCCAATTTTCTAGTAGTAATTGGTTGCAGTAAAGGTCGCAGTTCTAACCTAACCTAATCCACTTTTCTAGTAGCAGTTGGTGTCAAACAAGTAATCATCGAATGAAATGCACGCACACGATTGGCTGCTCGTGTCACGTGGGCTGTTTTCGCTCCGCCTGCAATCAAACGTTACCCACCTTATTATATCAGACTACCATTCCTATAATATGCTTAGATGTTTTTTCTACCAACCAATTTTTCAATCTTGCTGACCAAATAATAATTTATGAGCTCAACTATTTAGTATTGCCAGCAATTTTTTTGTAACCTGTTGAAATGATTTAATGCCAATTTTTTTGCAGATCAGTTTTAAAAACGGCTGATCATTTAATTACTTCCTGTTCTTAAGTATAAACAGGAATATCAAAAAGAAAAAAAAAACGTACAGACACAGATACTGGTAGTATTGAACTCATAGGGCCAAAATTCAAAGTGTCGAGAACGTTTGTATGGAAAAATTACCACTAATGTATCCTCTTAAGTCACTAAGTACAGCACTGCAATCCACCCTTTATAATGCCCTAATAAAACCACTTGGTGCCGAGTCAAACAGACAATCATTGAAGTACTTACATATTATGTTTCTGTACGCATTTAATTGCATATCTTTTTGTTTGTTAAATGTTATACCAGTTGGTAGGTATTATACTCGTATCTAGTTAATTTTTTGTTACTGCTGCAACTATAGTATACATGAACAACTTTACTTAATAGGTACTATTGACGCCTTGACGGTCACCGTAATAAATAATCAACACAATCACGTCAACGACGAAGTAAATAAACGCGGTATTGTTAATGACTGTACGAATGGAATAAGCACTAAATGCGAAATTACGTGTGTTGTTTAAAAAAATGAATTCATAACTTGGCATGTAATTATTTCCTTCAATAGGTAAAAACGAGCGAAACTGTTTTCATTATTGCAATTCAGGTTACTTTTTAAAGGAATATTTTTATAATGAACGCAATAAGTATCTTAGGAGTATAGGTATAACAGTGAATACAGGTTAGCAGTCTTTCGAATTTAAAAACATAAACTAGTTCTTGTCTGTGGCTTCGTCCCCGTTTTATTAAAATTAAAATTATAAATCAGTTATAATTTTTCGTAAACAGTTACACTAATTACGGCTGTTATGGGTAAAATTACATTACTATAACACTGTAACTGTGGATCAGTATTTTGAGATCAACAATGCCGCCACCATAATAACAAAATTATTTTTTCAGCACATATGTAAAGGCTCTATTTAACCTTCAAACACTGATGAGAAAATTACACTTTATCCACAAAAGTGGCAAAGTGATTTAATTGCAATTTTTTTTATTGGTGGAGTTAACATTTAAGTGATGATTTTGAGTGATAAGTATTAAATAGCATTCATTTGGATGTGGTTTGTAATGTTTTAAGTATTTTGCTCGCGATGGGATGGTGAAAATTTTGTCTTTCACTCGGTAGCAAAGTTTGTTTAACCCTGGTGCCTTGAAACCCTCGCAACGCAACGGCTTTCACTTTTTGAACCCCTTTTTATACTTGTGATTAAATATTGGATATTTCGCATGTTCGGATATAAATATTAGCTCTTTTCGCGAGGTATGCAATGAAGAATATTTGTATTGAACAAGAGGTCAGGAACTTTGTGTAAGTACATACCTACTCAACTGGCGCCTCTAACTCAACCTATTACGCAAAATGACGGAGTCTAGGTAGTTGAACTCTCGCTTTCAGTTTTCACGGGTAGTTGAATTCGCTCGTTACACTAATCTCTAAACACATTGCTCGTTAAAACTTAAGCGTTATAGGATAATACATTATTAACTTTATCCACAAAAATACGTAACTTATTGAGTTCCAGAAGCAATTGGCATAATGACAGCAACAAAGAATCATGGAAATAATGGTTTACAAAATAACTTATATGTTAATATGATTTAAAAAAATGGCCCAATTTCAGTATAAACATTAGAATAGATAATATAAAAGAAAACATAAAATAAGATTAAAGTGCCACGAAATGGCCTCATCTCAGCATGTTGCCGGTGGCTTCCAGCGCTGATCTACCCATCAGGTGAGAAGAATCACGGAAGGTAACAGACAAAAAGAAAAGAGACAAAATAACATACAATGAACAAATAGTTAAATAAGAAAAAGATACACAGCAAAAAGATACAACATAACGATTAAATTAAAAATTATTTATATGAAACAAGCATCGTACTTATAACGTTACACCAAAGATAGCTATAACTCCGTAATAGATGGATACAATCTAAGGAAAAAATGTGCCTTGAAAATCAAGTTGATTCTCATTCAGAGGGCGCTACTAGCTTTGGCCTACTGTCGTATAGAGATGGCGTTGACGGTTTCGTTTGTTATTTAACAATTCTAACGCATATCAGTGAAAGAGTATGTCAAGATCATAAAAATAATTAATGCAAATAAAAAAAATCATTTATCCATATTTATCCATATATACATTTTATCGTCTTTTTATAAATCTTAATTTTTAGTTTTAAAGTGTGTCGACAGATGGCAGTGAATTTACTGGGGTTACAAATTTTACTATGACAGTGTACCGCTCTAGTATAAGTTACTCTATGGTAACACTCAGTTACTGTATCGGTCCGGTCCAACCATACCTTGGCTAAACATTACAGCTACATATGCAACTAGCGCCAACGGTAGCTACACGAACTAAAACAAGGACGTCTGTCAAACCAAACCGATATCGAGCGTTCATGAAATCAATTTTATATTATTTATTTATTAACAAGACAGCATCAGAGGAAGACGAATACTAACATAATAATATTCTAATAAGTATGGCGTGTCAGGAATGATAAACCCTAGCAAGACCAAAGGAACAAAACACTTGTGGTAAGCATAAGTAAAATACAAACTACAGACAGCTCGTACCTATCAAGTCTGTAGGGTTCCTGGTTAAGTTTGTGATCAAGTAAATACTCATGAAATAAAACTATGAAAACGGATTATATCGCGTATATTGAATTTATAATACATCCCGACGTTTCGAAACCTTTACAGGGTTCGTGGTCAACGGGTGACTGAGGAAAAACTACAAAGTGCAAAAATACCCACATACTAAAAATAATGAACCATCATATATAAAGTCTATGATGGTTGTTGTAGACTGGTTGTACATGCAAAATCTACAAAACAACAATATTTTGCCAGAATGTCCAATCAATCAATCAATCAATAATAATTTATTTCGAACAAAAGTCCATAATGTGTTAGTAACATACATACTAATACTTAAAGCTAGGGTTAGTACAAACATAACCTTAATACAGAATTTTACATAATGGGGCATGTAGCTACACCCAGTGCTTTAGCCACGGTGAGTCCCACCGGTCGGCCAACGTGCAGAGGATGGTATTCGAGCTGGCGTGCCATCGCCTCAACAGCGAGCTACACCGCTTCCTGATGATCGCGTGGAAGCCATCGATCTGTCCCTCCGCGAACATACCCGATGCACTACAGTGTCGCGGCAGCCCGAACACCACCCTGTACGCGTGGTTGTATGCTGTACCCGCAGAGCGCTGTATGCCCGCTATATGCTAGTTTGCACTAAGCTCCGCGAACGCCGTTGATTGTGGGATTCTTCTGGACTGCCCGAGATGGCCTGAGATGGGTTGTAGAATCATTCCAGACACGCCATCCTTTTGTCTGTGTGTCATTATATGTTTTATATTCGTTTATCTTTGGTGCTGTCTTGTTTTGTTTATGTTAGTCAACTTTATAAAATTGTTTTATGGTTTTCATAATCAAAAACGAATTGGAATTAATAAAATATTAGATTCACTCACTTCACTTCTATCCTTATGTTTGTCAATTCTGTCATTGTCATTAAATTTAATGTCGTGTATAATGTCGTGTAGCTACCACTGTAGGCCGAGCACATGATGGGCGCGACAGTATCTCGCCGCGAGATAGAACTACCCGTCTTTTACTAACTGTATGAATTAAAGAGGGACGGGTAGTCTATGTCGCGGCGAGATACTCTCGCGCCAATCATGTGCTAATCCGGCTGGTGCTATAATTATGCTTATAGTTATGCACGCTTATTGTCGCGCCACGATATGGTCCGACCGGACCGGTACATGTTCGATCGGTTGATCCGTGTAATTCTACAATACTCTACGGATACACAAACTCCATTGGCTTTGCTAGTCGATAGGGCAAGTACTCGTGCGAGTAGCATGTCTCCCAATGGCGTCCACAAACTAGTAAACTAAAGCAACACCGACCGAAACGAGTATAGGTTACATGTTACCACGGATCTAATATTGCCATGGAAATGTCATATTTTTTTCTATTATACCGATTAGTATACGACCTATCATATTATACCTAAAACGTATGTACCTAAATGATATTCTTCGTTTTGGTCCTACCAAATTTTGTTTAGCTGTATTAACAGAAACGCAGAAAATGTTTAGATCGCGATCAACCCTAACGGTTGCTATTGCCAGTTAAATAGTACCCCCACCCCACAATCCTGAAAGGCTCCCATAAATATATGGAGTCCATAATAAATATATTTATTATGTTTATTATTGTAGGTAGATTCAATTTCCTAAATATGGACTAGGTACATAATATGAACCACACGTGAACCACACTAACATCGCACTCAACTGGAGGTGTAAAGTAGGGTAGGGTCAGTTAGAACTGCAACCTCCCACCGTTCCAACTTCAGCCAGTATTGAAAAGGTTGGTTAGATTAAGACTGTGCCCCTTAAACAACCCGAACAAATTATAATTAGTCAGGTTAAATAAAATAAAACTATGAAAACGGATTATATCGCGTATATTGAATTTATAATACATCCCGACGTTAGTCAGGTTAAGTTAAGTAGTATTTGTTGGAAAGTCTCTCTTCAGGGTGAAATACTTTAAAGCGCACAAAACAGAAAAGGTAGTTCAAGCCGCCTTGTATTAATCAAGAGCAATGTAAAAACCGGCCAAGTGCGAGTAGGACTCACGCACGAAGGGTCGGAATGGTACGGATACCATTACGCAAAAAACCGGCCAAGTGCGAGTCGGACTCGCGCACGAAGGGTTCCGTACCATTACGCAAAAAACTAAAAAAAATGACGTTTGTTGTATAATCCCACTTAAATATTTATTTTATTCTGTTTTTCGGACGGACAGCGGAGTCTTAGTAATAGAGTCCCGTTTTTACCCTTTGGGTACGGAACCCTAAAAATCAATCATATTTGCAACATCATAGGTAACCTAACACAAACGTACTAAGTTAAAGTTGACTCGAAAGAAAAAAAATTGCAGCTGTTGAGGCAGTAGGTAGATATAGGTATCACCAAGATAAATTTTTTAATGCAGCTCTTCTATGGAGTGTGTATCTATGTTCAGTATACGTAACATCGGTCGGAGTGAGTTAGTTCTGAAGCTAATTCTCGCAGTTTAATAGTTGTTCACGTTATAGAGCCGGATGTTTGGGTACCAACTTATAAAGATAAAACATCGAAACACTATTAGGTACATTAAGAAGATTTGGTACCTAAATGTACCTGACTGACTGATTTATCAACGCAGAGCCGAAACTACAAAAGATAGAAAGTTGAAATTTGCACACCAGGTTGCATTATTTATAAAGTTTACAAGAGTTAAGAAGCGATTTTGAGAAATTCAACCCCTAAGGGGGTTAATAAGGGGATGAAAGTTTGTATGGGATTCAAGTTTTATTTTAAGCTAGGAATTTGAAACTTTGTAAAAAGTTATTTTATAAAAATACAAGAAATTGAATTCCAGTGTTTCAATTTTCTTTTTGCGAAGGCATATTATTATTATTAGAACACAAGAAAAAAAAATCAGAAATTTTAAAAATTCATCCCCTAAAAGGATTAAATAGGGTTGAAAGTTTGAATCCATTACAAATGCTTTGAAACTTCTTAGAAAGACATAATAGCCGATAATAAAAAAAGGACATTTCAACATTTTTGGAAATTCAACCCCTAAGGGGGCTTAAAAAGGGGATGAAAGTTGGTATGAGGTTCCAGTTTTATTTTGAGCTAGGAACTTGAAACTTTGTAAAAAGGTATTTTATTAAAATAAAAGAAAACTAAATTTAGCATTTTTGTGATATTCATCCTTCAAGGTGGTGAAAAAGGAGTTGAAAGTTTGTATGGAGAAAAGATATATTTTTGAGTGCGGGACTTGAAACTCTGTACAAAGGCACATTATTAGAATACAAGTAATTTCTGTTTTAAAAATTCATCCCCAAAATGGGTTAAAAAGGGGTTATATTATAAGTTTGTATGGGATTCAAATTTTATTTCAAGCTAGAATCTTAAAACTTTGTAAAAAGATATTTCATTAAAAGAAAAGAAAACTGAATTCGGCTTGCTTGAAAATTCATGCCCCAAAGCGGTTAAAAGGGGGTTGAAAATTTGTATGGAGGTCAACCATTTTTTTTTTAGTACGGGACTTGAATCGTTGTATAAAGGCATATTATTAGAATACAAGAAAAAATATTTCAGCATTTTTTTAAATTTGTAAAATTTAAAACCCAAAAGGGTTAAAAAGGGATTGAAATTTTGTATAGGGTTAAAATTTCATTTAAAGCTAGGAACTTAATTATATCGATAGTGTACCATTTACGATAGACGTACCTGTCGTTGCCAATTTTCGGCTTCTTTTTAGGGACACAGTCATCTATGAATTCTATAATTCGCTCCACTATATCATTCTCTGGCTCGCGTTGTAATATCAGTGGTAATAGTATCCGAAACAAATGTATCAGTATAGAACGTTTCCGAACGCATCTTTTAAAAATTGATATGTAATGTAAAATGGGTGACCCCGCCCTCTTTGCCTAGAAGCTGCCGCAACGCTAAGAACCATATATGTAAGAAAACCTAATTATTTAATAAAAACAAGTGTTAATACAAACCGGTGTTTACTTAAAGCTTACACTACTACATGGCGCAGTCGAAGAAGAGCTAAGCTCCTACTAAAAAAGAAGAAATAAAATAATATCAAGACAAAGAAGATATCAAGAATTCAAGATGTCGGGTATAGAATACCGCATGCCGGCACCGTTAAATCTCGAGGTAATTGAAGAGTTATATCCGCAATGGCTTAGATTTAAACAAGCATTCAGAATATTCGTGTCAGCGGCGGGTTTGGAGAAGATCACGGAAATCAGAAAAGCATCAGTTCTACTTAACTGTATCGGTCAACCGGCGCAAGAATTATATTTTAACACGTTAAAAAAAGAAAATACAGAAAATTCCGATAAATTAGAAGATGTAATAGCACTGTTCTTAATGATCACAAGCCACTGGAAACCTTACTGAAAAAATCGATACATGAGGTTCCATCGCCCCGACTTCAAAGATTAAAATTAAAATTACTCAAATATGACATTGAATTTCAGTACCTTAAAGGTAAATTTATGTATATTGCTGACCTTCTGTCGCGTGCTTTCATGTCTGGTAATGAAACTGATGAACCATACATGTATGATGTCATTCACTGTGTCGGCCTAGCAAATAACTTGCAGTGCACTAATGAATTTAAAAAAGAATTAATTTCTGAAACTAATAAGGACACAGAATTGTCAAATCTTAAAGAATTTACTAAAAATGGATGGCCAGATAAAAAGCAGATTCCAGATAACATGCAATATTATTTTAAATTCAAAGATGATATTACTCTTGATGAAAATTTGTTGTTTATGAATCATAGATTATTAATACCTAAATCCTTACGCACAGACATAATTAAAAAATTGCATGAAGGCCATCTTGGTATGACTAAAATGAAAAATCTAGCTAGAAGTATGTATTATTGGCCCAAAATTGATGAACATCTAGATAAGTTTGTAAGGCAGTGTTTTGTTTGTCAAACATATCAAAACAACAACACAAAAGAGCCACTACTATGTCACAACATCCCAGACTTGCCTTTCTCAAAACTAGGAACAGACATAATGGAGTATAGAAATAAAAGCTATCTTGTGATATATGATTATTTTTCAAAATGGCTAGAAGAAAACCAATTAGTAATAAAAGCGCCAAGTCTGTCATAAGTAGTCTAATAGATATTTTCTGTATATTTGGTGTACCAAGTGAGATAGTCTGATCATGTTCCGTTTGACTCACGAGAATGTAAAAATTTTGCTAATATATGGGGATTTAAATTTACCTACACTAGCCCTAGGTACGCACAGTCGAATGGTATGGCTGAAAAGGCTGTACAAATTGCTAAAAAAATGCTTATCAAATGCCAGGAGGACAACACAGACTACAGATTAGCGCTTTTACAATATAGATCATCTCCTGTTTGTGGCACTAAATTTTCACCAGCTGAATTGTTAATGAATAGAAAAATAAAAACGAAATTACCAGTCACATCTAGATATTTAATGCCAAGACTGAATATTAATATTAAAAGTGAGTTTCATAAGACTGTTTCTAGAAATATACTAAACTATAATGCTAATACCAAAAGGAAAAATAATTTTGTTGTTGGTCAGAAAGTCTGGTTTAAAAAAGAATGTAATAGTAATAAGTGGCTACAAGGCCAAATTGTTAAAAACAATGGACTGAGGTCCTATGATGTTATTGATAACAATAATGTTAGGTACACTAGAACTTCGTATCATGTTCGACCTGGGTGATTGGTAGTCTTCCGGTGCTATGCAACTGGTTGAGTGTGTGGCTACATAGACCCTTACATTGTGTATTTTAGCATACTTACATTATTAGGCACAAGGTAGAATTTAAAAAAAAAAAAAAAACAGGCAGGTTATTTTTGTAAAGACAACTTAGTAAACTTAAGAATATTTGTAGTGGTAGTTAAAACTTAAATTTTGTATTTTCATTTGTAATGCAGCGTTAGTTAAAAAGAAAAGGGGGAAGAGATTGTATGAAATTTTTAAAAAAAGAAAGGGGAAGATGTAATATCAGTGGTAATAGTATCCGAAACAAATGTATCAGTATAGAACGTTTCCGAACGCATCTTTTAAAAATTGATATGTAATGTAAAATGGGTGACCCCGCCCTCTTTGCCTAGAAGCTGCCGCAACGCTAAGAACCATATATGTAAGAAAACCTAATTATTTAATAAAAACAAGTGTTAATACAAACCGGTGTTTACATAAAGCTTACACTACTACACGCGTAACCCAAACAAAGGATTCCAATCTACCTTGAAGATTAATAAATACATCGCACTGAAATCCGCTTTTGCAAAATTCCACTGCGATGAAATTTGACCTACATTTGACTGCGAGTTTTGTACGGAACCAGGAATACAGTCCTCGCGGACCCCGGCACGGTCGTCGCGCACGGCCATGGCCACCGCCAGCGGCGGGTGGATAGGCATCCACCGGCACTATAGTACAGCGGCCAGATGGCCTAAAGCACCATTCAATGTGACTGGACAGTATACTACCGACAAGTGGTATCGTTGTGTTCGGTAGAGTCTACTGAGTACGAAATAACAACTTGTCACTTTCTAAGAGTGTGGGGGGGATAACTGTGACGTCACAAAATCGGCAGTACAAAGTTTTTAACTTTTTTCTTTTAAACATACCATGTGGTACCATTGTGAGTATATTACAAATATATAACATATGTCTCGTTGGCCATTCAGCGCGGTAACGCTGCCAGCGTAATGGGGACATTTGAACCAGGTGCGATTCGTGACGGTTATTTTATTTAAAAAAAAAAGTGACGAAGCCTGTTGCGGATATCATCATTTTTATTTTTGGGACGAAGCATGTTGCTGATTTGCATTTGTAGCCACCTGACGAAGCCTGCGTTGCGGATTTTTTACATGTAACTAAATATTATTATTTTTTAAGATTTTCTTTATAGGTCAAAATCATAAAAATAATTAATGCAAATAAAAAAAATCATTTATCTATTTTTAATATATAACATAGTCTAACATTTTCACTACTTGGTCTAACAAATTATTAGAAAATGATCAAAAATTTCACAATTCAGAGTTGACTTTGAACTGTTCTAAATGGAATATGGCTGAATGGATTTCTCCAAATATTATACAATATGACTGTCAATATCAGGTACAAACAAACCAGGTACTGTATTAAGGTTATATCATGTCTAAAAATAATTAACCAGATATATCCAAAAATAAGACAAGTACATCGTTGAATAACACTATAATTTTCTGTTATACTATACCAGAATAAATACTTACATTAGACCAGAAAATTACACTGATATTTAACTTCATGTACTTTTCTTATTTTTGGATATATCTATTTAATTATTTTTAGATATAATATAGAGGATATTCACAGTCATTGTATATAAATATTGGACTAATCCATTCAGCAACTCAGGATTGTAAAATTTTTGAGCGTTTTCTAATAATTTGTTAGACCAAGTAGTCAAAATGTTAGACTATGTTATATATTTGTAATCTACTCACAATGCCCTTTCATTTGGTACCCCACATGGTATGTTTAAAAGAAAAAAGTTAAAAACTTTGTACGGCCGATTTTGTGACGTCATAGTTATCCCCCCCACACTTAGAAAGTGACAAGTTGTTATTTCGTACTCAGTAGACTCTACCGAACACAACGATACCACTTGTCGGTAGTATACTGTACAGTCACATCGAATGGTGTTTTAGGCCATCTGGCCGCTGTACTACTAGCGCCTCGTCCGCCGCCTCCACCGACACCCTGTCCGATATGTCCCTATTACATAACACTAAATCCAGTTGCCGATCATTACAGTTTGGTACATTATTTTTTTGGTCAAACTCGCAGAAAATACGAAAATGTTCAAAGTAATTGTTAACATTATCACAACATGAATACAGGTTAAAGTCACCTAGTATTATATAATTCTTATATTTTACACACCATTGTTCTAAAATTTTAAATAAAGATATATTCGCGTTAATTACTTTATGGGGGAATGTACACCACACAACATAAAAAAGGGTTCCGTACCATTAAGCTAAAACACGGCAAAAAATGACGTTTGTTGTATGGGAGCCCCACTTAAATATTTATTTTATTCTCTTTTTTTGGGGTTCCGTACCCAAAGGGTAAAAACGGGACCCTATTACTAAGACTCCGCTGTCCGTCTGTCCGTCTGTCCGTCCGTCTGTCCGTCTGTATGTCACCGGGCTGTATCTCATGAACCGTGATAGCTAGACAGTTGAAATTTTCACAGGTGATGTATTTCTGTTTCCGCTATAACAACAAATACTAAAAACAGAATAATATAAATATTTAAATGGGGCTGCCATACAACAAACGTGATTTTTTTGCTGTTTTTTTTTCGTAATGGTACGGAACCCTTCGTGCGCGAGTCCGACTCGCACTTGGCCGGTTTTTAGTATTTGATGTTATATCGGCTACATAAATACATCATAGGTTCAATAGGAAAGACCCGACTGAGCATGGTAACCAGTGTCATAACAGGTCATGGACTATTTAACAAACATTTTTTATAACAGGTGTCACAGACAGTCCCCTATGCAGAGGATGCATGGAGACAGAAGAAACAGCCTCTCACGTGGTGCTGGAGTGCAGCGGAGTGGCCCCATACAGGGCAAAACATCTCGGATCCCCGAGAGACCTCCCCGAGGTCCTACTCAACATCAAAGGTTTGATAGGTTTCCTCGAGGAGCTGGGCTGGCAGGACTAGCCCACCCCCCCATGTCACGCAAAATAGGCGCCAGTTGTCGAGTTGCGGAAAATCGCCCGAACTACAATACAATACAATACATAAATACATCATCCGTGAAAATTCCAACTGTCTAGCTATCACGGTTCGTGAGATACAGCCTGGTGACAGACGGACAGACGGACAGACGGACAGACAGACACAGACAGACAGACAGACAGACAGACAGACAGACAGCGGAGTCTTAGTAATAGGGTCCCGTTTTTACCCTTTGGGTACTAAAGCCTAACAAGGATAAACTGCAGCGCCTACTAACTCAAGCGGACAGCTATCTATAATGACATTTATGATACTTGAGGCAACGCTAGTTCGCAATCCTGTTGGTGTAATCGTAACTGTCATCAGTAATTTAATGAAGTTCTTCGACTATAATTACTGTGGTATTCATGTATAGTCATTAAGGAAACACTTTCTTAACACGACAATTAGTTTACTACACACCGATAGGCGATAAGCGGCATTGTACTTTGGTGCATTAGAAGTGATCCAATGGCTGGGAGTTCGATGGCCCGCCGCACACGACCGACGACGTGTGGGAATAAGTCAAGCCATTCGCTGTGTCGCTCGCCGTCGGTCGCGGGACTCGCGGGCGTATGGGATCTTTGAACCTCCCGCCGTAGTAAACATTGTCGAACAACAAAAAGCTCGACACCGCCTGAACCCGACCCGCTCGTCATCTGCTAGTCTTGTATGAAACTTCATACTGTAACGCACTCTTATCGGCATCGGTACAACATCGCCTCGCCCCGGCAATAGCTAAGCTGTAGACAGGATAGTGGGAGCGGGCAACCGCTTTATTACCATACAAACGTAATCCCCATTTTCCTCTCTGGATATTGTAATTGTGGAAAATATTTGTGCTCAATTGATGAATAATAACCATAGGTAATACCACTAATGCCCCTTCAATAAGACTTGACCCTATGACTTTTTTCGAGAAACAAATAATACAATTGAAAATAATTTAATAATTGAAAATGTTTATCAGATCATTTTCGTGGGAGAGTGTAATTCGGATATAATTATTTCCAAAAGTTACCTTATACACGAAAGGCCTTATATTAAAAGATGCAGGAGCTTGAGGAGCACAGTAGGTAGGGTTTGCAAGTTGGCTCCCGATATGATAAATATAACAAAATACTTAAAGTGCAAATTATGACACAGCACACTATTGGAGAAAGGGGCGCATTAGGCGCGCAACGGAACTGATGTAGCACGGGAGCCGGTACTTCATAATAATATTAAGTAGGTTCCTACTATATATCTTACTGCAAAGATCTGAACAGAAATAAAAAACCTTATTATTTTTATTTGTATGCTTTTAAAAGATGCACCTTATCATTAAACACGTAGGTATAGTAAACAGTCGCACGTTTTTAGGATTCCGTAGCTAAAATGAGAAGACTCGTAGTTTCCTCATATCCGTCTGTCTGTCTATCAAATTAAAAACGGCGGGTGGATCCTGTGGTACGCATTCGCAATTGAGATACAAGCACATTCCAATACCTTTCCAATACCATAGATTCCAATACCTTTTAAGGGTTCCGTACCCAAACGGTAAAAACGGGACCCTATTACTATAATTAGGGTTCCGTACCCAAAAGGTAAAAACGGGGCCCTATTACTAAGACTCCGCTGTCCGTCTGTCTGTCTGTCACCAGGCTGTATCTCATGAACCGTAATAGCTAGACAGTTTAAATTTTCACAGATGATGTATTTATAGGTATGTTGCCGCTATAACAACGAATACTAAAAATAGAACAAAAGAAAGTATTTAAGTGATGTTGATGATACAACAAACGTGATTTTTTGCCGATTTTGGCGTAATAATACGGAACCCTTCGCACTCCCTTTGACTCGCACTTGGTCGGACTTTTTTTAAATAACTAATTTGTACGTCAAAAAAAAAACGTAACAGAAGTATTATTAATTCTACCTTTAGGTACCTACCCTTTTTTGCAAATAAATTATTGTTTATTGGTTCCTCTAGATTACCAAATGCTGTAGGCATGGCGAGAAGATATTTTCTAATAGGTAAGAATATAGAATAGTAATTAAAGAGTTTAAGTTATCACTAGACTTATATTGACCGGGATATAGACCGTGATTACCTTTTGTATTATTTGTGACCTCCCGATATTTCGACGCAGTTACATGCATCATGTTCACGGGTGACTGAAGATAGCGGGTGGGTGTCAAAGTTGTGTAGACAGCGCTCTGTCTACCCTCATTCTTGCACGTCGGCTGCGTTCACTTTCAACGTTACCAACGGTCGCATTCACACTTGTTGGTCCGGTCGCGTTCACACTCGTTGGTCTGTCCAAACACACTACACTCACGGTGTCACTACTCGTGTTTGATTCGGATATCACTGGTTTTTTACAGAAACAAATCACAGGATTCCACACATTTGACAGTTTAAACCCATCTTCACGATTGAAATTTTTGTATTTGTGAATTTCAACGGCTTCTCTTACCAATCTTGGTATATAGTGGCGTTCTGTCGAAATGACCTTGGGACTATGTAATGCAACTCGATCCAGTGATTAGTCCCAAAGTCATTTCGACAGAACGCCAAGACCGGACCAACAAGTGTGAATGCGACCGTTGGTAACGTTGAAAGTGAACGCAGCCGACGCGCAAGAATGAGGGTAGACAGAGCGCTGTCTACACAACTTTGACACCCACCCGCTATCTTCAGTCACCCGTGAACATGATGCATGTAACTGCGTCGAAATATCGGGAGCTCACAAATAATACAAAAGGTAATCACGGTCTATATCCCGGTCAATATAAGTCTTGTGAAACTAACCGTGAATCATTCAAAACTCTAGTTTAAGTTATATTATGTTTTATAATATTTATTCAATTCCCCTTACTTATTTATTTATTTTATTTTATTTTAAAATTTAATTCAGGCAACAAGACCCATATTACATATACCTTACAGACTAACATATATAATAAATTTAATAAACTTAAAAACTAAACACTATTTAGGCGACTTTTGTTAGATGTCATGTATTTAGTTAAGGGGTTATTTTTTAGCAAGCTCTCTCGGTACAATAATAAGATGGCACCTAATGCGAACATAACAACAGTAACGGCTCTATTATATAGTGCCGCAGTGTGTCTTAATGGGCTATTATATTTTATGTTGTGTTCACACTGCATACTCCCTGATACTCGTGCTTACCTATTAGGCATCTTCGTCTGCGTATAATATTTCCCGCTGAATTTGTAGATATTATAAACCAATTGTTCGAATGTAAACGAGACAAATAAAAAGTATATAATATAAGTGACTTGGAACTCCGGTGGCCGTTTAAGAGTGTAACGCTCTTACGGTAGATGTCGCTAGGGTCCCCTAGACCCATATGATGGAAAGATTCGCTGGCAATGGATGAGGTCTTGGTGGCTCAGTTGGCAGAGCGCTGGAGTATCGATCCCAAGTCTCACCCAAGGCAATAATTTTTCTACTTTAAAATTTATTCTAAGCTTAATAGCATCGTTCACAGACGTTTCTGCTTGTTAAAAATTAATAAGTGAAGTTAAAGGTTTCGACACCTTATTAAGGCAACCCTTAGTTATTGTCACAGAAGTGTTGTAGTTATTTAATTTATTTATTGAAAACAATGTAAGTTTACAGTTTACTTACATGCTAGGAATACAGATATGAATATATAATTAGTGTAGATAGTATTGATAGTGTTTTATCATGCTGTCCCTCACACAATGTTATATAACAATAACAGCCAATGTGGGAGCACCGTTACTACAACACAGTTACACCTGGAGCCCATTTCTCGAACGATATTAGACTAATATTATTAGCGTGTTGCTATGGAAACTCATACGATTTGACAGTTCGTGGACTACTAATAATATAATATTAGTACAATACCTTTCGAGAAATGGGCCCCTCAAGGCATTAAAATATGGATTGCTGCGAATCTACGCAGAAACAAATAAGTACTTAATTTTATCTAAGTAAGTAACTTAGTCAGAATCAATTTTCATGTAGAAGATACGTTTATTAAGTGACCATGCAGTAAAAATGAAATGAAACTATTAATATCAAGTCTCTCGAGAGACTGATGTAACGAGTTTATCACTAATCTCCGGCATTTGATCAGATTTTATGCTCGCAAGTAATTGGTTACTAAGTAATAGACTCGAGCCTAGATTTAACACAGATGGAATTTATTATTTAATCAATCAGGGAAAGACTGAAGAAAACAGAGAGTCTACCGCCAATATTGAATAGCCGAATAGCGTTATCTGCCTTTCTATCGCTCGAATATGCAAGAGAGATAGAGAGGTCTACATCTCGTCTGTCTCTCGTTATATGAAATTATATTCATTTTTTCGATGTTATCCTCTCTAGCTCTATATAATAGCCCTCATAATAAGCTAAGCTTATTTTGAAACATAATTGGAAAGCAGATGTCTTTATACACTAAATTGGATATCTTATAGTCCGACAAGAAATTATAGAAAATTATTGAGGGCGCCACTTTCTACATAACTGTCTCATTTTTGACGTAAAATTCTTACATGGCAATAATTCAGTATGGATTTTTTAAATTCCATTTTATTAAATTTCTACTATTTTTTGTCGCACTATATTTAAGTACTATCATACAATTTATTGCGCGATGGCAACTGCTTCCTGCTTCGTAAATCTTGACGTTCAGCTTTTAGCTTGCTACAGAGCCAGTCGTTTGGTTCTAAAGCATTTTACATCTGCTTTATTTTTACGCATTTTATACATATGTATTCTTAATTAACAATAAATACTATACAAGTGTGTACACTTTTCACTGTCGTATATAAATAAAAATATAAGTACCTCGTAAACAAAATACTTATCGTCGCAATTTGAATATCTTCACTAATATACAATCAAATACAATGTTACTTACGTTAGCATTCTCATATTCATTCCCATAATGTTCATTTGCCCATCCTTATCAGGATTAGCCTCGTTTTAATTACTCCCGATAGCTGCGCTTTTATTGCATTTCACTTTAATTGAATTGGAGAGAACTTGGCTGCCGTTAATTTAATACAATGTTTTTTATCACCCATTCTTTGACTAGCTGCGATGACATAAAGAGTGGGCATTACTAGTATATACCTAAAATTAAAACATCAAATTGAAATTTGATGAAAAAATACAAATAAATTAAAAATACTTAAATACGACTATCTATCGGAAGGAACGAAAAATTTAACGTCGTGTCTCTGGCTGCCAAGGATATTAGAGATGATATAAGAGGACCGACATACATGTCTAACTCTTAAATAGTATGATGATGAGAGTTACGACTGCAAACTGGTTATTGATATGAACAAATTCGGTATTAGGTAGATACGTACGTAGGTAGAGTAAGTAATATAATATAAACCAATTATAAATATAAAATTTACAACATATACGCTCGCTTTATAATATAAGATTTGAATTGTATAAAACCCAAATAGTATAATTTTTATGTGTAATATTAACATTCAGTATAGATCATTCCAAATATGAAAAAAAGACGAAACAAGAAAAACCGTAATACAGCGGCTTCGTTTTCCACACTCACTGCGGATTTTTGTAACGTCAGAGGACTCCACTCCAACCTCAATTCCGTCCATCACCACCTTGAGACAGACAAGCCAGCCTTGCTTTTCTTGACGGAGACACAGATATCTACCCCGGCCGACATCTCTTACCTTATGTACCCTGGATACAGCCTCGAACACAAGTTCGTGTCACGGGCTGGGGTGTGCATATTTGTCCGGGACGATATCTGCTGTCGTCGTTTGGGCAGTCTTGAAGATAGAGATCTGTCACTTATTTGGGCGCGCGTAGATTACGGTGGCCACGTCCGTATCTATGTGTGCTTATACAGATCTCACAGCGGAGACTCGGAAACCAATCGTCTGCTGGAGCGTATCCAAGTGGGACTAAGCGAAGTTCTCGAGCGGCTTCCCTCGGCGGAGTTAGTAATCCTCGGCGACTTCAACGCGCACCACAGCGAGTGGTTAGGGTCAGTGCGCACTGACTACGCCGGGAGAGCTGTTCACAGTTTTGCTGCAGCGTATGATCTCTCACAACTAGTCGATGGTCCCACTAGAATTCCGGACATTGAAGGTCATACCCCTGCTCTCTTGGACCTACTGCTGACCTCGCATCCAGAACGCCACCAGGTATACCGTCTCGCACCCTTGGGTTCGTCAGACCATTGCTTGGTGCGTTCTGTTGCCACCACGGAGCGGACAGGGCAATCTCGACCTCCTGGGTTGCGCCGTGTCTGGCACTATGGATCGGCGGATTGGGATGGACTGCGGGAGTTTTATGCGTCCTACCCTTGGGGGCAGCTCTGCTTCTCTTTGGATGATCTTGACAACTGTGCGAAATTCGTTGCTGACACGATCCTGCAAGGTATGGAATGCTTCGTTCCTAGCACATTAGTTCGTGTTGGCAATCGTTCTCAGCCCTGGTTTGATAGAGCGTGCGCTGAAGCCCGTAAATCAAAGGAAGAAGCTTACCAAGCTTGGGCTGCTGCGCGTCAGGTCAACGATCGTAACTGTTCCGAATTGAAGAAGCGACTTAATGCTGCTACTAGGTCTTGTAAGAAGCGAATTGCTGCAGCCAAGTATGAACACACCCGCAGAATTGGTGAGAGACTAGTCAGTCAACCCTCTGGGTCCCGAACTTTCTGGTCTCTCGCCAAAGCTGTTCAGGGGAACTTCTGCAGGGTTTCCTTGCCATCTTTGCACAAACCCGATGACTCACTGGCTCATTCCGCAAAAGAGAAAGCAGACCTTCTATGCTCTCTATTTGCGTCGAATTCAACACTGGACGACGGGGGCAATTCACCTCCCACTATTCCGCAATGCGAGTACTCCATGCCCGAGGTGCGCTTTACGCAAAGCGCAGTAAGGCGTGCACTCTTTGCCCTCGACGTCAAGAAGTCCAGTGGGTCAGACGGTATTCCTGCTGTTGTGCTAAAAACGTGCGCTCCAGAGTTGACTCCGGTTCTGACGCGACTATTCTCGCTCTCATACCGCTCAGGGAAATTCCCGTCTTCCTGGAAGATTGCCTGGGTTCACCCTATACCAAAAAAGGGTGACCGTACCGACCCTTCCAACTATCGGCCTATTGCGATCACCTCCCTGCTCTCTAAAGTAATGGAGCGTGTGGTAAACAACCAGCTCCTTAAGTACCTCGAAGACCACCAGCTAATTAGCGACCGGCAATACGGGTTTCGCCGTGGTCGCGGCGCGGGAGACCTTCTTGTTTACCTCACTCACCGATGGGCCACCGCCATAGAGAGCAAGGGAGAGGCACTGGCTGTTAGCCTGGATATCGCAAAGGCCTTCGATAGGGTTTGGCATAAGGCACTTCTTTCCAAACTTCCCTCGTACGGGCTTCCTAAGGGGTTGTGCACATGGGTCTCCAGCTTTCTATCTGGGCGTAGCATTTCAGTCGTCACTGACGGAATATGCTCGGATTATAAGCCTATAAACGCTGGAGTACCCCAAGGATCTGTACTATCGCCTACCCTGTTCCTTCTGCATATCAATGATATGTTATTAACTAACAATATTCATTGCTATGCAGACGACAGCACTGGCGATAGCTGTTATACAGGTCGTGCAAACGCCCCCCCTGAGCAGGTGTCGGAGTGCAGGATGCGACTTGTGTCTGAGATCGAGACGTCCCTTGAACAGGCCTCCGAATGGGGTAGACGTAACCTCGTCCAGTTCAACCCCAGTAAGACACAAGTCTGCGCGTTCTCCGCCAAAAAAACCCCATTTGTCACGGCGCCAAAGTTTCAGGGCATTCCCCTTACCACCGCTAAAAGTATCGGGATACTTGGTGTCGACATTACGAACGAAGTCCAGTTTCGTAGTCATCTGGAACAAAAAGCCAAACTGGCCTCCAAAAAGCTTGGGGTGCTTAACAGAGCCAAACAGTACTTCACACCGGGTCACCGACTTTTGTTATATAAAGCGCAGGTTCGACCCCATATGGAGTACTGTTCTCATCTCTGGTCTGGCGCTCCACAATACCAGCTCCTTCCCCTTGACTCCATCCAACGTCGGGCAGTTCGTATTGTCGGCAATTCCGAACTTACTGACGGCTTAGAACCTCTTAGTCTTCGGAGAGACGTTGGCTCTCTTTGCATGTTCTACCGTCTGTACAATGGGGAATGTTCCGAAGAACTTTTTGATCTGGTGCCATCGTCTCGTTTCTATCACCGCACCTCCCGCCAAAGGAGCAAAGCTCATCCTCACTTCTTAGACACATGGCACACCATGAATAAGCGGGCATCCCGCTCGTTTCTTCCTAGAACGTGCAGAATGTGGAATGAGTTGCCTCCTGAGGTATTTCCTTTGTGCTACGACATGGGATTCTTCAAGAAGCGGGTATTTAGGGTTCTCAAGGGTCGGCAATGCTTAAGTGGCTCCTGTGATGTTGCTTACGTCCATGGGCGACGATGACTGCTTCCCATCAGGCGGCTCGTCTGCTCGTTTGCTGAACATCACATAAAAAAAAAAAAAAAAAAAAAAAAAAGATAATTTTATGCTGCATAAAAGATAAATTTCATAAAAATTATATAGTCGAACGATCAAAAAACATATCAGTTAGTTATAGGTCTAAGAACATCAATACAATATTTTTATTTTCATCTTTTTTTTATTTCCCTTAATAACAACCTAAACAATTTCGTTCTAGCGCTTCGCCGGCCGCTACCGCCGCGTCACGTTTGCTTCGCTTCGCTCGCTCGGCTCGCACGCTGTTTGTTCGCAGTTCAACCTAACACTCCTCGCTTCGCTCGTCGTCGTGTATGATCATATTTATAATTTGGAAGGTATTTCTGTTATGTAATTACTCTGTTATACCTATATAAGATGTTTCAAATATCTTTATTTGTAATAATTCCTATTAGTTATGTACCTATGTTATATAAAAATTAATTAGCCAATACAAACTTTAAATAATATATTAATATATACGAGGTATGTTAGATATTTTCTACCATATATGTTATAAACATATATTTTTTGTTGGTATCCCTGACGTGTGTTAAATGTTGTGAATTGTGAATGATATTAAAATTAGATTATATCAAATATTGGTATATATTATTATAAGTATATTTCTTAGTTTAGTACGTTTACTATTTTCGACCAATACGGCAGAATGTTTGTGTTTTATGAATATAAAACAGGTCGGGTATATTTCTCTGAATATACCCGATATATTAATTTATATGTAACTACGATAAATTTGATGAATTTGATGTATGGGTATTTTGCGTAAATTTGTTTATTAAATATCTACCCGCCAGTGAAGACTAATGAACACGATACAAATAGGTATTATTGCAATAACGTCAGATTAGTGCGCGTTTAGATTACATAATATAATCAATCACATTTAGTATCAAAATTCAATCCTGTTTAAATTCGACTGCATACTATCAGGCTCACCCTCCCTTTCACCCCGCCCTAAACGGCCAAAATTCCACTTAACCCCCAGAATCCCACACTTTAAGACGAACTGACAGGGAAATATCGAATTCGATTTTTCACGAACCCCTCCTTGATTATGCACAGCACTAAACACCCCTATCGCGATCTGAGAACCTTGTACGTGTAATTTCTCCCCATTTTCTATGTTTTACATTCTTACCCCGTCTCTCGGGACCGCGCCGATGGAAGGCCTGTTATTTCTACACTCTGTACTAAATTCACAGTTAGGAAATTGAATTTTTCGAATTCTTCTTTCTTTGTCTATCGCAAAAATAACAAGACCTCCCCAGAGTAGTCAATGTTTCTAACATGGAATTTCCAATGAAATTGGTGATGTTTCGTTTTGTTCAAGTCTGTGAGAGGTGAGTAAGAATAACCTTATGTGGTATATATCTAAATATTCTACGGCAAATTTGGCCAAGGCATTATATACCGTAACTTACCAAAATAAGTTTCAAAAATAATTTACTTACCTCGGTAAATAGTGTGGCTGTGGGTGAGAAGCGACAAAGGCATTACTGAAACTGACAGTGCGTTGCTCCCTGAAACACTACGGGCATCTCAGGTTGCTGGTTGTAGGTATATTCTTAGAGAAACACAATGCACCTATTTAATATTGTTGAAGTTATACGATAAGCTTAAGCTTAACCCTATATGTATAGTTATGCCTATTGTGATATTTACTCTCTACGGAAATATGTTGTAATTTAATACTTAGTTAATATTTTGTTTTTGTTGTTGTGTAATAGAAAACTAGGTTACAAATTATTTAAAAGAACAAAAACCGGACAAGTGCGAGTTGGACTCGCCCACCGAGGGTTCCGTACAAATTTCTGTTTTTTTACACTAGTTTTCAGATTTTTCCCTGTACTTGTAGTATAAGGCAATATTATTTGCTTACCGGACGGACGGACAACAAAGTGATCCTACAGGGTTCCGTTTTTTTTCCTTTTGAGGTACGGAACCCTAAAAAAAGGATAAATGATATTACCCATATCTGACACTATATATAATGATAATTACAATAAATTCAAACATGGTCAGAAATGATCGATTCATTGACTATTTCAAGTACAATAAAATAACAAATGGTTATTTTTCATCCAAATGCCTTTTAGCTCCCTAAATTCTTTTGCATCGCATACGATGCATTTTTTGAATACTATAGAAGCATGGTTCTATAGTATTAAAAAAAACGAATCAAAAATTAACCCTTCAATTTAAAAAAAAACACGTGGTAGAATGCTAAACATAAAATATTTGACGGAATTGAAAACCTGCTTTTAAACATTGAAGTAAGTAGCGAATAATTCCGAAATGGGACTCTTATTCAGGCGCGGATCCACGATTTCATTCAGGGGGGGCAAATTCTTGACAAATTACAAAAAACCGGCCAAGTGAAAATATAAAGTTCCCCGCGAATATTATAATATAAACAAAACTATGATGTTTATTCACCGCAAATAATAGCAATGAAAACTTCAATTTAAGCACTGCAATAGTAATTTAATTGTGAAAATGGTGTCTTTGTAATTATGCTAACGCATAATAGTTTGAACCGTATATCAAACTCGTTTGGGTTGAAAATACTCGTAGTTTCTCACATTCAGAATAATGTTTAATGAAAAGCTATGCTATCACAAAATACTGCACTAATGAAATGGCATAATGACTAATGACAGTCACTATTAAAATTGAAACACAGGTACCTAGGTAAATATTACTCGTTCTGGAGAGTACTGGTAGTACAGTTCTACTAGTTCAGTTTCGGTTTGTTATTTATTATCTTAACCGTAAACTGAGGTTACTTTGATCAATTTTAGAGTTTGTCACTATTTTTTGACAATAATCGTTTTTTTCTCTTTTTTTCAGCAACGCGGTCATAGTTATATCGAGTGTTTTAATGATATTCCACGGTGCAGGTATTGTTTATCAAATATATTAGGTATTTTAAAGTTTAAAAGCAGGAGGATTCTCAATAGAGAGTATTACTGCAATGTTCTGCCACCAGAGTGCAGCACTAGCCACTTTAGTAAACCATAGAGTAACTTATACATACTGTACCTTTAACAGGTTTTTGACAAGTTTTCAGAGATAATAAAATATGACATTAACGCATGCAAACGCGAATTCTAATCCGAGATGTTAGATAACGAAATTTCGATTTTCTTGTTTCGCGATTGTGGTAGTGGCGCCCCCTACGCAGAGTTTCCGTTAAATATTTTAAATTTGGCATTCTGCCGCTTGGATGTTTTTAGGGTTCCATACCAAAAAGGTACAAAAGGAACCCTTATGGTGCGACTCTGTCCGTCCGTCTGTCTGTCACATAGCTAAATATCTCGAGAACTACATAAGTTATCGATTTTAAATTTGAAATAGTTAGGAAGAACGATAACCCAAACACATTGGAAGTATATTTTTTTAATATTTTTTTTTATTAATTATGGAAAATGTCCGATATAAAGAGGGGGCAAAATTTCAAAGTCTAGTTGCTAAGTCGGGTGGCATATCATTTGAAAGAGCTCAAAGTGAGTATTACAAAACAATTTTCAATTTTTTTTTATAGTAATAAAATTGACTTATGAAGGCAAATGTTAAAAAATACCATCCCCCCCCCTCCCCTTATCTCCGAAGTTTACTAACCAAAAATTATGAAATTTTTAGACAATATTCATCATCATAAATATTACAGGAAAAATATAATCACACCTCTATCTTGAATACTTTTTTTATTATCAAAAAACATTTTGTAATTTAATTTGCAATTTAAGCCCTTTTGCGGGTGTTTATTATACTTGAAATATCTATGAGATTACACTAAAACCACCTTCTTTCAAATAAAATAAAAATTGTTGAAATCGGTTCACATGATAAAGAATTATCCCAGACAAACCAACATACATACAGGTCGCGCAAACTAGTTAGCCAATTTGCCGATAGATGGGGCTATACCACATACACACTTACGCTTATTACTTATGTTCTGGTCAAAAGTCTTTCGTGATTATAGTTACATGAGAAAATTTTAAGTTTCTACGGAACCCTCGGTGCGCGAGTTAAACGAACTCGCACTTGACCAGTAAACCCGCTAAAATGTCCGTAAATAGTAGATTGTTAACCAAGGGATGAAAGGCACTCATTTCTGCCTAGGTAGTTTGGTGCTCGAACGCAGTTTCACCCGAGTTAAACACTACTTTTCATTTCGAATACGAGGGAAGTAAAATACATGTGTATTAAAAAGAAACCGTGGCTGTATAAACTTTTATCGTATTTCTTGAGGGTACTTTCAATTAACAATTTATGTAAAAGTATCGTGATTTATGGAATGGGGAGTTAAATATCAGAATGGAAATTGTACATCAAATCCATTAAATATCAAATTTTAATTGCTTATCGTAATATAAAAAAATAAAAAACCGGCCAAGTGCGAGTCGGACTCGCGCACGAAGGGTTCCGTACCATTACGGAAAAAAACAGCAAAAAAATCACGTTTGTTGTATGGGAGCCACATTTAAATATTTATATATATTATATTATTCTGTTTTTAGTATTTGTTGTTATAGCGGCAACAGAAATACATCATCTGTGAAAATTTCAACTGTCTAGCTATCACGGTTCATGAGATACAGCCTGGTGACAGACAGACAGACGGACAGACGGACGGACGGACGGACGGACGGACAGACGGACAGACGGACAGACGGACAGCGGAGTCTTAGTAATAGGGTCCCGTTTTTACCCTTTGGGTACGGAACCCTAACAAGTATCTCTGCAGCGCCTACTAACTCAAACGGACAGCTATCTATGTATATTGACATTTATGATACTTGAGGTAACGCTAGTTCGCAATCCTTCCGTACCCAGAACGAAGTAAAAGAACGAGAACGAAAAGAAGAAAGAACGAGAAAGAAGTAAAATACTCTAGTGCAGAAACGTATCATTTTCTACACCCTTTTCAGAACAACAACGACCCACTTTCAGAGCATGAGAAATGAAAAAATAATATAATAAAAATCGGTAGAGTATGTCTTTAAATTTTGCAATCCATTTTTCGACAACTTGTTGGTATCCGAATGAGCTGAGATTTACGTAAGACACGTAACTTGACTGAATAAAACTTGTAGCAAATTAAATCTCTTTTCATTTTGTATAAGTGGCCAAGTCGCTCAGACGCATAGTTTCCGAGATATAATCGAAAAACCGAAAAATGGAACCTTCAAACCCCCCTCTCCCCCCCCAGCATCAGGGTTACGGCCGGGGAATTTTGATATGTTCATCTCCTAACTAGCCCAAACAAAGCTACGAAGTAAAAAATTGTGTTCCTTGCATTTCCCTCTATACCTTCTTATTGCTTGGCCTAACACTATTTAGATTTTTAATTTTCTTGACAAAGCAGCGCTTGAATGTTTGCGAGCAAAAATGTTCATTAAGCCCTACTTACTCCAACATTTATGCTTGAATCTTTATTGAGGCCTTCTTTACAGAGGTGAAAATGAATGATATAATCGTCCGATATGACTGTCAAACTAGTAGCAAGGCCAATAAACTATCGCGTGCCATTTTTTCATGCTAATGCGACACCACGGTGCACGGTGGCAACAAATAAAAAATGTTGCACGCACATTGTTTACTCGACGTTTATAAGCGTACTTACCTATTATGCAATAAGGAAGATGTGGCTAAAATTCTTAAGAGGAAAGAGGACGACCGGTTCTTGATACAAACGTTTTCCATTCGGGTAATTATTTTTGTAAAATTACTTAGATGTTTATTTACTATAGCTATGCACTTTTGCTTCGTTTGATTTTTCTAGTTTTTTTTGTGTTTATCATGATAGTTACGAGCGAAAAACAAATTTCCATTTTTAGTCTCCTAACTAATAATAGTTTTAAAAGATCGTATAAAAAATCAAACGAAGGGGCATAGGTCAAGATACATTAAATAAATTGCGCAAAAATTATTTCTATAATGACAATACGCAGGGAGGATAATGAGGAAGTTAAGAGTCCTTGGCAAGCTCGGTTCTCCATCCATTAAAACGTATAAACGGTCCATATAAACGTAGTTATGCTCTCATTTTAAAACGACTTGCTAGATTGCTCTGAAACTTAGTACTTACAATAGAATAAGGTATATCTAGGTCTGAAGTTAGTTTATGTAGTTTCAGATACCATAGTAAAAAAAAAACAGCAAATTTAAGTTTTTCATACAAAACTTGTTTTTGCTCTATTTTGATTGTTTTATACACTAGAGCTATATAAACTAATTTCCGATCTAGATATATTTCATATCATTGTATATGCAAAGTTTTATTACAATCCAACACGTAGTTTAAAAATGAGAACGGAACTCCGTTTGTATGGGAAGGTGAAATTCGGCCGAGCTTGCCGGACTCTTAAGGCGGACTTCTTATAGCGCCAAAAACAGAGAAAAAAAGATACAAAATGTGTTCGCAAGTGACGAAAGAGACGCAGCGTGTATAATAAAAATATCAATCTGACATGAAGAAGAAGACATTTGAAACTTGTAAACCATATCATTGCATTTTGAGAATATAATAATCCCTGTCACAACTAAGGTAATACATACTATGTTTGTCTATGGTTTGTCTTAGGCTGTGGCCAGGATTACACTCGTAAGTTTTACTTACGTAAGCAGGGACACAGCTATACTACAGAATGAGATATGAATATCGTTATCTCATTTTAGCAAATAGCTTTGTCCCTACTTACGTAAGTAAAACTTACGAGTGTAATCCTGGCCTATGCGACAATAAACTGACCATTCATTGACATTTCACGTTTGACATTTCAAATGAACATAACAAGCAGGGGAGAGTGGGGCAAGACGAGGTGGCGGGTAAGACGGGTTAGCGGCTTTATATGGCGACACGACTGACTAACCAGAATCCCGTTATTCCATGACGATGCGTCGTTATCATGGCAATCAGTTCGCACAGTGAGCGGCTGTACAAATGGTGTCGTTAATTATTTATTTGCAAAAAAAACTGTTTTTGCCATATTCCTTGTTATTTTTTTATTTTATTTTGTTTGTGTTTGTTGTCTTAATATCACCAGCCCAAATATAGTGTTAATTTATTCCTATGGACCAGCAATCACGCCAACAGCTAAGGACTTGTTTGGTTTCAAATACGGAATGGTTTTTTTACAAAAAAAAACTGATTTCATTAGGCACATGGGGACAAGACGGGGTACATCTTGCCCGCCGTAGTTTTAAAGTGATGAAGAATTGCGGATTTGAATGTATTTATTTCTTCTCTTGTAGAATGGTGAAAAAGTATAAATGAAAGTCAAATAGAGGAGTGGTCAGAGGAGGCCTTGAAAAAAGCGGTGGATGCTGTTATAGAAGGGAAGATGGATACATGGATACATCATTTTTTATAAGAACAGAGTATACGTACATAAGTCTTTGTATGTATAATGCGACATCACCGTCATACCCAGTCCCGTGTCCCAGTCCTAAGTTTCGAGCCAGATGTTTTGAAATTGTCGCTCAAGATTTAATTAAAGTAACTTTCGGAGCCTACGAGTAAAGTTCTCGCTTAAATATTTTGTTTGTGACGCAGCCTCTAGCCTACTCCGCTGGATTTATGCGGCCGAATTAAAAATAACTTGATTGAAATTCTACGAGATACTAATTATGTAATGTCTAGATTAATCGCGTGGCGTTCTCAAATACTCCTACAACTGAAAATAGGTATAGGTATGTCAAATAAAAATCGCATATAAATATACAAACCTCCGCCGAAGTTTTAATTGTTACATTTTAAAATGTGGACTTTGGTTTTTAGTAAGAGATCAGAGATTTATTTGAAATTGTATCTTAAATCGTTATATTCAGAGCTTTCATTTTAGTTGCCTAATCATGAGTTCGATATTCTGGACCAAGAGGCGTGGTGCTTTGCTTCTGAACTTGGACATGAGAGTATATACTGACTATACTGAGACGAGTTCTAGTTCAGAGGCAAAGTACCTAAAATAACACATCGTGATTTAAGATGCCCAGTACTTACGTTCCAGATGTGCAAAATATGTGACCTAAAACTCACTGAATTTTCACTGAACTTCAACTCCTTCCAATCCAACGACACATTCGGTCATTATGCGTGATAGGGCAACCATTTTGAGTGTGGACGATTGAGATCCATCTAATCGGACAGCATGCAGCACCCAAACACCAAAATCGTATGCAAATGCATTAGTTAGCGTGCCTCAGCATAGCCTCTTGATACCTATTCCTGAACTAATTACTACCGCCTACCGAACACTCGCTTCTTAGTAATTAGGTACAGCAATGGAGCTACGGTCAGATTTAATTTTGAACCGTTGTGTTTGGTAATATTGTTGTAGAATATGCCACGAAGAATACAAAAACCTAAGTCTTAAAAGTTCTAATCCGACGTAACGACATAAAATACATATTGAGCCAGAAAAATAGATCAGAATGGAATGTATAGGTACTATTAGAAATTAATATATAATATAATAAATTTATTTCATTCCATTTGGAGTTGAAACTAGGTCCATGGGGTCCCAGCGCGCATGTTGTTTGCAGAAATCGCGAAGCGTCTGGTTGACGTAACTGGTGACCGAAGAGCTGGCGGCTTTCTCGCACAACGTATCAGCATTGCGATACAGCGGGGAAATGCCGCCAGCATCCTTGGTACAATGCCTCAAGGGCCTATTTTAAATTTAAGCTAGTTATTAATTTCGTTTACGTAGTACCACTGTATATATCTTGTATGTAAATAAATAAAGTTAATGTATATAATAATGAAAATGATGATGAATGATGAATAAGGAAAATGATTTAAAGCATTCATTGTTAGTTCATGTAAGGTTCAGTACAAAAATGTATGAAAAAAATTACAGCTCAGTCATTCAACTTTGGCGATGATTTAATTTTTTTTATTTTTTTATTTGGGATCACCAACAGACAATACATCATGAAAAAACAATCTGTAGCTTACATAACATTGAGGTTAGATGTTTGTCCAATTATAGGTAACCACAGCTTATATACCAGTATCTTAGGACATACAATATAGGTTTAATGGCTCTTTATACGTGTTATGTATTGGTTATTATAAGTAACTATTTATAAAAATATGCCGGTTAAAATTTAAAAAATATATAAAACGAATATTTTATTTCATTCCATTTATTTAGCATATATAAGCATATATATGATGCTTGACGACATTATGTTTTCTGACAACGATTGAATTTTAACTTTGTATCCAAGTTATTTCCATAAGCGTGGTTTATGCGAATAAAAATATGCTGCATTACGAATAACGTTTCATTTTATGAATTGCAATTTTTGGCCTTCACTGAACTCCTAAGGAATATATAAAAAAATGTCTTCTATTGCTAATAATATATGTGCTACCACGTCTCATAATGATTAATGGATTTGGTAAGAGACACACCACTAAACCAATTTACTTTATCTGTAAGCTTTTATTGTAAGTAGGAATTCACCCATACTGGTTCGTCTAATGCAAGTGCTCGGCAAGCGATGGAAATGTCAACCATGTTGTGGATTGTGATAGTCGAGCGCCCCGGGAATATTAATCCCGCGATTCCCGAAAATCGTGGCCCGAATTCCGCTAATCCCGCAATATATTCGCAAAAGAACTGCTGGCGCGTACCATCCGCTTAATGCTTCAAGGATATGAAGATTCCAAATTGGTTTCTATGCTAGGCGTTGTCATAGTAAAAAATTAAAGTGACGAGAGAGATTATTTGTCCTTAATAACCTTATTAAATTTGGTGAGAACGATGAGTAAACATTAATCTTCTGATCTTGTCTTATACCCGTCATTTATAAGAAACTGCTATAAGATAATTAACTATTCGGCGTAGATCGTAAAATGGAAAATTGTTACAATAAATTTTACTCATTCTTTTATTTGATACCCCCGATCTTTATTAAGGGGCTACCTGATGGTTTTAATCGATTTTTGACAAGTTTTGAATAGTATCTCCTACTTTTGCACTACATATATAGAATTATAAGACAAGCGGCTATTGGTTCTTCAATCTCCATTTTTGTCTTCCGGATTGTGAAAAAAATGAATACTTGTTTATTTATGATTGTTTTAAACATTGTCTAAAAAAACACTTTTTTCGTATCTCGATTGCTGTGAAATATCTTACTTATACGAAATCTACATATTTGGGTTCGTCTTAGACGTCTGTAAAAATTTGTCTAAGGTTTTAATTTTAAACTAATTAACACAAAAGTTATGGCCAGAAAACCAGTTTTTTGGCCTAAAATTGTTCAACTTTGATGCCAAATATTTCGAAAACAATTAACTTTCAAGTAAATATGGGATACTTTATTGCTAAAATCCGTTGCTGTTAATATGATAAGCTACAAAAAACATTAGAAAACTAAGGGATTCAAATCGAAGGTCATTGGGGCATGGGATCCCCTTAATACTTTGTACGCTTTGATCTTCCAAAATTGGAAAAAAAATACAATACCAAGTAACCAAGGGGATCCAGCCTTGTAATATGTATATCAAAGCGCGCACTCTGATTGCTACTTGCCATTATGGAAAAAAAGGTTTATGGTTTAAGAGTCCGGTAACGATTTTTGAGCAAAAATGTGAAATTGATAGATTTAGTCGTTGAAATTGTACATCTTTTGTTACGTAATATCTAAATAACAAGTCCTAACTTTACGAAATTTACAAATAAGACCGACAAAATCAGTGCTTTTCGCGCGTTTAGCTAAACGTCCATCAGAAAAAAAGATCTTTACTAATTTAGTGTCTGTTTTGAAAAATATATATATTTTAGTCTGTGTGTCTGTAGGCAAGATGAGAAGACATGCTAATAGAAACCAGTACTTGTTATTTCTATTACGTAACAAAAGGTGTACAATTTCACCGACTAAATCTATCAATTTTACATTTTTGCAACTAAAATCGATAACGGGCTCTTAATCAGCTCACGGGGCTTATATTGACCTTTGACCGTATTGAAGGATTCGCTTCCGGGGACAGAGGTGTCTCTGACGCTATGCTCCCTCTGGCGTATGGAGCTTGCTTCAGGCGTCAAGCGAATATATAATACCTAAGAACTTTATCTTATTTTGAAATAAAATATTGTGTATTAGTGTATTTTTGTCTAGAGGTAGGTAGGTATAGGTTTCTGTATTATTTGTATTTTATTCTGTATTGAGGTGTGATTTTAAAGGTTTTCATAATTAACTAATATACAATTCTACCTTAAATCAAATTTTATTGTCAAATGGACAAATTTTGACGTAAGTATACTGGATCAAGCGCTTCTTGGTTCAGCCATAGAGTAACTTATACTAGAGCGGTACTGTCATAGTAAATTTTGTAACCCCAGTAAATTCACTGCCATCTGTCGACACACTTTAAAACTAAAAATAAATATTTATAAAAATACGATAAAATGTATTTAAATATAGATAAATGATTTTTTTTATTTGCATTAATTATTTTTATGATTTTGACCCATGTTCTTTCACTGATATGCGTTAAAATTGTTAAATAACAAATGAAACCGTCAACGCCATCTATACGACTGTAGGCCAAAACTAGTAGCGCCCTCTGGACGAGAATCAAATTTTCTTGATTTTCGAGGCACGTTTTTTCCTTAGACTGTATCCATCTATTACGGAGTTGGTTCAGCTAAAATACGCGTATACTGGAGTAAATACTCTTATATCATAAAATGCGATAAAATTTAGAATTCCATTAATGCAGACATAATCTAAGAGATATCGTCAGAACAAATCCAAAATTTTATGGAATTACTTTAATAAATAAGGAAGTTACGTTCCGTTCTACCTTTGAACCGCTCTCCTACAAAATCCTGATTTTGCACTTGCTTTAGTATACTTTGTAGGTATCGAATTACATACTCGTAATTAATGTTATAATTATTGTCATATGCCTATTTCATTTCAGTCCATGCCACTGCATAAATCGAGATCATATTACTTAAATCTAAATATACTGCCTAATGATAATTAATAATTTTAATTCAGCTCACACATATTGCTTGGAAAAACATGTCAGGAGTAAACTTACAATGTTTTCATATCCATTGACTGGAATGACATATAAATAATTAAATAGTATGTGTTAGCGTTCTGTATCAAAAACAAAAAAAAACCGGCTAAGTGCGAATCGGACTCGCCCACCGATGGTTCCGTACTTTTTAGTATTTGTTGTTATAGCGGCAACAGAAATACATCATCTGTGAAAATTTCAACTGTCCAGCTATCACCGTTCATGAGATACAGCCTGGTGACAGACAGACGGACAGACGGACCGCGGAGTCTTAGTAATAGGGTCCCGTTTTTACCCTTTGGGTACGGAACCCTAAAAAACTAAATACCTGTTAGTTAATAAACGCGTCAAAAGTATCGGCAACACTCGATAACTTTTTCAAATAGAAATCATATTTCGACAATTCGTGTTTAAAGCTATGTGAAACAGTTTAATTGTTCTGTATATACCTAGAGACATCTCTATTTGTTAAGCTTCAGAGAATGGTAGATACTTTTGGCGAATAGTCTGATGCGCTAATTTTGATGCTGACTGTATATACAATCATTAGAAAAATTGCTTTAGTTATAACAAGTTAACCGAATTGTTACTATAGTAATATGCATATAATATGTAGCCTTAACTTTTGTTACAAAAAGGGCAGATTTTAAGGCTTTATATTCCTATCTGCATTAATCTTCATTAATAATAAATTAGATTTCTATCGTATAGGTCCATCTGCCAGCATCTGGTGGACGGAGTTTCACATGAAGAGAAATTACTTTAAAGGTGCTTTTTTGAATTTATTATAAATATGAAATTAGTTATTTAAGTAAAAGAAAAACTTCCGTTATACATTATATACATATAGCCATAGCCTACTAGCCCCGATGCAGTGGTGTTTGTCTAGTGAAATATAAATATTTTATTTATTTTAATAATTTTTACACAATATTATACATGTAGAACAAATAACTCAGTAATATAACATATTATAGTAACATTTAGTTTATTTTGATCCTATAATAAAACTGCATGAGACTATTATTGTTGAAAAAAATGGGCTTTTAAAAAACGTCCAAAATGTACATACATACAATGTACATATTTTCCTGTCCTACTGCACTACTGCATATATATATATATATAGGCTCGAAGCAAAGTCAGTCCTGCCCTGCCTGCCCTGTCCTGGCCGGTTTCGGCCACGGCGACTGGGTTTGTACTGGCTAGTGAGAGCGACGGTCGTGAGCTCTCAGGTGGCTGACGTAGCCTATTTTTGCAGTGAATGTACGGCCACACTCACCGCAGGTCAGCACCCCTCCGACAAAATTGTAGTTGATGACCGCAGGTGGTCGGGCCTTTAACTCGTCACGCTTCGCGTCGAGTTCCACTCGTCTCTGCTCTTCGAAGGCCTGCACTTTTCTACTCACTGTATGCCTCCACTTCGGTCGATCTTGTGCCGAAGTCTGCCAGTGCAATGGTTCAATGTCACATCTCCGCATGTGGCGCTTCAGTACATCTTTGTATCGCAAAAGTTGGCCGCCCTGTTTCCGCTTCCCACTCTGCAACTCTGAGTAAAAGATGCGCTTAGCAACTCTGTCATTGGACATACGGGAGACATGACCACACCATCGCAACTGACGCCGCATTAGATAGGCTTCAATGCCGCTGACATTAGCACGGCGTAGCACTTCTGTGTTCCTGACACGATCTGACCATGAGATGTTCAGAATGTCACAATGAATGTGAATCACAATGTGTGTGTGTGTATGTGTGTGTGTGTGTGTGTGTGTGTGTGTGTGTGTGTGTGTGTGTGTGTGTGTGTGTGTATGTGTGTGTGTGTGTGTGTGTGTGTGTGTGTGTGTGTGTGTGTGTGTGTGTGTGTGTGTGTGAATGGAATGTGTAGAATGTGAAAGTCAGTGCTACTTTTCCTAGTTATAGCCTTTTCTACATCTGTTTAATTCGTACCCAAAATAATGTAAAAAAGAAAATCGTTTTTTATGGCTGAACAATTACAATTGGTATTAATAAATAATAAATTTAAAATATAAGTGATTGTAGATTATTGCCATATAAAATTAAAATACATTATTACGTTAGTATGAGGCATTTTAAATTTTTTGTAGTAACATTTTTTTTTCACGACAGACTTTGAATAGAGTAGCATGGCGGTCTTTGGTGTCGGAGGCCAAGATCCACTTCGGGTCGTCGCGCTACAGCAGTAACTAAGTAAGTAACATTCTTTTTGTAATTCGGGACTGGTAATAGGAAAAAATCGTATGTTCCATAAACGTACCACTTTATATTAACAACCCAATATATCCGGAGATTTGGACCACAAGCGCACACAAGGGCCCTTATTTGGCACTAATTAAGGCTTATTGTACCAACGGATCGGGAGCGTTTGATTGCACTCAGAAGCGATTAGCACCGAACTTGGAGGATATAACCAACGGAGACGCCTTGCCTGTAATTTAATCCTTAATAATTTATCCATACTTCTTTATGAAGTATAATAGGTATATCGAATGAGTACATATGTAGGTACTCAAGTACAATACATATATATTATATGTATTGTACTTTAAATATTTGAAACGTTTGAAACTCATAGTTTTGTATAGTTTCAATTAGTCCCATGTTTTTCAAATAGCCCTGCTTTGACGAATGAGTCCTCGATTTTTGGCATTAGGTTGACAAGCGTAGTCCAGGCTCCCTTAGTCAATATGCTTAATATACGATTCCTTGATAATATATTGATTAAATTTTATGTGGGTACGTATTATAAACGACGAACGGGTCGAAAAAATTAGACATCGTTTTATCATCGTGAAGTGAATAACTTAAAAACCTGTATAGCTCGAAAGTACGTCGACTACTGCTTCTTTACTCGTGTGTGTAGTTAACTCTACTCGAAATTATTTTCAACAAATTGAAAATTCTGTAAGACTTAACAAACACCTCTTAAAACCTCCCTTATTCGACACCATCTCTAAAAATAAAACTCGTTAACATGAACTTTTTGGTTTTCCTCGTTTTGTCAAGGTTCCACCGTTCACATTTGATGAATCTTAGGCCCTACTCGACACTGTCCTTATTTCTAAAGTTTTAAGTCTTATTTATTTTTCTGTCTAAAGTGCCAAAGATTTAATTAGATAAATTATTATATTTGGCAACATATTAATTAACCAATTTGACTGTACAATTCCAACACCCCTGAGAGTTAATTATGAATTTATCAGCGGTAATTGCCAAGAGAGTTTGTTTGAGAAATAAAACGACGCTAATAACCATGGGAACCAGTAATTGGGTTGCTGCGTAATTTGGGATTGGTTGAGACTGTTGAGAAGCGATTACCGCAGGTATGTTTGTGTAATTTGATAACGGTACCCTTTTCTTTTAATCCGCTTCTATGACTATAACTGCGGCCATTCATGTAAAATTTTAGTTTTCATACGCAAATACCTAAAATGTAAAACCAATAGTTAGTGCGTGGGGTCCGAAGTATTAGGTTGTTATAACAGATACCTATACTTATAATAATTAGGATACAACATTTACAATTTTACCATGAACACAATTATTGTATCATTTATTTCAGACAAGTAGTCCATATTATTATTATAGACATAACTTAATTACAAACATCATTAAAAATAGATAAATTAATAAATTAATCACAAATTCATTAAAACAACACACACTAAGTCAAATAAATTAAATTAACACAGATCATAATAAAAACAAAATTAAATTATTCTAAAATTCAAAAATTAAAATTCACATTATAATTTTAGGTACAAATAAAAATTTAAAAATAAAATTATTTAAAGTTAAAGTAAAATTCAAAATTCACATTGTAATCTTAGGTACAAATAAAATTTTAAAAATAAAATTATAACAACAATTACAATTTTAGAATTAAATTTAAATTAAATACAAACAAAAGGTACATTAAAATTAATTACATTAAAATTAACTATAAATTTAAACTCAACACAGACACATCCTAGTCGAACAACTCGTCCTGCGCCCTTCCAGACGCAAAGGTGTCCATGATGCTCGCCGCGTTGCCGCGCTGAACCGCGATAGCCTCTGCATCAGGAATGACCCGGAACGAGGGTCATGACCTCTCTCCCTCAAACGCCGCCCCAATTCGCTCAAGAATATGTTGGCCTCGGCACACCAACACCCGGACGTCTCCAAGAGTTGCTAACGGCACAAAAATATACCTAGTAAGCAGCGCCGATACTTATCGCGGTTCTGAAGTGCCGCTAATTCCGCCGCCGCTCCTGCCGTCCGGACAGTTCTGCCAATGTGCGAGGCGGCAAAAGTACTGACACACTTATAGTCAGGTCATATTTTTGATAAAATCGATTTCGACAGGCAAATCATGTTACTTTTTGGCAACCGGGTTTTACAATTTGACCCCGCTGAATCCGAATTTGCCAGTTGCTCGATCGAAATCTTGACCGGAAGTGAGATATTCAAAATGGCGGCCATTATTACCGACCCTAATGAGTTCCTTGTATGGAGACCCATATTTTTATTATATATTTTTTTATAATAATTATTGCCGAAAATAGCAGTAATAATAACACGTATTTTCTGAAAGTGGAGTACCTACCAATCTGCTATGGTTCCAAATTACAGCCTTTTAAAGATTAAACAAAAGCTTTTTCTAGGTTTTCGTAAATAACTCTTAAACGGTGGCGCATAGCAAAAAATCTTCTTCTACACAAGGAATCTGCATAAAATTGTCTACAAGAATAATTCTGTACAATTTTTCGCTAGGATCAATATTCAGAGAGATATTAACGCGGGAAAGTTAATTTGTTCCTTGCCCCTAAAGCGATTGATCCAGTATCAGGCGGGTCGTGACTATGAATAATTAATTTTTATCGATGCCTTCGCTAAATACGCGCGCGTGACAAATTACGACCACTCGGCAATCAACATATAATGTTTAAAAGGATCAAATGTTTTCTACATAATTCACATTAATTTTGTATCAAGCAGAAACGTCTGCGAACGATGCCATTATACCGGGTGTTTCCTGTAACAGGAGCAATAAATTAAACTGGAGGCTGTACGCCTCAAACTGACCAATATTTGTTCAGCAACTTTTTAAAATTATGAAATTTTTAGATTATAACTTTTTCATACTAATTAAATATTATTTTCAATGTACGCTGACATCTGTGTGTTTGACGTTGCTTGTCACCCTTTAAACACAACAAATTTTGCAATACATTGCGTCTTAGAATAAATTTTAAAGTGTAATGAAAATCAAACCACAAGCTATTTTTAAAAGTTGCTGAACAAATGTTAGTCAGTTTGAGGGGTACAGCTTACAGCTTAATTTAATGCTCCTGTTACAGGAAACACCCGGTATAAGCTTAGAAATAAATTCATATTTAAGATTCACAAAAATTTAAATGCATGCCAGCTCAATATAAGCTAATCGCGAAATAACAAATGTTAAGTTAGTTGTCATTAACCACCATAATTGTCTTTCTGCTATCCTGAGAATGATAGCTGAAAGGTGGGATTCGGATATCCTCCGCCGATATACCGACCTTCATGTCGTACGACCTAGGAAATAAGTATTTATATGTTTTTATGTAATAGGTAGTTTACTACTGTAGTTTTATAAGTGTCTTGTAACTAACAATTTATGGATCTCAGCTATCTGAAAATAAATAATTTTTATTTTTAATTTTTATTAGTGTTCCGTGCAAAACTTTGTTTTGATAAACGGAACACTTATGGGATCACTTCGGTCTTGCAAATCAGTTAAATGCGTTTTTCTCAGAGACCATTTGACGTAGATACCTAAAATTTGAAACAATTGTAGCAATTACCGCCACTAATATCGTAAATTAGTCAAAATTGCTTATTTCTTATTTTAGGGGGTAGTTTAGGGGGTTGAGAGGGGTAACCAGATTTTTTATTTCATTTGTAAGAATCGTGTGGGGACAATTAGAAAGCTTGCAAAAAATTGAGTCAATGGACTGATTTTGACTTCATTTTAGACTGCAGTAGTTTCGATAAAAAATGCATTTAAAGTTGCAAGTTTTCATACAAAAATATTCGCCTCTGTCCTGGGGACTTTCGCAAAAACTATAGCTAACAGGCAGCTAACCAGACAATAACCCACTAAAATGAGCATGAAGACGGCGGGAAAATTATCAGGATAACGTAACCTTTACTAGTTTTTTGACTGCAGCCTGATCTTAGGTTACTTAGGGAATCAGTACTTGGTAATTCTGTACTTTACAATGGTTGCCCTATACCTTAAAAAAACAACCTTATTGGAATAGAAATAAGTTTAAATTTGGAACGGTATTTTTCACATACGTAAGGCATTTAGTTAATTAGTTTGTGGAATTTATATGTGCATAGAGTTACTAAATCGTAGATAGCTAGATAACATCTACCTTTTATCGTGGTATGAATGTAAAAAAACCCTAATAAAGTGGATACAAAATATAACGTATGATGATACAGAAATTCTACTAGGATGATGAGTAGGATAGGAGCTGAAACACGCACCCACCCACACACACACACACACACACACACACACACACACACACACACACACACACACACACGCACACGCACACACGCACACGCACACGCACACACGCACACGCACACGCACACACGCACACGCACACACGCACACGCACACGCACACACACACACACACACACGCACGCACGCACGCACGCGCGCACGCGCGCACGCGCACACACACACACACACACACACACACACACACACACACACACACACACAATCTAATCTTTTGTTACTTTGTGAATATAATATAAGGTAAGGTAAAATTTTGAAATAGTGATAATAATATTAGGTAAATTGTTATTTTGTTAAAATAACACCAGTTTGCACAATGTTACATTTTATGGTTAACTGTGTACAAATGAACTAGATAAATGTGGAAGAGCGGGGCTTCCTGTCACAGGTATTATACATACTTACTAGGAACTCCCAACCATGAGTGTTATGATGTACGATTTAACGAAATAAATGTTTTTTTTTTTTTGATAAATTAATTTAATATTTATTTAATAGTGTTACTGATTTCTAATTTTGACTACGACTGACAGTTCAGTATCTGATTAGTCAAATTACTGTCGAGTTAAGTAAACCTGAATAAGGGCTGTGTGATGAACAGATATTAGGAACCCAATACATATTACAAATTAATGGTCATTTATACAATATGGTACAACACAGTTTCATGGCAATAATGTTATTTTAAGGTATGTCCAGAGAATTCAGGGATCTAAGTGCACATACACTATAATGCTAGGCATATAGTGAGGCATTTACTCTATGTCCGGACTAAAAGTTAAAATTTTCAAATTAGGCAAAGATCTACAAACCAAATATTTACTATGATTTTATTCATAATTTTAAGTTTGCTGCTGTCTTAGAAAAAATATTATGTTCAATGGTACATAATTATGTCTTAAAATTCTCGGGCCTGTCTTTACTTGAATTTTAAGAACCCTTATTATTAGGGAATGCAAAACCGGTTTTTATTTGTATGAAGATTCGGTTAATATTCGGTTATTAATCTATACAATTAAAATACGGTTTTGCATTACCTAATTATTATATACCAGTTGCGGAAAATAATATAATATTACTGTAACCCCTCGAGTTAGAAATGAGCTTCGAAGCAGAACACTGTTTGTGGGTTAGTTTTTTAAGTTTTTCGAATAATATACCGTAGAAGTATAAACTGATACTCATACTCATATTATTTATTATATTTCTAATATAACATGTCAAATCAGGATACAATTTATTTATTAACTGTAAATGGGTTAATAAAATAAAATAATTAGCTAAACATTTAAAAAATCGTCATAATTATAGAACGTGTGCTCGAGAAGCCAACTTTTTAGTTTTGACTTAAAACTAATCAATGAAGGAGCTGAAGTGACCGTCTCAGGTAGCCTATTGTAAACAGTTGGACCCATTACGTGTGTTACCTTGTTCGACCATGCGAGTCTTCTTTGTACCGGAAGCAGTCTGCTTGGGTTCCGTAAATGGCGACCGGAGTCCGCGCGTGTTTTATATTCAGATTGGTTCATGTGTACGTAGATTGCTATCTGGTATATTAGTAGTGAGGGTAAAGTTAGGATACCCAATTCTTTAAAGCAAGGCCTCGCCGAGGTATCTTGGGACACCTGGGCCGCACACACGGCTCTTTTTTGAAGTCTGAAAGCGCGCTGCCAGTCCGCCGCGCGCCCCCATAATTCCACACCGTACTGCAGCAGCGAATGAACCGTCGCGAAGTAGCTGGCTTTCACGACATGCCGCGGTACGACACGCGCGAGCCGGCCCAGTGCGAAGCATGCTCCACCCAATTTACCGCACAACATGTCGATATGACTGGCCCATGTTAGTTTTTGGTCAATCGCGAAACCCAAGAAAGTGGAGACCGCCACTTGCTCCACGGCTACACCACCAGCTTGGACCCTTAATGGCCTCGGTGTCCGGCCTCCTACGTGAAAGTGGAGGAAGTGGGTTTTAGTGAGGTTGAGGGCCAATCCGTTCAATCTAAACCACTTGGACAGCTGGTTTGCTGCGTCATTGAGGCTTGATTGTAGGGCATCCGAGTTAGGAGCGATGACGATGCCAGCTACGTCGTCCGCATACATTAGAACGTCGGCCGCTGGAATAGCTTCAGGTAGATCATTAAGAAGTAATGAAAATAAGAGGTTGGACACAGACGATCCTTGTGGTACACCTATTGATGTGGTTAATGGGTCTGACCTGGCTTGGCCCCCGTCTCCGACCACAATTTGAGATCGGTTGTGCAGGATGTCCACGAAGAGGCTGTGCGCGTTTCCACCTACCCCGTAGTGGAGTAGTTTAGCGGCGATTACTCTGTGATCTGCAACATCGAATGCTTTGGAGAGGTCGCAGCAGATCATAGCAACCTGCTGTTTATTCTCCAAAGCGCCGATTACCTTTCGCACAACCATGCGCGCCAAGTCAGCAGTACAACGTCCAGGTCTGTATGCGTATTGACGCTCCGACAGTACATTTGTTGCACTAAGGAATGCTGTTAGTCGGCAGCATAGACCGTTTTCTAGCACCTTAGCAATCGTGGGTATAACAGCCACCGGCCTGTACCCATCAATGTTCTCTTTCTTACCCTTACCTTTGAATATCGGGGATATTTTACTACGTTTCAAAGACTTGGGAAAGCACCCTTCTTTCAGGCAGATGTTAAAGAGATGTGAGAGTGCAGGTGATATGATGTCGGCTATCGAGTCAAGTAGCTCCGTGGACATACCGTAGAAGTCTTTTGTGGTTTTGTGTTGTATACGCTTTGAGATGATATTGCGGACTTCTTCGGGAGTAAATGCTGTGAGTCTCATGGAGGACTCCGCGGGAGCGCGCACCGCGCTCAGCTGAGCGCGCGCGCGCCCAAGATCAGCGCGAGGTGCTCCACAAGCCAGCGCGGCACCCACGAATCTAGTATTCATGGTTTCGACCACGTCTTTTTTATTGCTAAATTTTGTACCATCTGCACCCTCAACTATCTCAGTAAAGTCCACGGTAGGACGTCCAGATTTACCCCGCTCTTTATTGACGACCTCCCACATAGCTTTGCACGTATTTTGTGCCCTAGCCATCTGATCACAATAGAACCGAGTCTTGCATTGTCTGAGCTCGTAGTTATATTTTGTATTTAAAATATCGATACGATTCCTTAGGGCGTCGTTGGATGGAAATATACGGTCTAATTTTATACAGTCGAATAATAGCGATTTGGTATTTAAAATATCTTGAGTAATCCAAGACTCGCTGTTTTTTCTACAATTTTTCTTTTTTAGAGGAAAACATATTTTAATTCTTTCCGTCACGATAGTGCACAGCTGGTTTGATAATGTTTCGGCTGAGATATTATTTAATAAAAATTTCGTCCAGTCTATGCTTCCCATAGCGACAGAGAAATTAACTCGATTAATATGCGAATAATCTCTAGTTAGGCGAGTTTGTGCTGTAGGTATTCTGCGCCGACCTGTTAATTCTAACCGCACCGCGTAATGGTCACCGATATTTGTCACAACAGGAGACGCCGTTACTGACCCTGCTTCTACATTCGTATAAGCGTGATCAAGTGCCGTAGCTGATTTGTGGCTAACTCGAGTTGGGAATGATATTTCGTTCCTACAGTCCTGGGACGTCAAAACTTCGTCTAGATGTTTCAAGTCTAGAGTCTTCTCCCCAATACAATTGATGTTCATGTCTCCGACTACAATAAAGTTTTGACTAAATTCGTTGGCTTTTTCGAGCACACGTTCGAGGTGGGTCAAAAATTCCTTAGTATCAATTAAGTTTGTCCGGTACAAACAAATTACAATTAAATTAAATTCTAACAAATTAATCGCTGATATTTCACATATTACTTCTTTCGAAATGCCCTCGAGTTCAGGTACGTTAACAGCTTTGATATTATTATTTACAAACAGGCATGACCCGCCGTGAATCGAATGTTTACGACTAAAAGATGATACCAGAAGGTATTTGTCTAAGTTAATACACTTTAAGTTTACGTCCGATAGCCAATGTTCAGTAATGGCTAGCACGTCACATTTTAAATCGTTATTAAGCAACACTTCCAACTTATCTACCTTATTATTAAGCGATTGCACGTTCTGGTGGCATACAATAATCGGTGCGTTGTTGGTGTCATCCTGTGTGTGTGTAGTTATCGCGTGCGCTGTCGCGCCGTGACTGGCCATCCGGTATGCGGGCCGCTGCTCACCCGCGCTCGCGCTCCGCTGCTCGCGGGGTCTGACGAGAAACCAGTCCGTAAAACGTATTCCGTGAGGCCACGAAGTTGGCGATTTTATCCGCTCATGTATGTTTTCTGGAAAACCAAATACAAATGCCGCATGCCTATTGGTTTGTATGTCTCTCTTTTCAACTGTATATTCCTTCGACTCATGGATGGTATTTAAGAATTTGGTAATTTGGTCGGGGGTGGTGTCTGGTTGGAAGTTCCAAGCCTGAATATACTTATACCTCTCTGCGGATTGTAGGATGTTATCTTTCTTGCTGACTCCAATTATTACTGAAGGTTTGGGTTTTCGATTTTTTCGACGGGGTTGTTGCCATTTACCATTTAAGTCATCTTCGGTCTCAGTTTGTTTTTGGTCGGTTATTGTCTCAACATCTAAGTCGGTATTTGGAGACGTCAGTTGTTCATGTGCATTATTTGCGCTGTCCGCTAAATCGGGTTTGTTTTGTGGCCCAACGACGAGCTCTTGTTGTGTCGTCACTGATGATTCAGTCTCCTGTTGTACGGGTGCAGTTAGGGGCAATGTTGTTGTCTGTTTCGATATCTCGAAAAGTAACACATATTAATGTCAAATATATTTACTGTTCATTAATTTAAAAAAAAAACCGGCCAAGTGCGAGTCAGACTCGCACACGAAGGGTTCCGTACCATTATCTATAAAAACGGTCACCCATCCAAGTACTGACCCCGCCCGACGTTGCTTAACTTCGGTTAAAAATCACGTTTGTTGTATGGGAGCCCCACTTAAATCTCTATTTTATTCTGTTTTTAGTATTTGTTGTTATAGTGGCAACCGAAATACATCATCTGTGAAAATTTCAGCTGTCTATCACAGATCACGAGATACAGCCTGGTGACAGACGGACAGACGGACAGCGAAGTCTTAGTAATAGGGTCCCGTTTTTACCCTTTGGGTATGGAACCCTAAAAACTGTGACTGAAACCTCTAGTGTATTAGTTTTATGTTGTTCGAAAATCGTTGTAAGACAATTTTTTACGCAAAATCGTATCTGACCTGGCACTTACAGTTTTATGCCTCTCAAGTACCTACAGTTATATGAATAGGGCTCCACTTATATTTAATTTGTCATATATAAAACAGTCGCTTCCTGCTGTCTAGATGTCTGTCTGTCCCTATGTATGCTTAAATCTTTAAAACTACGCAACGGATTTTAATGCGGTTTTTTAATAGATAGTGATTCAAGATGAAGGTTTATAATGTATAATACATTACCATTGCACCAGTGCGAAGCCAGGGCGGGTCGCTAGTAAAAACATATTTTCCAAATCTGTTGAGAAATAACGGAGTAACAAACGTACAAAAAAAACATTCAACTTAATTGAAAACCTCCTGTTTTTAGAATTTATTAAGTTTACATAACCCTAAAAAGCGTAAACTTAAGGGATAGGTATATCGAAGTCCTAAATTTTGATTTTGATATTCTCAAAACTTCCTTCGTAGGTAAGTATGTTGTATATCTACCCGCAATCGTGTCTATACAACATTTTTGTGTAAACTATTACCAGCGCCGGGGCCCGAGGGACTGTTAAGTAAATGTTAAGCCAAACACCCTGTTTGTGTTGCTTGTTTATTAATAAGCCGCCCCAGGTAACGTATCCTTGTCATGTTTGTCTTACGTTTACTTGTTAGAGTTAATAATCTTTAAATAAAATATAAAACCCTACCTACCTACAGTACCTACTTACACATTACCTATTTTATGGAGAGCATTTAATTCACGAGTTGAGAACTGGAAATACTGGTAAATAAAGACCATAAATTTATAGTGTAGGTATACGGGTTTTTGGGTTCAGAACCCGGAGGTCACCCTCGAACCCTATTTGATTATGACGTCACTTGTGTGGCGTGTAGCGTATGACGTGAGACATGGCATATGATGTGTGGCGGATAGCAGCGTTTGTCATGTGGCGTCTGGTGTTTCTTGACACCTTGTTCCTACCCATCAATCCTTTCATCCTCAAGTGCTCAAACACCACTCCGATGCCTCAGCGCCCAAATTCTCAATTCACGGCCCTGGACCCCTCAAATACCCCACCTCACATCTCCACTTAAAAAAGTATGAAATCGATACCTCCTAAGTATACTGTGACAAGTGACATTTTTGAGAAAATCGTTTTTTTGCATATTTATGTTTAAAATACTTATATTTATCTTCCATAAAAATTTTGAGCTGAAATTCCTGTTAGTTTCGAAAATAAAACTACGCATATGAATACAACTGACACCATTTTTATAAACAAGAACATTGTATACTGAGGTAAGTCACTTGCTTCATTGTACGCGGCACAAGTATCGAGCAGTGGCGGCGCAGGAGTGGACGGTGCAACTTGCAGTTGTCACAGTTCACAGTATGCTCGCTTCTCGTCGTTGCGTGTGCACGTTGCAACAGTATGCTTGTTGACGCCGCATACGTTTTATATACTTATTACGTACAAAATTAAGCTTATTTATTCAAGCCCACACCAATAAATTTATTCGACGATTATTTTAAAGATTGTTTAGAGCTTTTTAATAATAGGAAATAGGGTACCGACTACCGACGGAGAAACTGTAAAGTGGAGTAAAATGTGTGAAGTACACGTATCACCTGAAGAGCCATTTACAATAAAATACAAATATACATTTGAAGAGGAAACGCATCGATCAATTGAATGTTTTTCAAGTAAAAACACAAAAAGGCTGAACGTGATCTCTTTTGTGATTTTTAATTAAAAATAGCTTAAATAATACTAGTGAGATACCTATGAATTCCTACATTAAGTATATATAGATATACTTTATTTTCCTATGCTACTAAGTTAAAGAAAAATATATTTAGATATAATATACATTTTTTATATGTTTTTGTAGGTAAGACTGTTGATTAGTTAATAAATAAATAAATAATAAATAAATAAATAAATATTATAGGACATTCTTACACAGATTGACTAAGTCCCACGGTAATAAGTGAATAATATTAAATCTATAATGGGTGTTAATCATTTTTGATTTATTTTTTATTTAGAAGTGATTTCTGTTGTGTATTCGCGTACCGTTGAGTAAAATTAGAAATTCGGTCCATTCAAAACTAATAGGTACTATTAGATTATATTGTATAGGTATGTTGGTTAGTACTGAAGTAATTATTGAACATTTTTTATATGATAAAACCAAAATGCAACCATTCTAGTGATTTATGTTGTATACTTTACTTGTAAGATGTCGATTTAAACGATGCGCTGAAATTAATACTATTATTGTTTTGCATAAATATAAATTATTACAATCTAATTATGAGTATCATTTATTAAAAGAAACCTAATTATGAATTAAGACTCAATCTAACCATTCTATACATAAAATACATACAAAAATTATCTTAACAGACTACAGGTATAAGTCATGCAGTATATTGTTGCACGTAATAAATCCTTAGAAATATTACGGATAAAGCACAGATTAATAAATAGTTACTACGTAACAGATACATCATTCCCATACAAAAGCGAAAATACCTACGCTATAATAGCCTACAAAATCTTAATAATAATACCTGCTGCTCAGGACGAAAAGAAATGTACCATAAGTACGCGCACAAAGAGCCGAGACTGCCTTGCTCGCCGTGCGAGTCACGTGCCAACGCGTCATCGTAAGAATGCGCTAGGGTTGTACTGTTACTTATGTTATTATTGTAATAAAACGAATGTTGCGAATCAACCATATTTTTTATTAGTCAATCAAATATTTAAAAACAAAAATTATATTACCTGACTCAAAAAACTCCTTCATTTACGATTTACCTACTTATGTTCAAAGAAATAAATGGTGACAAAATTCATAGATAGATTTAAAATACTACTCGGTAAATACGACAAATTTTTCTTTGTTTTTTGACTAAACACCCATCTACTGCACAATAATTACGTGGTTTCGGCATTTCGAAGCGTAGGCGCGGGAAACGTGCGGTGCGAGCGCTCAGGCGGGCGTTCGGCGGCCCTCTGTCGGTTGTGTCGTCGACGATACGCCGAGCGGTAGGCATATAGCGCATGGCCTTGAGCGAGTGAAGGAGGCCTGGATAAAGAGCAAACAAAACAATTAAATTTTTTATGGTACCCTGTTACTATACAAAAAATAATTTTATATTAAACATATACTAAAATTCGTCTTATACCGAGTCACGACGTATATTGGAGCAAGTGGTAGTTGTTCCAGTTTACCAAAAATTACAACACTCCGAGTACACGTAAACTAGTGTATCTACAGATATTTCAAAAACTACCACTTTTATCAAAATTCTATTTATGCAGACTGAAGCAAAATATATTCATATAAAATACTTATAAGTTTCATGAAGTTATCTTTACGCATAATTTAGTTACGTCAAATTATACCTTTGCACGGCTCTCCTGTAAAGTTGTGATTTTGTAGTTGTCTCAGTATACTTAGGAGGTATCGATTAATGTAATGTAGTAATTGAGTAGGTACGCCAAACACTGATAGATAGTGACTAAAGTATCTGGCGTATCTGCCGCATGGCGCTAGTTCTAATCTTAGGCATAATGTACGGCTCTCAGCTTGAGTTCGGCCGGATATAACAGCTGTACGTAATAATAGTGTCTATTGTAATAAGTATTTTAACTTGCCTCTGTCTTTTGTATGTTATATTATATATTAATTTTGTTGTTTTTCTTGTTACCTGTCGTGATTGTTTCACCGGATGGTCTCACCGGAAGATCAGCGCTGGAAGTCGCCAGCAACATGCTGAGGTGAGACCATTTCGTGGCACTTTTTATTTTATTTATGTTTCTCTGTTCTGTATAACTTTCTATTTGTGTGTGCTAACGAATAAATTATTTCTATTCTATTCTATTCTAAAGAGGTTTTTTTCCGTACCTAAGTTAGTGTGAACTTGCACTAATAAGCATAAACATAATTAAAGAACAATAAGAATTATGATTTAGTATCTCAAAACTATACCTCGACGACGACGACGACCGGCCTGGCCTAGTGGGTAGTGACCCTGCCTGTGAAGCCGATGGTCCTGGGTTCGAATCCCGGTAAGGGCATTTATTTGTGTGATGAGCACAGATATTTGCTCCTGAGTCATGGGTGTTTTCTATGTATTTAAGTATTTATATATTATATATATCGTTGTCTGAGTGCCCATAACACAAGCCTCCTTGGGCTTACCGTGGGACTTAGTCAATCTGTGTAAGAATGTCCTATAATATTTATTTATTTATTATTATTATTATTATACCTACTGACAAAAGTATAGCTATCGGCTAAAAACCAAAGTTGTCTGTATATTTTATCTTGGCTTATTATGGCGTACAGTCTAGTGAATTCTTGAGCAGGCCGCATGGCTTTCACACGCAGGCATAACTTATACGACGATCGATCACCGCTGCTGACACCGCAATTGCTGCTAATAATTAAACGGCTCCGCTATATATTTCTCTATACCAAAAAGGAGTAACTCATTTACTATAGTGTTATGTAGATTTGCATTTAAAAAATCCTTACGTGAGTGCTTTGCTGGCAGAACGATGAATTCTTAGTGTTTCTGTTTTGAAAGTTTTATCTGATATCTTATGTATTTGTATGTATGTATATTGTATGTATTTATATGAATATTATATATACAGATATATGTATGTATGTCTATGCCTATCCATTATTTAACTATACTTGTATATATGTAATCACTATGTTGCACCGCCTACAAATTATCTGCTTTGCCCGAAGGTTGACTGGTAGAGAATGCCTCATAGCATTAAGTCCGCCTTTTGTACGATTGTATTTTCTTTTGTGCAATAAAGATTAAATAAATAAATAAATGTAGCACAAAGGGCATTAAAATACGAGTGTCGGTTTATGAAACGAGCTAAAGGTGAGTTTGCAATTGAAATTGACACTGAAGGTGCCACCTCGACTGATACTAGAAATGAGGTCATATCCATATTAATATCACCATACCACCATCTCGCTCACTCATCCGACGTTAGAAAAAGAAGGCACTGAGCAATGAATAGCAGAAATTTGATCATATTATTTTCAAAATTGCTTTCTTGGGGTTCGATATCAAGATATCACGTATCATTTGTGGTATATTGCAAAAAAAATCAGTAAGGTATATCGTAGCTGGAGGATACAACCTTGATATTTTGTGTCAATAACTAAACAAATTATACCAACTGATGAAAAGGCGCAGTTAAAGGGTTAAAGAGGTATTTCCCGTTGGATATATGGATATTACGTGTTATTTTATGATTAATATGTACCGTATCTGCAGTATAGTTCCATAAGTCTCGTGAAATAGGTATTGAAGTAGAACTGTGTCACTTTGTAAAATTGAAAAATTAAAAAAAATTGCTAATGATATTATTTTCAAAATTGCTTTCTTGGGGTTAGACATGAGGATATCACGTATCATAGGTGGTATATTGTACAAAAAAAATATCAGCCATATCGTGTCTGGAGGAGCCCAAACTTGGTATGTTTCGAAAATTCTTTTTGTTTTAATTTAAAAAAAAATGCCCGAAATGTAATGATGTGATATATTTTTAGAATCGCCTTAAAAAGCCCTTTCGTATGATACCACACTTGATAGGTTTTGGAAAAAATTAATTTTTTTTCCATACAAAAAAAAATGTTTTACCACCCCCCCGCAGCGAATTTTTTTTAGGAACTGCGGGTCAAAAATTTTGTTTTGGCCTCTAGTATGTGTGTGCCAAACGGCTAACCTGTACATCGATTCGCGGTATTCCTTTGAAATTGGGGTCGAGCGGCTTCCGCTATCAGAAAGAAATACTTGTATAATTTTTTAACCAATTTTTGGAACACAAAAACATTGTCTACCCAACCACGAAAAAAAACATTGTGTGGAAATTTGTAGGCTTCTGAGCCCTATTTCTAGAAAAAGGCTTCGCTTTTGGGACATGGTGCTGTATAGCTTTTTAATGTGGATACAGATATTCCGAGAAAAACAGAAAAACCAAAAAAGACATACTTTTCCAGATGGCGTTTGAACCCCGTGGTCCCCGAAGCTCCAATTCTATGACACGCAAACAGGGATCCCTGAAATTGTAGGTGTCAAATTTCATTACTGTCACTATTGTTTAAACCCCATTTAAGACCTAAAATCTGTTTTTGCTATCACATTTTTTAATCCTAAACATTATTCCTTCGTTTATTATACTAAATTTGTATTGCAATTTGTATTGTATTGTATTTGTACCAATTATGGATCTACTAATGTCTTTTTTATTGTAATCCACTCAATAGTTTAGGCACTAGAAGTAAAAATATGATTTAATGTTCGGCGTCCTCTCAAAGCGGCTGTATTGAGTTTTCTTTAATAAAACAAGTGTAAACAGGTTGTGAAGGGCAAGATAAATCTACCGATACGTCATTTGAAAAAATCCGTCCAGTATCCTGAGCTACAGGCTGTACTGATTATCAGTATTTAAACCCATAGCCCTACTTTCTGTTTAAGTCGCAGTCGAGTAAAGTGTTGATATTGGGGTATAACGTGTACAAATGTATAGACAAAAGTAGAATTCATATTCCTACTAGTTTCCTGCTAAGAGAATATCCCCTGAAAACCCTATAAGCGCTAAATCTGGATTCAGCAATTATTTTCTATAACAAGATGTATTTTTTCCGCAAAGATATCTAGGACTTTTTTGTGTAGAATTTAATAAGCTTTAATGTTGCCTCACTATATTTTCACAGCCAACGTAGATTTAGAGTAAAACGCAAATTTCTCTAGGATGGTACACATTTTCCAAGATGGCTGCGATTCCTCGAGGTCCCCAAATGTCAAATAGTGTGGACATGAAAAAGAGACCTTTAGTTAACATACATACCAAATTTCATAACTTTGGAAGAGATTTCGAGGTTAGTGCTAATCCGATTGTGCTAATATGGTAGGCGAGGCGATGGATCTGCGTGGGTCACCCGAAACGCGCACTTGCTCAAAACAATTTCACATAAAATTAAAAAAACTGGACAGACTACATAATATGTTGCTGGACGGGTAGTATATAACAAGCTGCCAGTCTCTATCACAGAAGCGTTAACGCTTAGTTCCTTTAAAGCAAGGCTAAAAAACTGGCTAATCAAGCAAAGCTTTTATAGTTTTAATGAATTTATAGATTATAAAGATTAATGTAATATTGAATTGTTTAATAATAAGATTTTTCGAATCGTAATACTGAACTGATATCGAAGGGATGTAAATAAAAGATGTAAGATGTGTAGAAATAAGTTAAAAATTGTGACCTGTAATACCTTATTACCAATAAATTATGTCTATGTCTATGTCTATACATATAAAAAATATAAACGTTTATGTAAGAAGGAAGCAGATAAAAGTATTACGGAGCAGATGTTAATTGAAATAATTTACCTACTCTACTTCCTCATTAAGGTATTGACTAGTTAAAAATTAAACATACCTTATCATGCTTTAATTTTTATACCCTTCAAACGTAACCTACATCTAAACATAAACTTTCAAAACGGAAACTGGCTTTCTAGTTATGAATAGAAATCGAGATAAAAATCCGACATATTGCCTCGACTGTTGATACGGCAGACGTGCTACATTTCTATAAGACCCCTTTGATCCCCGGGAAGACATTTTGGCTAAATATTGAATACGTGACGGCAATACTTTTGAATAAAATATAAAAACCGGTCAGATGTAAGTCGGATTTGGTGTGATGAGGGTTTTTCTTAAAATATTTCGTAGTTCAAAGCTTTTGTTTGCAGCTAGACGTGGACACGGATTATCCAATAGTAATCTTATTATGTTTACATGTTACCGTAAAAACTAGTTTTCCGTATCGCCTTGGTGAAAACGCGTTGTCACTAGTCAAAACTAGTTTTCCGAAATACTAGTTTAAACTAATATATCAAAATTAAATTTTCAGTCAGAAAACGCGGTTTCACTAGCTGAAACTAGTTTTCACGGTTTTCTGCCAGAGGCAAAAAATAAGGCCAGTGTTATGTTAACCGTGACCAAACATCGCGCGATGCCCAGCGAGCGAAGCGAGCGCCAGAACTAACAATGGGGGCCGCTGAAAGTTCACTTATTGTTGATGGTGCACTTTTAGATTCCAGACAATGAAATGAAAAAGATAGCATCTTTTGCCTAATTATGTAGAAAAGGAGGTAGAACCACCCACTTTTCTAGTAGCATTTCGTTTTTGTAAGGGTCGCAGTTCTAACCTAACCTAACCTACTTTTCTGATAGCATTTCGTTTCTGTAAGGGTCACAGCTCTAACCTAACCTAACCTACTTTTCTGATAGCAGTTCTGTTCTGTGAGAATCGCAGTTCAAAACCCACCCACCCACCTAACCCACTTTTCTACTAGCATTTCCGGGTCCTGGTCTGGGTCCGGATCCGAGTACGGGTCCGGGTCCGAGTTGGGGTCCATGTCCAGACCCGGGTCCGGGTCCGATTCCGGGTCCAAGTTTGGGTCTGGGTCCATAAGGAAGAAAACAAATCGCCAAACGTGTACGATGTGTCATTGAAGAGTTCCATTCTGATCATCATCAGCAGTTCCACTTCATCAAATGTCACTTTTTTTGTAATGTAAATGCTGGATTTGTTGATGAAAATACAAAAATCACTATATGTATGCCTTTCACATTTGAGGAGTTCCCTCGGTTCCTCGTGGGTCTGTCATCAGAACTCGAGCTTGACAAAAATATGTCTTAAAAACTTAAGTTGCTTAACAAACATAAAGAAGAGGACAAATCGCCAAACGTAAACTATGCGTCATTAAAGAGTTCCATTCTGATCATCATCAGCAGTTCCACTTCATCAAATGTCACTTTTTAAAATGTAAATGCTGGATTTGTTGATAAAAATACAAAAATCACTATATGTATGCCTTTCACATTTGAGGAGTTCCCTCGATTCCTCATGGATCCCATCATCGGAACTCGAGCTTGACAAAAATGATTCTTGAGAACCTAACTTGCTTAACAAACATAACGAAGAGGACAAATCGCCAAACGTGAACTATGCGTCATTGAAGAGTTCCGTTGTGATCATCATCAGCAGTCCCACTTCATCAAATGTCACTTTTTTAAATGTAAGTGCTTGATTTGTTGATGAAAATACTAAAATCACTATATATATATATATGCCTTTAACATTTGAGGAGTTCCCTCGATTCCTCATGGATCCCATCATCAGAACTGCTTTTTGACAAAAACGGGACCAATCTGTATGTATATACTTACAATCAACAAAAGAATTTTCAAAATCGGTCCAGAAATGACGGAGTTATGGAGTAACAAACATAAAAAAAAAAACAGAACCGAATTGAGAACCTCCTCCTTTGAAATCTTGAAGTCGGTTAATAATATAGGTAACTTTTTAAAATGTTAACTTAGAACAGAAAACTTTTTAGGGTTCCGTACCTCAAAAGGAAAAAAACGGAACCCTTATAGGATCACTCGTGCGTCTGTCTGTATGTCCGTCTGTCACAGCCTATTTTTTTCCGAAACTACAGGACCAATTAAGCTGAAATTTGGTGCACACATGTAAGGTGTGTGTAAGAAACGTAAACAAATGAATTTTAAACATGGGGGCCACTTTTGGGGGCAAAATGAGAAAATAAAAATAAAGTTTTTTAAACTATATCGTGTTACATATCAAATGAAAGAGCTCTTTGTGAAAATCTAAAATATAATTTTTCTGTAATTTTAAAATAAATATTTAAGAAAATAGCCAAAAAATTACCATTCCCCCCCTTTATCTCCGAAACTACTGGGTCTAAAATTTTGAAAAAAATACAAAATATTTCTTTACTTATAGATCACAGGAAATCCTATTAGAAATGTGCAGTCAAGCGTGAATCGGACTTAATTACTAAGTTTTTGATCCGACCCCTACGGATTTTTCAGACATTTCACTCACGTTTCACATAAAAAATACATTGTTAAAAATTGTGTAATGTTCGGAACCCAACGCGAGTCCGACTGCGACACTGCGAAAAGTAGTTTTGACTAAAACATCCCAGTGAAAGCGCGTTTTCATGGAGGCGATACAGAAAACTAGTTATGGGGGGTTAGGGTTAAGTTATGTACCTAGTTTTAACTAAGGATTACGCGTTATCACTGAAAACGGAGTTTAACAGTAACATACATAATAAAATCGCATATATAAATATGATTTTATTTATCTATAATAGTCGTAATGTTTTCTAGATACATAATATACATAATATAAATACTTTTCAACGCATTATTTGGCCTTTGCTCAGAGCAAGACACGGTCGGAGTAGAAAGGCAAGAATCTCAGAGAATTTCAGACTCTAGTTGCAAAGACGTTTCACCAGAATAGTTTGTAAATTAACTAAAACGTTGCTACATTTAGCGAGGGCTACACTTAGATCTCGCTGACAGGAGCGTTTGTAACTAGACTCTGGGAAGAACTATAGATGTAGGTAGGAAATAAAGATATAACAGTGAAATCTGACACGTGATCAGAATCAAAACTCACAAGGTGAACAAAAGTACCTAAATCAAAATTCCTCCATAAATGTAATAATAACAAGAACTTAACGTTCCCGATTATAACATAAGGCAGGTACATTTTTAATTAGTCTTAGTACCCACTTATCTCCTCGCAGTTGTAACACTTAAGAAGTCTAAGTGCACTTCTTAAGAGGTGCTTGAAAGAACTTCCATTGTTAATTAAGAAATAACGAGTAGAGTCAAACTTGCACAAACAAGCTTCGTAACAGTGCTAATTCACGTTCAAATACTAATTACTTAACTTAATTCCTGCAGAAAAGTCTGAAAACTCACAAAGGATGGGATGTCAAGATCTAATCTAGTCCAGAACATCTTAAACGCCTTTGAACTCTAATGTGTATGTATTCTTAGAATCTGAACAGTAGCGTCAGTAGCTTAGTAGAATAGAGCGCAGTGCTTTAACTTATTTAAATATTCTGTTAGGAAACGTCTATACGTACAAAGCTAGACAACGTGTAAATAAGAAAGTATTATTACAGGGTGATTCAGGAGACGTGAGCAGGGCCAACCGTTCACATAAATCCGTCACAAAAATATACCGACAGCATCTACCGGGTCCAATGGTGTTTTCAAACCATCCAGGAACCCGTTGAACACAAAATTTCATCCAAATTGGTTTCAGTAAATCAAGTGTTACGATACCGATAGCAGCGCCATTTACCGGGTCCAATTGATTTTTCAAACCATCCATGTATACTAAAACCTTCTCCAGGATGTAACAAACACTTTTATCAAAACCGCATCAAAATCGGTTCAGCCAAACATATGTATGTTTGTCCGCAATTATCTCGCGACATGCATATGTACATAAATGTCATAAATACATGTCGCAGGCATTTTGTACGAATCCGCCGTTTACGCCGTTGCCCAAGGTAATTTGTTAGTGCGCTTAATAACGTCAACGTCAAACGTTGTGGGTTTCGTTAGGGTGACCATGGCTTAAAAAAAACTCAACTTCACAACTTAACTAGATTAGCTTAATTAGATTAGCGTCTAGTTAAGCTGTGAAGGAAATATTTTTTTGAAAGACGAACTTCAGATTCGTTGGACACCCCAGCGTTTTTCATAGTTGTGATGTGCAGCGCCACGCGTGGTAAAATAAAGAATTAATTCGACCAAAATGCTGCGACAAAATGCAAACGACACCGTTAATGCCATAAGGTATTTTACATAATGCCAACTTTTTTCCAAATTGCCTTTGGCAATTTGCAAACCGCTTCGCGTTTGTGAAATGACGACGTCGTTTGTAATCGGCGGTTTCTTACAAAATGCCTGCGATATACATACAAACATACTGGCTAAACTGAGAACCTCCATTTTTAAGCCGGTTAAAACCCATCTCAGCGGACAACACTACGCTGCGAGACACAGACAGATTCACATAATAGTAGATTGTGTCACAAGGAAGCAAAATGACATATTTACGACGAAGGCGTACATTGAATCCTGTACGAAGCGAATAATTTTATAATTTAATCCTGAGCGTAGCGAGGGATTCAAGTGATAACGCCCAAGGTGGAAATAATTTTGCTACCATGTGACACGTACTCTTTTTCACATCACTTATGAGGAAATTATTGTTCCAAAATATTAATTACCTAAAACAAATAGTATGCAAAAAAGAATAAAAATCGTGTCCTAGAACAGAAAAGTGCCACTGATCCCTGCTAGCGGAGAAGAATAAGTCCTTTTTCGAATAGGTGATGTAACAAAACATTTTTAAATACAAACCTAATCAACAATACTCGTAATATAAAGTAATAAAAAGCTTAAGCCACACCACCTAAATACAAAAAGGGAAATCAACCCAGTCACATTATATCACATGAGATCCCAGCATCCGTATTCTTTGATTTACGGACTCAGATAATGGGCTTAAAAAGACCGCGGTTGGTCTTAACAGTGTACGACCACTGGCCTTAATGTAATACATGTTTTGGTGGCTTTTATTCCCTTATCCTTTTCAGGGGTCGTCCACTAATGCCGCTTTTCATTTGGACTAACGAACGTATGATTCAAAGAATATGCGATTTAATAAAAAGACGGGAATTCCGGGGTTTTGTTTTAGTGCATTAACGGCTCAAGTCGTATAAAGGAAGGTAGACTAATGTAATACAGTAGGTATTTTTATTGTATTCGGAACGAGAGTGGCTTTTGATGTGTGTGTACTTTTCGTAATCATTTATAGACTTTGTCTACTTCTTTTCACAATAGGTAGCGGCATGATTCTGTTATTTGAAACAACATATTGCGACCGTTGCAGCGTTTTCCCGCTACAGCGTTCTATAGCAGCGGAAAATAGGCGTTATCAATGTTAATTACCGTGATAAATTAAGTTGCTGCTGTGATTAGAACGCTCAATCTGTCAATTTATCAAGGAGTGTGGCCGTGACATCGCCGTTTTCTGCTGCTGCCACACTGCTGCAGTAACACTGCATCGGAAATGACACAAATATCGTCCGTCGCAAGTTTCGCGCGGCGCGCCATATCCTTTGTTTCCGTCTAATTTCCTGGTTTTACACCCCCTCTTAATATTTATCAAAATATACACAAACATATCAAAATCGTAACCGGGAACGTGTACATTTAATTTTAAAAAATATTGGGTCTGTGAACTGCTGTAGACCTCACGAACCCCATGGCGCCCAATACTTTGCAATTTTTCCTATTACTGAATTAATATAAACATCCTATATATGTGTAACATTGAGTTATTATTACTATAGAGACGACATACCAAACAATGAAATTGTCGCAATCAAAACCTGTACCACGCGACCAAAACGTCGTAAGCGCCGTAAAGTTCATGGCGCTTACGCGTTTAGGTCGCGACTCGCGAGATTCACGCTCTATGGTTTGATGCCATAACGGCAGCAACTCATGGCGCAAAATACTGGTTCTTTGTGCCGGTTCTATACGTTAGTAATAATAGTTCAATGATATGTAATTATCGAACCTGCTGCTTGTAAACTGCAAAATTTCATGAGCATCGGTTGAAAGATGCGACCTGTAAACTGTAGGGCTGGAATTTTTTCGGTCATACCTTATTTTCATTTAAGAATTGTTATCCTATTAAAGAAGGAGAAAAGATAAGGTTTTTTGATTGTTTTGTTATATGAACTTATTTGGTTACTCTGTGTAAATAGCATTTGAAAAACTTGTTAGCCTAGTCGATGCCCTGTGTACAAAGCTGGAGGTGGAGGACTCGGGTTCAAATCCGAGTAAGGGTATTTATTTGTATGTTTATCGCGAATATTTGTGTCTGGGTTATGGTTAATTACTATGTATACTCGTATAAGTATTATTTATATATCGTCGTCTAGTACCGTCAAGCCTTACTGAGCTTACTGCAGGACGGGATCGATTTTTGTAAGTTTGTCCTAAAATCACTGCCACCATAAAACAGCGAAGGTTGCGGTGGCTGGGCCATGTTTTACGTATGGACCCAGATAGACTTCCCCGGGCAGTGTTGCTGAGCGAAATTGCATACGCCAAACGACCAGTCGGACGCTCCATGCTTCGCCATGCAAGGATTCCTGCAAGCGGGACATGTTGTCCTTTGGCATCGACCCGAACACCTGGGAAACGGAAGCCCTTGAAAGAGCGGGATGGCGTAACCTTCTACGTGATGGCGTAGCGAAGCATGACGAAGTCTGGCTCGATGATTTGAAGCAGAAAAGACTCCGGGCTTCACAGGAACCACCAACAGACTCGCGTTTCACCTGCGATCTTTGTGGCAGAAAGTGTCGTGCTGCGATTGGACTTTACAGCCACAGGAAGAGATGTGCCGTACCTCCGATCTCCGACGGCGCACAGACCTCTTCTTCATAATAAACTGTCGCTGCAACAATCATCTGTCAAGATGCTGTGGCCAATGATGATGATGATGTCCTAAAATATGTATTTATTTAGATGTAATTTTTCATGCAAATACGGCGATATACCTACCTAATCTTTGGTTACAAATAAATGTTGCAATGCCAATATTGAGTAAAACAGGGCGAAGTGTGGAGGCAGCATGAATGCGCGCTACTCCGACAAGCGCTTTTATTGCGGCGGAACGAGCGGTTTATGCACAAAGTTAAACACCAAGAAATATGATAAACTATAGATATTCATGGCGTCTTACAACAGCTTTTATGTTATGACGAAAGTTTTAAAATCTCGCCTGGGCTTCAAAGGACGGCAGACAATTTTGCAGACGATTAGTTTTATACTCGAAACTTTCCAACTATCCCCACTAAGTCTTTTAACTTTGATTTTGTATGAGCCGTAAAGTAATGTTGCGCAATGTGGGTTCCGCGTATTGTTTTGGTTCATTGCAGCTTGCAGCCCCGGGAGTTTTAAATTAGCAAAAAGCCAACGATTTGGCTTAGTTGTAATCTTGTTGTAGGTACTCTTCGATGAACATAAGAAACATGAATCAAAACAATATAGAGAGAAGTTTAAAATTATGATAGAAACTTGCACCATTGAAATGGTCTGTTCGGCTATTTTACGCCAACTGCTACTGCTAATGTTACTGCTAATGTTTTTATTTATTTATATGAGTCGCAACGAGCTTATGTTGGGCGCGCTTTTCTCGTTGTCATCAATTCATCATAGTCGTCACGTTTTTTCTAAGTGTAAGAATGACGTAGGACAAGGTAGACGTTTTTTTTTAATCGTAAAAAGAATTTTTACTATAGTTGGTCAAACCAAATTGTCAGTAAATAATACCAAAAAAAACTATACTCATCCTCTTCTTTTGGGTGCTAGTACTAGTGTAAGACAAAGATAGTATAATTCTCTCTGTCTAGGTTTGAAACAAGATAGTCGTTTGACAACTATATATGAATCATTTATTAAATAAACAAATTTATATATAAGTTATCCGCAACGCAGGCTTCGTCAGGTGGTTACAAGAACTTTTTGGGTTCTGCGTTTTTCTCAAAATAGTTTTCGATTTTGCGAACTTCGCCAATTAACCTACTTCGCAAAAAACCGAATTCTCAAAACAGTTTGAAATGCCATATAAATTATTGGCTGGTATTTAATTGATCATCAGATATAGTATAATCAAACTGTCATATTAAATTTTGTAGCCATAGTAAATTCACTGCCATCTATCGACACACGATGAAAACTAAAAATAAAAATATCAAAAAATGTATTTATATATGGATAAAAGATTTTTTTTATTTGCAATATTTGCATTAATTATTTTTGTATTATTTTACCCATGTTCTTTTACTGATATGCGTCCAAAACGAAACCGTCCACGCCATCTATACGAGAGTAGGCCAAAGGTAGTGTCGCCATCTGATCGAGAATCAAATTTTCTTGATTTTCGAGGCACCTATTTGCCTTGGTCTGTATCCATCTATTACGGAGTTATATCTTTGGTATAATTAATCCATTGCGTCACGTTTTTCTAGTAGCATTTCGTTTCTATAAGGGTCGCAGTTCTAACCTAACCTAACTCACTTCTATGATAGCAGTTCGGTTATGTGAGGACCGCAGTTCAAACCTAACCTAACCCACTTATCTATATAGTAGAATATCGTTTCTGTAAGGGTCGCAGTTATAACTCTCCGGGTCCGAGATCAGGTCCGGGTCCGAACCGGGTCCGAGTCCGTGTCCGTGTCCCAGTCCAAGCCGAAATCGAAATCGTCAAACGTGTACTATGCGTCGTTGAAGAGTTCCGTTCTGATCATCATCAGCAGTTCCACTTATTCAAATGCGACAGTTTTTAATGTAAATGCTTCATTTTCTGATGAAAATACAAAAATCTATATACGCATACCGTATGCCTAAGATTTGAGGAGTTCCGTCGATTCCTCATGGATCCCATCATCAGAACTTGAGCTTGACTAAAATGTGTCTTAAAAACTTAACTTGCTTAACAAACATAACGAAGAGGACACATCGCCAAACGTGAACTATGCGTCGTTGAAGAGTTCCATTTTGATCATCATCAGCAGTTCCACTTCATCAAATGTCACTTTTTTTTATCTAAATGCTTGATTTGTTGATGAAAATACTAAAATCACTATATGTGCCTTTAACATTTGAGGAGTTCCCTCGATTTCTCTTAGATCCCATCATCAGAACTGCGTTTTGACAAAAACGGGACCAATCTGTATATCAAAAAAACACACTTACAATCGAACAAGAATTTTCAAAATCGGTCCAGAAATTACGGATATGGAGTAACAAATATAAAAAAACAACCGAATTGATAACCTACCTTTGAGATTTGGAAGTCTGTTAAAAATCATTATTAGGTCCTAAAAAATATCTACCCATTTTGCATTGCAGAAATATTAGTTAACAGCGATTTTTGACACTTAGACAATAATAATATTGTCAAACATCCGTATGTTTCGACAATGAAAGTCACAGTCCATTCCTATAGACAAAGCGCCTATGTATCTGTATGTATGTATGTGACTCACTAAAGAGGTCCCAGCTATCACAATAGAATATAAATGTTTAGTACGGAACCCTAATGACTGGATTACAGTTTGATTGCTGAAAAGTTGGCTTCATTAAGCCCGAGTCATTGATTTGGTTTGAAGTTTCCAACAATGGCGCCGAAGACAAAGAAAAGGTAATTAAAAGGTGGAACTATTGTGCACGCCGTCTTCGTCTTCTGAAAAATTTTGAAATTGAAATTTAGTTGTCATTTTTCAATTAAAAGTTAGAATCTTTAGACACTTAACAATTTTAAATGATTCAAGGTTAGTTTCGGTAGACTATTGGCAGATGCATGTAACTGCGTCGAAATATCGGGAGCTCGAAAACAATACAAAAGGTAATCAACTAATCAAGGTCCATATCCCGGTCAATATAAGTCTAGTATCTTTAGACGCTTATGTATTTGACAGCGATACTTTATGTTGAATGATGTTACTAAAACAACCACATAGAATACTTAGTATTTTTCCCCTCACTAGCTCGGAAAGCCGTCTTTTATCCTTTAAAACAAGCGGGTAAAAACGCATTTTATCCACTAGTGGGGAAAGTAATTTGACCTTGTAGCGTAAAACGCCCATAATAATGGTTGGCGCAGCATAATTATGCTGAGCCCGTTCCTTTTGTCACGCATGCCAATTTTTAATGTTATTTGTAAATATATTCCTGTAATTTCTCTTTTGTTCTGTGGCAATAAATGTTTTCTTATTCTTATTCATATTGTCTCACGAGTTGCGTAAATATGGTAAAATATGTTAAAATAATAATGTCCGCGTAAAGACAGAATAAATCTTATAAATATTTCAACAAGCAAATGCGCCGTTTATTATCACCATTCACATCCATAACAATTTGATGACGCGAAACATATGAATGGCCTTAATTTTCCATATAGTCAGTAGTCAGCAATCACATCTGAACGGATATAACATGTTCGATTTTTAACAAGTAAACCGTTGAAATAATGGCGCCCGTTCGGAAATTACAACGTCAACGTCCATGGATTCCAATTCGATACAAAGGCGCAAACATCAAATTATAGTAACTACCCATTAGGGTAAATCGTTTTTCGAAAATGGGACTATATAGGTCAAAATATTCAAATTATTTTAACTCACGTATTATTAAGTCGAATAAACTATCGACATGTTTCTATACAATTTTCGGGGATCTTCTTCATAATGTTTCAAGCAAAATCGACACCCAATGCGGCCACTCTGTCAGAAACCACGATATTAAAGATTAAACAAACCGAATTGAACGTGCGTATTGATGCAGCGATCACACAATAGCGTAGGTAGCTAATTACTACTGATTAGTGATATGAGTATGTATTCAGTGATTGATTCGGGAAACTGATAGCCATGGGAAAACAGAAACCGAAGATAACTCATCATTATGTATACTTCACAGTCCAAAACAAAACCAAAAAGGTTAGTAAATACCAATTTGGTTGCTATATTTTAATATGATGCAAGTTATGTTAACTAAATCTTGACTGTTCAATTTTATTGATCTCATCTATCATTGTTATTTGTCATTACCTATAGGTATAGACACTTAGCCGTAAGAGACTTGACTGACAGACTGACCAACGTAAATCCCTAGTAGCTAAGGTTATTAGCACTAGCACCTATCTTCATCTTTAGACATACTTTCTTTTTTTTTTCAATCTAGTTTTTAATTCACTAACTGGTCGCCCAAGATACAGGCTATGCCTAGTTTGGGGACCCCTGTTCATACTGTTTTAAATGTACCGCTGTATGCGCGCAACCTGGACCTCATGTATACTCAATCTGCAAATTCCCATTTTTGTGTGCAAAATAAATATATTTTTCATTTTTTTTCATTTTCATTTTTCATTTTCATAAGGCAAAAAAATATGAATAACGTCGTGTTTTATTGATATTTTCACATATTTTTTTGAGTTAAGTAGAAAATCTAGAAATCTTTGTAGGAAATTATCGTGCCTCGAGAAATAAAAAAAGACCGAGATAGGTACCAGAAACCCTAGTCAGCGAACCCCCCAGCGTGCGCACTCCGACGACATTTTACTTTACAGTTTTAACTATAAAACTCCCGTGAGACTCAGTGATGGCAGTGACATATTGTGCCCATTTTGCGAAATTAATCTAAATAGTAAATACCTATAATCTTTTCATTTCTCATGCTCTGAAAGGGTCATTGTTGTTCTTAAAGGTGTGCAGAAAATGATACGTGTCTGCACTAGAGCATTTTACGTTCGAAGTATTGATTTTGTAGTTTAGATTTTTTTTGCGATAAACAATGAAATTTTGAGTTTAAATAGATTTGTTATACAATTTCCATTTTGATATTTGACTCCCCATTCCATAAATAACGATACTTTTGCCTAAATTGTTAATTGAATGTACCCTCAAGAAATACTGTAAAATTTATACTTAGTCATGTTTAAAAAAAAAAACACATGCATTTTACTTTCCTCGTATTCGAAATAAAAAGTAGTCATCATTTCAGCCTCGGGGACTAATGGCGCTATCACTGCGTTCGAGCGTCAAAATACCTCGGCAGAAATGAGTGCCTTTCATCCCTTGGTTAACAATCTACTATTCAAACGACTGGAACAATACAAAAATGAGGGAGAAAGACATGCATATTGCATGCACAATTGCACAAGTTTTAAATCTAAGCGCCATGTTTTTTTTAAGTCTCTGTCAAAACAAACTGCGCAGGCTGCTCTGCGCTGTTGTGCTGTCTGCATGTTTTGTATCTTCTTGAAATAATATCTGAATCCAAAGTTAACCAGATCTCATAAAAATAGATTCAACTAGAAGACGATTTCGTAAAGAAATTTCTGTCACAGAAGGAGGCGGGTGTCTGTAAATATCTGAGCGAACGTTCTATTAAGCCAAGGAAATCCTGAAATATTTTACATAAGTCTGTTATTTGTATGCGCTCGTACTCTTTGTTAGGACTTTATTATGCATAGAATTGTAACGGATAGGAAACTTGAAGCGGCTTTAAAATCAAACGCACGTAGTAAGTTTTGCTATTCTGCATGAGATTGCATCAATCGTACAAATCGCATCAAATATAAGTAAGTACCTATATATTGTGTGGCAGATGCGCCGCGCCGGTTGGTATTGGTACTGTGATAACTTGAAAGTATTAAATGTGTTACATATTTAGTAGTATTTAGTTAGTTTGTGTAGTTTTAGTTATTCGTAGACGTTAATATTGTAGTTTTCCTTTTTAAATATTATTGTACGTTCTGTAAGTTTGTCTATCTATCTAATTCGAATTTTCCACTCATTTACTCTAAGGTTAGCTGGAAGAAATCCCTTATAGGGATAAGCTCGCCTTTGTACCTAAATTTATATGAATTTCATGTTAACAATTTTTGTTTTGTACAATAAAGTGATTTACTACTACTACTACTACTTATCCTCCATGAAAATCATACCAAGTCACATAAAACTTATTTGCCCGGTCACGGGAAGAGTTATGGTTTTAGCTTAGCAGTCTATGTTGTGGGTCCCCCAGGGCCGATTGTGATGAATTTCGTGTAAATCAATTTGTCTTTACTGCTTAGGTGACTCCAGACAGGCACGTAATCTTTCTTACTGAGAACAATTAACTTTAATTTAATCCTCCCTGCCGGGCTAGCACATGATTGGCGCGAGAGTATCTCGCCGCGACATGACTACCCATCCCCCTTTAATTCATACAGTTAGTAAAAGACGGGTAGTCTATCGCGCGGCGAGATACTGTCGCGTCAATCATGTGCTCGGCCTACTGTAAGTAAATATGTTGTATAATTTTCAAAAAAAGAGTATAAAGTTCGAGTGTTAATCTTGAACGTAGCGAGAACCTCAAAAGCACAAGATAGAAATAAATGTTAACATTTATCTAGAAGGCGCTTATAAACGAGAATAAATTATAGGTACCTGCCTAGGTACCTAAAATGCATTTATTTATTATGCTTTTAATCAACTTTTCTATTATTCGTATATATGTATATCTTTTCTATTTTTGAAAGTCATAAATAGCAGTAAGGTGAGTTGAGGTTTCATACGCATAAAGCAAATTTAAACGGTAGATATTACCACCTACAATAATGTTAAGACATGCAGGGCAGGGGCACGTGACGGTCGGTGTTATGACTGTAGAAATTTTAGGTCTTCACTATTTACGGGATTCTTGAGAATATTGTCGATACGTACTAATAACAGTTAAGAAGTGCTTGTTGCTAGGCCTATTTGAATAAAGAATATTTTGACTGACTGACTTTGAAAAATTCCTCGACGCTACCACCCTTTACATAACATTTGGTTCCAGCTATTCTGTATAATGAAGTGTAATAAAACCCATTGAAAAGAGCCTGGAATCGGCGCCAAGCGGAGCGTGTCGACAACAACAGAGCCATAAGTTAGTTCGCGCCATCTATATGTCATGGCGACAACCATTGACAGATCGTTCGCTAGCGCAAAATTTTATTTTTTTGTTCTGTGCGATACAATCAACACAATATTTCCATATTCACAGGTTTGCACGTGATGATTTCAAATCAATTTAGCCTGAATTGAATAAGTGAAATTCAATTAGTATAAAAATACATTGATATAGATCGGTAGGTACTTACGTGTTTCGGTGTCTAATTAACCGAACGAGCGTTTTTTGTATACTTTTCAGTTTTCACCACACCAGCTGGTAAAGGCTCTCTTAATTGTTCAAAAACTGATGAGAAAGTTGCATTCTATATACATGTGGGGGCAAAGTAAACAAATGCAAATTTTGAGTCGTTTTCTTATGTTGACTGGTAGAATTGAAATAAAACTATGAAAACGGATTATATCGCGTATATTGAATTGATAATACATCCCGACGTTTCGGACCCTTTACAGCGTTCGTGGTCAACGGGTGACTGAGGAAAAACTACAAAGTGCAAAATTACCCACATACTAAAAATAATGAACCATCATAGACTATAAACTTTAAGGCTGGTTGTAAGTAAAGATCCGCCGAAGAAACTACGCCGGCTCCAACCCTACACCTCGGACCCGATTAAATCTTCTCGGGTCCGAGGTGTAGGGTTGGAGCTGGCATAGTTTTTATCGCGTATATATATATATATCTTTACATCATGAGTAACTATCGCGGTAACCGAAGACAATATTAACGTTCATTTGGATTTGATTTGGTTTAATTTAGTTTGATGTTTTACAGTTAGTATTTTAAATAATAAATAGAATCAGGCGTTACTTTGCGCAATTCCATATTAATAAATACAAAAATATGGATTTGTAGTATTTTCCTCGCGTTGGTGTAGTGAAAATTTTTGTGTCTCACTCGGTGGCAAAATTGGTTTAACCCTCGTGCTTTGAAACCCACGCAACGGAACGCTTTCGCTTGCTCAGATAATATATTAGCACGAGAGGTTAAACAACAACTTTGCCCCCCTGTAAAACAAATAACTATTACAAGTATAAAAACGAAGACGTTTTGTTTTGTATAAAAAAAAAGTTTTACTTTACGGCTCCTCTACACGATGGGCCATCATACTGGCCCACTAAAATGGGCCAGCGTGTAGAGAGGGTAGTGCTGTCGGAAGGCTTATGACGCGGCGGTATGGCGACGGGATGGCCACGGTTACGGTTTTCGTCCGCACATCAAAGGTAGGGGCCAGCGATGGTGCGTACGCATCTATATACATGTGGCCCATTCCCATAGTTCGTGCTCTCAACCACTGCATGGCCATCTCGCTGGTCCAGCGCTTGGCCATCGTGTAGAGAAACCATAACCATCGCATGGCCATCTCGCTGGTCCCGTGCTGGGTCATCGTGCAGAGGAGCCATTAAAGATGTCACAAGGCAAGTTGTGACAAGGCTTGCGAACATTTTGTCGAAACTACATAATATAAAAAATTGTGTTGCAACGTTCAATTATTGCGAACCTGACTGCAAGCTGGGTGCTGGGCATCTAACCAACTATCAAGAACAAGGAAATAGGTCACTTTATATAGAGATAGAGATTTCCATATGAATTAGGTACTCGTTCTCAATATTCTTGAGTGTAAGTTTCACCTTTAAAAGTAAATAATTACAATTTCATTATATAAGTGAGGTGAAATTTCGCGTTCGTACTTTCAACGTATCTTTGTTACTCAGCGGACATCCTGACTCCAACCCAAGAACTCCATTAAAATAGTCAAAGCATTAAGAGTTCCCCGTATCTTAACAAGATAAACATAATTTACGTGTCACAGACAGGAACGAACAGGAAGATTATGTGAACACAAAATGTATAAATGAGGCGCCATTTTAAGTGGAAAGAGGACGGCCGTTTCTCCATACAAACGTGGTCCCCATTTTCCTCTCTAGATATTGACACTATGAAAAATACTTTTACATAATTTGATGTAAGTATACTAACCATAGCTATGCCCCTACCCTTGACTTTTTTAGATTTTTTACAGTACATATGGTGCTACTTTCTCGCACTAGAGCGTAAAAGAGCACTTTTCGTGCATATGTCGAAAGTTTAAAGGGCCATATGTACTGTAAAACGTTGTACGATATACGTGCGAATAGGTAATTCGCAACTCGTGTCGATTTAAAACACTCCCTACGGTCGTTTTAATTTATCGCCACTCGTTTCGAATTTCCTCTTTTCCGCACTTGTATCGTAAATAACTATTGATTATTGTAAAAATTAGGAGCGAAAAACAGATTTCATAAAAAAAAATTAAATGCTCCTAACTCTTATAATATTTAAACATTCCAAAAAATCTAACGTAGGGGCATAGCTATGGTTGATATACAACAAATTGTGTTAAAATATTTTCAATAATGTTAATATCCAGAGAGGAAAATGGTGACTACGTTTGTATAAAAAGGCGATTTCGTGTAAGTCCTCTACTTTCGTTTTAAAGTTGTTCGCAATCTTCTGTAGAGAAAATGTTGTGGGCGTGTATATACCTATAGACAACCCCCTGGCGGACTTATAATTTGCTTTCAGTTGGCGAATTTTAGTGCCTATATCTGAATTATCTCATGTCATGTGACTTAATTAAGTGCCGTTAATATCATTATGAGTACTTATTTAGAAATAAAAAATCATAACGAGTCCAACCACCAACATTAAGGTGGCATTCGGATGGCGACTGCAGCGGCGGTATTTCTGTAACTTTGTTGGTGCATTTCGTTACGCCACCAACGGGAAATGAGAGATGTCACTCTCAATTTCCTAATATTATATTGAATTCTTGTCGTTGCCGTTGGGATTGCACAATTTCGGCAGCAAGAACTTTCGCAATCCCATCATAAAGAAAAATTGTCAAATTAAAAATAGAATGGCCCTTTGCAAGGTCTTTGATTTATTTAAAGTTTTTACGATGCGGTAAAATATAGCGGTAAAAAATAGCTCAGGTCTTTCTGTGTGTGTGAGCGAAACGAGAAAACCACGTCTTGGTTGTCAATTAATATATTCAGCGAAAATACGTGTAAAAATGATTACTTATAGGTGCAAATTTCACTTAAAAACATAATGAGCACAGATTACATAATGTAGATTGTAGATACGTCATTAACATTGAAAAATGTAATGAAAGTTTTTTCTAGTTTCTATGACTTATTATTAATTTACAATCTATATGTATTGTTACTTACGAAATAAATACATGAACGAGGTTTACGTAGATTTTGAAAAAGAGAGATTTGGTCTGCGGACATGAAAAAGTTTTTAGAGCGTAGTGCTGCCCTTATAGGCTACTTTGTATCGATCTGGCAATTTAAGCTTCTAGAGTCAGACCAAGCTAGCTCTGCAGCGATTTTGATAGCAGACTGTGCAAGTGTTATTTTAAACGTCAAACTTTTATGATATAATGACGTTTAAAATAATAGTTGCACTGTCTGTGCTATCAAAATCGCTCCAGACCAGAGTTAGCTTGGTCAAATCTTCCCACTATATGGGTCTAGGGGACCCTAGCGACATCTACCGTAAGAGTGTTACACTTCTTAAACGGCCACCGGAGTTCCAAGTCATATTGGAAATTCACCAGTTACGATGTGCTACCCATTCTAAATTAATTTTTAACAAGCAGAAACGTCTGCGATCGATGCTATTAAGCTTAGAATAAATTTAAAAGTGGAAAAATTACTGCCTTGGGTGAGACTTGAACTCACGGCCTCTGGATCGATCTTGGTCTGACTCTAGTACAGTCTCATACATAGATCAAATTGCAGAAAATATAGCCCGCAGTCACATCTCGTCACTACGTCAATAAATCACTACAGAAATCCAATCAACCCACAATCCCACATGCATGTACGACCACTGTATCTAGTCAATAATGTCAGCCAAATGTGATCTGTCATTTCATCTGCTAAATGTTGCGTGGCTGTGCGCTAACACTAAACCGGACAAGCTCATTTCAAACTGCTTTTAATAATTGCTGGCGATATTTCTTATTTCGTGCCCCGTTTCGTACGGTGTCCTGCTGTTTTCACGCTATGTTGTACTCGTAATTACCTGACAATTCTGAAGGCTGGTGTTTTTAACCGACTTCAAAAAAGGCAGAGGTTATCAAATCGGACGTTTTTTTTGTATGTTTGTTACCACAGAACTCCCCTATCTGAACCGATTTAGAAAGTTATTTTTTGTTTTTAAAAGTACCGTGAAGTGGGGTAACTGGGGACAGGGGATAACTTTAGTTTTTTTACCATGAAGTATCCTAACTAGTTGAAAAATAAAATAAAATATATAGATATTTATATTAATATATGACCCTAATATTGGTAAATCCTGATTCAAAGATTGTAAAAAGTAAACTGCTGTCAGCCACGCTCACCTATAGTTGTGTGTGCCGTTCTCGAAAACGTCCTCCGTTTACTGTGGCGAATGTTCTCGAGAACGCTACAACCATTCTGTGCCATCGGCTCACCTAATTGGGGTAATATATTTCTAAGTGCCCGTTGCACCATCCCACTAACCCGGGGTTAACCGGTTAAACCATTAACCCAGTGTTAAATTGCACTGGCAACCATGGTAACTCCAGGTTTAACCGGTTTACCCCGGGTTAGTGGGATGGTGCAAGTGGCCCTAATGTTACTCCTGACCTCCTGACCCCAGTTATAGAGCAAGAGCCCGTGACTGACAGACTTACCTACGTCATTGGTCATAGTATAAAAGCTGAAAGTTTTTCTATAAATGCCCCCTTAACAGGTAAGAACGATCCCCGATTAAGAAACCTGGGTCGTGGTGGTTTTGGTATGTTTCAATTACGTTATAGCATAAACCTTGGTTTTTATAATATTTTATTCATAATAACATTAATAGGTAACCGCGTTGTCCAATTGCCCTTAAACTATAATAAATTATAGTTATACTTACGTCATAGTATAAAAGCTAAATTGTATATATGTTATTGAGGGAAAATAAAATTATCTTTCAGTAACCATCACAACTGTCTGGCTCCTTAAAGAATCATTATTTTATAGTTTCCTCAATGACATAGTTACTTATATTATATAAAATTTAGCTTTTATACTATGACGTAACGTAAGTATAATTATAATTTATTGTATTTTAAGAGTGTCTGGCAGGGGGTTGGAACTAGACACAGAGCTAGGCCATATTAATATGGCACACAGAAACATGTTGAATCACTCGTGCTGCCCAGTCGGCGCTAATGCGAGACGGGTGTTATCTCTATTGGGTGTTTTTGTTGATGGCTCTCCATTGTGTACAAATAGGTTGTGATTTTAGCCGATGTAGTGATTGCTGTTTAATAGTACTATGCTAAAGGGAAAGCTTATTCGCCGTAGTATCGCGGCTTTAATTTTTGGTTGAATACTAAATTCAAAATTTTGCGTTAAAACAAACTTAAAAACATATTTTTAGGGTTGTGTAGTACGTTAGTGTGTACTAGCTGTTGCCCACGACTTTGTTCGCGTGGACTTTTATATTGGTTGTAGTAATTTTACATGACCTTTGTGCAGCTAACAAAATCAGTTGAAAAAACGTGACATTTGGGCCATTTGGGTCACATATAATACGAGTATACAGTGTCAGTTTCAACTCCCTGAATCGAAAATAGTTATTTGTGCAACAAGAGACGAAAGTTGGTTTTTCTTGCGAGTGTTTATTTTGAATCCTCTAAAACACGACATGTAAAATAACTTTGCTCTCGTGTTGCACATATAGTTTTTCACCTCAGTAGTGAGAACATATTAAAGGTTAAAATGTATTTCATATTAGACAGAATAATAGAGAAACAAAAAAAAAACAAAGAAAATGAATTTGTAATAGAAGTATGAAGTGGCAGTTCATGGCCTTCACTAAATTAAATAGCTACTTTGTTTCACTCCCTGGAGTGAGGAAAGTCGCAGTTTCGTCACTTCCGGAAGTGAGGAAAGTCGCACTTTCCTCACTCCAGGGAGTGACGAAAGGAGGCTTGTTCGAGCTGCTGAGGTGAAAATATATTTGTTTAGCCCTTACAAGCGTTATTAGATAAACCTACATTACATTACTAATTCTCTTCAAAATGGAATTAGAATACCGGTGTCTTTGAGAAATTAACTTAATTTAAGCTCAGGAATGCACCCTTGAAATTAACGGAGGTTTCAAAAAACACGGTGTAGAAGGCCATGCATCTTTATCATGAATGTACCTATTCTTCGACTGTGTAATTATGCCCTATGCTTGCAGTAGATAATATGAGTTTACATCATAGGTACAAATTGTCAGAAATATTTACAGTCGACATCGCCCGCGGATAATGTTTTTTCAATAACAGCTTTTGCATGGAAAACATTTATATTAGCAAACAGTGTCGTCGCTTACAAATTGAAAACGTGCCTGCACGCGGCTCGCTGGTTTGTTTATTAAAACTCGTATAAAATGCCATTGTGTTTGCCCTATTTACAGTTAGCCCTTAAAATTAGCTAGGACTTTTTATGGGAGACCCAAACAACGGGTTGAGAAAATTGGTCGTTTCTATCGATTTTTGGCTGGGGAAAAAAGTGGGAAGTGGGTCTAATTTATCTTGCAACAAAGAAACAAAGATTGCAAGGTAATAAAAGCTTGTAATAAAATACCTACGCGTCTTTTTTTGCGGTTAGAGTAGACATTTTTACCGCTAATATTTAGATGAAATATCATAAATGTGTATATGTGTAAATTCTTTTTTACAACAAACCTACACAAATTCACATTTAGGGTTTATATTGGGTCGCATAATAATTGATTGTCCTAATGTAATGTAACGCATAAAACTCATTTCGCAAAATTGTTATTGTACTGAAACTATTCACATTTCTGAAAAAATATAAAACAAACCCTATTCTACACAACCTATGTAAAACACTTTCGAAAATATTTTCTGTGTGGGAAAAATTATGCGAAAAGAGTTTTATGCGTAACATTACATTAGGACAATCAGTTATTATGCGACGAGATAGGCACCCGTTTTCTGTGTCTACTATTACTATTGGGTCATGTCGCTTTCATTTAAATATATTACAAGTGTTTTTTGTTTTTGCTCTTAAATTTTCTAAGCTGATGTACTTCGATATGAAATCGGGCATAGGTTCCCCGTCGGTTCAATTATTCTAAGTCGGACTTAGAAATTGTCTTCTCTCTATACTATATCTACAAGCCGGGGATTCCACCCTTGCTTATCATTCATGTATACTGCAAATAGGTTTTAGCTCTCTTGTAATAATATATTAATCCTGTAAATAAGTTAACTGATAAATGTTAATTGCTTACTGACTTGATAATTCTTTATCCATCCTTGTTCGAACCATTTAGAGTGAGTTCAGGTTTAACACGAGTCCTAAAATCAAGCAACATCGCTGGACACACAAATCAGCGTCGTCAGCGTAGTTTGACAAACAAACTAACATGCGGACAACAGCAAACCGCAACAATCGGGCCCTTGTTTACTTACAATATTACAAACTTAAGCTTACCAGCATTCTGTATCCTACCACCTACAATATAAGATCCAATTTTCTGAGTTTAGAGTCGCGATAAGTTGGCGAGCGTGAGTTAAATTTGCAAGCCACATTTCGATTCCACTTTGAGACGAAAACTAAACAGCAGTTATGATGCATTTTCAATGTTGTGTTGTTGGTAGAAATAAATAATATGCTAGTTATAAATGTTATAGAAATATCTAGGCCGAAATGAGTTGAGAGTATCGTATCTTTATAGGTAGGTAAAATGGAATTATATGCAGGTTGGTATCTCAATTCGAGATTTTTCTCGGAAGCGGACCGACACCGATACAATATTACCTAACGTATATTCGGCAGACGTATATAACGTATATTCATATCGGAAGGGTTTTGAAAACGGGTCTGTGCTGTTGAGAATAGTAGAAAGAACAAGATTGTGAACAATTAATGACTGTGAAGAATAACGCATGTGATAAAATTCAGCTGTGTGGAATTCAGATTGTGCAGAATCGCGAATAGGAAGAAAAAATAATGCACAAACATCGAATAATCCCTCGAAAGAGACTGTTTAAATGATAACATTCAGGATAACGAGAGAAAACTATTAATACTTTAATTACATGGATCAATGGGGCGGCTATTCGTTGCGTGACATGATCCACAAAAAATCAGTAGTTTTTCTTTTTTTGTTTGGTCATCATATTATGCCATTTAGTCATTTATATACGAAAAACCGACCAAGTGCTAGTCGGACTCGTGCACGAAGGGTTCCGTACCATTACGCAAAAAACGGCAAATAAATCACGTTTGTTGTATGGGAGCCCCACTTAAATATTTATATTATTCTGTTTTTAGTATTTGTTGTTATAGCGGCAACAGAAATACATCATCCGTAAAAATTTCAACTGTCTAGCCATCACGGTTTATGAGATACAGCCTGGTGACAGACGGACAGACAGACAGACAGCGGAGTCTTAGAAATAGGGTCCCTTTTTTACCCTTTGAGTACGGAACCCTAAAAATAGACACATGGTAGATGGTAGTAGGGCTTCCAATACGGGATCCCGCCTTTTTTGTGGTAGATTTCAATACCGGTATTTAATTTTGAAATACCGGGATCCCGGTATTTTTATTAACTAACAAAATGAGCAAAACAAACGTAAAATACCCAACGAAACGTTCAAACGGCATCAACACGAAGCTTTGCGCGCATAGACCTTGCGTTTTCCTCTCGTTTTACGATTCGACAGCATTCTCTGTCTTGCGTACGCGACGTGGAGTGGTAACGGTAGTCGGTTCTCGGTGCTTATATAACGTGAAGTGATGTGTACATAAGCTATAAGCTATGCTATGCTGTAGTTATAGTTTCGCACAGCTGGTTTATGTGAATCTCACAACAACGTAAGTATGCATATATTATTTATTTATTAGATATACTCGATAAGGATCAAGTTACGAAATGCTTTATAACTAATGTCACATTTCTTCCTAAGGGAGAAATACACCACGTGGGTTAATTTATTTAAATACGTACAATAGATAATTTTATTTAAAGAATAAACAAAATTGATATTAAATAATATTGACGCACAATAAAGTGATTTTAAATTGTATTGTAAGATTTATAAGACTCAAAATATTTATCAGTACGGTTTTTACTCACTATTATTTTTAGTCGCTTTTGGCGACATGTTTCGGATTCTTTGGGAATCCATCCTCAGGCACGAGTGCAGTGCACACTTGCCGCTTGACCCCGCGTTGTGTTGTGACGATCGCGGGGACATAGTGAGTGCAGTGTGCTTGACTTCGTTCGATACAGCCGCCCTACCAGACCTTCACTTGACGACTCCATCTGCGGACTGCCCCGCGCCCCCAGCCCCCGTCCCATCAGCGCGTGCGCAACGAGCGACGAGGCGGGCGGCGCGGGCAGTGCACGACGTACAACCGCCGCGGACACTCGTGCCTGAGGATGGATTCCCAAAGAATCCGAAACATGTTGCCAAAAGCGACTAAAAATAATAGTGAGTAAAAACCGTACTGATAAATATTTTGAAATATGTCTCACGATAGTTTAAGCGCGATTTATAAGACTGTTTAAAAAAAACACCTATAACCGTTATTGGTCTTAGAACTTGAATTTTGAATTTTTGTTTAAATGTGCGCGTGTTTCGAGTTGTAGACTGATTTTTATTACATTACAAGTGGGGCAATTGCTAATTATTTATTGATTTTTAAATTTATTTTATTTTTCATTTCAATTGTACAATTACCTTAAAAATTTGCTTAAACAAATTACATTATTATAAGTAAAATTTAGTAGGTACAATGATTTAGCTAATGTTTAGAAGTTAAAGTTAAGATGTTGTCTTTTATACAATGCACTGTAAGTGCTACTTAATTTATATTAGAAAATCATTGTACATTTTATACTAAAACTGTTTACGTATTCGATTGAGCTGCAAGTGCAGAAACTAGTCAATAGAGAGAAAAAGAGGCTTATTATTAAGTGATATTATTGTTAAAAATACTATATATTACAATACACGCATGCAAAATAAAAAAAGAATTTGATTAAAATGTGGTATTTTTGTTTCAAAGTTACTTGGTTCCTTTTTGTTTTAATCCCGGGAACCCGGGATCCCGGTATTGAAGTTGCTAATACCGGTATTAATACCGGTATAACGAAAGGTCCGGTATTTGGAAGCCCTAGATGGTAGCCATGTCAAACGTCTTTATACCAGCATTGAGTCTCCCTTAAGAAACGGACACGACGCATTTCGTATGGTATTTCCTTTTCCAATCAACTCTTCGCAAAACATCTAGACTTCTAGAGTACAGATGTAGTACATAATTGTTTTCCATTGTATTTTCTCGGAAACGTTCGTATTTGTCATGCTACTTCAGTCAACCTCAGTACTTTTTGTACCGAGACTGACTGAAATAGCAAGACACGTTCGTAAGTTTCCGTAAAAATAGAATGGAAAATAATTATGTAGGTATTCAGTATTATAAGTAGGTATAAATTTTATCGATATGACATAAATATTTTCTAATAACAAATAATACGCAGACACGGTACGCCCTCGTATTTAAATAAGCCCTAAGGCATTGTTACAGTCAAAAAGTTTTTTCGCGACCGACTTGCCCTTTCCTAGGTTACATTGAGGGCGAGACTCAGTTTTCACTGAAATAACAATTCTTATATTATATTTATTTCTGTCTGCGGTTTGTAAGGATTCGCTTTGCGGTTGACATCACGTTGATTATTTGAGTCACTGTCTATAACGCGGTCCAAGTAACACTGTAAAATACAGATTTTTTGTACCTAATTAATGTATATTCCAGTTGATTTATTAGAGGTTCTGTTCAATTGATATACAATATACGTACTACCTGCTATAATTTTGGAATTTTCAAGTACTACACAAAATTAGGTAGATGTATCTAAGTAAGTTTTTTGGGAACACATAAATATCAACAACGAATATTACAAACCATTTGTTTTACCCGATTGCGACTAAGTCAAAAAAAGAGGGGTTAGGGTGTGGGACTGTAGCTATGTTTGTTAAAACTATTGTATGTTTATTAAAATAAACCACCCTAAATCGTACCTGGCTCAAAGGTCCCCATTATTTCCAATTTTCCACTGCGTTACTTTATTTTGGTGAAAGTGCATCTTTGTAGCGTATGCGACTTAGGCGAAATTTTTATAAATAAATTCAACCTTATTCATAAAAATCATAAATTAGTCAGTTAACATTTTATCTTACCACAAAATCATCACAAAGTTATCATTTATCAGCAAAAAAGAAGTGCATGGTGGGGGTAAGGAAAGCCATGGCATTGCATAAGGTGGTTAAAATTGGCAACATACGGATTTCATACAAGTTTAATTTACGAAGGAAGTTTAATTTACGATTACTCCTGAGACATTCATTTAAATTGTATGGTGTAAGGGACCATTATAATTTGTACGAAATGCTTAATATAACTATATAATATAATTATTAACCCTTTAAAGCCCAAGGTAGTTTTTTTTTGGAATTGAGTGAGTTTTTGTTACAAACCGGGTTACTATTTAGGTACCTAAGTAAGGCTAGAAAAATAAAAATAAAAATTCTTCATGTTCAGGTCTGAAAATATCATATGTAGTTTAAAAACGACATTGTCCAATACTTACATTTTCAGTTATGTAGTTTTTAGAGTACATTGCGAAATGTACAGAATTGAAAAAAAAAACAAGTTTCTTACAGCAATAAGTATTTAATTTCTGTCATGAAAACTATTAAAACAGTTTTTCTCAGGGGTGCAACACAAGCGAAGTTAGCACTTAACGCTAACGCGAAATATTATATCTCTCCATGGATGACGGTATTGAAAGTGGTTCGGAACTTTCAATTCGGAACTGGCATCAGAGAAATCTTGTTCTTGGCGAATATTAAGTGTACGAGTACCGTGGTATTCTGTTTCTTATTCAAAAGAGTTGCTACCATTATCTGAGCAAGCATTTTAAGTTTGCACAAGGGCCATATTTTTAGAAATGCGCTCCCATTTTATACCCCGGAGCAAGCGAACAAAACAAAACATGCTACAAAACAAACCAATACCCAAAGCGCTAATAGGAACAAAACACCGAAAGAAATAGCATTAATAAGCATTAGATTAGTAAGTAAAAGTTACAAAACTAAGGTAAAATTATTATGGTAGAGAAAAGCGCAGTGTTAGTTTAAAAAACAACATATGTGGGTGCGGATTATTTTCTCAGTACTTCGCAATGTAGGTGTATAAAACAACACTCTTATTTGCAATCTAATATTGTCTCAGGATTAGCGACTATGCATATTCTAGCACATAAAGCACACATTTAAATAAATGTTTTAAATAAAGCACGGTGACAATAACAAAGATGAATATTATTAAAGGTTTTTTTTTTTACTTATCTTGCCTCTCGCCGGTGCGCAAAGAAGATCGCGAATTGAAGGGTTAATACTATATCCGTGTAAATAGCTTTGCAAATATCACATACTATGAAATCTTTTTGTAGAAGATAAGAATGGGAATAGTAAGTTATCCTTAAAAGATAGACATACACCATCGTGGACTTTTTTGTAGCCCAATGAAAGAGAGACCTTTCTACCATACATTGTGTTGTTATATCTCAAACGGACTGGGCAGCATGTTCGATTTAAGCTCTTAGCCAGCCTGATTTTTTTCTGACTTCATTAGTAAATATTATATTTCAATCAATTTACACAAAACCTTAATAAATTATACGCCTTAACCTTCCTCAAGAATCCCTCTATTCATAAGTTAAAACTGCATAAAAATCCGTTCAGTAGTTTTCACTGAAATGATTACGACTTACTTGCTTCTCAAAATACGGGCCTGTAGTTGCAGCCACTGTGTGGCGCTGTCGTCGTGCACGGTCCCATTTTTGGTCCAAACAATAATTTATATTACCGCAGTCGAAGCTAAAATACGATCACAATTAATTCAAACCTGTCATCTCATACCATTGTTCAATACGACACAAAAGCATCACAACACAAAAACAAACTTTGTTTTATTACAAATTTAACGAGCTAATTTTTAAATTTCGAATTTGATTGTTATCGTTTTGGTGCTTGGTTCTTTTCGGAACTGTTAGGATATTTGAAACTTTAAACTCAGTTGGCCCCTAGTGGAGCCATTTCCCGTATAGAGGTGATTGGTCTCGTGGCTGGTAAATGTGGACTGGATATTACCGTTGCGGTCTCCGCTCGCCATATTCGTTTTAACGTGTTTGCGGCCTGTCTCTAAATTATCGACACGTGAAAGGTTTAATAATACAGGTGCATTAAATGGAGCTTTTTAAAATATTTTATTAACCTGCTATCCCGGTGTCTATTTTAACTATAAAACTCCCGTGAGCCTCGACAATATATTTTTTTCTCGAAAATGGGATCGAAACATGTCGATCGTTTATTCGAAATGAAATTTTATACTTTTTGTTTAGTGATAGAAATAAGCAGTAAATGTTCCAATTAGCGCGTCATATTTTCCATATGCTTCTTATCAGATTAGTTGAAAAGGACTAAATTAATAATGATGATAATGATAAAATTGATGAACGAAAAGCCACGTAAACCACTGATTTCAGAACCCTTATTTATAAATTTTGAAAAGTTTAGATTGCTAAAAATGGTATTGTTGTATTATGTGTACTTAAGAATAACAATAAGAAAACATTTATTGCCTCACAAAAGAAGAGAGATTACAGGAATAAATATATTTACAAATAACATTAACAATTGGCATGCGCGACAAATGGAACGGGCTCAGCGTATGCTGCGCCAGCCATTTCATTTAGAATTGACCGCACAGCGCTGATACTTCAACATTAGTAGACCATATAGACGGAGAGCTGGTGGAAATTTGGAGTAGGTCCTTGAGGCAAGCTGAAAATTTGCCTGATGCTTCTCCTATCTTACCCTACCTCAGCACTACAAGTCTGGCTGCAGGGTAGCGGGTCTAAACCAACCTATAAATTTTTAAAGAATTTTTTTTTTGGTGCCCAAAAAAGGTTCTTGAGGCAATCTGTAATTTCTACAAGTGAAAATTGAATATCTAAATAGTCATAAAAAAATTATGCCAGACGATTTGGCCGGGTCTTTAACCTTGCCAGACGCGTGCAAAATATTTTTTCAAAAAATTCAAAAAAGGTTCTTGGGGCAATCTGTAATTTTTACAGGTTAAAGTTAAGTATCTAAATAGTCATAAAAAAAATAAGCCAGACGATTTGGTCGGGGCCTTCTACCTGCCAGACGATCTAGAAAGTTACGTATGGCACTTACTCGCACGCAAAATTAAGTTTGTTATCCTGTATAAATGTATGCTAATACAAAGTTAATTTTGTAGTGCAGAAAATTAAAGATAGAAAAGTACAAATTTGGATGTACGATGTGATTGTGAGTATATATTTATGATAATTATGGGTATGAATAGGGTGTGGGCATAGTACATATGAAATTAGCGACAATATGTCCAGCTGTATCTCTATTGTAGATACATGGGTAGTTCATTAGTTATGACGAAGGCCTAGGCCGGGAAATATTTTTATTTTATTTTAACGTAAACATGGCGTGCATGGCTGTGTTCATGATTTTTTTTTCATCTTTCATATATCATATAATATAATTAAATAATAAATAATTTATTAAATAATTAATTAATTATTTTAGGGGTTTAATATAATTTTAGTCTATTTTAATTTTAATCTTAACTGTAATATAATAATTTTATGTAATGTTATAATGTAATGTATTATGATCCTAAGTTGATTGAAATAAATGAATAAATGAAATAAAATTAATTACATCACACGTTTAGGGGGGGAGGGGGTCAAGAAAATGTGACATGTTGTGAGGGAGTCACAAACTTTGTGACGTCACTATAAGTTATTTAAATTATTTTATTCGCTGTACAGTTAAATAACAAGTTTTTGGAACGATAATCGTTTTTAATCGTTTAATTTTCTTGACATGCAATGAAATATCGTCCTCATGTGCGTCAAAACAGCCTTCAAAGTATCACGTTTCGGGCGGAGCAACTCGAGAGAACTGTAAAGCGAGGTTTAGACTAGCAAGAACTTGCATGCAATTTACGTTACATTACCGACTACTGAGGTAAACTGCATTCAAAATGTTTATCAGATACCGCAATGTAATGAAAATTGCATGCAAGTTATTGCTAGTCTAAACCTCGCTTAAAGGAATTTCATACGAAATTGAGTATTTTTTTTTATTTTAATGTAAACATGGCATCTGTGTTCATGCGAACGGGCTAAACAGCTGAAATTTGTTTTAGTCGGAGCGCAAAAATAATCAAATTTTCTTTCCCGCGTAAGCAACCCTTAATTTATATTTAAAATAAACGCAAAAAAAAAAAAAAAATCTTTATAGGGCTGTATCTGCTAAAGCATGCGTCGTAGCGCAAAAATAATAAAATTTTCGTTCCCCTCTAGGTAACCCTTAATACTTCACTTACTTACTTACTTAATTTATATTTAAAAAAAAAAAACAAAAAAAAATCTTCATAGGGCTGTATCTCCTAAACCATGCGTCGCCAAAAATAATAAAATTTTCGTTCCCCTCTAGATATGATCCTTAATTTATATTTGAAAAAAAAAAAAAAACAAAAGAAATATCTTTATAGGGCTGTATCTCCTAAGCGTCCTAAGCGTCGTAGCGTAAAATAAATAAAATTTTCGTTCCCCTTTAAAAAACCCATGTGATAAATAAAAAACACAATAATAATAAAAAACAACAAAAAAACGTTATAGGGCTGTATCTGCTAAACCGTGCGTCGTAGCGCAAAAATAATCAAAATTTTCCTCCCCTTTAGGAAAGCTTTAGGAGTTAATATAAAAAATTACCAAAAAGAAAAAAAAACAACTTTATAGGGCTGTATCTCCAAAACCGTGCGTCGTAGCACAAAAACAATCAAATTTTCGTTCCCTTTCAAGGAACCCATAAGTGATATAAAAAACACAATGATAAAATAAAAATAAAAAAACGTTATAGGGCTGTAACTGCTAAACCGTGCGTCGTAGCGCAAAAATTATGAAATTTAAAAACAACGAAAAATAAATATATATATATGGCTCTAGCTTCTAAACCGTGCGTAGTAGCGCAAAAATAATAAAATTCTCGCCCCCTTTTACCCCACACACTGAATAACCTATGAGTACATGAAACAATCACCATCATCATCATATTTGTATTATTATTTGTATTATTCAAGCATTAATAATAAAATAACAAATTCACACATTATAATAATTACAACACATTACTATTCTGTATTTAAATTGTACATGTATTTATTAAAATTACAATACATTCTTATAAATTCGGTCATATTACATTTACTATATCCCTACTAATACTCAGTGTACATAATTATCATAAATATACAAATATTCATAATCACAATCACAACGTACATCCTAATTTGTACCTTTTACCTTTAATTTACTGCACTACAAAAATAACTTTGTATTAGCATACATTTATACAGGATAACAAACTTAATTTTGCGTGCGAGTAAGTGCCATACGTAACTTTCTAGATCGTCTGGCAGGTAGAAGGCCCCGACCAAATCGTCTGGCTTATTTTTTTTATGACTATTTAGATTCTTAACTTTAACCTGTAAAAATTACAGGCAATCTACCTTTTTTGAATTTAAAAAAAAAAATATTTTGCACGCGTTTGGCAAGGTTAAAGACCCGGCCAAATCGTCTGGCATAATTTTTTTATGACTATTTAGATATTCAATTTTCACTTGTAGAAATTACAGATTGCCTCAAGAACCTTTTTTGGGCACCAAAAAAAAAATTCTTTAAAAATTTATAGGTTGGTTTAGACCCGCTACCCTGCAGCCAGACTTGTAGTGCTGAGGTAGGGTAAGATAGAAGAAGCATCAAGTAAATTTTCAGCTTGCCTCAAGGACCTACTCCAAATTTCCACCAGCTCTCGGACCAATATTCGTGTTAAAAGACTGAAATAGAGAAAATGAAAGTTAGACGAAATCAATTTTAGCCTGAAAATACTTCAAAGCAAGTGGTGATTTCTCCGAAAATCTACCTAAAGGGGCCCACTGACTATCAGTCCGCCGGACGATATAGGCCTGTCAGTTAGAACAAAAATTTGACAGTTCCGAACAACTGGCAGGCCGATATCGTCCGGCGGCCTGATAGTCAGTGGGCCCCTTAAGTCTAATGTGGTAATTTGAGAGAATCTGAAAATTTACCCTCTGCTACGGACTCTTAATAATACACGAGTGACCCGTTTAAAATAATATGGTGCACCGCGGTGTCTGTTTGTTTGTCTGTACAGAGATTTTAATTTTGAAAATTAGTCGTATTGTTCTTGCATTTCGCATGTTCCGATTGTGCTCCAGCTCAATCGGGAACTGCGAAATGCTGTACCATATTGTTTTAGATAGAAGAAGAAGACATATCTGCTGAGAACGATTGAAATATACGGAATGACAATTACATAAAGACTATTGAATGGAGAATAGAAAAACGGAGTGAAAGAGGCAGTGGAAGACGCGCAATCGGGCGCATTTGTGGACTAAACTAAAAAGAAAGTCAAAGTAATAAATAACAATAACGTATCAGGAGCTCTATAGGTAGCTACAGCTGACATCAATATTATACGGAGTGGCCGAGGTGCTCACAAATATCTGAACACATCTCTGTTGTCAAGACATTAGAATGCGCGTTCAGGTGATTTTTTCTGAACACCTCGGCCGCTCCGATATATCTGATGGCAACTGTACAGTGGCAGAGAATAGACTGGCTATTACTCCATCTACAAGGGCCAGGCTCTTAAATCTTATACTTTCCTACTCACCATAATGATGATGGTGAGTAGGAAAGTAAGTATACTAATATAACAATTTCAGCATCTTCTTCAGTGGTTTATGCACTTGCTCCCGTTAAATATCAAATCCACTCCGCCTATTTACTCGTAAGTTGAGAAACATTTTTAATGTAATAATTTTAAGTATTACAATTTTATTGCGATTAGTAGGATGTACTAAGTAGGTATGTAAGTGCTTCGAGGCGATAAGAAACCTAAACCTTATTTTTTGCATGGAATGACACTAATCCCATCTAATAACATCTCATCTAAGGAGTTAGAATCATAACTAGTGGGTAGGAGACTCATTCAATAAGAGACGCTCCTCCCATTGGTCGGCGCGGTGATACCTACGCGGCGCAATTAACTTCCCATCCGCCGCCGTAGGCTACCGACAAATCACTTTTCACTCGCCCCTAACTTTTCACATAGAGAAGAAAATACAGTAGGTTCAATGTGCACAGCATATAGCGCGCACTCTTCAAGCAAAACATCTTAGCAGTGCAGAGCTCGTACAGTTGATTCAAAACCATGTCAACACATTTATAACTCGGACATTTATAACTAATAAATTGAACAAAATATATTAAATTCGCATTATGTACCTACCTAGTTACGTATTTTTCATTGTATTCCGTCATACTTCTTTTCTCTTCATAAACGCAACCCAAAATTGTCGTTTTGCATTTTGATATACAACCATTTATAAACGATTTGAGAGGAATGAAATGTTGTGATAATTAGTACCTAACTGAGTTTGAGATACTGTGGTGCTAATGCTAACAGCTGTAGGTACCTACATCAAATAGATAGGGTGACTAAATTAATGGGACAGACGCCCTTCAGGGTAACATCCATAAAATTACATACTAGAGGGATTGGAAAGCAGTTATCAAGTTACTTTGGAATGCATAGGATATTTTCTGCTCGCATGAAAGTGAGTGCGTCCAATCAATTTGCCGTTGTTTGGTTTGGTTGGGGTTATCATAATAAATTAAATAAACATTTTCTAAGTGCTTCATTCACAGTTCAATCTACTTGAATTAGTTTACAAAACCAAAGGACGAGTACCTATCAGTCCACAAAGAAGAAAATGGTATAAGTATTTAATAAGATTGCCTACCTAATAACCGAGTATTTAAGACAATGATGAATCCAGGATTATATACTTACTAATACCTGTATACCTAATAGCAGAGACTACATAGTAATAATACTCAAGACGGACAACCTCCATAATATAACAGCGCTTTCCTGGTCGCTGCCATATGCACAAAAGTACAAATAAAACATAAATCATCACTATCTTCAAAACAATCATCATCATCAGGTCCACTTCATCAAATTGGTCGTTTTCGAGAGAAAATGCTCAAGTTGCTAATGAAAACACCCAAATCACCATACATGTGCCTTTAAAAATTGAGGAGTTCCCTCAATTCCTCAGGGATCCCATCATCAGATCAGAACCAGATTAATATGGGACCAACTTGGAAGTAGCTCCTTTCGAACAAAAAAAGAATTACTCAAATCGGACCACGGGTCTCGGAATAATCGGTGAACAAAAAAAAGAAAAAAAAAATAGCCACAACCGAATACAGAACCTCCTCCTTCTATGAAATTGAAGTCGGTTAAAAAATTGGCTAAGCCCGCAGTCATAACTGCGGTAGCAAGTGTCCCGTGCGTAGGTAATCTATCTACTATCACTTATGATTACACATCTATCTATGATTATGATTTCCCACTGCCGTTCACTCCTTTAATCACTACACCTAATAAAACAAAGGGGTTGGAATAAGTCGCCATATTTGAGGATAATAACTGTCGCTGTGGGTGGCTTTTTTGGGTTGTTTTTAAATTATTTAAAGCAATTTTAGCCGCCGAAAATAAGTTTTATTTTATTTTATTTTATTGAATATATTACCTACGTGAAACTAAACGCACGGCGGCCTTATTTTTTTGATTTCATAAAATATTTTGTGGCTACTTTTGTACACCATACATACCAAAAATCGAATCGGAGCACTCAACTATCCCGAACCGAGCATATTTTCTGTTTTAAAGTTCAAATTTGTCATGAAACCGAATTTGTCAACCCCGACCCCACGTGGTCTTTGTGGTCCCTACCCCTAGAGTGTATATAAAACCCCGGAGGCGCGGAGGGAGGGCAGCCTCCGCCCGCCGTAAGAAAGTGCAGGCACCGAGCGAGCCGAAGCGGCTGAGGCTGGTCGCCGAAGGCGACCAAAAAGGAGAAGCTGCGGAGGCGAGCGTTGGTGCCGCACTTTCTTACGCCAGGGCGGCGGGGCTGCGCTTCCCGCAGCGACGGAGCCACCACAGAGTCCACCTCATTCTCCCTCCCTCGCTGCATTACAATTTTTGGCACTGTTATAACACTTATAACCTTAAATTATACCTTAAATTACAATGTAATACTTGTACGCCAAAAGTCCAAGGTTAATGGACCCGGGTATGACATCTCGCTTTGTGTGGTAGGGCACAGGACAGCGGATGTCATTCCAGATCTAGAGCAGAGCCCAACTGGGGAGGTACCTCCACCTTACAGAAAACCGCAGCCAAATAACACTAGACCCTACTAATAGTGTTGTGTTCCTGCCGGGGAGTAAGGTTGCCAGAGCTCGAGGGAGAGGAGTGTTAGGGTCGGCAACGCGCATGTAACTCCTCAGGAGTTGCAGGCGTACATAGGCTACGGAGACTGCTTAACATCAGGCGGGCCGTATGCTTGTTTGCCACCGACGTAGTATAAAAAAAAAACATGACAACTTCGTACGTGAAAAACTAAATACGTCAAAAACAGTAAGTAGGTTTAAAACCTCAAGTTATGATAACCTATGACAATTATTGACATAGTCGCAATTGTTGTAGGTATTTGAAACTTATAGACTGGACGCGACTCAAAATGGAAAAACATTTTTTGTCACCTAGGTTCGTTTCTTACAAATACCCCTTTACCGAAAATTTTAATAAGAGGTATATGAAAGTAGCAATAAGAAAAAATACATTTTATCTAGGATTTAAAACTTGAGACATTTAGGTAGGTATATTGATTTGAGTTTGCCAGGCCAAAATGATAAAAGTAAGTGCATTCTATTAAATCCTGTTTCAGTACCTATTAAATTTTGGGACATTTAATTTCTCGCCATTCTCTCGAAATCGCGCTGTTTGGTCACGGTTAGCCTAACATACATAGAAGGATCGCGCTTTGCTCATCGTCGCACCTATCCTTTAACTCTGGCAGAATACCTACAGTTTTAACTGCAATCAATTTGAAATAATTAGTGAAATCTACCTTGTTTTCACCAATGTACTTTTGCGACAACTAGTTTTGAAAAATCGGAGCTACAACTATTGAAAATGCGTTTTGGAAAACTAGTTTTACTCGTGAAAATGGGTTTTAATAAAATTAGTTTTAACTAGGGAAAACGCCTTTTTTTAGTAGCACATACATTATTGCCATGAAACTGTGTTGTACTATATTGTATAAATGACCATTAATTTGTAATATGTATTGGGTTCCTGTTCTGAGATATCTGTTCATCACACAGCCCTTATTCAGGTTTACTTAACTCGACAGTAATTTGACTAATCAGATACTGAACTGTCAGTCGTAGTCAAAATTAGAAATCATTATCAACACTATTAAATAAATATTAAATTAATTTATCTAGCTATCTACGATTTAGTAACTATGCACATATAAATTCCACAAACAAATTAACTAAATGACTTAAGTATGTGAAAAATCCGGTTCCAAATTTAAACTTATTTCTATTCCAATAAGGTTGTTTTTTTAACCATTTAACCATTTAACCATTGTAAAGTACAGAATTACCAAGTACTGATTCCCTAAGTAACCTAAGATCAGGCTGCAGTCAAAAAACTAGTAAAGGTTACGTTATCCTGATAATTTTCCCGCCGTCTTCATGCTCGTTTTAGTGGGTTATTGTCTGGTTAGCTGCCTGTTAGCTATAGTTTTTGCGAAAATCCCCAGGACAGAGGCGAATATTTTTGTATGAAAACTTGCAACTTTAAATGCATTTTTTATCGAAACTACTGCAGTCTAAAATGAAGTCAAAATCAGTCCATCGACTCAATTTTTTGCAAGCTTTCTAATGGTACCCCACACGATTCTTGCAAATGAAATAAAAAATCTGGTTACCCCTCTCAACCCCCTAAACTTCCCCCTAAAATAAGAAATAAGCGATTTTGACTAATTTACAATATTAGTGGTGGTAATTGCTACAACTGTTTCAAATTTTAGGTATCTACGTCAAATGGTCTCTGAGAAAAACGCATTTAACTGATTTGCAAGACCGAAGTGATCCCATAAGTGTTCCGTTTGTCAAAACAAAGTTTTGCACGGAACACTAAAAAGCAGTTTAGGCATATTCTTTTTTAATTGCACCTAGTTTTAATATTTTAAATCTTTTACTTAAAGCACAAAATGCTTCACTTACCTATTTTGTACCTTTAAATGCAATTTTGTGACCAAAACTTGGGTCAGTCAAATCCAAAATTATAAATAGCAGGCGGGCGGAAATTATGTTTTAATTAAAATTATAAATAGCAGGAGGGCTTTTTAATACGCAAATAACTATAATGTAAATCCAATATTTAATGTCTTCTAGCTAGAACATTGAAGATTCTCGAGGCATTTTGTAATCATTAGGCGGAGGACAGAATACTACAACATTTTTCGGGTTTTAATAAATAAATACACTACCATATCTAAGTATACTTCTTTTACCAAACGAAATTTTCATTTTAAATTACATATAATCTCTTTACTTTTTATACCTTTTTTATAAGTTTCACAGACATCTAATTTTACTGAAAGGTGACAAATAATATATACCTATAGAAACCATATCGCAGCTGATATCACAATCGGTATTACGGCTCAACACAGACCGACATAGGAGTCCGAACATCACACTAACTATATTGCATCGTGCGACGCGGACGATGCAACTTGACACCAAAGGAGAAAAGAACATTTCTTCAGATAAAATATCAAGTAAGTAAATATATATTCAATGTCCATTAAAACAATTGATACTTTCTTACACATAAACTTGATTATTATTAAGGTAAAAAAAAAACAATCTACTTTTAAATAAACTTATTCGGGTAGTGAAATGCCTTATCAAAACTCATTGGGAAAAATTTACTTTTTAGGGTTCCGTAGTCAACTAGTTAACCCTTATAGTTTCGCCATGTCCGTCCGTCTGTCTGTCTGTCCAAGGCTTTGCTCCGTGATTGTTAGTGCTAGAAAGCTGCAATTTGGCATATCCATATAAATCGATTAATCCGAGTCGTACAATAAAATGTAATAAAAAAAAAATTTTTAGAGCACCACCACACGTAAAGTTGGGGTGTCATTTTTTTTTCGCTTCAACCCTGCAGTGTGGGGTGTCGTTGGATAGTTTATTCAAAACGAATACATGTCACTTGTGTCGCGACTGACGAAAAGTGTACTACTCAACAATTTAGAACTAATGTTATAAGCAGAAAGAGTTGAAAATAGAGTTCCGGTTAATCCGGTTATAATATTAGCTAAAAATCGTTGAGCATTTAGACTTTCCGTTCGTCGCGACATTTTTTGTCGAATAGCAGTACTGATAATTCCGCTACTTGACGCTAGATGTCGACTAACGAAAATAATAGCCTTTTTGGTAACAAAACTGATGTATGGAGTGAGCACTCTATGTCTACTTAATCTCTTTGGTCCTAAGGAATAAATCATGGCCATTCTTCTATTACTTGTCTATAATTACCGATTAGTATGCAAATTTGCCTTGTCTTTTTGGTTTCCTCGTATTCGATATGAAAAGTAGTGTTTAACTCGGGTGAAAGGCACCAAGCATCATTTTATTTCATCCCTTTGTTAACAATCTTATATACTAATAGCTCGTTTAGCCTATTGTGACGGAAGGGTAACTACGGAACCCTACACTGAGCATGGCCCAACATGCTCTTGGGCAGTTTTTTTATTTCTTTTAACCACACTACTGTATGAGTATATTGAGTATTAGTCTTGTGGAAACCAATTTCTTACGTAAATGTACATGCATGATTTTTCGAAAGATGACAATCGATTTTACCTAATTCCCATGAAATTGAAATGTTTCTAATAAACCTGCTATCTATTGTACCCCGGAAATAAATGTGGCGCCAAGAAGTAAAATGAAATGACGCGTGCTAGTGCATTTTGTATATAGACCGTTTTTACCAAGTGGTAAAAAGGACCCATACTAAAAACACAGGCCAGAAATTTTTCATAATAACGAAATTGGGAATATTTTAAGAAAAAAATACCTCAATGTATTAGACCAATTACTAGACCCTTTGTTGTTGGATAAAACTTGTTCTGAAATTCGTGAGCCGAGCTGCAAAGTGTGACTCGATAGCGATAGTGGCATCGAGCGAGATTGGATGGGGCGCTATTAGAAATATTGAAGTAATAACGGGTTAGTCGTATAGCTACGATGTGTTAGTATAGTATTAAGCGATAAAAGAATGAGCTATTTGTCCACGCTGGCGTTTAGTTTATTTCAATTAACTTTTCTGAATAGACAATAGTTTTTGACGTACTCTTAACTGCCAGACAGTAGCAAATTTATCTAGAGTATTATTATCCTCGATAGCAGTATCACAGTGTAAAAAGTACACAGTGAACCGACGACTTTGACGTGTACCGAGCTACTAACAATGGCGAAAGTATGCAGCTCGGGTGCGCGCGGTTCACCCACCGGTCCTCGCACCTCGCACGATTGCCCTGTCTAGACGGCTTCGTCGAATGACTGTATTATTTTATAGACTGTGGTAGTACTTATTTACCCCTTTTATACAACGCCGCGTGCCTCGTCAAGTCGTCATTATTGTCATCATCATCATCATCGCCCTACTCTTGTCCACTGCTGGACATAAGCCTCTCCTATTGCACGCCATTGAGCACGATTTGCGGCAACTCTGGTCCAGCTCTTGCCAGTCGCGTTGCAAAGGTCATCGCTCCATCTAGTTTGAGGGCGTCCTACTCCTACGACATTATTGTAGGTGGCGTTATTTACGTTTTTGCAGTTTAGCTTTGTAATGTTGTTAGTAGTTTATGTGACTGCTACATAATGAAAAGCATTAAAACTCGAGTGTGGGTTTATGAATGCCTAATTATGTACAGTTACATACACTGCTTTATCTACACACATATTATAAACTTTCTATGATATATTCACTAACCTCATATTACAGCCGACATTGGGGCATAGTTGCTCTCTGGCGGAATTCGCGGATATGAGGTGGCGTCTCCGAAATATCTTTATCGCACATTTTACACGAAACTTTTGCTAAGTTAAAATAACAAAACAAATTATTTTTTTACTTATAAACTAATTAAAAGATAAACTGCACGTCAAATGGCGGCAAAAAAAACTTTTTTCACGCATGTCACGCCTTTTAATTCAGAGACAAACAAAGTAGAGTGGGGGTCGATTGCCATATCGCTCGATACCAACTAACAAGCGTGATTTGTCAAAATTGCATGCAATTGACATTTCATTTCGAATAAAACGTCATCTCGACTGATATTAGAATAGAGGTCAAATCAATTTTTTTTTGTTTTTCAGAGATGTTCGAAATTTGAATGAAATAATATTATCGAAATCGATGTTATTATTTAGCAATAATAACATTTTCACAGATAAAAAATTTGCTGTAACAAAACAATTTATCTTAATGTTGGCCATTATTTACGGATTTTGAAGGCATCATAGAGGGTTTATGATATGTGTGTAGATAAACATAATAAAAGCATTTTAGGTTTATGGCAAAGGTGTAATTACTAACTTGGTGATAACTAGGTATCTTCGTGAGGGAAGGATGTAACTTTAATGTCTAAATATGACGTGACCATGGCATGGCAGGGTCAAGTTACCAAAAAGCAGATAAACAACAAGCAGATAAACAACAAGAGAAGATAGCTTAAATCCTATTAAAAATCCTACTAAACCGAACTACTCCACTTTCTTAACATATAATCGTTTATTCGATCATGAATAACCGATTTAGAAGTACCTGTACACACAGACATATGTTATCGTTACAGGACTCAGTCCCTTAATCTCGTTGGAACTGAACGGAGATATTTGTGTCACAAAACAACGAAAAACAGTAAGGATATAATTAGGTTGCATTGCAACAAAAAGATCACCGCTATTTATAGGGATTAGCCTAATAGGGTCTCTATTGGTTCCCATAAATTTCCGGTTTTTTTAGTCCATAACGTTTTCCATCATATTTTTTATTAGTCGTATTGTTGCATTGAATAATATTGTCAATAATATTATAGTCATAAACTTAAACAATATAAATTGCAGTTCCGATTTTTGCAGGTCATCATTATTGTTATTCATGAAATTTGTTAGTCATAATATTCAAAGTCCAGATGGTATACCATTACATAATTTTGAAGACAATAAACTTGCTTATAATAATGGTTGTGAGGCCTTTTTTCGCAGGTTATAATGGTGGGTAATCACGTGAGTATATAATTACCTAACCCAACCTAACCCTTTTCTATTAGCATTTAGGTTCTTTAAGGGTTGCAATTCTAACCTAACCTGACCCACTTTTCTAATAGCAATTCGGTTCTGTAAGGGTCGCAGTTCTAACCTTTTTTTTTTTTCGTCAGAAAATGCTTTACGCATACCCGGAGGGAGCCCGGGTTATGCAGGACTCGACGGGTGTATGTTGCCCGTAATACCTGCTAAAAACTGACGTTGGCCGCTTCGCTGGCTTTAGGGTGGGAACACGGGTCCACTTGCGTATTCTCCGCGGACCCACGAGCAGCTGCCTAGTAATGATTAGTACAATAAAGGGGGGAGAAATCACACTTCCCCCCCGGGATGACCTAGCAGAAACGCGTTTTGCCGAGCTTCCACGCGCTTCCCGCTCGAGGGGATAAGCTTGGAGTGACGGAAACCCTCCATCTCCGCCGCCCGCTACCCTTATTTAGGGTGGGAGATTTTGTCATAATTTCATAGAAGTTTGACATTTAAAAACACACTTGCACTGCGTGTGCTATCAAAGTCATTGCAGACTTTTCTTGGTCTAACTTTAGTTACACTAATATTAGTCCGTGGTGTACACTTAATTATACGGCAAATAATGATGATGGAATTTCCTTTTGCAGTTTGTCCTTTTGACTCACAAACTGTTTTGGAAGGAGAGCCAATCAAATTTTATATGCTATAATTGAAAAATAAACTATGAATTAATGACAAAAAGGCCGCATAAATATTTGACATGATCTTATTTGTAGCGCAATAAGTGCGCGTCACATATTTTTGTGTCCTTTCTAATCAAAGAGAAGTTCTAATAAAATCGACCTATCTTAGCAGCTGTCATTTTAGTTTGGTTTGCGTATCTGCCGCATGGCGCTAGTTATAATCTTAGGCATAATGTACGGCCAAGTTGAATTCGGCCGGATATAACAGCTGTACGTAATAATACCGTTTATTGTAATATGTATTTTTAACTTATCTCTGTCTTTGTCTTTTGTATGTTATATATTAAACGAAGAGGTTTTACGTATAGTAGGAGAAAAGAGGAGTTTGTTAAGAACTACAGATAATAGAAGAGGAAAGATGCTTGGGCACATGATACGACACGACGAATTTATCAAAAACATCATAGAAGGGAAAGTTGAAGCAAAGAGGAAGGAGGGAAGAATGAGGAGAGCGTACATGCATCAAATAAAGGAAAATCTCAACGTCGTGTCGTATCAGGCTGTCAAAGAGAAGGCAGAGGACCGCGAAACATGGAAATTGCTCCACCGACAAGAGACTTACTCTTAAATATATGATGATGATGATATTAATTTTGTTGTTTTTCTTGTTACCTGTCGTGATTGTTTCACCGGATGGTCTCACCGGAAGATCAGCGCTGAAAGTCGCCAGCAACATGCTAAGGTGAGACCATTTCGTGGCACTTTTTCTTTTTTATGTAAAATAATCATTGCAAAGATACAAATACCTATATATTAAACCTAAAAGTGGTGTACTTAAGTATTATCTTCTGTTCACTTGTTTGTCCTGCGCCCCGAACGAAACAATGCTCGTAAAGTCTATTTGTAAATGATGCCGCTCACGTACCTAATATTGTTTAGGGGCTAATACTTTTACCTGCCGAGGAAATTATATTGTGTCTTCTATTAAATTAACGATTGTCTTGCTCCCTCTTGCGTACGAGCGAAATTCTGGTATAGGGTATATTCCGGAATTGTCTTATTTACTATCCGAAACTGCAGTAACCAACTATGTGCTTTATTCATTGAAGTCCATAGTTGGTTACCGTAGCACTGCGTTATGACGTTTTAAAAAGAGAGATCTTGGAAATTTACGACTTTCATTTGTCATTTTTTGGTACAGTTAATGTTCTAATGGGACTGGACCATAAAGGAGAGTAATGAAATGACGTTTTTGTCGCTTGATTTAGTTAAGAGTATTTTAGCTGCTGTATCGTAGTTAGAGTGAAGTCAGTTATCGTTTTTACTCTGTCTCTTGAACCATTTATGTTGACGGATTCATGATATGTATACCTGTCTAAGAATAATTCAACGCAACTTAATTTAACGAACGCGAATACTCGTATTCGTTGAATGTCAGCGTTTTACGAATAATAAAAAGGTATTCGTATTCGGTGCTCATTTTAAATTTAATGAACATACCCCGTACGTTATATTTCCTTGCTCATTTTCAACTTAAGCCCAGACCTTACACCTTCCGTTTTTTTCTGTGAGGATGACTAAAGAGTCGAGTGTACCTTAATAAACTGATGACAATACCCCAATTAAAACAAAACATTGACCATGAGATATCTGCGATCACCCGCAGGATGTGTTAGCAGGTTTTCCAGAGTTTACATTGGTTTACATAGACGATATAAGAATTGCCAACGACAAGACGAAGATGATGTAATTCTATCTGTCTGCATGAACTGTTATGATTAGTACAGGCAAGTGTAGGAAATACATATATATATAATGTGCAACCTCTTTTCTAATAACAACTTACTTAACTATATAAATTTTCAAAAGCATTCATGCACTTTACTTAAATAACATATTTGGTTAAACAAGTGTTCCGAATAGGTAATGGCATTTAGGTTTTCAAAGAGCTATATTATTGCACTTAGTGCATTCACGAGCTTGTAGCACGTCGGTAATTGCGTTTCCTTGTCACTTCGCATTATATTTAAACGAAGCAGACGGCTCATTACGGTGATTGGGCAGTGAGGGTGCATCTGGGAAACTTGTACTTATTTATTACAGTACATATTTACCAATGACATAGAGATTGCATGAAACTAGTTTACTCTGATTTATGATTACGTACAAATCGTTATAATGCTTGGTCTCTGACATGCATTTTAAAAAACACTGAAAATATATTTCTTGTATTCTAACATTGTGTCTTTCTAGTCATTCTACAAAGTTTAAAGTTCCTAGCTTAAAATAAAACTTGTACCGCATATAAACTTTCATCTCGTCTTTATAAGGGGTCTTCGGGGTTGAATTCTGTAAAATAGCTTTCATAGAAATTACACTTAACTAAATGTAAATAACTTAATGTGAAATTACCTAGTGTGTAGTTTCGGCTCTGCGTTGATGAGTCAGTCAGGATCAGAACATACGTATTTACATGATATGTAGGTATATATGTACCTAATATTCCTATAGAAGATGGCAACCACGCCCCAAACATAAATATACCTATCGACTGTCATAATCACAAACCTTCGGTTGCGTAAAAGTAAACCTCCTGAGTCCCAAAGGCCTTTTTTCCGAAATTTAATCTTAACTTTTACTAAATAAGATAATGTTGCAAATTCAGAAACAGAGCCAAAGCTTCTGGGACTTAGGAGGATAAATATTTACAAACATTAAGCACCTAGTTAGTAAGTAAGTTTTGTTTAATTTACTTAGGTTACCTTGACTTGCAGATTCGCACGGTTACGCCTAAACCAACTAAAACCTACGTATCAGCAACAGCATAATTATTCGCCCTGGTTTCTAGCGCCGCTCCCGCTTTACATCATTTTTTATATCACCACAAAATATAAGCGTGTCCATGTTTAAAAACAAATACCTTTAAAAAAAATTTTTCAGTGTAAAGAAACACAGTAAATTCCTTTTTACCTGAATATTAGCCACATCCACATTAGCATATAGCTTTCAAAAATGTAAGTTTCCTGAGTCCTCAGACTCCTCAGTGGGATCTAGTATTAGGTATGCTTGCATATAAATAAACAAAAAACAAAAGGCATTATTAAAGTTCAGTAAGCACGCGCATTCTTGCCCATGTATTTGCGAAAAAGCAAAGTGTAAGTACGACTTTACTGTCGTTTTATAGACGCGGTGAATTGGTTAGATACACGATTGCTTGAGACGTAGATTCGACACAAACCGTAGATGCGACAACAATACCAGTCAATCAGCTGAGTTGCTAATAGAATAAAATTAGCTATTCGAGGCTCATAAAAAACCATGAAGTGCGTCTACACTTTACAGAGTTCGAGATGCTGAAAATCGCTGTCAAAAAAATAACGAACAATGACTTTTAGGGTTCCGTACCTCAAAAGGAAAAAACGGAACCCTTATAGGATCACTCGTGCGTCTGTCTGTCTGTCCGTCTGTCACAGCCTATTTTCTCCGAAACTACTGGACCAATTAAGTTGAAATTTGGTATACATATGTAAGTTTGTGACCCAAAGACGGACATGTAACGCAAACAAATGAATTTTAAACATGGGGGCCACTTTTGGGGGGTAAATGAGAAAATTAAAAAAAGTTTTCAAACTATATCGTGTTATATATTAAAAAGAGCTCATTGTGAGAATCTCAAATATATTTTTTTTATAATTTTAGGATAAACAATTTAGAAGTTATTCAAGAAAATAGGCAAAAAATGACTATTTTCCCCCCTTTATCTCCGAAACTACTGGGGTCTAAAATTTTGAAAAAAAATAACGAAATAGATCTTTACCTATAGATTACAGAAAAACCTATTAGAAATTGCAGTCAAGCGTGACTCTGACTTAATTACTTAGTTTTTGATCCGACCCCTACGGGTTTTTTAAAGACATTTCACTCACGTTTCACAAAAAAAATACATTGTTTAAATTGTGTAATATACGGAACCCTTGCAACGCGAGTCCGACTCGCACTTGGCCGGTTTTTATTATGCCAGTTTACTAATGAGCAGTAAAATTTAAAACTAAAGTAGCAGTAAACTGTTTATTGACAGTGATGAGCCCGTCGTGCCATCGCCGAACGGTGGTGAGGTGTCATTCTCATTACTTACTAAACATTCGCCTCAATCGAATCAGCAGTGACACTGATTTTGAGTAAGTTGAGTACATTTTTCTGCCTAGTACAATGGTTCACTGGCCTCCACTTTATGGTATCAATCAACTTCACTTTTTAACCGACTTCAATTTCATAGAAGGAGGAGGTTCTGTTTTCGGTTGTGGCTATTTTTTTTTTTTTTTTATGTATGTTCACCGATTATTCCGAGACCCGTGGTCCGATTTGAGTAATTCTTTTTTTGTTCGAAAGGAGCTACTTCCAAGTTGGTCCCATATTAATCTAGTTCTGATCTGATGATGGGATCCCTGAGGAATTGAGGGAACTCCTCAATTTTTAAAGGCACATGTATGGTGATTTGGGTGTTTTCATAAGCAACTTGAGCATTTTCTCTCGAAAACGACCAATTTGATGAAGTGGACCTGATGATGATGATTGTTTTGAAGATAGTGATGATGATTTTTTTTAATGTAGGATGTTCAGCGATTACTCCGAGACCCGTGGTCCGACTTGAACAATTCTTTTTTTGTTTGAAAGGAACTACCACCAAGGTGGTTCCACATTAATCTGGTGCTGTTCTGATGATGGGATCCATGAGGAATTGAGGGAACTCCTCAATTTTTAAAGGCACATGTATGGTAATTTGGTCGTTTTCTTAAGCAACTTGATCATTTTTTCTAGAAATCCACCAATTTGATGAAGTGGAGCTGATGATGATGATTGTTTTGATGATAATGATTTCAGCGATTACTCCGGCACCCATGATCCGATTTGAGTTATTCTTTTTCTGTTTGAAAGAAGTTACCTCTCCAAGGTGTTTTCGTAGTATTTTTGGTTTTGATCTGATGATGGAATCCGTGAGGAATTGAGGGAACTCCTCAATTTTTAAAGGCACGTGTATGGTAATTTCGGTGTTTTCTAAAGTAACTCAAGCATTTCCTCACCAATACCACCAATTTGATGTAGTGCAACTGTAGCCTAACCACGAGTTTGGCACTAAATATTCTTCGTAACTTACTTTGTACACTAATACGCCAGTACGAGCGAGATGCATAAACAGTAAGTTACGCACACGATAGCGAATATATCAATGTCAAACTCGTGGTAAGGCTACTGATAACTTCCCTCGTATGTGTATTATGATTTTTAATGTAGGTAGTGTTGGAAACAACCAAAGAGACTGAGAGGTGAAGGTAGAGGGTATTAGTGTTTGGGGGGTTTGAGGTTGGGGGTTGAGGGGAGGTGAGTTGATGGGTCGGAGACTGAGGGGTTGGGAGTTAAGGGATTGGGGGTTAGGGTTAGGAGTTAAGGGGTCTGGGGTTAGGGGTCGGGGAATGGCGGTTGAAGGGTTCGTGGTTTAGGGTCGAGGGGTTCAGTGATCAGGGGTTGATGTGCTGTGAGGTTGAGTGATCGGGGGGTTTGAGGGGTTGGGTCAGTGGCGGGGCGGAGAATGGATTTACTGACAGGAATGATTTCCCAAGACGGACTCGAGGAAAATTCTGATTATTTAATAAAGTTTACGAATTTACAGATAAACATGATTATGTTTTTCATTCATGCGTCACGCTCTTAACAATGTCTTAAAACTAAAAATGGAAAAATAAAAGCTTTTATAAAAAAAGATAAACCGACTTCAAAAAGGATGAAATAAAATATTATCCTTTTTAGGGTTCCGTGTTTAAGTATATGCGTTACCAACTGATATGTTTGAAGTCGGTGCCAAGCCAAGTACTCCAAGTAGTAACAATACCAGTCAAAAATAATCAGCTTTATGTCTATAAATCCCATTACAACTGTACAAATGTTATACACGTGAAAACAATTATGTCTGCCTCTTTGCTACCTTTTCATGGCTAAACAACTGAACCGCTTTAGCTGAAATTTTGCATGAAGGTTCCTTGAATTGTTTTATATTTTTAAATGTAGTCCTCTGGATAAGCGACAGAAAATAACTCAGTCCCAATACCACACTTGCGTGCTATGACGTTATGTTATGTGATATTATTGTTGTTATAATTGTTGCTGTTTTATGTATTATTATTGCTGTTAGTTTTAAGTTTCGTGACGCATTGGTTCAACTGTAATGTCATGTAAACATTCTTATCAATAAAATAAATAAATGACTGTTTAAGAATTAGTAAGAAATGCTCTTTAAAAAAATACGACGACAAAACGTATTAGATTTACACTAACGTGCCGACAAGTATGGTACGAACTGCGCCAAGAAGGTTCAACCGTGTGTTCTGTTCTGAGGTGTACAGGAAGTTCGTTTATTGTCGTCGTGTAACGCTGCGTCTTACATAGGCGAACACGAAGCGAAGCGACGCGGTACGGCGCGGCCGGCCCAATTCGTTCGCGTTCGCAACGAGATCGCCCACGTAGGACACTTCTATATAGGTATCAAAGGATTAATTAAGGCGCCGTGCCGCGCCGCTTCGCATTCGCGTGTTGTTCGCCTACGTAGTACGCTGCATTAGGTAATCCAATGTACATACTTATATAGCCGCATCTTTATCGAATTGCACCAAAATCCCTATGAATATATGGTTTAAAATTTGGCTTGGCACCGACTTCAAACATATCAGTTGGTAACGCATATACTTAAACACGGAACCCTAAAAAGGATAATATTTTATTTCATCCTTTTTGAAGTCGGTTTATCTTTTTTTATAAAAGCTTTTTTTGTGTATAGGTAAGTGAATAAGAGTAATACATACATTTTCAATACAAAGTTATTTAGTTTTTATTATCATCATCATCTTGAATGTAGATGTTAGCTTAATACATTGTATCACAGTTTATTAGTAAAAGTGACAATAACAAATTACTTTGTGTAAATATCTCGATAGTTTTTCTTTATTGCATAATTATGTAGACTTAATTGACACTTGGTGTCTTTACTGTCTTTACATGATAATAATGCCAATGTTTTGAGACCTTTTTTAGGGTTCCGTACCCAAAGAGTAAAAACGGGACCCTATTACTAAGACTCCGCTGTCCGTCTGTCCGTCTGTCACCAGGCTGTATGTCATGAACCGTGATAGCTAGACAGTTGAAATTTTCACAGATGATGTGTTTCTGTTGCCGCTATAACAACAAATACTAAATTGTACGGAACCCTCGGTGTGCGAGACCGACTCGCACTTGGCCGGTTGTTTATGATATAGGAGGCAAACGAGCAGACGGATCACCTGATGGTAAGCGATCACCGCCGCCCATAGACACCCGCAACACCAGAGGGGTTGTAAGTGAGTTGCCGGCCTTTAAGATTTTCCTTTTTGTTTCTTAAACTATTTTTTTACTGTTAGAGAACTATATCTCTAAGTTTAGTAACAATTACGTTGCAATGAGCTTGTGTTTGTATGTATCATATCATATCATTTATTCAATGCAACCATGGTATTTTACAAAGATGTTAAAAGTCTAATTAAGTACAAACATGGACCCTACTAGGGTGTAGCAGTTTACATTATAATTATTCTTACCCAGTAGGCAGTGGTGAATAATTGAATATTGGCTTATAACTACAAAAGGAATACAATCTTAACATTTTTCATACACAATCGAGGCTAAGGTTGGTCTTGGAAGAAATCCTGCAAGGAATATGGGCATAACTGTAATAAGTAGGCCTTTAGTTTTTTTTATAAAAGTTGTGAGTTTTTTTCGTTTGAAATATGTTGGGGTATTAGATTATTATTTTTTATAGACATTGCATCTGTATCTGATTACTATATACCTAATTAAGTATGTACTATAATTGTTAATGATTGATTGATAACCTTTTTTTGAAAGAAACTGATAGTTGTTTATTTAACGTTGGTCAGGTACGACGTAAGGCGACGTTATGGTAAGCAATCGGAATATTAAAGCAGGCGTTAAGATTTTACGAGGCTTATTTATGCGGGCGCTACTTCATGAAATATGAACGACGAATACGACGAATTAATCGTTGCGTGCAGCTTTATGTCCTTCTGTCGGTTTGTTGGGGGGATTGATAGAGAGAAGTGTAGAATCGGTATTTGTGTAAATAGTGTCTCAATATCATTACATCAGTCGCTAAGACAGGCGCTGCGGAACAAAGGCCATCACCGGGCATTTTTTAATATTGCTACAACGACGGAACGTGCGCTGTTCTCGTTCATTGGTTCTCTGTGATATGATACCGGTATCCAGAATTACATAAAGTTAACGGACAAAAGGTTTTTAACATTGAGAATTATTTTTTTTATCGCTTCTTTATAGGCCCCCAATTTCGCTCAAAGTGTGACATCGCTCTGGTGTTGTGAGTTTTAGGCCACACATGAATGGTTGAGGTCTTAAAAGATGCATATTGCCGGGGGCTACAAGATGGTGAATAATTTTTTTTTTTGAGTCACTTTTTTTTTAAATTGCCGAAATGTCAAAAACTTGCGCTTTTATTTCGGGTTTTTTTCTTATTGAATCGTCTATATTTCGAAAACAAAAAGCGATATCCAAAAAGTTAAAAAATACGTCCCAGATTTAGTTGGGTTACATTTAAAAACATATTAGACTCCTTTATCTCTTACGGTCTAGGCATAGGGCTGTCCTTTGTGCAGCGTAAACTTGGAAAGCGCGCGCGAAGCGGCGTACGGCGCATTGTCGATGTAAGTACGTCCATAGTCCGTCTTTGTATCACAAGTAGATCGTAAACTTCGGTTCGGTACCTACTTAAAGAAGTTTTGAAAAAGATGTATGTATTTATTTACACTGCGCTCAGCTGAGAGCTAAATAAGTCCATTGTATAATAAAGAGCCATCATAAAACAACCTTACCTTCTCTTTGTAAAATTATGGAGATCGATCTTTATACATATATCAGCCAAAAACGAAAGTCCTCACGCAGTTTTAGTAGCATATCATGGTCTTGTAGCTTCAAAGTTGCGGTATGGTATTATCTTTTGGGGAAATTCCACAAATAGAGAGTTAATTTTTAAGGCACAAAAGAGGTGCATTAGAGCAATGTGTGGAATCAAAACACCCGACAGCTGCGTAGCGTATTTCAAAGACATAAAAATTTTGACGATGCCCTCACTTTTCATTTTTGAAATGATAATGTTTGTAAAAAACAATGCAAGCTAGGATTCTTTCACGAAAAAACATACAGTCGATCCTCCTTTCGAAGTTTTCCGCCTCTTTCGAATTCCACTAAAAAGTGTAGGGTATCGGAGAAATGCAAAATACTATCCTTTTCTTTAAATTTTGGTCGATTTGTTTAAGAGGCTTATAGGGTCCCAGAATTGTATAGGTACCTCCTCATCAACAGCAGTCGCCAGAAGGGTAGCTCTCAGCAGACGTCGAGTAGGTACTCAGAGCATAGAATACTAGAGAGAGGGCAAGCCGCCGGTGGCCGCGTCGCAGTTGTTAGCTCAATGAGCATACACTGCCGCTAGTTCACCCTCAGTTGTTACCGAGTGTGCACGAATGCTAACACACAGAGAATATTCCGTTTTTATCCAAAATGTCGATTTGTGCAATAGGTACCTGCAAACATCGTAATGACTTGATTCATTTTCACTCCAATGGAGTCACTTTTCACATGTTAATACTATAAATACTATTTATCACTACGAGTACATAGTATAAAAGAAAGTCGCTTCCTGTTGTATGTTTGTCCCTATGTATTGCTTAGATCTTTAAAACTACGCAACGGATTTTGATGCGGTTTTTTTCTAATAGATAGAGTGATTCAAGAGGAAGGTTTATATCTATAATACATCAGCATTGCACCCGTGCAAAGCCGGGGCGGGTCGCTAGTTTCTAATAAAACAATTTATTTGCATTGCATTTTGCATATTTGAGCGTGATGGGCGAATGACTTGTGTGGGGGGTAAAGAACTTACGACAGGCGAACCCAATACAAATCGGCCGGCATGTCCGATCTCCTTATATTCATATATCTATGAGTAGGTAGGTAGGTACCTACACAAACGCGCGGTATCACGGGTCTACCTCAAGCTTAATTATCTTGTGGTACCTTGATTAGTATGGGCTGTCAAATACCCTCAATCTCAAAACAGACGCACATTTAGATTAGAAGACAACTATAATGGTTTCCTTACCTTCCGTAACACAATAATACTATGCTCATAGTGTAGAATTATTTACATAAAAATATCATACTATACAGAATTAGTGGAAAACATTGCAGTTTCCTTCGAAACATAGTTACTTAGGAAAATCTGTAATTCTCCCATGTTATAGTGTAAATTAGCAGATGTTAATTTTTTTTTCAATAAAAATCCTATATCATTCTTGGTTTTTTTGATAAGTAAATAAGTCCTGCAACATACATTACAGGTAATTGGGGCCCAGAATTGTGCGTGCGGCAATTGACAGATTGTAGAGGAGAGTAACGCATGTAATAGATATTATCACAACTGTTGCTGTATTTAAATAAAAGAACAGGGATGAGTCATCTTTTCTCAAGTTATACATAAAATATAAAGGCTTTCGTAATAATACATTCTAATTTCAATAAAGCAATTTAAACGGATTAAACATTCCGATAATTGTTTTTTTTTGTTGATCAGAGTACGTATGGGATAGTTTCATATACATCGATTTAGGTATTATTTAATAAAGAAAGTAATAAAAAAACTATCGTATTGTCGATAACATCGACAAATAGTATTGTTCTCTCCCTACAATCTGCACCCAAAATTCCGGGCCCCAATTATAATTTTATAGAAAGGATTGCTGGAAGTGTCATTCTTTTTCCGGTGATCTAATCGATCTAAATAAACGTAAATCATGTAATTGTATTAACGTTAGTGTATTCGCCGCGACATTTTGGCAACACCACGACGACGATCCTGACAACATTGCGCGTGACGTACATCCGGAGCTGTCAAACCCAACGTCATATAGGGGAAGCACAAGGCGGGAGCGACCACTTGCCATCTAGTCTAGCAGCCACCAGCAACGGAGTACTTGTTATACAGTGTATTGTTGATTCATACCTATTTGCTATACCATTTATGGTCGTATTAAGTGTAATATGGTTCACATATCATGCTTAATACGACCAGTTGATTTCCTCGTATTCTTGTTAAATGGATAAATAAATAAATGTATTAATGTTGCTTGGGTGTTTATTTTATTAGGTACAAAGCTTCAGCCCTCCTTTTACCTTACATAGGTAATCAAAACCGCTATAGGAAAAAAAGGCAGAGCCCGCAATAGGTAATAAGGTCACGAGCTAGCAGTAAAGTTGTTTTATGCCGACGCGACGACGCTGTCAATCGAATCTTTTCGGTCTTTTGGCAACGGCTGCACTGTTTCAGTCAAGTCATACCATCCTTTTTCATCAGGCGAGTGAAAGTAGGATGGATATTTTTTTATTTTTTTTTATTATTCAAATTAGTTACACAGCATTACAGTATTACTACCAAGGCACTGCGAACTACAAAACAAATAAAAATACAAAGATACAATGCCCTACGAGAAAACACAAAAATTTAAGTATTTAAGATTTGGGCGACGACATAACAGCGTGGCTCCGTTGCGTCGTCTGGCTTGGTGTAGAATTCGGCAAGTTGCCCCGGAACCGCCGAAACACCACACCCTTCGGCCAGAAGTCCGCGCTAGCGATGGTGTCCTGCAGCGGCCGCGGCACGCGCACCACAAATGAACTGAAGTGCACATAGTGACGCGACTGTAGCTGGTGCACCCTCAGCGTATAGCCAGTCTTCCGGCGGATGTACTCCACCACCTCGTCGGCTCCGGCGGAGTAATGCAGTCGAGACACGTAGAGCGCCTTACTCGGTGTTGCAATTCGTAGACCGGAATTAACCGGCTCCGCAGTGCCACACAGAGTCTTACGGGGCGACCTGCGTGCCTTTCTCTTCCTTTCCACCAGTGTGAATCCCTCCTTATCCACATTGGTGCGGGAGGACTTCTCTAAAAGGGGAGCCCGTGATTTACACGCCTTAGAAGGCGCGTTGACCCGGTTAGCTGCGACAGACTGACCGGCGACGTCAGCATAAGCACGCTGACGTGACTTGGAGGAGACAGGAGGCGGTCGCTCGCGCGGGGGGTGCGCGGGCGGTGCAGCGGCGCGTGCGGCACATTTTGCAGTGTCAGCAGCACGTAAACTAACCGACTCGACACAAGTGTCAGGTCGATAATCGCTCTTGAAATTTGAAACCGCCGACCGAGTTGGAGCATTCCGCAAACATGTAATTTCGTCACGTAACTCGGCGATAGTGACTAGGCTAGCTTCAAACTTCATAATAACTTCGGCTAATCTTGTATTTAGGGCCACGATTTCCTTAAACAAGAGGCGAACGTCGACATTATCCGGAGCACACGACGGAAGGATAGGGGCACCCGTCGCCACAAACTCCGGAATCCGATCCTTGTTTTCACTCAGGATTTTCATTATGTCCTCAAGGGACTTCTTCCCGGCTTCATCTCCTCTCCGGTGAGGTACATATGTGCCGACGATCCCGAGGGACTGGCACAGCACTTGCTTCGCTGCACAGATGTCTTCCACGGTGAAACTCGACGCACGCGAACTCATCTGGACAGCAGTCACAGCATCCATCGCTCCTTCCTGCACCAGCTTGTTTTTTAGTTGCAGGAAGGCGAGGAACTCATTCGTGATGGGTTGAGTCGGTTCGGAGTCAGTCATCCCGTCAATTTCCGAGCGGCGGCCGAGCCGCGCTAATTTCGCAATTAATAATTTAATTACATATCAATGCGTCTATGTCGCTGCGCGCATTGGACGCGACTCGCGATATGACAGACTGGGGACATTTTAGTTGTGTATGTAATAGGCTAACCTAAGCTATAGGTATAAAAGACAAAGTAAAGTGAAAACGCATTAGTTGAATGGGTTTAATCAGCAATATTGTGAAATATCTACTTATTATGTAGGTAATTAGCAGATTATTATTTTTGGTAGGTATTTGTGTATCCTATTTTTGTTTTTTTTTGCGAAACCTATTTTTCTGGGGCGGGAACATTCATTACATGCAAAAAATACATACAAGTTTAAATACGGCGACGATTTATAAATACGTTATAATTTAGCGGAATAAGTAAGCTATGTTATCCTAGTATATATGTTTTGGTATCGTTATAAGTCTGTTACTTTTAAGGCGTCGTCAAACACTAACAACTGGTAACGTAGCAACACAACTGTCAATTTCGCACTAATATCGAATCGAAGTAATAGAGAGAGATGACTACGCTACGCTACGGAGCGTTAACAATTGGGACGTTGGCTAAGCACCCTGAGGAGTAACAAACCTCTATGAGGCCTTTGACAAAAGGGCCCAACTACCAAAACACGTCAGGCGACAGCGATATCAACACAAAATAACTTGTACTGATACTGATACTGAGGCTGTGCTACGTAATTATAGGTATGAATTAGGAAGGTACCTATGACACAGCCCTTGGTTCAATCCTATTCATATTCTAATGGAAACTAATATCACTTAGGTATAATATCAATAAAAATTTAATTAAAAAATAAATATATTTGGTCATGATTACGATCTTCCTATTTGATAATTTTTTGACTGTTTTTTCAATACCTACTCTACTTAAAATACCTACATTTATATGTCTTAAACCACTGAAATTCTACGAAATAAATGAACAAGTTTTGGTACTTACGCAATAAGCCAAATCTATTGGGATAATTCCCAGCAACTCTAATCATTTTCCCCGTAAAGTGCCTTCGGCGAGATTGGCAATTTAATAAATATGAAACGAGCAGGACACGACGAGATTGACTTTTACGAATCACTAAACTATATCGAGTTTCGGTAACCATAATAATAGGATGACAATACAATCTTGGGGGAAGCGATGGAAGCGTATCGGCTCTTTGTAGGTATTAGGTTTCTACGTATAGGCTACGAAAGTAGTTATTCAATAATTATTGGACTCTACCGTGATAAATAAACGTGTTTTAAGTTAGTGTTTGGTGCAATAATTAATTTATTTTAGCTAATATAATTTACAGGTAGAAGACCCTTTTTCCCATCCATCCTTCCTCCTCCCTCCTATTAACAAAACTTATGATAACAGCAAATAGGAAGGGTCAAAAAATCTGGAACAATTGCGTATCAGACGGCTTAGGAGGGTTAACTCAGATAAGAAATAATTCGGTGCGGATCACGGATGTACACTAAATATTGATTAGCGTAACATAGGCGCAATTTAGAGGTTTAGAGGTTTGGGGCTTCAATTTGGGATTAAAAATGTCGTAAATATAATATTTACCAGCATGAGGTGTGATATGCGACATGGTGTACCTACCTATTCGCCGAAATATTTGTATTGTCTCTCTTTCCTTAGGAACCTACACCTACAATTCGAACGTAGGTACACCGACATCAGAATGATATGAGATATGTTAGTGATGTCATTTAGTTATCGTGCGTCTCGCTCTCGCCAATACATGTACCGACGATTATGAGCGAAATGTACGATAACTGAATGACACCATTTAGATATTCTGATGTCAGTATGCGTTCGAATTGGCCTATAAGTGTGAATGCGACACGCCCATTAAATTCGCTGCATAAAAGTAGGTTTGGTGCGCCTACCTACTGCAATTTCGGCGAAAAAGCGTTTTAGCCTAATTTAATTTCCCAAACAACTTATCGCAGAACGCTTAGTCGGCAAACGAACGTTTACCAAATTTATATTTCATAGATTAGGCTTAGATGCTAGATAGGTAAGTACCTACCTATGCGAAACGTTGTTATGCAAATTGATGATTCGATAAAATTAAATTATGGGGAAACTTCTTTGGGATGTAATGTGACACAATTTTCGCCGATGCTAACAGCAACACTTTTTAACTGACCAAGTGACCATCAGTAGACCTTATACCAATATTTGCAAAAAGTTTACGTGTTGTCAGTTATAACAGTGTGACATCGTACACTTGTTTACTATAACATAACATTCAAAACCTCATTTAATCTTTGAATATATTCTCTGGTAACATTGCGCGGCGTAATATTATACACACAGTAGTAAATATTTGTGCCATTTTCAACCAAAAGGGTACTTATTGTCGGTTGTCATTTAGGCGCTATTTACATATAGCTTCAATTCGAAATCAACCTTATCGACAAGCGACAATATGGTACCTTTTAGTTGAAAACGTCACATATGTTGACTATAGTACCAATATTTACACTTTATTCAAATACGGATTTTGTAAAAAAAATATATTTTACATCATTATTAGAACTAAAATATGAACAGCTGTTTGTTGAGAATCATTGTTTCTTAAGCCAAGACAATGTTTAGCATGGAAGTCAATGTAGAGGATGTTTACCGTAGGCACCTAAATAGTTTAAAGTCAAAGAATGCAAAAGATGCATATGAGTCGGTATTTTTTTTTTTTTTTTTAAATAAAAATCTTTATTGCTTTAAACCTTGGATATACATTTCACATTATAAAGTTTGACAATATGAAACAGGTGTAACAGGTTTGTAACACATTTAGGTAGTGGGGTTGAGTCTCTGCCTCCCGAACTAGGTCCAAGCCTGTGTCTCGGGAGTCAGTGATTCCTCCTAGGTACATTACTTAACTCAAACGACAGATGAGTAATCATAATGATTTACTACTGGGTGGTTGAAGGTTTTGGTTAGCTCGTGTTTATGTTGTTATCATGATCAGTAAGTAATCATTTAATAAATATAACATTTTATGGTTTCACATGTCGAGCGATTTTCGACTTAAAATACGTGTGAGTGACCCGTTTTAATTACAGTAAGTACCAGTCAAAAGTTTAAGTTCACCCTTTGTTTTCGGTACAAATGAGTACTTTTGTGCGATAATTTTTTGCAGTTCGGATTTCGTTTTCCAACTGATCTGTTATTGTTTCCAAAGATGTGTTTGATTAGTCGGATACAATTTACGTACATTTCTAAACAACTCATTCCCTAAAATCTTATAGGATTGACGGCAAATGTTGGGCCATATGGCTTACGGACAATGCTTAGAGCTTAGACTGAGAAACTGAAACAACTTAAGGCAGATAATATGGAGTCATACGCACACACGTCGGACACGTCGCGTGTCCCCACCCGACGCAATTCGTTGTGATTCTAATTCTAACCCGTAATGCCTATAAGATTTTAGGTAATGAGTTGTTTAGAAATTAACGTAAATTGTGTCTGACTTAATCAAACACATTTCTGGAAACAATACAGGATCAGTTAGAAACATATTTCGACAGCCGAACTGCAAAAAATTACCACACAAAAGTACTCATTTGTACCGAAAACAAAGGGTGAACTTAAACTTTTGACCGGTACTGTATTTCATATTTTTAGTTCCATAATTTAACCCATGGGGTAGGGACATACATTATATATAAATAAATCCCGCTAAGCGAAAACAAAGCAAAAGCATGAAATATGAAAAACTACAAACAAACTGCTAACTCCCAGATATAAGTAAGTAGAACTAAACGGCAGCGGCATTAAATTAAAACTAAAACCCAAATGCAAACGCAAATTGGGACGTTCTAAAAGACGTAACAGACGGGAAAGTTATGAAAGTTACGTCGTTTAGAAAAACTGGTGTTTGTTAGCTGTGGTCCATTTGTTAATTTGTGCCTCTGTAATGTGACAGTCAAGTTAAATTTGCGTGCAGTTGGGTATCTGTCTCAATGTATTAGTGAAATAGCGGCCTGCTGTTTGTGTTCGGTGTTCGTGATACGAGATGTCATTTTTAGAATCACATTTTTAAAACAGCCCACAAAACACTACTTTTACTGGCAAAAAGTTATACATACTTGACTTGGCCGGGGCACTACTGTGCCTCCAGATAAGGTTTTTATTGTGCTACGTTTTTACGATATTATTTTTATTTCTAGATCTGTAAAACTAGTAATGGTACTGTAAAACGTATAGATATCTTAATTATGTTTTCTCAAAAATGGACGGCAAAGTCGACGTTGCCGGTTAAAAAGTAGTTCGCGAAGTTCGTAGTTTATGGTCAGTCAAAAAATTAAAAAGTTAAAAACATTGCAGTCTCGATTTCAGGACTGCAATGTTGAATACAAATTCCATTATTTGTCGAGTTCCAAACTTTTTAAAAGTTGAAGTGGCCATATCAAATAAAGGCATAGGTCCATTAAACAGCCAAACGGATGATCAGTACTTATTATTATAACGTTGGTACCGCGACTATTTAGGTGTCTCAAATAGGTTAGTGTACTTTCAGCAGAAAAATACACTTTTATTTTTAATTAAAAAAATAAAACGGCGGCAAAGCAAATCTTTTTACTTTTTTCTGTGAAAATATATACATAAGAACGTTGCTTCTGTAAAATATTTCTATTATATTTGTATTTCTTGCGCCATTTTTGAGAAAAGCACTATATATGACTCGGCTGGAAGGCTACTTGCTGGCTTCGGATTCAATTAAACGGACTCTCAAGGTCGTCCGTTTAAAACGAATCCTCAGCCAGCAAGTAGCTACTTCCGAGCCTCGACAATAATGTACTATTGTAAAATAACCCAATCCCAAGGCCAAGGATTACCTATTTAAAAAGTCACAAGAAATCCAGTTTAATTGAAATGTTGGTCGTATTAAATTTTCTTCTCACTACTCACTATTGATGTGAAAAGTCGTAGAATATGTGCAATATATAATATATATTTTTAGCTTTGCCTATTTGAGTGTCCCAGTGCTGGGCAAAGGCCTCTCCCCCATATCTCCCAATTTTGTGCTTCCTCCGGCCAGTTGTATAGGTAAAGGAAGTTAAGGAAGGTGTCAAAGTCGTCTCGCCCTCTTCTCTTGGGCCTACCCCACCCACGCTTCTTTACCGGCATCCACTTGGTGGTCTTGATGGCTGTGTAAGCCCACCTATCTGGATGCACGAGATAGACGTGGCCGGCCCAGTCCCATTTGAGCCTGGCGGTTTTTTTGCCAACATTATTAGCAATGCGGGTTTTGGACCGCAGCGCAGCGTAGTGTTCCGAACGCGATCGGTCCTTTTAACACCAAAAATGCTGCGTTCCAATGCGCGTTGGCAGACCTTCAGTTTGGACTTCTGATTTTCTGTGAGTGACCTAGTTTGAGCACCATAGGTTAGGACAGGCAATATACCTACACAAACATGTCGACGAGTTTTCGCGTTTCGAGTCAAGTGGCAGTGGAAGTTCCCTTCATTAGCTCTTCCAGGCATTATCAACCCGTTGTTCGACCTTTCTCCTGCCTGTCACTTAAAGAGACTAACTGACAATACCTGTGTACATATATGAGACCAAAATTAATAAAAATTTATAATAAAATGTTACTTTTGAAATAAAGGCTAAATAGAAATGGTTGAGTCTCTTCTATAGATTTATAAAGAGACCAAGGATTTCGACCCTGAATGCAATAGAACTGTATTCGGCGTCGAGAGGGTCAAGAAGTCGAGACCCTCTCGACGCCGATACAGTGGTCTTGGAGACCACTGTATCGGCTGGTATCCTCAAGGAGGTACGGGGGACATGTGATGTGGGGCTAGAGACGCTAGTAACTACAAAAGTTTTATTTAGGTATTTCTGTATAACTATCGTAATGTCAATAAAAATAAAAACAATCATGCACATTGCAATCCATTAAGGGCACTTCAATAGTTAAAGTGCCAAGCAGTCGTAAGATACGAACTAAACAGTAGGTACCTATTTTAAAATCGTTAGAAAACCAACGACCGAAGCAACGTGAGTGGTCCGCTTTATTCGTTTACTCGCAGTGCACAATTCGTGCCACAAACGAGTGCTCCGGGACCAATAGACAGAACTTCCTCCAATAAAGATCGCTCTTTATGTCGCTACGGAGTCGCAGAGTTCTCGCACAAGAGATACATTTTAAAATGATTTGTATATTAAACAGGATAATAATATAACAAAGTGTACGGTAAGTTTGAGCTCAAGTTATTTTGTTGGCACTTGGGAGAGGAGAACTTACGAAGAGGATTTTCAGTGAGTAGGTACTTACGCTAATAATATTATAGGAAAAGCTAGGGTGAGATCAATTTTATTTATTTTATACTTACTGTACTTGGGTACCGATTATAGTCCTGTAACAAGCGCACCGACCACCTTATCGCTAGTACCTAACTTAAAACGCAAAATGAACGCAAAACATCGTTTAGTATTTATTTCGATTATGACTGACTATGAATCCTTGCCCGAAATAATCTTAGGTATTTTAGTAGGTACCTACATAATATCGCAAGTCAACCGTATAATATGAGTTATGACTAATGACATTATTTATTTATTTATTTAACCTTTATTGCACAAAAGAAAAACTTACAGTACAAAAGGCGGACTTAATTATTATAACAGAAGAACCCACATGTATTGTACATACTAGAATTAGGCATTCATTTGGCGTACAATTACATCAAATGTATCCACAGTAGGTATACCTCAGTATCATTCATCAGCTTATCTCCACATTGGGAACCCTGGCACCGGTCCCTTGACGTAAGTACCTACTATTGTGTACTTACAACTCCACTGACGAGCCTATAGTATTACTGTACAGTGTACTACCTATAACATTCTGGATTGAAAGAAATTTTAACGCACCTACTCACTAGTATAATTTGAGCCCTGGGTAGGTATTGTATTGTGAAATGCGACATAAGTATGAAGAAGAAGGATAGGTGAGATGCAAACAAAAAAACTAGATTGCTTGAGTGGCAATGTAGTGACACAACAGTGGCCTGCCCTGAGTACATATTAGGGTCATTGAGCTAGTTTCCGTCCAGTTCTAGTTTTCGTCTACTTGACGGAGTAGCAACTAATATATTTTATTTTTATGTAGATAGATCTGTTTTTGTATTCAAATTCTTCAAATGGACGAAAACTAAAGCTGTACGGAAACTAGCGCAATGACCCTACATAGGAAACGTATGAACAGGTGGATAAAAGTCTAACAGAAGAGCACTTTAGGTAGGACTGGTACATTAATATTATTTATTGGTTATTAATATTATTCTTTAACTGAAGACCCAGTAAAAGATTGAGAAATATTTTTTAACAAATAGTTAGGGTGCTGACTGGAAACTGGAACATGCACGTACCTAAAATATAAGTTTTGCAAAAGTTGGGAAAAGCCTATTAATAATAAGATAAGTAATCACATGAATTTTGCTCACTGCATTGTTTTTCATTTTAGCAGCGATCTGTCTTTGTTCGAGCTGCTGAGCTCACTAATAAAGATATGAATCTGTAGCTAAATAGGGTATTTTTTATTAATGGTATCAATCGATCAGGTTTGTTTTGAGGATCAAATGTCCATATGGGACCCATGGTGTCTTAAAGCAATACAAAAGTCTTTGGAAGTATTTTTTTTAAACCAAGTATTTATTTATTATTTCCATATATTTTTTAAGTTTCCACAACAACAGTCCTACGTTCCCTTCCACTTAACATGTAGGTACCTACATATTAACATACGGCTACTTATTGGGGCGGGGGGGGGGGGGGATTATTGCCACGATACTTCGATTTATATGACATTTTATAATCATGTTGTTTATACCAATGCAATGTATTTAAAACAAGGGTTGGCGTAACTACCGTGTAGGTTAGCTGATATTATGAATTTTTACTCTTAACTCTACCAGTAATTTTTTATATTACCTATTATAATTTCATCATACTTTAAAATGTTAACTAAGTGAGTCAAGTGCCTTGGAATGAGGATATCGCCCCACCAAGTTTTAAGCAAACATATCACTTACCGCCAGGAATTCTAAAGTAAGCTTTAAACTCGACTTGAGAAAGTAACCACAAGGTTATATTCTGGCTTAGCGAACAGCGATATCGCTTCAGGAGTTGAAACATAATAATTCATTTTCGAATATAGTTACAGTCAGTACCAGTAGAAAAGTATCTGCCACTCTCTAATTGTTCTCACATTCAAATTGACATTATATGTAAGAAACTGCATCAATTTTCATACGGTTTAAATAATTTAAGAAAGATTGTTAACGAACCAGTTGTTTTGACGGCATATCAATGTAACATCGACACTAAGGTAATATGGCATTATATTCTGGGCAAACTCAGTTGACAGAGAAGTAGCCTTTAAAGCGCAAAAAAGATGCATTAGATCATTGTGTGGAATTCAGCAAATGGGTTCATGTAAACCATGTTTTAAAAAGTTAGGAATATTATATTTTCCAAATTGTAATTTTTGTTAAAGGCAATCCACATTTATTTCAACAGCTTAAGAGTTACGTCTTAGGAACAAAATAAATTCGATACCTTCCAAAACAGCGTTATATAGGAAAAGTATAGTTGTGTGGTTTATTAAAATCTAAATCCGTGGTGCATGAATTAAGAAATCTAGAGGATATGACAAGTTTTAAAAGTAAAGTATTTAAATATTTAGTTGACAAAGCATATTATAGTGTAAGTGGTTTTTTGTTAGACTATAATTAATGGTAACTGTGTACAGCATGTAGTCACAGTCCATTTAATGACAAAATTGTACGCCTTGCGGCACAACGCACAGCATAGTGATACAACAGTAATAGCTGCACAAACACAATGTCTGATGTGCAATATGGCTTCCGGAAGGCGATCAAGGTTTAGAAGTTCGAATTGTCTCTCAACTAAGGATATAAGGAAGTTGGTATAGGGAATCAATAAAAAGCAGATTAAATAAAAAAAACAGCTACCCAAAATCCTATTCTACGCAGACGAAGTCGCGGGCAAAAGCTAGTAAGTAATAAGACATTCATATTTTCTTTTTAGTATTATTATGAGATTAGACTTATATTGACCGGGATATAGACCGTGATTACCTTTTGTTACCTATTTTTTTTTTGTTTTTTATCACGGTCTATATCCCGGTCAATATAAGTTTAGTGAAACTAACCGTGAATCATTCAAAACTCTATTATGAGATTATTACCGTAGTTTCGATGTAATTAACGAAAATGTAATAAGTAAGTGCAATCGGAATTCTAAAGAATCTTATCTTATCTGTTTACAATATAAACGCCTTAAATAGTAAAAACATTGGCCCAGTAACCGTTTCGATATCTATACTTAAAATCTAATCATAATAACAGCACAGAACTACAGATCACTCCAACATCTTATTTTCACTCCAGAAAAGGTTCTCTAAAGCAAAGAACCGTTGTTTTACAGCACTTCTCAAAAACAGTTTGCATTTGTATTTATGACGCGCGAACTTGGTTAAATTGTACTGTTTCTTTAACTTGCAGCAGTTTTAAGGGTTGGGAGAGTTTTATCACGCCAGAGAATTGAAAGTCGTAAAATGTAATAATGTGAAACGTTAAGATTCTCGCTTGTACAGGTCATGCGAGAAAAGTTTATACCAAATGTTTAAAGCGACCTAGCTCGAGATTGGGCTGGCAAAAGTTTACAACTTAATGCAATATAACATGGCCCCGAGTGGGGTTTTAGGCGAAGAAAATATGCCTTGCAGCTTCAGTTAATTGAAAATGCTTAGCACTTTTCTCAGCAAACAGTAACATGTTATAGTCATCCAAGTTTATATTACTTACTATAACGAGTAGCTTTTCAAAAGGAATGCATACTTATACAAATTACATATTTGTTTTACTCGAAGTTTTGCTCCATCTTGCTACTAAGTACTCGACAACTAATACTCACCTTCATTTTAATTAGCAAATGAAAATGAATAACATTAAGGAACTTCATTTGGATTCTCTCTTGGGTTCTTTCAAGAAGAACTTTATATAAGCAATCCTAGTTGCTCTAGAGGAGTTTCTCAGTTGTTTCCTTCCTTCATTCAAGTTATTATCTGTTCCGCTTTACTTTATTATCCTACATATATCTGCCCAGGTTAAGAAACAAACTTATGACTGCATCGAAATGTTTAACATGATAACTTGTGTATTTAATAATTACTTACTTACTTACTTAATGGCGCAGCGACCCAAGATGAGTCTTGGCCTCCGACACGAGTGTACGCCAGTCGTCTCGATCCTGTGCCATCTCCCGCCAGTTATCGGCATGGAGATCGCTCAAGTCTACTCCAACAGCATCGACCCAACGATACCTGGGACGTCCGATCGGTCTCCGCCCCATCTGACGCTGATTTAATAATTAGCCAAGTTAAATCTTGAGCTCTGATTAACTACAGAACTTGACACCCGTTTGGATCTTTCAAACTGCTGTGAAATTGTTTTTTTTTTTTTAAATGTAATTTAGGATTCTGTTGTCAAATTAAAAATCCACGGTTATAGTCGTGTATTGTGTACCTACCATGTTTGTTTGTCTGACGGTATTTTTAAAAATACCGAGTGTAGTGTGTAATACGAGCAAAAAATTAAACTGTAGCTAAATATTACCGGTGACGCACGCTCGCGACCTCATTATTAAAAGGCAAGATGAGAAGACGTGCTAATAGAAACCAGTACTTGTTATTTCTATTACGTGACAAAAGGTGTACAATTTCACCCACTAAATAAATAAAAATAAAAATAAATGTATCAATCTTACATTTTTGCGACTAAAATCGATATCGGGGTCCCCATATTAGAATAAAATAGAATAAAATTTTATTCGTAAGAACAAACAAACAAAACATAACATAATATAAAAGAAAACATAAAAAAGGCCGCCAAGCTCAAGTGGGATTGGGCGAGACACATCTGTAGGATGCACACGACAGATGGGCCAAAATAGCGACCGAATGGGCACCACAGATCACCCGAGGCAGAGGCAGGCCAAAAAGGAGATGGCGAGACGACCTGGACTGGACTCTTTTTGTGGCGACTGGCGGGAGCATGCACAAAGCCGTGACGAGTGGCGGAAGACAGAAGAGGCCTTTGCCCAGCAGTGGGACACAATATAGGCTATAAAAAAAAGTTTAAGTGCCACGAAATTACCTCATCTCAGCATGTTGCTGGTGGTTTCCAGCGCTGATCTTCCGATGAGACCATCAGGTGAGTAGAATCACAGAAGGTAATAGACAAAAAGACAAAATAACATACAATGAACATAGTTAAATAAGAAAAAGTTACACAACAAGAAGATACAACATAACGTTTAAATTTAAATTATTTATATAAAACAAGCATCGTACTTATAACACTAGTCACTGTATCGGTCCGGTCCAACCATACCTTGTCTGAACATTACAGCTACATATGCAACTAGCGCCACCGGTAGCTACACGAACTAAAAGGCAATGACAGACCAAACCAATCCAATATCGAGCGTTCATGAAATCAATTTTATATATTGTTTTTTTATTACAAATTGCTCTGTAATACGGTCAGCATCAAATAGATAGTAACGCCTAAAGAGGCCAAATAGGTACCTAGGTAATATCGTAACAAACCTTTGGAAGAAATTAGGATGAGTCCCAATGTGTTTGTCCACTTTTTGCGTCACTATGTATTTGATGCTGACTTGCTGACTGTACCTACTTATATATATATATATTTTTTATTTTTTTTTATTAGCCTACTTTGGTGTCCCACTGCTGGGCAAAGGCCTCCCCTCGTTTTCTCCACTCGACCCTGTCATCGGCATTTTTCCACCATTTGGGGTAGAATGCGTGGGACTATATATTATTAATTTATAAAATTACATTAAGACACCTACTCGTACTGTCTATCAACTTGTATTCTATTTTCTAGGACATTCGGGCCACTTTCAACCGGAAGGATACATATAGCATCAATAAGACGTAGTAGATATTCGGATTTTAATAATACGATACCCCAGGACGATATTAATCTCAGTCCCTCTCACTTGCTGCACTAATACAAGTACTATCGCAAGCAAGCATCTCATATATCATCATCATCTCATATCGCATATTTTTTCACAAGCGAGTGTACTTAGCACTACTTACATACGCACATTGTTATCATATTTTTAAGGTCAGAATATCGGCGCGATTCGGGAAATGAATTGAAATAGTCAAGATATGTGACGTCCCTCGGATAAAGGTACCTTATGGCGGCTGGCGCTTACGTCGCATAGCGCCGCAAGTTATTGCAGCGCTATGCGACGTAAGCGCCATCCAATATTAATTGGAGCGGCGTTAATAATAGCGTAAGCGCCAACCGCCATAAGGTACCTTTACCCGTGGGACGTCACATATCTTGACTATTTCATATCTAGTGAATCTCTAAAACATTTCCCGAATCGCGCCGTATGTCTCGGTATCACGTCGAAGACTATTACTATGTTAGGTATATTGGTTTTACGTATCAAGCAGAATTTAATTAACATTGTTGACACAACATCTCCCTCACGGTTGGAACATTGTTATCATATTTTTAAGGTCAGAATATGTCTCGGTGTCACGTCAAAGACTAATATGTTAGGTATATTTGTTTTACGTGTCAAGCAGAATTTAATTAACATTGTTGACACAACATCTCCCTCACGGTTGGAAGTGACTTGGCATGATTGCGCGTCATAAAACAAGGGCCCTGTAAATATTACTTAGCTTACAGAAGACCCTTTAAATGCATGACTCGACAAACAAGTAAGTGTATTACCAAAATAATTCTGATAAAGAGATTGGCTTCGAAAGCGTTAAAATTATTTTAAATATTTGGATAACTCGGATAAATAAACTAACATATTAAGGCACATAAACTATTATTTGAATCCTAAACCTGCGAATGGATTTTGTTTGGGTTGTTACTATCAAATTCCATCGCAATAGAGGGAGGTATCAAAGTAAACACTGGCAGTATAATTTGATGCAAACTCATGGTGGCTCACGGAATTGACTTGATTTTGAATCATAAATATGTAATAATAGTTCATTTGGATTTGTCTATTTGCCTTTAGTGTATATGCAAGAGTGATATAGAAGTAGGTACATAGACGAACAAACCATCGAAAATATTCTGTTTTAGAGACCTTAAGATATGGAATTGAAACGACGGAAAGCTGCAAGTCATATGTTCAGACGACATTAAAAAGATCCATGAAAGAGGCCTATTGTGTCTATTAAGTCCATTTATTAGTGAACGCAAATATGAACTGACTTATATGAGTGTAATGCTTTACATTTACATGAACACCAACGAACTACCAACATTGCTATGTTGGTCTATTATTACCTACTAGGTACTGTGTATGTTCCACCTGTAAAGCAAGAAATTAGCTTGTGGCACGACATTCCTCCGACAGTCCTCGATTTCCTATTCCAATTAAAAAAAGATCTAGATGTGATATTTGTGCATCTCGCTCGCTCTAATAGAGATCGACATAATGAAATTTATTTAAAATCGAGATCGAGCCTCCTATTCATTTTCACACACAACCAGAAATAATTACAAATACCTCCATTTGCACGATATACGAAAACACGAACCCGAAAAAGGAACCCTTTTTAGTGTAGGTAAAGGGCCCTCAAAACTGTTTACCCATACGAAAACGCTTAGAATAAATGTGGCGTCATCAGCAATGATTCAGTACGGAGTCTGTGGGTCGGAGGGCTCTCTAATATACGCTGCCCTCTAAGATACAACAACTAGTGACCGCAGAGGGCCGTGATATACTGTTATTGGCCCTACGGCCCTCAAATGAATGCTGGCGTAAATGTTTATGACAAATGGGATGTAATAAAACCTGCGTGAATTTAATGGAGAGGAGGTTATTTAGAGTGTTTATTGTTCTTGGTAGCTAGAGTTAGTTTACAGCATTATAATATAACAATAGTTATTTACGATACAAGTGCGGAAAAGAGGAAATTCAAAACGAGTGGCGATAAATCGACACGAGTTGCAAATTACCTATTCGCACGTGTATCGTACAACGTTTTACAGTACATTTGGCCCTTTAAACTTTCGACATATGCACGATGGCGATGGGATGGCCGCAGTGTCGGTTATTCGTCCGCACATCAAAGGTAGTGGACCATCGATGATACGTACTTACGCATATACACGTGACCCATTCCATAGTGCGTGCTCTCAACCATCGCATGGCCATCTCGCTGGTCCAGCGCTGGGCCACCGTGTAGAGGAGCCATTACAAGTTCACAACAAAGTGTAACTCGCTAAGTTAGGGAGCAGATGTTATCGATCCCCTTAATTAAACGTGTTGCGTAAACATTCGTAGAAACTCCGGTTAATGGCTGTTGCTAACTTCGACAAATTTCACCTCTTTTAGGACTTTTAGAATTCCTTTCGCAAACAAAAATACCTTACATACAGGAATTAACATCGGAGTCTGGCTAATGAAAGTCAAACGTAAATTATAATGTAAGAATAATAGAAATCACCAAGCAATTAAAATCTTACCATTGTAGGTATTTTCCTAAAGGTGGCGTTCGGATGTCAACTGCATTACTGTTGCAGTATTTAGTATTTGTTGCTATAGCGGCAACAGAAATACATCATCTATGAAAATTTCAACTGTCTAGCTATCACGGTTCATGAGATACAGCCTGGTGACAGACAGACGGACAGAAGACAGACAGACGGACAGACAAGATAGACAGACGGACAGTGGAGTCTTAGTTATAGGGTCCAAACTTTTTACAGTGCAACGAAGTACAAATTAAATATTTATCATTCAAAATTATCACTTAAAAGTCAATTTTATCAGCCAACATGCGCAAACAACTCAAAATTTGCATCAGATTAAGTACTTTGCCACACATTCATGTAGATAAAATGCAACTTTCTTCAGATTTTGAAGTACAGAGATGGCTCTCTTTGTACGAGCTGCTGTGGTGAAAATATATTTATTTATATTATTATAACATCATTCTTCATGTCTTTCAATAAAAATTCGAAAATGCGTCATATCGCGCGGTCTCTCGTAACGTGTTGAAAAGAGATCTGCGCAAGCGACAGTGACAGCTGTCTAAATATATGTGTCAAAGTCTAGTCAAAAGTCCCACTTTGTCGCTTACCATGAGAACGAGACTTGCTTGTATACGAATAACCTGTCAAAGCGTCCTTATGGCAAGCGACAAAGTGGGACTTTTTGCTTGAAAACGACACATGGTCGCAGTCTCGTACGTCGCTTCAGTTACCGACAATCCAGCACTGAATAGGATAAAACCCATTACGCGAAATGCCAACTCGTTCTTGACGTATTCTTTAATTTCTTTAAAGAGAAGTTTACAAGTTAGAAGGATGACTGTTTTTATTTATTTCTCTTGACCTCGACTAGTTTGTTTATTTGTAACAATACGTTTTAGAACGATTACTCATTAAGCGTCTGTAAAAAAACGAAATCGGGTTAAAAACAAACAAATTAAAATGTTATGACTAAGCCTTCTACGAACTTACCACTTCTTTTTACCGGACTATGACTTTAGCAGTTTATGTATGTTTGTATGTTGCATTAATTGTGTTGTGCCATATATTCCATCGTAGCTCCCCCATGCGTTCCCCGAAATGTATGTGGTAAAGAGAGGAAAGGGGTAGAGGCCGGCCCCCTGTTAATGAAAGAGAAGCTTCCTGATCCTGTTCTGACAACACTAGACAGAAATAAATACCTTTACCAGGATTTGAACCCGGTACCTCCGGCTGCTTCGTAGGCAGCGGCACTACCAACTAGGCTAGGAGGCCGTTAGGCTATACTATTTTTATTCGACTTTGGAAAAGGAGTTACATATATGAGTTACATATATAATTACTTTTAGGGCATACGAGTACCTAGCGCTCAGTCGATAGAACCTATTTTTATTACTACACTTTTTTTTAATAATAATAATAATATTTCAGCCTATATCGACAGCCTATACAGCCTCATGCGCGAGAGGGCAAATTCACATGTTCAAATATTTAAATATTTTAAATTCACTGAAGCGCTAATATCGGCTTAGTGCAGGTATGTGCATTGATTTATATTTGTTTTTTAGTACATGCATAGTTAAATATAAGGTAGGTATACTAACCCATAAGAAAAGAAAATGTTGCAAAAATATTAGCGCACGGCTCTGGCAGATATTCAGATGCAATTTGAATTATTCGCGTATGAGCTGTTCTCAGAAAATGCTCCATTGTTCCAATTGTTTCATTCGTTAGATTGACGTGGCTTCCTTAAAGTGCATTTAAGTTACTTTCGTACGCCAATCACCTTAAAAATCATGAGTTACATCAAAATTTCAATAAATTTACAATGGGGTTTACCTACAATCTACATCCAACATCCCGTATTCTATTAAGTAAAGAGTTCCACAAATAAGCTCCTCAAACGCGACAAGACTAATTGATCAGCTAATTTGCTGAGCAGGTGTGTACGCGCCCTTATGAATTACAAATTGGTTTCTATAATCAATACCCATTAAGTTGCGTTGAGATTAAGCGAGTACTTGCACGAGGTAAAACGTACAAGCAAGTAGCACGTTTATGAAACAAGTAGGTACAAAATGGAGACTATATCGAGGCAAAAATAAACATCTTAGTTACGTGCCCACGAGGAACCCTAGAGATTTTAACAGTATATTCCTGATCATATTTAAAGACTAAAATGTCCTTTAAAATGTTTTGGAGTTCGCCTAGTTTCAATTAAAACATGATTAAAACCAGTTAAAAAATATATTTTTATTGTTACTTAGTGCAAAATGCCTTTTTAATGGCGATGTTGCCACTATGGGACCTAGTCTAATCCAAAATCATTGATAAAACTGTCAAACTGTGACGACAAGTAACACTGCAAAAACTAGGTTTTACAAAAAAGAAAGTTTTTTGAGTGACAGTTTTACAAATATCATTTACATTTTATGTAAATACAAAAAATCTAAAAAAGAACAGTTTTTTTATCCGAAATTTACCTAAACTATTTTTTTTCCTTTTCTTGGCCTAAAAAATGCGTGGTTATAATCTCTCGGGTTCCTCGTGGGCACCTTTATGTATTTCACTTACGGTAGGTAAATTCAAGGAAAGCTTTCTGGAATTAGTATGTCCCTTCGCGAGGCGTACAGAAACGTCAACGAACAATGATAATATTATTAGGTCGGTATCAGTTTATTAATAGTATTTTATACAATCGTGATATAATAGAGAGCTTTTCAGTCGAGTACCGTGTTTAAGCAACGAAGCTTGCTGAGTTGGTAAGGTACGTGATTATAGGTAAACAAACCTAAAGTAGGTACTCGTATACAGCTAAGATACGAGAGCGGAGCGATACCTTCATACGTACGCACGCGCCCCGGCCACCACCGGGGTCCAGCGGGTTGGTCAACGACACCTCCACGTAACTCATGAGGCCCTGGTACCTGCTCCTTGTTAAATTCAATTTTAAGACAGTTTTTTTCTCGATTTTGGCCACCGTAGACTATGGAGACTAACAAGCAACGCTAAGTGGTTTTCATAGTCTATGGATGTTGCTATATGAAAGGTATCACATGCGCGTTTCTGACTTATGAAGCAATTGTTTCTAATTAACATAAAATAAATAATATTAAGCTATCGTTTTGTTTCGTCCTCTTGACCGCGGCGAGCTGTGATTGACCAACCAATCACAAAGCAGAGGGGGCGCAGCAGCGCGTAGACGGAAATATGACAGATACCGCGACGAAATTACGTTTCGAAACGCCATCGTTGGCTAATTTGCATCGAATCTAGTCTCCTTAAACAAGAAATATTTTATCTAAATGTATGAAGGTCTATTTTCAAAATTTTTATAATTGACTAAACCGTATCGAAAGAATTCTTATGCTTGAGTCGGAAGTGCCATAGTCTATCCAACGTTGAAAAGAGTATGGTTGTAGTGTTGCAAATGAAGTTGTAATACACAGATTATAGTCGACGAGTAGAAAAACATTATATTGGTAGTCATCAAGTCAACTAGCTCAGCTAGTAAAGTAAGTAATTCGAACGCTGCACCAGCCCAGATTGAGTAGGCAGCAGTGAACCTAGTTAGTGTAATATTTAGATTGATGCCTTCATTCGGGAATTGATTTAGTTTTAACTAATACAAATTTGTTAGCACTTGACAAAAGCAGCTTGTACCTATCTGTCAAAGTATTACACGAAATTTTGGGTAGGTACCTATCGGTAAATCAAATCATTAAACGCTTATGTATATTTGTTACTATTATAACCCGTTTTTAGCGAAAAAACATGTTTTCCCTAGTTAAAATTAGTTTTCCGAAACGCCTTGATGAAAATGCGTTTTACTAGATAAAACTAGTTATAAAGGGGCCCACAGACTATCAGTCCGCCGGACGATATCGGCCTGTCAGTTGTTCGGAACTGTCAAATTTCTAACTGACAGGCCGATATCGTCCGGCGAACTGATAGTCAGTGGGCCCCTTTAGAAACGCTCTGTCAAAACTAGTATTCGCAAAGTGCCTAAGTGAAAACTAGATAAGGCGCTTTTTGCTAGTTTTTGACCTCTCCCTCCCCTAATTATGTAAGAATTTAAGAGTCGGTGAAACGCGTTTAGCCTTAGTGAAAATGCGTGAGAACTGAATCTCCAAACTGTCCGAAGGCCGTCATCTCTATATTTATTTTTATTTTTATTCGGTACTCGCCGGGGCCCGCGGGGTTTGAACTCGCAACCTTCAGATTAAAAGTCGCACGTATTGTCACTAGGCCACCAACGCTCAAATTCGTAGGTACATAGAAAACAGGTATGTATATAGAACTAATTTATAGTTAGAGAGCCATAAACGAAGTAAATATATACCAATATTTAAAAAAAAGTATTTCCTAAAAGGTACTTATTTATGTTTTTGTAGCCAAAATAAAATCATTACACTTAAATGATGTATTAGAAATGCCAGTTATTTAGCTTTATATCACAATTAAAATTATGAACATCGAATAAACTTATTTAAAATGAATTTTCGAGCTTATTGACCCAATAATTTATCACTTAAACTAACTTAACTACAAATTAGTAATTACAAGTTATAACACACATGTCATACAAAATAAAACATTACAAAGATCTTAACCTAAACTAGAACCTAACAAACACAAAAACTATTCACAAAATGCGCCCCGCGCCCCTCCAGATGCAAAGGAGCCCATCACGCTCGCCGCGTTGCCACGTTAAACAGCGATGGACAACCTTTGCAAAAGGAACGACCCGGAGCGAGGGTCATGACCACCGAATAAACTGTTACTAAAGCTCGCTAACAATTCTGCCTACAAAGCGCTGATACTATGTGAAAGCACACTTCAATTCACAAAAAATACAACAAAACACATTTAACAAAACGACAAAAAGACCCAAACTACACCTTTCCGCAACCAATTTCTTTTTCAAATAATTATGTCAAAATGTATTCATTAATCCGCACAATTCGAAATACTGAAACTTATAAAGCAAAGAGCAGTCTTCCATTAAAGCGATACCAAACCGGATAAAACCAGACAAACTTTCAATATTGACCGCAATGTCCACAATCCATGTTTTAACTGACTAACTGGTGGGAGTTATTTAAAGGTTTTCCATATTGGAATATCGTTTTATTTTCTTCAATTTTTTTTGTTTTTATGATATTACAGGGTGGGCCAGTGATAAATCATAGAGTAACTTATACTAGAGCGGTACTGTCATAGTAAATTTTGTAACCCCAGTAAATTCACTGCCATCTGTCGGCACACTTTAAAACTAAAAATAAATATTTATAAAAATACGATAAAATGTATTTAAATATGGATAAATGATTTTTTAATTTGCATTAATAATTTTTATGATTTTGACCCATGTTCTTTCACTGATATGCGTTAAAATTGTTAAATAACAAACGAAACCGTCAACGCCATCTATACGACAGTAGGCCAAAGCTAGTAGCGCCCTCTGAACGAGAATCAAATTTTCTTGATTTTCGAGGCACGTTTTTTCCTTAGACTGTATCCATCTATTACGGAGTTATATCTATCTTTGGATAAATGCATTTAAAAAAATTAATAAATAATAAATTTTTATGTTTTTAAATAAAAATTATAATTAGAAATTGGGATAAAGAAATAAATTTTACGTTTTAAAAATTAAATCATCAAGATGTCGTCCGTAGCGGTTGCGGCGCTCTTCCAGTCTTGCTTGTAAATTTTGAAAGACTTAACAAGACTTTCGTTTTAAGAGATTTCCTGGCTCCGAAACTTCACGAATCGTATGGTTACAACAACAACACATGGTTTCAGCAAGACGGGTCCACCTGCCATACAAGTAACGTGACCCTGAAAGTTTTGCGTGAAATGTTTCCTCAAAAATTGATATCGAGGCGAGGTGACATTGCTTGGCCTCCCAGGAGCCCTGACTTAACTTCGGCAGACTTCTTTTTGTGGGGTTACTTGAAGAGTAAAGTGTACTTCAATAATCCGACAACCATAGCAGAATAGGCTATTTGACTAATTTTTGAAAATGGTTTTAATTTATTGTTTATGACTTAATAATTACACTACATTGATATTTCCGTGAAATTTCCTGTATTAAATATAAAAAACAATGTTAAAGTTTATTTATTTTGAACGCGCCTTAAACGCTGTTTTTGCAAAGGGGCTAATCACGTGACACGTGTGACGTCACGCGCAAGTAAACTCAGTCTAACCTTAGTTAATCTTATGGTTTATGTGCATTGTTCACTGTAAAATGGTGTATAGTGCCGCAATGTTCAAGTACGACTATAAAAAATCCAGACAAATCGTTTGTTTCCATTCCAACGAATCCCAAAAAAAGAAAAATGTGTTTAAAACTAGCGCGAAGAGACCCAAAGAGCATTTTAGCGCATACAAATGTTTTATGTGTGAAGACTACTTCGATGTAAGTAATATTTAACTGTAAATAAATATGGTAATTAAAGCAGCGGATTTTGTTATTTAACGAAACAAGATCTAAGTATTTAATGTATTACTACATAACCTCATAACATAGCTCTTTCAGCATTAGTAGGTAGTTAGTAGCATACTTTTTCTTTCAAACTAAAGTGCAGTATGGAGATACTATTCTCGTCATCGTATTCTATATATATATATCGTCGTCGTATTCGTATCATCGAAATCGAAATGTTCGTAAATAAACAATTTCTACGTATACTCACACAGCTGTTTTTACATTTCTAAGTTCCGCAGCATAGTAATCCGGATTATCTTTAAAGAAAAGTGCAACCATTAATGCGTCTATGTCTGGTAGGTTGCCGTTATCAGCTTTCACATATTTCGGCTCTATTTTGAGATTCTTATGAATATTGTGTGCTAGATATACGGATAAATCGGAATATATCAGAAAACTGTGGAACAATAACTAAAACTAACTAAATACAAATAAAACTGTTAAAACACTCAAGACAATCAAGAATGTTTACCCGGGTGTGACGTCATCCGAGCGTTGACCAATCACAGAGCGTTCACGTCCCTGATGAAATTTCAAAAAATATTAAATTTTCTTTCGTTTATTTTCCAAAAAATAAATAATTTACATTCAAATATAGTGTAATATACTTTATTAGTTTATTATCTTTCAGGATGACAGCAATTCGTTATATATTTTTAATGTTGTCAAATACCCTATTAAAGGAGAATATTCGTCAAGAAATCCAATCAATATCTCCGCAACTTCTAACGAAAGTCTTTCAAAATTTACAAGCAAGACTGGAAGAGTGCCGCAACCGCTACGGACGACATCTTGATGATTTAATTTTTAAAACGTAAAGTTTATTTCTTTATCCCAAATTCTAATTATAATTTTTATTTAAAAACATAAAAATTGTTTTTTTTTTTAAATGCATTTATCACTGGCCCACCCTGTACCTATTATGATTACAAGCTAAGTAGTAGGTTTATGTACCTAGGTATAGTTGTTTGTATCATCACTAATCATGTAACACAAACGGAATATTATCAAAAACGTGTTAAGGTGACAGTCCATTTCTGACTGCAGCTGCACTACCGTTGCGACGTTACCGGTGCAGCACTACTGCAGCAGCGTACTGCAGCGGCGACTGCGGCTGTTACGGCGTGCAGTCGCAACAGCGTTCGTTGGCGGCTTGTGTCAGAATCTGAGTTACCCTCTAGTCGCGCCTAAAGGAGTTTTACTTCAAAAATCAGATATTTAATGGTGATATTGCCGTTTAAATGAAAAGCAATTCAACCTTTTTATGGGGCTTAATAATTGGCGAAATACAAGCAAATTACTCAAATGAAATTAATGCAGAAGAAAAGGTAAGTTCACATTGATTGTGAAATTTTCTTCCCCATCCTCTTGACTAAATGCGTGATCACTGCATTCAGCAGCTCTCATGTAGCTCGTGAGACACATGCAACTGCCGGCTGAATTTAGAAGTCTACGATAAGACGGACAGTAGTCCAGCTGCGGTCGGAAATACGTTAGTAGTAGTTTATGTGACTGCTACATAATGAAAGGCATTAAAACTCGAGTGTGGGTTTATGAAACGAACGTAGTGGGTTTCATAATAGAATCACACGAGTGTTTTAATGCCTAATTATGTACAGTTACATACACTGAATCTACACACATATTATAAACTTTCTATGATATATTCACTAACCTCATATTACAGCCGACACTGGGGCATAGTTGCTCACTAGCGGAATTCGCGGATATAAGATGGCGTTTCCGAAATAACTTTATCGCACATTTTACACAAAACTTTTCCTAGAGTTACTTTAAAAACAACAAAACAAATTATTTTTTACTTACAAACTAATTAAAAGATAAACTGCACGTCAAATGGCGGCAAAGAAAACTTTTTTCACGCATGTCACGCATCCGTAGTTTTTTTTTAATTCAGAGACAAACTAGAGTGGGGGTCGATTGCCATATCGTTCGATACCAACTAACAAGCGAGATTTGTCAAATTTGTATGCAATTGACATTTCATTTCAAATAAAACGTCATCTCGACTGATATTAGAATAGAGGTCAAATCAAATTTCTTTGTTTTTCAGATGTTCGAAATTTGAATAAAATAATATTATCGAAATCGATGTTATTATTTAGCAATAATAACATTTTCACAGATAAAAAAATTCTGTAACAAAACAGTTTATCCTAATGTTGGCCATTACTTACGGATTTTGAAGGCATCATAGAGGGTTTATGATATGTGTGTAGATAAAAATGTTAAAATCACCATATTACGTGCAGTCGGTATTGTCATTCATTTTACTGTGGAAATTGACAATAACACCGACGCGTTTAGTTCAGACCGCTGCAGTAGTGTCGGAACAATAGTGCAGCTGCGGTCGTAAATGGAATATTACCTTTAAATGCTTACCATATGCACACCGGCAGTTTTTTAACGAAAGTTCGAAATCACCCTTGGCTGTCTTTTTTGTTACAAAAAAGTCCCGTTACCTATTTATCTTATTGTTGTTACCTCGCGTACTTATTTGATTTTTATGTCAATTTTATTTATATCATGGACTGTTTATCCCGAGCATACGAACCATAATTCATTTAGTTAGACCTCGCAAACTACTCGTATTGTGCAACTTGATATTACTTGAGCGCCAAGTTTCAACTTTACTCTTCTAACAGGGTTGCCACACAGTTATATTTTTTAATTTATATCATTTTATAATAAATTACATTCAAATCTTTACTATCTATAATTGTCCAACCACCAAACCACGAAATCGCAAAAAAAATTTACCCTCCCATAGAAAATGTATGAAAACACCAAATTTTTTTGCGCGATTTGTCCCATAGTAAAAATTGCTCAGTATCATCCCAAAACCTCCCTGTCAACGGGAATGCACTTCATTTAGAGCCACCGTGTATATACCTACTTTATAACTATATTACAACCTCATTTAGGTGTTAGTATTAGTAATGGTCTACTTTAAATCGGCATATACATATGTCAACATACCACAATATAATAATTAAAAAAGAAACGAATTTTGGCAACAAAGTAGGCACATTATTAGGTCCCCTAATTCCTTAAATCATCCATAATTTAGTCAATTTTTAGGATCGGATGTGATTAGAAATAGCCCGAATACGCCTTAGTATATTATTAATGGATGAAATACATTGACGCTAATTTAGTGATTAAACTAAATCTAAACCTAAATTAGCCTGAGGCATTGTTCCCAGGACACTGGCCGCGTTCCCCCTCTGCACAGTGAGGCTGAGCTTCTGCGCAAAAAATGCGCCAGCTCGTAGGTCGCCAGACACCCAGACTAGTTTGGTAGAAATTTCTTTTACTAGTTTTCTCGTGTCTGACGACCAAGGACCGAAAGTTTCAATCGCAAGTGCCGCAAATATATAATTAGTTTTTAGAAATGCATATTTGCGGCACTTGGCAATTTGGGCGTCGTCTGCTGCCGACCCTGGCTTCCTGGCAGAGCGCCGGACGTGAGATGGGGCCAGCGTGTCAACGCATGTTACATCCCACGCCAGGGGCCGCCCTAGGAACCAAGGTACGAGCGAGCAGCCGTCGGGCCTTTTGCCATCCGCCGCAGATAGACCAACTGGCTCCAGGGTTGCTGGTATGGAGACGGTACCGAGTGCTCTGCGGATTAGATCGTTTAGAGCCGTGTGTCTATAAAATCGGCCCGCGCTTGACTGGCAGTGGAGTCCGTGGTGCCCATAAGCGTCAACATGGCTTCTGCAGCGGGAGCAAGCGTGTGGCTCGCAGACTTTTAAACCTAACCTGAGGCATACGGCTACGCGCAGTGACGCCGGGTCCAAAAGGGAACCAATGTTCCGCAACGGCAAGGCGCGCAGCCAATGCCCTGACTCGGGTTCCGATACTGCGAGCAGTCTAGCGCGTTCGCAGGGGTTCGAACTATTGTCCAAAAGGGATTTGTGGGTTGTTTTTATTTTTATCAGGTCCCAGGCTGCTTGGCTGGCTTTTTCGGTAGGTGGGCTCTCGCCGGGATTTCCAGCACTCCAAGTTGACTCTGCATCTGCCAAGCTCGCCACTACCACACCCGTGGGATTGGTGACATTAAGAATGCCACGGATGAGATGGGCGACGCTGTGGACAGACGAGAGAAAAGCGGGGAGAGCCAGATCGCCCGTAGAGCGAATGCCCAGGCCACCATAATTAATAGGCAGAGTAGCCTGGGACCAGCTTTGAGAGCTGAAAGAGACATTTAGAATTTTGCTAACCGAATTTTTTAATATGTTGTCTATGGATGACGTGAGACTCGAGAATTTCCAAACAGGGCTACAACGTAAAATGTATAAAAATTTAGGAGAAAATAAACACAAACGTAAGATGTAAATGGCTATATGGGCGTTAATTTTGAATAATAAATCTGAACAGTTGTGAAAGTTATCTAATTTTGAATTTATTGCTAAAGGGATGGCGTCTTCGAAAATAGGGGCGCCAAGTAACACGAGGGAATCTCGTGTAACAAAGGTGAAATTGGGCGCGACAGAGTTGAGACTTAGAGTCAAAGCAGTCCGGGCGCTAGCTGAAAGTTTTTCTGAGATAAAAACCTCACACTTATTAAAGTTAAGTGTGAGTCCTATCTCAGCGAACCGCCTTGTGATTATATTTAGGTCGTTTAATACTGAAGAAGCCGTCCCTGCAAGTGTCCCGTCATCCAGATACCATAAATTTAGTTCTGATTTTAGCTGAGTGATGATTGGGTGAATGGCGAGGCTAAAGATGACGGGCCCAAGCGGATCTCCCTGCTGGCACCCGATGCATGAAGCAATTACTTTTTCACCAAACATTAATTTGGACGGATTGCCGTAGCATTGTTTTAGGTATTCAAAAATTTCCGGGATTTCCTTTTGAATTTCGTCTAAAAGAGTGCTTCGGTCGATAGAATTAAATGCGTTTCTTACATCAACTTTTACCAAAATTTCGAAAATTGAGTTTTCCAGGAATGTCCGTGTGGCGTGTACTGCGGCCTCACAACCGCCTCTGACGCCGAAACCAAGTTGTTTGGGCTTGAATTTGTCTGTGAGGCGGTCGTGAAACTCGCGGCAACACAATTTGGACGCTAGTCGCCGTAGTGTGCTTCCCACCGCTATCGGACGAATGCCGCCGTCTTTTTTTTTTAAGGCTATCAGGTTAGCGCCGTATAAAATGGGAGTGATTTCGCTACAGATTTTACCTGAAAGCATTAAATTTATCAACGCGGTCAGCTCTTTGAGGAGGGTTTCTCCGGCATCTCCCATTAGCGGGCTAGTCAGGTCCTTGAGGTGCTGCGGGGTTATGCCGTCAAGGCCACCGGCCGAACCATTAGGAAAAGAGCTAATCGCCTGTAAAGTTTCACGTTCCGTAACTTGCAGTGGTTGCGAGGAGATTTGAGACGGCACGGGAAGTTGTACTGGTGAAGTTGAAATCGGATGCTTTTCTTTAAGAGAGGAGAACACTTCGTCGGAACGGGCGGCCAAGGTGTCACTAGAAAATAGAAGTTTTGTAGCGCCTCTTATGTTACCGTCAGAAACCTTATTTTCTATTGACTTAACTTTATAGTTTAAGTGAGTATTGCAAAGATTTAAGAATGGAGATTCCGCGGAATCTATGGGAAAGTCAGGATGGAGTATATTTTGTTTGATAATAGCTGATAAACTGCGATTGGATTGGTCTTGAGGGATATGAATATTTTTGTAAGTAAATGTAAGTAAGGCTTCCCATGCGGGTAAATTATTATTAGACACAACCTTGGCCACGCATTCCGTGAGGCTCCGAGCTACAGCAACCCTAGCGCCTTTTGGTATACGTTTAGCTAATTTAGTGTGAGCTTTTAGTACTGCTAGACGAGTACATAAATCTGCAGGGGGAGCCGCAGTGTTGGGAACAGAGGCCCCAGATCTGTCGACATGAGAGGAGTCGGTCGGGGGTAGGTCTATCCGAGGAACATGTTTCTTGGCAAGATGGATCTTGAGTCCATGTGCGCCCTTGTAGGGTTTGTGGTCTTGACATATAGGGCATTCCGTGAGCTGGGTGGAGGCAGGATTCATTAACACAAGACGACAAACATTACCAAATTATTAGCACGTAAGTAGAAAATATAAGTCAATGTTGACATTTTGACACCGATATCCTATGTTGATATGTAATAGACACTGAGATGTCACTTTTCAGATATATTTTTCGGGCGAATCGATTTGGTGTTATTAGTAGAAATAAGACACCAAAAACATGGCAAAACGTCTTTCACTCGCCGTTCTTCCCGTGCAGGTGATATTTACGGCAATACAACACGTAAAATTCGTAATAAATTTGAATTCATAATATTATATTTTTGCTTGTACAGTTGACATTTGACCGTAGTCCAAATTACACAGAATAATATTATAGACAATATTATTATTAATATTATTATAGACAATCTTGTCTTGAAAATCTTTATGACTTAATTTTCTAAATAGTTATTTATTACTCAAGGGAGCAAATTTGTTTGTTTACCTGTCGTGTTTGAGACATGAGCAAGCGAAAGATTCCAAAAAGTGGAATTTTGAGTTTCGACAAATTTTGCTACCAAGTGTAATTCAACATTTTCCACCTCCTATAGAGATAAAAGGTATAGTTACCAACTAATTATGTAATTTAACGACAATAAACTTCGTCTTTTTCGAATATCACAGCAATACCAAATTGCCTACCTAGATCTTTTTACACCATTATAGAACATTAATTTTTAGACATTAATAACTAGAATTTTATTTTAATCACGTACCAAATGCGGAGTTTCACGTCTTCGAGAATAGACCTTCCTGTGTGCTTAACCTTTTGGACGCCAATGACGGATATATCGGCAGCGCAGGTTCAACACCAAAGACCGATTAATCCGTCACGTCACAGACCACAGAACAACATGCATGCATTCGCATAAAGTTCAATCTCAGTTTTGACACTTCGGTGGCGTGGCGTCCTAGTGACAGCTTGTGTTTGACATGGCGTCGAGAAGGTTAAAAGGTAAAGCGATTAAACTTGAGACGATGTTCACGCTATTCCAATACTCTCCTTCTCGCTTCCTAACTATCTATTTCATATGGTGGTGGGGTCAGCTTTCCATTCACTAGACTTATATTGACCGGGATATGGACCGTGATTACCTTTTGTATTGTTTTAGAGCTCCGGATATTTCGGCGCAGTTCTTGTTCACGGGTCACTGAAGATAGTGGGTGGGTGTCACACAAACAAATCACAGAACCACGTGGTTGAAGGTAACCACGGCCCATTTCCCGGTCAATATAAGTCTAGTGAAACTAATCGTGAATCATTCAAAATTCTTCTCCACTTCGCCCTGTCTACTCTATTCCAAGGCATAAGCCTTTAATAATTAGTAATTTAGTAATATAACCTGAAGGCGTAAAAAAATCCAATAACCTGCTATAACAATCAGAATAATTCAATAAGTTAAATTACTTTATTTACACATAAAACTAACCAAACCTTAATAATGTTTATATAGACCGCGGGCCAGCAACAGATTTCCATGACCAATCGCCTCCCGGGTGAAAACTCGTATAGTGGTTAACGGCTATGTATGATGAACCCTCGTGAACGTCAGCTACCGCTCCGTTGGTGGGTTGAGGAATGGCAGCAAATAAAAGTCTATAAAAAAAATTTGTCATCGCCTTCCGCTTGATACTTTGTCAGATGATAGTTTAGATGCTATTGTGAATAAACAAAATCGTCAGCCGATTGTATCGCTGTGGAAAGACCGTCAGCTAGTCACATGAACATGTAAAAAATAAAAATTCTTTTCAGTCATCGGCGTCATCGCCTCCCGTTTGATACTTTGTCAGATGATAGTTTAGATGCTATTGTTAATAAAACAAATCGTCAGCCGGTTGTATCGCGTTGGAAAGATCGTGTTACGCGTTTCGGTGGCTGCCATTCCTCAACCCACCAACGGAGCGGCAGCTGACGTTCACGAGGTTTCATCATACATAGCCGTTAACCACTATACGAATTTTTGCCCGGGAGGCGATGACTGACGAAATTTGCGCCTGGCTCGCGGTCCAATATAATAATAGGTTTATTATATTTAAATATCCACAAACGCAAGCTTCTTCGGGTGTCTACAAATACAAAAGCCGTCCAACCTGGATTAGGTAGAACTGGATAAACGAGACACCTTTATTAGCGAGAGTAATTATAAGGTCCCGTCATTTTTGCCTTACATTTATCTCTATTAGGGAAAGATACAAACCTCTTAAAGAGAGAGTCGTTTGTCCCATTCGAACCTCTGTATCATGCAGAGTGACTCTCCTTTGGCCTCTATAAGCGAGAATCCTGTGTGTAATTATTATCCGTTCTTTATGATACTTTTTAATTTTCATGGAACTAACGCCCACGTAGTGCATCTGACCATTTTTTTTTTAAATTGTAAATAGATTTAGATTTTAGATTTAGATATTTATTCTCATAATATAAAATTACAATATAAATTATCTTAGATTAATCTACACGAATTTATATTATGATCGTGTAAGATCGTGATCGAATAAGAAAGGGTTTGTCTCTTAGGTCATTGTTCTTGATCCTTTTGAGAAAAACAAATGTGGTGTCGTGAACCGATATTTTCGATCATACTTGCTCAGTGCCTACGTATTGATTGTGCCGATCCCTTACCTCTAAGAGTGAGAAACTCTGATTAGAGAAAAACCTCTATGAGCTAGGAAAATATCCTGGCCCCTTGAGCTCTCGCTTATACAGGTACAGGTTTGACTGTATGTGACACGCTGTGCGAAACTTGCAACGGAAGATAAGGCCATTGAGCGGATTTTAAAGTTTTACCTCAATTACTTTTTACTCTAAAAATATACTTTTGATAAAGAAAAATCTTGTCACGTCCGTCGCCTATATCACTAGCTATTTTATTAATACTGTATTTGTTGTTATAGCGGCAACAGAAATACATCATCTGTGAAAATTTCAACTGTCTAGCTGTCACGGTTCATGAAATACAGCCTGGTGACAGACAGATGGGCAGACAGACAGACGGACGGATGGACAGAGGCGTCTTAGTAATAGGGTCCCGTTTTTACCCTTTGGGTAGGGAACCCTAAAAACTCCGATGTCGCGCTAGCCCTGTTTTGACACATTCAACGCTGCTACGCTACGTCGTAACCGATAACATGGGTTTCGCGGTATGTAGCAAAAATGCTTCGTAGAGGCAAAACGACAACGTGTCATATAAGTAATTAGCGCTGAATGGGTTAAATATAGTAGATTTTCACCACATTGACCCTATTTTTGTTGTTTTACTTATTTTTTTAACTTTGGGCTAGACTAGACAGTATTTCCGCTGTCGAAAGCCTGTCAATTTGTAAAATCCTTTAAAATATTGTGTTAAAATGTTATTTGTTTTACAAGGGGGCAAGTTGTTGTCCCCTCCTGCTAATATTGATACCCGAGCAAGCGAAAGTTTTCAAAATTGAACCACGAATGTGCCACGAGCGTAGCGTATTTACCATTCAAAGTCATCACTTACATCGTCAATTCCACCAGCCAATATGAGATAACAACTCAAAATTTGCATCTAATTACTTAACCACTCTTATGGATAAAATGTAACTTTCTCATCAGTTTTTCAAGTATCAAAAGAGCCTTTAACAGTTGGTGTGGTGAAAATAAATATGTCGGTTATGAACCAACACCAAGATGATTATTTTTCACTTGAAATATTTCAGAAGTGCTAGCCCTACGTTTCGGTCATAACCGGTTAATGCGATCTGTCAATAGTTTTCATTTCGATTTGTACGAACTGGAAACTGTTTGGCGAACGCTAAAATCTTTAGTATTTCCGTTAATACCGTACGATAAAGTGATTCTTCAAATTCCAGAGAAATGCTTGCGAAAAGTTCGAGCAGAACTAGTGGCGGGTCGTATCGTATCGAAGCGTGTACCTTTTAGATAAAGAACGTTACGAGTACCTGCAGTTGAAAAGAGTACTTTATTATTCAATTCAGGCGATATGACCGAAATTGTCAAAAAGATTCGAACAGATTAACAAAAGTTTTTTTAACAAAAGTTTGACTAAATTTTACAGTAAGGGGCTGTGGTCAAAATCAATTATGTCGCATTAAACAATAAAACAACTAGATAATATAGGTAATTGTGTCATTTTTTAACCTAAAGGTCAACATTGTCGCGTCGTTCGTGAACTGGGCTTCGTAGGATTGCAGCAGTTTTTACGAAGTAGTGTTCAACCCGGGATGTAGTTTGACCGGCAACCTCTGGATATCGACTGACATCACATACGGACTAGACAATTTTGATGAATTCATCGTAGTTGGAGGCGACGGGTTGCAGGGAGCGTAGCCTTACGTCTATCTTCGCGGACTATTTATTCCAATCGGCTTTCGAAAAGTTAAAACGCCGTTGGAACGGGACTTTGATGGGCTGCACAACTGCCTGAATCTGGCACAATTTAGGCCTGTGTTCAAAGATTAGATCAGGATTGTAGCTGCGTTGCCAACGACTGCTGTTAAAAGACCCGGCAGTTTTGGGTTGTGCAAGAGACACAGACCGTTTGCTTCAGCCCACAGGCTTTAGCCGAGCCGTCATCAGTTTGTTTCATGGTAGCCCCAAGCAGTATGATAGCCGTTGAAGTCACCAACGCGACGACTAATTTGTTTGGACCATTTGTCGTATTACCAGAAACCCAGGGCAGGAATGGTTGTGTGCGGGGTTTGTAAACGGATGTAATTGTATATGAACCAATATCCACTGTAATAACTTTCATCGTGTTTTGGCATACAGAAGAAGATTTTACCATTAAATCTGGTTTGACAAAAATACCGCTAGCGTGCTTTTTGGTTGTGTCACCTCTGCTACCAATGTCAGTCCGGGTATCTTGCAGCCTGGTTCGGCCTGGATATAATATTAAGATGTTATTGGAGCCGTAAAGTGTGACAAAAGATCCACTCTCTTCTAAAACCGTCAATACGCAATTCGTGTCGAATCGATAACACTTCCCAATCAATCTTTTCATCTCGGCACGCAAACAGTGACACCCATATCAGATACTCGATTGCGATCACAATAGGATCAAACGCAAAACCAACATTTCTCACCAAACCTATCACGCCTAACAACGTTGTTGCAAACACTACCTTAACTTGGTTCAACTAAAGTTTAAATCGCAGTTTAATCCGTCTAGTAACTCATCGCATCAATACGCTAAGCGCAATATCGTAATCATTTTCCTGCATGTGCTAAAAGCGCTGTTATGCAACATGCAACTTGTTTGACTTAACATGTATTACATTTTGGTAGGTGCAGCGGACTACGAGCCCCGGATGCTCGTAATAATAATATGTTCTTGTTCTCGTCTAGTGAGAGCATTTTCTGAGGTTCTTTTATTTATAGAAAAATATTGTTTAAGGTAAAAAAATCCCACCGAAAACATTTAATGTAAAGTGTTGCCAAGACTAAGAGGTGCATGTCTCGGGGCACAGACAAGACAAAGGGCACTGACTACCTTTTCTCGGCGCATTTCGTCGTATTTTCAAACCCTCATAGTTTCGGTTTGGATAACGCTAGAGCTGATGTTTTAGGATAGTGTACCGTGTGCCTCATGTAGTTAGTAGATTTATCAAAAACACCAAGTTTTGTTAGGTTACCTATTATACTTTAGACTTTATAGACACCTTAATTTTCTATATCAGAGTCATATGAATTTGCGTCATAGAAAATAGAGAGTACTTCCTGAAGTTTTAAAAGGCTGAAATTTGGCATGTAGACAAGGGTTTGAATGCAATGCAATGACCAGAAATCTGTAACTTTCACCCTGCAACTCGTAGAGTAACCGAGAAGATTAACCGATTTTTGATTTTTATCTAAAATCTAGGCAACCTTTTTAATAAGGCAATCTATGACAATGACAGTTAGATTATATATAAAATAAGCTTCCATTTGATATATAATATACGATTAAATAACAAAAAAAAGTCTGTTCTTACGCAATTTAAATAGGCAACCTATTTGCAATGTGTCAATGTGAATATTATCTATCATTTATTTCTTATCACAAATAAATAACAGATGAGAGTAGACATTCCTCACGTTACAACGGCACGATTCCGGACCGAGGCAACCGACACTTCGTTTTCTATAGAAAGCATCACGTGATCACCGGTCACCTGTCATCTTGGATCTGGGGGCCGATTTTTGAATTTCGAGAGCTCGATTTCGTCACTCGAAAATCTGTGGAAAACGGCGAATTGATATTTTTGAAATACGAGCAATAGAAATTGGGAATCTAGTGGTATTGATCTCTCGTTTTCAATTTTATTAGTAGAATTTAAATGCCTAGTAGTGGAGATATATTGATGTGAATCACAGGAAATCGAGCTCGAAATTCAAAAATCGGCCCCCTGTCATAGAAAATGAAGTGTCAGTTGCCTCGGCCCGGTCCCGACTCCACGACTCTAGCGCCTCTTTGACATTAGAGTCATGTTTAATGTTCTGATATTATACCAAATCCTTGTGTGGACATAAAAAAATCTTTAAAATGTCGTATAATTTTAATGTTATTTATTTAATATTAGGAAATTCATAAATCATATTTAAGTAAGTACTAAATTAAACAATTTGTTATCTTCCTCATATCTGTTTTAGATGCCTTTAGAGGTATCCTATAGTACGGGCGGCAACTGTATGATCGACTACGTCATCTGATACAAGGATAAGCCCCGTGGCACACATTCATAAGTGATGTTAAGTTTGTAAAAAATTGTAAAAAAATAGAATTGGCCAAAAGCTCGAAAAAAGTACCACTTCCGGCTACAAAAAAGTGAAATTTACGTCATCTGATACAAAGATGAGACTGGTGGCAACAGATAGGAATTTATATGTAGCTTCAGAAACCAGTCATCTGCCAGTTCCTGTATGGCCGGAAGTGCGTCTTTAAGTTCCCGGCAAGCTCGGATCTCCATACAAACGTACGTACGCTCTCATTTTTAAACGACTAGCTATATTGCTCTGAAACTTAGTACTTACAATAGAATAAGGTATATCTAGGTCTGAAATTAATTTATGTAGTTTCAGATACCATAGTAAAAAAATACAGCGAATTTAAGTTTTTCATACAAAACTTGTTTTTGCTCTATTTCGATTGTTTTATATACTAGAGCTATATAAACTGATTTAAGACCTAATATCATTGTATGTGCAAAGTTGTATTACAACCTAACACGTAGTTTTAAAATAAGAACGGAACTCCGTTTGTATGGGAAGGTGAAATTCGGCCGAGCTTGCCGGAGACTCTTAAAAGATATTCTTATGCAAATAGCAAGCACTATAATGGCTTTAAAATGACTTCGGGCATATGGGCGCCACGGCTGGCTCGAATGAAGCGTACCTAATCGAGAAGTCCAATTTTCGACCACTTCTTCGAACAACGGGGCCCATATATCGGCAAGAACGCGGCGAATCTTGGCTTCCAAGTGGTCCAACGTCTGTGGTTTATCCGCACATATCCCGAAAGAAAGTAATCCAAAGGTGTGCCCTTGCAAAGATTGTCTAGTTTTCGTGACATTTGCCCTTAATCAAAACGTGAAAAAATTAGTTATTATACCCTTAATTCAAGAACTGCGACTGTGTCTATAAACGGGATATTTACGTAAACATGATTCTCACGTTTTATTTATAATACGGTTATCGTATCTGACTCGCCTTAATATCTATATTTAAAATGCTATGCCATACGATTAAATCATTTGTAATATGGGTATCGTAAAGTAAAAACTAAAAACACCTAACAGCTCTGAAAATTGATTACACCTCACATACACTTAATGCTAGCGACGGGAGCGAAGGGGCAGAGGTCAGTAAATCATGGCGAAGGCTAATGTTGCCAGTGTGTCTGTATCGCTTGATCTAGGAGTTTTTTTAGATACCTATTTAGGATTTATTCCCTTCATGTAATAACTCAAAAGGTTATAAAGCTCCAGTATCCAGTAACCATAGTAGTCCATAACCGTCTTGTATCAAGAAATAACTATCTGAACAGACCTGGTAGGTATGATTAACTTCTCACAAATCGCGATTTGGCAAATAGAGGTACCATTCATGTGCCATACAATATGACAAACGAATGATTGGTATGTATATCAAATTAAACTGAGAAAAACCTTCATTCGAAATGGTCACAATGCAAGAAATTTTCCATGTCTGCTTTAAAAAATATCAACAACCTCATTAGGCATGCTTGTTACGGATCTCGAGGTCTCGTATCGTAACACAGTATCGGCCGAGAACTTAAAATCATAACACGACCTTAAAGGAAGACTTACGCTAGAACGGCCCGGGCCCGGGACGAAGCTTATTTTTCTAATGAGAAGTGATCGGTGGTCGCGTGATGCTTTCTATAGAAAACTGAAGTGCCGGACGCCCCGGCCCGGACCCGGACTATTGTAGCATCCTTAAAGATTATCTTCGAGTGGCGACTGCAGCAGTGTTACTGAAGGGCGATCTCATTGTCAATTTCCTTGATAAATTGAGTTATTGTAGCTGCCGCATTGCACCACTCACGTCACTCGTCGTGTCAAGCCGCCAACATCGAAAAATCTAAAAACTTTACCTACCTCTCTATCGCTCGAAATCATCTATGCGCTCGAATATGCAAGAGCGACAGAGAGATAGGTAACGATGTTGCCGGTAAGCCCTTTGTAATGATGCTACTGCAGTCACAATCCGAATGTCATCTTAAATGGACATTATCAAATAGATACAAAAATATTTCATTAAAATTATTACAAAGATTCAATTAATATTTAACTTTTAGACTGAAATAATAACCAAAACTTTTTTTAACTCTACAATCTACAAGACTTTGCAAACTCTCTGTGTAAATCCTACATCATTTTCAAATGTTTCTATCAATGTTGCATTTAAAACCGGTGACTTCCACTTCATACAAGAAGTTCACGGATCAGTGTGATGGCAAGGAATCCGCCAATTTTGCAGGAAGATCTGATTAGGTTTAGACCTTCGAAAAATCGCTTTGTAAGTTTTTGAAACAAATGAGAACTCTCTGATACGTAGACCGAAGAGTTTTAAAATAAAAAGAAAGGTGATGCTTCCAGATATTTTTCTTACTCCGAGGCAGTTCTTCTTTAACCATGTCGAATCGCATCGTAAAACTCCGAACTGCATGCAATTGAAAAACCTAACTTCGAGGAGCTCTAACGACCTACCGTGGCCCGCACCGTGCAGCGTGCACAACCAAGATCCAGACTAAATTAATACGAACTTGCACTAAATTAAATACTAACTCTTACGTTCCTCGTACAACTCTTCCAAGTTATTACTTCCCAGTTTGAGATGTTTGTTATGCAAACTCCTAATTGAATGGGGTTACACGTGTACCTATTGTAAATGTAGGTTTAATGAGATGAGCCCGAATTCACTGAATGGTCGGTGAACTTTCTTTTCCTGGAAATTTTGCGTTTAACGGCGGTAGTTGAGTGATTCAGGTGAGTGACTGTCCATGGTCGCGGGTTCAAATCCTGGTTAATACTATTTTTTTGCATTTTTAATAGTGCTATTAATTTTCATCTGTTGTTTCAGACAAAAGTTTTAAGCAAGTTTCGAATCGACATATTTATATTGAAGTAAATAGGTGAAAGTAACTTATCTAACTAATGGTAGTAAATCAGTAATATATTATGATAAAATACCTATTCGAGCTAATAACATGCTGGGAGTCTTTCGGCGTGATCGCATCAGAAATAAGGCCATCCGCAGCAGAACCAAAGTAACTGATGTAACCCTTCGAATCGCTAAACTTGGCAATGGGCGGCACATTGCACGTAGAACCGATGGCCGTTGGGGCGGAAAGGTTTTCGAGTGGCGTACGAACGTAATGTTAGAATAAGTAATTAGTGTAGATGTTGCAACACCTGAATCGGGTAGCATGTAAGAACTTATTATAATATTTAATATCTTTTGTACCTACTACATGTATGCAATTATGAAAGAATAAAGAATAAAGGTCGCGGGAGTCCGCTGGATGCGGGTGGCGCAATACCGGTCATTGTGGCACTCTGGGGGAGGCCTATATCCAGCAATTCTAGCAGTGGACGTCCTCTGGCTGATATGATGATGATGACCTATTCGAGTTGTTTAATTTATGAAAATTTTAGTTTCTATTATTTTCATCAGTATTGAAACGCTTATAAATATAATTTTTGAAGATCTGGGTGCATAGACAAGATGCCAATCATTCACGGTCCGTAGCGTATCGTAGTTATCTCTCTCTATCACTCTTCCATATTAGTGCGACAGAGACAGTTGGCAGTTGCATTTCGTTCGCAACAGAGCGTTAACGATTGATATCTGACCCTGATCGCCTTTAGCGGAGACTTTTTTAAACGGAGAATTAAGGTCAAATAGAGAATTACTTTTAATTTTAATTAACAAGTTAAAGAGCTGATTTTTGTTCTATATGGGGCAATGCCAAACGTTCGTTATTGACCCACTCAATTCATTCGCCAATACCCACCAAGGTAATAAAACAAAAAATGTATATAACTTTAGTTTATGTTTGGCCTGGCCATATGTAATTCTCGTAATTGAATCCTCAACTACTAATTAGTAAATATTTATTTATGCAAATAAATGTGGTGTTAGAACTATTATTACTTTATAAGTTACAAATTAATAATTAATAGTTAGTAATTTATGGGAAAATTGTAACGAAATTAAGCAAATATTTTAATTAGTTTCAAGTTGAATCCTGTGTGCAACCCTAAAGGTGACTGTCCATTTTCAACCGCAGCTGCGTTACTGCTCCGACACTACTGCAGCGGCCTGAACGCGTCGGTGTTATTGTCAATTTCCATAGTAAAATGAATGACGATATCGACTGCACGTAATATGGTGATTTACGCTCCGCTTGTCACTTGGCAGTCGTGCATAGTGATGGCGTGATTTCTAAGATGGCGATGAGTGAAATCATGTTATCTCATAGTGAAACAGCTGCTTTCGCGATTACCCAGCGTTCGTGATTACCCGGCCTTCCTCTACGGCTGTTCACGATTTTGCAACCACTCCTTAGGCCATACAAAATTGCGTACAACTTTTTGGCCCTAAGTCACATATATGTTTGTATGAAAATTAATGAATGGTTATATGGAAATATTGCCTTCATGAACATTCGTCAATAAATCGTCGAGTAGGTACTTTTTTCAGTTGACTTTAATAAATTTTTCGACTCTCTTTTGGCACGTTCCTCTTACTCCTTTATATTTCTAGAAACAGTTTGTTTCATATATGCTTTTAAATCTAGATTGTTCTTTTTTTTTATTCTGGCGACAGACGACTTTGATACTTTTAATTTGTGGCAGCAGCACTCTGACGGACGTTGAAGGAGTCTTATCAAAAAACGATTTAACTCGGTTAATATTTCGAGGTATCGTGATTGTCCTATTTCTTCCAGCAAACTTATTAAAATTAATCTCACCCCTTTCTTCATAACGTCTTATTATTCTACTTATACTAGTTTCCCTAGCTCATTCTTGCAGAAAATGTTGTACTATAATCATTTTCAACACACTTGCTCAAAACGACGTTTTTATTCCACCGATTTTTGGCTCATAATCCTAGATATTAAACACGCGTGCTCTTTCAGTGTATTATTCCACTGGTGCTTTTTCATTATATTATCCGACTGAGTTAAGAAGCTAACTGATTGCTAATAATATGCATGGAAAGGGAGCCTTCTTTAATTGGTCGGACTGGCGGGCACCGGCGCGCCCGACCGCCTGCGCAGTGCGCGGCCCGGCCGGCCCGCCCGCCGCCCGCGGCCGGGGCGAGCGTGGGCCGGCCGGCAGTACGAGTATGACAGATGAAACACACAATACTATCTGTTTTAACTATTAAAATTTGATTAATATGAAAGTTTCTTTTTTTCTCGCAAGTGTGTTGAAAAATTCGTATGAAACGCGTGTGCATTGGTCATTACACACATCGGCTTTCTTATTGCGCGCTCGCTTACAGCTCGCGCGCACAATATCGCCTCGTGTGTAATGGCCAACTTAGCACACTTGTATCATAATGTACTATTTTAATATGAGACTCGTAAAGTAAAGGCAATTGGGAATAACCCTATTAGATAGTGTTTTATTTTTTATTTTGATGCTTTATTTTGAAAAACTAATATGCAATAACGAAATCCCAGATTTAAATGACAGATAACTAAACCATAGACGCAATGACACCAAAACTTTTCCTTTGTTTTAATAAAAAATTCTGCCAGTAAGACTGAAAGTTGTCTCTTTACTTCTGGGAGTTCTGGGACGCAGCAGGGCACACATCTGTGCACATCTTAGAAGAAATGTAAAGATAAGCGGTGTGGGGACTGCAGCCGTGTAGCGTAATCCCTCTCAATCATGCGAAGAGGCTTATAAGTTGTGCCCAACTGCAGCTACACTGACGGCCAAGTATTGACTAGCGGATGTACTCTAGGCAGCTCAGAGCCAAGCCGTCATTTCACAGTAATGCTACACGATTATACAATAACATACGGGATACATATATGTACATACTTATATTACTTATACATATACATACATAAAATGTACATAATTATGGGTCCTGCAGTGTATAGGTACCTCACAATTGACAATACAACGAACTGCAAATGAATCGAATAAATAGACACCGCCGCGCCGCCGCGCCGCCGCGCCGCTCCGGCCCTTTGAGGCCCTCATCATTAAACAAAACAAGAAAGCGCTCGAATTACGAACTTCTTATTTGCCGCTGACACAAAATAAAGGAATTGGATCTTAAATCGCAAACAACAATCTCCATACATTCGCAAAAACAATTCGTTCCACACAAGGCGTGTTGATTCGTCCCGCTCCTCCCATATTTGCGCTCTCGACTTTCTTTGACAAATCGCTCGCGATGGGAGCGTAAACACTAACATTCAAAAGGGTTCCAAGCATTGAAGTAGTCAGTTGGTAAGAACAACTGGAGTAGGAACAACTGGAAAGCGCTCTCCCAACATCGTGTAAAATATTGGCTTTATGCATATGATGCCTAGTGGCAAAATTCATAATATATCAACCCTAGGGTGAGTTACCTATTGCAGAAATTGTAACACGAGTACATTTCTCATTAACTAATATCACCCATTAGGTCAATATTAGTTTTATCGTTTTTTTACCAAGCATAATGACATTTTTGCCTGAAATCAGTGAAAATGAAATCAAGGAAAATGTACCCATTCATGTAAAGCTAATAAATCTAAGGATAGAGCGGTACTGTCATAGTAAATTTTGTAGCCACAGTAAATTTACTGCCATCTATCGACACACGATTAAAACTAAAAATAAAGATGTATAAAAATATGTACCATAAAGTGTATTTATGGATAAATGTTTTTTTTTATTTACATTAAATATTTTTATATGATGTTGACATTGTTGACCCATGTTCTTTCACTGATATGCGTTAAATTGTTAAATAACAATCGAAACCGTCAACACCATCTATTCGAGAGTAGGCCAAAGGTTCGAGGTTCGCCATCTGTTCGAGAATCAAATTTTCTAGATTTTCGAGGCACGTTTTTTCCTTAGACTATATCTATCTAGAATCTAGGAGGATATAACGAAACGGAACCGCCACGTCTGTAATTTGCTGTGACTTAAGTCTGCCAATTTTTGCGGGGGAGGGTAACATCAAATGTATACGTAACGTCAAAATAGCCATGTCAGATAAACGTCAGTCCATACATTATGTATGACCATTGGCCGACTATTTTCGACAACGGGAATGCCTGTTAATGGCTACTCCGTTTGGTTATATCCTCCTAGGTATCCATCTATTACGGAGATCTTTGGTACAAATGTACGGCGCGTGTGATAGGGTACATGTTTACATAAATAAATAGTACTTAGTAAGTAGTACTTTGTTTAGATATGTATTAAACGATTTAGAAAAGATATTTCCATAAAATCTTACAAAAAAACATTTGTATTAGGTGCATACATACTTGTACCGGAAAGCATAAACGATATTTTGTTGGATAAATGATGATTCACGCGACAACCGTCGGGGCCCGGGCCGGCCGGGGCGCCCGACACTATTTTTTCTATGACAGGTGACGGTGATCGGTGACGCTTTCTATAGAAAACTGAAGTGTCGGACACCCCGGCCCGGGCCCGGACCGGTGTAGCGTCATCCTAAATAGTTCGTATACCTTATATACATAAATCATAATATAAGTGTAACTTACGCAGCGTACTACGTAGGCGAACAACAAGCGAACGCGAAGCGAAGCGATGCGGCGCGGGGTAAATCAATCCATAGAAGTGTCTTACGTGGGCGATCTCGTTGCGAACGCGAACGCCGCCGTGGGCCCGCCGCGCCGCGTCGCGCCGCTTCGCTTCGCGTTCGCGAGTTGTTCGCTTACGTAAGACGCTGCCTAATACTAGAATCATGGCTACATCATCAAGGATACATCAGCTATTATAAATTATTTCCAACTCGTCATACTTTCGGTCCGTAAAATGACTGGAGTAGACGTATATATTATATTATTTTATTTATTATGCTTTACTCAAATAGGTTTTCAAAAATCTTTTTAATCACACTGTGATTTTACATTACGCAAGCCAAAGTAGCCAAACTACCTACCTACTTTTAAATAGGTTAGTGGTTATTTTGCATTGTTATTTTTTTAATACTACGTCGGTGGCAAATAAGCCTGATGGTAAGCAGTCACCGCTAGTCTATGGACACCTGCAACTCCAGATGTTACATGCGCTTTGCCGACCCTTTAAAAACCTACAGAGGTACCTACAGAGGAACACTCCTTTTTTAAAAACCCCATAGTCCCCATACTAAATTGTCAGCAGTTGATTAATCGTAGGAACAACTTTAATGTCCTCGAATATTTCTTATAGTGCGCATTCCAGAGGTGCGTGGCACTTAATAATTCCATGGTCCCGAGTTTTCTCGGGAAGTTTATTCAATGAGCGGACCTCGCTGTAACGAGTACGTGGGTAATTCTCGGGCCCTTTATAGATAAAAGCAATTGCTCCAGTATTTGGCCTAAGGTATGAAAGTTGGGGCATGAAAGTTTGTTTGAGAGCCAATTCGTTTTTATGCCCGATGCTTCAGTATTTCACCTAAAGAGCACAAAAGAAATGATATTGATTTGTACCTAATACCTGATAAAAGATGACATAAGATGGCACCATTTACAAAATCATTATATTAGATTTTGGATTATATTAACTTTCACTACATCTGAAAGAAATAAAAAGATAATGAAGGAAAATAATAGGATTGTCACGAACACCTGCGCTGCCCCTGTAACCTGTCTCATGCCGCGGCGGTTCTAAATGCAAGAATAGTTTTGCACTTTTTCCTCGCTACAGGTTTTCTCCATTAGCAGCTGGTGGCGCCCGATAAATCTAAAGATGCTCTGCGACAACCCTGAGTTATTGCGTTATGAATGCTCTATTCGAACGGGGACGTCACTCCCACACCCCTGTTTGACGGTGCAAAAAAGCACTAAGCTAGTAATTAATTTTATATCTATTCGAGTTTTATCGATATTTATATGAAGCAATATTTAAAATTATCATAATATATAATAAATATACACAGGAGTGTATTACATATTATTCTAATTTTATTGATATTCACTTATGGCGTTATTCATAAACGCGTTTCTGGCCTGAATTAGCTATAAATTATTTGTAGCTGTCAGCTAAAGAGCTGTCATTTTGACTTATGTATTTGTAAGAAAGGGATAAAACATATTTTAACTAAATTAGGCCCGTAAAGTTTTATGAATATAACATAAGTTTTGTTTTCCTAGCACTAATGAAACCTCAGAACACTCAGAACATAATTACCCCTGTCAATCTGTGTGTAGTAATATGGCCGCCGCACTCCCGCATCGTGAACGTCTACCTCAACTTTGTAAGAACTTTTCAAAAAAGAAAAAGATAAATAACAATTCATCGATGAGGGCGATATCGCCATGTCACTTACGAGTATCACACAATGTTTAACACCTATCACGTTATTAAAGCACACAGTTAAACTCAACAATAATACAAGTTATGTTAGCAATAAAGAAAGTTCAGGCAATTCAATGTTGTTAAAAGCTTATTTTATTAAAGTTTATATAGCAGCAAAGTTGCCAACTTCTAATAAAGGTAAACGTCAGATGCTATCTTTCGTTTAAGCGGCAGCAATTTAGGAGAGCACTCCGCCATTTTACTTAAATAATATTTCATGCCGACCCTAGTATAGATAGATTAATCTGGATCTAGTTCTACATTAGCAACGTTTCAGCGATTAAAGCCAGGTTATTCTGAGCCAAATAGCACTAATATCTTCTTGCGTCTTTGCGTTCTTGCGTCGACGTAGAGCTAAATATAAACTAGAATATTAGAAAATTTAGAGGTACTATGATGTTGTTAATTATCACTCATACAACCTTACCTAATTGTTATTTTTCCTCCCTTTCTTTTATTACTTTATTTCCATTATCCGGCAACCGTGTAAAAGATGAGAAATTTGTAAAAAAGAAGCGTTGAAAGGTCATTTATTAGGTATAAAAAAACGGCCAAGTGCGAGTCGGACTCGCGCACCAAGGGTTCCGTACATTACATAATTTTAACAATGTATTTTGTATGTGAAACGTGTGTGAAAAGTAAATTGCGGTTTACGATTTATGACGTATTAAAAAAAACTACTTACTAGATCTCGTTCAAACCAATTTTCGGTGGAAGTTTGCATGGTAATGTACATCATATATTTTTTTCAATTTTATCATTTTCTTATTTTAGAAGTTACAGGGGGGGGACACATTTTAGCCCCAACGCCGTCCTGGCCATGATTGCCGACAGAGTCGACATACGACATTGCTGCGACAGGCATGTTTTAAAATGATTTTTTTTTTGTTGTGTTGTGTTGTGTTGTGAATTGTATTTTAGAATAGTGTGTAAATGTTATTTATTCTGTTTAATCTAATTTTTAAATTGTAATATAATATTATTGTAATTATGAGTCCCTGTTACTCGAAATAAATGAATTTTAATTTAATTTTAATTTAATTTAATTTTACCACTTTGGAAGTGTCTCTCGCGCAAACTATTCACTTTAGAAAAAAATGATATTAGAAACCTCAATATCATTTTTGAAGACCTATCCATAGATACCCCACACGTATGGGTTTGATGAAAAAAAATTTTTTGAGTTTCAGTTCCAAGTATGGGGAACCCCCAAAATTATTATTTTTTCTATTTTTGTGTGAAAATCTTAATGCGGTTCACAGAATACATCTAATTACCAAGTTTCAACAGTATAGTTCTTATAGTTTCAGAGAAAAGTGGCTGTGACATACGGACGGACAGACAGACAGACATGACGAATCTATGACGGTTCCGTTTTTTGCCATTTAGCTACGGAACCCTAAAAAGGACTAATAGCCTATTTTGACATACATTGATTCGCTATCTTAGTCCAATTTGGAAATTCAAAAATATTTTATTATTTTAGATGAGTTTATTAGACGAGTGGGGTATCAAAATAAAGAGCTTTGAGACGATAAAAATTATATATGAAACAAGTTTAAAAAAGCATTTAGGTAAGTCTTATTTTGGTAAAAAGAATTTACAAGTCTTATAGAGAAACATAACAACTGCTGTAGTTTAACGCGAATTGAAAAGTAAAACTAATTTTAAGACGAACGTTACTTAATTTTATGACTAATTTTAGGAATATAGGTACGCGTATACTCCATTCAGATAATTAAGTAACTAACATATCTTAAAATTACCTTCATTTTTAGCTTTTCAATTAGCATTGTTAACAGGTATTTTTATTTTCTTAATTAATTTAATTTATTAACATACCATTTTTTGTATTACTGCTTTTATTTTCTAACAATTAGTTTTATTTTATTTAAAATCCGGCCGGGGGATAAATCGTACTGGAAGCCAGTATAGGGACGGTACCTATGTACTTTAGCTACACATGGATGACATACATTGATTCGCTATCTTAGTCCAATTTGGAAATTCAAAAATATTTTATTATTTTAGATGAGTTTATCAATTCAACTTTGTCGTAACGTAACAACGCTCTTGATTTTAAACTTTTCAAAATGCTAACTAAGACTGGTCGAAGTGGTCGACTAGTTCACTGACGGTTAAAGAACTGGCTGGGTATTATTTTCAAGATTCATGTTTGTACGTGAGTTTCTTTTTTTCTAGTCTGTTTTACTGTTCCACTGCTGGGCAAAGGCCTGAGCCCCTTGATCTCCACTACTCCCGATCTAGCGCCTCTTCCGGCCAGTTGTTGAGGAAGGTGTCTAAGTCGTCCCGCAATCTCCGTCCAGGCATCCACTTGGTAGCTACACTAGCGTCACTAGCCCACCTGTCTGGATGCATGCAGCAGACGTGACCGGCCTAATTAAATAGTCCCATTTCAGCCTAGCAGCCTTCTCGCCAACGTCAGCTATGCGGGTTCGTGAGCGCAGTGTGGTTTTCCGAATACGATTTCCTTTATTTTGCCATAATTTCTGAATGCTGTAACGGATTTAGATGTATCATGTATCATGAATCCTTATGCCATGTGACACAAGTATGTTGCGACGTCATAATTAAAACAATATGGCTGACTTAATTCACGATATTGCGATCCTTTTCAAAATACTTGGAAACATATCGAGTGGGGTATCAAAATAAAGAGCTTTGAGACGATAAAAATTATATATGAAACAAGTTTAAAAAAGCATTTAGGTAAGTCTTATTTTGGTAAAAAGAATTTACAAGTCTTATAGAGAAACATAACAACTGCTGTAGTTTAACGCGAATTGAAAAGTAAAACTAATTTTAAGACGAACGTTACTTAATTTTATGACTAATTTTAGGAATATAGGTACGCGTATACTCCATTCAGATAATTAAGTAACTAACATATCTAAAAATTACCTTCATTTTTAGCTTTTCAATTAGCATTGTTAACAGGTATTTTTATTTTCTTAATTAATTTAATTTATTAACATACCATTTTTTGTATTACTGCTTTTATTTTCTAACAATTAGTTTTATTTTATTTAAAATCCGGCCGGGGGATAAATCGTACTGGAAGCCAGTATAGGGACGGTACCTATGTACTTTAGCTACACATGGATGAAATCACCACTGTCTTTGGCAAACTTCACTTGCTAAGCAAAACATTGTTCGGAGTGGCTCAGGAATCACGATATAAGAGATGACAAAAGAATTAATTAATTTTTCAAGGTAGATACAATACAACCGCGTTAGCTGGAAGAAATAAGGAAGGTCATGCAAAACCTGTATGTCAAATAGTACTTATCTAAGGACTCTCAGCGTCATAATCCAGACATGACTTTCAAATTTAGAAATCTCAACTTGATTTGGAATAAATCGGACGAGGGCTTCATACGACTCCCTCTCATGCTCGATAAATACTAATAATAATTTATTTTTATGACATAAAAATCCCTATTGTACTAGCTTCATAGTAGAGTAATAGACCGAATTAAGCTCGTTTTTCTAGATTTATAGAAATGCTTCTTTATAGGTAGGTAGGTACCTAAGGTATATTCTTGCAGTGGATATTTAAGTACGTTATATATTGTACTTCCCGAAGCAGAAGACGCTAGGATAAAGGTCTTCAGAAAATGTCACTATCTCCTTTCAGTCACGGACGTATACAGATGAGGCTATTTGAAAGGCATTAACCAGGCAAAAGGCAACATAAAGAGCCATTGACTACTTTGAGACCTTTTTATATCGTCTATCCATTTTTGCAGTTGGCGCATAAGTAGGTAATATGTACAGGTACTTAATTAAGGTGAAAAAAGTATACTCGTATCCAGCAGCGGCAGCAGCTGGTTTCTTCGTAAGTAGGTAGGTATTACCTTCCTATAAATTAAGATATAATAGTTTAAAAAAAACTTTATTTGTACGAAAGATAGATATCTCTGTAATAGATGGATACAGTCTAAGAAAAAAACGTGCCTCGAAAATCAAGAAAATTTGATTCTCGTTCAGAGGGCGCTACTAGCTTTGGCCTACTGTCGTATAGATGGCGTTGACGGTTTCGTTTGTTATTTAACAATTTTAACGCATATCAGTGAAAGAACATGGGTCAAAATCATAAAAATTATTCATGCAAATAAAAAAAACATTTATCCATATTTAAATACATTTTATCGTATTTTTATAAATCTTCATTTTTAGTTTTAAAGTGTGTCGACAGATGGCAGTGAATTTACTGGGGCTACAAAATTTACTATGACAGTACCGCTCTAGTATAAGTTACTCTATGATTTGTACACAATTTACAATGAAAGTTACATACATGGCAAAATTCATACGATTACGATACAATGAAGTCTAATTATCATTGTTGCGGACTCCTTATTACAGTTATTACTTAGTTACCTTACCTACCGGTGTCAAAATATTTGACGTTGTCTTGATACCCAGTGTAAATAAATGTATCGTGTTAACGCGCGTCGGTAGTCTCTTGTAGGGCCAAGCTTCCCACTCTACAAGCCCTAACTTGACAAACTACACATTAGTTAAAATATGTGGTTTGTCCGTTTCGTTACTACAAGAACTATTGTATTATATAATAAAAAACAAAGAATAGTGAATAAATTTTTCCCCGTGACATGTGACGGTAGCGACCACGAATATTAATATTAAGCTTATCTTGAATCGTCAGCACAAAACACTAAATGTAACAATACGTCAGCAAGTTTTAACAAAAAAGCGAATTTCACTCACAATTTTGTTAGTTTTGTGGACCAAAATATTAGTCTGGTCTGGAGTGACGCAGACCGTTGCTCTGAATGAATTCGTGCCTACTGACAAAACGGCGGATAAAAATATATATAAATTTGCATTTCAATATTATTGGAATTTGTTAATAATGTTTTATTTATAATTTTTATTTTTATTTTATACAGATAAAACTGCAAAATATATCAAATATCGTTTTTGTTTTTTTAATAGGCGTATTGGCAGAATGTCGAACCAAAAAGCAAATATTGGTTATAGTTTTTTTTTATGGCTGAATGCCATGATGCTGTGTCACAAATATATGTGAAATGGAAATGAAAAAAGCCACTTCCCGGCCTAGGCCTGCAACTTTGTATGAAATTTCATTACAGACCTCTCGTCTAGCCGCGCGAGACCTGAGACGTGATACTTCCCTGCCTAATATGAAGAACATAGTATCAATAGGTATTTAATTGTATGTTTGTGTAAAACACGTGACAACCCTACTGTATTTTTGTGCGGTGTCGGCATTTACGCAAATATAAAAGGCGTCGGTCACTGTTACTTTTTACACTGTGTCTCAGGTATGAATCTGACGCATCAACATTATACCGAAAACATATTGCTTGTGGGCATTCGCGCGCTACTTAAAAATAATTTTCATTTCAAATATTACTTGTTGGTTTTAATTTTCTGTTATGAATTAAGGCATAGTCTGGGCAGAACAGAATCGGAGTGAGTTTCTTAACTCTGTGAAAGAACAAACAAGATGTCTGAGACGTTAGGGATTGAAATTATTAAGTAATTTAATAAAACCGGCGATAAGTCGAAGACGGTCTCTCTCGTGGCTAGATAAAAGGAAATAAGTTTAAACGAGAAAAGTTAGCGGGAAGCCGGCGAGGCGAGCTGACGCCCAGCGACGCCACGTGCGACTTTCCTTCCATGGGCACCCGATGACTTGATTGACTCCTTATTCTTGAAGTTCAATTACTTCCAGTCATTTTACGGACCGGAAGTATGGCGAATTCGAAATAATAATAATGGCAGATGTTTTTAGTTTAACGGATATATCATCCAACAAAATATCGTTAAATGCTTTCCGGTCTAATTATACCTATGCGTAGGTACATATATGCTCCTGCTACAAATGTTAGTTTGTAGGATTTTTGTGAAAATATCTCTTCTAGGTCGTTTAATAGACATATTAACTAAATGCTATTAGTAGGAATTTGTTTCTAGCAAATTAAGACATAGTAATCATAGAATCATACGCGCCGTACATTTGTAGAAATATTAACTTTTACATTTTCTCTGATTTCACTTTTTACTGATTTTAGGCAAAATGTTAAATGTCATGCTTGCAGATTAAAATAATAATAATTGTTTAAAATAACAAACTAGGTTGCTTTTTTTTTCTATTTACCTATTTCTGAGTAGAATGTTTGTAGGATTCCTGCTTATATTATCTGTAAATAATTTATTAGAATGATGTCTAAAAAAATCATCCTATTATGATGTAATATTTTGCGCAGCCGTATCTTTCCTGGGAGTTAACGTTCAACCATTTGCATCATAGAATTCCATCGTGTACCTTACGTATGTACGTCTGCAATTCATGAAGATGATATTAAAAGAGAAAACAGGTGTATTTTTATTTTGCGCGTATTTGCTTGTTTCAATTTGGTCAGTGATCTGATGAAGTATCTCTCTAACTCTCTCCTTGGCAATTGTTATTCCCACCTGATATGATGGTGAGGTCTGCCTTCCTTGTCTTCCCCTTTTACTTTGCCCTGTTTGAGGTATCGTCTTCAGAGGCATTTCAGTGCTGGAGATCTGTCTCGATTGAATCCATTCGCGTCCTCTTCGCCTTGGCTTCCCCTCCCTCTGGACTCGGGATTTTCAAATCCTGGCAGGGGGTCCAAGAGACGTGCGAAAACTACGTTGAAGTTACTATATGTATATTCAGTTGCCTACATGCTCAGGTAATGTAACGCACACTGCACTTCCTCAACAACTAAATATTGTTGAATTTGAATGAAATAAAATTACCGTTTATAGTACACTGACATTTAATAATGCGAGATGAAACGGATGCGAATTAGCACGATGTAATGAGAATACAATCAACATTACATCAAGTGCAAATGGAGGATTTATACCTCAAGGCAGTCTCGACCAGTCAACCAATGTACTTAATGACAGTGATGATTGGTTATTTATTTACATGGGACATGAGTGAACAAGAGAGAGCGCTACGCACTACGCACGTAACCACAGCACGTAACAGTCGTAAATGTCGTAACAGCAAATATATAATATTCAGCAAATAGGCCACCGGGGCACTTTTATATGTCAAATTTTTACAAGCAATAAAAACCACAAAATACTCATAATAAAATATTAGATACTTTATTAGAGATGACTGACTAAAAAAACTACAATAAAAAGATATACAAACAACAGACAAATAATAAAATTCTTTAGATATAAAATTGCCTGAAAAGAAATACTGATTTGTTAGGAGTGGCCAATTACTGTGTAGTGGTCAATAACCATAGCAGTCACCCTACCAACACTTACATACATTATAGATTATAGGGATATTAGGGATCGTTCATGACGTCCATGCCAGCTACCAATAAATTGCATTAGCTAACGAAGAAGAATAAAAACATGTGAACGTCGCTAAATCGGATTAACGTACCTACCATATATTTTTTAGATCGGGCCTTGGATAGTAAAATTAGAACAATTCGCGTAATTGTTTAAAGGCGCCCCCGTTCCCACCCTTCCCTTACCTATTAAGTATTTATCCTATTTTGAACCTTGGGTTAATAGAATAAGGTATTTGTGAGCTGCACCTTTATGTTGGTGATGGTACAGGGAATTAGAACAAAGGGTTGTCACCGTTAGCATGCCGCTCAATAAACTTTAATCAAAGAAGACAGGAGTAGTATGGGCATGCTCGCTCGGCAGGCTAATAAACTCTCTGTGTTTGCGTAAGCTGGGTTGGCTGTATGTCACTTTAAGAAATTGGTTTTTTGTGTAGGTAAACAAGCAATGAATAGAACGTAAACATGAATCATATCTATATTACTTGAGAATTTTGTTTATAAATATTATTGTTGTTCTTCAGTTTTCAACCTACTTCAATAAAGAAGGGGCTTTCTTTTTACTTTTGTTTTGAGAACACACGTACCTAGGTAGTTAGTAGCTCAGTACTCCGTTATTTCTTCTACACATTTTCATATTTGGGATAAATTGCAACTTCTCATGAAGAAATGCAATGATCAATAGTATTATATAACGAAACAATGACAAAATGTAAAATTCATGAAATGCACTAAAGTAAAGAGTAAGTGTTGGTAGGAGCTCTAGTCCTTTGAGTCTGAAATTAAAGAGCACAGCTCGTTTTTACGAGACTCGTCGGTGCTTACAAAACTTACCCCCTTATTCATAAAATTGTACGGGTCTGATTTAGTTAAATTATGTTTTATCCCTTTCTATATTTGTAGTAGTAATGACAGATAAAGACAAACGATTCATAGCTGATTCAGGTCATTAACGCGTTTATGAATAACGCCATTAGTCTTTTAAGTCCCGAGTGTTTAGAGTCCTTTGTCGAGTCTTTTTAGGAGCAACTCAAAAGGACTCGAGCCTCCGAATAAAGACTCCGTCAACTATTTTATAGGTTTTTCCTAGATAACAGTAAAGAAATTGTACCTGTGTACCTAATCCACAAATTTTACATAGAATTTTACATTTCAAAATTGTTTTTAAAAAAATCAAGAGTTCTCTGAAAAGGACTCAAGTCTCTACAAAAGACTCGGGTCTCTAACAAACCGGATAGTTTAGACTTAATTAGCTCCATGCATGATTTTTAGGGTTCCGTACCCAAAGGGTAAAAACGGGACCCTATTACTAAGACTCCGCTGTCCGTCTGTCCGTCTGTCTGTCACCAGGCTGTATCTCATGAACCGTGATAGCTAGACAGTTGAAATTTTTCACAGATGATGTATTTCTGTTGCCGCTATAACAACAAATACTAAAAAGTACGGAACCCTCGGTGCGCGAGTCCGACTCGCACTTGGCCGGTTTTTATTTTTATTTTAATCATAATTTATATCGTTTGAACACCGGAAAAAAATAAAAATACTTTTGTAAACCTATATTTTACACATTATTTTATTAAAAAATATTAAAAATGTTGATAATTTTTGAGCGGTTGAAACGCTCATAATTTTTGACGCGAATTCGACAGAGCGTGATGACGTCACACATTGGACGGTCACGCTGACGTTTGCTACTAATGACACTTATGTGAACTAATCTGTCGAACGCGTGACGTCACGTGGCGTTTCGCGCGTTTCGCTCACTAGCTTTGCGCGGGCATATTTTTGTATTAGGGTTCCGTACCTCAAAAGGAAAAAACGGAACCCTTATAGGATCACTTGTGCGTCTGTCTGTCCGTCTGTCACAGCCTATTTTCTCTGAAACTACTGGACCAATTGTAAGCATCACAGTAGTGATTGTAGTGGATATCCTGTATGTGGCCTTATACCATGTAGCATGCACCCGGCTTTATAATCTCTGGTTGTTGTGTTTATGACTTTTCTTAGTTTTTATTATGGAGAACTGTCAGATATGTTTCTGGAGGGAATACGATTTGTGATTGTTAACAAGATACATTAATTTAATTAGTAAAAACAATAAAACGAAGTTAAATCGAAACAGTTTGAAGTTTGATTCTACATCTCAGAAGTGAGATTCATGAAATTCACTTGCCTTCGCTCGGAAAAGGTCATTCTATCTGATAAATCTGACGACAATACGACGGACGTAACTTGGAGAGAAAAGATGAATAAAAACAACTTAGATAAAGGCGACACTGTCAATAAAAGGAAGTCGCGATCGCGTACAAGAAAACGCAATGACCGGATTAAGAAAAATCATTCAGATCGTGAAAGAAGTTCTACGAAAAGAACTCGTCGTTCTAGCGGTGTACGTACGCCATGTTTACTTCGCCAACGTACTGATAATGATGACAATACGCCGCAACAACAGGATGGTGATGGTGATAACGCAAGGCAGAGCAGTTCGCGTGATCGACGGCGGCATCGTTCGCATCGTAGGCATGTAAGAAGCCGGAGCCCTCGCCGACGCAGGTTATCAAGTGATGACGCGAGGAGTAGCAGGTCGTGCGAACGTCGGCAGCGCCATTCTCGTCGCGGACGTAAAAGGAGCTGGAGTCATGGGCGGTGCGTCTCAAGTGAAAGTGAACGGAGTTATGAATCGCGAGAGTATCAGCCGCACCACACGAAACGCGTTGTTAGGACGAGGAGTCCTGATGGTGGTGAAGCAATTAATATGGTCAACATATTGACCGACTTAGTTAAGACATTAGCTAGTAAAAAGCCAGAGGGGAACAAATTCCCACTTTTAGGTAATGTGATTCCTGAATTTGACCCTATGGTAAAGGGGCAAACAATACATATTTGGCTGAAAAAGGTTGAGGAATGTGCAAAATTGTATCAGTGGAGAGATGAACATATTATACATTATTCTTTGCCCAAGTTGGCAGGTGTTGCTCGCACTTGGTATCAAGCTCTTCCTACTATGTCATTTTCTTGGTGTGAATGGAAAAAGAAACTAATTGATTCATTTCCCAGTAGCGATGACTATGCAGAACTATTAACTGAAATGTTGTCCAAAAATGTGAAATGTAATGAGTCTTTAGAGTTGTATTATTATGAGAAAATTAATTTATTGCATCGCTGTGAAATCACAGGTAAACAAGCTGTTGACTGTTTGTTGCATGGAATAGAGGACCGGTCCCTGAGACTTGGGGCAAAAGCTTTAAGGTGTGAAGAACCCCAAGAACTTCTTGAGTATTTTCAATCTGTTAAACAACAATCCAATGAATCTTCAGAAGATAGTCAGATTCAGAACAAAAGGTCTACTATTCCAGGCACCAACCAGATAATAGCTAATGATAAAACCAAACCACTAACTAGTGTAAGTACAACTAAGGTTTGCTATAATTGCAAGGAACAGGGACATTTCAGTTATAATTGCACAAAGAAATTGATGAGATGTACAACTTGTAATTTACTGGGACACATTAGCACTAATTGCCATAAACAAAATAATGAAGCGATTAGTAAAAATAATAACAATGATATAAGTCATGGCACAAAATTAAGTGAGTAACTTATTTCATTGGTTTAAATTTACATATAAATTGGAAGAAGTGTTTGATTTGGTAACTTTTTAGGCAGTATGTGACTTTCTTCAAGGACTAAAAAAAAAACAAAGATGATATACAAATAGTATTGCAATTGTTTTAATAAAAATAAATGACTACTTGTTAGTGTGTACAAAAAAAAATGTTCCCACTTATGTCCCATAATAATAAGTAGTGATGTGAAAGAATTGTTACAGCGATGCCCTTTATATAGGTTTTGACTTATCTAGAACTGCCGTTATAAAAAAAATATTACTTATTTTGAGCTGTAAAAATGAATGGCCTAAAATATAGCAATTTTATGATGTGCAAATTTTACGGAAAATAGGTACTTGTTAAATTACAAAGCATTGGTCGGGCGCACTAGTGATGATAAGTGAGTTCAGGTTACAGCAGACAAGGTTTTGGCAAATTTTATGAAAATAGGCTATGAATGTTTGATTTGAGTTGGCAGACTGCCTAGCACAGGGCTTTGTGGCAGACTGTCTAGAGCAGGCCAAGATTGTTTGTTAGTTTATAGTTTGGCAGACTGTCTAGCGTAGGCCTTTGTGGCAGACTGTCTAGAGCAGGCCAAAATTGTTAATGTTAGTTTATAGTTTGGCAGACTGCCTAGCGCAGGCCTTTGTGGCAGACTGTCTAGAACAGGCCAAAATTGTTAATGTTAGTTTATAGTTTGGCAGACTGCCTAGCGCAGGCCTTTGTGGCAGACTGTCTAGAGCAGGCCAAAATTGATGTTAGATTATAGTTTGGCAGACTGCCTAGCGCAGGCCTTTGTGGCAGACTGTCTAGAGCAGGCCAAGATTGTTAATGTTAGTTTATAGTTTGGCAGACTGCCTAGTGCAGGCCTCTATGGCAGACTGTCTAGAGCAGGCCAAGATTGTTAATGTTAGTTTATAGTTTGGCAGACTGCTTAGCGCAGGCCTTTGTGGCAGACTGTCTAGAGCAGGCCAAAATTGGTAATGTTAGTTTATAGTTTGGCAGACTGCCTAGCGCAGGCCTTTGTGGCAGACTGTCTAGAGCAGGCCAAGATTGTTTGTTAGTTTATAGTTTGGCACACTGCCTAGCGCAGGCCTTTGTGGCAGACTGTCTAGAGCAGGCCAAAATTGATGTTAGATTATAGTTTGGCAGACTGCCTAGCGCAGGCCTTTGTGGCAGACTGTCTAGAGCAGGCCAAAATTGGTAATGTTAGTTTATAGTTTGGCAGACTGCCTAGCGCAGGCCTTTGTGGCAGACTGTCTAGAGCAGGCCAAGATTGTTAATGTTAGTTTATAGTTTGGCAGACTGCTTAGCGCAGGCCTTTGTGGCAGACTGTCTAGAGCAGGCCAAGATTGTTTGTTAGTTTATAGTTTGGCACACTGCCTAGCGCAGGCCTTTGTGGCAGACTGTCTAGAGCAGGCCAAGATTGTTAATGATAGTTTATAGTTTGGCAGATTGTCTAAAGAAGGCTGATAATGCTACCAGGTGCTGATTATTTATAAAAAAAAAACTAATTAGGTGTATGATTTTAGATTGAAACCTGTGAAGTGTGAGGATTGATTTCTCAATAAGGTTGATGTACATATTTTCACTTGCTGTGATTGATTAATAAGGGACTGCATTGCTATAAGGTTAAAATAATGTTGATAAGTATGTTTATCTTTTGTTAGTGTTAAGGTGGATGACATGTTATGATATATTGTTGTTGATATAAATGTTTAATTACTTTTAGTGAGAGGATTCACTAAAATAAAAAGGATGGCCGAGCTGTAAGCATCACAGTAGTGATTGTAGTGGATATCCTGTATGTGGCCTTATACCATGTAGCATGCACCCGGCTTTATAATCTCTGGTTGTTGTGTTTATGACTTTTCTTAGTTTTTATTATGGAGAACTGTCAGATATGTTTCTGGAGGGAATACGATTTGTGATTGTTAACAAGATACATTAATTTAATTAGTAAAAACAATAAAACGAAGTTAAATCGAAACAGTTTGAAGTTTGATTCTACACAATTAAATTGAAATTTGGTATACATATGTAAGTTTGTGACCCAAAGACGGACATGTAACGTAAACAAATGATTTTTAAACATGGGGGCCACTTTTGGGGGGGGTTGAAATGAAAGAGCTCATTGTGAGAATCTCAAATATATATTTTTTATAATTTTAGGATAAACAGTTTAGAAGTTATTCAAGAAAATAGGCAAAAAGTGACGTGTGGAACATTCAGCTGTAGATCTCTAAAACGATCTTAAGAATAAACAATTTTGTGTGAGAACATCCATCTGCAGACTTCAATAGTCAATCCATGCTAGATTACATTCCGACTAGGTCTGGTATCTCCATTGCTTACCCTTTGTCTCATGAGATTCAAAGTTGAATGGTATCTCCGATCTCGCACAGTAGATTTACTACTCATACCATGAAGGCACAGTCACACTACACTAGTTCCCATGAATCAAACACGAACGCTAAGTATAGTATAAATTATCTCAGATGATTTTTTCGGGCTCGGGCCCTAATCTGTTAAACAAAAACGTTCAAAACGTCAGACCAAATAATAAGTGCTTCAATTAAATCTCTTTTAAATTTTGGGACATTTAATTTCTTGCAACTCTCTCTCGAATTTGCGCACTTTTTGGTCACGGTTAGCCTGACATGCTCCTCCTCGCTTCACTCGTCGTCGCACCTGTCCGGCAGAACGCCGTGAACAGTAGTTTCACCTAATGAAAATGCGTTTTCCCAGTCAAAACTAGTTTTAACTGAAATCAATTTAGAATAATTAGTGAAAACTACCTTATAATTTTCACAAATGTACTTATTATTTATTATTTATTTTAAACTTTATTGCACAAGAACCAGTACAAAAGGCGGACTTAATGCCTTGAGGCATTCTCTACCAGTCAACCACTGGGCCAAACAGAAATTGTTAACGTGGGTGCAGTGCGATGCGAAAAAAATTTTTTCTAAATATAAATTCTAATACCAACGCCAATATACAAACTAGTAATATTTATATACTATAATACCTTTATAAACTACATAAATAAACAATATAAATACATATACAAATTTATCATATAATATACATAAATATATATTTGCATGTGCGGGGTAGGGAGGAGGGGGGGGGGTCCCACTAGACAGTATCTAGCAGGTGCTTGCAGAGCATTCGTTTTAAAGTCAGCTTGTTTGGGGCTTGTCTAATCGTTAGAGGGAGCGAATTCCAAAGACGGATTGCTTGAACAGCGAAAGAAGACGTGAGAAAACCGGTATGGTGAGGGAGAACAGAGAGTTTAAGAGAACGGGCAGCGCGCAGCTCGCAGCCTGGGCGCGGGGTAATAAAGCTGAAGTTACATTTGAGATATTCTGGAGTGATGGGCTCAAATAGGATAGAGAAGAGTGAGGAGAGTATTCGAAAGGATCGGCGCTGACGTATGGGGAGCCACTTGAGCTAGCGGCGGTAGCTGGATTTTTGACTTTTGACTTAGAGGAGTTTTGACTGAAAAATCCGAGTTACAACTAGTTAAAATACGTTTCGGAAAACTATTTTACTAGTAACAACAGGTTTGCATTATCCTTTAGGTACATTATTGTGATGAATTGAAACTGTGTTTTACCATATTGTATGAAAATGGCCATTTATAATATTAGGTTCCAATCTGTCCATCTCACAACCCTTATCCTGGTTCACTTAACTGAACAGTAATTTGATTAGGTAATCAGATACTGAACTCTATGCACATATAAATGAGCCTGAAAAATCCCGTTCCATATTTAAACTTATTTCTATTCGAATAAGGTTGTTTTAAAGGTTGACCGCAGGACAACCATTCTAAAGTAAAGACTTACTAAGTACTGATTCCCTAAGTAACCTAAGATCAGGCTGCAATAAAAAACTATGAAAGATATCTAAGGGTATCCTGATAATTTTCCCGCCGTCTCCATGCTTGTTTTAGTTGGTTATTGTCTGATTAGTTGCCTCTTAGCTATAGGTTTTGCGAAAATCGCCAGGACAGAGGAGAATTTTTTTGTATGAAATCTTGCACCATGCATTTTTTATCGAAACTACTGGACGTAAAATAAACTCAAAACCTGTCCATCGGCTCAATTTTTTGCAAGCTTTCTACACGATTCTTACAAATAAAAAATAAATTCAGCTTACCACTCTCAACCCCCTAAATTCCCCCCTAAAATAAGAAATAAGCAGTTTTGATTTATTTACAATATTAGTATAGTGGTAATTGCTATAACGGTTCCAATTTTTAGCTATCTACGTCAAACGGTCTCTGAGAAAAACGCATTTAACCGATTTGCAAGACCGAAGTGGTCCCATAAGAGTTCCGTGAACAAAGTTTTGTACGGAAAACTAATAAATTCTGAAAATTAAGACACCCCGTGAAATATGGACCTTCCTATTACATAGATTACGGTTTTGGTACTTAACTATCCAATATTGAATGCCACCGGAAACTATTGTATCCATGCTTCCGACTTAGCCCCGCTAAAGATTAAACTATAATAGGTACACTTAGCAGATACACCACGTGACTTACCAAAAGTAGTAGTGTAGGTAAGTTTCGATTGGCATCTTTAATTAAATTGAGTTTCCTTTTGTATGTAGGTATCGTAATAAATATTATTCTATGACTGCAATAAAATTATAATAGCAAATAACCATAACGTAATATCTGCTACTCGTGGGAGTGGTACTCGTACTCGTTTATCCGTGGGGCTAAATTGAAATAGTACATTACGATACAAGTGCAAAAAATAGGAATTTCTTAACGAGTGGCGATAAACGACCGAAGGGAGTGTTTTAAATCGACACGAGTTGCGAATTACCTATTCGCACATGTATCGTACAACGTTTTACAGTACATATGGCAATTCATTTTTTTGAAATAGTCACGTAATGTGCTAATTATCGCACTAGTATGGTAAGGTAGAACCATATGTAGGTACTGTAAATTTCATTTTTAATACAGTTGTTCAAAAAGTGCTACTTTTCGTGGCTTTTTAGCGTGCGGAAAGTTGGTTTTCGCGAACTAGTGCTTTTTACTTTTCCAATTTTTTTTAATTTTTACTTGTTCCAATTCATGACTGTTACATTGATGAGTGTTAATATTAGTTTCCTTTTTATACGTCGTAATCAACATAAAAACCTACTGTTAATGTAAGAATACGAAAAATATGCATATTTCATATTTTGTTACTTACCTCTTCATCATTATAAGTATTATAACACGTTTATTTTTTAATATTGAAAAACCATTCTTAATAAGTTGTCTGAATGGAACGGAAAGCCTGTCAAAGAAGAGGCGTATTTTCTTACTACAAGAATGTTTTAAGTTTCTAAAGGCAACATTCGATATTGTTTTTATAAATATACGATACACAAATAATCGTAAATAACGATATTTAGGTAATAATAGTACAATGTTTCAATATTTACAATTCTGTCTTATAGAACATGCATTTGAAAAAAAAACTCATTGAAATGGGTTCAATAATAATAACAAAATCTATTCTAGTCGAATAAAAGCTAGAAAAACACCTCTTCATAATGTCAATGTCAATGATGTCACAGAATTAATAATATAAACGTTTCGAATTCCATTCCTTACTTGTTGCTTTTCTTATTTTTTCGCAACTGTATTAAAAAAAACGTCGTTCGATACACGTGCGGATATGTCATTCTTCACTCGTCCCGAGTCTTGCCACTCGCCTACGGATCGTATATCTCGGTACTCGTGAAGTAATGACATACTTTCCGCACTAGCATCGAAATGTACTATATTTAAAGTCAAGGTATAAGAAAGTTTTACTTTTAAAAATACAACGATTATAATTTAATATTTTTGTTTATGTTTAAAAATATTTAACATTAAAGGTACACTTCGATGCTTAACCTGTCAAGAAATAACAATGTGGCGGACGAATGTTTAAAATGACACCGTTTAAAATTTAGTTTTTTCTTCGCAAGTGTGATGAAAAACATTGTGTGTAACTCTGGGGCCTCTGGGGGTAAGAATATTGTAAACTCGAGTCTTAGACCTCGTTTACAAAATCTCGCTTACCCCCCTCGTTACACAATCGTCTCATAACGTTTAAGAGATAGACAAGCTGGATGATTTGCTAGATCAGTCCTCTACCAGGGCAGGGGCTCAGCGCAATACCTTTCCTAACTCGCTATATTAGATTGTCCCTGTCGCCTTGCTAGGTATATAGGCAGGCACAAGCACGGGCAATTCCTATACTGATTTACTACTGATCCTTTGCGGTCACGACAATATTCTCATCTCAAGACGCGTCAGTCGTCGTGTGTAGAGGAATTCGGAATGCTAGCCTAATGTCGGCCCTGCGGCAGGTGTATTAAGTAACCGGTACAATGTGCAATTATCCTCAGCCGAGCTTTGCACTTGATTGATACTGACCATGCATGATACAGTAACTGATCACATCAAAATTGCGCCATTACTGTTAATATGTAATCTGCGATCGTGGAATCTTCTTGAAACACGTTCCAAATGGCTGACATTTTACGCATGACTAAACTTCTAATTTTCCGTCTTTGTCTCAGCGAAATTAGTATTTGATCTGTTTTATAGAGATAAAGGGAATGCCATTCAGTAACTGGAACTGGAGTAGGGGAGACCAAGGAGAGATGACACAAATTTTACTTTTTTGGTCATAATTTTATTGAGTAAACTAGTTGTTATTGACTGAAGCATTATGAAACCCACGTATTTTTCAATAAGGTTTCAATTGGTGACCAAAATAAAATTGAAAAATATGATTTCAACAATTTGGTTTCAGCAGCCTCTGCCAAACTCAAACAACAAATTGACGAGGTATGTTGCAACAAGATGCCTCAACATACCTCATCCTGGTATTTTTCAGATGTTTACACTTCTTTGCAGTTTTAGTTTACAAAACCGGCCAAATGCGAGTCGGACTCGCGTTCCAAGGGTTCCGTACATTACACAATTTAAACAATGTATTTTTTATGTGAAACGCAAGTTACGTAAGTGAATTGACTTTAAAAAAACCCGTAGGGGTCGGATCAAAAACTAAGTAATTAAGTCCGACTCACGCTTGACTGCACATTTCTAATAGGTTTTCCTGTAATCTATAGGTGAAGATCTATTTTGTGTATTTTTTCAAAGTTTTAGACCCAGCAGTTTCGGAGATAAAGGGGGGGGATGGTAATTTTTTGGCTATTTTCTTGAATAACTTCTAAATTGTTTATCCTAAAATTATAAAAAAATGTATCTGAGATTATTACAATGAGCTCTTTCATTTGATATGTAACACGATATAGTTTATCGAAACTTTATTTTTTAATTTTCTCATTTACCCCCAAAAGTTGCCTCCATGTTTAAAATGCATTTGTTTACGTTACATGTCCGTCTTTGGGTCACAGACTTACATATGTATACCAAATTTCAACTTAATTGGTCCAGTAGTTTCGGAGAAAATAGGCTGTGACAGACGGACAGACAGACAAACAGACGCACGAGTGATCCTATAAGGGTTCCGTTTTTTCCTTTTGAGGTACGGGACCCTAACAAATAGACTTTACTTAAAAACGTTGATAAGTCCGAATATATATGATAAAAAGCACTGCCAGAATATTTCAAACATTTTTATTTTTTATTTAATTTGAATCAGGTAAATACACATAATATGCAACTTAATTACAAAAGTACCGTTAAACCAGTAAGGTTTGTCTCGCTACACCATCCGCAGTAGATTTAATACAATAATAAAATATAACAACAACATAGGAAAGTTCATTATACTGTGTGTACATCATAATTATGTATATCGAAAAAATGCCAAAACTGATAAAGAAATGGCCTTGAAAAAATGTCGAGAAACTTACTTTTAGCAATATTTTAGCTCAAACCGCTGTAAAACCTGAACTACTTCATCTGAGGCCTTAACCATGTATGATGAAGGTGGAAAATGAAGCATTTTTTCTTTATATAGAGTCATATTTCTAGCGTCTAGAGTTGGCAAGATATGGACGCTGTGTCAACTTAAATTTGTGTTAACCTACCTCGGTCTCCCCTAATGGTATTGTAATTAAAGAAGTCATAATGGAGGGATGGAATGGAAGAAATTACTTTTTATTCGAACGCTTACAGTAGCTTCGGAAAGCTATTTAAACTATATAGCGATGGCGATAGGACTTTTATTCTCCAGATTGTTAAGTCATCCGCCCTCCGCACTCTTGGAAAAAGGCTTCCGTAGAAATCTCCACAAAGTACCTGCGACAAAGAAGGCCTGGTTCTTAAGCTTGCCTACTTTCAAAACTTCATACTTTTCTAAGTATTAATGGGTTCAAATTTTACTTCAATGTTCGCTACTAGGCTACTACCAAGGACAATACTGCAAGTACATTAAAAAATAACGATGGGCCATATTTGGCTCAGGTACTCGTACCTTACTTGTCGTGCGCTGCTTTCGCCCAACTTTTCTCTACGATCTTGGGCAGATCATTGATCGTATAAAAATAAAACAAATGTTTTGTACGCCAGCGAAAAGTGTATAGATATATATAAAGCAAAGTGCAGCTTGGCACACAAATCAACGAATGCTTTGTACGCAACACGTTCACACCCGAACGGCGGCGGCGCTCGCTCATTGTCTACCCGCAAGTTTAAAGCGATCTGAACGGCGCGGCGCAGGGTTGCCACTGCGAAACTTTTCCAAAATCAATACAGTCAAGGAATTCGATTCATGTGCCACTTCGTACCATGTCATAGTGACAACCAATATAAAAGCCGCTAGGTAAGTATCTCATATTATAGCCACTATGCCATACCTAGTGGCTATTGCCATTATTATTATGCCACATGGTCAAGAATGGTCATAATGACTATGTGCCCGATTTTGGTAGGTACTACCTATCAAATAACTAATGTTGTCCAATACCGCCAGTGGTGCCACAGGTCCTTCCTAATTCCATTGCAATGAATATAAACTATAAAAATTAAAAAAACCCATTCCGTTTACACTGGTTTGATCCGCGCATATTGTCCCAGCTCAGGGTTCTGACTGTTCTGAAATACAATACATGCTAAAAACAGAGCGATCTTAAGGCGGTTCCCTGAGCCAGAAGGCGAAAAAGCTCCTTATATGATCATGTTTTTCTAAGAGGCGGTGATATTCGTATACGTGGAAAAAATATATGTAGTTCTTGACTATGTTATCTTTAATATCATAGCTTCCGATACACGAATTAATTCCCAAAGTAACCTCTAACTCGGACCTTTAATCCAACTTTACTCGGTTATTTATTATGTAACTTCTCTTCTCTCGTCTTAACTTAAGTAGTAATTTCAAAGCTATGATTTCGAATTTCGATATTGTGAAGTGTAGGCATAGAATATTAGGTAAGGATTCAAATAACATGTAATTAGATCATAAGGATCATATAGCTTAGCGGTACCATATACGGAGAGTCATGTAAGACGACTCTCCCCATATAAGGTTAGGAATGTAATCCATATACGGAAAGTAATGTAAGATGACTCTCTAACAACCATTTGACACCTTTCACGTGTAGACCTCCCAAGTAGTGTGATTCATAGTTAACCTAGATAATTTAGTATATAAAGGATTGTATATTTTAAATTAAGGCATTATATCTACAGTTTCTACTCGACAGTCTTGTGTTTTACTTCTGTCTTGGGTCCCATCCTTACATGGCGATCCTGCCAGTGGCGTAAAGTCTACGCGATATGGCGCCTGCCGGTGCAGTAGGTGGTTCTGCACTGGCAGGGCGCGCTTCAATGGCAAAAATTCAAGAAAATAATTTAAAACTCTTAATATGTGGACATTCGCAAGAAAAAAAAACAGTGAAAAACTAAAATATCAAAAAGCAAAAACTGAAAGTGAAAAACAAACAATAATTTAAATAAACTAAAATAATGTGTGGGAAAGTGGACTCTAGTGATAAACATACGTAAAATTAAATAAAGCAAGACATAATATGGACAAGAAGGCAAGTGATATACCAGCGTCGGTTTGCTAATATAACGTAAATAAAACTATTTTTGTGAGAAATCTATCAGCGTGAAGGTAAAAACGTGATTTAACTATTCGGATAAATAAAGTATTGTGCATATCCGCGAACCAAGACTGCCATGTGTGTATGTGATATGAGTGATGACTGATGACAGTCATTGCTATCCAGCAACGAAAGCTGTGGGCGCGGCTGGATGACTCTAAGTGGACCCAAATGGACAAGAAGAAATGGACTCTTATTATATTAAGGTACACTCAATAATTGTGTTCGAGATTTTAATTATTTTTAAGTGTACATGTGGATATTTAACTTGCACTTTATATTTAAAAATATATTTTTTTACCGGTTTTTACTTTGTTAACACGGACTTGATGCATAATAAACAAATAACGAGGAAGAAAATAAGTGATATATAAAGAAAAATTAAACGTGGAATACATATATGTAACAAAGATTAAACGAAAAACGGTTAAATATTATGATATGTCTATGAAATAAAACTTGATGTTATTTTACTATGGGATATGGAAAATTAAATGTTCGTAGGTAACATTTTGTAAAGTGATGTTAAACGATTATTTTAGAAAATGAAGTTATTACAATATAAAGGACTGGTTTAAAGAGAAAATTCGCAAAGATAGAAGGTTGAAATTGTGAGGTTTATAAAGTTGTGTTAAAGATGGCAAAGCTAAGCAGATAAGTTTTATGATGTAATTAGCCTGATCACCTAAGAGCGAATTAAATCCTTATATGTTATAGTTTTGATGGTTTGTGAGCAATATGAAGCAGATAATAATTGTTTTTAGGTTATGAGGAAAATTAATTATTTTAAAAGAGATTATATGAGAGCGGTAGTAATGATATTCGTTAGCTTCAGTGGCCCGAAGGGACCTGTTGTGCGAATTAAAATATAATGTAGCAAGGTACACGGGGATACAAGGGCAGGCACGAAATCCTTGTTACCTGATCATGATTCGGTCGAGCTACCTTTCGTGAAGGTCCTTGGACACGTGGTATGTTTGTTAAAGAAAGGAAGTGTTAAAAGAACTGCCTGTTAAGTAATAATTAATGGTATAAATAATATATGCGCAATAAAGAAAGAAATAATAATAAAAATATACCTTGTATCCTGAAAGAAATAATGAATAAAATAATAAATGAGTGAATTAATGAATATATGATATATTGAAGAGATATTGTAGCGCTACAGAATAGATAATTATGCTGTATACCCTTGCAATGAGAATCGCATACAGTGCATGCTTTATAAAAGAGATAGTATGAAAACAAATAATAAACATAATAAGCATGTGAAGACGTCATAAAAGAGAAAGAGATAAATAAATAAATTGTGAAACATTATTTTCTTGCAAGTAAATAGGAAAGACGATACTATGAAAAGTTATGCATACTGACAATATGAAAAAAATCCTGTGTAATTTAAGGTACCTAGGATTGTGACAAATAATTAATACGCGTATTAATCAATGACAATGACAATGAGAAATAAGAGAATTAATAGAAAAGGAGATTGAATTAAGAATTACTTTGTTATCAAATAAGTTTAATTTTATTAAGATAAGAGATTTTTGTATTATTAATGGTTTTATTTTAACATGTAAGTAAAATTTTATTTTAGCATAATTATGAACCATACTTATTATAGTGGAAGACATATGAATATTATTTTTGTGTTATGGATAAATAATTATAAAAAAAAGTGTCAAAAAAAAAAGAGAATGTAAATATATATATATATATAAACAATAATATAAAAAATGTAAAAAAAAAAGAAAAAATATATTCAGTAATATATTTTTCCTTTTCCAAAAGGAGGGAGATGAAGTGTAGGCATAGAATATTAGGTAAGGATTCAAATAACATGTAATTAGATCATAAGGATCATATAGCTTAGCGGTACCATATACGGAGAGTCATGTAAGACGACTCTCCCCATATAAGGTTAGGAATGTAATCCATATACGGAAAGTAATGTAAGATGACTCTCTAACAACCATTTGACACCTTTCACGTGTAGACCTCCCAAGTAGTGTGATTCATAGTTAACCTAGATAATTTAGTATATAAAGGATTGTATATTTTAAATTAAGGCATTATATCTACAGTTTCTACTCGACAGTCTTGTGTTTTACTTCTGTCTTGGGTCCCATCCTTACAATTGTAAGGTAACATTTTTAAAATAAATAAGTCAACAAAATTCGATCAAAATTGGCACTTGGCGCGCATGATTATTCCCGTTCTTTCTTGCGAAATGTGACAGTGACAGCGGCAAACCGATGGAACGGCCTTAAGTATCTACTATTTAAGTTCAAAATGGTAAACATGTTGACATGCAATGCAATGGTAACCAGTTTATCGATAACAATTCTTTGTTTCCAACCTGCAACTCCCAGGGCTGGACTTTATATTGAAATTTGTTTAAATTTTTGCAGTCTTTTATGGATTTCGGTAATTTGTTGTAAAATTGTGCCCCTTCAAAACAGTTTTTTTTTGCCACTGTTGGTCCACGTTGACTTTATGCAAAGATATTTGGCGTTACGTAACGGTCAGACTCCCTGCTCGGATTTAGTTTTAAAGTTTAATTGAGAGTGGATTTTCTTATTTCTAATTTTTAACCGACTTCAATTTCATAGAAGGTTCTGTATTCGGTTGTGGTTTTTTTTTAATGTATGTTTACCGATTATTCCGAGACCCGTGGTCCGATTTGAGTAATTCTTTTTTGTTCGAAAGGAGTTACTTCCAAGTTGGTCCCATATTAATCTGGTTCTGATCTGATGATGGGATCCCTGAGGAATTGAGGGAACTCCTCAATTTTTAAAGGCACATGTATGGTGATTTGGGTGTTTTCATAAGCAACTTGAGCATTTGCTCTCGAAAACGACCAATTTGATGGAGTGGACCTGATGATAATGATTGTTTTGAAGATAGTGATGATGATTTTTTTAATGTAGGATGTTCAGCGATTACTCCGAGACCCGAGGTCCGACTTGAACAATTCTTTTTTTGTTTGAAAGAAACTACCTCCAAGGTGGTCACACACTAATCTGGTGCTGTTCTGATGATGGGATCCATGAGGAATTGAGGGAACTCCTCAATTTTTAAAGGCACATGTATGGTGATTTGGTCGTTTTCTTAAGCAACTTGAGCATTTTCTCTCGAAAACCACCAAATCGATGAAGTGGAACTGATGATGATGATTGTTTTGATGATAATGATTTCAGCGATTACTCCGGCACCCATGATCCGATTTGAGTTATTCTTTTTCTGTTTGAAAGAAGTTACCTCTCCAAGGTGTTTTCGTAATATTTATAGTTTTGGTCTGATGATGGAATCCGTGAGGAATTGAGGGAACTCCTCAATTTTTAAAGGCACGTGTATGGTGATTTCGGTGTTTTCTAAAGTAACTCAAGCATTTCCTCGCAAAAACAACCAATTTGATGTAGTGCAACTGTAGCCTAACCACGAGCTTGACACTAAATATTCTTCGTAACTTTGTACATTAATATGCCAGTACGAGCGAGATGCATAAACAGTAAGTTACGCACACGATAGCGAATATATCAATGTCAAACTCGTGGTAAGGCTACTGATAACTTCCCTCGTATGTGTATTATGTTTTTTGATGTAGGTAGTGTTGGAAACAACCAAAGAGACTGAGAGGTGAAGGTAGAGGGTATTAGTGTTTGGGGGGTTTGAGATTGGGGGTTGAGGGGAGGTGAGTTGATGGGTCGGGGACTGAGGGGTTGGGAGTTAAGGGATTGGGGGTTAGGGTTAGGAGTTAAGGGGTCTGGGGTTAGGGGTCGGGGAATGGCGGTTGAAGGGTTGGTGGTTTAGGGTCGAGGGGTTCAGTGATCAGGGGTTGATGTGCTGTGAGGTTGAGTGATCGGGGGGTTTGAGGGATTGGGTCAGTGGCGGGGCGGAGAATGGATTTAGTGACAGGAATGATTTCTCAGACGGACTCGAGGAAAATTCTGATTATTTAATAAAGTTTACGAATTTACAGTTAAACATGAATCTGTTTTTCATTCATGCGTCACGCTCTTAACAATGTCTTAAAACTAAAAATGGAAAAATAAAAACTTTTATAAAAAAAAGATAAACCGACTTCAAAAAGGATGAAATAAAATATTATCCTTTTTAGAGCTCCGTGTTTAAGTATATGCGTTACCAACTGATATGTTTGAAGTCGGTGCCAAGCCAAGTACTCCAAGTAGTAACACTACCAGGCAAAAATAATCAGCTTTATGTCTATAAATCCCATTACAACTGTACAAATATTATAAACGTGAAAGTAATTATGTCTGCCTCTTTGTTACCTTTTCGTGGCTAAACAACTGAACCGCTTTAGCTGAAATTTTGCATGAAGGTTCCTTGAATTGTTTTATATTTTGAAATGTAGTCCTCTGGATAAGCGATAGAAAATAACTCAGTCCCAATCCCATACTTGCGTGCTATGACTGTTCAAGAATTAGTAAGAAATGCTCTTTAAAAAAATACGACGACAAAACGTATTAGATTTACACTAATGTGCCGACAAGCATGGTACGAACTGCGCCAAGAAGGTTCAACCGTGTGTTCTGTTCTGAGGTGTGTTCTTAAATACCTACAGAAAGTTCGTTTATTGTCGTCGTGTAACGCTGCGTCTTACATAGGCGAACACTCGCGAACGCGAAGCGAAGCGACGCGGCACGGCGCGGCCGGCCCAAGGCGTTCGCGTTCGCAACGAGATCGCCCACGTAGGACACTTCTATATAGGTATCAAAGGATCTATATAGGTATTAAGGCGCCGTGCCGCGCCGCTTCGCATTCGCGTGTTGTTCGCCTGCGTAGTACGCTGCGTTAGGTAATCCAACGTACATACTTATATAGCCGCATCCTTATCGAATTGCACCAAAATCACTATGAATATATGGTTTAAAATTTGGCTTGGCACCGACTTCAAACATATCAGTTGGTAACGCATATACTTAAACACGGAACCCTAAAAAGGATAACATTTTATTTCATCCTTTTTGAAGTCGGTTTATCTTTTTTTTATAAAAGTTTTATGTTAATTAATATGCATGTATTATTAAAGTAAAGTTGACTTACATTCATAATTTTAGTTTCAGAGTAGACTATTCGATTATTCGGCTGGCTGTTAAATATTCATACCGAAATAGGGTTTTTATTAATTTATTTTGAGTAATCTGCAATTGTTTTAGCGCAGTTTGTGTCGCAACGGCAAATGTGATTGGCAAGAGAATAGGCGAAATGGACCATAATTATTCTTACATTAACCCGAAACAAAATGAATTGATACACCGTACACGTATATTATACTTACTTATAAAGCAGTGACAACCCTGTTGCCTAGGCAAGGTCAAACAAGTTTGATTGGATTCTCTTAGTTAAGCCCGCGCGGAATAACGCGCGTAACTAGCGGCGCGCCAATTATGGTGCCATACAATGTAGAAATCATCGCAACACACGGTGAGATATATCGATATACGATAATTGTGCTCACGAGTATCAAACTGCAGCTAGACTCCGACCACGGTAAGTTTGCACTAACTTCGCAATGGCAATGTATTTATAGGTACATATCCCATAGGAGCACCAAAGGTGCTTGATGTAGCACTTGGCTTGACTCTATCAAACTATCTATACGGTACAATTTTAGTTGCAAACTTAGAATAAATTTAAAAGTGGAAAATTCTGCCTTGAGTGTTGCTAGGGTCTCCTAGACCCATATATGGTGGAAAGATTCGCTGTACTAAATCATAAATCATAATAAATACTTATTAAATAAACAAAGGAAGAATCGGGAATCGTGGGCGTATCATACTATCGGAAGCACATCAGAACCTTCAATCGTGGTTGAGAAGGGCTTTCAATGAAATACGATATTCAGTTCAGCTCAGTCTTTACTGCACAAGACTGTTTACAAATCACAGCAACGTTACATTTCTTATCCAAAGCAAACCAATGGATTAGACCCAGGAACCGCCACCGGCGTCATCTTCTCCCGTTCGTTCTCATCTGAAGATTGATCGACAGCATAACTTCAATTGTTCTAGATATCATTTGTTTTTGATAGCGGTCTCTATATTATTATGACGCCTTAGCGCTTGACACTCAGGTGTACAGAAGTTACACCCTAGTTTGCTCTATTTGTCAAAGGCGATAGATGGCACCATTAAGCCATTGAGGTCTTTGAATGAGGTCTTGGTGGTTCAGTTGGAAGAGCGCTGGTGTATCGATCCAGAGGCCGTGAGTTGAAGTCTCACCCAAGGCAGTCACGTTTCCACTTTCAAATTTATTCTAAGCTTTAAATCGAAATGTTATACTAAAAAAATTCTCTACTGAGCTCGTTCACTTACCTGTACTAACAATGGCATTCTGTTAAACAAAAGCCATTGTTTCTTTTGTGTGAGCGCGTGGCCTTTGTGCCTGAGGCTCACAAACAATGGCCACGCGCTGAGGCACAATGGCCACGCGCTCATTTAAAAGAAATAATGGCTTTTGTTTAACAGAATGCCATTGTTAGTACAGGTAAGTGAACGAGCTCAGTAGAGAAAATTTTACCTATAACACACGCATACACGTGTTAACAATGGTCTTGTACCAACAGTGAGTAAGAAGAAGACGATATATTTGACAATTATTTGTAGCCTAGTGAAAAAACCACAGTAGGATTGACGAGGAACACTGACATACTAATTACTAAGTCTTACGTAATATTTGCGGACCCGAAAAATCACATTAAATACAGCCCAGTTGTTCTACTAATTCTTATCATCATTGATAAAATAACACTTGTATGTATCTATGTATACGCATTTAACCGATTTCCAAAACCGAAGAAATCCCATAAAGCTTTGTACGGAGCACTAAAAACTAATGGCGTTATTCATAAACGCATTACTGGCCTGAATTATAGTTGGTCAAGCAAATCTTGTCAGTAGAAAAAGCCGCGGAATTCAAATTTTCTATGGGAAGATAACCCTCCGCGCCTACATTTTTTAAATTTGCCGCCTTTTTCTACTGACAAGATTTGCTTGACCAACTATAGCTATGAATCGTTTGTCTTTATCTGCCATTTTGACTTAATTACGTATTTGTAAGAAAGGGATAAAACATAATTTAACTAAATCAGGCCCGTGAAGTTTTATGAATAAGGAGGTAGGTAGGTAAATAAAATAATGGTTAGGTTACTAAGTCAACAAGCAACAGCATAAATAAATTAAATTGAATTGGTTTTTCCAATAAGAATTGTCATCACATGTGTCGACTAGGAGAGATCGACATACGAAGCAGTTGTAAGTATGTATAACTGAGGCGATCTACAGTTGTACAGTTCATAAATAATTGATTCTTAAATCAAACGGCCTGAGGTCGGCTTCTCGGACGGGAGTTAAGGGACTCTGTGGTTACTAACATCCCATTTGTCAAATCTCAGGGGAAACAATCCAATCAATTTGACGCAACCTAGTTTATCCGTCTTTGTACATACAGTAGGCATCTAAAGTAGCTTGCTTAGACTGGAAATATACCCAGGGTGTAGCTTACATAAGAACCTAAAGAAAGACCATAACCAATTATAAAAACCGGTCAAGTGCGAGTCCGTTTAACTCGCGCACCGAGGGTTCCGTACAAACTTTCAATTATATCATTATAATAAAAAACACAAAAGGCTTTTGATCAGAAGTATACTAAGCATAATAATTTGTAAACAGCGCCATCTATCGGTTAATTGGCTAACTAATTTGCGCGACCTGTGTCACCTGTGTGTATGTAGATTTTTTTGGGATAATTGTTTATTATGTGAACCGATTCCAATTTTTTTTATTTTATTTGAAAGAAGGTGATTTCAATGCAATCTAATAGAAATTTCAAGTATAAATAAAATAAAAAATTGTTTTGAAATGGAATGTTCAATTTGGACTCTTTAAAATGTTACCCCACTTGACCTATTAGTAACTAGAGTTTAAAATTTTGTCCCCTCTTCATATTGGGTAATTTCCATAACAATAAAATAAAATTATAACACTCAATGTGTTTGGGTTAGCGTTGCTTATAATTATTCCAAATTTCGAATCGATAACTCAAGTAGCTAGTAGAGAGGCGCACCATAATGGTTCGTTTTGTACCTTTCTGTTACGGAACCCTAAAAAGAAAACCGACTTCAAAAAGGTTAAAATAAAATATTATCCCTTTTATACTGCGCTAGCAACTGGCATGACTGTTTGAAGTAGGTGCCAAGATAAATTTTAATTAAAACGTCAACACACTGTCGAGTCGAATGCCCTATGATGAACCCTAGTGCGGTAAGAAAGAAAGAAAGTAGTTCATTAGCCGTTAGGGAATATTATGGACGGATACCTATAACTATTTGGTTTAGCGCCGACTTCAAACGTAGGTATTCGTATCAGTTGCGCATTATAAGGGAAAATTATTTTATTTTATCCTTTTTAAGTCGGTTATCTTTTTTTAAATGTTTATTTTATTTTTCCATTTTTAATTATGCATACCTATAGCGTTGTTGTAACACGGGCATTATAATTATTTAACTCAACCAAGCAATTGAAAACTATGACATATGAATGTCATTTCGAACATCGGTCGTCCGAGATAGTAGGTACTTGCATTTAGTAGCAAATGTATAAACAGAATCACTAAGCAATGTGTAAACAGGCCCTAAAGCAAGTGTACACGCACGTGGGGACCATATCAGATAAAAATAAATAATTGATTTGAATACCGCGGGTGTCTTTGAGAGAGTAACTTAAAATTAAGGCTCAGGAGCCTCAGGAATGCACCCTTGAAATTAACGAAGTTATAAAAAACACGGTGTATGATACAGGTATATTCCTAGATATAACATTGATATACCCTAGAAAGGGCCATGTTTATACTGGTACCATGATAAAAAGAAATACTTAAGTAAATGACGAATGATGAAAAAAAATCCTTACTTTTTAAGAGGAAAGAGGGCGACTGCTTCTCCATACAAACGTGATCCCCATTTTCCTCTCTGGATATTGACATTATGGAAAATACTTTTACATAATTTGATGTATATACTACAGCTATGCCCCTTCGTTTGACTTTTTTAGATTTTATAACTATAGGGTATTTGACTGTATTTAAAATAAATTGTATTACACCATGCATGAAATAAAGCACCCGAAGATTAATGGAGTAACGTTGACAGCAGTTATTTTTAGACACAATTTTTATTTTAAAACCCGTATAAAACTATGTATAAAGACTCGGTAATTTGATTGTGACGTCACATGCTAGTAGCAATATTGTTTTGACAGTTCGAAAAAAGAAACTGATTTGACTAGTAGTCAAATAAGGTAAGGCAAGAATTAGGAACGAATAACAAATTTTATACAAATTTATAGATGCTCCTAGTCCTAACTCTCTTATAATAATTAAAAATTCAAAGACGCGGGTCGTCCACTTTCGTCTTAACACTGCACGATTGAAATTAAATACACAGGCATTCATTACGTAGTTAGGTTAGACGTTACAAATGTGACCATCTTATCCGTACGGAAACATGTAGCGTACCATATACCTATACCGGGTATAGGTATATGGTACGCTACATCGTCCCTCTATTTCGTCCCTTCCTGCCTGCTATACGGCCACATCTCAAAATTTGTGACTATTGGAGTATAAAAATAAAATTAAAATTAAAATCTTAATTTAAAATAATAAAGTTAAGTTTCCTTTAAAAATGTTGGTGCCCAAGTGACCGCAGTGGCAGGCACGAAACGATTTATAAATTTTTAGGCGCAAGGATATACCAACTCAGTCGGCAACTGGGTTTACCAGTGCAATAAGCCAACGCAGGGCAGCCTTGCGGTTCAACTCCGTGCTCGCTGCTCGCTTATCAAAAATCTGAGACACCATAATCTCGCGTATGATAATCTTCAAACTAGGTACTATATCAGTTTTGAATGATTCACGGTTACTTTCACTAGACTTATATTGACCGGGATATAGATCGTGATTACCTTTTGTATTGTTTTTGAGGTCCCGATATTGCGACGCAGTTACATGCATCTTGTTCACGGGTAAACTGAAAACAATACACAAGGTAATCACGGTTTATGTCCCGGTCAATATAAGTCTAGGTACTATATAATTATATGACAGAAAAATAGTTCTGCCTTACTCGTCCCGCCGTACATATTTGAATACAAAGCCCCTAAATCAGATCTAAGCCTGGATTTATACCCGATACCTACGGGCACAGACTAATTCAAAACAGTTTAGTCTAGTCAACTTCACATATCCCCTCATTTCCACTCTAGTAAAAACTACCTAAACGAAACAAAATTAAATTTGTATTCCAATGACTATGTATCCAAAGATAACTGGAGAGGTGGAGAGTAAGTAGATTTGCCACGACCCAAGTAAATGAGCCCATTGCGTCGAACGTCGGGCCGAATTTGTGTGACACTCCATATCGTTCCTTACCTTTCTGTACCGTCATTTTTTACATACAAATATACGTTGTTTCATAAAAAAGCGGAACGTCGGCAGATATTTGCATGAACCTTTATTTGGTCACGTCTTTTGCGTAATTTCACCGAGGGGATGCGAGATGTTATTCTCTTACAAACGATAAATTTTGTAAGTGCGGTAAGTACCCATTATCCAATGATTGCGGTATTTACTGTACAATCTGTGTTAGTGTAAGCGAATGATAGACTTGGACCAAGCTGCATGGCATTTGCAAGAAAAAAATATGACAATGTCATCAATGTCAAATTTATTTGAAAATATATCCCTCTCTCACTGTTCTGTTCAAGTGAGTGCAAAGTAAAACTAGACGGATTATCGTGGATTTTTCTCAACAGGTCGTTTAATTTAAGTAATTACTGTATTTTCGTGAAATCAATACCTACTTCTAATTGGTATTCCAAAGTCACTTAACTTCTTATAAGACATAAGTGATAGAGCAAAATTAAGTACACTACACTGCACGAACTGAGTATCGTTAGTGATACATAGTTTTTTTTATTTCCTACTAAACGCACGAGTAAACGGGGAAAAACTTAACAAATTATACACCTAAACCTTTTGTGAAAACCGCATCAAAATCCGTTCAGTAGTTATTAAATTTATCGCGAACGTACATACAGACAAATGCGGCGGGGGAATTTGTTTTATATGGTGTAAGGTGCGGTGCGCCAAAAATAATAATGAGTAAAATAAATAAATTCAGACATAGAAGATTTAAAGATAAATTTGTTATCGATAAGTAATAGATTAATATTTAAAAGATGTAACTTCTACTTGCTAGGTAAGTTACCGAGAAATTTCAGGAATGCAAATCCATTACAAAGCGGTATATAATTTCTTTATTACATATATTTAGTACTTAAAAATTTTAAACGTAAACATGTAGTATACCGTGTCAAAAGAATAGAAATCTACCAATATATCAAAAGAGAAGAAGATATTGAACGTGTTGTGTATCGCTATAACTAGCTTCTTATAACATGTAATAAATATCTATAACGTAAGGTAACATCGATAACAGACATGTCGATATTTCATTTTGTCAATCACTTTATTTTGCCACAAAAACTTCTATGTCTGTAAATAATCATCCTTCTTCTTCTCATATTCTTTCAAATAGTTACTTCATACCAGTGAAGCAACACAATCGAATTAGTTCTAACCTCGAAATCTCTTGGACAGTTATGAAATTTAGTACAAATGTTAATTAAAGGTCTCTTTTTCATCTCCACAGTCCACACTATTTGACATTTGGGGACCTCGAGGAATCGCAGCCATCTTGGAAAATGTGTACCATCCTGGAGAAATTTGCGTTTTACTCTAAATATACGTTCTCTGTCTCTGGTAAAATATCCTGTAAGGCAACATTAAAGCTTACTTATTAAATTCTACACAAAAAAGTCTTAGATATATTTGCGGAAAAAATACATCTTGTTATAGAAAATAATTGCTGCCTTTCAGGGGATATTCTCTTAATAGGAAACTTGGAGGAATATGAATTCCACTTTTATCTATCGGTCTACCCCAATATCAACATTTTACTTGACTAGACTTTAACAAAAAGTAGGGTTATGGGTTTAAATTCTGAATAAACAGCACATCCAGCAGCTCAGGATACTGGACTGATTTGTTAAAATGACGTATCGGTAGATAGGTGACCTACTGTTGTAACTTTTAATGAAATCTCCTCAACAGTTTAGACACTACAAGGAAAACTATGATTTTACTTTCAGCATCGTTTCAAGGCTGCTGTATTGATTTTTCTTTAATAAAACAAGTGTAAGCAGGTTATGAAGGGCAAGAGGAATCTATCGATACGTCGTTTAAAACAATCCGTCCAGTATCCTGAGCTACAGGATGTACTGATTTAAACCCATAACCCTACATTCTGTTTAAGTCGCAGTCGAGTAAAATGTTGATATTGGGGTAGAACGTTTACAAATGTATAGATAAAAGTGGAATTCATATTCCTCCAAGTTTCCTATTAAGAGAATATCCCCTGAAAGGGTATAAGCGCTAAATCTGGATTCAGCAATTATTTCCTATAGGTAACAAGATGTATTTTTTCCGCAAAGATATCTAGGACTTTTTTGTGTAGAATTTAATAAGCTTTAATGTTGCCTTACACTTAGATTTAGAGTAAAACGCAAATTTTTCTAGAATGGTACACATTTACCAAGATGGCTGCGATTCCTCGAGGTCAACAAATGTCAAATAGTGTGGACATGAAAAAGAGACCTTTGATTAACATACATACCAAATTTCAGGAATGTTCTAGAAATTTCGAGGTTAGTCCTAATCCGATTGTGCTACATACTGTACCTAAGTAAACAAAATTTTGTCGTGGGTGCATTAGGTGCAGGTGCATTGTGCACTGTGCACTGTTTGTGAGGAACTCGAAGCGCGATTTGTGCTCGAGCATGTATTGTGGGTTTGTGGGCGGGAAATGTGTTTGTGTATCCAAGTGGGGACACACGCGTTTGTTTCATACCAAAACATTGAATATGAGAACTTTTCACTTTTCCATTTCTCTTTATTCAAATTTCATTGCTGACTTTGTAACAAGATCTTCTTTCCATTTACATTGACACCGATGAAAAATGTTACAATTTAATTCTTTATTTGTTTATTTCATTCACATGCATAAACTTACAGCTAAGGATGCCAAAACGCTTATGCGGTAGGTTATGTTTCTTTCGCTGTTTTTCGTATGACTAATTCATAATATAAATAAATAAATAAATAAAAATAAATAATAACAATAAAAATGAATAATATAAATAAGTAATATAAAGAGTGTCCACGTTTTACTGTTGCCAAAATGTATGGATGTAGGTAAACTGGAAGAAAATGCTTAATGAGATTTTTTATGCTATTCAAAAATGTAGTGGAGTATGAAGACTACGGTCGCGTCGTACGGAGAGGCGCGGTCGTCCACTTTCCTCTAAATGTATGATTAAATAATTGGTTTTAGTGACTGTAGCGGTGTATTCGAAATTTAAAAATCTCTTATTAATACGTGTATAATGTTATTACTTGCAGCGCAACTCGCTCACACCAATATACGGAGTATTAAACCCGATTAACCCAAACGGATCAGTGAGGCTTTTGAACCTATGAGATACGAGTTTTAAGTATAAATAAAAATAAATTCAGTTTATTTATTTTTTTCTAAAATCGGGCTAAAATATGACTCCTAAGAACCAATTCGTATCAGATTACCTATATTACAGATTGCCATAGTATAAAACAAAATTGCTTCCTGCTGTCTGGATGGATGTCTGTCCCTGTGTATGCTTAAATCTTTAAAACTACGCAACGGATTTGCGTTTTTTTTTAAATAGATAGTGATTCAAGAGGAAGGTTTATTTATATGTATACATCAGCATTGCACCCGTGCGAAGCCGGGGCTGGTCGCTAGTCCTCTATAAACGAGTGAGAGATCAAATTGCCATCAATTTGTAAGCTGTAATTTGGAATCTGTTTACAGGCCATGCTTTGACCGCCGGGCTTCGCTCTCCGCGTTTTACCTGTCCCGCCGCCCACATCCCGATCCAGCCGCATATATCGCAAAAGTTAATCACGTAAGTAGTCACTGTAGCGTATCAATTAGATTAATTACACTAGTAGGCGTTGCACTGCGCGTGTACGCGGAATACCTGCTACAAATTGCCCGACCTATCGATGTACCTGGATATTAATGTTTTATTACGGACCGATATGACCTTCAAACCTTCAAGAAAAGAGCGTATTCCCATCTTAAAGGCCGGCAACGCACTTACAACCCCTCTGGTGTTGCGGGTGTCCATGGGCGGCGGTAATCGCTTACCATCAGGTGATCCGTCTGCTCGTTTGCCTCCTATTTCATTAAAAAAAAAATACTGTGGTGAAGAGGTTCAAACCGTTGAGCACATTATACAGCGCTGCCCTCTGCACTCATTTGCAGGCCCCCCGGAAGATCTGTTTAAATTAACACCTGACGTAATCTCGTGGCTCGGGACCCTGAATGTGAACTTATAATTATCTTATTCAGACTATTATCCAATTTTATAAAGAATGTTTATGTATATAAGCCATACGATTAAATTAAATAAAAATGTTTTATTGAAAGTGATATGTACCATTCTCAACCAAAAGGGTACTTATTGTCGGTTGTCAATAAGGCGCTATTTCCATATAGCTTCAATTTGAAATCAACGTTATCGACTAGCGACAATGTGGTACCTTTTGGTTGAAAACGTCACATATAAATAAGTACATCGTAAACTGTTTATTTGAGTTTTGTAGAGTGGACATACGACACAGTTACACTCTCTCACTACGCGCATATGGCAGAATACTTACATTCATATTCCAAACTTCGTTTATCTACTCTGGTAAGTATGCAAGTAAGTTTTTATTGAATATAAGAATCAGGTTACATTGCAGGTCGAATATAAACATAACATTCAGTTACAGAGACTTTACCTTTTCTGGTGTACTTACAATTGCAAACATATATATTTACATATTTATCTAAATACTGCAAATACTTACGACTAACTTAAATATTCATTAACACAGTAAAAAAATTTTTCTATAATCTTCAATCTCCACAGACGGTTCTTTCAATTCTCCACATCACATTTAATTTAATCAGACGGTAACTACATATAAATTATCAAGATTATACAGTCATGTAACTGAAACTTAATTATATATAATGCGTTTTATGAACATTTTTCTCACTGCAGCCACTAGAATATTTCTGTTTGCCCATAGGGCTGACTTAGGGTTACTTAAACAAACAACTTTTTTAAAACCTTCATGTTATTTTTAAAGTTCTATCTAATGATGACAGTTTTTTTTTTACTTTTAGATACATGTATGGAGTGCTGCCCTTATTTTTATTAAATATAATTATTTGATTTTAACCTCTAAAGTAAGGCAGCTCACAAAATACATCTGTACGGCCATGCCATAAATAAATAAATAATAATAAAAGTAAATAAAAATGAACAACACATTTATAAATTAATTTTGTATCAATCAGAAACGTCTGCGAACGATGCTATTACGCTTAGGAAAAATTAGGTGGAAAAAGTCACTGCCTTGTGTGGGACTTGAACCCACGACCACTGGACTGGACTGGTGGTCGTGGGTTCGAGTCCCACCCAAGACAGTGAATTTTCCACTTTTAATTTATTTCTAAGTTCAACACATTTCAATAAACAAATTGATGTTCAAATATCATTATTATGTGCTTTATTGCTTCAAATATTTTAACATAAGACGAACATCAAAACACATAAGCGTTTCATGAGTTCCATACAACGAAAAAACCCAACTGTTTAATCCCATTTCTCTCACTGGTATAAAATTTACAGCTTTATCAATTTTCCTTACATCAAAATTTTCAAAAACGTAAGAGCCTTTGTATATTTGACAAGATTTATCTATTTTCATTTTTGCTGCCAGTGTGATCATTTGCACTAAAACGTTTTTACATGTCATGCCTTTGCTGTCCAAATTATATTTTAAAACACCAGTTCGAAGGACACCCGTTTTCAGTCTCCATAAATAGCCGGCCAGATTTTGTTTTACAACTATATCCCCTCTGATATACGTGTCATTATTCTTTGTATGAATTGTAATATTTGCCGACACTTTTCTGTCCAGTTTGTAAGGAGGGTCGGCCTTATCACAAGGTTTCACACTTATTAACGTTGTTTGATAAACACCATGACAAAATAAGTGAAATTGAAAAAATGTGCATAACAACAATAAACTGCGAAAATCCATGTCAGAAGAGAAACATACGGTAGGTACGTGAGTATTTACTCTGACTTGATGACGCGCCTTTTGGAATAACCTCTACAAAAAAACGTAATTATATTTACATTTTACAATATAACATAAGAAGATCCGGATATCCGTGATCTACGTGGCTTAATGGCCTTTTGTTAAAAAATTTAATGGCTAATGACACTATATTATACCTATGCAAATGATGCAAACTACACAACATTTAAAAAGGACATTAGAACTATCGAGTCAATTTTTTTTAGGGCGATGTCAGGGGTGTAGTCATCAGGTCAGTGACAGGGTGCTGATGTGCGACAGTGGTGTGTTACCTTCGAGCTCTGAAACCCTTGCCAGTTGTATAAGTACCCTGACAGCTCCCGACCGTTGTCAATGCTGGGATAACGCGAGGAAGATGATAAAAGTGATTACTACTACTAATTATTAACCAGTACATCTCTTTTATATTGTAGTAATTATTTATTCTAAGATTATTATAAAGTAATGTTTGGTAATGTTTACCCAAATAACAATACCTATTTGGGTAAACATTACTTTATAATATTCTGTCTATTTATACGTTGCTATGTATTTTTCATGCCACTGTAAAATGTTGTATTGACTTGTAAATGAGCTCTTTGAGGCCTACTTAGTGTTTTTTATTTAAATTTTGACATACCTAATATACAGCTTTCACGAATTCACTACCCCTTATAAAACAAAGTCCCCCGCCGCATCTGTATGCCTATGTATATGTTCGCGATGAACTCAAAAACTACGGAACGGATTTTCATGCGGTTTTCACTTATCAATAGAATGATTCTTGAAAAAGGTTTAGGTGTATAATTTGTTAAGATTCTACTCGTGCGAAGCCAGGGCGGGTCGCTAGTTAAAAATAATTCTAGATAACCGCTTCTAGCAGTATTTTCAGCAACGACAACATTTCCGGCAATGACGCAAAACTACTTCCCATGCACTCCCGGCGTTTAGCGAGCGCGAGTTCACGTACGTTACGTCTCCTATATTATCTCGAACGCGAATAAATTAATGTCGGCCCAAAACATTTCACGAAACATTGCACTTCTGCGCGGATCATTTTTAATCTAAATTCCGTTCGAGCCCCGCCTTTGACTCGTGGCAAGAAATTGCTCAACGTACATTATATCGGGGCGGGTAAAATCATTCCGGACGGGTAACCGGGAAGACTTTAAAGAAATTTGGCCTTTGTTAGTAGTTTTTTACACTTCAATGGATGAGGCCAAGTTTCTAACGAAATATTTTCAATGCTAAACTTGATACGAATGCCTATTTCTCATTTTTTTTAAAGAAAAGGTGATTGTCTAGAATGGACTACAGCTCATTGTTGAATTTCTTTGCATAAGTATGTCAAAAATTCCTTGCCTTTTACCCAGATACCTATTCGTGTTTAGGAGCAGGATAATGATCACGATTAATGAAAAGTATTTTTATTTGTATCCACCATTCAGTAGGTACCTAAAAAATTCATCTAAAATATTTTTCAGACCAAGCTAATGACAAAATAGCAGCACCCCACGTAGGATTGAGATAAACGGAGAATCGGTTGCATATACCCAGGAGTACATTTACTTGGGCCAAATGGTTTCCTTCCAATTCTCATCTACGGTGCACAAACTTGGTCTTTGACGGTATGTCAGAGGTCCAAACTAGGGGTTTGCCAGCGAGCTATGGAGCGCAGCATATTAGGTGTGACATTAATGGATCGTATAATTCGTATCCGGAACACCACGCTGCGCTCCAGAACAAAAGTAGTCGACGTAGCTCGGAAAGCGGCCCGGCTAAAGTGGGACTGGGCTGGTCATGTCTGCAGAATGCCGAGCGAGCTGTGGGCCAAAATCGCCACAGAGTGGCAGCCCAGCTCAAAACGAGGATTTAGCAGACCACGTCGGCGATGGCGAGACGAGTTAGACTCCTTTTTAAAGGAATGGCCAGAGACTGCACAGGATCGGGAAGACTGGAAAAGTGGCCTTTGCCCAGGAGTGGGACATTATTAGGCTCCCAATAATAATAATAATATTTTTCAAACAGCATGGGTACAATAGGGTGACAGATGTCTTCTCAATACTATTTTGCGTTTTAAGCATTTTAAGGTTATAAATTATTAATTATATGGAGATGACATCTGTCACCGTACCCGTGCTGTTTGAAAAATGGATTGATTATAGATCTTCGCTATGTAAGCCAAAAACTCAGATGATTTGTCAAAAAAAAGGTTATAAATTAACAGATCAATAACATATTTACCTATGTTTTTATTCCTAGTGTACACACTACGGTTGTATAATGCTTAATATAATTATAAAAAACTATCATACATTTGTATCATATATTTGTATTATTTTCAAAATTTTACACCCAGTAGTAATTTTTACCTATTTTCTTGAATAACTTCTAAACTGTTTATCTTAAAATTATAAAAAATATATATATTTGAAATTCTCATAATGAGTTCTTTCATTTGATATGTAACACGATATAGTTAGAAAAACTTTATTTTTTAATTTTCTCGTTTGTTGCACCGATGTTTAAAATTCATTTGTTTACGTTACATGTCCGTCCTTGGGTCACAAACTTACACATGTGTACCAACATGTGTGCTAATATGGTAACTAACTATGGATAATAATTAGCTGTAAAAATTTTTTAGGACGGCCATTTTTAAATATTTATATGTATATGAATATATGGATATTTATTCCTAAGTCATGGGTGTTTTCTATGTATTTAAGTATTTGTATATTATCTATATTTTTGTTTATTATGTATGTTGTGAACACAGACTTTATGAATTATTATTTGCTCTCGCAAAGTATTTCGAAGTGGGTAATTGGTTGTGAGTTGTGAGTGCACTCGCCTGATGCACGGGTGGGAGAATCCATCAAAAGTTTAGTTGAGCTTAATCTGATGCAGATTGGGTCGTGCTGACTGATTGCTTTGACGAGACATACCCCTGTTCAATATAATAAGTATTTCAAAGTTTGGATTTGATACTTTCGCGCACGTCTACAGAAAAGCGGCACTTCCGTGACTAAGTATATTGACCCATTTAAATTAGCAAATCCCCATCACAATTCTTTGCAACAGGTGCTGGGTTGCTGGGCTATGTCAAGGTAAGGGGACAACAGTTTTGTTTAACGGCAATGTTCAGTTTGAATTGACTATTTTTCCGAACCACTACTTATATGACTTTTGCGGAACTCTAGGTGCGTGAGTCGGACTCGCGCTGGGCATGTATCGAACTTCTTGCTAACCTTAGATTCATTAGACTCATTATGGCGGGCAGAAAAACAATAGATACAAACAGTACAATCAAAGAGCTTTTACTACAACTAACATAACACACCTAATGTGTAAATATTTTATTAGTAGGAAATTTGTTAATTCCGAACTAACACATTTTTTAGGGTCCCATAGTCAACTTGTGTAGGAACCCTTACAGTTTCGCCATGTCCGTCTGTCTGTCTGCCTGTCCGAGCCTTGCTCCGCTTTTTTTTTCCTTCTTTGCTTAATTTGCTCCGCTTTCCTCGTATTCGATATAAAAAGTAGATTGCTTAACTCGAGTGAAAGGCACCAAACATCATCATTTAATCCCTTTGTACTAATAGCTCCAGTTTAGCCTTTTTTTGACGGAAGGGTAACTAAGGAACCCTACACTGAGCATGGCCCGACATGCTCTTGGTCGGTTTTTTATTATTTATTAGGTAATTATAGTTTGGTGCGAGTAACCCTATTGGTACTTTCAATCTCAAATTAATGTTAAGTTTTGTAGTTTGTACTTTGCCGACGTAGGAATTCAAAAACCCCGACTAAGACAAATCTGGGGAAACCCGGATATGAACGAGGGATGTCCACAATTTACCTACGTCATTGGGAACACCGACTGCGACTACTCGGCTCAATACATTGGATAATTTCCGTTAAAACTCTGTGTAAGCAAAAACGCTTGTGATAATGTTTTTCAATATGTATAATGTTTCTGTAAAAGCTTAAGGAACGGTATACAGTGACACATTTTGAATATCACTTTGATGTCTGTCCATAATTAGTATAGTCTGTCAAGAGCTTATCCGTATTATGTAGATTGTAGAGAAATAGAATAAAAAAGTTCGTCCAGACGCCCGTTTTAGAAATAGGTACGGAAGCTCGGAATTTGTAAACAAGCGAACGCGCTTCTATAATATATAGGTCCTAGGTAGGTAGACCTAAAATTTGTACTTAAATCTTTCATGAAACGACTCCCCAGTTCTTGTAAACGCAGAACGCAGCTTTTGTGAACTTTTTTAAAATAAGTTCCTCAGTCCCAAAACAAAAGAGGGTGGTTTGGTCATCGAGCTGCGCGCTCTGAATCCACAACAAGGAATCAACGGGAAACATCTTAATTAACTCCGGATTAAATTCAATTTAGCGCACGAGGTGTTTCGGTAAACATCCAGGCTCCCTAATGAGTTACCAACTTCGCCACTTTGTAAGATTAAGCCAAAAATTGTGAAAAACTTCGGCGTAACGCTACGAGTCGAGTTTGCGAGCGGCAAAGTTTAAATGGTCGCCTTATTTTGAAGAACTTAAGAATCATTTTAGCGAAGCTTAGATGTTTTTGAATGTGAAATGTATGTTTGGGGAATCGCACACCCAACGGTAGCCGTTGTTTGACGTATTCGGAGTTTTTTAGACCCCTGTCCTTGCTATCCGTCCAGTTTTCCACACTTTTCTCTCTGTTTACTTAAGTATGCTTAGAGGAATTAAAACTTAGGGCAAAGTTGTTTTTTATTGCATTGCTCTGGGCCTGAAACGTGGGAATCCCTCTGGGGATGAATTTTATTTAAATTGCCATTGGGGATTTGCGGTTTTCTGCGTAGGTAGATTAATTTACCAGCGTCGGTGCTCAAATCTCACGCATGAGCGAACTAAATAAGTTTAATGGAGTCTGGAAAGGCAATTTTCAACACACTCCACTCAATTAATTTTGAATTCTAACGAGTCATAACATTATAAAAATAGATTTTTAGATTGTGTTTTTAGTATAAAATGAACAATTAGGATATTTGACTAGGTACCTACTAGTCAAATCAGTTCTTTTTTCGAACTGTCATAACGAATTGCCACTATGGAATTTATAGGGTAGATGCGTTAGATTCCGTCCAATTATAGGAGTGGCTAACTTTGAAAAGCGAAAAAAATCTTAAAGCTTGTATTTGTTTGTATTGCTCATATTGTCTATTTTAGGTTAATATTACTTGATCATAAATAATATTAAGATAGGATAAGATAAGACACATTTATTGATAAAATTGTACAAATTTTACACGTCAATTCAACCATACTATAATATACAATGTCAACCATATAATTATAATAAATTTATACTACATTACAATATACAATTTGTGTTCGTAGTTCTATTGATAAAGTTCATTTATACAATTATTATGTTTTTTTATTAAACATTCTCAGTTTTTTATCTAATGTCAGGGCTTATTACACTTCCTTAAAATAAATTCATTCACACTGTAGCAACACAGGTCAAGCAACATTTTTTTAATTTTATTATAAAATATTTTATCGCTCGCCGAGGTAATTATGTCACTAGGTAGGGTATTTACGGTTTATTTTATAAAAAATATATTTTATGTCTGTTTAGACATTACATATTGCAATAAGGCGCCATTCATTTATTATGTAAGACGATTTTTGACAGATTTTGACCCTCTCCCTCCCCTATGTAAGAAAAAATAAGATTAGGCCGACCCCCACCCCCTGTTTAATATTTATTACGTATTAACAAGGGCCTGACACACTTTGATAGAGAAAGAGTATCTTATTGCGATTCCTATAAGAGGAAAGAGAAAAATAGTGCCATATGCTTTATCTTTATCACCGACCGGGCATTTTTTCATGGTCGGGTTGGCATCATAGCAAGGAGGCGATGGCGAAATACCGAAATTTATAAGAGTTAAAGAGAAAAAGGATTATGCTGCCATACATGAAACTGTCAATACATAAATATGTCTTTCTCTTACCCCAGGTCGCTTGGTTTCATGTCTATAACTACTTGTATATACTATGTCTATGCGTATTAAGAATCTGAAGGAAAAATTATTACACGTCGGGTTTGTTTATAATGTTTTTAATTCCATTTTCAATGAAACAATTTTAGAAACTTTTATTTTGTACCTGCAAAAGTACAAATAAAACTTTGGCCTAATTTTATAGTTTTTCTTTGTCGGCACTCGCATGCACGCGCTTTTTCGAAGCATAATCTTTACTTGCGCATTTTTGTGATCTTACGACTATTAAGACTCCCACCCCCCTGTAAGAAAAAATAAGACACGGTCGACCCCCCTCCCCCCCCCCCCCCCTAAATTGCCTTACGTAATAAATGAATGGCGCCTAAAGTGCAAAATTTTGCGGTATGGTAGGTTTATACTCAAATTATACGCAATTCTTTGTAGCAACTCCGTCAAAAGGACGAAAACTATAGAGCTGGACGGTAACTAACTCACTAACCGCACTTAAACTATCGTGAGACATATTTCAAAATATTTATCAGTACGGTTTTTACTCACTATTATTTTTAGTCGCTTTTGGCGACATGTTTCGGATTCTTTGGGAATCCATCCTCAGGCACGAGTGTCCGCGGCGGTTGTACGTCGTGCACTGCCTGATGGGGCGGGGGCGGGGGGCGCGGGGCAGTCCGCAGATGGAGTCGTCAAGTGAAGGTCTGGTAGGGCGGCTGTATCGAACGAAGTCAAGCACACTGCACTCACTATGTCCCCGCGATCGTCACAACACACTTGCCGCTTGACCCTAGGTATTATAGGCTTCCATGCAGGTGATGTTGCCACCTCCCAGCCTCCGTCCCGATTGAAATCCGAAACATGTCGCCAAAAGCCACTAAAAATAATAGTGAGTAAAAACCGTACTGATAAATATTTTAACTCACTAACCCGAAAAACTAGCAAGTGACGTCACGCGCAAGTTCTATAAGATTTATAAAATAGAAGTTTTGTCTAAAAATAACTTCTGTCTATTACGTTTCTCGTTCTGATGCTTTATTTCATGCATAAAAGAAAAAAAGGCACAAAAAAATTCACCGGCATGATTATGTAGGCGAAAACTGCCAAGCCGATTGGTCATAAAACTTTATCTTTACGAATACAAAAGGACAAAAGATGTATAAAGTACTTCGACGTACGTCTCGTCCATATAGCGGGAATAACTAGTTATGGTACTTTAAGTTTCTCGGGTGCTCAACACGTTTTATTAGGAATTTGTTTCTTTATATAAATCTTTAATTTTTAACCGACTTCAAGATTTCAAAGGAGGAGGTTCTCAATTCGGTTGTTTTTTTTTTTTTTTTTTTTAATGCTTGTTACTCAATAACTCCGTCATTTCGGGACCGATTTTGAAAATTCATTTTTTGATTGTAAGTATATACATACAGTTATTAAAAAGCAGTACATACAGTATTGTTAAAAAGCAGTTCTGATGATGGGATCCATGAGGAATCGAGGGAACTCCTCAAATGTTAAAGGCATACATATAGTGATTTTAGTATTTATACTTTTAAAAAGTGACATTTGATGAAGTGGAACTGCTGATGATGATCAGAACGGAACTCTTCAATGACGCATAGTTCACGTTTGGCGATTTGTCCTCTTCGTTATGTTTGTTAAGCAAGTTAGGTTTTCAAGAAACATTTTTGTCAAGTTCGAGTTCTGTTGATGGGATTCATGAGGAATCGAGGGAACTCCTCAAATGTGAAAGGCATACATATAGTGATTTTTGTATTTTTATAAACAAATCCAGCACTTCCATTTTAAAAAGTGACATTTGATGAAGTGGAACTGCTGATGATGATCAGAACGGAACTCTTCAATGACGCTTAGTTCACGTTTGGCGATTTGTCCTCTTCGTTATGTTTGTTAAGCAAGTTAGGTTTTCAAGAAACATTTTTGTCAAGCTCGAGTTCTGATGATGGGATCCATGAGGAATCGAGGGAACTCCTCAAATGTGAAAGGCATACATATAGTGGGACCGGTGGGACTCACCGTGGCTGAAGCACTGGGTGCAGCTACATGCCCCATTATGTGAAATTCTATTTTAATATTATGTTTGTACTAACCCTAGATTTAAGTATTAGTATGTATGTTACTAACACATTATGGACTTATTTGTTCGAAATAAATTATTATTGATTGATTGATTGATAGTGATTTTTGTTTTTTTATAAACAAATCCAGCACTTCCATTTTAAAAAGTGACATTTGATGAAGTGGAACTGCTGATGATAATCAGAATGGAACTCTTTAATGACGCATAGTTTACGTTTGGCGATTTGTCCTCTTCTTTATGTTTGTTAAGCAACTTAAATTTTTAAGACATATTTTTGTCAAGCTCGAGTTCTGATGATGAGACCCACGAGGAACCGAGGGAACTCCTCAAATGTGAAAGGCATACATATAGTGATTTTTGTATTTTCATCAAAAAAAAGTGACATTTGATGAAGTGGAAACTGCTGATAATGATCAGAATGGAACTCTTCAATGACACATAGTTCACGTTTGGCGATTTGTTCTCTTCCTTATGGACCCAGACCTGAACTTGGACCCGGACTCGGACCCGGACCCGGACCGAACTCTGATCCAAACTTGGACCCGGACAGCCGGACACGGACCCGGACTCTGATCCGGACCCAGACCCGGACCCGGAAATGCTACTAGAAAAGTGGGTTAGGTGGGTGGTTGGGTTTTGAACTGCGATTCTCACAGAACAGATCTGCTATCAGAAAAGTAGGTTAGGTTAGAGCTGTGACCCTTACAGAAACGAAATGGTATCAGAAAAGTAGGTTAGGTTAGGTTAGAACTGCGACCCTTACAGAAACGAAATGCTACTAGAAAAGTGGGTGGTTTTACCTCCTTTTCTACATTATTAGGCAAAAGATGCTGTCTTTTTCATTTCATTGTCTGGAATCTAAGAGTGCACCATCAACAATAAGTGAACTTTTAGCGGCATCCCCCATTGAAGTCGGTTTTTGTTCTTAAAAATTATTTAATCAATAGTCTTCGAATTGAAAAGTTGGAATACATTTATATATGGTAACAAATAGAAATTAAAATTTAGAAAAGTTAGTGGGTTCAAGATTGTTTAGTCTTAGAGTCCAAGTAGGTACGTGTACGTACTTACGTACGTAAGCAATACCGGGAGTTAATTGATTTATTGCCCTATTGTAAAAGAGCCATTAGAGACATTAGAGATAGCATTCATTAGCTCACTTCATTTTTCGCCTACTATACCTGTAGGTATTTAAGTAACCTACCTGTATTTAAGGCAAATGCTAATAAACGCTTAGGTATTTATGGATGCGAATATTTATTATTGTTGCTATGAAGTCATAATTTGCTTGACCGCAGCAGTCAGTAGTTAATTTGCAGTAGGTACTAAATTAGGTACTTATACCTACTCAAGTTTCACTAAGTATTACTAAGATATTTTGATGAACTTGGGTTTAGAAGTTGTAAAATATGCTGTAGTTGCCCTAATATTATTCATTATACTCGTAATGTGTAACGACCCCTAGGTAAACCTTGCCATTTACTACTATACTATCAACTCCCGTGGGCCGCTGCTTGCAACCTAACAAAAATTAACGCTAACATCTGAATTCCCCAAAGTACCAACATGTGAATAATATCAGTATAATTTGTTTAAGCCGCATATCGTGACGTTATTTTCAAAAGTGCTCATTTTATCTAGCACCAGCAGTCGAAAAAAAGACGTTCTGTTTAGGCTAATAAAGTTTAAACTAAATATGAATTTTACATTTCATAAGAGCTTGAAGAATTAGCTATTGATTTACAGAGCAAGCACGGAATTTTGCCACAATACAGCACTTTAATTAGTACTGGCTTAATGAAATTTTCCAGTAATGTTAAATATTTGCATTGCCCCGAAGGCTTTAAAACGCTCCGCGAGTCCCTTATCTCATTTTTATTATTTATTTATTTACACACCATTGGGTGTAGGTAAATATGTTAAGTTTGTCGGACGTAGGTATAAATTACCTATAATACAATATTATAACTATTTATTGCACACCTTAACAACAAAAAAAACCGGCCAAGTGCGAGTCGGACTCGCGCACCGAGGGTTCCGTACTTTTTTTAAATATTCGAGTTGATTGAATGAATAGAATAGAATAGAAGATGCTTTATTCAAAAACGCTTAATTTAGACTTAACTAATGACGCTAACATAGATTGCTGGTTATAAAGCGTTCCTGAAATGGTCTCCACTCAGCTTCATGTCAAGGAACCTTTGAGGTCCCCGACGCTGGTCTTCCGTGAAAACCTTTCCGAGAGAGCGCAACAAATACAACTTAAATATAATATAACAGCTATACAAATCAAATGAAAGGTAAATTGCGGTTTACGATTTATGACGTATTAAAAAAAACTACTTACTATCTAGTAAGTAGTACTTACTAGATCTCGTTCAAACTAATTTTCGGTGGAAGTTTGTATGGTAATGTACATCATATATTTTTTTTAGTTTTATCATTCTCTTATTTTAGAAGTTACAGGGGGGGGGGACACATTTTACCACTTTGGAAGTGTCTCTCGCGCAAACTATTCAGTTTAGAAAAAAATGATATTAGAAACCTCAATATAATTTTTGAAGACCTATCCATATACCCCACACGAATGGGTTTGATGAAAAAATGTTTTTTGAATTTTAGTTCTAAGTATGGGGAACCCCCAAAATGTATTGTTTTTTTTCTACTTATGTGTGAAAATCCTAATGCGGTTCACAAAATACTTACCAAGTTTCAACAGTATAGTTCTTATAGTTACGGAAAAAAGTGGCTGTGACATACGGACGGACGGACAGACAGACAGACAGACATGACGAATCTATAAGGGTTCCGTTTTTTTGCCATTTGGCTACGGAACCCTAAAAACCGACCAAGGGCGAGTCAAAAGATCCATTTTTGCTTATTCTTCAAACTTCAAAATACGTTCAAAATCATCTAGGTACTTTAAAATTATAAGTAGATGTTGTGAGAGATCCTTACAACAGGCTCTTTCATTCGATATTTATTATGTTATAATTTTTCTCCTAAAAGACCGGCAAGTGTAAAATTCACTATTCGTAGGATTGACAAGTAAACCCTATGCTGGCGCCATCTGTAAAATACTTCGATCGGCCAACCCCATTTGCATAGATCAACAACTTAATGGCGAATCGGTGTGATGAAATCTGTTTTGTGTGCCTAACTTTAGCTACGTATTAGATCATTTGACTGACTCGAGAGAGCGCGTGTGTGGTTCAGCATTTAATTAAACAAAAGTTAAACATAGGTATATTCATCCTTTTAACAATCCCGGTTTAAGCGAGTAATTACGCCACCGATTTTTGTTAAAAGGTAACTGAAATAATTAATTCGACTTCACTTTGCTTTGTTTGCTGAGCAACGAATTAAATTCACGAAACTGTCAGTATCATTTATTAAATATTGAAATCATTTATGCGTGCTTTTGTGAATTGTCATACGAGTATAGGAGTATATGAAGGTAACTAGTTCAGAAACTGACTAGTTTGGCATTTATTTTCTCTAAGGCACTTGTTCTACTGTGCGTCTAATACGTTTTTAGGGCTCCTTACCTCAAAAGGAAAAAACGGAACCCTTATAGAATCACTCGTGCGTCTGTCTGTCTGTCTGTCCGTCTGTCACAGCCCATTTTCTCCAAAACTACTGGACCAATTAAGTTGAAATTTGGTATACATAATAATGTAAATTTGTGACTCAAAGACGGACATGTAACGTAAACAATAGTTATTTGTTATACAAGGGTGCAAAGTTGTATTTTACCCGCGAGTGTGGAATTGAAACACGAGCAAACGAAGGGATGCTATAGTTGAACCACGAGCGAAGCGAGTGGTTCTAAAATAGAATCCTGAGCGTAGCGAGTGTTTCAACACACGAGAAGTAAAATACATTTGCACCCGTGTGTAACACAAAACTTTACCCCTCACTATAGCGAGGAAAGTGCAACATCCACAGGCATTAGATCATCTTCATCACTGTGGAATCACACATTTTTTTACGATAATACGATATTATAACAGAAAAGTTGTGTATTTTTATGTGTCGGAGTCGGTAAGAAATTTTTTGTTGACAATGTTGACATTTCTGACGATGCGTTTTGAAATTGCATCGACTCAACTTGTGCATTCAGAATAACATTCAACATCATTTAAAAAAACAAATGTTTCTTAAGGAATTTAAGGTTTATGACTTAAAATCATTAAATAAAGCTAAATTTGGTATTTTTTATTAAATTCTAAAACCATTTATTAAATGATAATTAATATCGAACGAACCATTATTATGAGCGTTTTACGTTTTGTTATATGTCGAAAGCTACTTAAACACGCTCCATCCAAGGTCAAATTACTTTCCCCGCTAGTGGATAAAATTCGTTTTTCCCCGCTTGTTTTAAAGGATAAAAGAATAAATTTTAAACATGGGTGCTACTTTTGGGGGGTAAATGATAACATTAAAAAATAAAGTTTTTCGAACTATATCGTGTTACATATCAAATGAATGACCTTATTTTAGGAATCCTTATTTTAAAATAAATAGTTTGTTATTAAAGAAAATAGACAAAAAATTAAACCCCCCTCCCTCCCTCCATATCTCCAAAACTACTAGGTCTAAAATTAAAAAAAATACACAAAATAGTTCTTTACTTATAGATGACAGGAAAACCTATTAGAAACGTGCAGTCAAGCGTGAGTCGGACTTAATTACTTAGTTTTTGATCCGACCCCTACGGGTTTTTTAAAGACATTTTACTCATCACGCCTATCACATAAAAAATACATTCTTAAAAATTGTGTAATGTACGGAACCCTTGGAACGCAAGTCCGACTTGCACTTGTTTACCGTAATTTCGACAATTACAGACATTAGAGTTTTGAATGATTCACAAAAGATTAGGGTTTTGAATGATTGAAAAGGTAATCACGGTCTATATCCCGGTCAATATAAGTCTAATCACAGACATTTTTTTTGGATTGCAATGTAAAACTAAAAAAGCTTTTTGGTATTGTAGTACACACAGAAAATATTAATAAGATTGCTTTAGCTATTATTGACATTACTGTATTCCATGGAAAGTACATTATTGACACTATTGTATTCCATGGAACTACAATTATAGGCGTTTTAAAGTCTGGCTAATGAAAGATGAACCTGCAAAAACGCGGCAATTTAAAAAAATCGAATCTTACGTAAGCAAATCGTATTACCTACAAGTAAGTCCGGAAAAAATATTAATTAGGTACCTACTGAAAATAATATAGAAATGATCAAAAGTATCAAGATTATGCAATCCTTTTAATCAAAGAGTTGCCTGCTACAATTTTTTTGAAATTTCCGCAATTTTGCAGATTCATCTATCGTTAGCCAGACTACATATTTAGTTTTGATTTCTTTGTGAACACCCGATAAACTATAATATGGTCTAGGAATACAGTTTACGAGTACTTATTATGACCAATTTTAAGTACCTATATTTAATCTGCATTCATTTAATACACACTTTGGTACTCCAGAGTACGCCCTCCAGACTTTGACCATCATTTGTGACTTTTGTATTGCTTTAAGACAATGGGTCCCGTACAGACATTTCATCCCCAAAACAAACCTGATTTACTGATACCATTAGAAAAAAATTGTCAACTACCCTATTCTCTCTAAATTCTCGCTTACGCTTGATAGCGATTGCCGTAAAAAAACTTGTACTCTTTCTTTGAATATGCTGTATAAAACCTATAAACTCTTTTATTAAATATTGTTAATTGGGCTTGAAGTAAAGATAATTAGTAGGTATCACTAATTGTAGTAGGACTAGTAGGTATTGTAACTAATTATCTTGTATTGTACCGTTTACCCAGGTATTCCACTTACTTACAAAAATCCTGAGGCACTACCGCGAAAAACGAAATTTCTTTATTTGCCTCTCTATCGCTCCAACACGCAAGAGCGATAGAGAGCCAGATAACGAATTTTCGTTTTTCGCGGTAAGCCCTCTGTCCCCTACTGACATTTATGTATATGTATGCCTAACCACAGAAATAGACATATACCTATATAGTACATTTTTTTCTCAGGAATTAATCCCCCAAATAAATATATATATACATATACTAAATGAAATTATTTTCAAAATTGCTTTCTTGGTATGAGGTATATGTTTCCAGATATGAGGGTATCACGTATCATTTGTGATATATTTTACAATAAAAAAATCAGCCATATCGTATCTGGAGGAGCCCATCAAACTTGGTATGTTTTGAAAATTATTTTTGTTTTCTGGCGTAAATGTAATAATGTGGTATATTTTTAGAATCGCCTCAAAAAGTCCTTTCATATGACACCACACGATAGATTTCTGAAAAAATATTTTTTTTTTCGCCTACAAAAAAAATATGACAGCACTCCCCTCCTAAGGCAATTTTTTTTTAAGAACTGCGGGTCAACAATTTTGTTTTGACCTCTAGTATATGTGTGCTAAACGGCTAAACTGTCCATAAATATGCGGTTTTTTTGCGTACACCTTACACTATTTAGTACAGACAGTTTAACGACTGATACGCGGACGAAGTCGCGGGCAGAAGCTAGTGACCATATAAATTTATATTCGTGCGTGTAACAAACGAAAAGAATTTCATTCATATTTGTTAGGTATTTGGCGATGTCGATAAATTTCCTTTTGCGTTCGTCAGCTAGTTAAGCCCCTCATATTTACCGGTATTGATATCGCAACAGGCACCCAAGACGGCAATTACGCTACCATCGCTTTCCGCACATCGCTATACAACGATGGAAGAGATATCACAAATTTTTTTAACTTTGTGATATATTTTTTTATAAACTCAAATAATTAGAGTTAGACCAAGAAAAGTCTGCAACGATTTTGATAGCATACGCAGTACAAGTGATATTTATACGTATTAATTACATAGAAGTTTGACGTTTAAAATAAGTTAACACTTGCACTGCGTGGGCTATCAAAATCGTTTCAGACTTTTCTTGGTCTATTAACTACCTACCTACTGGTTTCACAAAGTAATAAAGTGTGGTGACCGAGTCCTTAAACACGATTTAATTAGTTATTTATTTTATTTTTAAGGCGTTGTCTAATTGTTGACATTTGTTGTATAAGTTTTTTAAAGAAGAATCGTTTATTTCGTAACTAGCTGTTGCCCGCAACTTCGTACGCGTGGATTAGTATGTTGGTGGTTATGTCTTTTACATGAGCATATATATAGATAAATACATGGTAATTCAACTACAAAACTTAAGAAACCGTTCTAAAAAAAATTATTTTAACCTCGTAACTAATAGAAGTTAAAATAGTTATTTTCCCCTCACTAGCTCGGAAAGCCGTCTATTATCCTTTAAAACAAGCGGGGAAAAACGCATTTTATCCACTAGTGGGGAAAGTAATTTGACCTTGGATGGAGCGTGTTTAAGTAGCTTGACAGATAACAAAACGTAAAACGCTCATAATAATGGTTCGTTCGATATTAATTATCATTAAATAAATGGTTTGAGAATCTAATAAAAAAGACCAAATTTAGCTTTATATTTTAAGTCATAAACCTTAAAATTCCATAAGAAACGTTAGATTTTTTATAATGATGTTAATATAATTCTGAACGCACAAGTTGAGTCGATGCAATTTTAAAACGCATCGTTGACATTTCATACGTCAGAACAGAAATGTCAACATTGTCAACAAAATTTTTACTGTTTTTCTCACCGACTCACGTAAAAATCAGAATTTCTAGTGTTTTCTGTTATAATATCGTAAAAAAAATAGTGATTCCAGTGATGAAGATGATCTAACGCCTGTGGATGTTGCACTTTCCTCGCTATAGTGAGGGGAAAAGTTTTGTGTTACACACGGGTGCAAATGTATTTTACTTCTCGTGTGTTGAAACACTCGCTACGCTCAGGATTCTATTTTAGAACCACTCGCTTCGCTCGTGGTTCAACTATAGAATCCTTTCGCTTGCTCATGTTTCAATTCCACACTCGCGGGTAAAATACAACTTTGCACCCTTGTATAACAAATAACTATTGTTATACAAGGGTGCAAAGTTGTATTTTACCCGCGAGTGTGAAATTGCAACGTCGAGAAAGCGAAAGGATTCTATAGTTGAACCACGAGCGAAGCGAGTGGTTCTAAAATAGAATCCTGAGCTTAGCGAGTGTTTCAACACACGAGAAGTAAAATACATTTGCACCCGTGTATAACACAAAACTTTCGTAAATTTCGAGCAAATGTCTTTCTGTCACTCAAATTACGCTTTAATAGGTTAAAAGAGAAAGATCTCATTCATTGGACAGGTCGCGTGTCTTTGTTTGTAAATAAACAAAAACAAGGCGTCACTGCTTTTAATGGAATTACAAGACATCTGCAGCACACTTGCGCTTATTTCTACCTGCTCATGGTAGGTCATACTCAACATTTGGTTCCAGTTGATAACAATCATTGGAGTCGTACTGTACGTTTGACGTTGTTCCCTCAAAATATTGAAGCTAAAAATTAAACTGATTTCATCGAGTAACTAGTTATATTACTGTATCTATATAATGAGTGATAGAGGCAGGAAAAGACAAAAGAGCATAAGTGCGTTTTTCTCTACAAAAAAACAAAAACAAAAAGCCACTGAAATTGACATACTTTCTGCAGTTCAACTTATCAATACGACCACAGCAAGTATGCAGAGACAACGTGAAAATAGCATGAACGCATTCCAAAAACTTTTCGATCAGGCTGAGGCTATCGCAAACGAAATTGAAGCAGAAATCACAGTCCGCTGAATCATCGGCCGTCAAACAAATCGTACGAACATTCAGACTCAGTCAGTTGAAGAATATTACCGACTTTCAGTATATATTCCTTTTATAAATTATTTGCTAAGTGAAATGTCATCCAGTTTCACCAGCGCTCCTTTAAAATAAAATAAATAAAAATCGTTTATTTCAGATCTGCATTGATCCATAACGGTGTTAGTATAAAAAAAAAATAAAAAAAAAAAATAAAAACTATGTTAAGTAGTAAACAAACTATGCAAACAATCGGACAGTTGCAAAAGTTGGTGTCCCATAACATCAGCGTTGAAGATATAGAGGATGTTTTGCATGGCGCTGAAGTATATAAGGAAGACCTTCCTTGTTTTTTAGCTTTAAAGGGAGAGCTAAAAATTTGGCTACAGATGAGAGAAAATTTCCCAATCCCAAAGTCTCCAGCAGATGCCTACAAACGAGCAACGGTGCTACCGAATATTAGAATTCTGTGTCAATTGTTGTGCACGTTTCCTGAGACTACTAGCACTGCCGAGCGATCTTTCTCCACCTTACGCCGGTTAAAGTCATATCTTCGCAGCAGGATGACAGAAGGACTGGCTTTAATGCACATCCATCAAGACATTGCGACAAAAAAGAACGCTAATGAAGTGCTGGATATCTTTAGCGGGAAACATAAAAGAAAACTGTCTTTATTAATTATGTATGTATGTATGTATGTATGTATGTATGTATGTATAAACTCTTTATTGTACCAAAACACAGAACACAAATATGGCACAGAAATAGGCAGTACAAAGGCGAACTTATCCCTTTAAGGGATTTCTTCCAATTAACCTTCGAGTAGATGAGAATTGATGAAGAACGGTTATGTAATTAGGGTTCCGTACCCAAAGGGTAAAAACGGGACCCTATTACTAAGACTCCGCTGTCCGTCTGTCTGTCTGTCACCAGGCTGTATCTCATGAACCGTGATAGCTAGACAGTTGAAATTTTCACAGATGATGTATTTCTGATGCCGATATAACAACAAATACCAAAAGTACGGAACCCTCGTTACGCGAGTCCGACTCGCACTTGGCCGGGTTTTTTTTCTTTTGTTTTAATAAACCTTTATATAAATACTGCAAGTTTATTATTAACAGTTAATTGTTGATTATTTTTGCCAGTCAGCCTCATGTGCCCCTCCCAGAAAAAAAACCTGGATCCGCCCTTGCTCGCGTTCGCGGCTTCGCGCCGCGTAGTCTGGAGCGGGCTTTACATTTTGTTATCTGTCAAAAGCTACTTAAACACGCTCCATGCAAGGTCAAAATACTTTCCCCACTAGTGGATAAAATGCGTTTTTCCCGCTTGTTTTAAAGGATAAAAGACGGCTTTCCGAGCTAGTGAGGGGAAAAAACTATTAATTACCGCAAACATTTGAATGAGTTTTCGACGGTTACAGTAGGTACGGTTAGTTACCTACGGGTGCCCACGGTGTTATGTGAGGTGCTTCGCAGTAACGCACATATAATGGGTCATTGCGCCAGTTTACGTCCAGCTCTAGTTTTCGTCCATTTGTACAAACGTACAAATTTGGACTTATTGCAATCCTTAATGTCTAAACAATAGATTTATCTATTACATAAAAATGATATTTCGCAAGTAGCGAATTAAAAGTAAAATATATTAGTTGCTACTCCGTAGGATGCTCCGTACCGTAGTAAACGTTTGCAAACAATGTCAGTAAGGGACAGAGGGCCTACGGCCTACCGCGAAAAACGAAAATTCGTTATCTCGCTCTCTATCGCTTTTGCGGGTTGGAGCGATAGAGGCAAATTTTGTTTTTCGCGGTAGTGCCTTAGAATTTTAGTAAGTGGAATACCGGGGTAAACGGCACAATACAAGATAATTAGCTACAATACCTAACACCTTTACATTTAATAAAAGAGTTTACCTACAGGTTTTACACAGCATATTCAAAGAAAGTGTTTTTTACGGCAAACGCGATCAAGCGATCTGTAGGTATGCTGTTTGCTTCGAGCAACACCGGCTTCCGACACGTCGGAAGGGAGGAGCCCAAGCGATCTTACCGTAAAATCGTTCTGCCATTTTTTGCGGGGGGAAACGTGCACAGTCACTCACTATACAGACAACTCTTGCACACCTCGGTCCCTTTTTGTGTACGGATGAGTCACAACACGCAGCGCGCTAGTTGTGTGCATGCCCAGTTGGGCATGTGCTTCGGCAGAGGGGAAATAGTGCGAATGCCGACTCCCTTCCCGGTGTTGCTCGAAGGTCTTCATAGAGAAGCCATTTTTACTACCTTTCACTCGATTATGGTAAGAGCGAAAGGTCTGAGATAGGTATGAAGACTTCACTTTTTAAGGTCAGCTTTATGGAACTAGGTTTCTAAGGTACGTATACAATAATATAACATTTAAAGGTAACAAAATAAATTCGCGATAGACCCGATAAATGTGATTTAATGTAGGTACAATATTGTTAGCTACGAATCCCTTTCCGCTGTCCCATAGAAAAATCCCAAGTCACCTTTAGATATTAGATATTAGTATCGCTTCCAGCTGGCCCGACATCGACATCGCTCGGCCAAAGCCGCCGCGACAGCGACACAGCCGCGGAATTTCCCCCGAGCGCCATCCACAACAAGCCACAAGAAGATAATAACCGCGAATGCAAAATGAAAATTATCATACAAATTCTCTTTCTTATATGAACCGGTATTACTGTCGCCCTATAAGTATGCAAAAATATGGAGCCGTCATTTTGTTGAAGCGAAAATACGGATCGGTGCGTGGAGGAGGTAATCTAATCTGCATTTGTTTTGTAAATAATCGGGCCGATTGAGCCCGGATTATTCAGATTATTTCGTTAGGGTAGTATATTTCTATGGAGATGGAGATTAGTCGTTTGTTTGGCCGTATCGTAGGTTTAAGTACATTGCTTATTCATTGTCCAGGCGCGTCAGACTCGGACGACGAAATGAATACAAGATAATGTTTGTAATGTTTATTTATGAAAAAAATGTGATTTAGTGTCGTTAGATAACATAATATATATTAGGCTGAAAGTATATTTGTTAACTAGTGGCTATCGTAAACATTTGTTTACGAAGATAAATCGGCATAGGTATAGATAGAAAACACCCAACGACCAATGCAGCTGCTTTATAATTTATAGGTAACAATATCAATTAGTTTTTAAGAGCTATATATATTAAGGATTGGATGTTTGGATTGTTTGGCGTTATGTAGTACCATGTAGTGTAGTACCCGCTCAAAATCTCTGAAAACTAAAACGAACATTACCTACACAAAAAAACTGTAATAGATGTCATATATTAAAGAAAAAGTGACGAAGCCCTCCAGTGGTGAAGGCCGGATTCGAACCGGCGTCTTTAGCTATCGCGGCTAACGCCATGAACCCCTAGGCCACCCCGCCACGGCGGTGCCCGTCCGAATTTCTCGACTATATGCCATCTTAGTAAGACTAGGCGTCTTTGACCAGCTCTAAGGGCAAGCAGTGCGCGCTTGCACCTCCTACACGAACTCCTTACGGATTTACGTTGTAGCGAGAGAGACTGGTGCTGCCATCTATGAACAAGTTTGGGAACAAATCAAATTATTTTATTAAATATTTTTGATTTGTGTTTTTTTAAATAGTCACACTACTATATATAAATTAAAAACTGTAATAGATGTCATATATTAAAGAAAAAGTGACGAAGCCCTCCAGTGGTGAAGGCCGGGTTCGGCGGCGGGGTAGTGTGACTATTTAAAAAAACACAAATCAAAAATATTTAATAAAATAATTTGATTTGTTCCCAAACTTGTTCATAGATGGCAGCACCAGTCTCTCTCGCTACAACGTAAATCCGTAAGGAGTTCGTGTAGGAGGTGCAAGCGCGCACTGCTTGCCCTTAGAGCTGGTCAAAGACGCCTAGTCTTACTAAGATGGCATATAGTCGAGAAATTCGGACGGGCACCGCCGTGGCGGGGTGGCCTAGGGGTTCATGGCGTTAGCCGCGATAGCTAAAGACGCCGGTTCGAATCCGGCCTTCACCACTGGAGGGCTTCGTCACTTTTTCTTTAATATATGACATCTATTACAGTTTTTAATTTATATATAGTAGTGTGACTATTTAAAAAAACACAAATCAAAAATATTTAATAAAATAATTTGATTTGTTCCCAAACTTGTTCATAGATGGCAGCACCAGTCTCTCTCGCTACAACGTAAATCCGTAAGGAGTTCGTGTAGGAGGTGCAAGCGCGCACTGCTTGCCCTTAGAGCTGGTCAAAGACGCCTAGTCTTACTAAGATGGCATATAGTCGAGAAATTCGGACGGGCACCGCCGTGGCGGGGTGGCCTAGGGGTTCATGGCGTTAGCCGCGATAGCTAAAGACGCCGGTTCGAATCCGGCCTTCACCACTGGAGGGCTTCGTCACTTTTTCTTTAATATATGACATCTATTACAGTTTTTAATTTATATATAGTAGTGTGACTATTTAAAAAAACACAAATCAAAAATATTTAATAAAATAATTTGATTTGTTCCCAAACTTGTTCATTACCTACACAAAATAAAAATTAGAAAAAACTAAATATAGTTTGTCAAAGGACTGACTCATTTCAAACATAGACAGAGAGACTCATACTATCTTTTTCTTACACTAGTACTAGCACCCAAAAGAAAAGGATGAGTACAGTTTTTTTTTGTTCTTATTTACTGCCAATTTGGTTTGACCAACTATAAATAATTAATCTTATTTGATTTAAAAAAATTATCTTTAAAATAAAATAATGACAAATGTTAAAATATATAATTTTCTATAATTCTACAAGGAACTTCAATTAAGCGTATTCATTTTACAATCTAAATTCATGTCCCATTTGAAGGAAAAAAATATTTTTCTCCACTAGCTCGGAAAGTCGTCTTTTATCCTTTAAAACAAGCGGGGAAAAACGCATTTTATCCACTAGTGGGGAAAGTAATTTAACCTTAAATGGAGCGTGTTTAAGTAGCTTGACAGATAACAAAACGTAAAGCGCTCATAATAATGGTTCGTTCGATATTAATTATCATTAAATAAATGGTTTGAGAATCTAATAAAAAATACCAGATTTAGCTTTATTTAATGATTTTAAGTCATAAACCTTAAAATTCTATAATAAACGTTTGTTTTTTAATAATTATGTTAAATATAATTCTGAACGCACAAGTTAAGTCGATGTAATTTCAAAACCCATCATTGACATTTCATACGTCAGAAATGTCAACATTGTCAACAAAAATTTTACTTAAAAACTTCTCACGTAAAAGTACATAATTACCAGAGTTTTTTGTTATAATATCGTAAAAAAATTAGTGATTCCAGTTGATAAAGATGATCTAACGCCTGTGGATGTTGCACTTTCCTCGCTATAGTGAGGGGAAAAGTTTTATGTTACACACGGGTGCAAATGTATTTTACTTCTCGTGTGTTAAAACACTCGCTACGCTCAGGATTCTATTTTAGAACTTATTTTTCAACTATAGAATCCTTTCGCTTGCTCGTCTTTGCAATTCCACACTCGCGGGTAAAATACAACTTTGCACCCTTGTATAACAAATAACTATACTACACTGGTAACATTTATAAGAAATGGCGGCTGACGAAAATTTGGATTTTTGTATTTACGATTACGTAAAAATATCACATTAAACTCGATTAACGCCTGATATGTAATATCAGGCGGTTTGTTTTTATGATTTGATACGTTGTGATTCCCATTGTGGCACCCATTCACTGCACAAACAATCATCTTTCCTGTGTTTTTGATTTTTAAACGGGAGGTGTACACAAACCGATTTGACCTTCAGTACTGCGAGGGCCGTTCCGTTCGAAATGTTCGAATACGATGACACGAGTGCGACGTAACGTCGCACTTGAAATGACTTAAATAGCGATGTACGGACTAGGAATCTATGCCATATAAATCTATGTGATCACGCGCCATGTTGCAGAATTTCACTGGAACTATTTTTTATTCATACTATACTCTGAACTGTCGCCCTATACATGCACAACAACAGCGCCCTCTTGACAATGATCATATATTACTGGTCAGGCTTTACTGTTTTTTAGGGTTCCGTACCCAAAGGGTAAAAACGGGACCCTATTACTAAGACTCCGCTGTCCGTCTGTCTGCCACCAGGCTGTATCTCACGAAGCGTGATAGCTAGACAGTTGAAATTTTCACAGATGATGTTTTTTGTTGCCGCTATAACAAATACTAAAAAGTACGGAACCCTCGGTGCGCGAGTCCGACTCGCACTTGGCCGGTTTTTGATGGACACTTTTCATACATAGAGATTTTGCTCCTTTATACAGAGTGATCAATCCAAATGGGTCAGTATGGAGAAATCAGAAACTATGGGAGATAGCGAAATCTTTTCTTAGGAACCATGGCGTCGATTTTAGATTTAATAATAATTACTTTACTTCTCCCTACTGACCCATTTGGATTGATCACCCTGTATAGTCTCCATGGTTCTGCCATAGAGATTGTCGTCCTTTCTATACTGTCCATAGACTTCATCTTTAGGATCAATTTAGGATGCTCTAGGAGGATCAATGGTTTGACACGGCGTCGAAAAGGTAAAAATATTTCAATTAAAATAACTATCGTAAAACTTTACGTTATACGTTAAATGCTAACAAAATCTGTCATATAGTCCGACAAGAAATTGTAGAAAATTATTGAGGGCGCCACTTCCTACGTAACTGTCACATTTTATGATAATTAATGTGGAGGGAGGTACGAGGAGAGGAAAACCGAGGAAAAGGTGGATGGACTGTGTGAAAGATGATATGAAACTAACGCAAGTGAAAATCCATATTCTAGATCATTCATTATGTGAATGCGGCCTGGAGGAAGGCACTCTTGATCACATCTTCTTCAACTGTCCAAATACTCATGCCAGTTTTTATGATTTTCTTCCTGACTATATTCAACGTCCTGTTAACATAAACCATATCCTTACTTTGGTTAACACTACCTTTGTTTATGTCCTTGCTAAGTTTATGAAAGATTTTAATATCAAGCTTTAGCTCCTTTTAAAAGTTTTTACCTGTTTGTTTTCCCAAACTTTCCTGTAATGTTCTTTAAAAAAAAAAAAAAAAAAACCTGATCCTGGCAGTCGGCTCATTACTTTCTATAGTTTCTATTGGTTTTTCTGGCCGTCCATTTTTTCTATTTTTATTCCTATAGTAGTTTAGATTCTTCAACCGATCAAGCATCTACACGGACTGGATCAAGTTCTGATACTGAAATTCTGCTCCCACAACCTTGATGCTGGCAAAATTGTCCCAATGGACAGATGCCATAAGAACCAAAAACTGAACTGAACTGAACCGCGACGTTGGTTGAAGTAGATAGTCGGATTTTCCACACTCATTTATTTTTCACACCTAATTTTCACTACACTTGCTCTTAGCGTGCTCTTAGCTCATAACTCATAAAGGAATTTGTATATACATAGACGTCCAGTCCAGGGCAATAATAGCTGAAATACTTTTAACTTGCAATACCATGCAATACTAACTTACCTTATAAATCTTATAATACTTACACGCTATTAATGGGTCAAAGAAAACAATTTTGTAAAAATATGTATTTATTTTCTGAAAGTACAGAATTGAAATTATTAGCGAACCCATACTTACAGAATACAACATCTGTTATTTACTTAATAAACTTAACAGTATATTAGCAAAAAGCTTGAAATAAATACGATAAATGCATATTTTACCATTATCACAAAATAGGAAGTTACATACATATACTATAAATAAATGAAATATTTCATATTGAGACTCACAATACATAAAATAAAACAGAATTACATTAGCATATGGATAGAAATTTATTAGAATAGTAACGAACTTTGGTCTTGAACTAAATCTAAACTTACAGCTATATTAGAGCCGAGTAGAAAAATATGGCAAAGTCATAATTATAAAAATACATGTTAAGTACTGAGATTGAGACTGCCAAAACGGAATGGATTAGAATTTTAATGTATAAAGCGTAAGTAATAAGATGCCCTTTTAACTGCCTTTTGAATTAGCTTTGTCTAAAAGGTCATGGCACACAGTGACTCTTTGCCTACGTTGCAGCCATCCTCGAGCCACAACATACTCCGAAACCACTTCATTAGAGATCCAATAAAGCAGTAAGTAGTAGCTGCAAAAAACCCCTGCACGTGAAATTGCTTGTACTTTTGTATGTTTTTATTTTACATTTTTATCATCCGCGAGAGAAAAGTTAATCATAACGATTAATCTTCCGTTTGCAACAGTTTCAACAGATCTACGATCACAATTTATAACGCAACGCTGGATTTAAACAATTTACTAATTGAGATTGGCACTATAAATAAGTTATGCTAAATTATCCTTTTCTAGGATTTTAGTAATTGTGAATTCGACAAGGGTACCAATTTTACTGTTATGCAAGTTAACGATCCGCCTGCAGATTTTAAGGTAGGTATAGTTTGACAAAAAAATCGCATTACCTTCTAACGAGTAACTTACAGTCGTGCAAATCGACGATGTGGCTCGAACGAAAAGATGTACAAGTCCCATATAAATCGTATGAAACTGACACCCCTCGTCACTAGAGCCACAGTTAATATAATTTAGAACAACATTCAGATAGTGCAGACCGTTTACAGACGCACGGGTGGGTTGGGTTGTCCCTCGGTCGGGTCGTGTTGTGGTTGTGTGTGCGAGTGTGAGTGAGACGGAGCTAGAACTCGTCGTGTCGGGCGAGCGCCTCGCCGAAGTCTGTGGCCTGCGAGCCCACGAAGAGGTCGTACTTGTCCAGCACCTCGGGCTTGCTGAGGCGCTCGTCGGCGTCGGCGTCCGCCTCGAACACCAGATGGCGCGCCTCCGCCTCCGCGTGGTCGAACGAGGGCGGCGCGATCCACTCCTTCACCTCGTCCAAGTCCATGTACCCGTCTTTATCTGTGTCTCTGAAAAGAGCAACGGCCGTCAATCGATCGCGCGATCTCACATTACGACTCACTTTTTTAATATGTATATCTCGGTTCCCGGTCATTCTTAGCCTCAGAATTCTTAGTTTTTTTTTACACACCACATTTTACGCGCATTATACTTGTATAACTAATATAGGTACTATAAAAATGGCAGTTCGATTGCGCCGATTTATCCAACCGATCTGGATGCTAGATGCTAGTAAATAACAATTACAAAGCAATATTATTATATTTATTTAAGTTTGGAATACTAATATACGATTATGTATTTCAATTTTTTTAATTAATATTGGAGTTAAATTGTATTATTAATGAAATAAAACTATGAAAAACGGATTATATCGCGTATATTTAGTATGTGGGTATTTTTGCACTTTGTAATTTTTCCTCAGTCACCCGTTGACCACGAACGCTGTAAAGGGTTCGAAACGTCGGGATGTATTATAAATTCAATATACGCGATATAATCCGTTTTTCATATTTTTATTTCATGAGTAACTATCGCGGTAACCGAAGACAACATTTTGTATTATTAAATTAATCTAAAAATCTAAAATAGTCAAAATATTTTGTATTAATGTCAATATCGTTGCATATTGACAATCCTGTGTCAACGCATTCCGAACAATTATGACGTCGAGAATCTTCTATAGGTACCTACATTAGTACTTAGTATTATTATAGACTTGTTTTGTCACAACTGGAATTCTGTTTTGTCAGCACTGCACAGAATAGAAATGGCAAACTGACCTGTAGCCTGCAAACTGCTCCCTCTCCTGTTTGACCCAGTCGGGCTCCTCCTCCTCGCCCTCCTCGGCCTGGTACATGTCGCCGATGTACTCGTCCAATGACACTTTACCGTCCTGTAACAAATAAAAACTGTATTTTAAAACAACAATTGTATTTATAAATAGTTACTACAATACTTGGAAATATGCAATATCATTCCTAACTGCCGCATCTAATTCAGACATTGGTTTCGATACCTGCTCCGTGCTAGTATAAGTACCTAATGAAAATCTTAGTACAACCTGTATCGACATCGACATCCATACTTATAAATGCTTTGTCTGTTTGTCTGTTACATCTTCACGCTTAAACCGCTAAACGGATTTAGTTTAAATTTGGCATAGAGTTTAAGTCCCGGGGAAGGACAAAGGATAGTTTTATGTCGGAAGTCATCCCTAAAGAGGGTAAAAAGAGAGATGGAAATGAGAAAATTAATGAATTGCCTGGTCATTGGTGTAAGCATATTATGGTCAAAATTATTGCCATTAGATTTTATCCAGGTGCTATACTTATTCTAACTGCTGGAACTAATTCCACGCAGAAGTCGCGGGCAAAAGCTAGTACATATATAATATAGTGCATAATTATCAGGCATCGTAAACGGCGAGCGAAATCCATTGAAGTACTAGGGTTGTAACTGGTTGTCATACGTCATTTCAATGGATTTCGCTCGCAGTTTACGATGCCTGATAATTATATATGACACTTGGTGGAGCTGCTGGGATGGCATTAGCAGTACGCCCAAATAAGAGTGAAACTCGTTTATTAACGCTATTTTTAGCTAACATATACTTGGCCCAACAGGCTCTTCAAACTACATCCCTTCGCGAAGTTGATTACGCGCCTAGCGTCAAGAAATATCATGTATCCCTAAAACATTTCAAACCCCGAATGTGCCAATGACAGTTAAAAAATTCTTCCAGCCTCCGCCCCCACCGCCATCTTGTCCTAAGCAAAAAGAAAATAAGTGCATAAACTGTAAAACCTAAACTCCTTCATTGAACTGTTTTTTCGAGCGCTTAGCCTAATAAACGGGTTTTAGGGAGCTACGACTTTGGTAACCCAAGCCTCACGAAAGACACTTTCGAAAACCGTTGAACATATCTGATAATGAGATGCATGGGCATTTTCACTTAACTGAGTAGTATGTGTACCATTAACGGCCGGTTAGCAAATCCCATAAATTTTGTTAGGAATGTGACGGTTAGACGTTACTGGAACACGACTTAAAGTCGCTATTTAAAGTACAAGTTAAAATGAAAACGCCCTTATATCGTTGCTATAGGATTTACGAATGGTCAGTAGCTCGATAACGGCATGCACCTTGTCCTTGTCGATGTCCTCGAGCGTCTCCAGCACGACGATGTCCCGCATGTTGGGGTGGTCCTCGGGGTGCAGGAACGACGCGAACTCCGTGCGGTTCAGCGCGTCGTCCGAATCCCCGTCTGAAATATAAACAACTCACTTACCCCTTATATTTAATCTTACATTACTAAGATTTCAAAGACATACTTTAATCAATCAAAGAGCGCATTTTGACTTATTGACATTATTGGAAGGAAGTAAGATTATCTGTTGACGCACCAGCGTAGGTCCAGCGCCTGCGGTCCCGCTTACGCAGGTTGGAGTACGTGAAGCCTTCGCTGTTCGGTGCCGAGAGCTCCGCCGGGGACATTTCTTCCATGAACCCGTATACGTTTTTCTGGTACGCCTAAAATTATTAACCAGAGGCTCATATAAGGCGGCTATGACTAGTGGCTCTGTGAATTATAGACTTCGCCAACCCCATACATAGCTCCGCCGTTTTTAAATAGGTATTTCCAAAAACTGATTCGAAAAAAAAGTCTATAAAATTATTGAACCTGCTCATCAAATTTCACAAGAATCGTTTGAGAAATGCGTCCAGGAGAGGAAAACATCCGGACTGAATAACGAAAGCATTGCTGCCCACGCTGAAACAGAGACCTTCGTTCTCACACGGTTCATTATGTATGATTGCAAGGCACAGTGCGACTGTGTTTGTAGCAAAAAAACGATTACGCCCAAACGAACTGTCAGAATGCGTACTACTATGCTTCTTTGAGTTCTTATTTTTCAGTTTAGTAGAATTACCTAATTTAAGTGATAATTTCACTAGTTTCTAGAACACACCTCCCAAGAAATGGTCTCGGCGCCCTGTGGGTTGTGCTGCCTCCAGTGGCGTTCCACGTCCTCCTCGATGTACCGCTTCTGCGTGTACCTGATCCAGTCTTTTAGCTCCACGAGGGTCACGAACCCATCACCGTCCACGTCTATTTTGTCTACGATCAGGCTGGAATAAAACATTGACATTTTAACATTATTCAATACATGAAAAAACTTCGAATTTACAAATAAAAATAGTTTATTATCATAAAGGTTGTTTACATGTGCATCAATATATCAATCAGACTCCAAACTAGGCTGAGCCTATATCTTGGAAGTCTGCGAGAGCGATTGACAATTATTTCCACATTATTATACAATTATACATTGCTTAAGAGGCCGGTGTCGATTTTAGTCACAAAAATGTAAAATTGATAGATTTAGCCGGTGAAATTGTACCCCTTTTGTTACCTAATTGAAATTACTTGACTGGTTTCTATTAGCGCATCTTCTTATCTTAACTTTTATCAGATCAATTTGTTGAAAACAGACTCACTAAATTAGTAATGTTTGCTTTTCTGATGGACGTTTAGGTAAACGCGCGTAAAGTACTGATTTTGTCGCTCTTATTTGTAAATTTCGTAAAGTTTGGACGGCTAAACATGGTAATTTTGTATTACACATATCCTGTACTTGACGTTTATCAGACTACATTTTTATTATTATGACTTTGAAGTAGTGTAAATGAAAGTTAGACGAAATCAGTTTTCTCCAGAAATTACTTCAAAACAAGTGACAATTTCTCTGAATATCGACTTAATTTCATCGTAATTTTGATACTTAAACAATCTACAACATTTGTTGAAACTATTCTTATACATCAATTTGTATAATTTACCACCATAAATTTTTGATGAATTTTTAAAAACTGCCCCTTCTTTTCATATATTACCGGTGACGCACGCTTGCGACCTCATTATTAAAAGGCAAGATGAGAAGACGTGCTAATAGAAACCAATACTTGTTATTTAGATATTACGTAACAAAACGTGTATAATTTCAACGACTAAATCTATCAATTTAAACTACGGCCTCTTAATACTAAAAGTAATTACTACAATATGATAGTGTTTATTTGTTTGCAGGACCAAAAAGAATGACCATAATACAATGAAACCTGGATAATTGAAATCTCAAGGGACCGGCTATTTTGTGTAAATTAGGTAACCAAGTTTTCCATTTAAGCAGGTTGTACCAAATATCCAGTGTAAAATATCCAGTAAATAAACAGTACCCCCCTTGAATTATTTCGATAAGAGCAATAATAAAATAGTAGTAATAAAACATTTTACAAACAACTAAGGCCTTACTACGGCCCTTCGCACACGGGGTGATAGACACGCAACATAAATTGGTTGGTGATTGGCTTTGCCAACTGTGACGCAACCCACGTTGCACTGTGTGAAAGCACGAATTTAATATTAGCTTTGAACCACAGATAAATTATGACCTCAAAATACGGCGTTAAGACGATAGTCGCTGATGTGTCCTTGAGCGTCTCAGCGTCTCTGTACCCGCACCCCGCTCACTACGATCGTACGTGAATTTCGTTTCGCGGCACCACAACGAGGTTCAAAGAATAAGCTACAGCCCAGAAGCGCGCGATTGGCGCTACTCGTATTTGTGTATCTTTTGCAGATATTTTGTCGTTTTAGTATGAGTAGATCATGCGTTTAGTGGAGCTCGTAAATTATAATAAAAATATATCCCTTATGCATTATACTTTACAAGCCTCAATTCTGCCGTCTCAAGGAAAAAAACCATAACTGACAAAAAGTAAGTTTCCAGAAAAAGCCAAAAAACTTTGCGCTCCTGTTCAAATAGGTTAAATTCTAAGTACAAAGTTGAAACTTTTGTTGATGAACAAAGTAATAGTGTAGAATTTTTATGCATTATAATTTATTCGATTATCTATTTATTTAAATAAGTTATTTAGAAAAAATAGTTACTACCTCGTAAAACAAACAGAATAAAAATATCTTTACTAAGATTAAATGACATAAGTGCGTACTTATGTTTTTTGTGTTAGTTTTGCACTACGATGTCTAAGAAATAAAAGCACAAGTACACAGTTGTGCTTGTGTTACTAATCGATCTAGAAGCTGAAAAAGCACAATTGGGTACTTTGTGGTTTTTTTGCTTAGTTAAAGTAATCAAATTATGATTTATCTCGTTAAAGGAATTCATAACAATACGATGAGGACTCAAAATTATTTATTAAAAGAAAACAAATAAGATACTTTTAGAGATCTTTGAATAATAATGTAACACAAAACTAAAATTAGCCACAATTTGATTGCACTAAGTAATTACTAATTCTTTGAGATACCCTTAATAATAGTAATAATGTAATACAAAACTCAATTACAATTAGATTCCACTAAGTACAGATGCTTTTAGAGATCTTTAGGTAATAATGTAATGAAACTGAGGTACAATCTAAATATCGATAATGTCACTACTAGAGGAATTTAAAATAAAAATTGCAAGTGGTAATACAAGAATTAACAAAGGATGCATTATCGCAACTCATAAAACAATTACGATCATCGCCAGGCTCAAATCCGAGTATCGTCGACTTACGAAAATTGCTTCCAGAATAAGAAAAAACCAAAAACATTAAGATGTCACACCAGTCATGCTCCCTATTACGAGTTTAGAAAAATTTAGTGGTGGAAAGTGGAGGAGTTACGAGGAACAACTGAATTGTTATAATTACAAGTTATTACATGACATTTCGGAAGAAAAAAAGGTCTCTCTCTTGATAACAAAATTAAATAGTAACGTTTATGACACATTGCCATTACGTGCTCCAAATATACCCAACCCAAATTTCGTATTCTAGACAAGCTAAGGGGCTTGATTAAATGTGCCAATTTTTATATGTGCAGGTTATATAAAGGTTTCAAGTTATGAAGGGGTCAAAAGTAGCTCGAAATGGTTCGTGTAATATTACACACGGTTGCTGCTTTTTCTTTTAACTTGGCTGGACACGCTGCCGCGTGTCTAGATGTTCCAACTAAACAGCTAAACAGCGTATCTAGAGAAAATGAAAAAAGAGCTCTTTTGTATTTGAACCAGGCTGGGGTAGTTTTAAAAAGGCAAATATAACCCTGAAACTGAAACCAAATGCCAAGCCAAAATTTTTACCTGCAAAAATGTCCTTTTGTATTAAAATCTAAGGTTGAAACAGAATGCGGTACACCAATACACGTTAACACTTCTCATGTTTTTCAAAATAGGCAGGAGTATTAATACGTGCGTACTGCGTCGTACTCGCAACCTCTTCCAAAGGAAAAAAACCGATCAAGCCGCGCGCGCCATGTGAACCGCTCGAAATCTGTCTTTGAGGAGACCGGAGGGGGACTACCTACTAGCCTGATAAAGCATAACTGACAACAATGTTTAAGAAATAAACCACAAGTTCACTGTTTTTGAAATCGACACTAAGCAGAAAAAGCATAAGGAAGAGTCATACGAGACAGAAAAAACATAACGTGCAACTTATGTTTTTTTAGGTTCCAAGAGTTATGGCTAATAATATTTTTTTATTAACAAAAATGAACATTTTTGTCAACTTAAGGGTTTTTTACATAGAAATTTTATGTAATACTAAACTATGGTTTTTCTTCTTATGAAATAGATGTTGGGCTTAAATTCAACACAAAAGGGAAAAAAACACAAGTTGTCACTTTAGTACTTTTCTGTCTATGAATATATACTTATGCTTTTTCTTTCTCAAAAAGGAACTAACTTTACCAAAATGGCGTGTAGTTATGCTTGTCTAAATCTTGACCTGTTAGAGATAAAGAAATAACTGCTAGATAGAAAAATCACATTTTTCTTCATGATTTCGAGGGTGTCAATAACTCAATTTCGCAAAAATTGTCACTTATGGTTTTTCTCCTTAAGGCGGCAGAATTAATTTGTGTCTTATCTGTTTCTTACAAATAAATACCTAAGTCAATTCGACAGATTAAGATTTATAGCTAGAGCTTAGTATGTACTAAATTGAGGCGTGCAGTGTGTTTATTTTATAGTAATTTTTTCCGTAATAATTAAATATAAATAATGCCATTAATAGTTAACTTATAAAATTAAGTACCTACTACCTAGTCTACCTACATATAAAATTTCGGGATTTGTTACCTACCTATTAGTGTTAAACTAGTATTATTTTTCGAAGTTCGAAGTTTTCTCAAACATTACGTTGGAAATATCATATTATCATTATATTACAAGCGCGCCACAACCAAATCAGCGCTCTGCAGTTATTTTTTTTTGCCATAATAACGGCTATGTATGATGAACCCTCGTGGACGTCAGCTGCCGCTCCGTTGGTGGATAAGAAATGGCAGCCAGCGAAACACGCAAAATAAAAATTGTCATCGCCTCCCGCTTGATACTTTGTCAGATAATAGTTTAGATACTAATGTGATTTAAAAAATGGTCAGCCGGTTGTATCTCGGTGGACCTTCAACTGGTCACATGAACATGTAAAAAAAAATATTTTCAGTCATCGCATCCCATTTCATATACTTTGTCAGTACGTTTGATTTTTTCCTTTCGCCTTAATTTATAGTTTTGCCAAAAAAAATACGACAAGCCGTTTTTGTATTTTTACTAAACGGCTTGATCAATTGTAAGAGTCATTACTTATAAATATTATAGTTTATACTTGGATTATGCCTACTTTCATTTATGATTAGCTTATAAAAGAATATCAATTGACTCTTACTTGCCACTGTTCATTTTCATCATCAACCACCACCAATCAATGGGAAATTACCCAATCTCACAACACAATTTTAAAAAAAATTAACTTTAAAATAAATCGAATTTAAACTATCATGAGACATATTAACTTAACTAACTTAGCGGTTTCACTCTCGTATTTTTAGTCACTCGCGCGACATGTTTCGGAGAGCCTAGATCTCCATTTTCAAGCACTAACAGTGCCTGAGTGAGTAGCGGTCACGACGGCACGGAAGGACGGGGGACAGTGTTAGTGCTTGAAAATGGAGACCTAGGCACTCCGAAACATGTCGCGCGAGTGACTAAACATACGTGAGTGACACCGCTAAGTTAGTTAACTTTAAAATAAATATCTATACACAACGTAAATTGATAGCCTATATTAATCAACTAATTATTATTTTGTTAGGAATCGAACTTTATTAAAAGCGTAAAAATGCGCATGTTAGAAAACTTTTATTTTTATATTTCAAATGAAGCTTTCTCAAACATAAGTGGAAATATTGTTATTATTTTCGTAATAATAGGCTGCGAAACACCGTGTTAAGCGCGTCAGAACCAAATCAACTTTCTGCAGTTATTTAGTCTTTGGCCACAATAACTCCAATTTTATTGCACTTGGGCTCAGCACAAGCATACAGATTACAAGGAAGGCACGGAGCGACGAGCGACACAGCCTCCTCGTCCCAAAGCTAGCACGCGACTGCCGGTGCCGGCCACGCCGTTTTCGAGCAACATACGCACGAAGTGTTGAATAATATTCGATTTCTTTAAAAAAATATGATTTTTTTTACATTATGAAACGTTGCATTTGTAGTGCCTGTTAAAACATTTATTCTGGTTTAAAAATAACTTTAATCGAATAAACCGTTTAGGAGATATAAGCAAAGTTAGTCGCAAAACGGCCTGTCGTAATGTTCCTTTTATGGAGAAACTATAAGTCACAGGAAAAAAGTCAAACGTTAGGATTGTTGTACATAAAATGTAGATTCATATATATTCTTTTCATAACTTTTTGTTGAACCGTTAAGAAGATATATACTCTAGAAAGTAAGAGTTTACGGCCAAAAATAGCGACTAGCGCCTTAAATCCCGCGATGGCCATGACCAATTGGCCATGCTCTGTAGTTTATCTAATTCATTCTAAATAAAACGAATAGAATGAATTTCCTATTTACAGCAACAGTAGTTCATTATACTCAAGTATCCAGTGTAAAGATAATCTATCAACGTGCTTATCTCCGCGAGCGAGATGACACGATTATCAAACATTCTTTTCACTTTCAAAAACGGTAAACATATACAGAGTGGCTAAAAAGTTAGAGCATTCCCGTTGCCAGGCAGGTTTTGGGATTATACTGAGCAACTTACTATAGGACCAACCACGAAGTCGCGAAAAAAATTTACCCTCCCATAGAAAATGGACCAACCAAAATGTATGCAACAGCCAAATTTTTTATCGTGATTTCGGGGTTGGTCCCATAGTAAAAGTTGCTCAGTATAACCCCAAAACCTCCCTGGAAACGGGAATGCACTTATTTTTTAACCACGCTCCGTGTAGATAAACATCCACAGCGTGTATCTTTGCCGGGCTTCTAAGGAAATTGCCGTTCATCTTTTAAATTGGAACAATAGGTTAACGACTCGGCGAGATTAAGTTTAGATAGTGATGTCAGAGTTGGTTCAGCTGGTGTCAGGCGGTTCATTACACCTTATTCAACTGGAGCTATTTAGCTTCATTAAGCTGCTTGTAAAAAAATAATGTAAACAATGAGTACTTATGGCGTTATTCATAAACGCGCTACAACCCTCAATTAGCTTTTAATTGTTTTTTTGTACTCGATTTAAGTATTCAAATGATCTGGGTGGGCGTTCCTTCGCAGGCTTCATTTCGTCATTTAAACTTTGTCATAAGACCCTCAAAGATCTATGTAAAACGCGGGGCAGCTAAATGAAAATCGGTTTTATGAGAATTTATTATATCATTACCTATTACGTGGAAAATGACATTTGATGCTTAATTCAAATGGTTTTTAAACTATTTTAAGGCGAGTCTGCAGGCTGCTTTGGGACTTTTTCGTTTCATTTTATAAAAGCGTAATTGCGTAGTCGTCAAAACGTCAAACTAAGAGTGACCGCCGCCCGCTGCCCGCCGCCCGCTGCCCGCCCCCCGCTGCCGCGTGCGTACGCGTCTTTCCGTTCCTTCCGCGTGCTCGCACGGTCAGATCGTATATCTATACAAAATATATAGAGACCGACACGAGAATGTTGTTCATACATAATGCGGGCTGCGTTCAATGGGGTTGGCAACTGTCACAGGTTTGCAGAGATGGCGCCATCATAGCTTGCCCCTTTTTCTATGAGATCTGGCTTAAAGGGCTGGCATCCAGGGTATTAAAAAAACAAAAATTTGACACAATACTAGGGATTGATAGGGCAAGCTATGCTGGCGCCATCTGCTAAACACTTTGACCGGCCAACCCCATTTGACCTGACCGCCGAGTACAATAAACAGTTATTTGCCTGTTAAGCTTTGATTAAATACAAATGATCTTACCTTCTTTAAATGCTAGAATTAAGTAAGAAAAAAATATTACATGTAAATCACTCAAATATGAAAAAAATTAAGTCCTTTACTAACATAATTGTAAATTTTGTGCCTGTAACTCGAGTACTTCTGACCTACTGAGAGTGGGTAAACAAACAATTTTTTTATCAAAATACCAACAAGTTAACATAATTATACAAAAGTCATTCCGAAATAAAAATAAACTTACCCAAGTCTCCTTTTGCTCTCTTCCGGGGGCAACTGATCAAAGGTCTTGGCCTGATCCTCTCCAAGGAATGCCTCATGATCAAACTGCTTGTTGTGGTGGTCATTGTTGAAGTGCTCCGCATCTGAGAGCTTGTCCATCATCCTTTTGGTGTCCTCTGGTACCCCAGCACAGGCGGCCGTCACAACCAGCAGGACAAACAGGGAGGTCAACATTTTACCTGGAACTTTAAGATAATTTGGTATTACCAGAACTGACTTCTCAGTTATTTTGGCATTATAAACTTTAATAAGCTTAATGAATCATTTTTCCATAAAACATGAAATTGTAAAAACCAAAAATAGGTGTATGTTACTTCACATTTCACAATGTTAACAGTAATGTAATTGTACTTAGACGCAAATAAACTTCAGCTAACAAATCTTTATTTTCGGCACTATAATTCTACTACAAACTACTACCATCGCGTTTTATAGTAATATTCTATGTATCAATCACTAAAAGAATTTGTTTTAGTGTAAAATCATTAGTAGGTAGGTAAGTCAGGTGTGTAGGTACCTGGGCCCTGTTGCATAATAAACTACAACAAATATTACAAGCAGAACTCCTTTTCTAATTCTACTTATTAGAAAAGGAATTACGCTTGTAATATTTGTTGTAGTTTATTATGCAACACGGCCCTGGTCTTCAAAAAGCTGGAGGTGTTTCTTTATAAATGCACATTAAAACATAATAAATAATTTTGTTACAGAGTTCCGTACCCAAAGAGTAAAAACGGGACCCTATTTGGGTACGGAACCCTATTACTAATTAGGGCTCCATACTCAAAGGGTAAAAACGGGACCCTATTCCTAAGGCTCCTCTGTCAATCTGTCTGTCTGTCACGGCTGTATCTCATGAACCGTGATAGCTAGACAGTTGAAATTTTCACAGATGATGTTTCTGTTGCCACTATAACAACAAATACTAAACAGTACGGAAACCTCGGTGGGCGAGTCCGACTCGCACTTGTCCGTTTTTTTTTAACTCAATAACCAAATCCAAAACACTTACCAAAATCTAATAACTATTTGCTTCTTAGACTTTTACACCCACACCTACTACAAATTTGGTAAATTATGATTCAATTAGTCCAACTGCTCCAGAACACTTGCCTGTAAACTGAAATCGCCACGTCAATGCAAGCCACGTAGCAACGGCCAACTATCCCGTAACCCGTTCCGTTTCCGCTATAGGAGACAATAAACAGCCGGTGAGCCGGCAACGCTGTAGGATATCGGGAGATAGGATGCAAATCAAATGCAGACCACAGACTTGTGAGGCTTGAGATAAAAGCTCGTTCAGCACAGATATATTTTGTGTAATAATTAATAAATGAAAAATAAAACGTTTCAGTGTTTCCTAACAATGCCGCAAGAAACGATATATTTTTTGTGCACTGTTTAGTATTTAAATATTCGTTGTTAATTCTTAGAGCATGTTTAAAAAAACATCAATTTTTTAAAATTGTATTGTAAATGTTAAACGTTGGTATGGTTATAGTATTTAAACGTGGATGTCAAAGAAAAATTTTTTATTGCACTGCCTATGGATGGTATAGAAAGGATGCCAATCTCTTATGGTAGAATTGTTGCAAAAATGACCGCTTTCAGCTTTAAATAATAGTTCCTAATCTCTCCGGTGGCGCTAGTTAGGCTCTGGGACATGAGTATAACATGAACCATATAAGGCAACAAATAACCCGACCAAATTACGTAGGTTGTTTTTGGTATTATTTCGGTGTATGGTGGCGCCGCCTAATTTTTTGATGGACACTTTTCATACATAGAGATTTGGCTCCTTTATATAGTCTCCATGGCACTGCCATTGGATCGGTCATGAGGAATGGGGGGAAATGACCGAACGGGATAGTCTTATGTATCTTTCAGTAGTAGTGACAGAGAGCAATATATTACTTTTTGTCTTTGTCATAGTTTCACTTTTCCACCGCTGCCACAATCGAGGTTGTGGCAAACAAATAAGTACGTGACATGTCATGCTTGTTCGTTGCTTGTTTAATTATTGTTGTTTTGTATGAAATTGTGCTTTCTCTTATGAAATGTAGTGATGGTTAGCGTTTTGAATGCTTGAACTTTGATAAAATAATGGTGAATTGTTCTGTAATCGGCTGTAATAGCTGCTCTGAGCAAAAATATGAGAACATAACCTTTCACACGTAAGTACGGTATTTTACACCTTCCTCTTAACGCAATTGAAATTGAAATTATTTATTTCAGGCACAGAACAGAACCCATATAGTGTTAGTACAAAAATTATAATATGCTACCTATATCTATGTTAGTCTGTAGTCTGTACACTATGTAGTAAAACAATATATACCTAAAAAACTAATTAAAACTAATTATTTCGATGATGCGCTGGATTGCTGGATTTGATGGATTTGGATGATGCAATATGTGAGAATAACATCGTAAAATTACGTTTCACTCAAAGCAATGTAGAATCAAACGATTTCAATAAAAATATCACAATTATTTTTGCAAATTAACAAAACATTATTTGTAAAATTATCCGCCCAAATCACGTAGGATGTTTGTGGTCTGTCAGCTACTCGGACGAGTCTGAGGTCAGCCATTTTAAACTTCTTTTTAATTTAGCTGCATAACAATCATGTTAGGGATACCAGATGAAAATATCATAAGGGTAATTTTGACCTCGAAGTTTTTCCGTACTTCTAATTCCAAAACAAAAACAAATGTTGTGAAGATTAAATGTGGTGTACATTAATTGGTGTAAAAAATGTGATTGCGATTAATGATTTCTTAAAATTAAAACTTATAATACATTTTATTTTACGTTTTATTTACTAAACATGTTTAGTTTTGTACTACCTTCGCTAATTATAGGAGGTATTTCATTGTTCATACGCCTAATAAGAATGGCCCATTGACATTTTATTCAACAATTTTAATACCATCAAACTTTGCCTCCAGGGTAAACGCCCCAACGTGATATCAACTATTGGGGTAATTTTTACCAAAATGGTATCCCCACGTTTATGACGTCATCTATCTCTATCTCTTACGGGCGCACGCGGTAGGCCGCATCTTTAGAAAATATACTAGATCTATGCTCGTAGTCTGGACCTCAGAATAATGATTATTCTGAGGTCCGTCTGGACTAGTCTGGAGCGAGCTTGACTTCTTATGTCTATGTCTTGTGTACTTATTGTCTCTGGTCATGTGGTAACTGCCAGCCGCCGAGGAACTGTCATGTGTGTTGTACGATTAGCTACTTTTGCCTAATTTTTAGTTCCAATGAAATTTTAATTATGTTTCTGAATAATACAACTACTTAATCGTTTAAAAGCCTGCATTAAACGCATATTTGAGTTATAAGTTGCTAAAAACGGATTGCAAATGTCAATATGTCAGGATCTCGGCCTTAATTTCCAACAGAGAATGGTGAGAAACACGGTTAATTATTATTTTATGCGTCTTTTAATTGCTGTAAACTCTTAAACTTTACTCTGGATCGTTTTTTCGGTGACTATAATAATACTGAACCTAAACAAATTCGGCATTTTCTCTCACCTTTCATTGAACTTATAAGATTCGGCATTATAATGTTTGATAATTTTCAGGGCGCAAATATATCGCAGTTGGAAAGAGATATTGGTTCAGAACAGTTCCCACCTAATGAACACTACTTTGGTTTAGTCAATGTAAGTATTTATTTATTTATTTGTGTCTCATTATCTGAAATTGGATATTTTCATTACTGAAACTGAAGGTGATTTGTATGCTAGTTAAGTATACAACAAGATTAAAATAATTAATTTGAAAATGTGTTAAATCCCTTTGTAGTTGAAATAATTAATATATAGACATAGTAATTGTTAGAGATGCCTCATCATTTTGCAAAAAAACATTGGCCTAGCCTAGAGTAGATGACATTCACTATGATTTAACTCTTGCCTATCAGTATCTAATAGTAGTGCATAACTTATGAAGTAATATGCAATCATTATGCTGTTAACTAATCACATTTCCCCACTTGATTTTAAGTAGGTATTTAATGTAATAATTTGTCATTACATTAAATACTTTCAACCATGCATTTAATTTCATAAATAGCTGTTTGGTCAAAAAGTATGCAGCATTCGGCCAAATACTAAATACCTATTGAAAAAGTGTCCAGACACTTACAGATGTTATGACTATGTGTATTTGTGGAGTGTAAAATGAAATGATAAATAATGAAGGATATATACATTGTACAAACTCATGAAAGATGACTATGTGTACTAAAATAAAATAAAAAAGCCATTTATATCTGGGTAACCATACACTATGTATTTGTATTTAATCTAAGACAAAATAAATCTTATTTACAAAAAAAGTTACTCCAGGACCCTTGTATCAAGAGGCATCTTGCAGTTGTATTTTTGTATTTCTTCTTCGCTTTCCGTTTCAACCCCTTATTAATCTTTTTTGCCTATATATGCAGCCATGCATTTATAGTTGTAATAAACTGGAAGGTTGCGGTCTTTAATCCCCACGGCGACCGTTATCCGGCTTGGGGATTGGTTCTTGATTGTTCTATGTTGCTATGTTTATCGTTTATATCTTGTTCGTCTTCCAGGAACTGGTGTGTGCTAGTTGTTATTGTCATTGGGCCCGTTTGGCCTTCTCTTTCTCGGTTTAGGTATGTGTTTTCTTTGACCTTTTCCTTGCTCTTTTCTTTCTTGTCAAGTTTTAGTTTACTAAATAAGTTTAAGTGTAATAAGTTTGTTGTATCAGGTGAATGCCAGGTCGTAAATTTTCTTCATGCCAAGGTAAATTTTTATCATTCGTTGGGGAGGCCTAATTGTTATAGGTTGCTGTTTTGTGGTTGTGAGATTATATTTGTTCCTAAACTTGGACTGGGATTGCTTGTGAACTCGACTTCCCTGGATTCTTTGTTCTAATGTGTTTGTTCCAGGCGTTTTTGATGGGGAACATTTTCTTTTTTCTTGACTTTTATAGGGATAAGCTCGCCTTTGTACCTATATTTATATGAATTTCATGTTAACAATTTTTGTTTTGTACAATAAAGTGATTTACTACTACTACTTTTCCCTGTGTTAGATTTTTCTTTGATGATTGCGAGATTTCCTTTATTTTTTTCCATCTGTTCTACATCTGGATAATTCCATACAAGGTTCGAAACACTAATTTAATATCTTGCCAATTCTTTTTTTTTTATATTCTTATTTTCTTTAATCAAGATATCACTGGTGTCATGTAGTATCATCTGATATAGGAAATTAGGAAACCTTATCAGTAGATAAGGATTCCTATATCAGAATATAAATTCTAATAAGATTTTTTCGTGATGTACCTTTACTTTTCCAAGAAATAATACAGTATCTCGTCAAAAATAAAAAGTAAGATTTAATACCAGTTACCTACACTTTAAAAGGAATGAGTCATTGTCATTTTCTATTACATTACTCAATGTTCCCATTTTATTTTGGATTTTGAGTAAGGTTTGTTCATTAAATATAATAAAGATCCATGGACATTTCTCGTATTTTACCACTGCTTGAAATAAGTGTGAGTCATAGTTAGCAACAAGATAAAGTAGGAAGCATTATAGAACTGTGGAAAGCTAAATTTAAAGAAAAATGTTATTTTTTATTTTTGTACGCATTTTTTGGGAGTTAGATTAGTGTAAGTAGGACACTAAGTTTATCATAATTGGGTTGGTAGGGTCTGAAACGATTTTGATAGCACATGCAGTGCAAGCATCAAACTTCTATGAAATTATGACGTTTATATAACACTTGCACTGCTTGTGCTGTCATAATCACTGCAAACTTATCTTGGTGTGACTCTAGTTTCGATACCAAGAATACAAACATAGTCACAAAATCACAACACTTCCTTTTAGCTGTACCAAAGCTTCGTAAAAGTATTCCAAAGATATAAATTATTTCGAATAATGGGTGAACTTCATATTGAGCCATGATTTAAAAGATTCAATTTATTTTCAGTTTGGCAACACTTGCTATAGCAACTCTGTGTTGCAAGCCCTATACTTCTGCCGTCCATTCAGAGAGAAGGTGCTGGAATACAAGGCAAAGAACAAGCGCACCAAGGAGACGCTGCTCTCCTGTCTAGCAGACCTGTTCTATAGTATAGCCACACAGAAGAAGAAAGTTGGCTCAATAGCTCCAAAGAAATTTATTGCAAGGCTTAGGAAGGAGAAAGGTGAGTTTTTAGTATTTGTTATTATAGCGGCAACAGAAATACATCATCTGTGAAAATTTCAACTGTCTAGCTTTTTTTTTTTTTTTTTTATACCACGTCGGTGGCAATCAAGCATACGGCCCGCCTGATGGTAAGCAGTTACCGTAGCCTATGAACGCCTGCAACACCAGAGATATTACACGCGCGTTGCCGACCCTTTAAAAACCTGTACACTCCTTTTTTGAAGAACCCCATACTGTAGCCCCTCGGGAAAACCTCGGCAGGGAGCTCATTCCACAGCCGAAGCGTACGCGGGAGGAAATTCCTCTTAAACCGCACAGTACGCGACCATTTAGGTGCTAGGGTGTGAGGATGAACACCCTGCCGATGGCGAGCGGTGCGGTGATAGAAAGCGGCCGTTGGCATCATGTCAAACAATTCTTCAGAGCACAGCCCATTGTACAAGCGGTAGAACACACACAAGGAGGCGAAGTCTCTCCTTAGACTTAAAGGTTCGATACCGCTTGTGAGTTTGGGATCGTCGACGATTCGTACAGCTATCATGGTTCATGAGATACAACCTGGTGACAGACAGACGGACAGAGCAGCAGAGTCTTAGTAATAGGGTCCCGTTTTTACCCTTTCGGTATGGAACCCTAAAAACCATCTCTTCTATGACATTCTTTAAAATAAAAATAAAAATTCTTTATTTCAGACCAAAAGCAATCCATATTTTTTTAGTAACATTTTAGCCTTAATATTATGTTAGTAACCTATATCTACTTAGTTAGACCTACCAATGACTACTTCTGTCCAGTACCTAATGAGCGGGCAGGGCAGTCGAGACGCTCGGCTAACGCCCTTAGCATGCTGTTAGTGCTGCCGCGCACACGTCGTAGTAATAAGGCCGCTCTCTTCCATCTAGTGGCATAGAAGTCGTCCGTTCGCGCCTCGGCGAACATGCCTGACGCACTACAGTGTCTCGGTACTTTATATGGTTATTAACTACCTAACCTACTCATTCAAAATATACTCAGTGGGATTTCATTATTGTTACGAAGATTTCAACCACCTACACCTACACGCTCTCACTTAATCCACAGGCTCAATTACTCATAATTTATTGAATTTTATTGTGTTACCACGCACAGAAAAAAAGCTGTCAACAAATTTGATTAAAAATTCTCTAAATTTTCTAAATTCTAAAGCTAGTAACAGTAAGTAAAACGAATAAATGGTTTATCTATCTAGTATATACTACATACTAGACACGGCCGGCAACAACGTCCATAATAGTTAAACTACTCTCCTTCCTCTTCCTCAGTACTCTTGTACTAAATTGCAACGTCTTTTCTATTTCGACAACGACAACCCCCGACGGAGCGACGGCGCGGCTTTAATAAATATCTCCACTCTCTCCACTTTACTTTATAGCCTGGGAATAACTTGACCAAAAACTCTCCTGCTGGTTTTTAGAGCTTATGAGCTTATAAAGTTACTGTTTTTATTTTTGTAATATGAATAAATATTGTTTTTATTTCCAGAGGAATTCGATAACTACATGCAACAAGATGCCCATGAGTTTCTAAACTTCCTTATCAATCATATAAATGAAATTATTCTAGGTATGTACCTAAGCAATTCTGAATTCTGATTTCAAAGATAAGTATTTTACTTAACATTTTGAAAGCGACATTCCTCTAATTTTATAAAAAATAAAAACAGGTAGGTGATATTGAATTTCAAATTATTCAAGTTTCCCGCCTAGGCAAGTCTCCCGGACTGCATCATTTAGGGTCTTTTCAGCATTTAACCCTTAAATGCATAATGATGTATATATGCATCGTATATTTGATGGTCCGTGGCTCAATATGCAGCTATCCAAAATCACATTTATTACTTTTATACAGCATGACACATCTATTTCAATTTATTAAAAAGTTATACAAAAAATCATGCATTTAAGGGTTAAGGTCAGTTGCACCAAACCGTCTGTCACCCTTAAAGCGTTCGCAAAATTTTATTGTATAGGTAGTTTCATAGTTCACTGCTGAGTGACATTGATCTGACTGACACTGATCAGATTTGTGCTTGGTGGAACTGGCGCATAGTCTCATTATATTATGTAGTTGCATGAGTTAATAATTGCACGATTATTCTTCCAGCGGAACGTAACCAGAGCACTCTGAAAGTTCAGAAGAACGCCTCGGGCGAGAGCGTGACATGCAACGGCACCAGCACGGCGCCGGGCGGCGGTGACCCGACGTGGGTGCACGAGATATTCCAGGGCACGCTCACGAGCGAGACCCGCTGTCTCAACTGTGAGACTGTCAGCAGTAAGGACGAGCATTTTTTCGACCTGCAGGTATAAATCAATATTTTTTGGGATAATCTTACACAAATCAACCCAGTCCCAGAGTAAGCTCGATAAGGCTTGTGTTGTAGCATGAAGCTTGAGATCTATAAAGAGACGTCACGAGCGAGGCAGGCTGTCTGAGCGTCTGAGCAATGAGATGCTCAGTACTATAAACAAAAAAAGAAGAAAAAACAATCTTAACTTAAATAGTAATTTCATAGCTTTCGAATTTCGATTTTGTAAAGTAACGTTTTTAAAATAAATAAAAATCGACAAAATTCGATCAAAATTGACACTTGGCGCCCATGATCTTTCCCGTTCTTTCTTGCGAAATGTGACAGTGATAGCGGCAAACCGATGGAACGGATTTAAGTTTATCACTCGTCTTGTCGACCCTTGTAAAGTATGTATTTTTTAATAAAGTGTTTATCCTCGTAGTGCTCGATATGATTACAAAGTCCGCTCGATAAAATAATCTAACGAGAATACCACAAATTTTATTGGCATTCCTCACCTTAAGGGGATCCCATGCCCCAATGACCTTCGATTTGAATCCCTTAGTTTTCTAATGTCTTTTGTAGCTTATCATATTAACAGCAACGGATTTTAGCAATAAAGTATCCCATATTTACGTCAAAGTTCATTGTTTTCGAAATATTTGGCATCAAAGTTGAACAATTTTAGACCAAAAAACTGGTTTTCTGGCCATAACTTTTGTGTTAATTAGTTTAAAATTAAAACCTTAGACAAATTTTTAGAGACGTCTAAGACGAACCCAAATATGTAGATTTCGTATAAGTAAGATCTTTCACAGCAATCGAGATACGAAAAAAGTGTTTTTTTAGACAATTTTTAAAACAATCATAAATAAATAAGTATTCATTTTTTCACAATCCCGTAGACAAAAATGGAGATAAAAGATTGAAGAACCGATAGCCGCTTGTCTTATAATTCTATATGTAGTGCAAAAGTAGGAGATACGATTCAAAACTTGTCAAAAATCGATCAAAACCTCAGGTAGCCCCTTAAAAACATTTTTTTTTCATCCCTAAACTGCGATATACATAGGAAAGTACAACACCATTCTTTTCTAAACATATATTTGATAATTCCAGGTGGACGTAGGCCAGAACACAAGCATAACGCACTGTCTAAAATGCTTCAGCGACACAGAAACGTTATGCAACGACAACAAATTCAAGTGTGATAACTGCAGCAGCTACCAGGAGGCGCAGAAGAGGATGAGAGTGAAGAAACTACCACTCATACTCGCGCTGCACCTCAAGAGATTTAAGTATATGGAGCAATATAATAGGCATATAAAAGTGTCGCATAGAGTTGTGTTCCCCTTGGAGCTCAGGTTATTTAACACGGTTAGTATTTAGTATTGTATTTTTTACCTGTCCCATGTTAAAGCCCCAGGGCCCTTATATAATAGTAGGTTAAGTACTTGAATTGAATGAAATTCAAACCATTTTCAATAGGGAGTATTACTGCGATGTTCTGCCGCCAGAGTGCAGTACCAGTACACATGCTGAACCATAGAGTAACATTTATACATACTAAGTTTTTTGACAAGTTTTCACTATGACATTGCATAAAGGCGGTTTGTTTGCAGGTGGCCTACCGCAAAACGCGAAAATCGAAATTGCGATATCTGCCTGCGATCGAATATGCAAGAGTGATAGAGAGGCAGAAACCGAACTTTAGAAATTCGTGTTTCGGGGTAGGCCCTGTAATTGTGCTACTGACGCCCTCTACGCAGAGTTTTGCGTAATATTCCCTATTGAAACTGAGTCGCAGTTCATTCGTTTATGTCGATTTTAAAACAATAAATACAACCTTATTCCTTACACTATTGAGTTGAGTTCTTGTACGATGGGCCTTAGGAGAACATGATTGGCGACTTCTGTCAAGTCATCCTTCTCAGTTACCATTTGATAGAATGAGAACAGATAAGTTTAGTTCGCTAATCAGCGAAATTGACTCCACACTCGCGTTCGCGGCTTCGCGCCGCGTAGTCTGGAGCGGGCTTTATGATATTGATAAACCCGATACATTATTATGCTTAAGACTTTGATAACAATAACGGCCCTCTTAACACATTGAGTGCCGGGAACCCGCACGGCGGGTTCACTGTTCGTAGTCGCTTTTCTCCCCAAAGCGGAAAAACGCTGGGATCGGCTACGAGCGTAGCGCTACGAAGACGTTGGCAGTGAATGTGTTAAATTCAGTTAGGCTAAGAGAAACAGTTGTATGGGAATGTCTCCAGTCCTCCCAACTATTACCCTAGCATTACAATAACGTTTAGGAAAACGGGCGTCTTTCTGCCTGCGGACATAATATTTAAGGATTCGAGTACAAAATATTTTAGCAATGTGCCCATTCGCTCGAGAAAACTTCCTTCTATCCTTAATAAAGAGCAAATTGCAGTCGGACGACGCGGTGAACCCGGACCGGCTGTACGACCTCGTGGCCGTCGTGGTGCACTGCGGCTCCGGGCCCAACCGCGGCCACTACATCAGCATCGTCAAGAGCCACGGCTTCTGGCTGCTGTTCGACGACGATATGGTCGATGTGAGTACCACTACCAGTACCAGTACCAACCACACACTAATCAATCCAAGGGGAACTCAAATACTTGTTCTCATATTAAATATGCGCGGAAATATTGTCTTCATGTTGGGAAAAACAATGCGCCGTATGATTCGAGAAAGAAAAGATTGGCGATTACTTCACCGACAAGAGCAATAATGATGAAAATGAAAAATCCTATCCATGTATCCCTATATCAATTACTATTTCGCCGGCAATCCATTATTTTCCGAAACGAAACGACAGTTGTAATAAGATTGTCTTCGGTTACCGCGATAGTTACTCATGAAATAAAACTGAAACCGGATTATATCGCGTAAATAAAATTTATAAAGGGCGTATATTTCATTTGTAAAGGGTTCTAAACGTCGGGATGTACGAGTATTATAAATTAATCGCGACATAATCCGGTTTTATAGTTTTATTTTTAGTTTTAATAAGGTAAAAAATTATAAATGTTCTACAATGGTGACCCTTTTTAACTGTTATGTAAGGAGTAAATTAGAATACTGTAGCGTTATCTGGAACCCAAGTTACAAAATACATATTGAAAGGATTGAACGATTGCAAAAACGGTTCACTAGACATCTTGCGTATCGCTATGGAACAGGCTGCCAAGTATATAACACAAGACTTAAACAATTTAAACTGATTTCTCTTAGTAGTAGGCGTATTTTGCTGGACCTAATGTTCTTGCACAAACTTCTAAACGACAAGATTGATTGCATGCATATGGTTAGTCAGATAGGGCTGAAAGTGCCGTCTCGTTTGCCACGTTACCCTTGTGCCTTACTCAATGTGCGTCGTAGTCGAACTAACCTATTAGCTCATTCCCCTTTGCCTCGCCTGGCTCGCCTATACAACAAGCATGCTAATAATGTTCCTTCTTTGGATGTGTTTCACGATAGTGAAGTCTTATTTAAAAACAAATTATTGTCTGTTGACAACCTCAGCTAGCTCGGCTAACTTACCTTAGTTATTGTTAATATCAACTATTAGGTGTCTTGTTAATTGGTATTATATATTTATTCTAGATTTTTGTAATGTATACTAAGTCTTTTTCTAGGTGTTACTGTTGACTTAATGTTTAAATTAATATAATAATGCATGCTGTGATTGCCTGTAAGTGGGGGATCAATAAAAAATGTGCCCTTTTTGTAAGTTAATACTAGTATGTAAATTGTATCTTCTGTTGGTGATCCTAATAAACAAATAATAAATATTATCTTTAACGTTGACTGTAGGTATCAAGTACTTACATGAGTTACAAGTCAGTGGTATGGCGTACCTTGTACCTAAACTTGTGTGTAAAAAATCTCACTCACCTCTAAGGGTGTCCACCTGGCGCGGGCGCACGCAGGCACTCACGCAAGTGCCAATTGTAGGTAAACTCCGTGACGCGTTATAGTCTAACCCGTTCGTATAAAACTACCGCAAATCTATGTACAGGTTAGCCGTTTGGCACACACATACTAGAGGCCAAAACAAATTTTTTTGACCAGCAGTTCCTAAAAAAAATTCGCCGGGGGGAGATTGGTAAAACATTATTTTTTTGTATGGAAAAAAAAATCCAAAACCTATCGTATGTGGTATCATACGAAAGGGCTTTTTGAGGCGATTCGAAAAATATATCACATCATTACATTTCGGGCTTTTTTTTAATTAAAACAAAAATAATTTTCGAAACATACCAAGTTTGGGCTCCTCCAGACACGATATGGCAGATTTTTTTTGTACAATATACCACAAATGATACGTGATATCCTCATGTCTAACTCCAAGAAAGCAATTTTGAAAATAATATCATTAACATTTTTTTTTTAATTTTTCAATTTTACAAAGTGACACAGTTCTACTTCAATACCTATTTCACGAGACTTATGGAACTATACTGCAGATACGGTACATATTAATCATAAAATGATACGTTATATCCATATATCGAACGGGAAATACCTCTTTAACCCTTTAACTGCGCCTTTCATCAGTTGGTACAGTTTGTTTAGTTTTTTACACAAAATATCAAGATTGTATCCTTCAGATACGATATACCCTATCGATTTTTCTTTGTACAATTTGGATTTTTTTTTCATACAAAAAATAATGCTCCCCCCCCCCGCGAAATTTTTTTAGGAACTGCGGGTCAAAAAATGTGTTTCGACCTCTAGTATGCGTGTGCCAAACGGCTAACCTGTACATCGATTTGCAGTATTCCTTTGAAATTAGGGTCGAGCGGCTTCCGCTATTAGCGCTGCTCATACTATTTTTCGTTAACTCGCTCACCCGCTCCGTACAACCGCGCCAGCTATCGGACGCGGACGCCCTACTACTAGTAATATCTCTATTCTATATCTCTACTACGTCTTGTTCAGTGCGTAGCTTCCACGGTCCACTATTTTTATTTCTGCTCAATGTCAGATTCTACCATTCTTACTAAAACCCTGTCTTCTTTTTTTTGCAGAAAATAGACGCGTCAGCTATTGAAGATTTCTACGGCCTAACTTCAGATATACAAAAATCGTCAGAGACGGGATATATACTATTTTATCAATCTAGAGATGCTAGCTGTTAAGTTTAACTAATTTAATTAATTTATATAATATAATAGGTTAGTGCTGAGTACGTTCTTTAATATGCCTCGTTTGTTAAAGTTGAAAGGGCATAATAAAATTATTGAAATATTGTTCAATTCGAAACATGAGATATTCATCTTTTAGATTTCATTTGTAAATAAATATATTTCATTTCAAATTATTATCTGAAATTTGTTTTTTATTTTATGGATTTGTGGGGAAAAGTACACTTGGTCTACACTACATAGGTAAGTTAAGGGTCTCTGGCAAGCTCGGTTCTCCATACAAACGTAGTTCCGCTCTCATTTTAAAACGACTAGCTAGATTGCTCTGAAACTTTGTTCTTACAATAGGATAAGGTATAATTATGTCTGTAATTAGTTTATGTAGCTTCAGATACCATAGTAAAAAAATACAGCGAATTTAAGTTTTTCATATAAAACTTGTTTTTGCTCTATTTCGTTTGTTTTATAAACTGGAGCTATATAAACTAATTTCAGACCTAGATATACCTCATGGCATTGTATGTGCAAAGTTTCTTTACAATCCAACACGTAGTTTTAAAATGAGAGCGGAACTACGTTTGTATGGGAAGGTGCAATTCGGCCGAGCTTGCCGGGGACTCTTATTTAACTTACCTATCAATGGCAGTGCCAGTGACACAAATGGGGTTGGCCAGTCGAAGTGTTTAGCAGATGGCGCTAGCATAGCTTGCCCTATCAATCCCTAGAATTGTGTCAATTTTTTGTTTTGTTTAATGAAATTTTATGCCCTGGATGGATGCAGGCATTAAGCCAAATCTCATAAAAAAGGGGGCAAGCTATGATGGTGCCATCTATCATTCTATGCAAACCTATGACAGTTATCAACATCATTGAGTAAGGTCGACCAGGTTAATGCCAGTCCATAGTAGCAAAGAGAATATATAGGATAGAGGGGTACTGTCATAGTAAATTTTGTAGTCACCGTGAATTTACTGCCATCTATCGACACACGATTAAAAATATCAAAAAATGTACTTATGGTTTTTTTTTGTATGATTATGACCCATGTCTCACTGATATGTGTTAAAATTGTTAAATAACAAACGAAACCGTCAACGCCATCTAAACGTTTATTCCTTAGACTTCATTCATTTTATATGGAATTTATTTATTTGATTTATTTTGTGTTTGATAGTGGGTATTGCGTATATTTGAGTTTTTTTTTAAACAACGTGAATTACGAGGGAGAGAAAAGTTTATTACTGTCCTATCATGCTATCAAAAAATATATGTAACTCCGTATCTTTTATGGGTTATTCCCACTAGTTACCACCAAGTTGTTACCAGTGGTAACTACTGGGAAAATAAAATTCCACCAAAATTTTGTTTGCGTTCACTCACGCAGTCACTAAATTTGCGCCCCCTGACGACTGACAAAAGTTTCCCTGCTGCTGGCCTTTTGCCCATTATGGCGCCCGGGGCACTACGGTACTATGGAGCACGGAGGTCGGAGTGGCATACCGAAAGCACGAATCGATGATTCGTTGTGCGAGTCGCACCTTCGCACGGAGAGGCGGAGCTAATGTGCGGTTTTTGCATACAAATCAAAATTCTACAATACAAAGTTAATAAATTAATGAAAAAATTAAAAACACGACTGCTGAATTTTAAGCGAACCGAAAAGCTAAAAATAATTTTGATGTTAGTTACATAAATTTATGAATTTAAATTGGAATATAAATGTACAGTTACAGTCATTTACAGTAAATACAAAGGTTTATACACATTTATGGCGTGACTGTATCCGTATTTTATTTCGATTGCAGTCGGGGGACCTTTTGAATGGGAAAATGCACTACATCAAGGTCCCCCGACTGCAATAGAAATAAAATACACAGGTACAGTCACGTCATAAATGTGCATAAACCTTTGTATTTACTGTAAATGACCGTAAGTGTACATTTATATTCTAATTTAAATTCATAAAGTTTTTACTTTAGGCAAGTACAAATTTATAAGCAATATTATGAATCATCATCATCATTTCAGCCGAAAGACGTCCACTGCTGTCCTCAACCAATGGTTTCCCGAGACTTTAACCAGATCGTCGGTCCAAATACGATAGCAATACGAATATCATTCCTTAAATCGAAGTTCACACAATAGATTTCAAAAGTTTACACTATACCATTTTTTTTGTAGTTATATATTTTTATGATCAGCGGTAAAATTATTTTATTTGAGACGTTACTAAATAAGATAAAAGGATTTATTTTTCTTAGCATATTTTGTAAATCCTTATTATACCAAAGTAAGAATCAAACGCATATGTTGCATATATATTTTGAATCGTCTTTCAAACAAAGCTCTTCATTTTGATATCCCACTCGATAAGTTTGCAAGATTTTTTTTTTCAAGTGTATGGTGGAATAAAGAAACTCACATACATATATACATACAAACATGAACTCTGAAAACATAACACTCTCTTGTTTGGGCAGTCGTGTAAAAATCGAAGCACCGGACGTCTCTACGAGGTGCGAAGCACTGTGAAAACCGCCTTAACCTCATTAAAAATAACAGATGAGTTTATGAAGTATTGAAATGAAACAAGAGCTTCCTTAAATTACTTTAATCCCCTTAGGCTATGAATTCATATGGGATTGGAGCCAACAGCACAGGTTTTTCTATACCACTGACGATATGAGCGGGCTTGGGGGCAGCAGGCTGTCTCTTCAGCTTGACAACCTTGTTGGCGGCCTTCGCTTCCTTCAGCAGCCTCTCGTTCTCCTTGACGCGCTTGAGGAAGTCCTGTCTGCACTTGGAGTGCTTCACATGCTCAACGCGGATGTTGATGCGCTTGGGGATGATGCGGCCGCGAACTCGCTTGTTTACGATGACTCCTAAGGCGTGGGCTGTGACGTTGTATACTCGGCCTGTCTTTCCGTGGTAGACCTTGTGTGGCATACCCTTTTGGACGGCACCGTTACCCTGGAATAAGAGAAAAGTGATGACCAATTAGTTTTATTTTATACTCTTGCTAAACATTTTTTTTTTTCAAATAGAAAAGATTGTAAACTGTAATAGATGTCATATATTCAAGAAAAAAGTGAAGAAGCCCTCCAGTGGTGAAGGCCGGATTCGAACCGGCGTCTAGCTCTAACTAGTTCTAGTGGTCTAGTTTAGCTATCGCGGCTAACGCCATGAACCCCTAGGCCACCTCGCCACGGCGGTACCCGTCCCAATTTCTCGACTATATGCCATCTTAGTAAGACTAGCTCTAAGGGAAAGCAGTACGCACTTGTACCTCCTAAACGAATTCCTTACGGAAATACATTATAGCGAGAGAGACTGGTGCTGCCATCTATGAACAAGTTTGGAAACAAATCAAATTATTTTATTAAATATTTTGATTTGTGTTTTTTTAAGTAGTCACACTATTTAGAAAGGATTGGTATATTGTAAATAATGCATTTCCTAGAAGTTGATGGCATCAAAAAAAATCCTTTACAAAATTGTTTTGGATAAGAATTTACACTACTCATTAGCCGGGTCCACACAGAGCTGGGTCGCTCTGGCTGGCTGGGCTAATAACACATTCCCCATCCCACCCGAAGAAACATAGTTAATCAATCATCATTATGGAATGGAGTACTGTATTTTCTCGAGCTTTATGCATTTCATTTATGTAGCTAAAAAAAAAACACTCACTGTACCAGCAAGATAGCTAGAAATTGACATGGTTGTATGTATTAGTAAGAATCTAATCCCACCATAAACATTTTCATGTAAAATGTTGCCAAGACGAAACCATAAGGCTCGCACTGTCGTTATCAGATCTCTTGTAGAGCCAAGCTTCTAACTCTACAAGCCCTAACCTAAGTTGAAATCGTTCCTTGCTAAAAAAGCATATTATTCAGTCACGGATTTTGTCACTGATAGTTTTGTTAAGTAAAGATAGTTTTGATTGTTAAAATTATAAAGCTAGTTAATTTAAGGAAATGTTTGCCCATACCATTTTAGGATCCATGAGATACTGCTATTTTGTAATAACTTGTTTTTACCATGGTGTTATTATTATTATTATGATTAATTTCACAAACTCTACACCTTAGTCAAAATATGAGGCTTGGCCGTTTCACTACTGCCACATATGGGCATAAGGTGAAAAATGTATTTACTATTTTTTAGGGTTCCGTACCCAAAGGGTAATAACGGTAAACTAAGACTCCACTGTCCGTCTGTTTGTCTGTCCATCACCAGGTTGTATCTCATGAACCGTGATAGCTACACAGTTGAAATTTTCAGAGTATGTAATGATGATGATGATGATTTTCTGTTGCCGCTATAACAACAAATACTAAAAAGTATAGAACCCTCGGTGGGCGAGTCCGACTCGCACTTGGCCAGTTTTTTACTTTTTATTATACAATAGTTCTTGTAGTAACTGGGGATAAATTACTATTAAAAATCCTAAAATATGCATTGGGGAGCATCTTTTATACAATCTTTTCCATCTAGGGGTGAGTTTGGGGTTGGAAACTATTCTATATCATTCCCCATAACAAAAACTATCCACATACCAAATTTAACTAAATCGGTTCAGCGGTTATTGATTCCCCATACAAAATTCCACCCCCTTAGGCCGCTTCCCCACTTGGCAGTACGGTATCGGTGCAGTACGCAGTATTTCTTCCTGATTGAATACTCATTCAAATGTTTACTACATTGTTTTAACATTAAGGTTCGACTTTCAATGAGTATTTGGTGTGGGTCGGTTACTGTTTGCAAAAATACGTCCACTTGTAATAGCAATAACAGAAATTAAAAACCACTGGGAAAATTCTATCTTTCTACCAAGTACATGAGATACTGGGCATTGAGAGACAGATGGGCAATGGGCAGCAGCTTTGGCACCTTGGCACATTTCGGGTACGAATTCTCAAAGAAATGTGGTGTAAGGGAAACTGAAATAACCAGCAATAATGAAAACATTTTGAGTTTTTGAATTAAATAACAAATGCATTGATATGAGATTATTGTAGAACTCAAAAGATAAAAATAGGAGCCCAACTAACCCTGATGTCAACGATATCTCCAACTTTGTACACTTTCATATACGTGGAGAGTGGAATGACGCCATGGGTGCGGAACCGGCGGGCGAACAGATCCCTCGTACCGCGGCGGTAACCCTTTGAGTTCGTCATCTTATCGCCTGAAATCAAACCAACGTTGTACAGATTTCTGCACGTGGACTTAACAATTACACTGATCACTTAATATATAACTGTTTGAAAAAAAAAACATTATTCCTATACAATGTCTAAAGCTCGATCTACATTTTTATGAGTTTTTATAGCGAATGTGTGATGATATTATATATTTCAAATAAATAATTTACTAATCACCTTTGCTTACAAAGCTTGACGGATAAAGAAAGAGGTTAGTTTAGTTTATGGTATAGAGTAGAAAGGAAAAGGAAGTCAGTTCAGTGTTGGTTTTTAAGGGATGCCCGCACGAGCAACTTAGGGTATACCCACACGAGCAACTTAGGGCATGCCACGAGCAACTTTTGCCGCCGTGACTATTATGTCTCTCACATCAAGTCTATGGGTTAGTATGGAAGTGCGCACACTTAGCGCTAGCGACGCGACTCCCGGGAGACTTTTCTGTCCGCGGGTTCGGAGACAAGCCCGCGACGCAACTGTCTCCTTCCCTATTGGTTTCAATAAATATAATATGGCGCGCACGGCGACAAAATTTATTTTCTGATAAAATCGGTCGATTTGATCAAAGAATATATAGTTTGTCAAAGGACTGTCTCATTTCAAACATGACAGAGAGACTCATACTATCTTTGTCGTACACTAGTACCCAAAAGAAAAGGATGAGTATAGCTTTTTTTGTTCTTGTTACAATTTGGTTTGACCAACTATAATACTCAGATGTGATTATCCCGTCTGGACTGACCTTAAAATAATTTCAATTTCTGAACGAAGCTTTTGTGTCACATTCACATCATTGTCAATGTATATGTGTCATTTTACGCGCAAGAGAGGCGGGTTGTGGGTTGAGAGCATTATTTACTTTTAGTTAATTTTACGTATTAGATTTATAATTAAACTAGCACAATTTAGTATTAAATAAACATGAACGGGACACCGGACAACATCATAGTGAATTCTTGTGAACTAACACCTATATATTTGATACAGGATTCGGGCGTCGCTCAGGTATTTGTTATCTCTATTGTCCTGATATTTTTTTTGCAAGCGTTTGTAATGAATTAAATAAAATTTTCAGGCTACGTCTTATGTTTTGACGCCGGCTAACCAAGTTGAACAAAAACCAGTGAGTAACCTCAAAAGATTTTACGAGAGTAGCGGGAATTTGGAAAAGAGTGTTCTATTGAATAGTCCAGAGCCCCCTGCGGCGAAGCCTAGAATTTTGAAGAAAACTGAAGCGGGTCAGATTGGAAATAACCTAAAATTAGCCAGTTTTCTTGTGCCCAAGACAAGTGCTCATAATGTTCAGACAAAGCCAGTACACGCAGTAAACACTGTGAGCACAGTGAACACATTAAACACGGTTAATACCATGAACAATATTGTGTTTAAGCCCGCAACAGCTACTGTAGCCGCAGCAAGCCAAAATGTTCCCCTCACCATGACACATGCAGTACCCAAACTCGACATGGACAGGAAGATAGTGAAGTTGAAGCCCTCTGACACAGCTTTAAGGCATTTTCGTGGTAGATCTGTACCAAAGATAAAACCCAAAGAAGGGTAAGTCTCATTACATTTAGAAAATTATTGTAGTTGTCTCACTTACATAAACATCATCTAAGTTTTAGGGTTTCATACCTCAAAAGGAAAAAACAGAACCCTTATAGGGTCACTGTTGTCTGTCCATCCGTCCGTCTGTCTGTCTGTCTGTCTGTCAAGACTTCTTCAAGATATCTTTAGTTAAAATTAAAACCATATATTCAGGTCTGCAGTCCCTTCAAGCTGTGAAAAAATCAAACTTCTAACTTAACATATAAAAACAGAAAAGGGTGTTTATGCGGCAAAAATGAGAATTTTGACACTCGAGGGAATTAAAATTTATAGAGTATTTCCCTTTCACCTGTAACTATGAAATTTGGCAAGTACACTTCAAATACAGGGAAACATCTAGAAACTATAAATTTGTAAAAAATAAAATATATAAAGAAATTGTTTTTGTACAGAACCCTTGGTGGGCGAGTCCGACTCGCACTTGGCCGGTTTTTTTTTTGTTGTAACACTTAAAATTATATGTGTATATTTCATTTACAGGACACCAGAACCACCAAAATATACATCGGTGCAGTTACTAAAGCTAGGAGAGACATACCATAGGTTTGTTTTAATTTATTCAAACCAATCTTTACATAAGGATAATGCGGCAAAATCTGCCTGGGAATTTTCATAAACAAGCAAATATTTTTTCAACCATCAGCTACAGTTACAGAGCACCAGGTGCTTTGGTCTGCTGGAACTAAAATCAATTGCTACTTATTGATCAAGTTGACATTATTTTATGTACAACATATGCTGTTGTTTGAAAAATGCACTCCTGTATGGAATTTTCCACAGAAAAATGTAGACCAATAGACCTTAAATGCTTTTACTTTTATCCTCATACTCAGTTCTAAACAAACTGCCTGAACTGAAAAATTTTACTAAATTATACAGTAGCAGTCTATTTTTAATGTAACGAAATTATACAGTAACAGTCTATTTTTAACGTAACTAAATTATCCAGTAACAGTCTAATTTTTTATGTAACTAAATTGTACACTAACAGTTTATTTTAATGTACCTAAATCATCCAGTAACAGTCTTATTTTTAATTTAACTATATTATACAGTAACAGTCTATTTTACTCTTGTTTTAACCCTTTGTAGGGTGCAATCTGTATTGTAAGGCAAGAATGACCAGCCTATAACATCATCTTTTTGTATTTTTATGGCGGGGGATTTTCCTTCGCAGAAGAAATCCTCCTCGATGATTAGCGCAGAATTTTAGGACTGCGAAATAGCAATGAGGCTTGAATTTTGAATTTTATTAAATCTAGGTTATTAACCTTTTGGACACCAATGACCATAGGTTCAACGCTAAAGACCGATTAATCGGTCATAGACCACAGAGCAACATAGACCTACATGCATATGCATACAGTTCAATTTCAGTTTTGACACTTCGGTGACGTGGCGTCTGGATGACAGCTTTTGTGTTTGACACTGACACGGCGTCTAAAAGGTTAAAGGGTTAGAAAGTTCTAGACCCATTGATCAAGGAACAGCCAATGGAAGCGAATAAACATAATATTTATATAATATTTATTTATTATTTTTCTAAACGATTGTGTGAATGTATTTCCAGTCTCAATGTCCTAAGCGATGACCAGGTGAAAATGGTGAACCAAGCTTTGAACATCATCAAGGATCCAGAAAAGATTCCTCCAGAGCCTGCATATGATCCTGTCACAAATACACGTTTCATATACAAGTAAGAAAGATTTGGTATTCCAAGTATCATAGACACCTGAACCAGTGTTTTCACTAGATGTCTCCGAATAGTCCAAGAGCCTTCCAATCCAGCTTGTGGAGAGTTTTCCATACAATCCGGTTAAAAAGGCCTGTTTTTGGCCCAACATGCATAAATTGTTTTTACTACAAACTTATTTAGTTTCACCTGCCCCATGTCTATACGTGTGTAATCAAATCTTGCAAGTAAAATTAGACCCCACTTCCCATTATTAAATTTGATCTAGCTGAAACTTCGTATACTTATGTAAGTTGGGTGACAATATTATGGTACCAGCAAGCTGATCTGATGATGGAGTTAAAAGAAATACAGTCAACGATAAAATCTTGTTTGAAAAATGAAATTTGTGACAAAAAATGTATAAACCATATCCATTAAAACATAATATATCAATTTAAATGGCTTAATATCTTGATACAGTTTATTGTTGTGACAAGTAGCCTCCTGTAAAAGGGTTACAAAAAGACATTGTAAGTTCCGTTATCTGGCAGGGTGGTGTCGCCGAAGGACCTGAAGGTGGTGGGGCGCAACAAGGTGGCGCTGAAGGAGCCGCGCCGTGTCGCCGCCGCGCCCGACGCGCGCCCGGTGGGGGTGAGTTCATCTTAGCTTGGCCCAACTAGTCAAAACTAATTGAGGATTATTGAGCCAAAGCGGGAGCGGGAATTGTTATTTGTTATGCTGCATTAACAATGGTGGCAAACATAAAGTAAATTATACAGGGCTCTAGCGTCTGTCTGCGACCAAGAGCATTTCACGGTTGAAATATCAATAAAAATAAATATATGCAAATGTATGTCACTAAAAATAAATCACATCGTGACTTTTTAGTCAAAATTTTGGTTGGTCATTGTTGACATTTGGTGGTCGGTGTCACAGACGGTGATAACCCGCAGCGGGCGGAAGGTGCGGCTGCCTCGGCAGGTTGCGGAGGAGGAGCCGCACAAGCCCCGCCGGAGGCCAACGACCGTGGTCACCTGCGCCCAGTGTTCCACTGTAAGTCATTGCATATTTTTATACATAATAATAAATGGACAATCCCTTTTTCTGAAGCTGTAGGTCTACGAATTAGTTCTCCGAGAAATTGGAAACATACATTAATAAAACCATGAATCAAAAATACTCTAAATTGTAGTAACAAAAATAATATTAAGGTTGAACATTCCAGGACTTTGGCAGCCTCTACCAACTGCAGAAGCACTACGAGAGCCAGCCCACGCACGCGCCGTCCAAGACGCACTGGAGCCTGTTCCACTGCCTGCTGGCCATCGTGGCCGGCTCGCCCGCCGAGGCCCGGGCGAAGCTGTTCATACAACAGGTACCGAACACTACCAGAGCCAGCACACACACACATGCCGTCCAAGACGCACTGGAGCCTGTTCCACTGCCTGCTGGCCATCGTGGCCGGCTCGCCCGCCGAGGCCCGGGCGAAGCTGTTCATACAACAGGTACCGAACACTACCAGAGCCAGCACACACACATGCCGTCCAAGACGCACTGGAGCCTGTTCCACTGCCTGCTGGCCATCGTGGCCGGCTCGCCCGCCGAGGCCCGGGCGAAGCTGTTCATACAACAGGTACCGAACACTACCAAAGCCAGCACACACACATGCCGTCCAAGACGCACTGGAGCCTGTTCCACTGCCTGCTGGCCATCGTGGCCGGCTCGCCCGTCGAGGCCCGGGCGAAGCTGTTCATACAACAGGTACCGAACACTACCAGAGCCAGCACACACACATGCCGTCCAAGACGCACTGGAGCCTGTTCCACTGCCTGCTGGCCATCGTGGCCGGCTCGCCCGCCGAGGCCCGGGCGAAGCTGTTCATACAACAGGTATCGAACACTACCAGAGCCGACCCACACACGCCGGTCGAAACTCAGTATCTGTTCCACTGCCTGCTGGTGTTGTGGGCGGCTCACCCAAGCTGTGTTGTCATTATCATTCTGTCACGTAGACAAATACGACCATCACAGCCGTATTTAATCGATTTATTTATGAACGAATTCAAAAATGTATTTTGTAGGTAGGCCTCAAGGGCTCCTTTACAAGTCAATACAACATTTACAGTGACATGTAGTGACACTGACATGGAAATAAGTAAGTAAATATTAATAAAAAATAAGAAAATAAAAAGTAAATAGTAAGAAAATATGAATAGGTAATATAGGTATATGAAATAATTCCAGTTGGAGCTACTGGTGCGGAAGCTGAAGGCGCTGCTGCCGTGCCTGGTGTCAGGCGCCGCCCCCGGCGGGCCGGCGCAGCCCGCCGACATCGGCGACGACGTCGGCAGGTGGGCCAACTATTCAATATGCCTATAATATTCTTTCTTCTCTATGGTTGGAGAGCCGGCAGTAAAGTTTCGAACCAACGTGATACCGCGATGAGATGCACAATGGTTTCCCATAAAACTGATGCTAAGTCCGAATTTGATAGTCTGCCACGGCGGAACTAGCCGAAAGTACAAAAAAAATAGCCACTTCCGGTGCGAAAAAGGGGGGGTCATTTAACCCATCTGATACTGCAATAAAAGCTATGGCATCAGTTAGAAATTTACTGGTAGATACAGAAAAGCGAAATCTGCCAGTATGATTCCTGCCGGAAGTGCTTGGCATACGCTCTCAAAGGTGACCATCAGGACCCCTAAATTAACCCATCTGATACCAGCATGAAACCAATTCCAGTCGGTAGATATGAACCTTCTCTTCAGGAATATATAAGTCTGCCAGGGCGCTTTCAGCCGAAACACCTTGACATACGAGATTATGTGGCGCAACATCCGTGGTACCCGTCTCCTTCTTCTTTGTCCTGGCTATTATCCCAGTTTATTTGGGGTCAGCCCTCCTAGTAATCCTGCGCCACATCGCACGATCGTGGGTTGTCTCCTCTGTTGTACTGCTTTCCTTCATATCGTTTTTTAGGGTTTGCATCCAGGTGATTGGTGGTCGTCCTCGCCCTCTTTTTCCTTCTTCTATTTTGAGAACTCTTTTAGTCATGTGGCTATCATCCCGCCTCATTACATGTCCGTACCAGCGCATGCGGTTCTCTCTTAGTTTTTCTTGAACCTTTGCAACCTTAAAAGTACCCAGGATATACTGGTTCCTTATTTTATCCATTCTTGATACTCCTCCGGACCAACGCAGCATATTCATTTGCGTAGTGTGGATTTTTTGTTCGTCAGTCTTCCTCATCGGCCAACACTCCGAACCATACAACAAGGCTGGTCTTACTGCCCTTTTGTAGACGTTACCCTTGATTTTTATTGGCATACGAGAATCGCACAGTACACCCGAGATTGATCTCCATTTTAGCCAGGCCGTCTGGATCCTATTCTGTATGTCTTTCTCTACACAAGCTCTTGGTGCTACAATGGATCCGAGATATTTAAATTGGTCCACTCTCTTAAGAGGTTTGTTATCGATAGATGGGCATGAGATTCGGCTTTCATTGGTTTTAGAGAAATCACAGAACATGTATTCAGTCTTTTGTCTACTGACCCTTAATCCTCTCTGTTCTAAGGACTTCTGCCAAGCTGTCAGGTCTGATTGTACTTCTGCCAACGATTCAGCTATTAGAACTACATCATCAGCATAAAGTAGTGACCATGGTGCTGGTTTTTGTATGTCTTCGGTGATGTAGTTCATTACTAGGTTGAATAGTAAAGGGCTGATGGTTGAACCTTGATGGACGCCTACGCCGACCTCAAAAGACTCACTTGATCCAGCTGGGCTGATCACTTTGGTGTTTATATTGTTGTACAAATCTTTAAGGAGCTCAATGTAGTACTCTGGCACGAGCTGCGCTCTAACAGCATGCCAGATAAGTTCCCGCGGTACCCGATCAAAAGCCTTCTCGAGGTCGATGAAAACCATATGTAGATCTTGTTTCCGAGACTTGTACTTATCCATGAGTATCTTTACCGAATGAATAGCATCCGTGGTACCCACACCGCTAGTGAATCCGCACTGGTTTGGAGTGATAGTTGTTGCTTTTGTTAACCTATTGGCGAGTACACCTTCCCAGGTTTTAAGGGTGTGAGAGGTAAGTTTTATGGCCCTATAGTTTCCGCAGTCCGCCACGTCTCCTTTATTCTTATAGAATGGTATAAGATTGCTGGATCTCCACATGCTTGGGATTTTTGTGGATATAAGGATTTCGTTAAACAATTTTGTAAGCCATGCCACTCCCGTATTGCCCAAACGTTTCCATAGGTCTGCAGGAATTTCGTCGGGTCCGGCTGCTTTCCTATTTTTCATCTTTCCTACAGCAGCTTTAACTTCCTGGGGTAGGATTGCTTCGATTGGTCCTTGAGCGCACGGTATTGGTGTTAGCGGTTCCTGTGGAAACTCCTCATTTAAAAGTGTTCGGTAGTATTCTCGCCATCTTTTATTTATTTCTTCGTCTGTTGTTAGCAATCTGTTGGATGAGTCCCTAATGTATTTATTACGTTTGATGTCTTTTGTTTGATTATTACGAAATTTTGCTAATTTAAATATTTCTGAGTCTGTTTTGGCGTTCTCTAACTGTTTGTAAAAGTGGTCATTGGACATTGCTCTTGTAACAGCGACACATTTTTTGGCTTTCTTTTTCATTAACACATATTCCAAGCGGTCGGAATCCAATTTAGTTTCTTGCCATTTTTTGAAACACACTTTCTTTTCTTTAAGATGTGATTTAACGTTCTCATCCCACCAAGAGGGGTCCTTATTAGTTCTCAGTGCTCCTTTGGTGACGCCTAAAGTTGTTTTGGCGGAGTTTAAGCAAAACGTATGGAATTCGTTCCAGAGAGTGTTACTGTCCTTTGAATCTTCAAGTGTGTCTCTCAAGTAGGCGTCAACCTGGTCAATAAATGAGCCACCTTCTGCCTTATGCATGTTGTACCATTTAATGCGGGGCTTTAACGGTTGGTATTTTCGTTTTTGGTTCCATCTTGGTATTCTCAGACATGCTACTAAAAGTCTATGTTGTGTGGTCAGTGGTTCCCCTGGTATAACTTTGCAGTCCTTGAAATTGCGTAGAATGGACCTATCACAGAGGAAAAAGTCTATTTGAGATGTTGAACCACCGCTTTTGTAGGTAATAAGGTGCTCATCTTTCTTTTGGAAAAAGGTGTTGACTATAGGGAGATCGAATTGCGTGGCTAAGTTTAATATGTCCTGGCCTTGTTTGTTTGATGCACCATACCCAAAATTACCATGTATCGTTGATTTCTCTGGTGCATTGCGACCCACATGTCCATTAAGATCACCTGCTATTATTTTTCTCTCCTCTAAGGGTAGGCGTTGTAGGAGCTCTTCTAGGTTCCCCCAGAATAAATCCTTTTCTTCACTGCCACAACCTGTTTGAGGGGCGTAAACTGAGACTACATTTAAAGGTGGTTGGTTATCTAGAGCTAATTTTACATACATAATTCGGTCACTTATTCTCTCTACTTTGATTATTCTCTGCTTTAATGTTTCGTCGAGGATGATGCCAATTCCGTTCCTTGTCGTTGATGTTCCATTGTACAGAAGTTGATAGTTTCCACCAATATCCCGAGATTTCGACCCCTTCCATTTAAGCTCTTGCACACAACAGATATTAATGTTCCTCCTATGTAGTGTGTTTGCCAGCTCTTGGCTACGTCCGGTCAGGGAGCCTATATTCCATGTGGCTATGCGCATGTTGTTTGCGCTGCGTCTAGTTTCGTCGCTTGTAGGGGACGCCTTAGCATTTTTCGCCTCTGATCGCATCTGACCGTCGCTTGAGGGGGACGCCCTAGCAGTTATACTTTTTCTCTTATGTTGTGCTTTCATACTAGGAGAATGTTTTGTTTTGGCAAGGGTTTTTACGGCCGGTTGCCACCTGACGCCAAGACTGTCACCTTATTCCAAGGTGTGAGTGCCGCCGTTGGCTCATTAAGAGCTCTTCCGCCGCCATCCCTTCTGGAGTGCTCCAGCCTAAGCACCCAGCACTGACTGTAACCTCTGGTCCGAATATGTCGAAGGAGCTTGCAGCAGGGGTTTGTTAACGGAGTGACCTTCTCCGGCCTGTTGGTCCGCGGACGGTATTTTATTTCCCGCCTGCCCTGCGCCTGCGGAGGCGCCGAGCGTTCCCCTATCCGCCACCTGGGGACGCGTTCTCTAGGTGTGAGGCTCACCCGAGAACCCGTATAACCCGTATTTTGGAATTGTACATATTACGGACATTTCAAATACTGCAGGCTTATTAATTTATTACTCTATGCTTATATTTGTATATTATTACGTTATTAATAACATATATTTATAATAAATTAAGTTAAAATAAATTAAATAATGTGATTAATATGATTAATAGTCATTGAATTAGCTATATGAATTGTTTGTCTGTCATTTTGACTTATGCATTTGTAAGAAAAGGATAAAACATAATTTAACTAATTCAGGCTCGTAAAGTTTTACGAATAAGGGGGTATTAGTATTCATAGCTAAATCAGGCTTGTAATGCGACATAAAATGATTTTTGGTGGTTTCTTTTACGCTTGAGGCGTTTTTTCACCTATTTGGTGTATCGAATCACTATCTTATGTAGGGGAGAGAGGGGCAAGACGAGACGGGGTAGCGGCTTTATATGGCGACACGACTGACCAACCATCAGAATCCCGTTAACGCATGACGATGCGTCGCCATCATAGCAATCAGTTCGCACAGTGACCGGCTAGACAAATGGTGTCGTTAATTATTTATTTGCAAAAAAACTGTTTTTGCCATATTCCTTGTTATTTTTAGGGTTCCGTACCCAAAGGGTAAAAACGGGACCCTATAACTAAGACTCCGCTTTCTGTCTGTCTGTCTGTCCGTCTGTCACCAGGCTGTATCTCATCAACCGTGATAGCTAGACAGATGAAATTTTCACAGATGATGTATTTCTGTTGCCGTTATAACAAACTATAACTAATTGTTTATAACACCTGTATTCATTTCCCGTAATGCACAATTGATGAATAAATGATTCTAAATAATTCTAAAAACATAATAAAATAAATATTTAAGTGGGGTTCCCATACAACAAACGTGACTTTTTTGCCGTTTTTTGCGTAATGGTATTATGGTACGGAACCTTACGTGCGCGAGTCCGACTGGCACTTGGCCGGTTTTTGTGTTTATTTGGTTTGCGTTTGTTTCCTTATTATCACCAGCACATATATACTATTAATTTATTCCTGTGGCCCAGCAATCACGCCAACAGCTAAGGACTTGTTTGGTTTCAAGTACGGTTTTTTTTTTACAAAAAACTTTCGCATTTCATTAGGCACATGGGGCAAGATGGGGTACATCTTGACGGTCGTAGTTTTAAAGTGATAAACTGATGAAGAATTGCGGATTTGAATTTATTTATTCTTCTCTTGTAGAACGGTGAAAAAGTATAAAAGAAAGTCAAATAGAGGAGAGTGGTTAGAGGCCAAGAAAAAAGCGGTGGATGCTGTTATAAAGGGAAGATGGGGTACATGTTAGCTGTAAACACATTTTCTGTCCCTCAGACGACTTAAGAAATAAAAGTAAAACAGTTCGTGAGAAATTATTAGACGATGGACCCAATAGCCAAAAATTGAAATTTGTTTAGGCCCTAAATATAATATTTCTATGAATCATTCTTATCTTGTCCCGTAGGGGTTCCCCATCTTACCATACCTAGGGGCAAGATGGAGAGAAGGCACTTTCGGCCATTTTAATTTATTTTTAATTTAATTATCTAACAAGAGAGTTCCTAGTAAGTGTTGATTATGAAAGACTGATTACCAAAGATAAAATTAAAAATAACATAAACTTAAAAAGAATAGCATTTTCAGTTTTATTGGACTTGAAACATTAAGTATCCCGTCATGCCCACCTCTCCCGTACATTTCTTGACGTTGACGCAAAAATGACGTAGTTTAACATTCAGGGTGTTGTTTTATAATACTACAAATTGAGATAACTAATTTATTGACGACCGGTCTGGCCTACTTACTGCCTGCAAAGTCGACTGTCTTGGGTTCGAATTCCGATAAGGGCATATATTTGTGTGATGAACTTTTCACTTCCATAAAGGGCTATACTACAGATGTACACCTTAATCAGTAGCTTCTTGCTTTTACATGATAAACGGGATTTCAATCATTGTTTCTTGTGGTTGAAAGCTTTTTTTGCCATATATCAATCCTTGCAACGATGTCTGGTGTGCACCTGGAGTCCCTGGTAATTAAGCTACCTAAATATTTAAAATTTTCAACCTGCTGAATTGGGATGTTGTTGAGAACTATTGGAGGATGATTAGTTTTGCATTTTGAAGTTGTAAGGGTCTTAGTTTTCTTTATGTTTATATTTAAGCCTAATTAGTTAAATACTGTGTCCATTGTTAACATTAGTAGTAGTAGTAGTAGTAAAACTTTATTGTACAAAAACAAACATATAAAACAAGAGAAAAACGCATCATTTGTATAATAGCGAACTTATCCCTTTCAGGGATCTCTTCCAGTTAACCTATGAGCAATTGAGGGAGAATTGGAGAACGGTAGACATCAAAGCTGTACTAAACGGCATAAAAGAAAATATTTAGTTTCCTAAAAGACAGGTAAACCTATAACCTACAGTAGACATTAGATGTTCTAGTTGAGCTGAAGTTTCTGCAAACGCCGCGATGTCGTCTGCAAATCTTATAAAATGTATTTTCTCCCCATTTAATTTTACCCCTCCCTTGTCTATTTCAAATGTAAATTGGAAACGGGACTTAATCGCGTATTTAAGTTAAGATTTACCTCCGACGTATCGAGTACGGCGTTGTCCCCGTGGTCTCGAAGAATAATGTGTAAAAATCGTGAAAGTGAGATATATACATATATGTATATGTTTTCTTCAATTGCATTTATGGTTTGTTGTTGGCAAATACTAGTTAATAAATTCGATGTCTAACTAAAACTAAATAATTCTATTCACCCCTTTCTTTCTTTTCTTATGTATATCGATCGACCCCGTTTTAAGGATGGTTATCGAGAAAATTGCTGGTTTTCTTTGATTTTCTCTGAATTAGGCGGGTAAAAATTGATTTCACAAGTGCACAATTGAAAAACTAACAAGGGACTCAAATAAAAAACCGGCCAAGTGCGAGTCCGGCGCACGAAGGGTTCCGTACCATTACGGAAAAAAACAGCAACAAATCACTTTTGTTGTATGGGAGCCCCATTTAAATATTAATATACAACAGGCATCAGAAATACATCATCTGTGAAAATTTCAACTGTCTAGCTATCACGGTTCATGAGAGATACAGCCTGGTGACAGACGGACAAACGGACAGACGGACAGCGGAGTCTTAGTAATAGGGTCCCGTTTTTACCCTTTGGGTACGGAACCCTAAAAATGATGTAAAATGTTCATATTTGGATTATTGGTAAAAAACGTCCTTGACGTTGAAAATCCTGTCTTTTCACACCCGTTTACAATAAGTATGTAATAATAATAATTTTGTTCATTTTGGTAAATAAAGAATATTGTAATTTGAAATTATTTTATTATTTATATATAAGGTGCTAACAAATTAGCTACAGAAATTTTACGAGATGGTACTTTACGCTAGAACAATTAACTTTTAATAGAAATTAAGAAAATTTCACATAATTTTTATTTTATTTACCGAACAAAATAAATATACTATAATTCTATCTAAAAAAAGAATCATCATGTATTTAACTGCTTGTGTGTCTTAAATGTCATTGTCAACGTGTCATATGATTTACCAACGTGAAGTGGCCAGTTAAGTTTTATATTTAAAAGAGGTTTTAGAATCTGTTCAATGAGGTATCATTTAATTATCTCATTAACAGAGTTTTTTTACAAAGCAAATTTGTTTTCCAATTTTCTCAAAATAACATCATAAAACCTGTTTCATACTTACATATACTTCAGGAGCCGAGTACTATCAACTGTAAAGATATCGGTAGCTAATTTGTTAGCACCTTTATAAGGCAAACAAAGAAGTACAAAGCCGTAAGCAGGTATTAAATTAATGCCCAAATTATATTGTGTATATTAATAAATTTGAAATATATGTTATTAATGGCATAAAAATATACAAATATAAGCATTAGGTAATAAATCATAAGCCTGCAATAATTAAAATGTCTGTAATCTGTACAATTCCAAAATACGGGTTCCACGGATGTTGCTCACATAATCTCGTATGTCAAGGTGTTTCGGCTGAAAGCGCCCTGGCAGACTTATATATTCCTGAAGAGAAGGTTCATATCTACCGACTGGAATTGGTTTCATGCTGGTATCAGATGGGTTAATTTTGGGGTCCCGATGGTCATCTTTGAGAGCGTATGCCAAGCACTTCCGGCAGGAATCATACTGGCAGATTTAGATTTTCTGTATCTACCAGTAAATTTCTAACTGATGCCATAGCTTTTATTGCAGTATCAGATGGGTTAAATGACCCCCCCTTTTTCGCACCGGAAGTGGCTATTTTTTTTGTACTTTCGGCTAGTTCCGCCGTGGCAGACTATCAAATTCGGACTTAGCATCAGTTTTATGGGAAACCATTGTGCATCTCATCGCGGTATCACGTTGGTTCGAAACTTTACTGCCGGCTCTTCTACCACTACGTTTGACACACTCACAGGATGGACTCCACGTTCCTCGATCCTTTATATTTTTACTACTCTTCTTTTATAATAAATGTAAATAAGATTCACAACATTATTCGAAGTGTATAGATACTACCTACTGTAAAATGTACACTGATAATAACTACACATGTGTTTCAGATTGTTCGGTCTGAGTTCCGGCAAGTACCACCTGGACATGGAGGCGTTAAGCTGCGTCAAGGACAAGGAGGGCCACTGCAAGCACCAGCCGGCCCCGGCCTCGGCCTCGGCGCCGGCCTCGGCTTCGGCCCCAGCCGGCGCCGGCCCCGGCCTCGCCGACGGCGACAAGCCCTCGCAGCGCTGGCGCCACCAGCACCGCGACGATTGCGCGCGCGTGCACACGGCGCACGCCTGGCCCGCCGTCGGCAGCAAGCTTCAGGACATTAAGCAGAAGACTCACAAAAACCACGTTAAGAAAATGAGGCTCGTCCCCGATAGCGAAATAACCGAGCTCAACCGGGAGGACCTGATCGCCCTCGGTGCGAACGGCCGTGAGGTCCCGGTCCCGCAAAAGATGATCTCTCTTTTAAAAAACGAAATCGAGCCCGAAACGAAGCTCGATAAACCTCGAACGTTAGATGAAATCCAGAAACCCAAAGGTCACGTGCAGTTTCATAGTGCGCATTTCGATATTCGCTCATCCCCTATAAAACCCTCCTCCTCCACAGTTTTCAGGACGTTCCAGATAAATCCGGATAAAATGGAGAAATTTAACGTGCAAATCATAAGGCCTTTGGAGTTAGACCAGAAACCTAATGAAGTTATAAAGGAGACGCCGACGACCTCCGATTGTACAAAGTTAGACAGTATATTTAGAGATGAAATAGAAATGTCGTGTAAAGATGTAATTAATAATGAACTTAACAATGGACTTAATTTCAATAGTAGTAAGGATTGGGCTATATCGTCGGCGAATGACGACCAGTCACATGAGAGCTTTATCAAATCGAATGCAGTGATAGAACCGTCTCTAATACATGTGAAAGATGACGCGGTCGGTAGTCTCGCTGACGCTGACCTGACTTATAGTGATATCAACCAGAATGCTGATATGCCAGTGTTGACAGACGAACATAATACTCAGGACAGCCGCCTAAATTTGAGTCAGAATCAATCAGTATTGAACTTTCTAGAAACCTTAGGTAATGAACTAACATATCCTGAACCTGAAATCAGAAATGCTGCAGTTGATTTTCAGTTAGACTTATTTTCTTTTAATAATACATAACACTAGGTCTTAAGTATAGGTATATTTAAATTAAGGACACATGACTGATAAATAAGCAATGTTTTATTTACAATAAAATAATTCTAGTAGACACTACATGACCTGTTGTTCTGGAAATGAAATAATAATTTAATTTATGTTATGTTTATATCACAAATCTAGCCACTGTCATACAATCAAAGCTCTCATTTTATAACAACATTCTTCAATAACATAAGATTTGACATGAACAAGAACATTTAAATAATATATATCTATGTCTGGTAATAGTTATTCTTGACAGAAATTAGTATGAGTAGAAGTTTTACATATAAAACTAGTGTATGTGTGTTCTTCGTCTAAGTTGCACTACATTATCTTTTGACAATAGCAAGCAAGTAAACAAGGATTAGTTTTCCAGTAGACGTCTTAGTGCCAGTTGTACCATCCACACTTGACAGACTGATCATCGTCACCCAGCGTGCTGCAGCGGTTTACTATGAAACTTTCCATACAATAAAATTTTGCGAACTTTTTAATGACGACAAACAGTTTGGTGCAACCGACCCTAACAATTTTGAAAAACAAGGAATCTCATAAATTATCATCTGGGTTATAAAGCTAGGTTGAATTTTAAACAAATGCCAGAGATTTATGACGTTAAAATAACAAAATCAGAAGATCCCACTTTACACATGGTCTATTCTGGCCTACCTCCAAGCCAAGCAAGGGTGACACCAGTCTTCTTACAGTACTTACTTAAAGAAAATGTTCTCAGATTTACCTGATGACTGCACATGAAATAGCATTACTCAGGATATCATGTGTCACAGGGCACATGTATCTATTTTCTTTCGCAATCAATGACTTCTTATCATCTGGGTCTGGTACCAACGTCCACTTAACTTCAATCAGGTCTTTCATTTTCAAGGGTTTTCCACTGATTGGGCAGTATACTGTTGGGTCTGGCTTCTCGACTTTAGAAATCTTAGCATCTGGCAGCATTGCTGGTACCCAGAAACTAGGTAAATGCTTGTCTTTGCCATTAGCAAGATTTGAGACAGAAGTAGATGACGAGGGCCCATTCTCGGAGTTCTTAGATGTAGAGCCGGATATATTTTTTTCTCTGTTCATGAATTTGATAAGGTTTGCCTCTTTTTCAGCCGCCGCAAGCTCATTTTTTTCGTTATCTTCTTTTTTTAACTGCTTTATATAGCGTTTTAGCTTACGGGTGTATTCGGTCTTTTTAGAAATCACGTATTCCAGGATAGCTTCCTTGTCGAAAAGATAGCCTTCCTTAGTGACGACGGGGTTCCTGCAAGGCTGCAAAGTCAGGCTGCAGTCGTCGAAGTTTTTAACAGAATCCTTGCCTACGCGTTCGCTTTGGGTTCCATAACCGGATGCTGCTGCGTCTTTTTTCTTCTCGTGATAAGTGTACACTGCCCCGGCAGTACAGTTTCTAGCGTGTCTAGTCATTATTTAGCAACATTAATACATAAATAACAAATAAACAAGCTGTTGCTAAACACACGGTTTGGAGGATATGGTTATGGTTTGGATTGGTTCTTCACACTGACATAACGACATACGACATAACTACTTGTATTATTTAATACAATACTCTTTGCCCCTGAAACTGATTCAAAACCATAGACCTACATAGATCGGCTATACGCGTGCGCCCGAGAGGGACGGAACATACGCAATGCGACAATATGATTGGCCGATTAGATTTGTAACCCACCATAAACCACACAAATTTACGGTGGGGAAGTAAAAAAAATGTGAGACTGTGACAAGGACAAATTATAACAGCGCTTTCTCTGCTACTCCTACTGAAAGATACATAAGACTATCCCGTTCGGTCATTTCCCCCCACTCCTCATGACCGATCCAGTTATACTAGATTCATGGTCAAAACCGAACCTTCAATTTCGGTCTTGCCTTGAATGCCTTGGTCTTGCACTTTTCTGGTAGATGGATGTTTTGGATTTGCCTGGTGCTCCATCTCACTGTTGTGTTAATAAATCGCAGTAGTCTATATCACAATATAGACTCTAGGGCTTAAGCCCTAGAGAATGGTTGACAAAGAACACGTGCAATAATAAAACGCATACGAACGTCACAAGTGTTACAACGTCACTGTCGTATGATGATATATTATGATATTGTGTTGTGCTGATGTGATACGATTTCTCTTTTGTTTAGTTATTTTCTTAAAGTGTTATTACGCGGACGTATCTTGTAACAAGCGATATTGTTAGTTAAGTTTTATTTAGTTCTCTAAAGTATCAGTATCTAATCTCGTAGAGTAGATCAGTAGGTATTCGTGTTTTAATTACAGCGTGTATTTATCATTATCAAATTTAGTGTGTTTTGTGCATCTTAGTGCAGTGTTCGTTTACATCGTTGTGATTTTATTTTTTATTACATTTGTGACAGTTATACAGTGAGTGAATAATGAATTTGTCGTTCGCCGGGTGCGGGTTTCTTGGCATTTATCATGTCGGCGTAGCAGTGTGTTTTAAGAAATATGCACCACACTTGCTTTTGGGTAAAATATCTGGCGCCTCGTTTGGTGCTCTATCAGCCTGCTGTTTACTTTGTGATGTGCCTATAGGTGAGTTACTGTCAGAGCCTTTGTAAATACACACACAAATACTACTGCACCATCATTTCATTTCTGTTGTTGTTTTTGTTCTGTTAGTTAGATATTTCCATCGAACGTATGAGTGAACGGACGTGAACGGATGACATGGGTTTAGATGTAAAGCTTTGATTGGAAATAATAGACAAGATACTAAATTACAATTATAGTACACAATTGTTACGTTTTCGTAGGTTGTTTTCGTTTTTATCAGAATTGCCGCGAGGTAGTAAATTCTGATTTTTATTGGTAAAAGAATACAATTTTTTACATGTCATATTTCTGCATGATTTAAGATTAAACTTAAATGCACGGTAGATATAATTAAATACAATTTCAATATGTCAGTTATTTGTAAGTATATGTCAAATAAATATTCATATTATATTTATATGTTTATTGATAAAGCAATTACACGTCCAGAGTACATAAAATAAAATTACAAAAGTAAACATAAAGACAAATCAAAGCATACATATATCTTAAAGCGATAAGCGGAAATACAATAATATGTCATGTCAGTCGTAATTATAAATTAAAATTATTCTAAATTTAGTCACATGATTTTAAATAGCGTATAGTAATCCATATAATAATGAATAAATTAAAAATAAAGATTCACAATGAAAATAATGTCCCATGAAAACAGCAAAATTAGACTTTTTCATCGTGTGTGTGGATCAATGACACCCTGTAGAAAAATTCGTCGATAGTGTAGCAGGCCATCTCTAGTAATAATCAGATTATAGTGTTATAAATTGATTTAGAATAAATTGTTATACATTGATTTAGAATTACAAAATGTCAAAGAATCATCAATCTAATTAAATTACAAACAAAAAATGCATGCAACAAAATCCACTACCTAATACTACAAACACTACAAATTATCACTTAGGTATTTCAAATTCGTTTATGTCGTAACAAGCACATACAGTCATATACATATATGATGTTGATTGATGGTAGTCTGGAGAAATCAAGATAAATGTCCTAATCATTGACATATATGTAAGGACGGGCCTTACGGCCAATAAGAATGGGGTTATTACAGCGGTGTCACGCACATAAATTTGAGCCAATCTTGTAGTCTAACGCAGCGTCTTACGTAAGCGAACAACTCGCGCAAACGAAGCGGCGCGGCGGGCCCGCGGCGTTCGCGTCTGTAACGACTAAAGGATTGATTAACACCGCGCCGCATAGATTCGCTTCGCGTTCGCGTGTTGTTCGCCTACGTAATACGCTGCGTAACTCCACAAAGCGATTGGTTGATGAGTTCGCATTACGCGTGTGGTTGGTATTAAATTTTTATGTATTTAATAACCTATATTAACTTTGCAAAGATGATTCATAATAAGAAGGACAATTATGTTGCCTGGCGGTAAATTAAAAAGTTACCAGAGAGATAGATTAGACGTTAATATGACTTTTAAATATAAGGGTAATATTACTAACATAATGGGGCTAAACCTTAAACCAGCCACAATCCTTCTCATAATATCAAGGGTTTTAATTTAATGTTGCACTGGCTTCTTTTTACGGCACAGTCAGGTAGTTGTGATAGCACCGGTTATTGAATCCTTGCATACATTCTGTGTAACACACATACCATTTTCAACATGTCGGATATGTAATGAGTGTAATGACCCTACTTCTTATTTCTGCATCTTAGGTGAAATAACCAGTGATGTCCTCCGAGTGGTCGGAGAGGCCCGGGCAGGGTCCCTCGGCCCCTTCAGCCCGTCCTTTAACATCCAGAACGTGCTTCTGGAAGGCATGGACAAGTACCTGCCGCACGACGTGCACAAGATCGTCAGCGGCAAGCTCCATATATCACTCACGAGAGTGTACGATGGGAAGAACGTCATTGTCTCAGAGTTTCCAACGAGGCAGGATTTAATGCAGGTGAGAATTGAGGCTATCATCTATCGAATTTAAGGTATAAAATTATCAATTAATAACTCAACACCGATATATACCCACCACTTAAATAATCAAATGTAGTATTTATTGTTAAATACCAAACTTTACTCAACTCAGGGGGTATGGGGTATCCCCTGGTGGGCCCTGGTTCCGTCCCAAACGGGTCCCGTAAAAACGGGACCCTATTACTATGACTCCGCTGTCTGTCTGTCTGTCCGTCTGTCACCAGGCTGTATCTCATGGACCGTGATAGCGGAAACAGCGTGACAGTTGAAATTTTTTTTCTGTTGCCACTATGACAACAAATACTAAAAACAGAATAAAATAAATATTTATGTGGGGCTCCCATACAACAAACGTTATTCTTTTGCCATTTTTGCATAATGGTACGGAACCCTTCGTGCGCGAGTCTGACTCGCACTTGGCCGGTTTTATTTATATAATTTTAGGATAACCAGTTTAGAAGTTATTCAAGAAAATAGGCAAAAAATGACCATATCCCCCCTTTATCTCCGAAACTACTTGGTCAAAAAATTTGAAAAAATACACATAGTAGATCTTTACCTATAGATCACCGGAAAACCTATTAGAAATGTGCAGTCAAGCGTGAGTCGGACTTAATTACTTAGTTTTTGATCCGACTCCTACGGGTTTTTTAAAGACATTTCGCATAAAAAATACATTGTTTAAATTGTGTAATGTACAGAACCCTTGGAACGCGAGTCCGACTCGCACTTGGCCGGTTTTTTTTATTAATTATGAAAAATACCCAATATAAAGAGGGGGCAAAATTTCAAAGTCTAGTTACTAGGTCGAGTGGCATATCATTTGAAAGAGCTCGAATTGAACATAACAAAATAATTTTTTATTTCTTTTTCATAGAAATAAAAAAATTACTTATGAAGGAAAATGTGAAAAAAAATACCATCCCCTCCCCCCCCCCCCCCTTACCAACGAAAAAAATTTTTTTTTTATATAATAATAACATTATCATAAATATTACAGGAAAAATATAATCTCACACCTCTATCTTGAAAACTTTTATTTAAATTTTCATAAAACATTTTCTAATTTAATTTGCAGTTTAAGCCCATTTGCGGGTGTATGTTATACTTGAAATGTCTATGAGATTACACATAAAAATACCTTCTTGCAAATAAAACAAAAATTGTTGAAATCGGTTCACATAATAAAGGGAATTATGCCTGAAATACCTACCTACAGTACAAGTACATACATACAGATCGCGCAAGTTAGTTAGCCAATTTGCTGATAGATGGCGCTGTACACAATTACGCTTAGTATACTCCTGGTCAAAAGTTTTTTGTGATTCTATTTACATGAGGAAATTGAAAGTTTGTACGGAACCCTCGGTGCGCGAGTTAAACGAACTCGCACTTGACCGGTTTTTGAACCTTAATGCCATTACATAGAATCGAATAGACACACCCTCAAATTCCGTGACAAATTCGATTTGGTTACCTGTACAAGCTATTGTTATGTTGTGTTTGTTTCAGGCATTACTAGCGTCATGTTTCGTGCCAGTGTTCAGTGGTATGCTACCACCGCGTTTCCATGGCATCCGATATATGGACGGCGGCTTCAGCGATAATCTGCCCGTGCTTAACGAGGACACCATCACAGTCAGCCCGTTTTGCGGAGAGAGCGACATCTGCCCGAGGGATCTTAGCTCACAGTTATTCCATGTGAGTGTTCCTAATGTCTCACTGAAGGTGCATACCATGTAATAATGTTGCATAGGGCCGGATTTCCTACTAGACCTACAAGGCCTGGGCCTAGGGGCCCTCTTCTCTTCTCAGTCGGATACTGTTGTCAGAGCAGTCGTGGTCATTGAGGTCGTTGTACGGCTTTTTTAGTTTCCCGCCATGCTTCTGTATTTACTGCATTAGGCCTAGGGGCCCAGGCAACCTAATATCAATGGTGATGAGATGGAGAAGGGGCCCCCTTAAATCAAATGCCATGCCACAGGGGCTCTAGGTCTCTAAATCCAAGTCTGATGTTGCACATGTTACACCTCAAAACTCAAGGAGAATCATCGTCAGCCCGTTTTCAAAGAGGTCTCGTCTCGTTGGCCACATACCGAAAATATACCTATCAAACGTTTAAAAAAGGTAGTATAGTAGAAAACGCAGTCGCTGACTCTTTTTTAGAATGATCGTCCTCAGCTCTTAGCAGTTCAGTGAGTTATTGTATTAGTCCCACTTTAATAAAGTTTGATGCATAGCACATCTGCACAGGTCACGGTATGGGTTATGTATTGCGGGTTGTTGATCACACCGTTACATCATAGATCATAGGTAAGCGCGATGATGCGAATGATATACTAACTACTAACCGAATGTCGACACTAATACCGTCTTGACTAATACTTAATGGTTGAAAGTAGAACATTTTGCGTAGTAGGTACATAAGTAGTGAAAATTCGTAAACTCCAGCTCATTGTAAACTATGACGTCTATGACCATATGTTTTTGTCGGAACACATGTTCAAACTGTTATCTATGTTATACTCGCAATACATACCTACTCGCATTAAATTAAACTTACAATGAGTAAACGTGTTATCATTTACAGTATTCACACGTTCTTCCGTGATTAAAGAAAAGCGTAGTTAAAATGTTCTCAAAAACTAACTAATGCCTACCCATTGCTTTTGTACAAGAGAGTTGTGAGATAACTGATCATGAAAAATATACACTTACTGTACCTATGTGCCTGCCTGTGGCATGAATATTGTGGGAACGGAAAGTCCCTGTTGCTTTTATAACATTTTATAATCTTGTATCAGACTTCAGAGACAAGTTTCGTATTAACATTGACAGTCTTTGATATACTAAATCATACTAATTACGGTCTTCATCATCATACTAGGTAGGTAGACTAGAGTTAGACCAAGAAAAGTCTGCAACGATTTTGATAGCATTCGCAGTGCAAATGTCCCTGATCGACATGGGATATATATATATATATCACAATAGATCAGTGATGGTCGCAGTGATACATAGGCTTCGGAGCCTTATATAGCCCCTAACACGAAGAAGAAGATGTCCCCGCCTTATGTATCGCGGCGGTCACGTGGGGCAGGAACAAATGGGGAATACACTGATTTTTTTTCTGTTTTCGAATTATGTTTAGTAGTTTTAGTGTCCGAGTTACTACCGAGACTAATGGTGTTTTTAAATTAAAAGTTCTTCTGATATTTTAAATTTGCATTTATTATCAGACGGAAAGATAACAAAGGAACAGTATTAAATTGTTTAAAATCGTTTGACACACCGCCTGCCGCAGCCGCACATGTTTAGCAAGTGCTAACAAAGAATTCACCACGCCACGACTTAATCCCATTGTTATTGCTAATGAGTAATGAGTAATAAATGACGGTCTCGGAAACACGCCAAATAATACAATACAATTCATGCTGCGACCTGCGACTTTCTGCAAATCTAGCGACAAGCGTAGGACTCTTTCTTGCCAGCTGTAATTTACTATCTCATTCACTTTCTGTAGGTGTGAAAGAGATAGCATACGTCAGACCTTAATTAAGGCTTTAAGGTTGAACAAAATACTTAATACGCAAAGAAATATACATTAAACCATCGTACAATTTCGCAGTTTACTTTCTATGTAGCTTCATCATCAAATGAAGGATGACTCTTTCGAAGGCACCAAACAAAATGTTCCTATCTTATCTATCAACATAAAATCTTTTTACGCTAAAAAAATTCAAATCAACCCGACCATTGAAAAGAGGGGTGAATTTAATTTTAACTATAAGCAATTTTACTACAAAAGTTAAGAATAACATTTAATTGAATAAAACGATATTTAGAATGATCCTACATCTCAGAAATCAGAAATCATCGCATTTATTCGTGATAAACTATAACATACAAAAGTATAAAACAACAAAGAAATATAAACATGAAAATAAATAAATAGTTTACCACGAAACATCTGGAACAATTATTCCGTTTTTTATTTTTTATTTAAAATAAAAGTCACATGATTTATTCGGGGTCCCTTTGTTTGACATAATGTAATGATTGTCATATTATCATTAGTCATAATTCTGAAACCGTTAACTTTTCGGGATTTTCCTCGGGTTATCCTATAGATAGGTTAGGTTAGGTTTGTTTTATGGCAATCCTGAAAAGTTACGCGTTTCTGAGAAAAACCAAATTATGACTTATGATAATATGACAATCATCACATTATGACTTTCAACAATTATGTCAAACAATAGAGACCCGATTTGTTCACTTCCATTTTATCCTAAAATAACGAGTGCAAGAATTATTCTTATTCAAATCGATTGGAATAAGAAAAAAAATTCTGTTTTTATTTTTATTCAATTTAAATTTTGCCCAACTGGATAGTACCTACTTAGACAGATAGCGTATGCTGCCTGCAATACGGCCACATCTCAAGATGAATGATTATTGAAAATTAAATCTTAATTTAAAATAATAAAGTTAAGTTTCCTTTAATAAATTTTGGTGCCCAACCCAAGTGACCGTATTGTAGGCGCCATACGATAGATTATAAGTTGCTAATGTTGCTATTCGGGTTTCTCGACCCATTTTATTTCTCGAGATTCGAGAACTCTCGAGCCCAAATTCTCGAGTTGTCTCGAGTCTTTTTGTATAAACCGTAATATTTTGGTAAAATAAAGAAGCAAATTTTTTTTTTGCACCATTATGATTAGAAATACCTACGATTAATTTCTTCTTTCAATCAAACAAAGATTAAAATTTTACAAGCAAACAAAAACTATAATGGGAAGGACAAATTGGGGCCCCAAGTAGACAAAGAGAGTCAGTGCTAAGTACCAAAAGGCCGGGAAGTAAAGGCGAAAAGAACGAGAACAGAGAGAATGACTAGGGTACATAGGGGAAAAAACTCGCACTCGGAGGTATTCAATTACAAGTTTACAATCCTAAATTTTTAAGCCCTTAATAAAAAAAAACATTTATTTAGAATTAATTATAATTGAATTATTAAAACAAACAATTTTTAAAACGTTATAGAAGAGTGTTTACAGAAAGAAGAAGAAGTTTAAGAATCTTAAAAACTTGTTATACAAAAATCATATTTCTAGTATTTTAATCAGTATTCAATTTGTATTTTTCATTTAGATCATTCCTAACAAGTTCCTAGTTCCTAATCAGTTATAGGTATTATCCCTAGCCTTGATTTAAGGTCTTAAAACAATTGAAATGGGTTAAATTTGAATATGACTAGGAACTAATAACCATCAAAAAACAAAGGAAAAAAAAAAACAAAAAAAACGCTTATTTTCGGTTGTAGTGGGTCAGAAGAGCTTTTAACAGTCTCCCAAGATTGGTTGTTCGTTTCCTCGTCCATTCATATACGTTAAATTCTAAATCGCGGGCGAAGTTGTTAGGCAAAAAGGCGCGCCTTGCTTCAGTTCGCATTTCAAGTTCGAGTTTCGGTAATTTTTTTCTCGTCTCGAATGACGCCAAAATTCTCGAGTTGTCTCGAGTTCAAGAAATCTCGGTGACAACCCCTAGTTGCTATATAACCCTATAGTACTGTCGAGGATATTTTAGGAATAAACTATATCATTCTCCTTATCATTTTTCCCGCAGGTCAGTATAGCCAACACGAGCATAGAGTTATCAAAGCAGAACATCAACAGATTCGCCCGCATCCTCTTCCCGCCGAAGCCGGAGGTGCTGAGCAACATGTGCAAGCAGGGCTTCGACGACGCCCTCAGGTTCCTGCACAGGAATAATATGATCTCCTGCACGAGGTGCTTGGCGGTGCAGTCCACCTTCCAACTGCAGGAGGTCTTGGACGATACTGTCTACGATTATGAGCCGGATTGTGAAGAGTGCAAGACACATAGACAGGTTAGCTTCACTAAATATCGTGCACACAGTTAACTGACAATGTGTAAATTTTATTGAAAAGGCTTACAGGTTAATTTTGTTATGTCTGTCGCATAAGAAAATCGAGGTCACCACAAAAAGTGCTCCCGTACAAATTTAGTATGGGAGCGGGACCGCTTATTTCAGTTGCGCCCACAATTAGATACAACCAAAAGTATTGTATTGTGTATTGTATTGTGTATTGTATACAAAAATCGAACTTTGAGAAGAGCACAGTATTACAGCCTTATTAAGCTTAAATGGCTCACTTTTGGTTTGGCTACATTTAAATTAAAAATACTTAATCGTGTAATAGCGTACTTACATTTAATTATTTATGATGACGTTTCTATCGTGATGTTATGTTGTTGCTGCGCGGGTGCTATTCGAATAAAGTTTCGGCCGCTTGTAAGTATTTAGGATGATTTCATTACCTGTTTTAAGTAATCTCGTCATTACAGGACGCACTAGTGGACGACCTACCCGACACAGTGATGTCGATATTCCAAAACGCAATAGATTCGGCCAACCACGGCATCGTGAACTGGATGATGCGGCAGCGCGCCGTGCGCTGCCTCAGCATCATGACTCTGCCATATCGCGTGCCCATTGACATCATGTACGCCACTCTCACCAAGTAAGTCATGTCGTCACTAGTTTTCCAAAATCAAAGTTTCGTGTTTCCTTTTATTGGTGTTCGGCTGGCGCTGTACGCTGCGTACTGCCTCGCGTTATAAATAAATGTTTCTTCTTTACAATGTGACGCTTAACGTAACGTGCAGCGGCAACCGTGAGCACAAATTAATTGTACACTATCTTGTGCAAGTACATACTCTGACAAAATTAACCTACAATACACACAATGACGGGCTTTGCCCCACCTTTAAGTGTGAAGGGCGCCAAACGACAATCGTGATCGCCCTTTTTCTTTTTCCAATAATTTTAATTAGTAATTAATGTAGAACTTTTTAAATTATTGATCCTAAAGAGATAGTCGGAGGCACGTGATCAAATTTTATGTAGTATGCAAATGTTGTAAGGCACATATTTTATTTAATGTCGTATATTCTATAAATATATTACCTACACTTAAAAAGCGTTATTTTGGAACATTTTCAAAGGTATCTTGGGCTTAAGGATATAGTGCAGTGTTGCATCCAAAACACCGATCACTGATAATAACGTCCATAAACTATAATGTGCTGCGTAGAATTTAAAAATAGTACCTAAGTCAAACTCCCATGTTAGCTGATAACCTTTTATCACTAGCTACTATCTTCCGCCTTTCAACCCACTCTGAATCCTTAACTTAAAGCACTAAAACCTATATTAGTTTACACATATTCAGTCATTTTATCATACATTAATGAATGCATACAAATTGTATGCATTTCAATTAATAAACATTGTCGATATCTTTTGCTTAGTTGACATAGTTCCCGCCATATTTGTTGTTTATTTACATTTATGTAATCACTAATCAGATGAATTGACAATTGATGAATAACAATGATGTCATAAATATGTAAATCAATCGGTACAATAGTTATTTTCACCTCCGCAGCTCGAACAAGGGCACTTTGCTACTTAAAAACAGCTCACTGAGTGAGACAAATCGACTTTCAAGTGACCTTTTAATTCAAATGTCATTTCAACATACGGGGACGGGGCCTAATACAAGTTCGAAATACTTTGATTCTATTATCTCTGTCCCTTTCACGTCGTTAGCAAAAGAAAAAGACAAAATAAGTTCAAACTACATTCAACGGCATGTGGGTATATTGACGGTTTATAATAGACCCCCGAAAAACGTCAGAACGCATCGTTCCAAAACACGTATGGGTATGAATTCTTAATAATTAATTAATGAAAATAAAGTTTAAAATTTGATAAAAATACACTATATTTCACGTATTTCATTGTACAATTAAAATAATGACCTTAAAAAATACACAGATTATCACGCAAAATAAATAATTCTACTTTTAACAATCTCTACTATAGTTGACAAATAGTAAGTATCCGCAATTCGGACCGTATCTTACAAAAAAAATTGTCGATTGAACTATATAAGGTGTCAACTGTCAATTGATGTTCGTTATTTCCATATTATTTTACCGAAATTTATTTCGTTTTGTTTTTGTGTTTAATTCGGTAATTAAACTTAATTGTTAGAATACTTATTTTAAGAAAACATGAATGAATAGGTGAAGGAAGGAGGATTACATTTTACATGTTCTCATTGCTGAGGTGAAAAGTTATGTCACAGATTAATAAATAGTTACTACGTAACAGATACCTCATTCCCATTCAAAAGCGAAAATACCTACGCTATAATAGCCTACAAAATCTTAATAATAATACCTGCTGCTCAGGACGAGAAGAAATGTACCATAAGTACGCGCACAAAGAGTCGAGACTGCCTTGCTCGCCGTGCGAGTCACGTGCCAACGCGTCATCGTAAGAATGCGCTAGGGTTGTACTGTTACTTATGTTATTATTGTAATAAAACGAATTTTGCGAATCAACCATATTTTTTATTAGTCAATCAAATATTTAAAAACAACACTTATAATACCTGACTCAATAAACTCCTTAATTTACGATTTACCTACTTATGTTCAAAGAAATAAATGATGACAAAATTCATAAAGATAGATTTAAAATACTACTCACCTTTCTTCGTCTCTCGGAAATGAAAAAAAACAACAAATTTTCCTTTGTTTTTTGAGTTTTACACCCATCTACTGCACAATAATTACGTGATTTCGGCATTTCGAAGCGTAGGCGCGGGAAACGTGCGGTGCGATCGCTCAGGCGGGCGTTCGGCGGCCCTCTGTCGGTTTTATCGTCGACGATACGCCGAGCGGTAGGCATATAGCGCGTGGCCTTGAGCGAGTGAAGGAGGCCTGGTTATGTGTACTACACGAGATCAAAGTTATTTACATCTCGTGCGCTTTTGAGTCCCTTACAACGCTCAAGATTCTGAATTAGAATCTATTATAATCTAAATACTCTATTATATAATCTTTCGCTTGCACGGGATTAAAAATAAGTACTCGAAGAAATATCAAACTTTGCTCTCTTGTTGTACAAATAACTAGTGTCCGACCGAAACATGTTTTTTTGCCGAAACCGAAACCGAAGGTTCGGCTTAGGCTCTAGTTTCGGCCAAAACCGAAACCGAAACTTTTGTAGACCTGTTAAAATCGTGGAAAAAATGTCATGGAACCAATATTTCCGTCATTTGTGTACGTAAACTATGGTATAGAATTATACTTTTATATAAGAAATTCAGTAAACTTTCATTTAAAACAAAAACAAACAAAATACTTACCATAATTCCGGGAACTGAGCCGGTGGCCAGCGGACTCGGGCGAGCTACGCCATATTGCCGGTTGTGCCGAGTGCACCCGAAGTTAGCCGTACGCGACGTTTTCGAAAGTTTCGGCCCGGCCGGAAGGTTCGGCCGTTTTTTGGCCGAAACCGAAACTACGGCCGAAACATGATTTTTTGGCCGAAACTGGTCGAAACCGAAACCGAAACCAAATCTTCGGTCGTACACTACAAATAACTATTAAAACTGTATAAGGCCGTTCCGTCGGTTTGCCGCTGTCTCTGTCACATTTCGCAAGAAAGAACGGGAAAGATAATGCGCGCCAAGTGTTAATTTTGATCGAATTTTGTCGATTTTTATTTATTTTATAAACGTTACCCTACAATATCGAAATTCGAAAGCTATGAAATTATTATTTAAGTTAAGATTGGTTTTTCTTCTTTTTTAATTTATACATACATACATACATATAATCACGCCTATTTCCCGGAGGGGTAGGCAGAGACCACGGATTTCCACTTGCTACGATCCTGACATACCTCTTTCGCTTCCTTCACTTTCATAACATTCCTCATACACGCTCGCCGGTTTAGGGTGCTCTTGACCTGGCCTTTCTTCAGGATTTCCCCGATCTGATCAGAGAAAGTCCGCCGAGGTCTGCCCCTTCCAACTCCCGTTTCTACCTCTCCCTTATACACTCTCTTTGTTAGCCTTCTTTCACTCATTCTTTCCACGTGTCCAAACCATCTCAACATACCTTTCTCAATTTTTGTCACTACATCTTCGCTCAGTCCACACTTTTCCCTTATCACACTGTTCCTAATTCTATCTTGTAATCTCACACCACACACACTTCTCAACGCTCTCATTTCTACTGCATTCACTTGGCTCTGATGCCTCTTCTGCCATACCCAACTTTCGCTACCATACATAAGTGTAGGCACCAGCACCCCTCTATGCACAGCCAACCGTGCCTTTTGCGACACCTTCTGGCTGCTCATAAAAGCGTTAAGTGCCCCATTCACGCGATTTCCAGCACTCACTCTCCTTTCAATATCTTTATCATGCTTACCGTTCCTAGTGAATAATGTTCCCAGATACACAAACTCTTTCACTTGTTCTACTCTTTCTTGACCAATCAAAATTTCACAGTTTGTCATATATTCCTCCTTTTCAAATACCATAACTTTCGTCTTACTTACATTTATTTTCATTCCTTTCCTTTCAAAAGATCCATGCATTCTAGTTACCATCTCCTGCAACTCTTCACCCGATGACGCTAGCAATACCAGGTCATCAGCGTAAAGAAGACATTTGACGGGTAACCCACTCATTCTCAGCCCACATTCATCATTTCTCAAATCATGCAAACTACTGTCCATGAACAGATTAAACAGCCACGGTGACGCTACACACCCCTGCCTAACACCCTTTTCGATGCTAAACCACTCAGTGTACGACCCGTTTACCCTCACACAAGCACTGGAATCCTCATAGAGCGATTTCAGTGCCTGAATGAGACGGCCGCTCAATCCATACACCGACAGTACCGACCAAAGTTCATTCCTTACCACTCTGTCATAAGCCTTTTCCAAATCCACGAAAGCGCAATAGACCTTCTGACCTTTGGCCAAATACTTTTCGGCTATGCATCGCAAGGAAAAGACTTGATCCGTACATCCCATACCCTTTCGGAATCCCGCTTGTGCATCCCATACTTTCTCATCGGTTTCTTTCACTACTCTTTCAATCAATATCTTTGCATACAATTTGCCGACGACGCTGAGTAAGCTAATGCCTCTGTAGTTTTTGCAATCCAGTTGTGATCCCTTTCCTTTGTAAAGAGGTACAATGATGGCCTTGCACCAGTCCCTGGGCACTTGACCGGTTCTGAAGCACATATTGAAAAGGCGGTACAACTGACTTGCTACAATGCCTTGTCCAGCTTTCAGCATCTCGACAGAAACTCTATCATACCCTGCAGCCTTCCCTGATTTCATTCCTTTCAACGCTTTCACAATTTCATCCACGCTAATACTATCTTCGTTCTCCGACACGTTTTCAATGCTTTCTTTCAACTCCGAAATTGACGTACTTGCCTCCTCTTTATCAAACAAACTTTCAAAATACTCTTTCCATCTTTCTAAGATGCATTCTTCCTCATTCACTAATCTTCCATTCTTGTCTTTTATTGACTTTAGCTCAGAATTCTGGGTGTTACCCCTGGCTAAACGAACGGACTTCCAGAAAAACTTTATATTTGTTTGGAAATCTTGAGAGAGCCTTTCTTCCATTTTATCTTTCTGTTCGTCTTTCTTTCTGTCTACTAACTCCTTTACTAACACTTTCATTCTTCTATAATCCTTTTTCGCTTCACTGACTTCGTCAAATGAAGCCGTGTGATTTCTTTGGTTAGCTCTTGTGGCTAACCAATCCAACCACAACTTTTTCTTCTTACACACTGCTTCTTGCACTTCTTTATCCCACCAAACATTCTTCTCCTTTTTTCCTTTGTGCCTCTTCCTTACTCCACATACTTCACTTGCCACACTTACTACTTTATTTTTAAAACTATTCCACAATTGTTCAGTCTCACTAATCTCATCCATACCATTGAATTCGGTTTTTAATCTACTCCTATACTCATCATTTACTCCTTCTTCTTGCAAATTTTCCACTTTTATTCTTTTTAACTCGACAGTAACTGTACGGGGTCGTTGTCTCCATTCTTTTAAACAAGCCACTTAATCGGCACATTACCAGGAAGTGGTCAGAATGGATACCCGACCCTCGATACACCCTGGAGTCGATAACATTCTTCCTAATTCTTTCATCCACTATCACAAAGTCAATCATACTTTTCCTAACATTCTCCGCCTCTCGAGTGTATAAGTGTATCCTTTTGTGGTCAAACATCGTGTTTGTTACACAAAGGTTCCACTCTTGGCAAATTTCTAACACGCTTCTCCCATTATCATTCACTCTCTCGTCACCGTACATTCCAAGAACCTTTTCAAATCCGTCCCTTTTTATTCCTACCCAGCCATTGAAGTCACCTAACAAAACTAATCTTTCATTACTCTTACATACTTTCAAAACCTCTCTTAGTTCATCCCAAAATATCTGCCTTTCATCCCGAACGCGCTGTGAGATACTCGCACCCCGGTCTACTGGAGCGTAAACTCCTACCAAAAATATACGCATCATTCCCACTTTCAGTCTAATCCACATCAGTCTGGAATTCACACATTCAAATTCTCTCACACACTCAGCCATTCTTGCGGAAAGTACAACACCAACTCCCTGACAGGCGCGATCCGAACTAGGTACCCCAGACCAATACGCCGTGTAGGTTCCATGCAAGGTGGTATCGCATCCTTTCCGTTTCCTTTTTAATTTATAGTATCACATAATAAATATCCGAGTAAAGTTGGATTAAAAGTCCGAGTTAGAGGTTACTTTGGTTATTGTATCGAGCGAAGTGTCATAATTCGTGTATCGGAAGCTATGATATTAAAGATAATATAGTCAAGAACTACATATATTTTTTCCACGTCTACGAATATTAACGCCTCTTAGAAAAACAGGATAATATAAGGAGATTTTCCGCCTTCTTGCTCAGGGAACCGCCATAACTAGGTAACGAAGCTGAAATATGGAGTTATGGGTCTTACACAGATTTAAAACCATGTAATTTATTATTTAATATAATTAATATTTTTTTCTGTTAAAAAGGAATAACCTTTAATGCTATAAGTAACGTGGTTTATATTATCTGTTAGTGTATCTTTATTGTTTAGATTTTTACCATAAAATCCGATTATGATACTCGTAATTCGATATTTATTAGATAAAGCCGTAATATAATACGCAGATGAATTCTGTATGAAGCAAATACTCAAGTTTTGTTTTATTTGTGAAAATCTCTTGCGGGCTTACAGGTGACCCCAATATATAGATAGTTCTCACATAATTATGCTTAACAATAATTAAAGGCCTTGCCTTAAATATTGCCTTACTTATCTATAGGTAGATATGCACGAATATTATTAACTTCAACGGCAATGGTAGTTGTACATGTGAGTTAGATATGTATAAGTAGGTACAGTCGAAGGCAAAAACATTGATCCAGACAAATGGCTCAAAAATATGTAAACACGACTTTATTGCCTAAGGTGTAAAAGCGTACACATATTTTTGAAATTTTGGGAATGTATATATATTTATGCCCTTGACTGTACGTTGATAGGACGTTTCAAACGACATAAATTGACCTTTGAGCAAACCTTCTGCGCTAATGGTGTAGTCAATGCTATATAATTCTGCACGTTTTTTAAACTTTGCTCTTAGGTATATATTATTATTTAATTTAATTATTTTGTTGTCGAGCAAAGTATAAACTAGGTTTCTAAAGTATAATCTTTTATCTTATTTCTATCGTTCTGTTCCAAAATACCACATTCTCAAAAGTTTACATTTATCCGCATATCAATGATATTATAATTTCATTTTCTTTCTGCAAAGAAATTACCTGTACAGATCGGCGGGGAAAGACTAGAAAAAGCGAGGGAAGGCAAACAGTGGGACACTCATAGGCTCCTAATAAAAGTAGGTAATAAAATAAATAATTATACAGTAGAATCCGCTTAATACGATCACGTTTAATACGATTTCCCGCATAATACGCCGGTCCCTGCAACTTTAGGTCTGTTATCATACATTTTTTCACGGTTAATACGCCATCTAAAATTATATTATTATTATATACGAGTATTACCCACCTTGCATCGTCGTACAATGTTACTTACTTATGTATGCGGGTGAAAAAAATGGGACTAACCATGCCGTACTAATATTACGCAAGGGGACGCGACACCTCCGCTTGTTCAGATATGTTTGTAGCCCTGACCAAAGATAGATATAACTCCGTAATAGATGGACACAGTCTAAGGAAAAAACGTGCCTCGAAAATCAAGAAAATTTGATTCTCGTTCAGAGGGCGCTACTAGCTTTGGCCAACTGTCGTATAGATGGCGTTGACAGTTTCGTTTGTTATTTAACAATTTTAACGCATATCAGTGAAAGAACATGGGTCAAAATTATAAAAATAATTAATGGAAATAAAAAAAATCATTTATCCATATCTAAATACATATTATCGTATTTTAAAAAATATTTATTTTTAGTTTTGAAGTGTGTCGACAGATGGCAGTGAATTCACTGGGGTTACAAAATTGACTATGACAGTACCGCTCTAGTATAAGTTACTCTATGCCCTGACTAAGCGGTCGGCTAATTGATTCGTACCACGTACACTTAGATTTAGCTTAGCAACGCATGCAAAGAACGACTGACTGTGTTAGCGTGTGCCAACTCTGATGGGTCAGAAAAGTTACGTTTGTTGGTGATAGCTTAGGTAAGGTAAAAAATCCACGTTGTTTTAAAAATGTAAGATCTCTGCCTGTAAAATATCATGGACAGTCACGAGCTTAGATGACTGGTAATCGTTTAGTTGAATAGTTAAAAGCGATAGACGATCATTTCCAGATGAAGTGTAGACGGATAATTCTGTTCATCGATAACTGCCCAGCTCACCCCAAAGGAGTTGAACTAAAGAATATCAAGCTTGTTTTCTTACCTCCAAATGCGACGAGCAAGTTGCAACCAATGGATCAGGGCATTATAAAGATTCTTAAACAAGGATATAAAGCTCGAGTGATACATCGCTATTTAATGGAAATGGACGACCCTGACAGCAAACGACCACTGAATGTTCATGACGCGATACTAAACATAGCAGCGGCATGGGAGCAATCAAGCCCGAAACAATCCAAAATTGTTTTCAAAAAGCAGGGTTCCGAAATAATGAGCATAATATCGTGTTAGAAGAAGGAGAACCCACCATATTGCAGAGTTTTCCTGGATATTCATCCAAAAAAGCCGATAATGTTGCCACACTTGCAACTTACGAAGTGCTTTCAGTCGAAGACCTTATTGAAAGCGCAGGTTCCACCGAAAACGCAACCCTAAGTGATGACGACGACGCTCATGATGAACAGGAGGAAACACCTCCAATTTTGTCAAATGCTCAGGCGTTCTCAGTTATGTATCGTCTGTAGGTAATAGCGAAGACGCGATCCATAAATTAATTTAATATTGATATTCTTGTAACAAGATTCAAGATTCTTGTTATAGCAAATGCATCCAAATCTCTAAGTCAAACTAAAATAAATAATTACTTTAAGTAAAACAGTAATTATTGTTATTTAATGACAACATAAACAGAATTTATTTATCTCACAAAAATACTACAATTATGTAGGTAAAATTATGTTAAGTACCCTAATGTTGATTTATAATCCTTGTTGAGTCTTCCATTCTAGATAAACAAATTATATGAAATAATACTAGTTTTTTTTCACGTTTAATACGATTTCCCGTTTGAGTTTTGACGCTTTTTAGGGTTCCGTACCCAAAGGGTAAAAACGCGACCCTATTACTAACACTCCTTTGTCCGTCTGTCTGTCACCAGGCTGTATCTCATAAACCGTGCCGTGATAGCTATACAGTTCAAATTTTCACAGATGATGTATTTCTGTTGCCGCTATAACAACAAATACTATAAAGTACGGAACCCTCGGTGCGCGAGTCCAACTCGCACTTGGCCGGTTTTTTTTGTTAGGTCCCCCTCAGAATCATCTTAAGCGGGTTCTACTGTATTTCCGAAACAACATTGTCAAAAATAATTGCAACCTAGAATGTTTTTTTATTACAGTACTTATTATGAAATGAGGAGTTTGATATTTGGAAAGCGAAAACACGGGTACTTGTTTAGTAATTTTAAGCTTCCTATACTTGTGTGGTCTTCATTTCGAAGTATGAGTACCTTAGTACAGTTAGTACCTACATAGTATTAGTACTTACGAGTCTTACAACGTTATCTGTCATTATTAGTTTGATAAGCGCACTGCGTATATGAATAATCGAATTTGTGCTCGTTTCGTTACTCAACTCGTCACAAACGGGCCACGGTCTTATTATTATGAAAGTCTACCTCTAAAACTGACATTATGCAATAAATTGCATTGCAGTTTTATATGTGCAAAAAAAACGGATATTATTTGATTATTATAAAATAAACTCAATGCAGATGTAACAAAGGGGGTGAATAAATGAAATGAATTAACTGAATATTGTTCTAATTTAACCGTTATTAAAAAGTAGTAGGTAGAAATTTAAAACAATATAAGTATGCAGATTTTAATGTTAGTGATAGTTAAGATTTTTTGGGTACTTCAATAACTTAAATTACAATAATAAGTCAACGTTATCATATTCTTATAGTGTAAAGTGTAGTGATAATAAACATTTCCAGTCATAAATGGGAATCTACATTTCAATTTTTTTTCCTAATATGATTGTTTAGCTTATCCATAGTGTATGTTCATTTACGCTTTTGAAATGTCGATTACGTGATGCTAGTTTTTGAAAACATGTAATACGAAACTCGTCATTGATTCAATGTTTTATTTAATAAAAAATAGGGAAAAAATAGTACCTAAGCAGTGTGTTAGTTATATGCTGTAATGAAAAAAGAGTCGGACCAATCAAACTCTGCGTGACATTTGCAAAGACAAAGTGTGGCAATCTCATCTCATCATTAATGTCAAATTTCTATGAAAATATGACGTAAATACTGACACTCCCTCACTTTGTTCTATTCAAGTCGGTGCAAAGTTAGCTTAGACCATCGGTTCTCAAACTTTTTTGGTGACGGAACCCTTTTGGAAAGCAAAATACGTGACGGAGCCCCAACTAAAAAAAATTGTTCGTCACTGTGAACTGTAAACCCGACATACCTATAGAAAAAATGATTATTTTTCTTATTATTACAAATATTATCACGGAGCCTCAACAGGGGTTTTTTCTGAGCCCTAAGGGTCCGCGACAATACTTTGAGAATGGCTGGCTTAGACGAACTCAAGCTATTTACAGTGTCACGTAACCGACCGTCATAACTTCAAAAATCGTCATTGTAGACATGTTTTTTAGGGTCCCTTATCCAAAGTATTTCACGCCGGCCCACCGCCTACAGCTGTATAAAGCGCAGGTTCGCCCACACATGGAATACTGTTCTCATTTATGGGCAGGGGCACCCCAATACCAGCTTCTCCCTCTGGACCGCATCCAGCGAAGAGCGACTCGAATTGTCGACTGCCAGCGTATTTCGGAACGGCTTGACTCCTTGGCGCTGCGTAGAGATGTGGCCTCGCTTTGCATTTTCTATCGCGTGTATAACGGGAAGTGCTCCGAGGAATTGTTTGGATTAATCCCTGCAGCTTCTTTTCGCCATCGCCCTACGCGACAACATTACCATCCTCACCACTTAGATGGTTGGCAGTCCTCAACTGTGCGTTTCTCTAGAAACTTCCTGCCTCGCACAGCTAAACTGTGGAATGAACTGTCGCCTGCGGTATTTCCGGACCGATATGACCTTCAAACCTTCAAGAAAAGAGCGTATTCCCATCTTAAAGGCCGGCAACGCACTTACAACCCCTCTGGTGTTGCGGGTGTCCATGGGCGGCGGTAATCGCTTACCATCAGGTGATCCGTCTGCTCGTTTGCCTCCTATTTCATAAAAAAAAGGGTAAAAACGGGACCCTACTATTTACTAAGACTCCACTGTCACCACTTCACCAGGCTGTATCTCACGAACCGTGATGATGATGTATTTCTGTTGCCGCAACTAATACTAAAAACAGAATAAAATAAACATTTAAGTGGGGCTCCCATACAATATCAATAAAAATATCAGCCACTACAAAGTACATATATAGAGAATTAAAGTATAGTAGATTGTTAAGGGTTGAAAGGCACCCGCCAATTCTGTCGAGGTAGTTTACGCCAATAGTCCGAGACGGAAATCGTGCCTTTCACCCGAGTTAAACACTTTACTTTTCATATCGAATGCGAGGAAACCAAACAACACAAGGCAATTTTGCTAAATCAGTAATTAAAGTACCTTAGAGATCTACGGCCATGTTTGTTTTCCTTAGGACTTACTTGCAATCAGAGACTTTACATGTGTGAATGTGAAGATAAATAACCCCTAGCGAAAAACATTTAGATTGCAATATTTACGAAAACCGAAAATGCATATTTTAGCAAACTGCAGTAATTTTAAAACGATTTGATCCTAAGTTGATTGAAATAAATGAAATTATTATTATTATCTCCGTTTTAAAACTCTCGAGTCTTTCGAGCCCGGTCATTTATAAGGCGTGCTTGGGGATATAGATCCAACACGTAGAGGCCGTTTGGAGAGATTTGATGTCATGTAGAACGCCTGCTGGGACCCATTCACGGGTACATCAATAGATATCCGTGAACCGGTTTTAGCAGGCATTGGAAGCTATTGTAGAGAATATGGACAGAGTACTGGTCTATGGTTTAAGTTTGGGTGGAAAAAAGACTGGGCTATTGCAAAGAAGTCCGAACACCTGCCATAACATTGCTTGCACAAGTTATCGAGGCAGGCGGTGACTCGCTACTCGTTAGATGGGCACCTAATGCGCCATAGTAAAGACGGGCAGGCGCAACACCGGCGTGAGCGGCTCAGAGGTGTCGAGAGGTGTGCTGCGCTTTCTCCGAAGTTACTCGCGGCGTTATGCCCTTTAACACTTCCACCCCTGGAGCATATAGCTCTTACGACTCCCCTCTGGACGGCCAATGAAGGCAAGCCAGAGCTGAGAGTCCTGCGGGTCCTCTTGGGGTCCACTCCGACCGACGAAGATATGCCGGAGACGGAGACCCTGACCGACTCTCTGGAGCACTCGGGTCCGTGGGGTCGTCACTGCCCAACAGCTCGCCACAAGCTGCCCTGCGGGCTTATTATTATTATATTATGAGCGGGATTGCCTCTTGCTTTTTAATTTTTTACTTTTTCGTTAAAACTCCCAAATGATGATCCTTCCGGCCGATTTCGACCATGGCGACCACTTCGACTCCTAGTAACTAGGTGCTAACTGTTACAGTTAGCACGGCGCTCGTGCGCCCGAATATGGCTGATGTAGCCGATCTTCGAGGCGAACCCCCGTGCACATTGAGAGCACGTGAGAACACCAGCCACATAATGGTAATGAATGGAAGCAGGCTGGCGTGAACTCCCAAAAGGTAGTCAATGGCATCCTACTCATTTAGCCAACATAGTTAATAAACTAATAAATAAACTCTAAAAATACGCACGAAGCGTTTTGCTTCCACATTTCTTATGCGAACTGCCAAGGAGTGGAACGCCCTGCCCGAGTCTGTGTTTCCGCATGAGTACAATCTGGGGCTCTTCAAGGCAAGAGTTTATAGGTATCTCATAGGTAAGCGTGCTCCACCGTAGACCGCATCATCACTTACCATCAGGTGGGATCGCGGTCAAACGCCTGCCTATTCATCATAAAAAAAAAGTATTTAACAGAATTTAAATATTAAATAACAATTTAATGAAAAAAAAATAAGCAACTTTTATCTTATATTTTGTTTTATTTTCATGAATATAGTGCTAAATATATTTAAAACCCCATTTAATATCTTACAAACGTTTAACTGTGGCTGTATAAGATTCTGCCTTTGCTCATTTACGCCAGTGTAAGGTTAAAACATTTTTTTAATACAGTTGCTCAAAAAGTGCTACATTTCGTGGCTGTTTAGCGTGCGGAAAGTTGGTTTTCGCAAACTAGTGCTTTTTACTTTTCCAATTTTTTTAAATTTTTACTTGTTCCAATTCGTGACTACTATTGATGCGTGTTAATATTATTATTAAAGCCTTTATTATACGAACTGTTGACTTTATGTAACAATTATTAATATTTATTGTATGTTTCTTCCATATGCATATTCGTAAGGTCTTTTTGACCTAGGCCTCTTCCGAATCGCCTTTTTCTATTATATTTAAGTATTTGTCCAACATTTTTTTCCATTTTTGTCTGTCTGTTGCCATTTCTTTCCAGTTTTTTCCTATTGTTTCTATTAGGTCTTTTTCCCATCTTGTTTTTGGTTTGCCTTTTTTTCTCTTACCAATCTTTGGATTCCAATTTGTTGCTGTTTTTGTCCATCTGTTATTTTTCATCCTCGCTATGTGCCCTGCCCAATTGTATTTTTGTTTCAGTATATGTATCGCCGCATCTATAAATTTTGTTCTTCTTCTAATCTCTGTGTTTCTAACTCTGTTTGATAACTTAATGTTAAGGACACTTCTCTCCATTGACCGTTGACATACTTGAATTCGTTTGATGATATCTCCTGTGAGTGACCATGTTTGACTACCATACGTGAGACAGGGCAGAATGCATGAGTCAAAGGCTAGTTTTTTTAGTTTCATTGGTATTTTCTTCTTGAATATATCTTTCATAGACCAGTACTTCTTCCATGTCTGTCCAATTCTTCTTGTTATTTCCTTGTATGTGCAGTCTGTGAATGATACCTGTTTTCCAAGATATATATACTCGTCAACGTATTCCAATGATGTACTCTCTATTTGTATAGTAAGTTTTTTTGAGTTGGTCATAACTTTCGTTTTTTCCTCATTCATTTCTAAACCTACTTGTTGGCTTTGTGAATTTAGTTCCCTCAGAAGTATACTGAGCTCCGTTGCACTGTGGGCTAATATTACCAGGTCATCAGCAAATCGGAGATTTGATAAATATTTGTTGTTTATCTTGATGCCTTTTCGTCTTTCTTCCCAGTTTAGTTTTTTGAATATTTCTTCTAAGACCGCTATGAACAGTTTTGGTGACATTGGGTCTCCCTGTCTTACCCCTCTGTTGATCTGGATCTGTCTTCCTATTTTATCTGTTTTTACTCTGGCTGTACTTTTTCCATAGATCTTTTTTATGACCTGTATGTAGACTTCTGGAATGTCTTGATTTTCTAATGCCTGCCATATGGATGTATGAGTAATCGAGTCGAAAGCTTTTTTAAAGTCGACAAATCCTATATAAAGCGGTATCTGGAACTCTGTATGTTTCTCAATTATTTGACTTAGGGTCTGAAGGTGGTCTGTTGTGGAAAAACCCTTCATAAATCCGGCTTGTTCTGTTGGCTGTTTATTATCTAGAATAGGCGTAAGGCGCTGTAGTATTATCATTGAAAAAATCTTGTAAATATTAGACATTAGACTAATTGGTCGGTAGTTTGATATGTCCTGTGGGTCTCCTTTCTTGTATAGTAGGTGTTAATATTAGTTTCCTTTAAACGTCGTAATCAACATAAAAACCTACTGTTAATGTAAGAATACGAAAAATATGCATATTTCATATTTTATTACTTACCTCTTCATCATTATAAGTATTATAAATTTATAACACGTTTATTTTTTAATAAGTTGTTCTTAATAAGATTGAATGGAACGGAACGCCTGTCAAAGAAGAGGCGTATTTTCTTACTGCAAGAATGTTTTAAGTTTCCAAAGGCAACATTCGATATTGTTTTTATAAATATACGATACACAAATAATCATAAATAACGATATTTAGGTAATAATAGTACAATGTTTTAATATTTACAATTGTTTCTGTCTTATAGAACATGCATTTGAAAAAAAAACTTTCATTGAAGTGGGTTCAATAATAATAAAATCTATACTAGTCGAATAAAAGCTAGAAAAACACTTCTTCATAATGTGTCAAGTCAATGATGTCACAGAATTAATGAGGAATTAATAATATAAAAGTTTCGAATTCCATTCCTTACTTGTTGCTTTTCTTATTTTTTCGCAACTGTATTAAAAAACGTCGTTCAATACACGTGCGGAAATGTCATTCTTCACTCGTCCCGGTATCGATATCTCGGTACTCGTGGAGTAATAATGACATACTTTCCGCACTAGCATCGAAATTTACTATTTTTGGTGTATTCCTTTTGGTTCCCGCCTTATGAAATCGAGTATACAATTGAACAAAAGAAATCAAGAATAATTTATTTAAACAATTTGCTTACATCATTTTGATAAAAAAAGATTCAATGCGGGATTAGTAAAATTAAAACAATTATCAATTGTTCCAGGCGGGGAAATAAAGACACTATTTTTCCATTTTGTTTCTACCCAGTTGCTTGTGGGACGGGGACGCAGAGGAGTACACCACTTAACTGCACTAGAGCAGAAACGTATCACTTTCTGCGCACTTTTTAGAACAACAACGACACTTTCAGAGCATGAGATATGAAAAACATATTTCGTCATGTAAGATGTCACAAGCTTTAAAAAAGTATGTGGAATTACATTCTTGTTCATTCCATTTGTGTCTAACAAACGATTGACGTATTTTAGCTATGTCGGGGATACCGTAGAGAAGCATTCGGTGCAATACAAAGTGGCCGCAAATGTGCTCGTCGATAGGAAGAGATGTATCCGACACAACAACACTATGACTAGGTTAGTGCCGAAATGTACCGTGTCGTCCACGTCCTATGGTGCTGTTTATATATATTGGTTTTGTATCTAATGCGTAGTTGTGATCGTTTTACGAATATTTGTTTGAATATAGACTTTATTTGTTTGGGTCAAGGTGCTATTTTAATTGGGTCTCTGTTCGTATGAATGCATTCTTTTGTAGTATATAGTGTTTAAGTTGATGAAAAATAAGTGATTCGAATAGCTCATTATTTTAATTGTTAAAATGATGACATAGATATGACATCAGACAATAACTTTTCTTTAATCGCAGTAGCCTAGTTTCTCTCCATTGACCGTTGACATACTTGAATTCGTTTGATGATATCTCCTGTGAGTGACCATGTTTGACTACCATACGTGAGACAGGGCAGAATGCATGAGTCAAAGGCTAGTTTTTTTAGTTTCATTGGTATTTTCTTCTTGAATATATCTTTCATAGACCAGTACTTCTTCCATGTCTGTCCAATTCTTCTTGTTATTTCCTTGTATGTGCAGTCTGTGAATGATACCTGTTTTCCAAGATATATATACTCGTCAACGTATTCCAATGATGTACTCTCTATTTGTATAGTAAGTTTTTTTGAGTTGGTCATAACTTTCGTTTTTTCCTCATTCATCTCTAAACCTACTTGTTGGCTTTGTGAATTTAGTTCCCTCAGAAGTATACTGAGCTCCGTTGCACTGTGGGCTAATATTACCAGGTCATCAGCAAATCGGAGATTTGATAAATATTTGTTGTTTATCTTGATGCCTTTTCGTCTTTCTTCCCAGTTTAGTTTTTTGAATATTTCTTCTAAGACCGCTATGAACAGTTTTGGTGACATTGGGTCTCCCTGTCTTACCCCTCTGTTGATCTGGATCTGTCTTCCTATTTTATCTGTTTTTACTCTGGCTGTACTTTTTCCATAGATCTTTTTTATGACCTGTATGTAGACTTCTGGAATGTCTTGATTTTCTAATGCCTGCCATATGGATGTATGAGTAATCGAGTCGAAAGCTTTTTTAAAGTCGACAAATCCTATATAAAGCGGTATCTGGAACTCTGTATGTTTCTCAATTATTTGACTTAGGGTCTGAAGGTGGTCTGTTGTGGAAAAACCCTTCATAAATCCGGCTTGTTCTGTTGGCTGTTTATTATCTAGAATAGGCGTAAGGCGCTGTAGTATTATCATTGAAAAAATCTTGTAAATATTAGACATTAGACTAATTGGTCGGTAGTTTGATATGTCCTGTGGGTCTCCTTTCTTGTATAGTAGGTGTTAATATTAGTTTCCTTTAAACGTCGTAATCAACATAAAAACCTACTGTTAATGTAAGAATACGAAAAATATGCATATTTCATATTTTATTACTTACCTCTTCATCATTATAAGTATTATAAATTTATAACACGTTTATTTTTTAATAAGTTGTTCTTAATAAGATTGAATGGAACGGAACGCCTGTCAAAGAAGAGGCGTATTTTCTTACTGCAAGAATGTTTTAAGTTTCCAAAGGCAACATTCGATATTGTTTTTATAAATATACGATACACAAATAATCATAAATAACGATATTTAGGTAATAATAGTACAATGTTTTAATATTTACAATTGTTTCTGTCTTATAGAACATGCATTTGAAAAAAAAACTTTCATTGAAGTGGGTTCAATAATAATAAAATCTATACTAGTCGAATAAAAGCTAGAAAAACACTTCTTCATAATGTGTCATGTCAATGATGTCACAGAATTAATGAGGAATTAATAATATAAAAGTTTCGAATTCCATTCCTTACTTGTTGCTTTTCTTATTTTTTCGCAACTGTATTAAAAAACGTCGTTCAATACACGTGCGGAAATGTCATTCTTCACTCGTCCCGGTATCGATATCTCGGTACTCGTGGAGTAATAATGACATACTTTCCGCACTAGCATCGAAATTTACTATTTTTGGTGTATTCCTTTTGGTTCCCGCCTTATGAAATCGAGTATACAATTGAACAAAAGAAATCAAGAATAATTTATTTAAACAATTTGCTTACATCATTTTGATAAAAAAAGATTCAATGCGGGATTAGTAAAATTAAAACAATTATCAATTGTTCCAGGCGGGGAAATAAAGACACTATTTTTCCATTTTGTTTCTACCCAGTTGCTTGTGGGACGGGGACGCAGAGGAGTACACCACTTAACTGCACTAGAGCAGAAACGTATCACTTTCTGCGCACTTTTTAGAACAACAACGACACTTTCAGAGCATGAGATATGAAAAACATATTTCGTCATGTAAGATGTCACAAGCTTTAAAAAAGTATGTGGAATTACATTCTTGTTCATTCCATTTGTGTCTAACAAACGATTGACGTATTTTAGCTATGTCGGGGATACCGTAGAGAAGCATTCGGTGCAATACAAAGTGGCCGCAAATGTGCTCGTCGATAGGAAGAGATGTATCCGACACAACAACACTATGACTAGGTTAGTGCCGAAATGTACCGTGTCGTCCACGTCCTATGGTGCTGTTTATATATATTGGTTTTGTATCTAATGCGTAGTTGTGATCGTTTTACGAATATTTGTTTGAATATAGACTTTATTTGTTTGGGTCAAGGTGCTATTTTAATTGGGTCTCTGTTCGTATGAATGCATTCTTTTGTAGTATATAGTGTTTAAGTTGATGAAAAATAAGTGATTCGAATAGCTCATTATTTTAATTGTTAAAATGATGACATAGATATGACATCAGACAATAACTTTTCTTTAATCGCAGTAGCCTAGTTTTTAGGGTTCCGTACCCAAAGGGTAAAAACGGGACCCTATTACTAAGACTCCGCTGTCCTTCTGTCCGTCCGTCTGTCCGTCTGTCCGTCTGTCCGTCTGTCCGTCTGTCCGTCCGTCTGTCCGTCTGTCTGTCTGTCTGTCTGTCTGTCACCAGGCTGTATCTCATGAACCGTGATAGCTAGACAGTTGAAATTTTCACAGATGATGTATTTCTGTTGCCGCTATAATAACAAATACTAAAAACAAAATAATATAAATATTTAAATGGGGCTCCCATACAACACACGTGATTTTTTTGCTGTTTTTTTCCGTAATGGTACGGAACCCTTCGTGCGCGAGTCCGACTCGCACTTGGCCGGTTTTTCTCTAAACACGTAGGTACCTATAGGTATAATTAGGATATCAAATGTTCGGTGGGGGCATACATACACATATGTAAATAGTATAGACTTCGAAAATGTTTGCCAGTGGCGCCTAGACAGGCCGATAATGTTACGTTTTGCACGCATTATTTGTTTAACATATTTATATTAATCGCCTTTGATTGATAAAGTTGTGGGGCAACATTTGTTTTCAATTAACCTAAACTAATAAAATTATAATCGACATTTTAAGGTGACAGTCCATTTCTGACTGCAGCTGCACTAGTGCACCGACACTACTGCAGCGGCCTGCACACGTCGGTGTTATTGTCAATTTCCATAGTAAAATGTATGAAGATATCGACTGCACGTAATATGGTGATTATAACGTATTTCCGACCGCAGCTGCACTACTGTCCTGCGTGTCGGTGTTATTGTCAATTTCCATAGTTAAATGAATGACAAGACCGACTGCACGTACCATGGTCATTTTTGCGTATTTGTTGTATTATTACAACTGCGGCTGCAGACCGCACGTCAAATCTGGCACCTCAGCCATATCACAGAGCAAGGTAGGAAACTAAAATGTTACTCGTAGGTTCGAAAAAGAGAGCGTCAAATCCGGAAATTAACTATAGTCTGGCAATCCCAGTCTGCTAGTAAATAAGAACAAAGAAAACTCTACTCATCCATTTCCTTTGGGTGATAGTACTAGCCTAAGACAAAGATAGTACTTATATGATTCTCTCTGTGTATGTTTCAAATAAGACAGTCCCTGGCCAAACTATATTTTACTACGTGTTTTTTTAATACTTTATATTCATTAAATAAACTGTTCCTTTCCTTTTTCGTAGTTTTGCGAGGACAGCTATAAGCTCGACAGGGCAAGAGCGATAGAGGCAAATAGAATACCGAATATTAGGCAAAGTGTCCGAATAAGCCGAATACCGAATAGTTGCCGAATATTCGTGGCATCTCTAGTAATATCATGTTATATAATGTCGTTTATGATGACACTTTCTCACTTTGTCATTGCAAAGCCATTCCTGGGCTAAATAAAAGAAGCAATCATTAATTTGTATTACAAGGAGCAAAGTTGTTGTTTAACACCTCATGGTAACATATTGATACTCAAACGTACGAAAGGTTACAAAATTGAACCACAAGAGAAGCGGGAGTGGTTTAAAAAGTAGAATATTGACAGTTGCGGGGGTGTCAAGGCATTAGGGTTGAACAAACTTTGCTTCAGTGCAACGCGGAATTTTTCATCACACCAACACAAGGAAACCATTTATTTAAATTAATTTATTAAAAATTCTTTTTTCCCCTCACTAGCTCGGAAAGTTGTCGTTTATCCTTCAATACAAGCGGGGAAAAACGCGTTTTATCCACTAGTGGGGAAAGTAATTTTACCTTGGATGGAGCGTGTTTAAGTAGCTTGACAGATAACATAACGTAAAACGCTCATGATAATGGTTCGTTCGATATTAATTATCATTAAATAAATGGTTTGAGAATCTATTAAAAACTACCAAATTTAGCTTTATTTAATGATTTTAAGTCATAAACCTTAAAATTCCATAAGAAACGTTTGTTTTTTTATAATGATGTTAAATATAATTCTGAACGCACAAGTTGAGTCGATGCAATTTCAAAACGCATCGTTGACATTTCATACATCAGAAATGTCAACATTGTCAACAATTTTTTTACTTAAAAATCTTTTCTCACCGACTCGCGTAAAAATACACAACTTCCAGAGTTTTCTGTTATAATATCGTAAAGAAATGAGTGATTTCAGTGATGAAGATGATCTAACGCCTGTGGATGTTGCACTTTCCTCGCTATAGTGAGGTGTAAAGTTTTATGTTACACACGGGCGCAAATGTATTTTACTTCTCGTGTGTTGAAACACTCGCGGGTAAAATACAACTTTGCACCCTTGTATAACAAATAACTATTATCGGCCAAGGTGAGGGAAATAACTTTCTTCATAAAGGATTTCTTGTCTCGCCCGTCAAGTTTTATACGGATGGTGCGGTCATATTATATTTAAAGAGTGCCGTCGCCCATGGACACCTGCAATACAAGAGGGATTATAAAATTTAAATTTGTGTTTCAGCTTGAAATAGTAAACTGGAAAATATGAAGTGTAAATTGCGCAATTAAATCTCTTACAAATTAATTTATTCATTATAGTACTTCACTGTTAGGTACCTAAAGAAAGTAAAATTGGCTTAATATGGATACTTAGAAAGATAAATCCTTAATATTTTGCTAACACCGAATGACTACCTGCCCACCATTGGAGAATTGAATAAATTCTTACGTGTCGCATCGGCATCTCCGGAACCCAAGACATGTGCGCCGCGCCGCCGCCGCCGACGATTTTTCCACGCCGCCGCCGCCGATCAATTTGACCGGCGTGTAATCGGCGTGGAAAATTTTGATACCAATCGTGTCTTATTGCATGTATAATTTAAAGATCCTTATGCTTTTTCGCTTATTATTTGCCAGTGAGACAAATTAGCACCATTTTTGTCGTTGCAGTGTTAGCTGTGATAACGAATTAGCGATAATTTTAAAGTATTATCTCATAAAAAGTTTCTCAAACGACTCTTAAATTTTTCGTCGGAGGGCTAAACTTTTTAACATAATACTGGAAAACAAATCTATTCCTGAGGCCTGGCGGCAAAGCTACCTTATTCCATTTTACAAGAACAAAGGGGACATAACTCACTGCTGCAACTACAGGGGGATAAAACTAACCTCACATACTCTTAAACTGTGGGAGCGCATACTAAACAAACGCCTTATGGACATCTGCGTAATTACACCGAATCAATTTGGCTTCACCCCATCATAATCGACCACAGACGCAATACAGACCATGAGAATACTGACCGAAAAACATCGCGTAAATAAGGAAGACTTGCACTTTATATTCATAGACCTAGAAAAGGCGTTTGATCGGGTACCAAGAAGACTTGTGTGGCAATCAATGAGGGAACATCTAATACCCGAGGACTACATACGCTTGGTTCAGGACACATATTCCAACATCCGCACGAAAGTCAAAAGCCCTACCGGATTAAGCAAAGATTTCGCGGTCGAAGTGGGAGTCCACCAGGGATCAGCGCTAAGCCCCCAATTATTTAATATAGTTATGGATTATATCACAAAATCCATTCAGCAGAAACTGCCTTGGAACCACCTATATGCCGACGACATTGCGCTTGTTTCTAAATGTGCCGAAGACCTGCAAGTAACCCTAACCAAATGGATCACTACTTTAGAAAACGCGGGACTCCGAGTAAGTAGATCGAAAACCGAACACCTTGAATGCAACTATAGCAATGTGGCAAACAGATGCAATCTCTACTACCCGGATGGAACACAAGTACCAAAAGTTAGCCAATTTAAATATCTGGGTTCGGTTAAAACAAATGACGCGAAGGTAGAAGTAGACGTTTCCCATAGAATCAATGTCGCATGGCAAAAATTGCGGACACTCACCGGAGTTCTTTGTGATCCACGAATGCCCATACGTACAAAGGGTAAGGTGTACAAAACAGCGGTGAGACCAGCAATGCTGTATGGTGCTGAGTGCTGGCCGGTTAAGGAAACTCACGTCAAAAAGCTACATGTGGCCGAAATGAAAATGCTTAGATGGTCAGGTGGAGTTAGAATAGATAAGATACGAAACGAACTTATCAGAGGCAGCTTCAAAGTCACTCCCATCTCCGAAAAACTTACGGAAACGCGACTAAGGTGGTACGGCCATGTTATGCGGAGAGACGACGGCCATGTCGTGCAAAAAGCTCTTGCTCTGCCAGAAGGCAAAACAGGTAGAGGAAGGCCCCCTCTGACGTGGTGGACGAGTATGGCCAAACTGTTGGAAAAAGCCCAACTACCCAACCCGACAACTCAAGACAGATCGTCTTGGCGCCGAAGGATAAGGAGTGCCGACCCCACCTAATGTGGGATAAGGCAAAGGAAAAGAAGAAGAGGGCTCGTCTCGTCTATCAAATCTTTGGGTTGTCGACTAGTCGCTCGCAGTATGTAGGTCTCATCGCTGGTTTTTTTTTACATGGGGAATGCCGCCGGGCCGGGGAGAAACCCGGACGGTTATGTGGGACTCAGGGCTGTATAGAGGCCCCACTACCCACTAAACCCCATGGTGTCCTCTCGCCGCTTTGGTTGCGGGGTTACGGGGAAGCTCGCGTAATTTTTTTAGTGTTCCGTGCAAAACTTTGTTTTGACAAACGGAACACTTATGGGATCACTTCGGTCTTGTTTTGATGTTACGGCGTGCTCTATCACCGAGACGTCAGACGGACCCGTGACTAAAAATCTCCCAACTCCCAATCCCAATACAATCGAACGTAAAATAAGAGCGTATCTTCGATTATATGGTGGCGGCTAGGTTCGTGTGACTCTTAAATTGATGGACTATTTTGATCTGCATTTTACGTATTTGATAGTGTAATGTAATGAACAATCGAATTAGCTTGTACCATAAATGGCTCAGTAAACAAGACTAGACGTGACCATAAACAGATTGCTGCTTTGTTGTCTAAAACTACAATCCTGCAGAGTTGTATCTCTTTCTTTCGTACAGGGAAGCCATAAACGTGTCTCTTGTAGGTAGACGTGTTAAGAGACTTTAGGTAGGTCCGTATCATTGTTTAAAAATAGAGATTCATTATCTTAGACATAGACATATAAATAACAAGACAAATATCAAAGACATTGATTACCTATATTTTGTTTTTAATCATGTTATTGTAAATTGTAACACACCTCTGACTATCTGCTTTGGATGTAAACTTTGCATCACATATTATTATCGGTATCTCGCGTTAAACAATATTCGTTTCGTACGTTTCCGTATCTAAGTTCACATATCGCGCGACTATTTGATTGGGTCAAGGCAAGGATTGGACGCATATGGTCTCCCCGCATATAGCTTTATTAATAAATACTAAGAACATATATTCAAGTGCAATGAAAACGGGTCACGATGTATATGTCGCAGCCAACTGGTTAAATTAGCCTGCTAATTAGATGCCGGCGTTTAATGAACGGACTAGGCGTCTATTTAGCAGGTTGAAGAACAACCAGACAAGCCATTGATCGCAATGTTTAACCAGATGGCTGAACGTCGTGTATAGGGAATGCAATCTCGCACCAAGATTGGCGATTCGAGCTCTCGCACGAATAATCTGAATCGAGATTGGGTGTTTCGAGATCTCGACCGTAAGACTTTCGAGATCGAGATTAATCTCAACGAGATCGTTATTTGACAAAGTTATTTAAAATGTGTAATTTTTATTAAAAATCTCTAAGAATTCCGTATATACTCCCCACTTATTTTGAAACTAAAAACAACAAATTAAATCTACATTTCCAAAAAAAAAACACAAAATAGTAATCAAATTACTTAGCTCTAATTTGCATGTAAGTAAGAAAAAGTGGTAATAATTATTTGTAATTGTGGGAGCTCTAAGTTCGCTCGATTCTTCCGCACAGAACGCGCCACAGTGCTTTTATCGTCAGCTAAAGCCGGCAACACGCAATAGCACTGCCTGAACAACATAAATCTAAGGTCAAAAATGTTACTGATGAAGGCGGTTAAACAAAGTAATTCACTTTCAATCTCGTTCGAGATCTCGAAAATAATCGAAATCTGGACCGAGATTGCCAAAATCGAGATATCCTGTCAACGAGATTGAATCTCGAAAATTCGTGCGAGATCTCGCGAGATCTCGAGATTGCATTCCCTAGTCGTGTAGTCATTTAGTTAAATCGGACATTGATGATTTTGATGATATGATATGATAGGTTAGGACTCAGCGGTCGGAAACAGGCGGCCGCATGCATGTGAACTTCTCACTTGCGGCCCGCGAGCCTCCCTGGCTATTTTGTATGTAATTTTAACAAACGACAATACCTGATAAAGTCATAAATATTAACAAGTGCGGCCCGCGTTTATTTCGTTAACTACTATGTGGCCCTTGGCTGCTAAAAGGTTGCCGACCCCAGGTATTTATTTATTTGTTTTATAGTTAATTTATAATTATATTATTTATTAATTTATGTTATTTCATATCTTTAAGGGCAAGCTCGGTTCTCCGTACAAACGTAGTTACGCTCTCATTTTAAAACGACTCGCTAGATTTCTCTGAAACTTTGTACTTATACAACTTACAATAAGATAGGTATATCTATGTCTGTAATTAGTTTATGTAGCTTCAGATACGCATAGTTAAAAAAATAAAGCGAATTTAAGTTCTTCATATAAAACTTGTTTCTGCTCTAGTCCGTTTGTTTTAAAAACTGGAGCTATATAAACTAATTTCAGACCTAGATATACCACTGACCACATGTCATTGTATGTGCAAAGTTTCATTACAATCCAACACGTAGTTTTAAAATGAGAGCGGAACTACGTTTGTATGGGAAGGTGCAATTCGGCCGAGGTTGCCGGGGACTCTAGTTTTTTAGGTTACAAGGTTACATTTAAATCACTTGGTTGAGTGAACCAGTCGTTTTCAAAGGGCTGACTTTCTCCAATACGCCAAGTTGTTAAACGTTGAGTGATTTTAGTTCCATTAACTATCGGCCGAGGTATCAAATTGGATGCCGGCGTTTAATGAATAGCCTAGGTGACTAATGGCTGCGACATGTAGACCATCTCGTACAAAGTGTATCGATTTCATTGCTCTTTATTGTATTATCTTAATATTATATCAACACAATATTTTTTATGACGTGAGAACGAGATTGTTTAATGATTCGGTGTATACCTATAATGTATTTTTGCAATAGGTATCACGTGACATATTTGCGTCAAATACTTTAATTTATCGATTACAAAAAGTTTATTATACATATATACCTATATTTTATCTTATCTTAAAGGAACAAAAAATATCGACAACAATTTAATGTTTAATTTCGGTACAAGTGCCGGCTCAAGCTATTTGTTAGCTACTTCTATCTATACCTACCTAAGCAAGTAAGGTGCTACCTAGTGCTTTTAGTTTCTTGTTACTTACCTAGTGCATTTTACAAGCTTTTATTTAACTTGCCCTGTTAATAGTATGTACATATGTTAGTTTGTTAGTGTGGGTCAAATATTGGAAGCTAAATTTGACCCACTTCCCGATTTCCGATTCCGATTGAGCTGAAATTTTGCATACATATGTAAATCGGATGACAATGCGATATTATGATGACATGGAGCCGATCTGATGATGGAGCCAGGAGGTGGCCATGGGAACTCTGTGATAGAACAACGCAAACTTATTGTGTTTGGGGTTGTTAGAATTGTCTTGATGAGTATTAGTTGCCTGTGGATAGAAAAGTTCAGTCAGCGACCAGAGTCAGCTTGTACCAAAAATACTTAAAAGAAAAAAAACTATTTATGACATGATCGACCAAATAATAATTTATTTAATGTAATAGTTATTTGTGCAACAAGAGAGGAATGTTGGTTTTTCTTGCGAGTGTTTATTTTATAAACAACTATAATTGAATCACGAGCGAAGCGAGTGATTCTAAGTTAGAATCTTGAGCGTAGCGAGGGACTCAAAAACACGAGATGTAAAATAACTTTGCTCTCGTGTTGCACATATAATTTTTCACCTCAGCAGTGAGAACATATTAAAGGTTAAAATGTATTTTCCTCACTCCAAGGAGTGACGAAAGTAGGCTTTTTCGAGCTGCTGAGGTGAAAAATACATATCAATTGATTGATATATATTAAAATATTTACACGTAATAATCGTTTTCAGCGGCATAACAACGTTCAAGAATGGCCGTAGGCTTGTTTACGAGGACTTCGATCTCATCACAGCCAACCAACAAGCCCTAGCCCTATTGGACGACTTGAAGAGAATCATGATCCTCTGCTCGTACATTCAATTATAACTTATACACATATATATATATATATGTCGGGTTCGCTTGCATTAATAGACGTGAAACTGACGGCCTACCGTGAACTTTGCAAATCAAAATTTCGTTATCTGGCTCTCTCAAACTCTTTAGTTAGAAAACGTAACAGGAAAATAAGCTACTGGAAAACAAAATATGCGATTGGTTAGAAATGCTTTCGGGAAAGGAAGCTATTGAGAAAAAATAAAATGGTAAAAATTGCGAATTGCAAAAATTGCGATCCGGAAAAAACTATTTTTGGAAGAGAGAGTACACACTCACCTAGGGTGCTGCAGCAGCAGGGCCATAGCTGCCGATAGCCAGGGCCGCAGAGTGAGGAACCGACGTACTATACACGTCGTGTCCAAAATTACTGCCTTCTGCATCTGACCCTTGATGGGCTTGATCCAACCACCCAGCGAGAGTCTCTCTAGGTGTGTTGGTCAAGACTCTTTGCTATTATACCGTTCGCTGACGCTGACACGACTATCGGAACAATGATCATCGGGTCAACATCCTACATGGACGTAATCTCGTGAGAGTCGTGAGCCAAGTCTAGGTACTTGCTGGTTTTGTCCTTCTCGGCTTTCACGAGATTCTCATCATTAGGGATGGTGAATTGGTGACGTCTACGAGCACTGTCCGGCGCTGCGATCGGTCTATCAGCACGATGTCAGGCTTATTGGCAACAATAGGCCAGTCAGTGATGATGGATCGATGCCTAGAGCGTGGCACGACCATTTTCGAGAACTGGCGCAGGTGAGCACTGGTAGTACGGCACTTCGCTGTCCGCAAGGCCGTATAGGAGAGCAAGCTGCTGGTGAATAATTCTGGCTACGAGATTATGTCTGTGCAAGTACTCGCTGTTAGCAAGATGAGAACAACCGGAGATAATATGCCTGAGTGACTCCGGGACGGCGGCATGCCCGACTAATGTCGACCGTAGCGTCCTTCAGGATATATCTCCGGTAGTTATTCGTCATGACAACTTCGTTCGCAATTTCACAGGCAAAACTCTCGGTTTCTCTGAAGAGGTCTCCGAATCGTAGCCAGTTCACCGACGCGGGCAGGTTTACATCGAGTCCCATGACCCATGAGGGTCTTGTAGAACCGCCCGTGTAGCTGCCTATCCTTTCATGCCGCCTTGCGGTCCTCGCTGCTGAGTACTACAGGTTTGTGCCAGTTCTCGTTTGCCAAGGAGAGCGGCGTGAGGCCTCTGTTTGCTGCCACCACGTCGCGATGCATCCCACACTCGTTGTTGAGGTAATAATTCCTGAGATTGTACACCTCACGGTTGTGGAGATTTTTGGCGTTTAGGAAGCCGTGACCTCCACATTTCCGTGGGATGAAAAATCTCATAACAGACGAGCGTGGGTGTAGCATACGGTGTGTGTTGAGCAGCTGTCGGACCCTCCGATCCAGGGCATCCAGCTCTGTCTGAGTCCACCTTAGTATGCCAAAGGAGTATGTGAGTAGAGGCATTACCCAGGCGTTGAAGGCGCGCACTTTGTTGCTTCCTGACAAAAGACTGTTAAGGAATTTTGTGAGCCGACTGAAAAAGCGCTCCTTCACCGACCGTCTAATACCTTCGTCCTCAATACCCAACGACTGTGACATACCAAGGTATTTATAGGTTTCTGATTCAGACATAGTTCTGAAAGACATTGTCCCCAGAAAGTTGTAAATTTGGTGAATTTATAACCTTTCCGCGCTGTACATTTATAACCGCACATTTATCGACACCAAACTCCATGTTGATGGCACTTCTGAAGACTTCGGTGGTTTTCAGTAGCTCCAACAAGTCTTGGCTATTCGGTGCAATTAATTTGAGGTCATCCATGTACAGAAGGTGAGAAATGACCACCTCTGTCCGAAGCCGGCAATTAGTCCCAAATCCTTCAGCAGGGTACTGAGGGGATTCGAGCTAGGCAGAACCACAGGGGACTCAGACTGTCGCCTTGAAAGATTCCTCGCTCAATCCTTATAAAATCCTTCGGGCCAGGGCGGTCATCCCCGCATCCTGATTGACGAAGGACTGTGGTCCACTGCCTCATACACGCGCTTAGGAAGGCTCTCAAAGCTGTATCAACTTTATACAGCTTTAAGACCCTCCCTAGCCATGAATGAGGCACCGTATCATAGGCCTTCTTGTAGTCAATCCGAGCGGCTGAAAGGGCCCCCTTGTTCCGCCGGATTTGTTGGTAGATGGATATGAGTCTATGAGGAGGAGCTCTAAAGTACCAGCACGCTACCCAACCCTACATCCATTTTGAGCGGAGGCCAAAATGTTGTTAGCGACAATGTGCGGGTTGATTTTTACTCTTAAAAATGGATGTAAGAAGCTTGTATTAGAGTGTAGGCAAGCATGAGTGATAGGTCTGTAGTTTTTCACTTCCGTGGTACTACCGGACTTATAGAGCAGGAAGGTGACACCAATTGTTAAGGAAGGTGGGAGAGAACTAAGCTCGAGGGCTTGTTGAGATTGTGCTGCCAAGCAGGAGTGCGAGCATCGGAACCATTTCAGAAGTTGTGCAATCCATCCGGCCCAGGACTTTTCCATTTCTGGGTCGTGCGAATGGCACAACTTACGTCATCGGGGCTGATGGTGACTGCCCCAATTGGTTCAATGGACTCGCACTCATGCTCGACAACACTCATCCAACTCCCCTCGGTGTGTCCGACAGGCACCGACCAGATGCTACGCCAGAAGTCAGTCATGACAGTAGCATCTGGCGGCTGCGTGTCGGACGCACAAAAGTTGGTTTCCTCCCACTTTCAGTACACCTTCCTTTGGTCACTCTGAAAAAGACGATTCTGCTGGAATCCACACGCTCTCTGTAGCGCCGAATACGGTTTGCCCATGCATATACTTTATGCTTAATATTATTATTATTATAATCATAGAGTAACTTATACTAGAGCGGAACTGTCATAGTAAATTTTGTAACCCCAGTAAATTCACTGCCATCTGTCGACACACTTTAAAACTAAAAATAAATATTTATAAAAATACGATAAAATGTATTTAAATATGGATAAATGATTTTTTTTATTTGCATTAATTATTTTTATGATTTTGACCCATGTTCTTACACTGATATGCGTTAAAATTATAAATAACAAACGAAACCGTCAACGCCCTCTATACGAGTGTAGGCCAAAACTAGTGGCGCCCTCTGATCGAGAATCAAATTTTCGTGATTTTCGAGGCACGTTTTTTCCTTAGACTGTATCCATCTATTACGGAGTTATATTATATCTATCTTTGTTATAATAGAGGCGGATACCGAAATTTAGAACATTTTCTCACTCGCTTTGTCTCGCATCGTTGGTGGAAAAACACAATTAATCTGCCACTTGCACGTACCTCCGTCTCAATATTGGCTAATTTTATTATTGGATGTTAGGGTGGCGGGCTGGCGGGTGACACTTCATTCTACGGTTTTTCGACAAATCTAAATATCAACTATCATTACTGCTTATTCTGTTGTGTTACTGTTGTCCGTCCGTTCGACTATTTTATTTAGCAATGTGGGTATAAGGACTTTAGACATAGATTAATACAAATAGGAAATGGCCGAATTCATATCATTCTCTTATCGTTTGATTTGATTAATCTATGTTTATTGCTTTAACGTCCTTAAGATAATTATAACACTCCATTCCTTCCATTTCAAGCTTTTAGATAAAAAACATTTGATTATTTTAGGCTATAATTTAGACAACACAACACAACTCTTTAGTTATTTATCAGCTAATCCTGGATACTTTCGATTAGAATTAGATTAATTACTAGAATGTTCCCTCAGACGTAGGTTTTGCGTTAATCATCTTTTAAGCCCCATCTAGGCGGTTCTTGAACCAATATTGCACTTGTATGTGCATTCCCGTTGTCAGGGAGATTTTGGGATTATACTGAGCAACTTTTAATATGGGACCAACCAAGAAATCGCGAAAAAAATTTTTACCCTCCCATAGAAAATGGACCAGCCAAAATATATGAAACAGCCAAAAAATTTTTGGCCATTTCAGGGTTGGTCCCAGAGTAAAACCTCCCTGGCAACGGGAATGCACATATTTTGAACTTTCTTGAACTTGCAATATTGGATACAATTCTAACTACAGAGTACAATGTATTCAGTCGATCGACCAAGTACCGCAATGTAACGAAAATTGCATGCAAGTTCTTGAACCGTCTAAATGGAGCTTTAATAAATAGGGCAATACTTAGTTTATTAAAAGAAACATCGTATTTAAATGTTTCATCCAGAACATCTACAATCAACAAAATTATTAACTGTGCTCTCCTGCAAATAGGTATATATGTCTGTATTATCTATATACATATATATGACGGAATATATGAACACGTTTAACTGACTCTCAGTAAACCCTTTTTTGCGTGGTCATAGGTCATTAAACATGTGTGTACGGTCGGTGCCCCAACTTAAGTAACCACGTCTCCATACTAATTGTATAGAAAATTGGATACTTATGTTAGGGCACTGACTGTACTACATTTCTAATTAAGTGCACTTATAACCGTGCTATCATCTAACCTTAATCCAACTTTAAGAATAAGATAAGAAATTTCAAGGTTCTTTAAAATCCATATGCTTTATGCTGGAGACTAAGCTTTCTACCCACGGACTATTTACTGTGTAGCACGGACGAGGGAATGGGGCTATAGAAGCATTTTTCTAGACAATTAAATTCGTTCCAGATTTGTAGCGTGCACCCCGAAGATGTCGCGGTCGCTGTGGAAGCTCAGCCTGAACCTCGTCCAGCAGCTGCACGGGTTCGTGTACTCCGCGCACGACCGGTCCGAGGCCGCCGCGCATATCTACTACAAGCTCACCATTGACGCCAAGAAGGAAGTTGCGGACGGTCGCCAGGTGGACAGAAGGTTAGTTTATGTTTTCATACCATCATACTTCACCATACTTTCATTTCATCATACTTACAAAGTTGTTGACGAGGTCGGGCGAGTGGAGCATCTCAGTTTCAGCTTGAGAAAATGCTTTCTCTCAACCTTTCAAATCGTCGTAAAAATTGATGAGCAAGTTCGATAATTATATCTTTTTTTTTGTTAATTAAGTTTTTAGATTTTTTCATAAATTCCTACCCTTTGCGAGGTTGTAGCTCCCAGGGCCATTATTCGCTTTTAGGATTCCGTTACCGAAGGGAGACAAACGGTAGGTAGGTACTCTATTCCTACGTCTCCATCCGTCTGTCTGTCACTGGGATGTAATGTAACTCAAGAAAGCTAATTTATTATACCTAATTTGTTATTGTTTTCCACTCGTATTTTTGTAGGTACAAGCCGTTATCAGTTGCCGTGACTTTACATTACAGTATTTAGCAATAATATTGTCCTGGTAAACGAACGTGTTGACAACAATCGGAGGATTTCCGCTAACTAATCCTGACTTGTTATGTTATTGCGTTGATTATATTATATACAGGGTGGCCAAAAATATATTATGTGCATTCCCGTTGTCAGGGAGATTTTGGGATTATACTGAGCAACTTTTAATATGGGACCAACCACGAAATCGCGAAAAAAAAATTTACCCTCCCATAGAAAATGGACCAGCCAAAATGTATGAAACAGCCAAAAAAAATTTCGCGATTTCGGGGTTGGTCCCAGAGTAAAACCTCCCTGGCAAGGGGAATGCACATATTTTGTGGCCAACCTGTATATGTTTATCTACGCACATATCGTTAGTGATCTAAAATGCGTTCAGAAACCGTAAGAAATGACCAGCATTACAACCAATTTTACTATGAGAACTTTCTTATCAGTGGTAGTAGGTAAAATCTGTACTTTAATGTTATTATAGTTTGTCAAAGGACTGTCTCATTTCAAACATATACATGGAGAATCATACTATCTTTGTCTTACACTAGTACTGGCACCCAAAAGAAAAGGATGAATATAGTTTTTTTTGTTCTTATTTACTGACAATTTGGTTTGACCAACTATAAATTATAGATTTTTGTAAGGTTATGAGTTTAAATTTGGAACAGCTGTCGGAACTCCAGTGGGTCTCTATTCTAGTATCCATTATCCATAGATATTAAAACCAGTTATTTTATTTTGATAGGAACAATAACATAATGCAGGCAAACAACATTGTAAAATATTTCTTACATAAGCAACTTACACATTACTTACATTACGATTACAATTGTACACAACATTATCGTGGAATAATTATTAAGCTAAATACTAATTTTGACTATAAAATCTTCTGTTATTAAAGTTCATAGTAAAAACACAATAAATTGTTAGTACGGTAAGATAATAAGTATTTACTTACAAATTTTGAGACAGCAAAACATTTTTGAACTTAGGTAAAGAAAAACTCAAAATATCAAAATCAATATCTAAGTTATTATATAAACGACACATTCTAAAGACGGGCGCATTATTGGATACATTGTTATTAGGAACCGTAGCCAAGGCAAACAATTCGAGGTTCCGTGTTCTCTTACTGTTGGCTCTGATGGAAACATAATCCATGAGGTTACTGTCGAGACCACCATGCACAATTTTATGAAGTGTAACCAGATTGACAATATCGATACGAAACGTCAATTCAGTGTGCTTTTTTTTAAATATAAACCGCACGGCATTTGATCTTGAGTGACATGAGAATAGGGACTTCATTTGTTTATAATAAAAAAATAAAAAATCGTCTTGACGGAGGATCGAATTGCCACCATTACTGTTGTCATTTGTTTGTTGTTATTTTGCTGTTACGAAAGTAAAATTGTGAAAAGTTGTTTGTAGTTTACATTTTAGCTGAAAATATGAGTAGTTTGTTTCAGTATTTGTTCAAATTTATATATTTACTTATATTTACTCGGTCGGAGTGGCAAGCCTTGGGGGAGGCCTATGTCCAGCAGTGGACGTCTATCGGCTGACATGATGATGATGATATATTTACTCGCTAACGCTCGTTTCATAAAGCCACACTTGTGTTTTTAAGGCCTCTCATTATGTATCAGTTGCATAAACTACTATTATATAATCCTGCGAATTTCCTTTAGCCACCAAGGGTGGACTTGGTCAAATTCTAGTTATTTTTTGCAAATAAAATACTGAAACTTATTTATTGTACATCCAACCCAGGGCCCGGGGGGGGGGGAGGTCATGTCCCCCTTATTCCACTCCCTGGATCCACCTATGTTAGCCACCTTCAGGCTGCATCACCAGTTGAGCTTCTTGTGAGCATATTATTGCATTGTCATCAAATAACAAGATTGATTTTGTTATATTGTTTCGAGCAGGTGATGGGAGTAGTATAGTGAAACATAATGATATTATAAGAAGTATAAGTGTGATAGTATAAGAACGTATATTCTCTAAAAACCTTCCAATATATACTTACACATTAGGTTGCGCTGACACAAGCAATATGCGTTTATTAAACCAGTGTTAGTTTACTGTTAAACACTGCAAGTGGCTAATTGCCATATTACAGTCATCAATGTACAGAATTCTTATTGTCATCTCAATATTCTCAATTAGACACCTAGAAGTAAATCAAATTTAAGTTAGGTTACAAAACTTCAAAGTATAGTTACTAGGTCAAGTGGGGTGTCATTTGAGAGAGCTTTATATATTAAAAAATATTTTTTTTCCAGTGAAAAAAAAAAGATTTCTGAACTAGTGGTGGCTAATGGTCGGGGAGCCCAAGAAGGGATTTTTGGACTCACTCGAGCGCGTCAGATATGGGGGATATCTTGCATCCTGTTGAGTACCTCCACCAAGTATGCGTCCTTGACCGCTGTCGGTGCTGCTCGGTAGCAGGAAGGCAAGGACAGCCCGTCAGAATAGTTACCTTGAAATACTCGAGCGCGTCAAATTAAGATATGTTGGATTAATTACTTGTTAAATAGTGCCCATTTCAATAATCTGACGATTTTAGCGATCCGTAAAGCGAGTGGCAGGGTCACAAACTTACTCGAGCGCGTTCGATTTTTATTTTATTTTGAAGGGAATAAATCAAGAATAACTAAATAAAAATCTGCCGATTTGAGCAAGCAGAAATGTCAGAAATCGTTTATGAACTTTAGTGCACCCAGCTCTTTTTCCCTTTAACTTTTTCGCCATCTCTGATTAAAAATATTCGTTGTTAACCAACATTTATTTAGAAATCTTCAAACTGTGATATGTCGTGAACCCCTTAGTCGATTTGGATCTACTTAGCGGCATTCTGCTCAGTTTTTTTAGGTACAACAAAGTTTACAAATAAAATAAATACATAAGTACGACAGGATTTTTAAAAATTTTCTTGAAAAATTAAAAATATTTTTTTCAAATCGTCAGAATAAGGATACTGCTCCACATTATCGTCAGATTAAGGTTTTACAATAACTGGTACATCAATCTGAACCTGTCTGTATAATAATCTGACACGCTCTAGTATTTCAAGATGGCGGTTTTTTTTTGCAACTTTGTGACTTTGCCATTTGCTTACGGCTCGCTGAAATCGTCAGATTATTGAAATAGACACTTTTGTAGGGTCCATTAACACAACACACCACGGTAACAACCCCTTTGAATATCTGACGCGCTCGAGTAAATTCTTTTTTTTTTTCAAATTTTCTACCCTTCCGTATGACTACCCTGCCTATGTAAACCGGCAGATTAACATACCCTTGTTATCAGAGACATATTGCGCGACTGACACTTCCAATATCTGACGCGCTCGAGTGCACATGGTGTTTTTTTTTACATTTAAAAAAATCTGTAGACGCTTTCCTGCTCGCTAAAAAAGAAAATATTATATACTATGTTTTTAAAAGATTAATTTATTTATCAAAATTACAGTACATTATTATGAAATATGTCAAACTTCACTGATAAGTAGGTCCTTTGTTTTAGATTTATCATTTAATTAAAATGCATAAAAGGATTAAATATTAATGTAATGACCAATATCTAATCAGTAACCTTCAGCATTGCGTTTATCTTCCTGCATCCGTGTACTCAAACGTTATCTTTAGAAAACGGGCCAAGTGCGAGTCGGACTCCGTCGTTTGTTATATGGGAGCCCCACTTAAATATTTATTTTGTTTTGTTTTTTAGTATTTGTTGTTATAGCGGCAACAGAAATACATCATCTGTGTAAATTTCAACTGTCTATCTATTACGGTCACATCACGGTTCATGAGATATGAGCGCCGCCGCCGCCGACAAAATTTTCTATCGGCGTGGCATCGGCGTGACCTTGTTAGATACACTTTCATACAGCCCTTTCCGCGATAAAACCCTTTCAATGGGCGACACTTAAACACGGCTAACACATTGAAAGACTTTCCCTTTTGAACTGCAAGCCCATTCATACCCTTACCTTTGACTAACCCTTACCGAAAAGCTAACCAAAAATAAGGCTAGCTCTTAATAAGGGTTACCCTTATCTTTAAGCGCTTTTTATAAAAGTTTCCCTTTGCGTGAAAGAGACAGGATTAGTATATATCTACGGTAGTGTATGAAAATGAAAGAAAATACGTGCCTAGTCAAAGAACGCCGCCGTCGATCGCTCGGATTCGAAGTATGTGTGCTTTATGAACAAGGTAGACGACTTAAATTAGCACGCTTATATGCTAAAAGGGAAGCCCTTTATAAGGCTAACCCTTATAAGCAATATGCAAGGTGTTGGTGAGCGGATGATAAGGGTTTTGTAAGGGTATTTGGTCTACCGATTACTCAAATGTGGTAGCTTTATATAAGGGTTTTTAAAACCAAAACATAGGGTTTCGTCTGGCAAAGGGTATGGTGAGTTAAGCCTTATGCAATACCCTTATAAAACCCCGATAAGGGATAGCGGGCCGGTCCCTGCTTTCATAGTGTAGATCTTTAACGGCGCCACTGCGAATAGTTTATAGACATTCAAAAGGTATTTTAGGTCCATATAATTAAAAAATCGATGGTAAATAAATGCAAAACTTTCTGTCTGGTAACCGCGCTACTAGACTTAGGGCAACGAAATATTTAGGACATTGTTAAAACTGAAGACGATGGTCAGTTAAGTTATTGTTGTTAATGGTTCCGGGTACTTATACAACATTTATAAATAAAGCAAATATACCTATATAATTTCGGAGGATTAGTTTACTCAATTTGCATGCTGTGCTTTCTTTTGCCTATGCTGAAACTAACAAATAGCAGCTTGCGATTCGGTGGCTAGGCAATGGCAATGAAAAAGAAATAGGCGATATAAAGCCTAACCTTCAATGTCTATTCTGAGCCATCATAGTGGCTTGGCGGAACAGGCTTTAGGTTACTTTACGCTCATGTCGTCGCAGACTGAATGCACTGATACCAAATATGTCCATGTCTGCGACGACATGAGCGAGAATCGATTTCCAGAAGACTCTAGACCAAAAACCGCACTATCATGGAAATGTTGCAAAAATATTATTTAACAATTGAAAATCGAATGTCATAACCATTTTATTTGATAGTTTTAGACGTTTTAGTTAATTGTAAACTTTCAATATAAATATGTTCATTATGCCGCTCAGCGGCCGCCTTTGGGAGTGGCGAGCAGAGTAGTCGCCCGGGGCTTGCAAAATAAATCAAGCAATTTTTCTAAATATTTTAGACGCAAAATTATGCATTGTTAAACGTCTTTAGGTGTAAAAAGGGTTTAAATTTCAAATATTAAGCGTTTCCATTTCCACGTCCAAAGGTCCGGCCGTTGGCTTCGCACGGGAGGGCGTCGGAATCGGGTCTCATTTAAACTTGGCCATTGTTCGAATTTCAAGCTTTGCTTTCGCATGGAACGGGTATACCTTAGTGGTACACAAACACAAAAAATTTAATCGTGCGGATGGGTTTAAACTGTCAAATATGTGAAATCCTATGATTTGTTTGTGTAAAAAAGTGGTATCCGAATCAAACACGTAGAGTGACACTGTTAGTGTAGTGTGCTTGGACAGGCCAACGAGTATGAATGCGACCGGTCAGACCGGTGGTAATGTTGAAAGAGAACGCAGCCGACGCGCACGAATGAGGGTAGACCGGGAGCGGTCTACACAACTTTGACAGTTTTGACACCCACCCGCTATCTTCAGTTACCCGTGCACAAGATGCATGTAAGTTGTAACTGCGTCGAAATATCGGGAGCCCAAAACAATACAGAAGGTATTATAGATGTAATCATTTCAAATTTCAACTGAGCTAATGCACTTACCTGTACTAACAATGGCATTGTATTATTACAATACTATTCTGCTTTTGTTTTCGTAGCCGCCAACTATAGTTACTTACAAAATAAGTTAGAAGTGCATTGCATGTATATTGAATTTTTAACCTTATTCCTTGTTGAATGGGGTTAAAATGGTCTAAAAACATGTTGTAACTAATGGTTTTCTACAGTGCATTCGTTTTGGGTGTCAACGGTTGTAAAATGCAAATAAAGTTATGTTAGCCATTATCTAGTTAGTGTATTTTGTATTCTATTGTTAAAAAAATTGAGTCGTTAATCTATACTAACATTTCAAGGCGGTTATAATCTGCTTTTACTAGGCTTTTGCGAGGTAGTTATCCTAATTTGTGGTTTACCACTCAATGGCATTGTATTCTTGAGACTCTTTGAGTAAACAGGTAAGTGCATGAGCTCAATATGATTCCATCTTATAATCACGGTCCATATCCAGCAGCAGTATCATGGTCGCATTTTTATCACCTGTCATGCCATGCGTCAGTTTCGCACTTACATATTTGTTTGAATTGAACGTACGTGACAGGCATGGTGACAAATAAAAAGAGCCGACCATCTTAGCCCTACTGGTCAATATAAGTCTATTATCTAGGTAAGTATGTACTTCAAGTTCAACGTCAGCACTTTCAAGGACTCGATTTCGTGGAAGAAAAAAACATTTCACAAAAATTTCAGATACCTATGTCAACTTCCATGTTTTCTAGAGCTACCTTTCTTTGGGTAGGTATACTTATATTCCGCCAAATGCTCAAATATAAATAATGCTATTTGGCATAATTAGCAAAGAAGGTTTTCCGTAGCTACGCTCAAGTTTCTACTATAGAATTTCGCTGCGCTCTGGATTAACTACGCCTCAGAAAGCGAAAAAGATAATTGTATTTTGGCTTCAATCTTTATCACTCTACAAGCCTCGCAGCCAGGTAATTGAATGCCATTTGCGTTACATGTTGCAATTTGATCGATCGATTGAATTCGTTGCACCTTGGACCTACTTAGCCGATAATCTAAAATTGCACGCTAGGTATTTGTTGCAACGTGAGTAGAGGCTTTTATGACGAACATTTTCAACTTGTCGGAGCTTGATTGAACGCATATACTGCTCCTTGTTTTCATCAACACGTGTTTAATTGTTATGTTATCAGTGCGTCGTATTTTATTTATCGTCGTTGAGTCATTTATTTCCAAATATGACTCAACGACTATAGTTATTTGTTTTACAAGGAGGCAAAGTTGTTGTTTAACCTCTCGTGCCCCGTTTTCTAAGGGGACCTTGCATTTTTGAGACAAAGCAAACCGTTTGGAACAGGTGTTTCTGGGGGTGATTTAAGCTGATTTAGCCCGGTTGTCATTGTCACAAGGTTCCCTCCAGCAGGTAGGCAGGGGGAGGGGGGAAGTGCCTCCGGCGCGCCTCACTCTAAGCTTTATATCTGCATATACATACTTACTACTGCATACCACTATATCAAGTTTGGTATCTTTTTCGTATAATTCGAGGATGAATTTTTCACTCACTTTTTTGAAAATCCTCTACAGAATTAAAACTGTGAGGATTGGCTCTAGACAAAACCTACCTACCTAAACTACCTACCTGTGAATAGCCCAGTTATCTTACTAAGTATATAGTTTTTTTTGTTCTTATTTACTGACAAGCGGTATGTCATAGTAAATTTTGTAACCATTGTAAATTCACTGCCATCTATTGACATACTTTAAAACTAAAAATAAAGATTTATAAAAATACGTTAAAATGTATTTAAATATGGATATATTATTTTTTAATTGCATTAATTATTTTTATATGATTTTGACCCATGTTCTTTCACTGGTATGCGTTAAAATTGTAAATAACAAACGAAACAGTCAACGCCCTCTATACGAGAGTAGGCCAAAACTAGTGGCGCCATCTGATCGAGAATCAAATTTTCGTGATTTTCTAGGCACGTTTTTTCCTTAGACTGTATCCATCTATTACGGAGTTATATCTATCTTTGTTTGACCAACTATAGTAAACTTGTCAAACATTTTTCTTTTATAACTGTAAAAAAAAAATGTTTGTGTCACGCGGCGTACATACCTGCGTTGTATTTAAGAGCCGTATGCAGCTTTTAGGATTTTTAAGTATGTTTAGATAATTTTTGATAAGTTGTTATTCTTCTGGTTGTAGATTACATTAATAAATTACTTCTGAACGTGATATATATAAACTGAAATAAACTAAAACTAAACTGAAAAATAAACTGAAACTGAAATAGTAGTGTGTCTACTTGAAAAAACACAAATTAAAATATTTTCATAGAAAATAATTTAATTTGTTCTTAGAGTGATATATATATACAAATATAAATTAAATATATAAATAAACATGTTGGGAAAACTTTCGCCAGTAGTTATTATAAATGAGATAAAATTAACATAGTTAGATGTTTGACAAAAAATGTGGGTTAAAATAAAATATCTATTGTTCGCAATTGCCACTACATGCACGTAGGTCCGTGCAGTTGCACGTTGCACCTCCCTGCGCATTTTGTTTTGCAGCGCCAAGGAATAAGCAGCAGCCGCCGCAGGTAGGCTTGTCCATATGGGCTCCCAATAACCATTTTGTTTGGACCAGCCCCAGTCAGCAGGGCATGGTAGCTGTTGCAGAGGGGCTATAATCTGTCCCCAAACATAGCCTCTTTGGTAAACTACACGGAGAACATGTTTACGTAGCGCATCTTCCGTTGGAGGCAGATTCTCTAACTGGAGATTTCTTTTTGTAAAAAGTACTCTTCGGCACTCATTTACACTCGTACTTGTACCTGATCTAAAAACAGTTACAAGTAACAAGAGGAAATGGCATAGTAAAGAATCACCAGTTCCTCTCGTGCCATGCTATTGCAGCTTCTTTAGGTAACCTTTGTAGGTCCTCCATTAATTATAAATAAAATAAATATGTCACCGCAGTACGAGACAGGTCACCTGGGCAATTGGTCACGTGCTGCTATACATAAATATTTATGTAAATAGATTTATACAACTTGACAATGATGATGAATTGATGATGAAGAGTTAAATCAGTAGATCACTAATTGTTTCACACGATCATTCGATACAATACATAAGTTTGTTATCTTTAAGGTGTTGACTTCACAATAAGCTTATTTAGTGGTTAGGTTAATAATAGCGATGTCTCAAAACTAAATTAGTGCTTGCGCTTTCATACCCAAGAGCAGATAGAATAGTGGCGTGATCCGAAACTGTAATTCAAGACCAAAAATTCTACCACAAGGTTGCCACTGCAATAAAATGTTAGTGTATATAGTATTTTCCTTTTTTACAAAGAAACACGCCAAGATAATTTATTTATTGGTAATTTTAATTCTATGATTTAAAGAATTAATTGTATTTATTTATTATTACATAAATACAAACAGTCATAATAAAAACATGATTTTTAGTCGCAAAGCTGATATTGCACTCGCAACGCTTCGGGTATTCATAACATTTGGTGCAATAATTTACGAACTGGAGTTAAGAACAAACTTAGATGTAATTTATAAATTTAAGTTATTATTTAACTTTAAATAAGCGTTCCTTTTTATCCCTAAATAGATGTATTGATGAAAAAACACGAAGTGAAATCGTGAATAAGTTCATTAAAAATTTCTTGATGTTAGTTGTCTGTTAAAAATAAATAAGAGTCGGCGACACAAGTTTGTACCATTTTTTTTTTGGCGAAAAAGACATTTCAATAGTGATGAAGCCAATATAAAGAAGCATATTGCAAAAAGGTTGGCGAAACCTGAAATGTTTACTTGACAGTGACATAAGTGACTGACACTTTTGACAGTGACGTATCTGTCGTAGATTTTTTGGTTTTGAATTCCAAGGTAAGTACATATAGGTATGTCGTTAGTAACGGCAACTGCTAAAGTGGCCAAACCATGTGACAAAGGTATAAGTATGGCCACTTTGGTCGTCACTATTTATTTGATGCTGACTGTATCAGGTGCTAGTGAACAGAAAGCGTAAATATTTTTTTTTTAATTGTTTTCTAATGTTTCAGTTTTTCATTTTAAATAAGAGAAATATTACTTACACTTAACTACAACATTATCAAACGTTATTGAACAAAGTATTTGTTATCCATGACCCATTTCTCTTGTATTGTCTTGTTACCAGGAATGTCTTATCGCAACAACTGTGTTAACATTTGTTAAAAGAGGTCTCCCCTTCATGCGGCGTCTAATTTGGTGGATATGTTGAAACAACACATATGTCGATCGAATCACCAAATACATATGGCATAAGTAAATTAAAAGTGAAGTGTAGGTACCTAATGAATTGTATTTTAAAATGCTTTTAATATGTACCTATTACAATACATGGGTGTATATGTAAAGACCGGACGACAATGACGCAATGATTAGTTATCCGTTTAGTTAATATAGTATACGCTAGATTAGCCCAATCCTACTTATTTGAATGTTTATGCCAATTTAGATTTATATGTGTGGTTTTTCATATCATAAGGTGCTGTGGTTGCCATAAGGTGTACTTTCACTTTGCCTAACCATTATTATCATAAGCCGCAGCATTAGCTTAATGTATTCCTCTGCTATGCTTTTTAAAACCATCTGTGTACCAAATATCGGTCAGGATCACAAGGTGCTCCCCTAGCGGGTTTTGAGAGCGAGACACAGACATCGCCTACGAGTGCTACGCCGCTACTACGAAAAGCGTAGCAGATGTAAGTTAGCGGTTGTTAATTCCGATCTATTATTGTACCTGTGAACCGGCTTTGACGTCCGGAATTTACCGGTGGATCTCAAACTGTGCGTCGCAAGGCATATTTAATTTGCAAAATGGCTATATGTGGAAGGTGTGGTGAAGAGGTGTCTGACTCTATCAAGTGCACAGCTTGTTTTCTGAGCTTCGACTACGCTTGCTCTGGAATAACTGAAGCAGGCTTTCGTAAGTTGGGTGACCGCCAAGCCACATGGCGCTGCGCAGCCTGTAAAAATATTCAGAAACCAAGCCTTGGTTCGCAGCCGGCTGCCGTGGCTGCGGCTGTCGACACTGCAACCACACCTCTGACGCTGCACGACGTGATGTCGGAAATCCACAAAATTTCAGCTCAGTTGGCTCCCTTATCCACGGTTGTTGCGGATATCCAAGCAATGAAAACTGACGTCGCAGAACTTAAGAGGTCTAACTCCAACACCTCCAAAAAATTATCACAGTTCGAAGATCGCCTCAAAAAAGTTGAGGCCTCTAATGAGAACGGTGCGCTCAAGTCTCGGAGTCTTGAGGTTGAGCTCAACGAAAAAGATCAATGGCTCAGATACAACGACATCGAAATAAAAGGAGTACCCCTGAAGAATAATGAAAATCTCATTGAGATTTTGCAAAGAATCGGTACAAAGGTAACTTACACAGTGCCCAAAACCAGCGTAAATTATATAACCCGAGTGTCTTCACGTGGTGAGAATGCATCAAGGCAAAAGTCGATTATTGTATCGTTCACGAACGGATACACGAAAGAGGATTTTATCGCAGCGTGTCGCATCTGCAAGACCATCACCCTCGACGACATTGGCTTCCAGGGCGCCGGCAGGGTGTACGTTAACGATCATCTGACGGTCAAGAATAAGATACTCCTGAATAAGACAAAGGCCGTGGCTAAGGAGAACAATTTTCAATATGTGTGGGTGAAACACGGAAAGATTCACATTCGGAAAACCGATTCTTCGCCAGTACTGCAAGTGAGAACGGAAGAAGAACTCTCGAAGCTTCATTGAAACTACGGACCCCCTCAACTAATTTGCACGGTCACTACCAGCCCGCCGTCCTACTACGTGACTTTGTCAAGAACAGTTTGAGTGTCACTGGTCTAGCTCGCCTCATTGTGGCAGACCGTCTGCGCGGGAATCTCGCGATCACTAGTTACCTACTACGAGTATTATCTGTTACAAAAGACTTGTTTTTGTTTATGATTGCAAATAATTTTATAAAGAATGGATGTAAATGTGAACTGAACTATTGCTTACAGCTACAGATTGATGAGATAACCTACCTATTTTTGTATTATTTATTACGGAGTGTCTACTTACTAGTTTTAATTAAATTTGCGACCTTTAGTTATATATCCACTTTGCCATTGCCCTACCGTTACAGGCGCTGCCTGCCTTAGTGTTTATCATCACGGGACTTAGGACCAAAACGGACATATTCCGTAGAAATTTGCGAGTAAATCACTATGATATTATCACCCTAACTGAATCATGGTTATGCGACGGTATACGAGATGAGGAACTCTTTGATGATCGTTATTGTGTGTGGCGTCGCGACCGTGATTATAATTTGACATAGCTATCTCGCGGGGGCGGAGTGATAATTGCAATTAAACGCAGTATCTTAGCCGCAAATGTCCCGGACTGGCAATCGGCGGCCGAGGACATGTGGGTATCATTAACGTTACGTTGCCCTCGCAGTAAGTTAACCTTCAAACTTAATATTTGCACTATTTATTTATGCAATGAAAATATGGGTAACTCGTTTGCAGATCAGTTAGGTAATATCTGTGACCAGGTTGATTCAATAGTAAACAATCACCAGTTCGACAAATTTCTCATACTCGGAGATTTTAATATGAGTTGCATAAAGTGGTCTGAATCTGAATCTGGGCTAGAACCATCAAATGCCTCTGGCGACCATATAAATTATTTTCTGAAAACCTTCAGTTTCTGCAATCTGCAGCAATTTTGTTCTATTAAAAATGTTCATGGGGGCATTCTTGACTTAGTATTCTTAAATGATTATGTTTCGGTATCACCCTGTATCGACCCACTAGTTCCTGAGGACCCGTACCATAAAGCACTATGCACAACTTTGTCTTTTGTGGATCTCCAACTACTCACTACCGCTATACGTACCATATTTGCATTTTATCGCGCTGACTATAACTCAATTAACAGAGATTTGCGGGCTTGCGGCTGGCCTGCGGTTGTAGGCTCAGGTGACGTCGAAGAGGCGGTCAATTGTTTTTAGAAAATTATATATGGTTTGCGAGATAAGTACGTGCCTAAAAAAATGGTAATAATACTAACTATCCACATTGGTTTAGTCGCGGGCTTATACGGGCAATAAAGGAGAAGTACAAGTATTTTAAGAAGTTTAAGAATTAGACAAGTACACCTTTGAATTACTTAGAGATAGGGTCAAGTTACTCGAACAAGTGTGCTATTCCAAATACATAAGCCAAGTTGAAGACTCGCTAAAAACCAATACGCGTTATTTCTGGTCTTTTCTGAAAAGCAATAATAAGGATTCTTCTTTTCCTGCTTCAATGTCTTACTCTGGCTTTACCTCGGACACTGGTGTAGGCATTAGCAACTTATTTAGCGATTACTTTCACTCTACTTTCTTAACTAATAATGCTTCACCTGGTTCTTACCCGCTAGATGAGCCTGCAACTTCTGTTATTGCTGATATTGCATCCATCGAAGTCCAGCCTGACCAAATAATGAAACTTCTTAAAAGTCTCGACCTTAGCAAATCTGCCGGGCCTGATCATCTTCCAGCTGTTTTCCTTGTCAATTGCTCTGAAAGCATCTCGCAACCACTAGCTATACTTTTTAATAGATCACTTTCAGAGGGAGTCATTCCACGATTATGGAAATCTGCATTTGTTACACCCATTCATAAAAAAGGAAATAGGAGTAATGTTGGGAATTACCGCCCGATATCTAAGTTGTGTCTTGTATCCAAATTACTTGAGCGCGTGGTTTACAACCAGGTGTATGCCTCTCTTAAACATGTATTCTGTCCCTATCAACATGTTTTTCTTAAACAAAGATCTACGGATTCCAACCTTATTTTATTTAATGATTACCTGTCACGTAGCTTGGATAATGGAGATCAAGTCGATGCTGTGTACACAGATTACAGCAAGTTGTTCGATCGCATTGACCATAATCTGCTATTACAAAAACTTTTATTAGTAGGTATAAGAGGAGACCTCTTTCGATGGTTCTCCTCCTATGTATTGAACAGGTCTCAAGCGGTTGTTCTGAACGGATTCTTATCATCGTGGGTGGAAATCCCTTCAGGAGTGCCCCAAGGATCTCTTCTTGGACCACTATTATTCACCATTTTTATACAAGATATTTCCCAATGCTTTATACACTCAAATATTCTTTTATTTGCCGACGATATGAAAGTCTTCCGGATAGTCAATAACGCTCTTGACGCTACTTACCTTCAAGAAGATCTTCTTAGACTAGATCAATATTGCGCTATCAATAAACTAGATATAAATTTGTCCAAATGTTTTGCCATCTCCTTTACTCGAAAGCGTAATGTCCTTAATTATAACTATATGTTTAAAAAGGAGATTATTTCCAAGTGTAGTGAGATAAGGGACTTGGGTGTCTTAATGGACAATAAGTTGATTTTTGATCGGCACGTGGATTCAATAGTCAATAAAGCTTTTAAGGCACTTGGTTTTATCACAAGATCGTGCAAGAACTTTAATAAGTTAAAATCAATTAAAATTGTCTATTGCGCATTTGTAAGAAGTCATCTCGAATACGCCTCTCAGTTTGGAACCCTTGTTATGACACCTATATTTCTAAAATAGAAAGAGTTCAAAAAAAGTTTATTCGTTCTCTAAAATTTAAATTCAAAATTCCAAAACAAAGTTATAAACAGCATTGTGCAAAACTTCATCTGCTACCTCTCTACATCCGGCGTAATATATCCGACGTAATTTATATTATGAAAATTGCTTAGAACCATGTAGACTGTCTTGATCTACTAGCCAACTTGAAGTTCGCAGTCCCCCCACGCATATTCTCTCGCACCAAAAAAACCTTCCATATTCCCTCCGTTCATACTAATTACAGGAAAAACTCCTTTCTTCTAAGAGCTGGTAGGTCTTTCAATCAGCTTTGCAAACATCATGATCTCATCGATCTGTTCTGCGATAGCTTTAGTTCGATACGTAAGCTAATGACTCAAGACTTTTGCCACTGTTAATAAGTGTTAACAGTGGGAAAAGTGTTAACTCAACACTGTATCTCTATCCTGTTCTTTTTTTCTCTCTTTTGTTCTTCTTGTTCACTGTTTAAACCAATTTTCCCTGTCTAGTAAGATAAGTAAAGTATATTTATAAGTTAGTAAGTATTATTAGAGTTGTCATTTCGCACGCTATGCACTTTACGCAGTTTCTATCTGTGGAAACTTGTAATTGGCTCACTGCCTTTATGTTATTACCTAACGTGTTACTTTAGCTGTAAGTTTTCCTAATAAAAAAAATAAAAAATATGGCTTCCCTCTTCGACGTACATTTGGTCGTTGGTCCATTTGTCTCTAGAAGGTATTTCTACTGTATACAGTTTGGTAAAATGACATTCGGTGTGCATGTCATCAGTGGGCATGCTAAGGGTTTTATTTGCAAAAACCCAGGCCTTTTGTTTGGTTAGTGCTTGAGAGCGCCATTTTGGCCTGTTTAGCGTGCATATTCTGTAGACGCACTGCTTGGCCTCCTTTTGCACCGGCAAGTGGAGTGGTCCAGCAGTGCATCTAGGGCCGCCCCCCGTGTCGTTTGCGGTTTTCTGTAAAAGTTTTGTGATACACCAGCAACGATTTTAATCGTGTGCTTAATGTTTTATTCTGATTTATTTTCAGAAGAGCGAGCGAGATGCGCATATCGTACGGAGACGTGCTCGCGGACGACACGTTCGAACACATCCTCAGTGTGACGTCACACAACGACGCACTCCTGGCTTATTACTACCTCGACAGCGACAATAAGGTGAGAAAGCTGAGAAACTCATTTCCTGCTAATCTATTCCCAGTCAACTATAACTTGGATCTTTTTAAATCGAGATTGAATATACATCTTTTAGGTAAGAAATAAGCATGCTGCATCGGCACTTACAATCGTGAGATTATCGTCAAATGCTTACCTTTTTTAAATAAAAAAAAAAACTTCTTATCCAATTATTATGTCGTTGTACCAGTCTGCGGACAAATTGTTAAAATCAGTAGGCCGACTAATGTAAGATCCTACTTGACAAGTAGGATCTTACAATTAGTACTTGTACTTGAAAATGCATACAAATTGTTGATTTTACAGAGCCGACATCACAGGTTGCGATTTGCGATTGCGACCCATCGTGAGGTTTATCTCTTCCCCTCTTGGCCTTACTTTGTTGTTTAGTTCTTATTTTAATTATTTAGTAATTTCAATCTCTAGTCAAAGCCATTTATGATTCTGTTTGCAGATATTTTATATCCATGTTCATGTTGACGTCACGAAATGATGACGCTCGCGACAGTGTACATAGTTCATACGAATCGCACCCTGCGACCCCGTCGGGTTATCGTCGGACATTCTTTGTTGTTTTAGTTTTTAGGGTTCCGTACCAAAAAGCTACAAAAGGAACCCTTATAGTGCGACTCTGTCCGTCCGTCCATCTGTCTGTCAGTCACATAGCTTAAGTAATTTGGAATAGTTATGAAGAACGCTAACACATTGAAAGTGTAATTTTTTAATATTTTTTTATTAAATATGGAAAATGCCCAATATAGAGGGGGCAAAATTTCAGTCTAGTTACTAGGTCGAACTGAGTATAACAAAACAATGTTTTTTTTTTTGTAGTGAAAAAAAATTTTACTTATGAAGGAAAATGTTTAAAAAAAACCACCCTCCCCCCCCCCCCCCTTATCTCCGAAGTTTACCAACCAAGAATTATGAAAAATTTATACAATAATAACATTATCCTAAATATTACAGGAAAAATATAGTCACACCTCTGTCTTGAATACTTTTTTTAAATAAATAAATATAATAGGAGGAGGAACATTTTGTAATTTAATTTACAATTTAAGCCCCTTTGCGGGTGTTTATTATAATTAAAATATCCATGAGATTACACTAAAACCACCTTCTTTCAAATATAAAAAATGAAATCGGTTCACATGATAAAGAATTATCCCAGAAAAACCAACATACACACAGGTCGCGTACACAATTTCGCTTATTACTCATGATTCTGGTCAAAAGTCTTTCGTGATTATAGTTACATGAGAAAATTTCAAGTTTGTACGGAACCCTCGGTGCGCGAGTTAAACAAACTCGCACTCAACCGGTTTTTTTATTATTGTTATGGGCGTTATGGCTAATTGGCAAAAACACTTGTTTGTATTGGTTAACTTATCAGCACACAAACGAACGTAATACCTATAATTCGGTATCGTGCCGTGTAATTAAAATTTGTGTACCTGTGTACCCGGATTCACTGATCTTTTAACTGCACGCGGGTCCGACGTGTCCTCGACGTGTAGTGCGATATATAAACCCCGCTCGTCCGGTACGCAATATAATAATATATGAGTTTAACATTCAATGCCGACCTGGCGCGTTTGTCTGACCAATACCCGAGCGAAGCCAACATCCGTAGGTCCGGAGACGGATTTTGGAGGGTTCGTGTAATTTGGGACCTTAACACAGCCGGGATTGATCACACGGATGCACGGGGCAGCGTGTAGCACGAATATCACGAGCCCTAAAATTTACAATGAAATATCCCGATGTCTAAACTTTGCAAAACCATAGATTTAAATAGGCATATGGTAACTTGGATAAGTTAATATGATATGATTAAACTATAACTTCTTTGTTGCCATCAATAGATATTTATGTCTTACGACTAATGAAGTTATGAGTCAAGCCTTTGTTCTAAGCCATCTATCATACGAATCGATAAAGCTAATAGTTGAAGTCTTTGAGCACAGCAGTATGATGAGATAACTATGATGAATGTTTGCTTTGTGCTTGGGCCTAAGTCTTACCATCTCTGAAGGATAAGTACACACTTAAATCATCATGTAATATGCTAACCAGTACCTATGCTTCTATTTGGGGTTGCCGTAGTTGGGTGAATGACAAGCCAAGCTCATATCTTTGCCTTTCCCTTAGAATCGCATAATAAGCTTATATTACTGATAAAAAAAATACTTTACAAATATTAACCACAACCGTGTATGGTTTCTGATTGCCATGGTTACGCCAAAATATTTTCAACCGACCGCCGCATAAGGAACTTAGGGGGCCCACTGACTATCTGTCCGCCGGACGATATCGGCCTGTCAGTTAGAACAAAAATTTGACAGTTCCGAACAACTGACAGGCCGTTATCGTCCGGCGGACTGATAGTCAGTGGGCACCTTTAAGGGCCCCTCAATATACATGATTTACGCAGACAGATACTTAAACCGAATCCAGTACCTACTACGCTGCAGCATGTCCGCCGTGTGAGAAAATATAAAACTGGTGGTGGACTTTGGTCTATTGCGTCCATATACAATACTTATAACTTGTTTTAAGTCAATGGTCTATGAGTCAAGTCTTTGTTGCTGATATTGGCTGGTCAAGCCAATGGCACGGATACGGAAATACAATCGGCAATGATAAAGATAATATCTAGTCGCGAAGCGGTTTAGATATGCGTCGGTAATAAAGCTGCAATAAGTATTTCCAAAAACGTGTTGAAAATTTCTTGCCCTACATTTTACTACTGAAATTAAAAAGAGCAAGCAAGCTTAGCAAGCTGGATCGACGATCACTACACCGGTAGGTCTAGTCTAGTGTAGTAGTCATACCTACCGTAACCGTAAGCACCGTGGATAAGTAAGTTGTTTCGATGAGAATAGGACAGCAACTAAATAACGGAGCGATTCGTATGATGTTTGTCGCGAAACGTTGGGACACTAGGCTGTTGCAGGAGCCGTTTTAGTTGATTCCATTATAGTAGAATAGTAGTTATGGAAAAGAAATCAGAAACGACCGCACGAGTGGCATATAACTAACCCCATATAGTACCTAATTAATTATTTAGTGCCTACCGTTTACCGCTAGGTCTGTTCTGCCTTTAGATAAGACTAAAAACATAATGATCATGCTACCTATTTCTAGTACTTACGCAATCACATTATCTGTAATGGCACTATTTTCTTTTGTTGATGCCTTATCGCAGTAGAAATGCGTGGCTCGGGCACGTGTCCTTTTACGTTTTTTCTTTACTTAATGTTACCTTTGCCATTTTGCTAAAAGTATGTATGTGTCTCAGTAATACGAGTATGGCTTGTATACCTACATGTATATATGGCCCTAGAGATAGTAGGAATATAGCTGCAATAATAGTTTTAATTAAGTTATATCGCTAGGTTGTTTTCGCTTTCATTTAACGTTATTACGGTAAATAAATAAATAAGCTATACGTCTGGAGACTTGGCAAAATCACATTTGACCATCATACTGCGGCGTATTCATATATGGGTGAAGGCTAGGTATACATAATACATATTATTATATTATGTACAGGGATTTTATGCCCGAATTACGGTGAATTCGTCATCGTTTAGGCTGACGTTTTTATGTGTTAGGTATTTATAGGCTGAGTTCAGTGCCGATGCCGTCACAACAATACGCCACAACAATAATAGTACAATATGATACAAGTGTGCTAAGTTGGTCATTACACACGAGGCGATATTGTGCGCGCGAGCTGTAAGCGAGCGCGCAATAAGAAAGCCGATGTGTGTAATGACCAATGCACACGCGTTTCATACGACGTTTTTCAACACACTTGCGAGAAAAAAAAGAAACTCATATTAATCAAGTTTTAATAGTTAAAACAGTTAGTATTGTGTGTTGCATCTGTCATACTGCCGGCCGCCCCTCGCCCCGGCCGCGGGCGGCGCGGCGGGCGGGCCGGCCGGGCGCGCCGGTGCCCGCCAGTCTGACCAATTAAAAAAGGCTCCCTTTCCATGCATATTATTAGCAATCAGTTACCTTCTTAACTCAGTCGGATAATATAATGAAAAAGCACGAGTGGAATAATACACTGAAAGAGCAAGCGTGTTTAATATCTAGGATTATGAGCCAAAAATCGGTGGAATAAAAACGTCGTTTTGAGCAAGTGTGTTGAAAAATAAATAAAGTACATAAAAAAGAAAGTCATGCAGACAAAAAAAAAACATTTGGACGCTAAAAACGTTTTTCGTTCTAAAACTGCCAATAGGCAACGGCATTACTCATTCAGCCAATGAAACTGTTTTAGAGAAGTTAAAAAACGATCGAATGAGTAAAATAAGCAATTTTTATCTAACATATTACTTTATTTACATAAATTTTGCCAAATTACTTTAAAAACCCATTTAATTTCTTGATAACGTTTAACTATGGCTGTACGTCTTTTTACTATGAAGGGGAGACTGCATGCGATAACTCAAAAACGGCTAAACTGTTCGGCAAAATGTTCGCTACAGTTTTCGTTTAATGTTTTTCTAAAGCTCAATTTCTACGATTTTTTACACACATGGTTCAAAAGTTAGAGGGGGGGGACACAACATTTTTTTTTCTTTCAGAGCCATTATTTTCGAAAATATTCACTTTGTCAAAAATGTTTGTTGAAAACCCCTATTCGTTTTCATACCCTAAGATAACCCACACTGTAGAGTTGAAGTGAAAATAATTACACCCCCACTTTACGTGTGTAGTGGTATACTAAACATTTTTTTTAATGTTATTGTACGACTGTCGGATTTATTGATTTATATAACATATAACCATGCCAAATTGCAGCTTTCTAGCACTAACCATCAGGGAGCAAAGCCTCGGACAGACAGACAGACGGACTACGGAAACCTAAAATGATAAAAATAGTTTTGTACATTAGCACATTGTTATTGGTGAATTATCAATATGACTTGAGACTACGGTGCCGACGCGGTTTCCTAAGGCATGTAAACAAAAGGATGGAATGGAAAAATTCGCACGCATCTGGTATGCTTCGGTCGCTCAGTTGGTTGAAAAAGAGATAGAACCGGTGTTCCAAAAGGTCGCAAGTTCGTATCTTGCCGGAAGCGGTGAATTTTTTCATTTTTCCCTGTATTAAAAAAAAATGTCAGCTATAATCGGCCCGTCTCTCTCGTTCCAGATGAAAATGACAGAGATATACGACGTGACGGACGCGGACACGGACGCGGTGCAGTCGCCGACCGAGCGCGTCGTCAACGAGCAGCTCGAATTCGACAACGACTGGTCGCGCGACATGATCGCAGATGCCGGTAAAAACTTTTACTTCGTAAACTTACCTATATTAAAGCCTGACCAGGAATATATGATCACGCGCCATGTTGCGGAATTTCACTGGAACTATTTTTTCATACTATACTGAACTGTCACTGTACTATACATGAGAATAACAGCGCCGTCTTGACAATGATCATATATCACTGTGCAGGCTTTACGAGACAGCGGCCCTGAAAGGATTGTAATGTTTCAAGAGTTGGTCTAAAATCTCAAAATGTAAATTTATTGTACTTTTTAACAAGTTGCTTCTTACTAAACAAAAATGTAGAAATAACTGCAAGAGAATAATCGGACTCCCGAATTTGACAGCCAAACTTATATTTTGAGGTAAATGAATTCTCAAATGACAAGTTGAATTACCAATTACCGCATAATGTACGAGGCCATACAGCGGTATCTTAATTCAGCTGTCAAATACAGAACACGATTTTTTCTTCGACTACACCTCTTCTGCTATTAATAACTCTTAGATAGATTTTTGTGAGATAGAGTACCTATCTTTGTGTCATTCCAGACTCGCTCGACGTGGACGGCCTCGACATGGACTCGGAGTCGCTAGGCGACCGCAACTTATTCTCGGACCCCGAGAGCGAGTGGCGCCGACACTCGCTCGCCAGCTCCGAGAGCGACGCCGAGCAGCCCGAGAGCGACCGCCACCATATCTACGAGACTTGCTAGACGGACCGACCTAACTCTGCGTGGTATTTGCAGTGACAAAGCCTAAAATGTCATTATAATTGTCAAATTTCTATGAAAACACGTTTGGTTCTGTCAAAGTCGGTGCAGAGTTACCTTATATCGACTTTAACACTAGTCTATATAGTCGAGCCTCTTAACGACACTACGCGAAACTAACTTGTAGTCCTACTTCAACTGCGCCATCTAGAGGTACAGCGCGAAACAACAGCATACTCTGAATACATAGCATCGGCGCATAAGTTTCTTTGTTAGCGATAGATAACGCGATTATAAAATAAATGTATAATCGGGGACATTTCCGGTGAACCACCTAAAGGGCAAAAATCGTTTAAACGTCTTGCAGACGGTCAGGCGATATCATTAAAGTGAGGACCAATATTAAAATGTGGGTGTTGAAAAAAAAGGTAGTTAAAGTTTATTGCCGTCCATTGTCTTTGTGACGGTCGGCATTTGCAAACTAAGATAAAGAATCCAAAATGCATCCTAATTGGTTATCTTTATGGGGAGTTGGGGAGGCGAAGCTTAGCCTACACAACAATAACTAATAACCTGTCCTTACTGCCTATTAACAAAGAATCCTAAATGCATCGTAATTGGTTAACTCTATGGGGTCCTCGCTCGTTCGTAAGGAATGTAAGGATCGAGGTAAAAAAAATCTGATGTGTTTCACCGGGAATGTCCCCGATTGTACAGATCGTGTCACCTATCTAAGGGAGGTATTCCAAAAAGGGTACCCGTCCAATTTCTTTGTCCAATGTGTATTTGCGTCTCACGTTTTGCTTAATGAGAAAGTGAGACGTAATGCACATTGGACCAAGATATTGTACAGGTGGATTACCAACCTTACTAGCATCTCGAAGTAAAAATAAAGTGACAATAAAAATTAGAATGGAATGTAATGTATAAATTATATTTACAGTACATATGGTGCTACTTTACCGCGATAATTAGCACATTACGTAACTATGTCGAAAATTTAAAGGGCCATATGTACTGTAAAAAGTTTCACGATACATGTGCGAATAGGTAATTTCCAATTTTTCGCACTTGTATCGTAATGTACTAGTATTACATAAATTGTAGAACGTCAATGATTCTATGAACTACTAAAGAATGAACGTACGAGTATATGTAGTCATAGATCCACATATTGGAAGCTAACAAAATGTTACTAATGTGTGATAATGTATACTTTGACATTTGTATCCCTTAAAAGAAGTAAAGTTGATTTAGATTAAATGCTAAATTGATATATGAAAATTTAAAAATAAACAAATCATTTTCCAGTTTTTATATGTAATATTCAGTTACAAGTTACCTTAATATTAAAGCAAAAACGTGATAATATAAATATAAATATGTTGGTTCGTTTTAGTTTAGGAATTTGTTACTTAGGTTTCAAATCTAACTGACGATATAAGAATTATGTATTTACCAATCGTGTAAGCTATAGGTATTCTAATATTATTAGGTGATGGTAATATAAATATACTTACCAAGCCCGTGAGGGCAAGCTATTATGGAAACTAAAAGTTTTCCAAAAAATAACCTACATCATATTTTTTTCATAATGGTACGACATTAATTAGACTAATATCCTCTTTGTAAACAATATAACTTTATTAAGGTATTGTGAAGCGTCAGCGATTTTGTTCTAAGTATAGACACAGAATAAATACATAATATTACTAGGTTAACTAGGTAGTAGGTACAGAAGGTTGACTCTCCAACAAAACTCGTCTATTACGATAGATATGACCGCTAGATTGCGCAAGCGCGAGCAGGCGTCCGTTCCGTAGCGGTGCGCGGCAACTACTATGGCTAGACACCAAAATTGGTGTGGGCCGCATGTACATGTAGCGACGCGTCGAAATCGCGGAGTGAGTCACGCCTGGTACTTATAGTGACTTATAAGAAAGTGCCTGAAATACAACATAAGAAATTGTCAAAAGCAAAAAGCGAATACGTAACAGCACATTAAAAATAATATTTTGGGATAGTGTGTAAGGATGGTATTCCGCCTCGCCTGTCCATAAGATCAAATAAGATGAACGAAATTACACTTTAACCCTTAAATGCACGATTTTTCTTTTGCGTGAAATTAATATGTGTTACAACATAATTGTTTACTGATTCTGGGAAAAATAAAATATAAATTAAAACATCGATTTTCACAGCTAAACCAGTGTTAGAATTTATATAAGGTAAACATAATTTATGTAATTATACAATTATTGGTAAAAGATATATGAAAAATCATACTACCATTAGAAATTTACATTATTTGTAATATACCTATAATAAAGATTTTGACTATAAAATAATTGCAAACCCCACAAAATAACGCCTAAACTTCACACTAAAATTCATCAACTTTTCCAAATTTTCCCAATTTTCCGCCATTTCGTCTTAAAACAAATGTAATTTTAAACGGTTTTAAACAACGAAAAGTGTATTAGGTAATTTACGATCAAAATAATTATACAGGACCAAATCAATTTTATCTAATTACGCATAATTTTTTTTTGTTGTTGTGTAGGCTGCCTCCATCACTATGCATTAAAGGGTTAAAAGTGCAAGGATTTCATAACTCGACACTAGTAAATATTTGTAATATATCGTTATTTTTTCGCATCACATTATTCCTATTAACTTGGCTCTCTACTTTGATAGGCTCCATGCAGGGCCATCCTATATATCCTTAGTCCTACGTGTATAAGCGGCCTTAGTCCTACGTGGATAAGCGGCCTTAGTCCTACGTGGATAAGCGGCCTTAGTCCTACGTGGATAAGCGGCCTTAGTCCTACGTGGATAAGCGGCCTTAGTCCTACGTGGATAAGCGGCCTTAGTCCTACGTGGATAAGCGGCCTTAGTCCTACGTGGATAAGCGGCCTTAGTCCTACGTGGCAAGCAAAAATGTTTACTTTTCGAGGAAAGTTTAGGAGGTAGTGAAGAAGATAAAACATTTTATAATCGTAAGTCACTTTACTCACATTGAAACTTACCTATAATTGTATCTAACCTAAGTCGTGATTACTCTGGTAGCCAGCTTATGCCCAAGAACTACATTTAAGTTAGATACCACACTTAAGGCAGGTTTTCAAAATGTTACATCTCTACTTAAGGGTCCCCGGCAAGCTCGGTTCTCCATACAAACGTAGTTACGCTCTCATTTTAAATCGACTAACTAGTTTGCTCTGAAACTGTACTTACAACAGGATAAGGTATACCTATGTCTGTAATTAGTTTATGTAATGTATGTTAAAAATATACCTAGATATACCTCATGTCATTGTATGTGCAGTTTCATTACAATCCGCTTACAATCCGGACGAAACTTCGCTTGTATGGGAAGGTGAAATTCGGCCGAGCTTGCCGGGGACTCTTAAGAGGGGTATCCGACTTTAGTGCTGTACGCTTCGTGGGTTACATTATTTTTTATTGTCCATAGTTAACAGAACAGAAGGCAAATGGCATTCTTTTGAACATTCAAGGTACCTATTAAAATATGAAAATGTCATTTTTAGGGTTCCGTACCCAAAGGGTAAAAACGGGACCCTATCACTAAGACTCCGCTGTCCGTCTGTCTGTCACCAGGCTGTATCTCATGAACCGTGATAGCTAGACAGTTGAAATTTTCACAGATGATGTATTTCTGTTGCCGCTATAACAACAAATACTAAAAAGTACGAAACCCTCGGTGCGCGAATCCGACTCGCACTTGGCCGGTTTTTTTTTCACTGTGATAATGATAACAGTGACAAAATTCAAATTAATATACACAATTTCTCTATTGACAATAAAATCGCTTGTGTATATTGTAATTAAATTGACCTGCGGCCGTAGCACGGTCGCAATTTTGTCGCTTGTCACCATGCCTATCACGTTCTAACATGTAAGTGCGAAAGTGACGGGCATAGTGACAAGCGATAAGAATGTAACCATGGTGCGCCCGCTGGTGACTGTACCTAGCTACCATACCTATGATTTATTGTTACTATACCCCGCTGCGCTGCGGCGGTAACTTAAGTATTGTTGGTTATTTATTAAGTATTTAGTGGTTCTTCGTTTTTAATTGGTCATATTTTAACTAAATGTCACATTATTTTATAATAAAAAAGTTAAGAAATTCAAGATATTTTTTTTACTTTACGGGGCAACCCTAAATTTCCGCAAATTCTCAAAAGTCTTACTTAACCTAATCCACGCTGACCATCTGATTTTTCTGATGACCAAAATATATTTTACAGTACATATGGTGCTACTTTCTCGCACTAGTGCGTAAAAGAGCACTTTTCGTGCATATGTCGAAAATTTAAAGGGCCATATGTACTGTAAAACGTTGTACGATACACGTGCGAAAAGGTAATTCGCAACTCGTGTCGATTTAAAACACTCCCTGCGGTCGTGTTTTAATTTATCGCCACTCGTTTCGAATTTCCTCTTTTCCGCACTTGTATCGTAAATAACTATTATTGGCTAACCATTTAACGCATTCAGGTCAACATGCTGCGTATCATTTTAGAACAGGCTACTGAATGGCAGAGGGAAATGTACCTAGCATTTGTAGACTTCGAAAAAGCCTTTGATACGCTAAGGTGGGCTTGTATCTGGAACCGGCTGCGTGAAATTGGTGTCCCCGAGAAAATCATCAACCTCATAAAGGCTATCTACAACAGTTATTACTCTTGTAGAGTGACGCACAATGGCCTCGTCTCGGAGGATATTCCAGTGAATGCGGGGGTGCGACAAGGGTGTCTTCTCTCTCCTCTCCTCTTCCTTGTTGTTCTCGATCACATCATGCATCATACCATTGACAATAAGCGCCGCGGCATAGAGTGGGGACTCTCCAACATCTTAGAAGATCTGGACTATGCCGATGACCTATGCCTGCTGAGCCACACACGCGCTGATATGCAAGCCAAGCTGGACGACCTTCGAAGTATGGCAATGAAGACGGGACTCAAAGTCAACACCCGGAAGACCCAGGAGATGAGGTGCAGGGCGACAAGTACCGTGCCGCTCCTTATTGGCATAGAGGCTGTGGAGCAAGTCCACAAATTTACTTACCTCGGGAGCGTCGTGTCGGAAACAGGAGGGACCGAAGAGGACATTGCTTCGAGAATAGCCAAAGCAAGAGCAACCTTCGCACAGCTTCGCCCCGTATGGCAATCAAGTAAACTGACACGGAGAGTCAAGCTCAGAATATTCCGGTCAAACGTAAAAACCGTATTGCTGTATGGGTGCGAGACGTGGAAGGTCACAAAAGACATCTCGCGCCAACTACAAGTCTGTATTAACCGCTGCCTCCGCCGCATTCTCGGTATATACTGGCCCGAGAAAATTTCCAATATCAGCCTGTGGAGATGCTGCAATGAGACTCCGATCGACCAGCAGATCAAGCGCCGGAAATGGAGTTGGATTGGGCATACACTCCGAAGGGATCCTGAACACATACCGAGGCAAGCCCTAGACTGGAATCCCCAAGGAAAGAGGAAACGTTGCCGTCCAAAGCAGACCTGGCGCCGGACTATCATTGCTGAGGCGAAGGCTATTGGGAAGACTTGGAGCGAAGTTAGTACGAAGCTCAAGACCGATCCAGATCATTATTAATTAGATCGACTACCTACTTTTGCGTAAAGTTGACTTACTATTATGCAAACTACGTCACCAGATGTCACTATAAAATTGATACAATTTAAAGGCGTGAATACAACATTAAGAAGGTTGCATATCAAAGAATATAATCCAAATATAATCTTTGATCTCGTACGTCAAGACCAATCTGCGGCAATCCTTATAAAACTTCATGTCGATGGATATGTTACTTAGGCCAGGATTACACTCGTAAGTTTTACTTACGTAAGTAGGGACACAGCTATACTACAGAATGAGATATGAATATCGTTATCTCTTTCTAGCAAATAGCTTTGTCCCTACTTACGTAAGTAAAACTTACGAGTGTAATCCTGGCCTTATGTTATGAGTTTTTACGTCTAAATACTTTGACAGTTGACATTGAAAATCACCCGTAAATTACTAAAAATATGGAACTACAAAATTACCGATAAAATGAAAGAAACTACATGGCAAGGGATTTTTGGTCCTCCCAATTGAAATGTCTTCTCGAGGTACCTAACTAGTTTGTTTATTAAGAACCTATTTTTAGTGACGGTCCATAAAATCCTCTGCCGAAATGCAGCAGCCGGTACCTACCTAGCACATCTAACTCACCAAATCTGAATTCTCAGAACAATGCTTTTAATTTGGGATTCCTTGATTTGACAGTGCACGAAAGCGATTTTGGCTTGTGTCGATTGTGGCCCATTCATCTACTTACTTGTATTTATTGTAGTACTAGCTTTTGCCCGCGACTTCGTCTGCGTGGAGTTAGTAATTCGCGTAGCATTCTGTACCTCAAAGAAAAAAACGGAACCCTTATAGGACCACTCGTGCGTCTGTCTGTCTGTCACAACCTATTTTCCCCGAAACTACTGGACCAATTAAGTTGAAATTTGGTACACATATGTAAGTTTGTGACCGAGACGGACATGTAACGTAAACAAATGAATTTTAAACATGGGGGCCACTTTTGGGGGGTAAATGAGAAAATTAAAAAATAAAGTTTCTCAAACTATATTGTCTTGACGACCGGACTGGCCTAGTGGGTAGTGAGTTAGAGTCAAACCAAGAAAAGTCTGCAGAGATTTTGACAGCACACGCAGTGCAGGTGGTATTTTAAACGTCAAACTTCTATGAAATTATGTCGTAGTTATAAATAACAGTGGCACTGCGTGTTCTGTCAAAATCTCTGCAGACTTTTCTTGGTCTAACTCTAGTGACCCTGCCTATGAAGCCGATGGTCCTGGGATGGAATCCCGGTAAGGGCATTTATTTGTGTGATGAGCACAGATATTTGTTCCTGAGTCATGGATGTTTTCTACGTATTTTAAGTATTTGTATATTGTATATAAGTATCGTTGTCTAAGTACCCACACCACAACACAAGCCTTATAGAACTTACCGTGGGACTGTCAATAGGGATGTTGACATTCATTGCGATTCATCGCGAATATATAAAATGTTACGTTTTTACCGTAGCTGGGAGTATTAGAATGCTGAAAATCATATTTTGTTTTAGTAGTTGTATAAGTATTTAAAATAATGCCCAGCATCACGTGACTGGAAACGCAAATCGGAACGCGTGACGTCACGGTGTGAGACACACGCACAGGCAAGTTGTCAAACCTGGTGGTCCTCTGGCACTGACAATTTCGTTTGCAATTACGTGGCTATCTATAAAATGAAAACAGTTCTAAAAATTGTCAACATCCCTATTTATGTAAAAATGTCCCTATAATATTAATATATAATATTGTGTTACATATATCAAATGAACGAGCTCCTTGTATTGTGAGAATTTGAAATATATATTTGTTATAACTAGGATAAAGAGTTTAGAAGTTATTCAAGAAAATCCACCCCCCCCCCACCCCTTTATCTCCGAAACTACTGGGTCAAAAATTTTGAAAAAAAAAAAATAGATTTGGTCACAAACTGAACGCAAAGTGTAGAAATAGTTATTTACGATACAAGTGCGGAAAAGAGGAAATTCGAAACGAGTGGCGATAAATTAAAACACGACCGCAGGGAGTGTTTTAAATCGACACGAGTTGCGAATTACCTTTTCGCACGTGTATCGTACAACGTTTTACAGTACATATGGCCCTTTAAACTTTCGACATATGCACGAAAAGTGCTCATTCCCGCACTAGTGCGAAAAAGTAGCACCATATGTACTGTAAAAAATGTTACGACACTTTGTGACCGAAAAGTGTACACACGGCGACCACACTTAGTTACTGAAACAATTCTGGTCGCATTGTGTACACACTGTTACCACACTAAGTAACCAAAACAGAACACAGTCGCAGAGTGTAGTAGCTGTTACGACATATCTGACATTTAGTTACTACTTTGATGATTTCTGCGACCGGAATGGTTATATGGGTACTTGACTTGCCTTTTCGGCGCGTAAAACGTTATATATTTTCCAAATATATAATATAGATATAACTCCGTAATAGATGGATACAGTCTAAGGAAAAAACCTGCCTCGAAAATCACGAAAATTTTATTCTCGATCAGATGGCGCCACTACCTTTGGCCTACTCTCGTATAGAGGGCGTTGACAGTTTCGTTTATTATTTAACAATTGTCAAAATCATATTAAAATAATTAATGCAAATAAAAAAAACCATTTATCCATATTTAAATACATTTTATCGTATTTTTATAAATCTTCATTATTAGTTTTAAAGTGTGTCGATAGATGGCAGTGAATTTACTGTGGTTACAAAATTTACTATGACAGTACCGGTATATCCTATTATGTCCTCTTTGATATTTACAGATGAAACTCCAGCATGGCTCCCGATAGTCGGCATAGGCATCGCCGTGGTAGCGGCCGGCATACTCTACAAACTGTTCTCTGGTAGAAGTAATAGCAAACCTAATCCATTCTGCCTGCAACCTGGAAGCTTACGTATTTCCAAAAAAGAAATGGAAAGACTGGGTTTTACTAGCGACGGCAAAATAATACCCGAGCGAACATTCAATTTCAAGTAACAATATATTGTAAAGTGAAGAGTTAATGCTTGCAGTAAACGTATGAGTCAACACCGCCGGTTTCATTGCAAGGTTGTGTCGTGTGTCGAGTTTTACATAGCTGTAAGTCAAATGTATTACTTTATTTTATGCAAGGTACAATCAGCGTTAAATACATAGTAACAGCTAAAGTTGCGAAATATAACGGCAATAGACCATTATTCCAATGGTAACAAAGATAAGTTACATATTTGGTCACTTTAGTTGCCATTGTCACTCTATTTGATGCTGACTGTACCAGCTGCAAAAGTGCAAACCCACTTTATCAAGTCACAAAGTGGGTATACACTTTTGCAGCTCACTGTACATACGAATACTTAATATCGACGGCGTTTTTTGAATTATACTTAAAATTCAAAAATACGAATGTAGGTACTAGCTCTAATTTACGATGTACGGATTTTATAAAATTATTTATTTGAATAGTAAGAATTGTAACAATCATATTTTGTTTATTAATGATACTTGAATACAGCCTCTTAACTCAGGCGGTTGGTAAAGAAGTTTCTAGTCGACGGTAGCTTACATTTTTACTTAACGTGCAGCGAAGCCTTCAGCCAGTACATAGATGACTATAATAAATCCTTACCAACCGCCTCAGTTAAACGGTAGACATGTAGCAGCAGACTGCACATAATTAGTGTTAATAGGTTTATGCTGCAATAATGCTTAGGATTATTGCAGCATAACGTGCAAATAAGTAGAAAATAAAACAAATTTAAAATTAATACATGATAATGTATTTGGAACAATCGTATCTTACCAATTAATTATATTATAAATTAGCTGACGAACTCCACTGATACAAAATATATAATTATTAATTACAAGTTCCTAGGCAATAACTACCCGCGCGGTCCTAAACTGTTTGTTATTTTAAATAACAAGCGTCGCCGCCGAAACCATATGAATTTATATGGGTCAGGCAAGCAACAATGAAGCGGCCGATACGTAACAGAATAAACGTGACACAATGGATGCAACCACCAGCTGCCCGCTGCAGCAGATGGAGTCCGCAGCCAGCGCGGCCGAATCTCACCTTCCTATACAAACGGAGTTTCGTTCTCATTTTAAGACTACATGTTGAATTGTAATTTGTAACGAAACTTTGCATAAACAATGACATGAGCTATAACGAAAAAAAAACGACATGGTTATTTTTATAAATTTTCATGTATTTAACAACGTTAAATGCAAGATAAAGTTTACTCCAATGCGAGATGTTTAACGGAAGTTGTGATACTTTAAAGCCATCGGTGTCGAAAACACGCATGTTGGCATTTTTGTAAGTTAAAATTTTATCTTCCTTAGGAAAACTTTTTTAGAAAACATCGTACGCGCGACATATTTCACATTCTCGTCCGTTGGACCATTGATGTTCTCAAAATAATAGTTACCTTACCATAAATTTCCATTTTAAGTGACATATGATTAGTCCCCCATAAATCCCATTACGCAAAAACAGCTGTTTTTTTACACATTTTGGTCGGTATGACGTTCCCACATTTTCAAAGTTATTAATATTATTTTTAGATACGGTGACCTTAACTTTTCTTAGATGTGTGCCGATGCCCATATCTTCAAGATATTTTTAAACAGTTTTACTGCCACATTTGAATAATCTCATGACCTCTCTGTAAGATTTCGTGACTCGGCGGGCCGTCATTTTATTTAATCGATCTCTCTCAGGAAACTGGCTAATGCTGGAAGGTTTACCTAAACTAGACTTTATACCTGTAGTATTTGTTAAAGAAAAAGGATGTAAAAATATTATAACATATCGTCACCTCTAACTCGCTTCCACAAAATGTTCCACTATCTTCGCTTTCGGCCATAGGGAAATAGTACTGGAGAAATTATATAGTTTCGCGATGGTGTTCTTCTAGATTGACCACAATTTCAAGAGAAAGAATCCAATGCCCATGAAACTTACCGGATTAATTGACAGATATACAGACTTTAAATTGGCAGTTTGATATAATTTCAGTTTAATTTTTACATGTTCAAAACTTTGTCCAGATTTCACTCCGCATACGTTATCTAGGTCTGTAATTAGTTTATATAGCTCCAGTTTATAAAACAAACGAGATAGAGCAAAAACAAGTTTTGTACCGAAAAACTTCAATTCACTGTATTTTTTACTATGGTATCTGAAGCTACATGAACTAATTACAGACATAGATATACCTATCTTATTGTAAGTTGTAAGTACAAAGTTTCAGAGCAATCTAGCGAGTCGTTTTAAAATGAGGGCGTAACTACGTTTGTACGGAGAACCGAGCTTGCCGAGGCAAATTTTTTTTCACGACGCCGTTCGGGGTTCTCCATTTTTGCCTCCCTATTATTGATTAATTTCGAAGAATTGCCCGATCAGTATCGAGAGAATCACATTAAAGGTTACATTCAGACTGCGACTGTAGCAGCGAAGAATGCGATCTTCTAGAAAAGGATTTGTGTGAAAACGACGGTTCTTTTTTTCGTCGTTTGGTGCTCTTGTTTAAATACTAGAAGTAATTTTAAAATTTAGTGATAGTTTTGAACAGTAGATAAAAATATATCTACTTAAATAATAATGGCATTAGTCTTAATGATAAAATACTGACTTTTGAGTGCAATTATATATAGTCGGGGTAACGCAAGAATTGAGTTTTGATAGTCATGAATTGACCCTTATATAGTTAAAAGGTAGGGTAGGTAATATATTCATAGATCCAAGGGGCAAAATTAAGAGGCCGTAGTCGATTTTGGAGCAAAAATGTAAAATTGATAGATTAAGTCGTTGAAATTATACACGTTTTGTCACGTAATATCTAAATAACAAGTATTGATTTCTATTAGCACGTCTTCTCATCTTGCCTTTTAATAATGAGGTCGCGAGCGTGCGTCACCGGTAATGCATGAAGAGAAGGGGCAGTTTTTAAAAATTCATCAAAAAATCATGGTGGTAAATTATACAAATTGATGTATAAGTATAGTTTCAGCAAATGTTGTTAAGTATCAAAATTACGTTGAAATTAAGTCGATTTTCAGAGAAATTGTCACTTGTTTTGAAGTATTTTCGGGAGAAAATTGATTTCGTCTAACTTTCATTTACACTACTCATAACTAGTCATAATAATAAAAATGTAGTCTGATAAACGTCAAGTACAGGATATGTGTAATACAAAATTACCATGTTTAGCAGTCCAAAATTTTACGAAATTTACAAATAAGAGCGACAAAATCAGTGCTTTACGCGCGTTTACCTAAACGTCCATCAGAAAAGCAAACATTACTAATTTAGTGAGTCTGTTTTCAAAAAACTGATCTGATAAAAGGTAAGATAAGAAGACGTGCTAATAGAAACCAGTACTTGTTATTTTAATAAGGTAACAAAAGGTGTAAAATTTCACGGACTAAATCTATCAATTTTACATTTTTGCGACTAAAATCGACACCGGCTTCTTAAATAATAAATACCAAAATATTACTTTGCTAATCCTCGAAAAGATAACATGCTAGTCAATCAGTGCTAACCCGTTATACTTACTTGCGTTGCAATTAAATATCAAAAATCGATGACGTTACTCCGACTACCAGAATATTATTCTCAACGCGTCCAAACCTATCGGAATAAATACATCTCATAACTGCTATCTAATTAAAATTCAAGATAAAATAAAAATGCCGTCTATCGAATGAACTCGATTAAAACTTTATACAGGAAAATGTATTTTTTGATTTCATATGATTAACAAACTTTAACAGAGTAATATAAATAACTTAATGTTTCATACGATAGTATTTTTTGCATTCTGTTAATATAATAACTGAAATCATTTGTAAAAGAAATTATGGCGGTTGCCGCATTATAACTATGTATATACAGATCGTTATGAGAGACGGCAGACTGCTTGCGTGACGTATGCGTGCACGGCTCCCAACATTTTAGCGCACGAACATGCAGCCGGTGTGCTCTAGCCTTAACAATTGAATGAGTGTTCCAATGGCTGTCACAGCTTGATATGCGAGGCCTACCTCGCAGTTGATATGATTTTTGGCTGTGGCTTGATGTCGTATGTGAATCTATGAAGTATAAAAACAGCTGGACATTTCAACTCGCACAAATAAGTTGTGCGTTTTGTAGTGTTGTGTACGGTTAATTTCTGTCGTACCTATTATATAGCTGAACGTTTGATAGCGTGTAATAGTTAACTAGCGACTAGGGTTGTCCAAAATCAATTATGCTTGATTTACTGATAACAAAATAAAACTATGCTTGAGCCCTTAAGCCCTGTACAGACATATGGCTATTCAGGTGAATAGAGGCAGGCGCCGATATGTTAAGTACACTCGGCTCGTCTCGCCGCCAATTGGCAACTATGTCTCCTTCTCTGTTGCTTCAAAGGCGCTAATGTTGATCTAACTGTATAGTTGCTGTGTGAAGCGTATGCTTTACATAAGTAAGAAGGAGAAAAGAGATGCAGGAAGAGAGAGAGAGAGAGAGATATATAATGTTACTAATATGTAGATATTACCTTAGGTATTTCTCATGTTTATAGTTATACCTACTCGTGCGAGTTGGCAATCTCTCGAGCCCATTTGCTATGGCCAGAGTTGGCCATATGTCTGTACCCTGCTTAAAAAAGGCTAACACATTCGACGGTTTAAGCGGCGACGCTAAGTACTACAATAGCGTAGTTACAGGTGACTATGGTATTACTATCTCTCTCCCGCGCCTTGGGCCGCTGGCTGCTATCTCCTTCCCGCATCCCGTATTTTGTAGCTCCTGTAAAACATAAGTAGATATGCATTATTAACAAATTACAGAAATTACCAATTTACCACAATTTATTTATTTATACATATACACCACACGCATAAGTACAAAGCACCCAAAGAGAATAGATAGTATAGAGGGTTACTGTCATAGTAAATTTTGTAGTCACAATAAATTTAGGTACTGCCATCGACACAGCATGAAAACTAAAAATGAAAATGTATAAAAACATCAAAAAATTTATACATAATATATATATGGATAAATTTTTTTTTATTTTTTTTTAGAATGCCATATGTTTATATTCCCTGATGTGTTAAAATTGTTAAATATCAAACGGTGTTGCCATCGCCATCTACCCGAGCATATTAGGCCAAAGGTGTGGGGACATCTATTCGAGAATAACTTTTTCTTGATTTCCGGGACACGTTATTCCTTAGAATTTATTCATCGTATACGGAGTTACATATGTCTTTGATAGTACCTAATAAGAGCAGGTGTAAGTACCAAGTAGGTTGAATCCACAGAAATAAATATATCATATATTAAATCTATGGTTGAATCCACCGCTTGCAGCTTCTGACTCTAATATCCATTTTCTTTGCAATTACTGTCACATTAGGACAATTTCGGGTCATATCGCCACGTCACGCTCTGTAGCTCCGTACACAGTTTGCTCCAGATATTCTTTAAAACACATGAGTCCAGTTTAACGTCACTCTGTTGCTAATCGAACTGAGATTCAATCAAGCTGATGAGGTAATTCCTTTCGGGGCAGACTAGAAGTGTATCTGATATGAAATACTTTGTTCATAAGTGGTGGTCAAAAATCGTGGGTTAATTCCCACTGTCCTGTTTTTAGTACATTCCGCGAGCTCACGGAACTGTTGTAATTTGTGCCTTTATTTAGCCTATTTACATACTTTACGTGGCAATTACGTTGGATTGGTTTCTTTATGGTTGCTTCTTTGTGGTTATTTGTTCTTTAAGAGGGGGCGTAAAGCCAGGACATAAGAAGGAAACAAAAGATATGGCGCGCCGCGCAAAACTTATGACGGAAGATATGGCCGTCGTGCGGGTTTTAACTCAGATAGAGCAGAAAAAATTGTTCTCGAAAAAACAGCAAAAAGACTGTTAGGGATCCTCATCATGCACAGCCAAGAGGTTAATAGCATGACGAGTAGACTCACATGGGTAATTATTCGTTATTTCCTGGCCTGCAGCGCGCTGGACAGCCAGTCCATGGCCTGGTCGAGCCCCTCGCCGCGCACGGCCGACGTCTTGAAGATCTGGAACGTGCGGTCGCGCAGCGCGTCCAGCCCCAGCGCTTGGTGCACCTCCGCCACGGTCAGGCAGCCCGCCATGTCTTGCTTATTCGCTAACACCACTAGTATTGCATTAGCTAGTTCTTCTTCCTGAAATATTTATTTAATATTGAATTGCTGTGTCATAAGTCGATAGTGGACAATCGCTTCTCCATACAAGCAGAATCCCTATGTTCCTCCCTGGATATTCTCGGAAAAATCAAACGAAGGGGCATAGCTGTTTTGTTAATATTCATCAAATTGCGTAAAAATGGATATTTGTATGGAAGAAGTGGTCACAGCATATCCGTGCCCAACCAAGAAACACCAATGTACGTATGGAAAGAAATTCCATCAAATTAATATTCCTTAAGACATGACTAACTTTAGTATACATCACAATATAAATATGACGTTTGCACGGTTAAACCTCTCAGTTTTATACTTAGCAAGGGAGAAAAAAATACTTAATAATTTGCCTGATCATATTAAGTCGCATAGAAGGGAACAGGATCAAAGACAAGCTTAAGAAATTAATGAAATGTTTCTATAGTTTGAACGAATATTTTATGTATATAGATAGTTAGAATTGTTTTGTTGTTGCTTTGAATTTGTTTATTTTAGTTTTAATTTCTTATAAGATTGTAGGCCTGAAATGGGAAAATTGTTGGATTTTTTTCTATATTTTGACATGTGATCTCATTGTACAAAGTTTCGACAATAAATTAATCTTATCTACATGAAATACAGTAAAAAGACATTATCCATTAAAAAATATTTTCGACAATAACCTTCCTTTGGCAGTCAGATAAATACCCTATACAAATTAATGGGGTTATTCATAAACGCGTTACTGGCCTGAATTAGCTATGAATCGTTTGTCTTTATCTGTCATTTTGACTTATGTATTTGTAAGAAAGGGATAAAAACGTAATTTAACTAAATCAGGCCCGTAAAGTTTTATGAATAAGGGGATAAATGTTTAATATAATACTAAGACGACTTTATAAAGAGACACCTTATAGCTCTTCATTGTTACTATTAAGTAACCAGCAAAGTGGCACTCAAATATCCCTCGGTACACACAAAATAAATGACATTGTACTTACTCTTAACATATGAACCAATTCGTCTTTTGATATCCCTATTCTATCTCTGTCTGCAGAGTCTACAACATAAATTATAGCATCTGTGTTGCCATAGTAACATCGCCAGTAGGGCCTGAAACAAAAACATACACGTTAAGTACAGTCTGGCAAAAAAGAGTAGAAATTAAAAAGTGGCAACACTGTAGTGTCGTCCCGTTTTTCTTAGATTGATTTGAAAGGGATACCACTACAGTGTTACCACTTTTTAATTTCTACTCTTTTTTGCCAGACTGTAGTGAATATGAATATTTGAAACATGAGATTTTAATCTCAAAACGTAGAGCTCTCAATGAACTATTAGTTACAGCTTCTGTTACCTCTGTAGTCATAAATATAACTCCTTTTTTTCTTACTTTAAAAATACCTATACTACACACGAAAATAATATGGTTAATTATGTACATTGTTCCTTTCAAACCGCGATAACTCAAAATGTTGTCAGTGACTAGACATGTTCTATCCGTGTACCCTTCATATGTAGAGAAGGTGACATAGGATCCATTTTTAGTTTAATTTCCAGAGGTATTCTGAATAACATGTAGGATTTAAATTCACCAAACTATGGTAGTTATTTGTTAGCTATCTGCACTCATCTCATCCAGAAAAAATAACACTTTTCCATAAGACAAACTTAATTGCAGAGTGTACTGATTTTTTGATTGACTACTTATTTGTTTGCTTGCTTGAGGCTCTGGTGATAGTGCTGCCCATAACAAACCATTACTGTCTGTAGTTAGAAATGATTTACTCAAGTTACGCTAGTACAACTAAACTGCTATTATATTGCACACTACTGTATGTTTGACACACTTATCTGGTATGACTGAAATATTTATGATTTAATATTAATGTTTGATGATTAATTTAATTAATGTTTTTAGGATTCCGTACCCAAAGGGTAAACGGGACCCTATTACTAAGACTTTGCTGTCCATCCGTCTGCCTGTCTGTCACCAAGCTGTATCTCATGAACCGTAATAGTTAGTTGAAATTTTCACAGATGATGTATTTCTGTTGCCGCTATAAGAACAAATACTAAAAAACAGAATAAAAATAAATATTTAAGGGAGCTCCCATACAACAAACGTGATTTTTTTGGCGTTTTTATAGATAATGGTACAGAACCCTTCGTGCGCGAGTCCGACTCGCACTTGGCATTTTTTTTCTATTCTGTTTATTGGTGTATGATTTCCATTAATCCTGGCATATTAATAACCACTGACATGTAATTTTTCATAATCATAATCATTTCATTGTTGCAAATCAATTATTGTAATGATTATGAATGTTAATAAAAGATCATAATAATTTTGGATCATAATAATAAGCCGGGTCCACACAGAGCGAGCATAAGCGCGAGGCAATTTCCTTGCGCACAAAACAGCCAGTGTAGACATGCCTCGGCCGAGGCTGCGCGCGCGAGGCACATCTACACTCGCCTCGAAATTGCCTCGCTCTATGTGGACCCGGTTATTAGCTGACTGTATGGTACAAACAAATAAGCTGATTTGTGACCTAACATAGAATATTTTCACAATAAGTGTCATAACAATTTACTTAACTTTTGAAATCAATGCCAAATAAAATAAAATAACATATTAAATGCGAAAAGGTTTCAAAGTGGGTCAGGAATCAAATTGATCGATATTACCAGCCGGCTGAATGTATGGTCTTATATTTCAATGAATTTTATAATCGAAACTTGATGAGAAGATTATTGAACTCTTTGTTGCAGACTAAGTAAATATTGCTCGTATTTAGATTTAATACTATGTAGGTAATATTTCAAGCGAATTATATACGATCAAATCTTAAAACCTATTGTGCTTAGGGTTCAGTAAAAATATAAAACAAAAAACATAACCTATTATTCCTTAACATGTCACAGTCCTTTCAGTCCTTACCTAATACTGGTCTGTCCTCCGAGATCCCATACTTGGAACTTGAGGTTTTTGTACGTGACCTGTTCTACATTAAACCCGATGGTGGGAATGGTAGTGACCACCTCACCCACTTGCAATTTGTATAGGATTGTCGTTTTCCCGGCGCCGTCTAATCCGAGGATCAAAATACGCATTTCTCGTGCCCCTAGCAACCCTCTGAAGTAACTAAATAAACCACCTGAAAATTATTACAATTAAACTTATCAAACATCACCGGCTGTTTATGAAATAATATTATTTTTTACGACAACACGATTACTTACCCATTTTGTCTGATAAGGTTCACTAGTCTAATTCATTTAGCGGACGTAGCGATGTTTAAACTTTCCACAAGCATATGAGTGTCCTCCGAAATATTTAAAGTACTATTTACAAGCTTTATTTATTTTATTTAATGAGTTAAATTAATAATTTAGAGAACATTTTATTGGAAATCGTCGTTTCGTTTGACGTGTAACAACCACGGTTTTGTTGCCAGGTCGAAATAAAATACGTCAAAATTTGAAAAGGGCTCTACAGACACTTGCGATTTATCGGCACAACAGGGTAGTGATTATTCAGGGTTCCCCTCAAAGAATATAAAGGGCCCTCCACACTCATGCGCGAATCGCGGCGCGAAGCCGCGAACGCGCCGTGATTCGCGCATGAGTGTGAAGGGCCCTTAATACTCACTAGGAGAAGGTCTTAAGCAAAGAGTCTTCCTAGCCTAGTTCGCTGATTAGCGAAATCGACTCCACACTCGCGTTCACTTAGTCTGGAGCGAGCTTATGGTTTGATGCCAAAACGGAAGCAACTCATGGCGCAAAATACTGGTTCTCTGTGCCAGTTCTGTACGTTAGTAATAATAGTTCAATGAATGAAACAGGAGTATCTCTAATCTACCGTTGTGATTTGATTAAAGAAAATACTGTAAACCATGGAATTTATTGGGAAATCATGGGATATTGCAGCGTAAAATGGTGTGGTGTGCTGGTGTGGCAAGAGTGGCAAGACATTTAAGACTTCTACTAGTTCTACTTACAAAACAGATGGAATTTTCACAGGAAAGTCAAATTCAGTATTTCGTTGAAAATTGTTTCTTGTCCGCGGGGTTCATTTTATACTGGTCAGTAAGCAGAGGCGAAGTAGGTATGTCCGTCCCTTTCTTATTCAACTTGAAAATGCAATGTGTTATCCCTTTCACTTTTACGACTAGTGATTTGACGATGATGGTTTCGTTAGTTGCGGGAACTTCGTGCTTTCGTTCGGCCTCATGTCACGAGATAGACCTGATGATGAACTTCAAAGAAGTGCGAGGGAAGTCGGTGCTGGTTTATGATAGCCAATATATTATATGGTGTGGGTTTTTTAGAACCCTCTAAGTGAGCAGTTAGGTCTCATGTCACGAGATGGACCTGATGATGAACTTCAAAGAAGTGCGAGGGCCCTAATATGTTAAGTAAAAATTTCAGGTACATTTATAAATTACTTAATGAAATATTATTATTAAGTAAGTTTACTGTAAGTATACTAAATTGGTAACGATTTTACCACAATAAATTACGGTTCCACTGGTAGCAGTACCACTGCCTGGAATGAACATGTTCCACTCCTACGCTTACGCGTGACAGCCCGCCATATTTGGAACGACCAATCGCAACGCCGTTAGCACCCGTCCCGCCCTCACCTCTTCCACATGCCGGCTATATATACACACTCGTCGAGACACTCCGAGACAGGCCGAGAACGAGTGTGTACTTACATACTGCTCCCTCCTCGTCTCGTCTCGCCGTTCTCCGATTGGGTCGGAGCGGTGACGAGACTTTCGGCGAGAGGCTCTCGACGAGTGTGTACAGCTCTCATCACAGTTTGGTGACTTGCGTCGCTAACAAATATTAGGCTTCTATAGGCGGTTTTCTGTGTACCTTGTAGAAAAGCGTGTTGTTATTAGTACTAAATTACTGTTGCTATTAAAATAAATACTAAATTAAAAAAACAAAACCATTTGATCACTGAAGTGAATTTTGGTACATTTGATTTACTACTGACATGTAAGACCACGTCTTGCCGCAGATCTGAAATCAAAGGAAAAATTAGTAGTCAGTCCCTTCAGTCCAAACTATACCTCTCGCATCGAACGCCCCCCCCCCCCTAACAGACAGTTAATTCATATGGAGTACTAGCTGCCACGCAAAAAATATTTCTTGGAAGTTTAAAACATTAAATACTTTATTTAAATAGAAATATGTAGCATTTAATTATTAAAATTCGTTAAAAACACACATTACATAACATAACATAACAACACAACATTATTGTTTTTTTTTTTAATTAGGCTCAACTTCAACCTTTTCCCCTCACTAGCTCGGAAAGCCGTCTTTTATCCTTTAAAACAAGCAGGTAAAAACGCATTTTATATACTAGTGCAGTGGGGAAAGTAAGTTGACCTTGGAGCGTGTTTAAGTAGCTTTTGACAACAAAACGTAAAACGCTCAGAATAATGGTTCGTTCGATATTAGGTATATTATCATTAAATAAATCATTGAAAATACCAAATTTTGCTTTGTGTAATGATTTTAAGTCATAAACCTTAAAATTCCATAAGAAACATTTGTTTTTTTTATAATGATGTTGAATATAATTCTGAACGCACAATGAGGTGAAAAGTTTTGTGTTACACACGGGTGCAAATGTATTTTTCTTCTCGTGTGTTAAAACACTCGCTGCGATCACTTCGCTTCGCTTTTCGCTTGCTCGTGTTTCAATTCCACACTCGCGGGTAAAATACAACTTTGCACCCTTGTATAACAATAGTACATTTCGATGCTAGTGCGGAAAGTATGTCATTAGTCAACGAGTACCGAGATATCTTGCCACGAGCCGTAGGCAAGTGGCAAGACTCGGGACGAGTGAAGAATGACATTTCCGCACGTGTATCGAACGACGTTTTTTAATACAGTTGTGAAAAATAAGAAAAGCAACAAGTAAGGAATAGAATTCGAAGCATTCTGTGACATCATTGACACTGACATTATGAAGAGGTGTTTTTCTAGCTTTTATTCGACTAGAATAAATTTTGTTATTATTATTGAACCCACTTCAATGAGTTTTTTTTCAAATGCATGTTCTATAACACAGAAACAATTGTAAATTTATCTTTTTTTTAAATAAACGTGTTATAATACTTATAATGATGAAGAGGTAAGTAATAAAATATGAAATGCATATTTTTCGTATTCTTATATTAACATTAACAGTAGGTTTTTATGTTGATTACGATGTTTAAAGGAAACAAATATTAACACTTATCAATAAGTAGTCATGAATTGGAACAAGTAAAAATTTTAAAAAATTGGAAAAGTAAACAGCCACGAAAAGTAGCACTTTTTGAGCAACTGTATTAAAAATAACTATTACCGTACACTGGCTGAAGTTTGTTTACATCAAAATTGAAGAAATATAAATCGATCCCACGTGGATCCCACTGACGTTGGCGAAATCATCGACAGTATCGATGGAGCCATATTACCCAAAGATTGAATTGACGCGAGAGGTATATCTAGGTATGCATCGACCCGGCATCGGCAAGCTAAAATTGCGTAAACATTAATTTACGTCTGCCATATACCTACCTTATAAAATGTTTCGAAGTTTATATCCGCGTATCCCAGTGCTCGCAATTTGCATGGCTTTTGTGACCTGAGAATTGTAAATTCCAAATTATAAATCGCACAGACGGCCCGCCCACTTTCTGCATTTCCAAATCGGTCATAATAACGCTACGGATGGGGCGTCGAAGTACTTTTTCCTACCAACTGAGAACTGTGGCAAATTGATCGAAAAGTTGCAACGAGGCCTGTGCTCACGGCCTCTCGGGCAAATTGGGCCCTTCGGACAGGGCAGGGGTATTTTGCCCTCTTTTGCCACCCTATATGTAGTTGCGCCACTGTCTACAGCACGAATTAATGTCTACAGGACCTTGCATCTTGGCACTATTGACCTCATTGTTTAACCCTTTGACCGCCAAAGACGTTCAAAGACGCGCACAGCTACAGCTCAATATCAACCCTCGTACGTTATCTGACAAGGTTCACGATGGCGCGTCGCACGCTTGACGTTCAAGTTTAGGGCGTCCGCAACGTCGCTCGGGTGCACGGAGCGGGCGCACGCACGCGCGGGTAATTTTTTGTCTAAGTTAAATCCGCCGCACGCGCCCGCGTCAGTTATTATTATTATTAATTCATTTATTACAAAGTTACATTATGTACAATAATTGAGCCAAACTGGAGTATCCAGCGGAGCAGGAGTTAGCGGCGCTCATAATATTTTTCTTTAACCCGCTCGCCCGCTCCGTGCACACGCAGTACGCGCGACGTTGCGGACGCCCTAAATCAGTGGTGGGCAAACTTTCTTCATGGGGGCCTGAAAGTTTAGAGAAATTTCAGAGGAGGGCCAGAGTTGCAGTGAAAATGCATTTTTATTATTTGGCGGGCTATATACTAATTATTTCGAAGGACCGGCGGCGGGCCAGATAAAATCCTTTCGCGGGCGTAGCTCGCCCGCGGGTCGTACTTTGCCCACCACTGTTTGTCATGTTTAGGGCCTAAACATGAATCTAGTATAACTGGATCGGGCATGATGGGTGGGGGGAAATGACCGAACGGGACAGTCTTATGTATCTTTCAGTAGGAGTAGCAGAGAAAGCGCTGTTATTGTTTGTCCTTGTCACAGTCTCACATTTTTATTTATTCCCACCGTAAATTTAGTATGGTTTATGGTAATTATGGTGGGCTACTAATCTACTCGACCAATCATATTATTGTCGCATTGCGTATGTTCTGTCCCTCACGGGCGCACGCGTATAGCTCATCTTTGTAATGCTAGGTATATGGCCCTAAATTATCCGGTGACGTTCGAGAGACGATTTGCACCAAGATGCACGTTTATTAGTTTTATAACGCGTGTGACGATCATACCTTGCAATCATGATAACTATAATTTTCCTGAATCTTTGATCGCTGTTGTACCATAGGCTTTGATAGGCAGCGTCAGCGACTCCACTGCTCTGTAAGTATAGTATCATTGTGTTTAATAATTTACTTTCCTCCTTGAATAAAAAAATATTTCATAAGGACAGTTATTGATGCAGTGGTCAAATTTGAGGCACTACACTAATTTTTCTTAGGTTTCACACCTCTTATATTTACTGAAACTCTGTATAGGTAACTCATTGGACAGAAATTAAGTCCTTGGAATACAAGTAGGTACCTACTTGTTGTACTTAAAATTGATTATAAAACTTACCGTATCTGATAGAATCTGCCCCGGCAGGATAATATAAAAGACAGCCAAAAGGACCTCTAACGTAGCCGTCAAATACTTTATCTGCTGGAACTTCACCTTTATCACCTGAGAATAGTTTAATGGGCCTAAGAACAGCAAAATGGAAGGAGGCACCTACATTGCTAGTACATATTTAGTTCCAGGGCTAAGAACCGGTATTAAAATACTGTTAATATCAATTTTTAATTAGCAGAAACGTCTGCGAACGTTGCTATTAACTACTATTAAGCTTAGAATAAAAGTGGGAAAAGTACGGTTAGTGGTGGAGGCTCCCCTAGAGCCCTAGAGCCATATAGTAGGAAGATTTGCTGACTATGGATGAGGTTTTGGTGGCTCAGTTGGCAGAGCGCTAGAGTATCTTCTCGAGGCAGAGGTGTAGGGTTAGAGCCGGCGTAGCTTTATTTGACGTTCATAAGCGCATTGTACTGCTTGAATAATAAACTATCTCTATCTTTTCTACAGTTTTCGTTATTTACTATTTTCTTTTATTTATTAAAATATGACAAATTTCTGTTAAAGTTATGGTTCCAAAATAGTGCAATTAGTGCGTATAAACCAAAATGAACGGTGTTCAACTTTGAGGCGAGATCTAGTTTTTTTAAATGCCGTTATTAATTGTACGCAAAAAGGTAGATAACATTTTCATGTCTCAAATAAATCTTCCGCTGATAATAAAATACTGAATAATGATAAGAGAATTCGGAATCGTTTAATCTAAACTTGATTATATACCTATAAGTATGTTGAATCGTATAAAAAAAAGTTAACTACTGGAAACATGTTCTAACATATAGAAAAAAAAACTAAAGTTGGGGTAATTGCTTAATTGTTCATCTATTGGTGCCACTAGCCTACCACAAATTACACTGGGCTTATTTCACAAAAAGAGATTCAACATTAGGCCGCTAGATTAAAAAAAAGGTGGGCACTGGGTACATACTTCACAAGGATATGTATAGGCTTTCATAGACTTAATTAAAAGTTCTAGTCTTTACTTACTATAGTAAGAAATCCAAAGAAAGTAATAATTAGAGACGAGATGATTAACACATTTAACAGTATAACACTAAATATTTCATTCAAATCCTTAGCTAATCTGAAAATAAAATGATTTATAATAAGTACATTTGTGGCTCTATAAGAGAACTCTACAAAAGATAACTGCGGTGTGGATACAGATTTTAAGAAAAATCTTGAGTAAACAAAATAACAAAGCCAAGACTTACTTCAAAATTTTCTGATGTCTCTTAACGACATTTTTAAGGTTTTCTAGAGATTCATCTGCTTCCTGAGCTCGGCGGTCCACGTTTATGTTCAACAGGTCGTATTGCAGCAGACAGAAGAGCATGGACACGTTGACCGTTAACGTGAATAGCAACATATCGCAGGCCAGGTAGCTGCATTCATAGATCATTGTTGCTAGAACATTGTTCATAAGTATTGACTCCTGAAGTTTTTCAACAGCTGTATTTTAGGAAGAGCGTAGAGACTAAAACCGATATTTCCAGTTTTTATAAGCTTTAAAATAAAATTTGTAAATTCACACACATGGTTCCTACATTAACGACAAATTAAGAGGAAAGAGGACGACCGCTTCTCCATACAAACGTAGTCCCCATTTTCCTCTCCGGATATTGTCATTATGGTAAATATGTTATATTTATTTCTTGCAAACCATTGTACAGAAAAAATTTTTGGTATGGTATCACTTGGGACCCTGAAAGGCTATTAAAAGGCGATTTCGCGCGGGTCCTCCACTTTCGTCTGAATTACATAATTATAGCCACGTCAAATTAAGCCGAATATGGGCAATCAATAGTTTTGAAAATCGGTATAGTTGTACCTTGTGGTGTCCAGATAAATATACTAAGTCCTCGAGGGTGGTGGGTGTGCTGAGTGAAGGGGGGTTGAAGGTACCTTTTTTCATATTTTTGCTCATACCTCGAATATCAGTACGAATAGCTTTATAATTCTTCGGACAAAAGTTTCTACATAAAATTTTCTATAAATTAGGTGATATTTATTTTTACTCTACGATCAATACTTTAGGAGCTACAGGATGTTTAAGTTAACAAAGAGATAACAAATAACGATTTAAGAAAATGTCGTTTCTTCGTAGTTGTTCATCATGTCAAATTTTTTGGGGTTCCGTACCCAAAAGGTAAAAACGGGACCCTATTACTAAGACTCCGCTGTCCGTTCGTCCGTCTGTCTGTCCGTTTGTCACCAGGCTGTCTCTCATGAACCGTGATAGCTAGACAGTTGAAATTTTCACAGATGTATTTCTGTTGCCGCATAACAACAAATACTAAAAACAGAATAAAATGAATATTTAAGTGGGGCGCCCATACAACAAGCGTGTTTTTTTTTGCGGTTTTTGCGTAAGCAAGCTCACCTGCTGATCAAAAATAAAAATAAACCGGCCAAGAGCATGTCGGGCCATGCTCAGTGTAGGGTTCTTATCTATACTTTAGGTAAGGGTAACTATAGGTAACTATGAAGTAATTTTATTTAAAATAAAAATCATAAATAATTAAATATAGGTACCTAGGTATCTACTAATCTGTATTCGAAACCACTCTATGTTGGTACTTATAACCTTCTTCTATACATAAGTATATGTGCTAGAATCAACTTAATTGGTTGGGTGGCACCGAAGTTGACCGACGTCTAATAATCAACAATCACTTACTTGCTAACGTATGCATCAAATTAACCGCCACATATTTCCACAGCGAGTCAATCTCAAACGGATAGTATAGTTCAAACGGGAACATATAGGCGGGGTTTTTATCCAGGATTCTCAGGATGAAGTATATGACTAAAGAAATCCCATTGTAAATTAATAAACCGACTATAGTAAACTTGAGTATGCCTGAAAGAATAAATATGATTACTTAAACCTTTTGTTTGCGTTTGTTTAAGACCAACTAGCTGTTAAGACAAAAAATTCTGTCTCTGGCAATTTAGTTTTAAATAAATATAATGAAAAATACTGTAAACTGGTGCATCAAAACATTCAATGTAACGTAACGGCACCAATCATGGAACATGTTAGAGAAAATTTGGAGTATTTTTTATTTTTCACCGACACCTGCAAAATTTCTACCGTTTTATATATGCGTTAAAAGTTGAATGTCCTATTTGTCCTTTATGTATTTAATTATATAGATACTGCTATTGGTTTCAATATTATTAAGAAGTTAAAACTATGTATTTTGCTCCAGTCATGGGATATATTGTGACGGTGCGTGTAACGGAACGTTACACTGCCAACTTTTGTATTATTCCTGGCACAATACAATTCCTAAATTCGCCATTCAAATTCAAATCCTTCTTCGAATCCATTCCGTTGGTAATAATTTTCAGTTCAATACAAAACTTTGCTGAGTAAAGATCTATTTCCTGCAGTGCATAGTATTCAGTATAATACTTTATATTGTGATCTATATAGTGAATTCATAATGCAAGTGCATTGTGTTATGTGCACGCGTAATTGTAACAGCGCATCTGTTCTACCTACATTCAAAGGCACATGAAATTGTAAGTATTATAATAGTTAACTAATTTAGGAAAGTGTTTTATCTCTATTTGTTAGCGCATCAGACAGTAACACTCGCCAAAGGTGCCTTCTTATTTTAATAATAAATACCCTGATCGCCCTGGATCCTGCCTTTTAATTTACCCATCCTGTTGAGGGAGGCTCCTACTGACCTACCCCCTCACACTGGCGCCCAACGTGGGGCGAACCCCGCCGCTGAGCAGCGAGTTCCAGTTCCCAGTACCCGCCACCCTACTTCCGTTCCTGAGAACCAGTACCAGCTCCTCTAATCACCACTCTAGTACTCCGACTACACCACCGTTCCTGCTCTATTTTAATTATTTATTTTTGGCGATTTTTTTTACAATAATTGTAATAGCTATTTTTAAGGTTTAATTTTTTTCTAAATTCAAAAAAGTCATAGTAGACCCAAACCAAATTTTGATATAATTTCGGCCTAACATCATTTCTTTTTTTTTTTAACATATAGCTAACCTTTGATCAAAAATCCAACCTCTAAATTACTGTTGCTAACCATACATCACACATCAACCATCCTCGTATATATTGAATAAATTACAATTACATCACTGAAAACAAAAATTAAAATATATAAATATATTATTTTCTCTTATATGCCAGCGTCCTACGCTTTTTGTCGCGCTTTTATTACAATACACAGTTCACAGTGATAACTCACACATACCACATACAGTTACACAATCCAAGATTTCCACTGAAATCACACAAATTGGTCTCAATCCTAAGTGTTTTTAAAACTCCTCGGAGTCACTGAAATGCGAGCAAATACTGACTTACGGCAGTACTACCGGAGCGAATCCGATAGCGTATCCATCACCCGAATAAATAAATACACTTAAGCCTGATTATCGCAATAAACCTTTATCTTTCTATATTATTTCTTTTGAAACCACTAAATAAAATTAAAATACAATTAATTAAATATTTTATTTACATTAACGCCATTAAATTTAAAACTAACAAAAATCTATGAAAAATAATGGCTCTAATTGTTTATGGCACAATGTTGCCAGTGTTTGAAAACTGATGATAAATAGAACCGTTTTTCCCCCAAAGGGTAAAAAACGGATATTTAGGTTCCTGCCGAAGCTTGAACCACATATGAGATAACACCCTTGTAACTCAGCCCTAATTAAGGGAATTTATCAACTTGCAGCGCCATCTATCGCGCCACTCAAGTACTAATGTCGCCCGGTTGCTAGCGCTCGGCTGCTTTCTCGTCAGTACCATATGTATAAGCCGGCAAGGCCCTTAGGCGTGGTTCAAGCTTCGGCAGGAACCTAAATATCCGTTTTTTACCCTTTGGGGGAAAAACGGTTCTATTTAGGTATCCTTGCCTCCCGCTTGAACCACATATGAGACGTGTTTAAACCTCTGCCGGCGCTGGCCCGGGCGTACTGTGACCTGTGACTGATAGTTATAATATTTATGCAATTTTGCATAATAAGAATATGGGCTTGAAATATATTCCGTATTGATATACCAAAAGATTGTTTGCGTCAAACCTTAATGACTAGAATTTCCTCATTTGTAATTATCGATAGATACGACAATCGTTAGCACTGACTGGCAACATAACTAAAGTTATTCATTGCGACTATGTAAGTATGCTGAATCACATCTGAAGCTACGCGAGCTTGTGATGCTTGCAAAGTGAACCCCATCAAGTGAGTTTTATATCAAACCCGTCCACTTCTCATGCTTTCCTTACAACACCCCACTAGGTGAAAATGATAAATAGGTTATGTTGTATAATGTAATGATAATTATTATTTTACAAAAAAGAATACTACTTGTCTACTGCTTAACACAATGAAATATAGAACTGCCGATCCATCCAAAAATCTGTTTCAATTCGTAACTAATTGGAAAAACCTGGGGTCCTCTCTGATTTAAAGTATTTTCTATCAATTAAATGTAAATTGGTCAGTATAGGTCAGATGTAATGTAATATGTATTTTAATATGCACGAATAACCAAATGTTTGTATTTTTAGACATTAATAGTTATTTACTTACCGGCTTCATTTGTACATAGCCCACTACATAATGACAACAAATTCCGTAAATGTGTTGAAAATTATATGTATACCTACATAATGTGTTTATTTGCGGAAATAATTGAATTGTATTTCGAATCGAGTACTGCTCTGCCTGAAAGTAGCGTCAGAAAATGAAGAAGAAAATACATCATTTCACGATTTAGCACTTTAATATCTAGTAACAACTTTCAGCTAGTAGTAGTTTCAACTGAGCCGATAATACATCCTTATTGATTGGTTTTAGGTGAGAGTTTCTTTAAAACAACCATATTAATGTTTAGATATGAATAGTTAATAATTCTTATATGAAATGGTAGGCTCCTATTTATTTTAAGTGTCAATTATGCTGCTAAATTTACTATCCACAGATAACTGAAAACATGCCGCATGCATGCAGGCTGGTACCGCTTCAACTGAGCTTATATTATATACTTGTCAGTCATGCAAGCGAATGTAACGAATGGTGAATGAACAGAATTACTTAGTACTGACACGCAGGTGACAATCGTATGGTGTTGATGATTGTAAATTTAAAGTGATGCTGACAACTCCAGTTGTTGTGGATAGCATCTCTCCATGATACTGTGCGTTTACTGAAGATAGGTCTACCAAGTAGAATATTTTAGAAGATATTTTAATCATTGAATCATTCAAATGAGTTCACCTATAATCTTTAGGTTTGGCATTTTAGGTTGTTTAACGTTCACTCTTTCTGGTGGCGAATTGATTCCCAAAATGAAGATTTTATGGTTCGCGCGCTGGTAGTGGATTGTACAATAGTTTATTGTTAGTCTTAGCACACTTCGTGAGTTTTTTATTGCTTTCGTACCTATACATACGATCTTCTAATAAGAAACTAAACACCTCTTGGCTGACCACGGAAGTCTCTTTGAATAAGAATAAACGAAGTGAAAATATCCACTTTAAATTGTAGTGCAACCTATTAAAACCAATTGCGAAACTTTCGTGAGACTAAGACAAATTACATTACATTACAGTATTATTTGTTTATGTCCACGGGTCGAGCTTCACAACGTAATCTAATCTCAAGTGCTGCGCTAGCGCCGTCGCGCGTGTGGTGCCGTGGCACAGTTCCTATTGACCCAAGACACGTGTAGATGCATTCATTACCAAATATTAATTTTGATAAGAGATTTAGCAACGCAAGGACGTTGTATGTTGTTTATTGACTTTCATGCAATTGTGCCATCAGGCAGGGTATAGTGCTACAAATATTTATTTACCGCTACTGTAATCAGTTTGACATATACTCACAAATAAAAACACTTTGAACTTTGCATATCAGTTGAATTTAGACTGTTTTTATTATCTTGAAGGAACCCTAGTACTAATCAGTCATCATGATGCCCCCAATAGACAATTATTAGATGATCTAGGCCTTTCTGCGACTTATTATTTGTCACTTCGTTGACGTAAAGCTGATATATATCTGGAAATCTCATATTTACTATATTTAATGAATGTATCATGAATATATAAATATATGAAATGTAGTGCTGTAATTCGATTAGCAGCGCGTCTGCCCTATATCCAAGACACGATGATTTTGTAGGGTACTACAAACCTACAACACTACTTGATTGCATTGACGATGATGCTTACAATTGCGAGTACATGCCATACGAGACCTGTTACAACAGTATGCTGTAAGCCCTGGACTGCTGTAAGCCCTGGACTGCTGTAAGCCCTCGACTTCTACCTTTCAGTTAAGCTTGTAGTACTTAGATCTGGCAATGACAACAGAACTAGTGTTGATTTTTAGAGTACATTGCACTCTATTTAACCGGCGAGCATATTGTAGTCATGAGACACTACTAGAATCATATTCGGCTTAGATCTTGCGCGATCCTTTGATGAGCGTTCTAACGTTATTATCAAACCTCTGATTCCGTGCACTGGTATCTATTTGGGATTTGACCTAGTTGACTCGTCTTTTTAAGGATGTTCTCTTTCGGGTATTCCTCTAAGAATATTACATATTATCTTGAACTTGGGTGCCTTTGGCCTAAAACGCCGTATGTTATAGTTCTTTTGTAAAAGCATGTGACTACTTCGTAGGAAGGGAAACATCTCAACTAGAAATCGAAAGAAGGGTTTGTATTTTCGATCCGTGCTCTTTTCGAATCAGGTATCTGCTATCGGTGACTGCCTGCAAATATTTTCTAAATATTACTCTTGTATGTACGTTTGCGTACGTTGTACCTTTGTATGTACATTTAATGGCTTGCCCCGCAGTCCACATGGTTTCAAAGATTTTGAAGTGATTTCATTTATTTGTCTTATTGGAAAATCAAACAAACCCTCGGAGCAATTAACGAGTTTTATTGTTTTATCATGTGTAGTCGTTTGAGTTAAATCGTTTCATTTAGATACAAAGCCGTGGACCATGGCTGTTGGTTCGACGGTTTAGTTCCCTTAGTCGGCTTCACTAATTTAATTCGCGATTTTTTCCGTACACAGGATCGGTAACTCCACTCTAACTGAACTACCGAAAAATATTTTCATAAATTCTTTCTTTATTTACACAAAGGGAAGCTTCGTCAGACATATAACATCTACCACTAACGAAACCGATGTTTCCACTCCTATTGATCAGTCATGGGTGACAATGCGGAAAGCCATATTAAATTAGTATTGTAGTCCTTTTAGTCATTCTGTGAAAGCACCTCCTACAAATACCATTCCGTTTCCGATAGTTATATTAATAGTAATGGAACTCTTTGAAATGGAACTAGAACGTTTGCGGTCAACGTATTATGATTTAAAACCCGCTGCTAAGATAATCTTTCAAAGTGGAGCTCGTTACTTACAGCATTTGAAGCTGAGTTTACAAGTTTCTACCTGATTGATGTGAATAGAGCATTATAAATGCTTTTGTTAGTTCGGCCTTTTGAACGGAATGTGATAGAAGGTATGTTTTCTACGTGTTACTCTTAGTTCTGTGGTCTCTGTGTGACAGCTACTTAGTAGACGTTTTGAAATATAGATAATTTCTAGACTAGCGCAAAGGTTTCTCTTTGTGACAGGCCGCTATTTTGTAGCTATAAACTATAGTCAATATTAGAAGAGGATACAGGGGATGCTTTAGTATCCCCAAAAAGACTATCAAAACCTGACTAGTCATTCAAAAGAGGGATTAAGTGCGATGATTTTTCACTCATATATATCATAATATGACAGTCGTAAACGAATTTGTATTTTACGTGTATTGATATTCCTATTCAGAGGAGAGAGTTTTAATCTTCTTTTCTTCTTTAAAACTGATGTCGATTTTCCTTGCCTCCCCCTCTCTCGTTTTGGTAAAGGATCTAGTTGGGCAAAGTATAACACAAGGTTTTTCACTCTGTGTTTTTCCCTCTGCACAGTTTCTTAACTGCCATTTTGCAGTTGGTTATACAGTTACGATCCTTAGAATGTATATAGGTAGGTTAGTGTTCTAGGTTCGTTCACGGCAAACAATTCCTTATTTGTTATCGACCAAGACCAACATTTGTACACAACCAAGATTTACTGTAACTGCGTTTCGTTATCAATTTCGCGCCAAACCCGCCAATATAAATTCAGCTGCTCATCGTCCTAAAAGGTGACACACAATTCGATCGATGACGTAGACTAACCGGGTCGCACATGGGTAATATCAGGACCATGCAGATCTTAAAAAATGTGAGTCCGACCAAGCAGACATCGAACAATAATGGGACCAATAAGACGTCCGCCACCGTATTAATGGTAGACCATGAGACAACGGTTGTTTGTCTAACAAGACAACGTCATTTCTTTGTCATTTCAGAGGACGATACGATGCCGTCTCATAGGACGACACATTAGGGTCTCACGATACGACAAAATGTCGTCTTATCGAACAACGGAATGTAGTTCTACGGGGCGACGCAATATATTTTCACGGGACGATACCACGGGATGACGCGACTCATCAGGACGACGCCTTGTCGTTTTGCCGGACGACGCTTGGCGTTCCACAGGGATGCCAAGTCGTCTCACGAGACGACGCTACGTCGTCTCACGGGACGACGCTATGTCGTCTCACGGGACGACGCTTTGTCGTCTCACGGGACGACGCCATGTCGTCTCACGGGACGACGCTTTGTCGTCTCACGGGACGACGCCATGTCGTCTCACGGGACGACGCTTTGTCGTCTCACGGGACGACGCCATGTCGTCTCACGGGACGACGCCATGTCGTCTCACGGGACGACGCCATGTCGTCTCACGGGACGACGCCATGTCGTCTCACGGGACGACGCCATGTCGTCTCACGGGACGACGCCATGTCGTCTCACGGGACGACGCTTGTCGTCCCAGAGGCATAAGTACCAGTGTACTTTTTATGACGGTGCCTGTAGTAAGGTCACTGCGTCTCGTCGCTGGGCCACGGGCACCGAGCGGAATGTCATCGGAATGATAAATGTCAGGGATGCCATGTCGTCTCACGGGACGACGCTTGTCGTCCCACGGGGCGACGTCATGTCGTCTCACGGGACGACGCCATGTCGTCTCACGGGACGACACTATGTCGTCTCACGAGACGACACCATGTCGTCTCACGGGACGACGCCATGTCGTCTCACGGGACGACGCTTGTCGTCCCATAGGACGAAACCATGAGGCATAAGTACCCGTGTACTTTTTGTGACGGTGCCTGTAGTAAGGTCACTGCGTCTCGTCGCTGGGCCATGGGCACCGAGCGGAATTTCACGAAGTCGTAGGTATTAAAAATTCTTCCATGTCCCACAGGACGACGCCATGAGGCATAAGTACTTACCCGTGTATTTTTTATGACGGTGCCTATAGGAAGGTCACTGCGTCTCGTAGCTGGGCCATGGGCACCGAGCGGAATGTCACGAAGTCGAAGGTATTCAAAACATTTTCACGATTTGAAATTTCTCGATCTTCTTTAAAAAAAAAAATTGCTTTGTAAACGTGTTGCTCGGCTGAGTTACAAAAGCGTACTGACGAGAAAGCAGCCGAGCGCTAGCAACCGGGCGACATTAGTACTTGAGTGGCGCGATAGATGGCGCTGCAAGTTGATAAATTCCCTTAATTAGGGCTGAGTTACAAGGGTGTTATCTCATATGTGGTTCAAGCGGGAGGCAAGGATACCTAAATACTTATTTTACAGGATTTGTCCATATCATCTAACTGCTTGTATGTACTATGTCTATGATATCATGCTATTACTGGTGCCAGCCAGTCCCATTATAAGGTGGTTTCTAATATTAGAGTAAAACATTTACAGATTGAACTTTTTATGAATGATTTTTATATTGATATTTTATGTATTACTGAACATTGGTTAACACATAATGAATGAAGTTCGTTCACAAGACACTCAGTTCCATTCATATATAGTCAGTTAAAATTCAAGGAACGTAAGGATATTGGATTCATGTCTGTTGAACGGACTAATACCATTTACTATATTACCAGTGTAAATAAGTCTAAGAAATCACCAATTATGAAAATATTGATATTACGAGTATACCTATTTACTTACAGGCGCAAGCTGTCTTATTGCGGTGGAGCCAGTACTCCATAAGCTCTTTCTTTTCCTGGTTTTCGGTATCTGGCCACAGCTCCGCTATTTCATAAACCACACTCCTTATGAAATGTTTCTTGCGCATTAACGATAATTTAAACAAACCTAAAAACGAATTTAAAGTATAGACTTGTAGAGAGTGATACTGACATTAAAAAAATTACGGTTTAATTTAAGTCTGAGTCTCCTCGGAAACATGCCGCGCTAGTGACTAAAATAGGTACGTGAGATAAATCGTAAAACTAGTTTAAACCTGAAAATAATAACAAAAAACGATAGGTACATAAAATTTTCATAAAGTAATGTAGGTAATAATTAATAATTTCATGAATTTCATGTGTAGAGAAACCTATACTAGGTATCTAAGTACATATACATATATGATTATTCCATGCCCAGTCTCTCTTTTCTTTTCGGATTTCACGGGCCTATATATCCCGGTCTTTTGATAGGCTTGCGTGGATGCCCAGTCTCTCTTTTCTTTAATTATTATTAAATAAATAAAACTTACTTTGCATCACAAGAAAGAAGCAAGATATGGCATTAGCAATCTCCAAAATGCCAGCATCTAATTCATTTATTTTTATTAAGAAAAAAATCTCGCCGTAACAAAACATAAAAGACAACAAAAAAAATACGATAAATTTGCAATAATTTTTAAAACGAGCCTTGTCATCGTCGATGACTTCCAGTCCAATAAATCTAAGTAGTTTGACTGGGATAATAATGGTGTCAATAAAACTAGAAGGCAACCGATCCAGAGAAGCCATTTTTTAAGAATGACAACTGAAGCGTATTTTTGCTATAAATGCCCGTATTGCATTTGAAAGTTGTAAGTTAAGGGTCCCCGGCAAGTTTGACCGAATTTCACCTTCCTATACAAACGGAGTTTCGTTCTCATTTTAATAATTCGATTGTATGTACAGGCGTCTAAAACTATGAATGAACTGTAACGCTGCAATACGTCCTTGGAGTCACGCTGCGACATACTCAAAAACCTGACATAATATAGTTAGTCAAAAATCACTATTTCTTCTTTTGTTTACGAAATAAAATTTAACCTTATTTCTCACTTAAATGGTTTTAAAACTTTTAAAATCATCGACACTTTAATACAAACCTATACAATTAATTTTTAAAACCCCTTAAGTGAGGAGTAAGGTTAAATTCCATTTCGTACACAAAAGAAAAAAATGAGACTTTTGACTAACTGTAATATGCCAGGTTTTTGAGTATATTTACCTATAAAGAGAATTTATTTTAGTATAAGGTTTCAATATCTGGCCACCCTTCAGTAACTAGCCACCTTATACCCACTCAAATGAATTATGTTTATAGGTGAATAGAGTTGATTTTTAGTATAAGGTGGCCAGTTATTAAACAGTGGCCGTTGACGAATTTCCCTACTTAGTCCTCGGCAAGCTCGGTTCTATACAAACGTAGTTACGCTCTCATTTTAAAACGACAAGCTAGATTGCTCTGAAACTTTGTATTTACAATAGGATAAGGTATATCTATGCCTGTAATTAGTTTATGTAGCTTCAGATACCATAGTTAAAAAAATACAGCGAATTTATGTTTTTCGTATAAAACTTGTTTTCGCTCTATTTTGTTTGTTTTATAAATGGAGCTATATAAACTAATTACAGGCATAGATATACGTCATGTCATTATATTTGCAGAGTTCCATTACAATCCAACACGTAGTTTTAAAATGAGAATGAAACTCTGTTTGTACGGGGAGGTGAAATTCGGCCGAGCTTGCCGGGGACTCTTAACATTGACGTTTGTTACGTGTCGTTCTTGGTTGTGAATGATGTTGCAGTGTCTCAGCGTACGTCTAATTATGTAAACGAAATAGATCCAATCATTATTTTATTAACTACCAATTAAAGTTAGGTACTATATACTTAATATCTAAAGTTATCTAGAAATATATTCCCCTTAACGTGGAATAAAATTAAATCTGTGCTACCTTTGCTTTGTGCAGAATTATTGATGAAGAAAAACCGCACTAGCACTGAATATATTTAATTGCGCCCTAAAGGCATTTCCACAATTTCGTTGAATTATTCTATAAGATGATATGAACCATAGGTTTCGCGACTTATACTCACGCTGTAGTACTTGCAGTAGTTATGGCGACTGCGCCAATGATTTTGAAATATTATACAGCAGGTTCACAATGAATTAAGGTTTGTATTACATATAATTTATAAGTCATGGTCACATTTTAACATTTCTGTCTAGTGGTCAATTTTATTTTAATACTTTATAATTTTATATAAATAATACGTATTAAGCTGACCATACTAACTAGGTATAACTACATTAACTAAATATTTCTGTATAATGTACCTATAATATCGGTAGCTTATGTTGCGACTGTGGCAGACAGACGGTCACTAAAGAGCTTTAACTTTTGAAAAATTGGCAGTCACATTTGAATCAATTGTAGGTAATACCTATTGGACAATTGGAGTAAATGTGCAATTGTTCGGGACCGCGGATATCGTGTTTTAGAATTTAAATTTGTTGTAAGTTTTAACACTTTTAACAAAAAAAAGTACATAGTCGATGAGTAACCTCAAATAAATATATTACGACGGACGATTGTTTCTCGCGTCCGCAGCGCAGGAGATACCTACCACGACCCTGCACGTGTCCCCTGGTTGGTGCTAAAGAGTGACAAACCTGACGGCGAATTAATAGGCAAAAGTGAATACTACAGGCGAAAATGCGATTGGCTCAACTTCGGGCCCACATATGCACAGATTGCACAGCTCCTCACAGAGCATTTTGACGAGAGATGTCGGACCTTCAGTTCGCATCTTGCAGATTAACATAGAGGGTATAAGCGCAGCAAAAAGTGTGTGCTTAGGCTCTTGCATGAAAATAAGATAGACGTAGTCAACATTCAGGACGCAGCTGCTTGGCTTAGCACCCTGAACGTTGATGTTTAATGCTTAATATATATACTATAGAATAATGTATAACTAATTGCCTATTAACGTATTTATGCCATACGATTAAATAAATAAATCTTTATCTCTCAACTTTTTCTTGATGTCTATATCATTTAAGTCACTAAGCCAAGTTTGGTGTCGTTTTCATATAAATCGGGGATGCCGAGTTCATTTATGGTATACTGATTTAAACTAACACGATTTTCACTCATAATTTTAAAACTAACACGGGATTAATCGCGTACAAACTTACGTTTATTTATGGCCTGACGTTTCGAACGTGACGGTACGTTCGTGATGGTCACAGGCAGACCAACCAGATGGTTCATTTATGGCATAAATGATACCATAAATTTTATGGTATCATATTGACACCAATCCGAAGTAACAACATATAAAAAACAGAATAGAATAAATTTTCTTCTTCATACCCGCTGAACCAATTTAGTTAAAATTTGGTATAGAGATAGTTTGAGTCCCGGGAATGAAAATACCATAGTTATTATCCCAAAAATCATCCCTTAAGGGTGTGAAAAGGGAGGTTTAAGTTTGTATGGGGAATCAATAACCGCTGAACCGATTTAGATGAAATTTGGTATTGAGATAGCTTGAGTCCCGGCGAAGAACACAGGAGTTTTTATCCCAAAAATTATCCCTTAAAAATGAAAAGGGAGGTGGAAGTTTGTACGAGCAATCAATAACCGCTGACTCTATTAAAATGAAATCTAATCCTTTGATTCAGTTGAAAATGATACCAAACTTGACTTAGAACTTAAACCTAACAGCGCCACAACAGAACTTTTGGCATCGCGATAAGCTCAATCGCATTGATATTGTAGGTATTAATGGTACTATAGAGTAACTATCCTAAATAGCAAACGCGTGTAGTAAATCCGTAGTGGTATCGTGGTGAGCTACGGCGGCGGCGGCCGTGCTCCCCTCCACGGCGAAAGGCACTTTCACTCAGCGGAATTCGACTGTTTGTGACGTCATCATTTGCGCAACCTGATGCAACTTGCGCCAGACTATGCATTTTGAGGTTTTTGGAGCAGTTTCATAATTTTTCGTAGTAATTTTTAGCGGTTGTATTCTATGTAACCAACATGTTAACTTGTAAATTTAAAATCGATAAACACAAAGCACTATAAAGTAATATTTGTACGTACATTCTTTATTTTTACGAAAACTTAAAGTAACTTACGTATAGTCCTTTTTTTAAGAAATTATTGATACCCTCTACGAGTTTCCACCCCATTTTTTACACCTTTAAGGGATGATTTGGACATAAAAACTATTTTATATCCTTCTCCACCCACAACTCAAACTATCTCAATACCAAATTTCATCTAAATCGGTTCAGCTTCAGGGGTTATTGTTTCCCCGTACAAATTTCCACCACCTTATGGGGTGAGTTCTGGTATAAAAGGTACTCTATGTCCTTCCCCGGGACTCAAAAACTATCTCCTAGGTATACCAAATTTCAGCTAAATTGGTTCAGCGGTTTAAGCATGAAGAAGTAACAGAGAGACAGACAGACACACTTTCGCTATGTAATATTAGTATGGATCTAATAATCTTCGGCAACTCCGACATCTTTTTCATTATATATATGCGCAACTAAAAATAGGTAGTACATATGTACCTAAATATTTATCCGATGAAAATATTGTCACATTGATGAATTAATTCGTTATCAGGTTTACTAATCTTTACAAATATATTATGAGGATAAATGAAATAAAACGGCGATAAAAATGATCATTGAAATTTATTATTACGTGATAAAATATTATCTACATTAGTTTGGTCCAATAAACTTACTTAGACATAATTTAATGAAGACACTAACTGCGTCTTGGTTTGTATAAAACTAATAAAATCTCTTCAATGCACCTAACTTACCCGACACCGTTTTTATTAATTCACGTCTTCTTATCGGCGGGTGGTGAAATATATCACAATTTACAAATTTTGTCCCCAATAAATATCCTTATCTATTTGGCACAAAATTCTAATTTAAATCGGTACCCAAAATTTGCCAATTCACCGCCTTCATTCCAATTCTTAAAATAAAACTAGGTACTACTATTTATCGATTGCTCTTTGCAAAGTTATATTAAAAAGGTACCTAGGTACAAAAAATTACAAAATCTTATACATACCTACTTAGGTATATAGATATTTACACGACAATTAATAACTAAAAGTTCATAGAACGTACACGGGCTACATCATAGATATATGGGATAAACATTACCAGCTTTCGACGAGCACGGCCGTAGCGTCGACCAGTGTGCTCATTTAGTCGCTGGTAAAAAAACTTACTTTAACGCACACAGCTATTTCCCGTCCGATAGAATTCCGAAGAAAATTACCTTTCTCGAATTGTATGGAGGGAATAAAACATCGCCTAATAACTCGGTCTCGGGATAACGTACCGCCGAGAACAAGTGTTCGGGCCGAGACTCCGCGGAGCTTGCTGCGCAAGGCCGGGAGCCTCCGTGACGACCGCATTACCACGGCTCTACACACCTTATTTACAATAAATATTTACAGATAACTAAAACTACGGACAGAGTACTCGTATTACAAACAGTACGGATGACAAAATTGGTATACGAGTCTCTGGCTTCGTTCCGTTTTCTTCATGATTCCCTTCTTGTAGTACTGGCGGATGCTTCTAGACAATTTGTCGTAGTTCATCGCCGGACGGTTTTTCCTCTTGCCCCACAGCCTCGCCACTCGGACGGAGTCCTCGATCTTGAACACTCCGTTACCTGTGAACAACGTGACAGGAATTAAACATGCAACTTGTTAATCAGGGAAATTAAGATTCAGCTTGACGTGGCACTTTCATGATTTGATTTCGTTCTGGTGTAGTAGGTGTGTTTGTTTTGTATGGTTAGTTAGGTATACCTTCTTTATCTACAGACTTTACAAATGCTATAATTGCAAAACTTGTTCAATGCCATGTTGTGTTGTACCAAAAAAATCATCGTATTTGTTCTACAAAGAGCCTATTAAACAAAACAATGTTTCTACCTCATAGCCGAGTCACGACAAACACTCAACCTTTGCTTTAAGACATTTTATTAAGTACCAGGTGGCAAGTAAGCGGCTGGATCACCTTGAAAGCCGAGAATGTCGTTGCTCCAGTGAATTAAGGTCTGACAATCGTAAATGTAACATGAATACTAAAGCGCGATAGGAATAATCTCATATCGCACTTAATTTAGGAATTACTGATATTTGATGATAATAATAACAGATTCCCAAAGATAATACAATTATATTAAATACATTTCTGTATTTATACAATTTAAGTGTTATTTGGGTGTTATTTTGGTTGGGTTTGATTCCACTGTAAACAAAGGAATGTGTCTATACACAACCCCCCACTACTATCCCCGCCGAGTTATTAGGCGATGTTTTATTCCCCCCATACAATTCGAGACAGGTAATTCTTTTTTTCTTCTTTCGTTCTTCGGAATTCAATCGGACGGGAAATAACTGTGTACCCCCCTATACCTAATTCCCGTCATTCAGTGATGGATTTTTCTGCTCGTCACGTCGAGACAGATGGATATGACCGACATATCTGTACTGTACGTATGTATATCTCTGGCCATTCGGATTTTGCTTATTTAGTCACTAGTTTAGAGAGACGATGTATTCCCGAACAAATTAGGTACATATATAAATACTATATATATATGCTCCAAATAAAATAATTACAGGTTAGCAACTAATACTTACAACTCTTCCGACTCTGCTGATTACATTAACATGTAATTATCGTATTTCTTGGAAACGTATAATGAACAAACAATTAAGTACCTACCTACTTATGAGGCTTCTGATACAACTAGATAAGTTCAATCGTCAGTGGTCATAGTTAGTATCAACAGCGGGTTATTTAAGTAGTAATTTGTAATAAGCCAATTAATAATTACTAAGGTGACATTAAATAAGTAGATTTATCATATCATAGTGATAACTCCTGATAAATTGTATGACACATGAGCGGCAGCGGCGCGCTCATTCTTTCTTCCGTGCACATGACTAAGATTAAGAAAAAAACGAAAGAAACCCAAAGGATTTTAACTATCGCTATGCAACTATGCTGTATGAAGCAAAAAGCTGAATACTCACTTCGATCGAGCCACCGTATGGCGGAGCCATGCACGTGGGGGGACGCGAGCAGCTCCTTAAGGAACTGCCACAGGTGTATGTGCGTGCTGCCGGTCTTGGTCTTCCCGCCTGGAGCGCTCGTGATCACAGACTCGGACTCCTCGTCTGTAGAAAAAAAACTAGTCAAAATTCCTCAGGTCGTTTTTGATTCAATATTTAGGTAGGGATTGCTAACTTTTCTTTTCTGAGTGGGTAGGTAGAGGTTCTATTTATTGAGACGTTCTACCAAGCTCTAGTTCGATGAAGTGGCGTTTTAGGATACCGTAGTAAATTTTATACATTTATGAATATTTTATTTACTATCGGTCAAAAGTTTATTTTGTGCGATAAATTTTCGCAGTGCTGATGTCGACATTTATTTCAAACTGATCTGTAACTGTTTCCAGGTGTGTTTTTGATGGAATCAGTCCAAAACCGGTTTTTTACCGAAACCGAAGTTTCGGTCGGATACTACTGAAAAATACAATCTTGTATTTTCCGGCGCGACCAAAAGTTAAACCATGAATCTGAGAAAGAGCAGCAGAGCATGAGCAGAAAAAGCGTTATTATTGTTTGTCCTTGTTACAGTGTTTTTTTTTAATTCTCTACCGTAAATTTGTATTGTTTATGGTGGGCTACAAATCTGCTCGACCAATCATATATTATTTTCGCATTGCGTATGTTCTGTCCCTCACGGGCACACGCAGTAGGCCATAGGAACCTTCTATGGTTCTGTCTGTCACCAGGCTGTATCTCATCAACCGTGATAGCTAGACAGTTAAAATTTTAACAGATGATGTATTTCTGTTGCCGACAAAAAAGTTCGGAACCCTCGGTGGGCGAGTCCGACTCGCACTTGTCCGGTTTTTTTTTATTAGTCGGCCGCAATTTTAGGCATGACTAACTGCGCTGTGAATGTAAATGTTTAGATTTCCAAAAAAACTAAACTGTTTAAACCTAAGTAAAGGTAACTTTCTACTTGCGGGTATGTAGTTAAGTAAATAAAGGTATATAAATCACGTCGAGTCAAATAGTAGAAGTCAACATTTATAAAATAATATAGGTACCTACTTAATAGGAGTAAAACATTCTTTCAATGAGTCATTTCATTGCTGATGAGAATGAAAAGTCATGCATTTCTGCCCTTCCGGTCTCACAGCATTGATTTCCAAATGTTTAACATACCTATATATTATGTGACTCATACTTAATATACTGTATTTATGTTAAACATAATGATTATTCGAAGGTTATTGTTCGATTTTTTTAAAGCATTAACAATATGCTTCAGGTACCTGTGATGTAAAAAAAATGTAATACCTACATTACATTTTTTTACATCACCATAACCTACCTAATAATTGAAGAGACATAAAAACCGGGACAGCCAATTTGGCATGTGTAAAACTACATGCGTTAATGTACAACCTATAAGCACACCTCACCTACACCATTGACATGTAGTTACTTATTATAAGCTAGCCGCCCCAACCTAGATACTCGTAATATTTTTGAGCATAATTTTATAATGTTTCCAACATTTACCAATGTTCATAATCGCGATAGATAATCTACCAGTAGTAGCGTATGCTCCGGTTGCATACTAAACAGGCATTAGACATACGCTCTAAGTATGATATTCGACAATTTAGGACCATTAAGGGTACAAGAAGACGGGTGGCAGCTGATGATGGACGCGCGACTTCGTGGAACAGTGTAGTAAGAACTAATAGCTTCGTAGACTTGGCGGGGCCGTGCCTCGTGCGCAGCATTTCAGATAGCTCGTAATTTTATTATGAAGAAGAACGGGTATCTTTTTTTTGTAAGCGAACAAGTAGTAGTACTAGTAGGCACATAGGTAGTGGTCTAGTGATAATAACACTTTGTTGTGCAAAAACCAGTAAACAAAGTTAAAAAAACAAATAGTAGATTGTTAATCAAGGGTTGAATGGCACCCATTTCTGCCGAGGTAGTTTGGCGCTCGAACGCAGCGAGAGCGCCAATAGTCCGAGACGGAAATGGTGCCTTTCACCCGAGTTAAACACTACTTTTCATATCGAATGCGAGGAAACCAAACATAACAAGGCAATTTTGCAAAATCAGTAATGAAAGTACCTACGGCCATGTTTTTTTCCTTAGGACTTACTTGCAATCGGAAACTTTACATGTGTGAAGATAAATAACCCCTAGCGAAAAACAATTAGACTGAAATATTTACGAAAACACACATATTGTAACAAACTGCAATAATTTTAAAATGATTTGTTCATCATAACAAGAAAATCAGCAAGATTGCCTCTTACTTTTTAATTTTTTACTTTTTCGTTCTACAACTCCTACAATGTTGGCAGTATCCAAACTCAAATACTTAAAATGTATGCGTTTTTTCGATTTAAGTATACTTATATTCATTTAAAGTGTATTAGAGGAATTTAAGAAGTAAGTCTAACACTTTATATAGTATTTTTAAAGCCAGTCAAAGCTAGCGTGACCTTGTAAGGCCAGTGCTAGTTGTACCGAAGTGGGTCCACGGGAAACACAAAAAGCCGACTTGACGTATAAGGGTTACCCAGGATGACTGACCAGCGATGGCTGATTGATCGTTTAACTGTAGTGAATGAAGAGGACCGTTCTGAGATCATTATAATTCCACATCGAATGAAAATCCTATAAAAGGTCTATGGAACAAAATTAATGAAAGAGGAAACAAAATCAAAATAAAAAATAATAATAAATAAATAAATATAAATATTATAGGACATTCTCACACAGATTGACTAAGTCCTATGGTAAGCCCAAGGAGGCTTGTGTTATGTGTACTCAGACAACGATATATATAATAAATACTTAAATACATAGAAAACACGGGTGCATTACAGTTGTTATAATTACTTTTCATATATTATAATTTGGTATATCGTTACTTTGAATAACGTAATAAATGGCATACTACCGTAATACCTAATTAACGGTACACATAATGTAATTATTGGTATAATGGTCATAAGGCATATTTACACTTCGTCTAATATATATTGCCATAGTTATTACATACTCTAAAGCATATTATTTGTTATAACAACTGATATCACATAATTAATTGTGTGGCATAATAGTTGCATGATATAAGTTGGTTAGGTTAGGTTAAAACTACGAGTCCGCACAAACGAATAACTACCTAGCAAAAGGCGAGTTAGGTTAGGTTAGAACTTTGACCCCCCGTAAAATGAAATACCTAGGAAAAAGAGTGATTTAGGTTAAGTTTGAACTCCGGCACCCACAGAATCGAATTCCGTGAATAATTTTGTCAGGTTAGGTTAGAACTGAGACCTGACCTCCCTAGAATAAAATAGCTAGCCACTAGGATAATTTGTATTTAATTGTAGGACCTGCGTACTAGTTATAAAAAGTATGTAAAATGTTACGTTATTTTTAAATAAAATATGCTAAAAATGGTTATACAATTTTATTTTATTTTATTAATTCAAAAAATTTACACAGCATTACAGCGAACTAATACACTGAGATAATACACTGAGAATATATGTATCTATAATTGATTAAATTATATAAAGTATTACGTTATATGAAAATATAATATAACAAATGTCATTATAAAACATGTCCATATACTATTTAAAAATTATATTACAACAGGCATTATATCAATGATAGTTTAGATGAAATCACAATATAACAAAGGACACGTATAATAAAAATTACATTATAACATATAATAATATATCAAATGGCGTTATAACAAATGTATGTTATTATAAATATATTTATATTAAACATTACACACCCAGAAAACACCCATGACTCAGGAACAAATATCTGTGCTCCTCACACAAATAAATGCCCTTACCGGGATTCGAATCCAGGACCATCGGCTTCGCAGGCAGGGTCACTACCCACTAGGCCAACCGGTCGTCAAATAATGCCAATTTTTTGTCTGAGCGTAGTAAATAGGTACAAAAAAAAATGTAAGAGATAATTATTTGAGACAATTGAGATCCTTCTGCTATCGGAATCGTTGCAGACTTTTCTTGGTCTAACTCTAGTGTTCCATAATAGTGTCCTATTCATTTTCATTGTTCTTTAACACGATATACTACGTTTTACTTTTGTACGTTTTTATGTTGAGCTTTAATACTTTTAGAACCACGATCTACACAGCCCACAGAACCACTATTTTTTTATTAGGTCAATCCATAAGATAATGAATATTTGGAACATAATTTCATTTAACATTAACAATATTTATTTCAAGAGGGTGGCATACACGTAACAAAATATATTATGTTTTTTTAGTATATCAACGTATTGCACATTATTCGATAGGTTTAACAAAGATTATTTCTAACGTGATCGGTTGAGCCATTAATAAGAATTTTCCAAAAAAACTCATCTTATTAAAAACACGTAAGTGCCACGAAGACACCTGACCTGCCTTTTGATTGTATGGGCTATTGTATCGTATGAAGATGAAGGTACAGAACCCTCCAATAAGCGTGATCCGACACGCACTTGGCCGGGGGGGTTTTATGCCATTTCAACGAATTATAGGTGTTTCATTGTTCATATTATGTATAAAGAAAAGGCCTACTGACATTTTCTTCAACGGTTTTAAACACGTTGTGACTGGTCGTATTCCTATAGCCTAGTATTAAGCTCATTTTTCATTACAAAAACATAGAAGATGGGAAAATATACCTTTGTAAAACTGAAATCCTCTTCAGTCGCATATTTCGTTCATAATTCCACTAAATATTCTGACAGATGAAACTTGAAACACTTAATTCCATGTTTTATTATTTAACACTAGTGTTCTCGTTAAATTGATCCGTATTTTAACTTAGAAATAAACAAAAAGGTTCAATAACAAATTGCAGCGCACTGACAATGACACGGAGACTGACAGCTTGACAGGATGTCGAACTGACGTTTAGGTGCTCCTGGTACAATATAACATGCAATAACGTTTTTGATACTACATTCTGATCGTAAAATTTACGTGTAAAGATAGTTAAATCTTAATTTCCGGAAGTTGTTTTAAACATATTTGTTATTAATAAACGTAAAACACGTTGAAGTGAGTGAAGAATTCGGAAATAAACTAAAAATATCATAAAGTAAAATAATATATCAGATTCATACGTAATGGATTTCAGAACGCACCTTCTTTTATTATTTGTTTGGGCTCCTCAAACTGAACTGCTATCTATGTGTGCGTGAAATGTGGATGTCGTTGTAAATGTCTCTGTCCTTCTAAAACATCGCATGCGTGAAAGGGATAGATATCGGGGAAATCGACATTTAGTGATTGTAAACGTTAAGATATAGGCCGTAAGGATTAGTAAACACAATTGGACATATGACCTTCTCCTTGAGTCGAGCGCCGTTACGTGCCATGAGGCGAACGACCTCCTTCTCAATTCTGGTATCCTGGTACTTTTTGGATAATGTTTGTCTTAATAAGTCGCCTGTCGCTTGTCGCCGGTCGCTTGTCGCCTGTCGCCTGTCGCCTGTCGCTTGTCGCTTGTCGCCGGTTGCTTGTCGCTTGTCGCCTGTCGCCTGTCGCAAGTCGCCTGTCGCTACTAAAAGGTATAAAAGGCCGGAGTGGGCACGGGGGGATTCATTCATTCTTCAACCATCGGACTAGTCGTGACTCTGGCTTTTGGGTGTAATTTTCGTACTGGTAAGCGAAGTTTCTCTGCTACTTTTTCTGTGTTTGTTTTACTTGGAATTATCTTGGTAAATTTAAACTTAGAATTTGTGTCTGCGTTTGGTTTTACGGGGACAATATCGTCGTAACGCTGAACCTAGACTATTGTGGAGATTCTTTGCTGCTATGTATGGGGTTTATTTTATTGTAAAGTTTTCGATACTGAATTATTCCGAGTGCCGCCACGTTATGCAGGGACAATATCGTTGCATAGCAAGGACTTGGAATTGGTCTGTGTTTGGTTTTACGGGGACAATATCGTCGTAACGCTAAACTTGGACTATAGTGGAGATTCTTTACTGATGTGTTGTGTGTAGTGTTGAGTGCCGTGAAGTGAAATTTTCTACACTGTATTGTTCTAAGTGCCGCCACGTTATGCAGGGACAATATCGTTGCATAGCAGGTACTTGAAATTGTGTCTAGGTTTAATTTTGCGAGAAGTAATTTTCGTAATGTTAAGCTTGGATAATGGTGCCTAAGGGAATTTCACTTCTTTATTTAGTTTATTTTGTGAGAAATTTATACTAGTAAAATTACTCTTAGTTATTTTAGTGTTTTTTTTCTATGGGGTCTTTTGCTATTTTTGAAGCTAGATCATTGCTTGGACTGACAGTTTGTCCAACTAAACATTCATCACGCCTGGCGGTGTTAAAGGTGATGGGTGGTTAGGAGTCTTTTAGTTCCAGGCTTGAGAGGGCCTGGCATCTCTTCTTTACCAACATAAGAGATGAACTATCTCCCAGGTCTCAAAGCCCAGCTGTTAGATGGAAGTGAGGGCATCACGTGCGTGCCATTCGGAGTAATCTGAGCTCACTAAAGTCGGCAGTAATTGGGATCTGGTCCCCTATTAAATATATTTATATATTTCGGTGCTCTGGAGCATGCTAGTGCTGATTGCGGGGAAGGATTCTGTCGTGATTATTATTATATACTTAGTCTTAGTTGCGGCAGGACTTCTCATGTGGTTGGTGCTGGTGTGTGCAAAGGGTTCCGATCCACTGATAGACACGGAATAGGGCGACTTACCTCCTAATTCTTTGGCTTGCGAGCATAGGAGGGGGAGTCAAATACACGGACCATTAGTTTTGCTAATCTCGGTTTGGTCTACCGAACTTTCCAGCTTCTAGTAGGGATACATTTGTGTATATTCCAAGGCACTAGGTCAATGGTAAGTGCGATCTGTGCTTTGGGTGTACCTAGAGTAGGGCCAGAGGGTAGGATTATAAATAGGGTAGAGTCATACACTATTTGTCTGTAGGTATTTGTGTGTAGGGTCTCTTTTATGCTTGGTCTAAGAATCTGATATGGTTGATATAACTTCTTCTTTTAAAGACTTAAAAATATGGCTTCATTAACCTAAAATATGTGTATTTAAAAGGTAAAGGATTCTATTGCCTAAATCTTTCAAACTTTTAATTTATCTGGGGAAAATAAATAAAATTCCTATGAAATCTTTATTTTTTTATCTATTAAATTTCTGGTTTTTGGAGTAAAGACGAGGTACTGAGTTTTGCAATCAGGTTTCTAAGGTATTTGCAAAATAAATTCTTAAAATATCAAGATGGGTTTAGGCATACAGATCGTTCTGGGATAGAAGAATGGTTTGTTTTAGGGACCCCTTGGCAGGCAAGAGCAGTCCAATGGGAAATTTGAGTGGAATAATGCTCAACTTGATATTTCAGTCTCATAAAATATAGCAAATAACATTAGTGCTTCGTTTATACATCTAAAAGACTAGAAATTTAGTCTATACTTTTAGTTCTGGGAATTGGGAAAAGGGATTAGTATCCCTAGCTTTTGAACATAAAAAAAGAAGTAATTTTGATTGACTGATGATACTTGGCGCTTCTTTCATCAGATCATCTAGGAATGCTTAGGTTGCGAAGCGTTGGTCTTAGCCCGTCTGGCTACAATGTTAGGATAGGTGACCCGAATGATGTTTTAAAACGGGATAAGGCCTTCTGACCCGCATCGAGCATGCGAAGCAGTACGTGTGAACTCACACATCGTTTAGAAGGTGATAGTATAATTATAACTTTTCCTAAAAAGCTAGGGTGTAAATGGGCTTATCCTGGGAGTGCTGCTTCGTATGTTATCCCGAAGGCTTAATAGGCGTAGCGGGACTTCACCAAAAACATTTTTAAACTCATTTTTCCAATAACATTTTTAACCTCATATTAATCATATATGCTGCAATTACCTAAATAATGTCATATGTAGTAAGCCTTTAACAGCATTTACATTACACGAATAGATTTAACAAAATTGTAATATTAATTTCATCACTACGCTCGGAATACTATTTTAGAATGCTTCGCTACGCTCAGCTTTCAATTATGGAATCATTCGCTTCGTTCAGGATTCGATGTGCGGCCTCACCGTAAATATGTCAATTTCCTCCCAAGCTACACAATCTGCTATTTCTACTACTGTAACTATTAAAATATTCCTTAGTATCATAATAAAATATATCTTCAGTACCATAAATATAAATATTCCTTAAAATATAGGTAATAATAGAATAATACCGGAGTCCAAAATTTAGTTGATACTCATTAAAGAATCTAGGGTTCCACGGTACACTTCGAGGGGTTCTAACTACTATCTAGACGATCACATGGCCAAATTTTAGGGGTAAATTCTTAAGAGGTGGTTAGCATAAGATTTAGCATAAGAGTAGCTTATAGTAATATTTGGGGTGGGTGACATTTTGGTGGAAGCCGTGACGCAGGATTTAATTTACCTGGGTTACTATGGGTTTTCAAAATATAGTTATGCAAAAGTAGCCTTTGGCTACATTTTGTTGGCGTGAAATGGAGTGGGTACATTTAATTTTGGACTCTGTTATTATTGTAGATTTAAATAAGTCTTGAAACATTGTTTATTATTCAATAGTTACTATTTTTGTCGTGGTTTTGAATAAAAGTCATGAAACAAATATTTTATTATTCAAAAGTTTCCATGTACACATAGAAATAAAATAAAAATCCCTGAATTACTGATTCATAAAAATAAACTAGTTCTACTATTTTCATTTCTTTTCTAGCCGTAGGGTGGGGATTCCTTTTCATATTCACGAGCTAGTATGTGTGTCGTCATAAAAATCAATTGTAGATTCATTCTCTTGCGTTCTTGATATCTGAAAAATAAAATAGCATAATTAAAACTCATATAGTATAACTTTATCACTTAAAATGGCTATTTTAAGCAAAAACTTTCGCTTATTTCCCGCGCGTCATAGATTCGTTAAGAATTAGCTCCTTCGCAGGTACCAATAATAACAATGAAATAAATAAATAAATATTTCGGAACAGCTTCAAATATCAATCTAACCTCAGTGTAAGCAAACGCGGACGGTCTATAGCGTTGGAGGGTCTGCCATCTAGTGGCCTGAATCGGAAACATAAATATGCACATTGACAAAGAAAGTGCTGCCATCTACCGTTCTCGTTCGTTTTCTTTAGCATAGGGGGGGCCGCCACCTTGTGGGTTACATCGGAAGCATAAGCTTCACATTTACATTTCGTACCAAAAATCTGACTGCTTATGTGCTGCCCCCTATATAATTGCATTGCCCTCTAGTTCATGCACGTTTCCTATACTAGGCGGCGTAGTGCATACCTATATTGATAAAGTACATACATAAATAAATAAATAATATTCAAGACTTGGGAGCACATATTTGTGGTAAAATACACGTAGGTGCATGCCTCTGTCAGGCTACATTTATAGACAGGATCGCTACCGATTGAGCTAGGAGGCCGTTGCAAATAGTCTAGAAATAAGCTTATCTAAGTTAACCTAGGATATGGTTAGATAAGATATCTAGTTATGTAAGTAAGAAGTAGGTATGCTTTAGTTGAAAAATTATGGGGGCGTGTAATTGTCCATTTACACGCAAAAATACTAAGGAAATGGGGGCGTATTCTGTAACTTTCTTCTTCTCCTATTTTGAATGCTGACAACGTGTTTGCAACCCTTTTGGTTTTGCGGTGCGACGGTTATCACTTACATTCAAGTAGCCCGGCTGTTCTTTGCCTTCCATATTGGGAAAAAAGTAGCTATTCACAATTTATTATTTGAGCTTGGCTCTAAGAGACAATCACATATGTTGTTGGAACTAAGTTCACGTTGATTGGTGTATGTAGACATCATACATTTGCTACTGTAGAATATACGTGTATCTATGGATGTATGAACAAGGATTTGAGTGGGTACGCCTGACAAGCAGTTATCTAACGCACATGTTAGGAAATTTAGTCTAAAATATCAAGTAATAGTACATCATACAATTATTATTAGAAATTTAGTGGGACATATACATATGTATGGACATTTATCTATATACTCTTTAGTACGGAACCCTAAAAGTCTCAATATTTACCAGGAATAGCGTTGAAATGTGTATAGTTTACTGTTATAGTCATTACAATTATCTACTGGCCATCTGTGAGCTTCCTTGTTCTCGCTCAAATAATTTCATGAAAATCGATTAATATATGTAACCCGCTAAAGCATCTGGACGAACGGTGTGCATACATAAGCATAAGTTGTAGTGTATATATTATCATAGGTTGATTTAGGATTACAGTACTGTTCTGTTGACGGTATTTTCAATCGTGTTCTGATTACAGTAAAATAATAATATATAGTTGTTTAAGTTAGCAATCTAAGTACCTAACATGGAGAAAGAACATTAGGCTCATTTTTCTGTAGTATGCAGTGTAGACGGCAGCTATCGTTGCAGCAAAATTCTTGAAATACGGCCATCGAACTGAAGTATTGAAGTATCAGTAGCCCTTGTTGGCCTGAAATAAAATAGACAAGTGTTAGAAATCTCAGTTAATGAAGAGTAAAAATAAGTAGCTTTAGAGTCAGTTTTAGCTGGGCAAAACAACAATATTTTTCTTCAGACATCCATTCGCGGGGGCGCGTCATTACTTTTAAGTCTTGTGAAGTGTACTGAAATATGAGGCTACTTCAACAAAACCAGTCCGCATTTAGTCGGGTACACAGTCGCATGTACTCTCCCAAAGCTCGGCAATGTTATGATAATAACAATATATACAAATACATCTATGGGAAATTTTAGATTTCATAGACAGTGTTTAAATTTTTCAAAATCCAAAAAAGTTTGAGAATCTTTGCCTTACAGGACTCATTTCCAGGGTTAGGTCATAGATAAGCTAGATTAAGTATAGCTAACTCTGTCTAGCATAAGGTATGCTAGGCTAAATAACAGTTTTCATCTTTCTGCTTTTTCACCGGGAAGTCACAGTTCAGTTTTGAAATATTAATTTCAGACTTAAGTCATGAGTTTTTTTTTTAAGCCTATAATAATAAGTTTTGTATTTATATAATGAGATAAGATACCTTTCATAAGAAGAAGCAGTCGGTAGATGTACATTGAAGTCAACTGAATAAACGACGCTGTGGCTCAGTCAGTCCTCCGAGAAACACTGAAATTAAAAATGTTAAAAGTTAGTTAAAGTAGGCTATATTGATTAGTCTAACTAAGTGTTTATGATTCATTAGAGGTAGGGTCTTTGCGGTTAAGTAAGGAAAGTGGGAATAAATAGTTCAGATTTTTTTTGAACAATGGGAAAAACTTAAGTTTTTTTATTTCTAAGTAGGTTTTGGTCTAAAAATTGCGTTCTAGGTGGCATAGTAGTTAGTTATAGTCGTACTTACTAGGGAATTGTCGAAACATTTGGAAGGACCCATGAAAGCAGCAATGGAAATTTTCTTCGCTCGACTTGAAATACCACGGTCGGCTGGCAACTAGGTTGCTTGCTGAAAAATTCGGCATATAATGGTAAATTAATTGCAAAAGAGGAATAGTTATTACCAGTAAAATAAATGAGTAAATAGTTAACATTAAAATGATATTTAGTGTCCACTCCGGGAAAATTAAGGCGCTCATTCCAAAACTTAAGTCACTCAGTTTAAAATGATCAATGCATAAGCAAGTAGGAATAAATTGTGGCAACAGATAGTATAGTTAAAGAATGTGTTTCTGAAAATTGCTTCCAATATTTAATTAATTCAGTAGGGAAAAAGAATACATGTCAGTAAGTGAGCAAGTATGTAATATTGATAAAAAGCTTTCTGGAATGATAAATGGTTTGTGCTGACAGAAAGGTCTTAGGTCCACATATTTTAAGTTGTTAAACAACAGTGGGTTCCTTGTTAAGAGATAATACATATTCATTACTAGCGAGCTGCCTCGACTTTGCAAGGGTTACGCAAGACCTCAACTATTTATATACCTAAACCTTTTTCAAAAATTACTCTACTCGTAGGCAAAAACCACATTAAAATCCGTACATTAAATTTTAGAGTTTGTTGCGAACATACATACACACAGACAGACACAGCGGGGACTCTGTTTTATAGTGTAGTGATAAATTGCCATTAACTGGCCAAGCAAAGCATGTTTATTTTTAGCCGACGTTATCATACAATTATGATTTTTATAATATATTGCACTTTCAAGTTAGAAAAGCCTTATTTCAGAAAAAAAATTGCCAATTATCTTTTCTAGAGCGACATTTTTTTTTAAATCCATATACAGTAGGACCAGCTAAGAGTATTTGAATGTTTACAGAGTACTTACTTTTAAAACCAGCAAAGGGAGTTCTCACAGCATAATTACAACTTCTGTCTTCGACAACAGTCATGTATGTTAAGCACCGGGAAACATTTCAATAGTTTTCAGCTTGCTAAAAAAAAAAAAAAACACTGATTTTTACTTTGATCCTTGTCGGTTTTCAATAAAAGAAAAGTCATGTTGTTACACAAAGCATAACAATAAGGCAACATAACACGTCACGTCACACATAAGCATTTCAAGTAAAGTGATAGTGGTGGAATGGGAGATTCAAAAGCTAGGTTGTAACAGTTAAGGTCAGTCCGAAAAGTAGATTAAGTGAAAAATAGGACAAACTTCCAACAAATATTTTCTGATTAGTGATATAGTAGTTTTTTAACAGCTTTCAAACAGCAATAACTTGTCTAAAAGAAGAAACAAGAACGTAATCTTACCTTGTTTGAAGCGATGGTTTTCAACTATTAATCTATTTCATCCGCACTGTGTAGGCTCATTTAGAAATCTGTTGTGCAGTCTGAAACTTGTACTTGTTTGAGGACACTGGGAACATCATTTATTTGACGAGAAAATTCACTGTTCATTCTATAACATACTAGGTACTTTCATTTTATTAGACGTTTGAAATATATTTGTCCGATTTCGCGAAAACGTTATGAAACCCTAGGAGAATATTCTTTGTTTTAAAATTCTGTCATTAAATTTAGTTCACCAATGTATTTTTGCCGTAGTAATCTGATAAAAGTCATCTTATGAAGAAAAAACTACAATAAATTACAGGATCCGAAATATGGCGGATTGGTGGCAGCGAAAGTATACCATAGACAAAAAAATAATAATTAAGAGAGCCAGAAAAGGAAAGAGGAACGTTCCATCTTACTCTAGAAGTAGTTTATGGTTTAAGATTATTAGATCAATTATTGACTTTTTCACATTGTATAAAAGCGTTTTTACCATTCAAATGATTTTACATAAAAATTAAAAGCCTTAGATGATATAATATTAGCGTTTTTGTTAATTTTAATCTTAATTTACTAGCGCCATCTATAGGGGTCCTATATCTAAGTCAGCTTCACGAGCTATAGACAAGTTAATTTCGAAATCATTCTTTGAATCCGACCAATTTGTGTAGGTCCTGTTTGGTGTATTGTCAGGAGTGTCAGAACGTGTTTTTAATTTCGTCGCATAGTGTATGTGTGTGTGTTGCTGTTTGTAGGGAATGTATGTGTGCGTGTGGTCATAGAGAATGACGTTTATGCAAAAAGACGAGTTCGCACGATCAATTTCATTTAGTATCGATAATAAATAAATAAATAAATTGCCATTTTCATTTATGCAATAAAAGATAGTCTTCCTGTTGATAAATTTTACCAAGTTATATAATTTGAAATACATGTAAAGTTAGAGCCAGCTAGTATCGTACTTAGACGTTTTTTTTAATTGCAACAATGATTAAATTAATCTGTAGATGACGGTTTTTTTTTTTCATTATTGTTTTTTATTCCATATTTTCAGGTTGGTTATTATTAATCATCGATTACTTTAAAATATCATTTTAATATCATTTTAATATGTAATTGTTTTAATATAGTTTGTCAAAGGACTGTCTCATTTCAAGCGTAGACAGAGAGAGAGTCATACTGTCTTTGTCTTGCACCTAAAAGAAAAGTATGAGTATAGACAATGTAGATTTTCGGATCAGGAAACGACAGCTACTAATACGTCATCTGACGGCGGATAGTGACATTATTAAGCCCGGTTTACATTCCTGTGCGAGCCATGAGCCTAACCACGAGACGCGAATGTAAATCTAGTATTATAGTGTGTAAGTAACGTAAGTAAATGACATTCGTTAATGGTGTTGCTACTTGTCATTGACGGGTTATAGTTGACGTTATTCGTATATTTTGCTAAATATAAGAAAAATAAAGAAAATCAATTCTAAAAATCGATAAAGTAAAATACAATTCAACGGCAAGCGCGGGGTTCAAGTTTTTTTTTTAAGGTCCCTCCACACTCATTCGCGACGCATAGTTTGGAGCGCGGTTATGGAAGACAGCTTTTTACGCATACATTTTCGAGATTACCGCCGTTTTTACTGACGAACGTGACTATCAAGTTATAGTTTCGAATTTAAAAGAGAAATTACGACTGTAACGTTTGTTGACAGTTGAATGAGACCCGTATGCCCGTGAACATCGCGTTACTGGTTCTAGTTTTTTTTAAGTCAATTTAATCGTAAAGATTTAACTTAAAGTGGGTTTTAATTATTAAAAGCTTTTGTGAAACAAATGAAGAACACTGACAAGTTTAGTTTAGCCGCATATAAACAAAGTAGGCCATGAAATCAGGGTAAATCAGTTATGATCAGTTATGTCGGCCTTGTAAACAAGACAATTTTGTTTTGAACAAGAAATATGCTATTAGGAGGTGTGAAATAAAAGGTGTTTTAGACAAATGCGAATGCGGGACCTATCTCGGACAAGGTTCATAAATAAGTGAAAACATGTATTTGAGTGAAAAAAGGGTTATTTTACGTGCGCGAGTTTCATTGTTTTTATTTCGCGATAGTGAGGAATTTGGCGTACGAGTGACAAAAATTACTGAATTTTACAATTCTATTCAACTTTCAAAGTCAAGACAGAGGCTCTATAACAACGTAGTAATCAGTGGCGTTGCTGAAGGTAACGCAAAGACGTGCTACAACTGGCTGAGACGTTCACGCAACTGCTGGTCTAGACAATCAGAAAATATACAAGAACACAGATAGGAGAAACTTTACCAGACTGAAAAATCAAGATGCATGTTAGAATCAATGTTTCATTCACGGTTTTCCTACGCGATAGTTAACACGACGAATGATGTGCTGTTGCTTCAGTAAAGGCTCGATATTTAAATGAAGAAGGAGAGAGCAAGTTGTGCTTTAGATAATCGTTGATCACAACATCATAGCTACTATGGAAGATGATTAATAAAACACTCAAGGAAACGTCTTTGCCGGTATGTTTAAAATCAAGATGGAAAGGTGATTGTGTGAGTGACGGGCCAAGGATGGAGACAAAAGAATTCTCAAGGTGCACACTGAAGGTGATTTGGGCGAAATTACATGGAACCTCAGAAAACTTAGTATGTATTATTTTCTTTTATTTATCTTTTGCTTCATTTGTTTTTAAAGAATTGTGGAATAAACCATTTATATGTATGAAATTATTTATATACAGTGGATTTCATTTCTTACAACTTTGATTGTATTGATTATTTGACTATAGCGATGTAAATTTCATTCCGTATAATTTGTATGTGTAGGTATTCACGGTGCGTTTTGGGTTTTCTTATTTATTTATATTTAATCTATTACACAAAAGAAAATAATCGTACAAAAGGCGGACTTAATGCCAAAAGCGTTTTCTACCAGAACCAGTTAGTCAATCAGTCAGTCGTTATGATAAATAAAAATCTTTGAGTTAATTATCATCTTATTATGTACTTTACGCACACTTGAAAAATAAAAGAAATCCAATGTGTGAAAGCCATTGCTAAATTTGTCTGGTTTGTTAACGCCTTAATAGCCTAACGGTCTCTAGGGTAGACTAATCTACGGGATATAAATGCTTATGATCCAAGTTCGTATCTCGCATAGTGAATAAGTTTCAACTATTATGTATTTTCTGTGAACTGGGTTAATTTTTATTAGACAAATGTTGCAATTTTTATTACTTTGCTTTGGATCGTTTTAGGGCTTCATTTCTATTCAAGTTGTTTTAGTTCCATAGTCTGTTTTCTTTCAAAATTCTTTAAATCTTACTTGTACCAGTTATTATGGTTATGCACTTGTGCAGTGTTATAAAACAAAGTTAGTAGGTTAAGTACTTGGTTCCTAGGATACCTAAAAGTCTAAAAGTGTTATGATTCAAGTCTAGTGTGGTTTATTGTGAGTGTGAATTATAGTGTAAGAAAATAGTGGTTACATGCTTTCAAGAGTACAATACAATACTCTAGTGTAGTGGGAAAGGTGAATATTTGTGCTGTCAATTGTAAAACAAGAGACATCGTGGTCGGTCTTCAAGACGCTCGTGTAACCAAGCAAAGACAACCACTGTTTTCCTGTTGCCACCGTCATAAGGACTGCAGAGAATTTTCAAGATAATCTACGGGATAAAAACACTGACCAAGGAAGAATGAACACAAGTTTTGAACGTTCAATGGAAAATTTATATTTGTAACTTACATTTTTATTTTTTATTCTACTATTTTAATATGAGGTAGCTAAAATCAAAAAAAAAAAAAATAGGAAATGTTTTATGTTATAAATTTTGAAACCCGATCTGACATGAAGGGATATTGTTGTATGTTTGTGGTGTGGATGCTGTGGGGTTTGTTAATGATCATAGGTGGATATTAAAATGAACATGTTTTGCAGCATATATGGTAGGCTCTTAAAATTTATGATTCAACACTATTATCATCATTAACATTATAAATGCCATACGGGGTTTCATTTGATAGTATTGTTGAATTATTTTGATTGGCCAATGGGCTAATCATATAAAGGCAATATAGTACTCATACCAGGTTTTTAGTCCAGTTTAAGTGACTTAGGTAGGTTCATTAAACCAAAATTGCCCAGTAACAAGGTGTTGATACCGAAGTGGTATGACAATTATCTAATATATGATTACTGCGTGAATATTCTTGGTAGAGCAAGGGGTAGTAAGTGGAATAAGTTGAGTGCGACTCAGAATTATATTTTCATTATTTATATGTACAGTCAGCAGTAATTTTCCGTTTGTTCTTTTCCTCGATTCTTCATGATTGAGGGCCGCAACCATCTGAGGTCGTCATTTTTGTTTATCCAAAAACTTTCCATTCTGCACTATGCCTAGGCGTTTGTGCAGATCCTTTTTCCACTATCTTTATACATTTTCGGTTAGCACTTGCATATATTATATACAAGGTGTGTCGTTTTCTCTGCAACTAACTGTACTTCTCTAACGCTGATTTACTGCATAATGGTGTGACAATATTGAGTTTGAACAACATTGTTGAGCAAAAGACAGGGGCGAATGGGTCATGAAGTGTCATCTCCGATGTAGCTTTCAATTAAAAGTCAATGCAAAATCTAGTGAATCGTGAAATAAAGTTAGATAAGTGCATTTTTTTTTTCTTCGCGTGCGTTAATTAATCCTAATAATTGGTCAAAAATATTTACCGATAGTAATTAATAAATAAAGATAATAATAAAAAAATAATATTTTTTTTAAAGGGTAGGCTCGGGATGAATGCCACAATTTTTTTTTAAAACATCTAGAACTAGAAATAATGAATTAGTATTGGGTCAGGCCAGTATAGGTGTATTTTTTTATTATTATTCAAGTTTTAATAAAATAATAAATTAATTTTCTTTTGTTGATTACTTGTTGGGGCGTTGGCTGTCTGTAATCGATCGAGTGAAAGAGCGAATGAGGAAGGAAGATTATGATTTGAGTGTTTATGCTTAATGTTATGAGTGTGAGGATTTGTATGTGAGATGATGAAAGCCAATGTAGATGAATGTATTTGTGTATTGGAAAGAATGGGTTGATACAGATAGACAAAAGCTTAAGGGTAATCAAAGTAAACTAGATTTGTCGGCATTTGCAAGGGGAACAAAACGGGGGGGAAAATGGGACATCTGGCTGTAAAAGTCTTATCAGTAGGTTAAAGTCCATTGGACTAGACCCATTTAAAGGGTAGATTTTTGTAGCCAGAACTACACAAGGTAATAAGCCCAATACGAAACTCTACACACCTTGGCTTGGATGGGATATATCCGACATTCGACATATTTTGATGGGCCGTGAGCGTCTAGAAAGGGCGAGGCTCTTTTCAAGAGGTTAATGAAGTACAATTATGTTTTCATGGAAGTGAGGTATATTATTGAGCAAATAATTTTATTGTTATTTATTTTGATTAAGCGATGCTTTAGTTTAGACGAAAATATTTTATCATACCATAATGGGGTATTTATTTGTGTCAAATTTAAGTTTGTTTTATAAAAAAAAAAACACCCAAACAAACTTAAGTCGGTATATTTTATTCAAGTACAAGACATGCGCCAAAAAACGTGACTGGAGGTGATAGGGTAATGAAATTTGGTTTGAATTTCTGGCGATGAGGCTTGAAGGCTTCGTACTTATAAAAATTAAAGGTCTCTTCGTTTTGCATGGAAAGTCTTTGCTGTTTCATTAGATGCTCTTCTACGGAGGGGTACGGCGCATAGAGGGAAGGAATACTCGCCGCTGCCGGGATGAACTGGCAAGGACGGGTTATTAGAACCTACCGGACTCACAACCTGGTATTTCTGGCGGAGCGAAGTTTCTGGGGAAAGAGTCATCATTATTCATTGACAGAGTTCTAATGAACTGATTTCAGAGCTGAGTCACTAGCGGTCACTTAGTATTGGAATACACACTACACGTTTAGAAAAGGGGGGAAATTTCCGACTAATCTAGAGTAGATTGAAGTTTTTTATAAATTACTGTAATAATTTCTAATAAACTTAAATCGGGGGCGGCTGTGACTGGTCGTATTCCTATAGCCTAGTATTAAGCTCATTTTTCATTACAAAAACATAGAAGATGGGAAAATATACCTTTGTAAAACTGAAATCCTCTTCAGTCGCATATTTCGTTCATAATTCCACTAAATATTCTGACAGATGAAACTTGAAACACTTAATTCCATGTTTTATTATTTAACACTAGTGTTCTCGTTAAATTGATCCGTATTTTAACTTAGAAATAAACAAAAAGGTTCAATAACAAATTGCAGCGCACTGACAATGACACGGAGACTGACAGCTTGACAGGATGTCGAACTGACGTTTAGGTGCTCCTGGTACAATATAACATGCAATAACGTTTTTGATACTACATTCTGATCGTAAAATTTACGTGTAAAGATAGTTAAATCTTAATTTCCGGAAGTTGTTTTAAACATATTTGTTATTAATAAACGTAAAACACGTTGAAGTGAGTGAAGAATTCGGAAATAAACTAAAAATATCATAAAGTAAAATAATATATCAGATTCATACGTAATGGATTTCAGAACGCACCTTCTTTTATTATTTGTTTGGGCTCCTCAAACTGAACTGCTATCTATGTGTGCGTGAAATGTGGATGTCGTTGTAAATGTCTCTGTCCTTCTAAAACATCGCATGCGTGAAAGGGATAGATATCGGGGAAATCGACATTTAGTGATTGTAAACGTTAAGATATAGGCCGTAAGGATTAGTAAACACAATTGGACATATGACCTTCTCCTTGAGTCGAGCGCCGTTACGTGCCATGAGGCGAACGACCTCCTTCTCAATTCTGGTATCCTGGTACTTTTTGGATAATGTTTGTCTTAATAAGTCGCCTGTCGCTTGTCGCCGGTCGCTTGTCGCCTGTCGCCTGTCGCCTGTCGCTTGTCGCTTGTCGCCGGTTGCTTGTCGCTTGTCGCCTGTCGCCTGTCGCAAGTCGCCTGTCGCTACTAAAAGGTATAAAAGGCCGGAGTGGGCACGGGGGGATTCATTCATTCTTCAACCATCGGACTAGTCGTGACTCTGGCTTTTGGGTGTAATTTTCGTACTGGTAAGCGAAGTTTCTCTGCTACTTTTTCTGTGTTTGTTTTACTTGGAATTATCTTGGTAAATTTAAACTTAGAATTTGTGTCTGCGTTTGGTTTTACGGGGACAATATCGTCGTAACGCTGAACCTAGACTATTGTGGAGATTCTTTGCTGCTATGTATGGGGTTTATTTTATTGTAAAGTTTTCGATACTGAATTATTCCGAGTGCCGCCACGTTATGCAGGGACAATATCGTTGCATAGCAAGGACTTGGAATTGGTCTGTGTTTGGTTTTACGGGGACAATATCGTCGTAACGCTAAACTTGGACTATAGTGGAGATTCTTTACTGATGTGTTGTGTGTAGTGTTGAGTGCCGTGAAGTGAAATTTTCTACACTGTATTGTTCTAAGTGCCGCCACGTTATGCAGGGACAATATCGTTGCATAGCAGGTACTTGAAATTGTGTCTAGGTTTAATTTTGCGAGAAGTAATTTTCGTAATGTTAAGCTTGGATAATGGTGCCTAAGGGAATTTCACTTCTTTATTTAGTTTATTTTGTGAGAAATTTATACTAGTAAAATTACTCTTAGTTATTTTAGTGTTTTTTTTCTATGGGGTCTTTTGCTATTTTTGAAGCTAGATCATTGCTTGGACTGACAGTTTGTCCAACTAAACATTCATCACGCCTGGCGGTGTTAAAGGTGATGGGTGGTTAGGAGTCTTTTAGTTCCAGGCTTGAGAGGGCCTGGCATCTCTTCTTTACCAACATAAGAGATGAACTATCTCCCAGGTCTCAAAGCCCAGCTGTTAGATGGAAGTGAGGGCATCACGTGCGTGCCATTCGGAGTAATCTGAGCTCACTAAAGTCGGCAGTAATTGGGATCTGGTCCCCTATTAAATATATTTATATATTTCGGTGCTCTGGAGCATGCTAGTGCTGATTGCGGGGAAGGATTCTGTCGTGATTATTATTATATACTTAGTCTTAGTTGCGGCAGGACTTCTCATGTGGTTGGTGCTGGTGTGTGCAAAGGGTTCCGATCCACTGATAGACACGGAATAGGGCGACTTACCTCCTAATTCTTTGGCTTGCGAGCATAGGAGGGGGAGTCAAATACACGGACCATTAGTTTTGCTAATCTCGGTTTGGTCTACCGAACTTTCCAGCTTCTAGTAGGGATACATTTGTGTATATTCCAAGGCACTAGGTCAATGGTAAGTGCGATCTGTGCTTTGGGTGTACCTAGAGTAGGGCCAGAGGGTAGGATTATAAATAGGGTAGAGTCATACACTATTTGTCTGTAGGTATTTGTGTGTAGGGTCTCTTTTATGCTTGGTCTAAGAATCTGATATGGTTGATATAACTTCTTCTTTTAAAGACTTAAAAATATGGCTTCATTAACCTAAAATATGTGTATTTAAAAGGTAAAGGATTCTATTGCCTAAATCTTTCAAACTTTTAATTTATCTGGGGAAAATAAATAAAATTCCTATGAAATCTTTATTTTTTTATCTATTAAATTTCTGGTTTTTGGAGTAAAGACGAGGTACTGAGTTTTGCAATCAGGTTTCTAAGGTATTTGCAAAATAAATTCTTAAAATATCAAGATGGGTTTAGGCATACAGATCGTTCTGGGATAGAAGAATGGTTTGTTTTAGGGACCCCTTGGCAGGCAAGAGCAGTCCAATGGGAAATTTGAGTGGAATAATGCTCAACTTGATATTTCAGTCTCATAAAATATAGCAAATAACATTAGTGCTTCGTTTATACATCTAAAAGACTAGAAATTTAGTCTATACTTTTAGTTCTGGGAATTGGGAAAAGGGATTAGTATCCCTAGCTTTTGAACATAAAAAAAGAAGTAATTTTGATTGACTGATGATACTTGGCGCTTCTTTCATCAGATCATCTAGGAATGCTTAGGTTGCGAAGCGTTGGTCTTAGCCCGTCTGGCTACAATGTTAGGATAGGTGACCCGAATGATGTTTTAAAACGGGATAAGGCCTTCTGACCCGCATCGAGCATGCGAAGCAGTACGTGTGAACTCACACATCGTTTAGAAGGTGATAGTATAATTATAACTTTTCCTAAAAAGCTAGGGTGTAAATGGGCTTATCCTGGGAGTGCTGCTTCGTATGTTATCCCGAAGGCTTAATAGGCGTAGCGGGACTTCACCAAAAACATTTTTAAACTCATTTTTCCAATAACATTTTTAACCTCATATTAATCATATATGCTGCAATTACCTAAATAATGTCATATGTAGTAAGCCTTTAACAGCATTTACATTACACGAATAGATTTAACAAAATTGTAATATTAATTTCATCACTACGCTCGGAATACTATTTTAGAATGCTTCGCTACGCTCAGCTTTCAATTATGGAATCATTCGCTTCGTTCAGGATTCGATGTGCGGCCTCACCGTAAATATGTCAATTTCCTCCCAAGCTACACAATCTGCTATTTCTACTACTGTAACTATTAAAATATTCCTTAGTATCATAATAAAATATATCTTCAGTACCATAAATATAAATATTCCTTAAAATATAGGTAATAATAGAATAATACCGGAGTCCAAAATTTAGTTGATACTCATTAAAGAATCTAGGGTTCCACGGTACACTTCGAGGGGTTCTAACTACTATCTAGACGATCACATGGCCAAATTTTAGGGGTAAATTCTTAAGAGGTGGTTAGCATAAGATTTAGCATAAGAGTAGCTTATAGTAATATTTGGGGTGGGTGACAACGTCTGATAAAAGTTTTGGTTACGGTTTCGGCCGAAACTAGAGCCAAAACCGAACCTTAGGCTTCGGTTTAGCCAAAAAAAAAAAGGTTTTCGGTCGTACACTATATACCTACTGCATAATGCTCGAAGTACAGCACCATCTGCACCAGATGTCAAATTTGAAGCATGACTTTTCTTAAGTAGACTTTAAAACTCTGACCTGTACAATTAATATTTTTTTCGTTATTTATAAGAATATATTTATATTCGGACTACAAAATAAACCCTACTGCGACACGTGCATTGTTTCCATGTCAGCCAAAGGTAATGCTTTTCTTAATCTGATCATTAAAGTGATACCTATTTAAGTTACGTAAATAAAGCAAAACCGAGTCTATAAAATTATCATTTGCATAAGCAAGAGACAGACTGGTAGAATGTGGAATGTCTAATGACTATACTAATACCTACTTCATCTTAAATACCAAGTATTAAGAACGATTTTTGAATGAGCTTTAGGATTTTGTTTAAGATGCAAAAGATTAGTATTAAGTAGCTGACGACCTCGATGCAGGAGTCGTGCACCGCGACTTAAAAGGAATAAATATTGGATACGTTATACTACCTTTTAACACAATGGTGCTCGTAGGTAGGGGAAACTGGGGAGGGTTGATCAGCCCTTTTGTTTTTAGACTAAATTTTCTTAATTATTTGCACTATTGAAAATCTTTATATACCGTACGATTCAGAATTTATCTATTTATTAATTGTTTGAGATAGAACAGATTTGTGAAACAAATAAGACTATTATTTAATGAAATGCTATACTGTAGACTTTTACCATGTGTCCCAGGAACCTGGGACACAGATTTTTACCGTGTCAACCCCATATCAGATTATCATTGATTATATAACTCGGATCGCTATTAGCAATGCATCTAGAATTAGGAAAACACACAGCAAACATCGTCGTCATGTGCGTTGTTTGTCGACCGGGTAACATTCCCCGTGTGTGAGTGATGAACATGATGAGTATAGTTATTTTTGTTCTTATTTACTGTCAATTTGGTTTGACCAACTATATTATGCACCATGTGGGTTTTGGAGTGAAGAGTATTTTATTTCGTATTAATTATCGAGATTTGAGTAATCGAGGTTCCAATACTTCCAATGTTTCTGCACAGCAGTAGCAACATCGACTGCCTCACTTGTGGCGTGGCCAGACAACAGACAACAGGTACTTATGACAAGATAGTTGTTGCGGGCTTCTTTGAAGCCTCTTATACAATTCTAAATTAGACTAGCATATTTCCAGTTGTTCCTTGGTTTTGACACTTTTTGGCGGAATATATATTATTTTTCTTAAAGGTTTTACAGAAAACCTGCCTTGCCTGGGTGCCTTGGAATAGCAATAAATACTTATACAACAAATAGCTTAAGCAGGCACTTTGCAAACGAGCAAGCAAAATTTTATCTTGAAAGAAACTGGGATCATAAATAATTACCGGAAAATACGTTAATGTATGAAACGTTTATGATACCAGTTGCTCTCAAGATTTTTTTTATCTACTGATAAGTATGTAATGGAATGTAGGTATAGATATGTCAAGAGTCTTTTCATAAAGCCCTGAGTAAAAAGCATGCGGGACACTCAATCATATATCATAGGGTCGTTTGTCTCCAGCCTCCGTCGTATGTGGGTCGGCCATAACAGAAAACACAGCTTACATCTGGCTAGAAACTGCTGCCCTTTACCGCCCAAGGACACCTAGCTATTTTTTGTGTTCATAATCCCCATGATTTATAAATACTTATAGAAAATATAACAATAAGTTAATACTCGTAACGCTTAAATAAGTTAATAAAATCCGTTAGAAAATAACATTCACATCAGATATTTTAAATACTTTGATTCTAGCAATAAGCGTAGTGCACTGATTTAGAAACTCGCTGCAAATATTTAATGAATTTAAGATTTTATTTATGCAAGTATAAGATAAATATTTGTTGAATTGTAAGTTTTTATAATAAATCGGCTAGTAGATCTATGTATAGGCCATTACTTGATCTGATTAAAGATATTTCAATTATTCAATTCTCCTGATGACTATTTATGTATGAAAAGGCAGTTTATATTCTGTCAATGCAAGCGAATCAGCAAAATGAGTTATCGTAAGTTCGATTTCCGACAGCTAATGCACACTACAGCTTTGTTAGGTACACAATAAAATAAAAAACATTTTGTCAATAATTTGGCCAAAAAAGTAGCACTAATATACTATGGATATACGCCGCCAATTAGAAGCAGTGAACATGACCATCTTAGTGGACAGACAGACATTGGTCTCACTGTTCCAGTATTCTGTGGTATTTCTAACGGTTGATCACAATGCACGCGAAGCAGCTGATGCATTGCCGTGCCACATCGCATTCGATACGAGATAGACCGTTGGCTACTTTTTCCACTTTTTATACAATTCGCGACCCGGTTTGCTACAGACAGGTATAGAGTAACCACCAGACAGGTTGGTTCTCTGGATAAACAAACAGGTAGTATCTACCTATTCAGATTTTTATGTACTGCGTTGTACTTAGGAGGCGTCCATTAATTACGCGAGGTGTTCATTGTTAAGCCGAATATCACCAAATATCACGTGGGTTAGAGGGGGTCTCAGCAAATATCACGTAGTTTTTTTCTAGTAAAAAAATTGTGTGAAAATGCGATCAAATTACATTAACGTAAAGACTAAAATATGGCGAAATCTGACACAGCCGGACCCGCGCGAAATCGCGTTTTCATACAAACGTAGTCCTCATTTTCCTCTCTGGATTGGAAACACATGACATGATTAAAAATATTTTTCCAAAAAAAGTTCCAAAAATCGGTCCGACAGTCGACGAAAAATCGGAGAATAAAGAAGAAGAATAAAAAGATTCCGACGAATTGAGAACTGCCTCCAAAATGTATAGAAATTAGTACTTGGGTCCTCCATCTTTTGTTTCATAAGAACCTGCAGTATATACATATTTATAACACGTCCCACCTTATACATACACAATGATTATCTGTTCGAATACCTATTTACTTACTATTATTAACAGCCTTTCTCTTCCCGAATCCTCGTCCCGTACAATTACCTCGTATTAACTCCAATATTGTGGTAGTTTCAACCTCAGGATAGATTTAACTAGATTAGATGTTAAGAGTGGTTTAGTGCACCACAAGAGCACTTAGTGATGGTTCACTATTTTTTTAAACTGTGATATCTTGAATTTATAGTATCAATTAATTTAATTTATAGGGAAATAAATGATCAATGCATTTTCTATTGTAGATCGCATCTGAGTTAGAACGCATGAAACGGGAGCGTACGTACGCACATGCAGTACGACCTGATGCTGCTTCTGGTTCAATATATGGTTAGTGGTTTATTTAGTAAATGATAATTTCTCAGAGCGTTTTCCTTACCTTCGCTCATATCATCGGCGGACGGCACGGGCGCGGGCGTCGGTGACGGCTGCGACTCAACCCACTGCTGCCGCGACGCCTCCTGGCTCGCGGCCTTCCAGATTTCTAACTGCGCGTATAGTGTGCTGCCAGACTGTAAAAAAAAACATTGTTAGAGCTCTTTCGATATGCACGGTAATAGAAGATACTAGAGAGAAAAGAGGTAAATTGATGGAAGAGGTGAGGATGAATTTGGGAACTATAATTTTGTCTGTTTTCATGGATATTGAATTTTGATACTTAAAATTGTAGTAGTCTACCAATTAATATACTCGTAATAAGGGTGTAAATATTGTGTAGGTATATGTATAATTTGCGACGGAAACGGAATGGCCCATTTAAGAGGAAAGGGGACGACCGCTTCTCCATACAAATGTGGTCCTCATTTTCCTCTCTGGATATTTATATATTATTACACCCCATGAAGCGTTTTAAAAAAAATATGAAATTTGTTTTTAGCTCTTAAATGTTATAGGTAGTATAGGCAATTATAAAAAAGTCGACCAAAGGGGCATAGCTAATAATATGCATTAAATTGTGTATTTTTTTTCCATAATGTCAATATCCCGGGAGGAAAATGGGGACTACGTTTGTATGAAAAAGTGGTCATCCACTATCGTCTTAAGAGCTGATGCAAATATGTAGTCTAGTAACTATGCTATATTATTCCCATTTCACCAGACACTTAGTTCGAGTAATTGTTAGACAACAGTTTGTATGAATGCGTTTACGTGTTTGTATTTACTAAGTGCACTCGCATAAAAGCTTTCTTCATGAACCGCAAGGGTCATTAACCTCTGCTTAGGAACATAATCAATAGCACCCTTTAGGCCAAACATCTGTAAAGAGAGATTAGCTATTTATTTAGGTAAAAAATTGTAGGTTGAAATTGTAGGTGGAATAACCTATGCACCTATAGTTTGTCAAAGGACTGTCTCATTTCAAACATAGACAAAGAGAATCATACTATCTTTGTCTTACTTACACTATAAACTGAAATAATTAATTAATTAACTAATTTGTTCTAATACTTCTAACAGTATTACTTACACTAGTACTAGCACACAAAACAAAAGGACGAGTATAGTTTTTTTTATTCTTATTTACAGACAAATACTTGCCTACTGCTTCTGTATGAAAATACGAAAAAAAACTACAAAACGTGCCTACCAACACTTAACGATATGGCAAATTACAAAACTGGATGTATATTAATTATTTATCTTTTACTGTTTTTAGGGTTCCGTACCTCAAAAGAAAAAAACGGAACCCTTATAGCATTACTCGTGCGTCTGTCTGTCTGTCACAGTCTATTTTCTCCGAAATTACTGGACCAATTTAGTTGAAATTTGGTAGACATATGTAAGTCTGTGACCCAAAGACGGACATGTAACGTAAACAAATGAATTTTAAACATGGGGGCCACTTTTGGGGGTAAATGAGAAAATTAAAAAATATTTTTTTTAACTATATTGTGTTACATATCAAATAAAAGAGCTCATTGTGAGAATCTTAAATAATTTTTTTTAATAATTTTAAGATAAACAGTTTAGAAGTTATTAAAGAAAATAGGCTAAAAATTACCATTCCCCACCCTTTATCTCCGAAACTACTGGGTCAAGAATTAAAAAAAATACACAAAATAGATCTTTACCCGTAGATCACAGGAAAACCTGTTAGAAATGTGCAGTCAAGCGTAAGTCAGACTTAATTACTTAGTTTTTGATCCGACCCCTACGGGTTTTTGTAAAGACATTTCACATTAAAAAAATACATTTTAAATTGTGTAATGTACGGAACCCTTGGAACGCGAGTCCGACTCACACTTGGCCGGTTTTTTCTTTTCATAGATCAGTCTATGTAAATTGTGTGGGTATTAGTAGTACCTACCTATATGATTTTTAAATTATAATACTTTAATACTCATACCTCCTATGAGACCTTAAGCGAGGTTTAGACTAGCAAGAACTTGCATGCAATTTTCATTACATTGCCGACTACTAAGGTAAACTGCATTCAAAAGTTTGATCATATGCCGCAATGTAATGAAAATTGCTTGCATGTTCTTGCTAGTTTAAGCCTCGCTTTAGATACAGTGTTATGTTATAGTAAGTACTTACCTACCTATCTAAGCCACCGATTATTTAGCTAGGAAAAAGAAACGAGGTACTTACCTACTGGCCTACCTTAGTTTCTGAGACTATTAAAAATAATGAGCATAGGATAAACGTATATCTTAACAGTCGCATACATCATATAGCTTTTTAAAACGCATAAAATAAAAGTTACGACCTTGAAAGTGCATTTTAGGGCGTATAAAACATCGGCAAATAAGTGAGGTTAGTTGCCTCGCTTTCTTCGACGGCTGGAGAAAGTCAGTTGCGCGTGCACTTGAGCGGGTACTTGGCTGCTAGCCGATTAGTCGCTCCGTTCAAGTCACTTGCTCGTTGATTGGTCGAGTTATGTAATTATTTGAGCTATTTCATTTGCTTGTTGTTTATTAACACCTGTTATAGGCAGTGTTGTTTTATACAGGGTAATTTTGAAGTCAAGTCGAATAGGTAGGTAATACATATTTTCAGAGAAATCCTAATGGTGACGTTCGGATGGCGACTGCAGCTGCATTACTGTTGCGATCTTATTGAGGCTGCGGTGAAGCCGTCAGGATGTATATAGGTATATGTCAATTTATTTTAAATACATTTAGGCGATTCCTTTGCGTTGCCCATAAAAAAATTGTCTATTTTCCCTTACACAAAGGTAAGTAACAATTTAATTTGTGGATTTGTTTAGGGTTATTGAAGTCACCGAGAATAACTCGTATATTTCAGACCTCAGCAATGAATCGCCTAACTAAATTAATGATAGGTAATAGTGTAATAGACTAACTGGACTAAGAGCAAATAGCCCCGGAAAACCTACCTACAATTTTGAGAGCAACGATTCCCAGGCGATCACAACGTATTTGTAGTCTGCACAGCGTAATCACTTGCATAATGCCCGATTTCCTTAACGGATTTCCTTAGCTAGTGACGTAATGAAACCGGGACAATTGCACCTATGCTGTTATAACACAAGCCTAAATTGGTTGGTACCTTAAATTGATAGCCGTGTAATGTTCGTTTTTTAGGGTCTGAAGCTAGTACCTAATACAATTCTATTGTATGAAATTCCTTGTAAAATGCTAACTTAGGTACAGTCGTACTACGATCACGATCAACACTGCTATTCTAGTTCTAGGATTTAATTTAATTCATCGCTATAGGTAGTATATTATTTTGGTCATGTATCATATTTTAACGAATTATTGAAGGGGATCTCAAATAATATATCTCATTTGACTTTTTTTCTCCGAATTAAAAAAAATATCTTTTTATTAAATGATTAAGCGAAATTAAATACTTGCGCTCCTACTCTAAGTCCATCATCTACATTTGTATAATCTTAAGCTCCATTTAGACGGTTCAAGAACTTGCATGCGATTTTCGTTAGGTATATAATGTATCGAATATTGCGTGCAAGTTATTGAACCGTCTAATGGGTCTTTATGTTTGAATTTCATTCAAGCCTATTGTTCTCGCTTTTAGCGAACAAGTATGAATCTTCAAATCTTGTGTTGAAATTTGAAATCGGATAAATGCTAAATTAGATCACATGTCAAAACTCGGGCAGCAACGGATGATGTAATCTGCCGAAAAGCATTAGGAAGCAATTACATTCAGGTGATGTGTTGATGATTCAGGAGATTATGTTCTCTTTGATGAATGATGATCTAAGGAGCACATTTTACGATGCGGCACGAATAAAAACGATATTCTTATTTAATGTAAAAAAAATATTGGTCTGCTTTATGGCGATATTCAAATATAGATAAAAGTATACAATTCAAAAACCATCAAATAAAGTTTAAAATTTGATAAAAACACTATATTTTACGTATTTACTGTGATACAGTTTTAACTACTACGGGGAGTAAAGGACTCATTCTTCTCATAATGTATAACTTTGCAACTAAATTAGTTTATTTACGTACCTAAATCAGACTGATGTATGTACCTCCATACCTTACCTATAAGTAATGTAACTTTTAGTTGTTGTTATTGAAATAAAGAAATGTATTATTAATTAAAATAACGAACTTAAAACAATACACAGATTGTCACGCAAAACAAAGATTTATCCTTTTAACAATCTCTTCTATATGTAGTTGATAAATAGTAATTCATCATACCAATACGTCGGAAAGGAACAAACAATTATTATTAGCGGCTTGTCAACTTTAGTAGACGTTTATGAATAAGCTGGTAATAAGTATCCGCAATTCGGACCGTATCTTAGTTTTTTTTTTACAAAAAAAGTTGTCGCTTGAAGTGTCAATTGATGAACGTTATTTCCATATTATTTACTGAAATTTATTACGTTTTGTTTTTGTGTTTGATTGCGATAATTAAATTGATAGAATATCTTAAGAACACATGAGTGAATAAGTGATGAAGAAGGATTAGATTATACTCAGGTTGTTTAAGGTGTTCTCACTGCTGAGATGAAAATGTACAACACGAGATCAACTTACTACGCTCAAGATTCTAAATTAGATTCATCTATTATAAAATCTTTCGCTTGCACGGCTCAGAATAAGCACTAGAAGAAATATCAAACTTTGCTCTCTTGTTGTACATATTCGATGCTAGTACGGGAAGTATGTCATTACTCTACGAGTACCGAGATATCTTGCCACGAGCCGTAGGCGAGTGGCAAGACTCGGGACGAGTGAAGAATGACATTTTCGCACGTGTATCGAACGACGTTTTTGAATACAGTTGCGAAAAAATAAGAAAAGTAACAAAAGCAAGCAAGGAATGGAATTCGAAACTTTTATATTATTCATTCTGTGACATCATTGACATTGACATTATGAAGAGGTGTTTTTCTAGCTTTTATTCGACTAGAATAGATTTTGTTATTATTATTGAACCCACTTCAATGAAAGTTTTTTTTTTCAAATGCATGTTCTATAAGACAGAAACAATTGTAAATATTAAAACATTGTACTATTATTACCTAAATATCGTTATTTACGATTATTTGTGTATCGTATATTTATAAAAACAATATCGAATGTTGCCTTTGGAAACTTAAAACATTCTTGCAGTTAGAAAATACGCCTTTCCTTTGACAGGCGTTCCGTTCCATTCAGACAACTTATTAAGAACGGTTTTTCAACATTAAAAAATAAACGTGTTATAATACTTATAATGATGAAGAGGTAAGTAATAAAATATGAAATATGCATATTTTTTTTGTATTCTTACATTAACAGTAGGTTTTTATGTTAATTACGACGTTTAAAAGAAACTAATATTAACACTCATTAATAAGTAGTCATGAATTGGAACAAGTAAAAATTTAAAAAAAATGGAAAAGTAAAAAGCACTAGTTTGCGAAAACCAACTATCCGCACGCTAAACAGCCACGAAAAGTAGCACTTTTTGAGCAACTGTATTAAAAATAACTATTAACACGCATTCAATTATTTAATTCAACTATTTATACAGATAGTGACCCTACCTATTTATTTTACCAAAGTAAAATATTTGTGTTCGTTACATATATTAATAAATTCGAAAATACTACCCTCCCTCCTTCAATCACTATGACAGCTATGAGTAACTATAGATGACATTTGTTTACAAATGTAAACATATTTAAGAAAATATTTCACGAACAATTAAACATTTAATATGTTTTCGAGTGTCTAGCAGGGTACCAGGGTTCAGGGTCAGGACTTACGACTTATTTCACAGAGATTAAGTACAATATTTCGTCAACTTTTAAGATAACATTCTTGAAACTTGTAATATAATAAAATAATAAATTATGACCCAAGAGCCAGATTTGATTACGATGATGATTCTCGTTACCATGTCCCAACTTCTAGTTACTATGTGGCAGGTTCTACTTAAATACCAATTATTAGCGCCTTTTGACCTTACTTAACTACACTTGGCCGTGTTATCCACTTTACTTCTCTTTGCGAAATAAAGGAAGCACAACAAGGGTATCTGGGTACGTAAAAACGACCGATATAAGTATACATATAATTTAGTAAAATTACAATTGCAATTAATAATTTTGTATAAAAGTTTTACAATCTTAGAGACAATGCACAACTGTTGAATACATATACCTATATATATACATAGGAATTATAGGACCTTAAAATTTTAAATATAGTTTAATACTTATTCTTCAAATGTTGTAACTTGTAATTTTTTAGAGTTTTGAATGATTCACGGTTAGTTTCACTAGACTTATATTGACCGGGATATAGACCCTCATTCTTGCGCGACAGAGCGCTGTCTACACAACTTTGACACCCACCCGCTATCTTCAGTCACCCGTGAACATGATGCATGTAACTGCGTCGAAATATCGGGAGCTCACAAATAATACAAAAGGTAATCACGGTCTATATCCCGGTCAATATAAGTCTTGCAATTTTTTGTTTTTAATTTAATACCTAAGGGAGTGACAAATAGTAAAAATGTTGAACTAGCGAGATTTTAACGACGTACTACTCGGTGGAAGTCAAGTGTGAGTGACTTTTATGTATAATATATTATAATACCTAATTATGTTTGATTGTACATATTATCATTAATACCTGATAAGTAATGTTATTAAAGACTTTGAACCCCACGCCCTCGTTCGCGTGGTCAGCCCGTCAGCCGATTAGCGCGCCCAGCCGAGCCCAAATATTTTAACATTTACATTGTCTCATAAAATGAACAAACAGTATCTATGATCTGACTGATGTGTACCTTTTGCCTGGTGGGCAAAATTTAGAAATTCCTTCTATGTTGTATTTTGTATTTTCAAGTATTTTTATTTTTCTACGATACGAACATATACATACGTATATATTCTGTAATACATATATATATATTTGGAAGTAAATATGTACACTCAAACTCAAGTAGTTACTTAATGCGTCAAAGTAGGCTCTGAAAGGGCACTTTTCACATATCATCACTATTGGTAAATACTATCTACGTTAAACATATTAATAACGGGTCACTCACAGGATAATATGTTTAATATGTCTGTGTCTCACAGAAGTTTTGTTACTATCTACGTTAAAGTTGATGGCGTGAAAAAGCGCCAGGAGAGAAACACTTGTTCTTCCTAATCTAATTTTGGCAAAATCTGTTACCTGAGGTGCTCTCCGGTTGAAATCTTCTTCGGTAAGTGCCATCAGCGCGGCACCTTCCATCGCGAAGTACTCCGTCGGTACCATCGGCAAGCTGAACGTCTGGAGCGTGAACGCCACCCAAGCCTTTACGTTTTCTGTACTCCAAACCATTGGATCTGTCGAACAAACATCTGCATTAGTATCAATGACTTAAATATTTGAGGTAGTGTGACGAATAAACTCTTCGTCTAACAGTTGGGTCCATATGATAGTATTATATTATTAAATACAATATGGTTAACTATTAGTGGTCAGACTCAAGGGTAATATTATACTGAGCTAATGGACAAAACAGAACATTTAAATTATTCGTGTTAGATACCTAAACTAGATGATATTTTAATTTTAAAAGAAGACAACAATGTGCAGATATAAATTAAAAACTTAAAGATGAAATCATCTTCAAATTTGGGTGTGTTAATTACATAACTGTAAAAGTTTTTGGTCATGTTATTATCAAAAATCCATAATTGATTTAAAGAAGCAGCTCTCTTAATAATAAAGTCGATCAGAAGCATACAGTTGACAGCTTACGTAATCGGTCAGTTCGTAGAAAACCTTTATATTTGTCATTATCATCACTGTGTACTTAGACGCTTGGCGTCCACGTGGATTTTTTTGACACTGACTGACGTCAGCTTACATGATGGTTGAAGCGTAATTTGCATCGCATGATTAGGTTATAATATAATATTTTTTTATACTACGTCGGTGGCAAACAAGCATACGGCCCGCCTGATGTTAAGCAGTCTCCGTAGCCTATGTACGCCTGCAACTCCAAAGGAGTTACATGCGCGTTGCCGACCCTAACACTCCTCTCCCTCGTTGAGCTCTGGCAACCTTACTCACCGGCAGGAACACAACACTATGTGTAGGGTCTAGTGTTATTAAGCTGCGGTTTTTTGTAAGGTGGAGGTAATATAATCTGTTTCGAGGTGACTAGGTCAAGCCGATAGGAATCGAGTCCTAATATGGACACTCTGCCACTGCTGACTAATCCTGGGTATATATCACTCACCTGGTGAGATTCCCAGAACATTGCACGTGTTGTCGACATCTCTCTTAGATTGTTCGATAGCCATACAAATAACTCTGTCCATTTCTGAAGTGACCAGTGTGTCTTCTGTGTTCGCCCCTCCACTGCTTTCTTCCATCTTCACATCCAATTCAACTGGCCTCAAATTAAACCTCTTTTGGAATGATGTATCTTCAAGGAATGATCTTAAAAGGTTGTGGTCTCTGGGCTCTTCGATTTCGAGTTTAGGAGTGATAAAAGTCTGTTGGTTATTTTCTTGGGAGATCTGATTCTCTTTCAACAGTTCTTCAATGTCGATATATTCCTCATGCTGTGGGACCGGGGAGGAATAATGATTCGTGCTGCCATATGAGGCGCAAGAGCCGGAAGGAGAAAGAGGGTATGGAGATGCAAACTCTGGCACGGAAAGTCTGTTGGGTTCTTCTTTGATGTATACGTTGGGGGAGTAGGAGAAGGAGCTGTAAGGCGAGGGAGGCTGGAGCGCTACTGCGGGAATGGATCCCTCGTCAGAAGATGGTGAAGGTGTGGGATATCCTTCGAAGTCATGTAGGCGCTCGAGGAAAGAGTTATCTTCTGGGTAAGGCGGAGGTGGTTTGGTGTGTGTGGTGGGGGGATGGAGCATCGGTTCCGGGGGGGAGGCTGCGCCGAGGTAGCGCAGCAAGTGCTGCAGGTCGGCGGGCGAAGCGGGCACGGCGCGCTCGCCCTGCGTCGCCGACGGAGGGCTCAGGCCTGACCGCGGGACCGTCTGTGGCATCTGGGGACAATATAAAAATATATATATATCTATTACTCTCATACCAACTAAAAAATAATAACTAAGAAATTAACTTAAGGATTTAAATTACTTATTTATTAAATTGCTTACTGATTACACTTGCTTAAGCTCATTAGTAAATATTACGGAATTGTAGTAAAGCTAAGAAGACAGAAGATTGTTAATTTGTTGCTATACTTTTTCACATTAATTGTCGCGATTAGTACGGATCAAACGAAGGCTAATGGCATTACCGAAACCATTATTTGTTACTGAATATATGGGGGGTGAAATTGGTAGTGCATAAAGGCCTCTCATCCACATCAATGGCTATTTTTTTATTAAGCGACACGGTGTATAAAATCAAGTTTCAAGTTCAAACGCACATATTTATTTCAATCGTGGAATTCTGGTCTCATATTATACGTAGGTATCACACAGCTAATGTTTTATGTAAATGTACGAGAGCCATCTATCGTCATTGAAATCGTCATATATGAGATCATCATACAACGACGTCAAACTATTTTGCGAATATGGCCAGATGTTGCAAAGAAAACATGACGAACTAAATATATATTCCGAGTGGATAATGAACTTGCTTTACGATTAAAGTCTTTACAAATGATTAGGTAGTAGGCTTACCTATTCTGGACTTATGCAGAATTAATACCCTGTTATAGATATATATAATTGGTTATTTAATGTATGCACTTGATAATTCACAGTGGAGCGGAATAATTGGATGTGAACATACGAGTATAACTTATCTTTTGTTCAGTAGATCGTGAAATAAAACATATTGACATTGTTTAGGTATCTGGTAAAATACATATTGGTATGATCAAAATATCTTAGTCTACCTCGCAAAGAAATGTTAATAGGTGAAGCTTAATTCGAAGGTAGTAGTTATTAACCTTAGATATAGCGCAAATTTAGACTTCTGTGTATGAAATATGCAAAACTTACTTTGAGTAATGACAAGCAAAGACCTATTCTACGCAACACAACCACCATTACTGACTCCTATGATATACCCAGTCTTCGCGAAATTGATAGTTGTCACACCGGTCTGTTCAGGAAAACGACTTCCGAGCATTTTCATTACTTTTTAGGGTTCCGTACCATAAAAGGAAAAAACGGAACCCTTATAGGATCATTCGTGCGTCTGGCTCTCCGTCTGTTACATGTAGCCCATTGTCTCTGAAACTATTGGACCTATTAATTTAAAATTTGATTCACATATTATGTAACCCTGTGACCCAAAGACGGGCATGTAACGTCAACAAATGAATTTTAAACATAAGAGCTCACTTTTTGGGGGGGTAAATGAGAAAAAAAAGTTGCATATAAAGTCGTGTTATATATCAAATGAAAGTGCTCATTGTGAGAATCTCAGATATATTATTAACGCTGTAAAGGGTTCGAACCGTCGGGATGTATTATAAATTCAATATACGCGGTATAATCCGTTTTCATAGTTTTATTTCATGAGTAACTATCGCGGTAACCGAAGACAATATATTATTTTTAATAATTTTTGGATAAACAGTTTAGAAGTTATTCAAGAAAATAGGCAAAAAATGCCCATTCCCCCCACCCCTTTATCTCCGAAACTACTAGGTCTAAAATTTTGAAAAAAGAATACACAAAATAGTTCTTTACCTAAAGATGTCAGGAAAACCTATTAGAAATCTACAGTCAAACGTGAGTCGGATTTAAGAACAAAAATGAGGTTGCATAACCGCTGGCTGGCTGTTTTAAGGACACAGCCACAATGGTTACCGTGAAACGTGGTGTAGACAGCTATTGCTAAGCCCGAGGACCGAGATCATCGTAGGGTCTAGGCCGTAACGTCCCGAAGAGGCGTGCCTACCCATGCCTGAGGCCAAAAGTCAAGCTTTGGGAGGTTAGTGCTCAGACAAAGAATATTGTACGAGTTTCTGAATTTGATGACTGAAGGTCGAGCCCCGCGTAGAGTTGAAGGCCTAGAGAGTCCGACCTGTGCATGCTTCCTAAAACTCTACAAGCATCTTAAATGTGAAGGTCAGAAACTTCCAGGAGAGGCACGCCTACTATGGCCTACATGCGAGCTGCGAGAGATTAGTGCTTAAACACAGAATAATGGTAAAAGTATCTTAATTGCGGAGGCCGAAAGCAAAGCACCGCGTAGGACCGAAGGCCAGAAGCGCCCGAGCGAGAGCCTAGGTTCGAGCGTGAGTCGAACTGAAAGAAAAATATGCAACTAGGCTGTATCTGGCACACAGCCGCAATGGTACCTACTTGTACTATTGTTTCGTGTTTGAATACTACATCTCTCTCTTTCGCTAAAAGGCCACTTCGCTATTAAAATACTTGAGAAAGTTGCGGGAAGTCTGCACGCGTCGGACGCTCCGAGCTTTCGGCCTTACGTGGAGCTCGGCCTTCGGCCTTCGCATTTGAGCTTTGGGGTATTTGATCTTGCTATCCGAGCTACATATCTTGCATCAATTTGTAAATAAACAAGATCAATCGTAAAATATCTGTGAAACTCCCACATTAACATTTTTCTAAATACGTCCATGGACTGATGAAATCACTAAGTAAATTCCGTGCATAAGGGTTATTTTAGCTCCGAATGCGTCGTTTCTAGCGCAAAATGAGCGCCATCTCTATCAGCAGTACATTCAATTCCAAGTAATGGCTTCTTTACTAAACATCGATATAAATACTTACGCATATAGCTATTATAATTGCAGAGATATAATATAAGCCACCGCGCCATAATACTTTCCGTTTCATCTGGTTTTTGATCCGACCCATTCGGGTTTTTCAAGAAGTTTCACTCACGTTTCACGTACAAAAATAAAACATTGTTAAAACTTGTGTGATGTACGGAACCCTTGAAATGCAAGTCCGACTCGCACTTGACCGGGTTTTTTTTATGCAATAATCACTATTGTATTCATATTTCTCACGATAACTAGCTTCAATTGTTAGTCGATACGTACCTGGGAACATCGGCTTGGGGTATATGTTTCAGAGAAAACAAAGAAACGCAAATATTAGCGCAATTTACTAATATCCAGTTCTGCATGTATTGTAACAAAAAAAATATTTAAAACTTGACAAAAACACATGTAGGTGTACAAGTCTTCCTAAATATTCAAATTAATTCATAGATGGCAGCACCAGTTTCACTGCTATATCGTAATTCCGTAAGGAATCCGAATCCGGCCCTCACCACTGGAGGGCTTCGTCACTTTTTCTTTAATATATGACATCTATTACAGTTTATTTTATTTTTTATTTTATTTTATTAATTCAAAAAATTTACACAGCATTACAGCGAACTAATACACTGAGACATTTAGAATAGAAAGTATTTATACAAACTAGGTACATGATAGGTACTAGAAAGGATAACAGAACAAATGTAAGAAAGAAGAACTAATACAAAACAGATGATTTACGCTTATCCATCGCCTCACAGTACTTCATACATTCTTTACACAGATCCATCCAACTACTTGCAAATACATCACATTCCGGTGCTGATGCGAGGAGCGCGTTGATATATTGTAGAGCGCGGACAAGTGGTGATTTGCCATGACTGCCATGAGATATAGTGCGCGTTTGAGGCACAGCTAATAGGTGACAACTTCGCGGTCGGAAATTAAATAGGGCCTTAGCTATAGATGGAACGAACAGGCGTACGAGCTGTGCAACCAGTTCAGGGCAGTCTGAGTTCCCCCGTAAGACATTACATGTAGTAGTCAAGAGCCCGTATAGTTACGCCTTACCTCTAAGGAATTAAACCCTAAAACGCCAAGCAGGAACTTTAATGGGTACAAATATGGGTAATTTATATATAGTGTTACTTTAAAAAAACATCAAAAATATTTAATAAAATAATTTGATTTGTTCCCAGTTGTTCATCTACTTTATTGTTACATAATATAAGTATTAAGTTGAACATCGAAAACAATTACGCTTATAGCTTTTTAGGGTTCCGTACTCAAAGGGTAAAAAGTTAAAAACGGGACCATATTACTAAGACTCCTCTGTCTGTCTGTCCGTCTGTCTGTCTGTCCGTCCGTCTGTCTGTCTGCCCGCCTGTCACCTTTATCTCATGAACCGTGATAGCTAGACAGTTGACATTTTCACAGATGATGTATTTTTGTTGCCGCTATAACAACTAATACTAAAAACTGAATAAAATAAATATTTAAGTGGGGCTCCCATACAACAAACGTGGTTTTTTTGCCGTTTTTTGCGTAATGGTACGGAACCCTTCGTGCGCTAGTCCGACTTGCACATGGCCGGTTTTTTTATAGCACGTCGGTGGCAAAATGGTGGCAAACAAGCATACGACATGCCTGATGGTAAGCAGTCACCGTAGCCTATGGACGCCTGCAACACCAGGGATATTACATGCGCGTTGCCGACCCTTTAAAAACCTGTACATTCCTCATATCATCGAAAATTAGAAACCAATTATTATATCCTAGTTAAATCTCCCAACTATTAATTGAATTAGGTTTTTATTAGGTTATATGACTTATATATCGTGATTATCGTGGAATTGTTTACTCTGCCTTACATGGCACGTTTACACACATCCGCAATCGCTTTAATTCTAATTTGTTCAATTATTAACTGACATTCGAAGCACCCGGAATCAATTAGGCATGTAAAATGAAAGATTACCGTAAAATGGGGTGAGTAGGAGCAAAACTGACATTCAAACCTCGATAATATTTTATTTTTACATGCATATGCAGTTTGCATAAACTGAATGGTATATATAATAAGTGTTCCGGACGTTTGTATTTTAGTTTTTATTTTATTTTGGGTAGTTCCATTTCATACCTTTGACGATAAACAGGAAAACCCACCTCACCCTGTAGTCCCTCGTAATTGGGGTGAGACGGGTTTTCATACAAAGGTGATTTTGGAAGATTGTTGGATCGATTTTTTTTATTATGAGTATTACTATAGCTCCATTTTAAATTGGAATACCTTATTGTTGTAGCAGTAGCCTTAAAAACCCATCTCACCCCCTTTCAATCCTTATCTCCCTATTCATAACCCAACTCTCCCTGCGAACCCTACTCACCCCATTTTACGGTACTCTCAAGGAAGATATGTCTTTTTAATTTTTAATGTTGAATAAAGGTTGGAAATTCGAAAAAGCCACAAAAGAGGCATCTGCGTTAAGGCCCATGCAGTAAGTTCGTGTTCCACTCTCACTGACGAGCGTAAGCGTGAGCGAGATGAAAGTACGTATAAATAAAAAAAAGTAATCGATACGTTCCCTCAAAACAGGATATAACTAGCCGATTTTTAGAAACATTTTTAGCTTTTGTGCACGATTTGTTAAAAAAAAATTAAGTACATTTTAGACCTACGTTCGTGATTTTTTTCTATCGAGCGAAAGTCAAAAACTCAGGATTCGAATCAATACAGTCCCTCAAAAAAAACTTTTATAAAAAAAAGATAAACCGACTTCAAAAAGGATGAAATAAAATATTATCCTTTTTAGGGTTCCGTGTTTAAGTATATGCGTTACCAACTGATATGTTTGAAGTCGGTGCCAAGCCAAATTTTAAACCATATATTCATAGTGATTTTGGTGCAATTCGATAAAGGCTATATAAGTATGTACGTTGGATTACCTAACGCAGCGTATTACGTAGGCGAACAACACGCGAATGCGAAGCGGCGCGGCACGGCGCCTTAATTAATCCTTTGATACCTATATGTAAGACGCAGCGTTAGACGACGACATTAAACGAACTTTCTGTACACCTCAGAACAGAACACACGGCACACGGTTGAACCTTCTTGGCGCAGTTCGTGCTTGTCGGCACGTTAGTGTAAATCTAATACGTTTTGGCGTCGTATTTTTTTAAAGAGCATTTCGTACTAATTCTTGAACAGTCATAGCACGCAAGTGTGGGATTGGGACTGAGTTATTTTCTGTCGCTTATCCAGAGGACTATATTTCAAAATATAAAACAATTCAAGGAACCTTCATGCAAAATTTCTGCTAAAGCGGTTGGTTGTTTAGCCATGAAAAGGTAACAAAGAGGCAGACATAATTGCTTTCACGTTTATAATGTTTGTACAGTTGTAATGGGATTTATAGACATAAAGCTGATTATTTTTGACTGGTATTGTTACTACTTGGAGTACTTGGCTTGGCACCGACTTCAAACATATCAGTTGGTAACGCATATACTTAAACACGGAACCCTAAAAAGGATAATATTTTATTTCATCCTTTTTGAAGTCGGTTTATCTTTTTTTTATAAAAGTTTATTTTTCCATTTTTAGTTTTAAGACATTGTTAAGAGCGTGACGCATGAATGAAAAACATAATCATGTTTAACTGTAAATTCGTAAACTATTAAATAATCAGAATTTTCCTCGAGTCCGTCTGGGAAATCATTCTTGTCACTAAATCCATTCTCCGCCCCGCCACTGACCCAATCCCTCAAACCCCCCGATCACTCAACCTCACAGCACATCAACCCCTGATCACTGAACCCCTCGACCCTAAACCTCCAACCCTTCAACCGCCATTCCCCGACCCCTAACCCCAGACCCCTTAACTCCTAACCCTAACCCCCCCAATCCCTTAACTCCCAACCCCTCAGTCCCCGACCCATCAACTCACCTCCCCTCAACCCTCAACCTCAAACCCCCCAAACACTAATACCCTCTACCTTCACCTCTCAGTCTCTTTGGTTGTTTCCAACACTACCTACATCAAAAATCATAATACACATACGAGGGAAGTTATCAGTAGCCTTACCACGAGTTTGACATTGATATATTCGCTATCGTGTGCGTAACTTACTGTTTATGCATCTCGCTCGTACTGGCATATTAGTGTACAAAGTAAGTTACGAAGAATATTTAGTGTCAAACTCGTGGTTAGGCTACAGTTGCACTACATCAAATTGGTGGTTTTGGGGAGGAAATGCTTGAGTTACTTTAGAAAACAGCGAAATTACCATACACGTGCCTTTAAAAATTGAGGAGTTCCCTCAATTCCTCACGGATTCCATCATCAGATCAAAACCAAAAATATTACGAAAACACCTTGTAGAGGTAACTTCTTTCAAACAGAAAAAGAATAACTCAAATCGGATCATGGGTTGGGAGTAATCGCTGAAATCATTATCATCAAAACAATCATCATCATCAGCTCCACTTCATCAAATTGGTGGTTTTCGAGAAAAAATGCTCAAGTTGCTTAAGAAAACGACCAAATCACCATACATGTGCCTTTAAAAATTGAGGAGTTCCCTCAATTCCTCATGGATCCCATCATCAGAACAGCACCAGATTAATGTGGGACCACCTTGGAGGTAGTTCCTTTCAAACAAAAAAAGGATTTTTCAAGTCGGACCACGGGTCTCGGAGTAATCGCTGAACATCCTACATTAAAAAAATCATCATCACTATCTTCAAAACAATCATCATCATCAGGTCCACTTCATCAAATTGGTCGTTTTCGAGAGAAAATGCTCAAGTTGCTTATGAAAACACCCAAATCACCATACATGTGCCTTTAAAAATTGAGGAGATCCCTCAATTCCTCAGGGATCCCACCATCAGATCAGAACCGGATTAATATGGGACCAACTTAGAAGTAGCTCCTTTCGAACACAAAAAGAATTACTCAAATCGGACCACGGGTCTCGGAATAATCGGTGAACATACATAAAAAAAAAAAAAAAATAGCCACAACCGAATACAGAACCTCCTCCTTCTATGAAATTGAAGTCGGTTAAAAAGGCCTCAAGATTACTAATAAAATTTATGGCAGCCGTATTGATATCAAAAAAGCGCCACGTTTTTTTTTAAATTCCGTTTTCTGAACCAAGACTGCGCAACATTTGCGATATCTATATACAGGCCAAAACTGTCTCTTTTACCTACCTTCATAAATATTTAAAAAACCGGCCAAGCGCGAGTCGGACTCGCGCACCGAGGGTTGCGTACTTTTTAGTATTTGTTGTTATAGCTGCATTCAGAAATACATCATCTGTGAAAATTTAAACTGTCTAGCTATCACGGTTCATGCGATACAGCCTGGTGACAGACAGACGGACAGACGGAGAGCGGAGTCTTAGTAATAGGGTCCCGTTTTTACCCTTTGGGTACGGAACCCTAAAAAGCGTTTGTGTTATAGAACAAATAGGAACACCTTAACATAGCCTTAGCGCGTTTGAATAAGGTTTAATAAGTACCTACATACATTCAATTAACATATGCGTTTATAATTTATATAACATCGGTACGGCATTGGTCTGTCAAGGTCAAAAAAATCGAATGATAGACAGACGCACTTGACAGGCTACTGCACACAACATTTGCTGATGACCAGTAACAGTTTCGAGCTCTGATTATGCGTAACTTGCTTGGACTGCTTTACTTGAAGGTCACGTTACACGCTCACAATTTTGGTAAAGAATTCACTCTTGCAACCTGTGTAGATCGTGCAGGCGCGGCGCCGGCGCCGGCGACGCGGAAACGGAGTTGAAATATTTTTGGTTTAGTGTAGGTAACCTTAGAATATGTATAAATCGTTCGTACAGAACTACAGAAGTACAGTAAGTGCTCTCTAGTAAACCCGAATTAGCGGCAAATTACTTTATACTAGTACCCCAAACTAAACAAAGCTTGTCCTATACACGATGAAATTTAATCGGTGATCAGGAGTTGAAAAATATTAATTACCAATCTAAATAAGAATTCAATACGCGAGATCTCATGCAATTTACTTGACTATCTAAATTATTAACAGTTAATTATATCGTTAAAATTAATAAACAATGGAGACGGACACCCTAGTTCTATTGAAGTGAAGTTAAGTAGATGTACGTCATTTGCCATCGATTTGGCGGGGAATTTAACAATTTGACAATGACAAATTGACAGCTTATTGCTCATAATTTGTTTTTTTTTTATGTCTGTTACTTTGGAAAGAGGTTATTTTATTTTTATTTTTTATTCATTACATTTTACAGCATAACAGTGATCCAAAGCACTGTGAAACCAATAGACATTTCATACACATAGTACAAAAATCAAAATTAACATATAACAGAAGAAGGCCGTTCATTCCTCGTCTCGCAGAACCTCAAGCATTCATAACACACGTCCAACCCTCCACTCGCAAATACATCACAGTTTGGTGCTGATTCGAGGAGCGAGTTTAGCAGGTGCAAGGCTTGAACAAGCGGTGATTTACGGCTGGACACAGTTCGTACTGGTGGCAGCGCTAACAAATGGCGACAACGCGGTCGAAACAGAAATCTAGTCGGTGAGGGAACATATAGACGCAGCAACTGAGCTACTAGTTCGGGGCAGTCAGAATCCCCACGTAAAATTCTACTGGCTAAAGTACACAGTCTGTAATTTCGCCTCACCTCAAGTGAGTTAAAACCTAATGTACCCTGCAAAAAATTTGTAGGGTATAAAAATGGGTAATATCCGTAAATTTTTTTGTAGAGGGAGCGTAGAAACGCCTTTTGCACTCGCTCTAGCAGCAAGATATAGGTTGTTTCATAGGGGTTCCAAACAACACAAGCCGCTTCAAGCTTGCTTCTGACAAGAGCGGTGTAAAGGAGTTTTATTGACCTGGCATCTATGAAATCCCTAGTCATCCGAGTAACGAACCCTAGTCTCTTGTAACAGGTACGAGCCAGCGTATACATTAGCTCATGGAAGTTAAGGTTCGCATCCAGAATAACTCCTAAATCCCGAATAGTATTGACTCTAGCTATTGCTTCGGAATCTAGAATATATTTATTATATAGCGGATTGCGGGCCCTACTAAATGTCATAAGTGCACATTTTGCAGCATTAAATAGAAGTCCGTTATCGAGACTCCACTGATGTACTCGGTCAATATCATCTTGCAGTGACACACAATCCGATATATCCTGTATGCCATAAATCAGGTTCAGATCATCGGCGTAAAGTAAGCATCTGGCGTACTTAGGAACCGAAGCCGACCCGTTCACCATAACTCCAAAGAGCAACGGGCCGAGAATCGAGCCCTGGCTGACTCCAGAACTCTTTAGACTCTTTATACTAAACCATTGGGTTGTAAAACGGGACTTATCCGTGTATTTTAGTTTTAACGATTTCTACACATTATTAAATTGTAAAACGGGACTTAATCGCGTATTTAAGTTTTAAGATTTATCTCCGACGTTTCGAGCACGGCGTTGTCCCCGTGGTCTCGGAGAAGACTGGCTAAAGTTGACACCAACATCTTCTAGCCGCGCGAGTTTTTCGAACTTCCGCGAGATTTTTTTACAGGAAACAAATGAAACCGGCAGTAAGGCTGCTCTTATTACGCTGATGACGTCACGACATTGTGTAGACGCACACGCCTGCCTTTTGATAGGTACCATTTCGACAAGGTTAGGCCAAAGGCCTTGGGATTTTCACACGAAGCCAAATCTACCGTCATGGATACTATTCCAATTTAGACCATACTGGATTCGGTTAAATTTTAACCTCAAATCCGCTTCCGTGTCTGCATACCTAATTGTTATTACACGAGTCTGTACTCCGTGACTGTAATAGCATAAGCTTTAAGCTCTATTGCATACAAATTCTCTGCATAAACCAACAATAAAGAACGCTAGTCTTGTTTAAAGATGTAACTGTCAGATAAACTAAATTGCCCATTACTTAAACGTGCAAGCTTTTTAAAATTCAGATCCAAACGGGCATTGTCGTCTTGTACTTAAAACAGTCTTACCTAACGGGTATAAACCTAGTAAGAACTCACTTGGTACTGCCAACTTTCCTCCATAAGTCACTTTTAACTAAACAACACTCACACAGTCAGTCAGCGAACATTTGAGGTTAGGACGCCGGCCGGTGCGCTGAAGCCCAATAACAAAACGCGTTCACTGAAGAAGTCCCGTGCTAACTGAGCCGCTGTAGTACATCATTGATAAAACAAAACCGGGACGGGCTCAGTAGTTAGTGTATTATTCAATAAAACAAAACACTGATGTTTTTTGATGTCCATGCCCCAGCGTGTGCGCGACGGGTAGATCACACGGCCACTGAGCGCCGCCCGCGCCGCACTCGAGCCTCAATGGCTGTCTACGTCACCGCGGCGGGAAGTACGCCTCGCCAATAAAACTATAATAGAACACTCGGAACTAACGTCATATGCTTCTAATTAGATTTTAATTGGTTATGTTTCCGTATTTTGTAACGATACAATTCTATTCAAGTTGAAGTGTCACTGAGAAAATATAAGGACAATAAAAGACGCCTTGCCGCTGTCCAGAGGACTCCCATAAGCCTCACCAGACCGCCGCGCCGGGTACCTAATTGGTGACCTATATTACATGCTGACCACTTTGCTTTTTCCAAAACGTCATCCTAGAGAGCTTGTCTGCTCCACAATATCATAGATCATCGATGAAGGTGCGTTAATTGGGTCATAGTGCATTCATTATATACATCGTAATTCATATGTAATCCAAGTATTATAATGAACTTAACCCTAGTAGCGTAGGTAGCTTGTACTGGTAAACCCCGGTTCCGCGGAAGTTAATTCGCTCCGCCGCCCCCTAAAGCCTCGCCGTCATGACGCATGTCTTCAATTCATTCATACTCTAAAAATAGGTTGCGAGACTTAAGCAAAACATACGGCAGTGTAAACACCCCTTTACGCTTAATGAAAGTAACACAAAACCTGAAGGTATTGCTAGATTTCAGGGATCATCAGGGCCTATCAAAATCATCCCGTCCGTAGGCCGAGCACATGATTGACGCGACAGTATCTCACCGCGAGATAGACTACCAGTCTTTTACTAACATCTATGCTATATATTTCTTCCTCCTTTTAGCAGCTAGGGCAAGTTGTACCTTTTCATACAAAAAAACTGATTTTTGCACAAAAAATAAAAATTGATGTAACTTTCTGTGACAATTTTGGCCTTTACAATGACAGTGTGTAAATTTGCACTAAATAAAAAAATTGACAATTTAGCCCATTTATTCTTTATTCTTCAGTTTCACTTTTAAGTAGGCACTCATACATTTTTTTTGTAAAATATAATAATTTGTAGCGCATGGCGGTGACGATTTTCATATAAGAGCCAAATTTATAAGAACTAAAAACCGGCCAAGTGCGAGTCGGACTCGCGCGCGAAGGGTTCCGTACCATTACACAAAAAACGGCAAAAAATCATGTTTGTTGTATGGGAGCCCCACTTAAATATTTATTTTATTCTGTTCTGGGACCCTATTACTAAGACTCCGCTGTCCGTCTGTCACCGGGCTGTATCTCATGAACCGTGATAGCTAGACAGTTGAAATTTTCACAGATGGTGTATTTCTGTAGCCGCTATACTAAAAACAGAATAAAATGAATATTTAAGGGGAGCTCCCACACAACAAACGTGATTTTTTGCCGTTTTTTGCGTAATGGTATGGAACCCTTCGTGCGCGAGTCGGACTCGCACTTGGCCGGTTTTTAGTATTTGCTGTTATAGCGGCAACAGAAATATATCATCTGTGAAAATTTCAACTGTCTAGTTATCACGGTTCATGAGATAAGCCTGGTGACAGACAGACGGACAGTGGAGTCTTAATAGTAATAGGGTCCCGTTTTTAGCCTTTGGGTACGGATACGGAACCCTAAAGATGGACACATAAAAGTGGGGGGAGGGAGGGAAACAATAACTTCTTGGCGTGTTTCTACTTGTATTTATTCTTAAAAACCTAAAAGCTATATGCAATTATGCATGCCAAATTTCGAGCTTTCTGCCGGATGGGACCATAGTTGATGCTAAGTAGCCGCACTAGTTTTCTTTTGTGTTACAATAAAGAATATTTACTTACTTACATATACATACCAAGGGTAGGTACAGTAAATACTTACATAGGTTAGGTACTACTTGTTACTTACTATTACATTACGCACAGTCATTTTACATACACACGCCCATAATGTATGAAGCGAATAATATGTGTGGAAAAAACGATTACTGGCATTAGTTATTATTTATTATCTATAAAATTTATACATCAAGTAACAAGTGTTCACGCACTGCAAGGAAAATACCTTGTACGTTAAGAAAACAATTAAGTAAATAGTAAATATAGGTGGTATTTTTATACAAGGCCAAGCAATAATAAAGGTATAGAGGAAATGCTAGGAACACAATTTTTGACTTCGTAGATTTGTTTAGACTAGTAAGGAGATGAACATATCAAACAAAAGTCACCGACCGTAACCCTAGTGCTGGGGGAGAGGTGGGTTTGAAGGTTAAATTTTTCGGTTTTTTGATTATATCTCGGAAATTATGCGTCTGAGCGACATGGCCACTTATACAAAATGAAAAGTGATTTATAGTTATTCATTCTTTCAGCAGGCGAGTTCTCTGACGCATATAGGTTGAATTTAATAACGTAGATAATCAAGATATTATTATAGATTTGTATTATTATTTTTAAGCCTATATTTGTATAATAACATCATTCCTTTTAATAAATATATATGTCAATTTGTTCTGTATACTTAGTTATAGTACCTAGTTAATAAGGAATGTTTGCATGCTTCTTTAAGTAAAATGTACGCACTTAAAATTACCCACTGTCCAACTATGTTTACCACTACATTTTTGCAAATAAATATATCTTATCTTATCTTATCTTAAAGTGATTTAATTTTTTACAAGTTTTATTAGGTCAAGTTTTTGATATCTTGTATAGTTTTTGAGATATGCGCTCTTGAAGGTTTATTTAGGGCTCTCATTTTTATCTTGATTATCTACGTTATTAAATCAACCTATATGCGTCAGAGAACTCGCCTGCTGAAAGAAGGAATAACTATAACGAGTATTTGTACAATTTGGTGAGGTGTGCAAATAAAGAGTATGTGTAAAAATTCGTCTACAGTACTCTTCACTTTTCTTACGTTGGCAAAAGACATCAACGCGCTAGAACTACAACCTACGAGAACTAGCATGAAAGTGGACGATCGCCGCGGTCAAATCGCTTTTCCACACAAACGTTGTCCCCACTTTTAGGGTTCCGTAATCAATTAGGACCCCTTATACTGAACCCAACGAAACTTTACAAAAAGACGTCAAGGTTTCCTCGAGATGCCAATATAACATTTAAATAGTGCAGTGCAGTGGCTTAATTTGGTGATATAAAAATAAATCGCAATATTAATAGAAACAACAGTCACATACATAGGTAAACATTACGTCCATTAAAGTGATGTTGTTGGTACGGCTATGTATTTATAGGAATAACCCATTATACACAGACTATTACTGTAGCCAATTCTCATAATATGCAAATAGTCTATTGTGCTATTTGTGCTAGCGGGCGTGTATTATTATGCAAGTGGGTTTGTCAGTGAGTCAACGAAAAGTGTGACTTGTCTCATACGAAAACCCGTTCGTAATAAAACCAATGTTTCAAAATTTGATGAACTTATTGTACGTTAGCAATGCAATATTCGATTCATTACAAACATTCCTATGTTTGTAATAGGTAACGGCTATTTAGTATTTGGTTAGACGTCACACATTATACATTATTAGTATTAGTACTAGTACCTACTTTTATTAGTAGTATAATTGTAGACGTTCAGTTAATCATACAAATGAAATCTAAAAGGTAGGTATGCGATTTGAGATTGCGAGTTGACGGGATATTATACTCAGTAGTAAAAATGATGCAGTTATTTATACTACATATATTAATTAATTTTTGTATTAGGTTATATGACACAAAATAGTTATTTGTTATACAAGGGTGCAAAGTTGTATTTTACCCGCGAGTGCTTCAACACACGAGAAATGAAATACATTTGCACCCGTGTGTAACACAAAACTTTTCACCTCACTATAGCGTGGAAAGTGCAACATCCACAGGCGTTAGATCATCTTCATCACTGGAATCACTAATTTTTTTACGATATTATAACAAAAAACTGGAAATTCTGTATTTTTACGTGAGAAGTTTTTAATTGAAAATTTTGTTGACATTGTTGGCATTTCTGACGTATGAAATGTCAATGATGCGTTTTGAAATTGCATCGACTCAACTTGTGCGTTCAGAATTATATTTAACATCATTATTAAAAACAGACGTTTTTTATGGAACTTTAAGGTTTATGACATAAAATCATTAGATAAAGCTAAATTTGGTATTTTTTATTAGATTCTCAAACCATTTATTTAATGATACACTAGTGGATAAAATGCGTTTTTCCCCGCTTGTTTTAAAGGATAAAAGACAACTTTCCGAGCTGGTGAGGGGAAAATAAAATTTACCTATCGTTTGTATGACACAAAAATAAAACACTTAACTAACAAGATATATTTATATATACTATACCAGTGGTCGTGGGTTCAAGTCCCACCCAAAGCAGTGAAAATTTCCACTTTTAATTTATTTTTAAGCTTAATAGCATTGTTCGCAGACGTTTCTGCTTGATACAAAATTAAGATATATACCGACTTCGATTTCCACAAACGATAATCTCTGACGTTAGTGTGACTTATTTCAAAGATTATAATATATTTTATCAATTTATCTACATTTATCATTCGGAAAATAACACGATAAATCAATAAGGTACAAAGTACAAGATAAATAGAATTGTATTGTACATTATTCTGGATTAATAATAACTCAAGGCTTGCAAGTGTTTACCGATTGTGTTCAGAAACTTGGTAAAATAGGGTATGATATGACCACGGTATGACCGCTTATCATCAAGATGAGTCGATTGTATTTATGAAAAGAAAAGGCTAATTACAGATACGAGGCGATCACATGCTGACGATGTTAGTGTAGCGTAGGTCGATGATAGTGTACATATTTTTGTCAGTAGGCGGGCGTTTTTTTGAATTCCGATCGCCCGATTTCGTTACTCGAAAATCGGTCCCCAGGTAACAAACGCACGCAAAAAGCATGCACGGGCGTATGTAAGTATCTATTGCTCATTACCTACCGTATTTAAAGAAACAATATAAGGTCAATGTAGATAAGGCTGTTTATAAGAAAAGACCATCTCCATGTTCTTTCGTCGTTAACTCTTGCGTTTGTACCTTAGAGAAGTTCGGTAGAGCAGAAGAAGTGAAGCTCTTCCTTTATGTGTCTGAGCGAAGTACGTATAAAAATACGAGAGGTCTTGCCCTATGGCGGTCTTTGCAGCAATATTATTTCTATGCCGGTCTTCCACACATTGACCTTAGGTACGTTTTTCCAAATATATCAACGCGACTATCTTTTTTACATATAGCTTCAGTCCTCTTGCACCGCGTTTTGCGTTTAGGTGCCTAAATAATGAACAATAGAGATACTTTAAATTATACATTAAAATTCTAAATAAAATTCAAGGCAAATCGTGATAAATATATAATATATATGGAGTTAACGGCCTGAACTTACGAAAACATACATTTTATTTAGTTATGTGGCAAACATTACTATACTACATGGGTATAATGTAAATGTAATGTAATGTAATACTAAGTCATTTCATAAGTCATCATTCAAGGGTGCAAAGTTGTATTTTACCCGCAAGTGTTTTAACACACGAGAAGTAAATACATTTGCACCCGTGTGTAACACAAAACTTTTCACCTCACTATAGCGAGGAAAGAGCAATATCCACAGGCGTTAGATCATCTTCATCACTGGAATCACTATTTTTTTACGATATTATATAACTATCTTGAAGATGTGTATTTTTACGTGAGTCGGAGTCGGTGAGAAAATAAGTTTTAAAGTAAAATGTTTGAAATAATATTGTCTTCGGTTACCGCGATAGTTACTCATGAAATAAAACTATGAAAACGGATTATATCGCGTATATTGAATTTATAATACATCCCGACGTTTCGAACTCTTTACAGCGTTCGTGGTCAACGGGTGACTGAGGAAAAATTACAAAATGCAAAAATACCCACATACTAAAATAATGAACAATCATTTGTAATTTTTCCTCAGTCACCCGTTGACCACGAACGCTGTAAAGAGTTCGAAACGTCGGGATGTATTATAAATTCAATATACGCGATATAATCCGTTTTCATAGTTTTATTTCATAAAATGTTTGAAGTTGACAATGTTGACATTTCTGACGATGCGTTTCAAAATTGCGTCGACTCAACTTGTGCGTTCAGAATTATATTCAACATTATTACAGAAAAACAAATATGCACAAATGTGCACTTTATAATGATAATAACATTGTAAAAAATGTAGACATATTTAGTAGTAGTAGTAGTAAAACTCTTTATTGTACAAAAATAAACATAAAACACGAGAAAAACGTGTACAAAGGCGAACTTATCCCTTAAGGGATCTCTTCCAGTTGACCTTTAATTTAATTATACCATAAGCTCAATAAACAAAATTATTCAGGACTAGTATGTAAATCTAGACGCGATCTGTCAATATCTAAGTGTTAATATACCTATTATGTCATGTTCGTCGATACCTATTCGCAAATTCTTTTACTAATCTGCTGAACCTAAGATAGGTACTTTTTCGTGCTATATATAAAGATATGTTTAATAAAAATGGAAACTATAGGTCTAGAACTCTAGACTAAGAGAAGAAACTGTAACAATATTTTATGTATGACCGTTTGTTTCATATTTAAATAGATAAAATAAAATAAAAAATAAATATTTCTATGGAATTTTAAGGTTTATGACTTAAAATCATTAAATAAAGCTAAATTTGTTATTTTTTATTAAATGCTCAAACCATTTATTTATGATGATTAATATCGAACGAACCATTATTATGAGCGTTTTACGTTTTGTTATCTGTCAAAAGCTACTTAAACACCGATTACACGCTCCATCCAAGGTCAAATTACTGTCCCCACTAGTGGATAAAATGCGTTTTTCCCCGCTTGTTTTAAAGTATAAAAGACGGCTTTCCGAGCTAGTGAGGGGAAAATAATTTTATTTATTATTTTTCTTAATTATTTCTTAATTTTTTTTTGCCGTCTTTTATACTTTAAAACAAGCGGGGAAAAACGCATTTTATCCACTAGTGGGGAAAGTAATTGGACCTTGGATGGAGCGTGTTTAAGTAGCTTTAGACAGATAACAAAACGTTAAACGCTCATAATAATGGTTCGTTCGATATTAATTATCATTAAATAAATGGTTTGAGAATTTAATAAAAAATACCAAATTTAGCTTTATTTCATGATTTTAAGTCATAAACCTTAAATTCCATAAGAAACATTTGTTTTTTTTTAAATGATGTTGAATGTAATTCTGAACGCACAAGTTGAGTCGATGCAATTTTAAAACGCATCGTCACTCGTCAGAAATGTCAACATTGTCAACAAAAATTTTCTCACCGACTCCGACACGTAAAAATACACAACTTCCAGAGTTTTCTGTTATAATATCGTATTATCGTAAAAAAATGAGTGATTCCAGTGATGAAGATGATCTAACGACGCCTGTGAAAGTTGCACTTTCCTCGCTATAGTGAGGGGAAAAGTTTTGTGTTACACACGGGTGCAAATGTATTTTACTGCTCGTGTTTCAATTCCACACTCGCGGGCAAAAAACAACTTTGCACCCTTGTATAACAAATAACTATTCTTTAGCCAGACTTAATAATCAAAATATACTGTCCGCGTGCCAATTCCGTGCATTCGGCGGTCGAGGAAGTGGGGGGGTGTGCGCCGCGCCCCTACGTACAAAATGATACCAGTCTGTCATGACGCCCAATATTCCTAACATTCCTCAGCCGTGCACGGAATTCGCGCGCGGACGAGTGTTTCTCACCGAACAGCATTCGCCACAATATCTTCCCGCACTGTAATCCCAGCAAGACATTTTGATAAAACAACACAAACGCGCGCTCCCGCCTAGTTATCACAAGTAAATGTGCTTTTACACAACCAAGACCTTATTTATTCAGAAGTGTTATCGAGTCGTTATCGGCGACGAGTTCGCGGGTTTATCGGTAGACTATCGTCGCGTAATCGCTGCGATGGCGACGGCCCTTATAAGGTATCACTTTTAAAGATTAACACGTTTCTTTACTGCGTATCGACTCATCAATCATAAGCGCCACTTGCACCATCTCGCTAAGCCGGGGTTAACCGGTTAAACCGTTTTTTACTGGTAACCATGATAACTCCCTGGTGGGTTAGTGAATGGTGCAAGTGGCTCTAAGTATCATAACATTTTAGATTAAGCTTTTTTTAGAATGCAATCCAAGCATTTTACGAGATTCAATGTGTCGACCATCCAACTGGCTACGCTCGACTTTGAAACAATAAACGCGAAGTTATGAGCTGTCATTTAAACAAATTATCTAAAGATAACACGCTATACCTACCTATATCTACGATGAGCGAGTGAAGTAACCTTAAAAAAATGTAAGTGTGATGTGTTGCTATAAGCGCCTACTTTAACATTTCAGTAGGTGAAGAGATTTCGCCTCGTGGATAAAATGAATACAGAACAAAGATAATAAAACAGAACCGTAGCTAAAAAAAAATTGGGCAATCCCAAGTCAAAAAATATTCTAACAAATGAAATATAAATTCAAGTTTCACCCCCTAAATTTCTAAAATAAGAAATAAGCGGTTTTGACTTATTCGCAGTATTAGTAGTGGTAGTTGCTATCTGTAGGTACTGCGTGTTGCGTTTTCGGTGTCTATATCCAACGGTCTCTAATAAAACGCACTTAACCGATTTGCAAGACCGAAGTGATCCAATAAAAGCTAGGCCACGAGTGCCATGACTAAAGTTTTGTAAGGAGCATTAAAATCGCCTCCGATGCTTTGGAATCGACATTGCACCTGCAGACTCGGCCCGAGAGTCACTCGGCAAAAGAACGGACCTTTTATGGAAAATATTGAATTAAGAAAGTAGACTAAATAAAAAACCGGACAAGTGCGAGTCGGACTCGCCCACCGAAGGTTCCCTTTTTAGTATTTGTTGTTGTAGCGGCACCGGAAATACATCATCTGTGAAAATTTCAAATGTCTAGCTATCACGGTTCAGACAGACGGATAAACGGACAGCGGAGTCTTAGTAATAGGCATGAATTACCGCCATTTTTAGGGTTCCGTTTTTACCCTTTGGGTACGGAACCCTAAAAATGGCGGTAATCACTTTAGTTAAATAAGATGTATCCGACACCACCTGACGTGTATTATTTTTGATAGTTTAAATATATTTTATATTTTACCATGATTTACATGAATATTTTGAAAAATACTGCTGACACGTTAAATAAGTGGCGTTAGACAGATTTGACATTTACGTTATAGTTGCCATTGTTTTAAATAAATTTCAGTAGCACAGTCTATAAAACAAAACAGTCATTCGACGAAGCCGTCTAGACAGGGAAATCGTGCGGGGTTCCAGGGGCGAGGGGTGTACCGCGCGCACCCGAGCTGCATACATTCGCCATTGTTAGTAGCTCGGTACACTTCAAAGTCGTCGGTCCACTGCATTCTTTTTACACTGTGCCAGTAGTCTGTTCAGAATGAGAAGAGTCGTGGTAAGGGGATCCATACATTCTACGACTTCTCTTTCCGCGCGTCCGTCCTTTCGAAGCAACAACAAATTAATTGAGATAAAATATAGTTTTCAGAGATCGTTATTAAAATTTTTATCTATTTACTCAGTAGGTACTATTTGCTCTCATTAAAGATCGTCATTAATGTGAATATGTATGTTACATTCAACTATTAAAATATATGTTTACCTACTAGGTAAACAGCAGTACACATTTAAATGTCAGATAACCTTCAATGTCAGGTGACCATTCATTTGTTTACGTTATTTCAACTTTGTTGGAAGAGGTACACTGCCCCCCCCCCCCCTCCCCCCTTGGTGACGCCCATGATTTATTTATTTAAAGTAGAAAACCAAAAAAACATTAGAACCATCTGTCAATCACAACTACGTCCTTAGGTGTCGTTTTCAATCAAAAGGTACAACATTGTCGTTTGCCATAAGGACGCTCTGACAGGTTAATATTCGCATAAAGATACAATCCAATTTCGTCCTTATGGTAAGCGGCAATGTGGTACCTTTTGCTTGAAAACGTCAGATTAATGAAAGGATAGCATTCGAAATCATATGCGCATTTTGAATGCACTATTACATACACACCTCTACTGATTGCGTGTCTGAGTATCTAAGTAAACTTATACACCGAACCGTGCCCGCGAGGGTTATCCCAACAAAAACATAAATGTAAAATGAGAGCCAAGTTCAATACATATTAAGAAAATGTGTCGTTGTTGACTCGCCGACAAAAGAATTGGATCTATATATTAGAGTTATAAAGGAACTTGAACTTGGAACTTGATTTGACTTGGCTAGTTTTTTTACCAACAAACAAAATTTTAGAAAAGTAACATAGATAAATATAATACGCTATACGTAAAACCTAGCCAAGACAAATCCTTTATAATTTCAGGTTTTTTTACACAGCACAGAACTTGACACCCATATAGATCTCAATTCTTAATATTGAACTTGGCTCTCATTTCACATTTATGTTTTTGTTTGGATATCATTACTTTTTGTACAGAAATAACTATAGGTATTCATCATGAAAGCAGTTTTTCCCAAGCTGACCCTGAAAGGATCAAAGGAGACCCTCGCTAACGAGCGGTCAGTTGTGAAAAAAAAAAAAAAACATTTTTTAGATTTTTTTCCTTTGAATACGCCTAATAATCTACCTTCATTTCATGCCAAATATCAAGTGGGTTAGGTTTTTTATGTCAATATATATTTTTATGAAATTTTGTATTTAAGACAAGCTAAGGGGATTGAATGAATGTGACAAATTTCATGTGTGTACGTTAAATAGGTTTCAAGTTGTGAAGGGGTCAAAAGTATCTCGAAATGGTTCGTGTAATATTACACACAGTTGCTGCGTCGCCAGGTCATTTTTCTTTGAACTTGGCTGGACACGCTACCGCGTGTCTAGATCTTCTTGCCGATAAATTCTTCTTCTGAAGAAGAACTTCAACGTTAAAGTGGAATACATAATATGTATTTTATATACCTACATAATAAATATGTAGCTACAAAAAAAAATCGGAGGAATAGCTTAATTGTTTTTTCTTTCATATATCTATTATAGTTAATACCAAAGTAATTTCAGTCATCAACTGTATAATCTGCATAATTATCTATCTTGTAGTGTCAATTATGCGATCAAATGACACTTTTCACTTTGATCCGAATTGGAAGTGAACACCAAACAAAATTATTTCCAAAAAACTCGTTATTTAATAAATAGCAAGAATTGAAGTCACATTTCACCAATTTGCATATATTATGTTCGTATTTTCCTACTTAGTTATTTCGGTGTCAGGGCCAGCTTATGAATATGTAAACGTTGTTTTGAATCACCGACGTACCAGGACCAGTTGTACTTACTAATAGGTAAGGTAGGCTCACGATCCTTTATTTGCGTACAATTTTGTACTAAAGTGTAACTTACCTACTTGTGTATGTCGGTGGCCGATCGTAAAATGCACCAGATCATGAAATTCCTAGGCATATCATGAAACGCCGCCGCAATTTCATGATTTGGCGAGTGATCACCCACCATATTGTTCAAACCTTATCGTTTGAAGATTTTCCTGGCGACGTTTAGGCATATCGAATAATTATGGTATCCAAAGCTGAAGCAAGTAGATACTTAAATATACAATTGATAATAACTAGGTAAAATATTAAATTAACCTACCTAATTCAACAAAAATATTATTATTGGTTGAATCAAACCAAGTAAATAAAATTGTTATTTTAAAATAAAATTACGCCGAAATATTTAGGAATATCAACAAATACATTGCTCTCATCGATCTGCCGTATTATTTATAATAATGCACATTATGCTTATGATGTGCCTGGGCAAACCTTATAGGCACGTCATGAAAACGCAACGTTTTATGATATGCCTAAGAATTTCATGATCTGGCGGATTTTACGATCGGCCGCCGACACATATACATACTAAACATAGACACGTACTTGATAGGTAATAATAATTACTCTAAAATTGGAATCGTACTTAATTTTTATTTCTTTTTCACTTTTACTAATATATAGGTATGGACATATAATTGTATTTTTTTTAACATATCAGCTCTGATGAGTCTGCCTTGATTTCCAGAAACTGCCTCCGATATCCCGAAGCTCTCAAGTTGAAGGTATAAATAAAGTGTTTTCTTTCAATAGGTACTCCTACGTCTCCTACTTACAAAACAGCAAACAAATGATCACAATGTATTCTACTAAACTTGTATAGTGATTGAGACTACTATTAATACATGATTACGGTAATCCGGGCGCAGAACCGGTTGACCAAGGCTTGGGTTTTGCCCGCTCTGTTGCTAACAACCTTCGTCTTCATTCCAATGGCGTACCAACAACAGCAGTCGAGCGTTCATTGGACTAAACTAGTATAAAAGCAATCTATGTTTACGCATAGTTATTGCAGTTCACTAGTTTCCAGTAATACTGGTCTGGTTGAGTCGAAATCTTGCGTGGACTTAGTATACATTGGAACGTATAATCTTTTTGTGCTCTTTGTCTGAGCGATTTGCGACATTGTATGACTAGGGATTTTGAAGTTTCGGACATTATTTGTTCATGAATTGGTACCTACTTACGAAATGTGCAATAAATTGATCATATTTTGACATTTTTTTTAATTTATCCAACACATACTTCAGCAAAAAATCATACCATCGTTATTAAGTTTATAATGCGTAGCTTAATTCAGCCTCTTCCGAAAACAATCATCAAACTGAATGAAGTTATTAAGGTTTTTGAGAAAATCTACGAAAACTAGAACGGTAAGTTGTGATGTGACAGCTTCCCAGGTAGCTTTTGACACTTCTTAATCTAGACTAGTTGATGAACAAAATATACCATTAGGTATACCAAATTTATAAAAAAAGCATACAAAAATAAATCACGACTGTTAGAACGTTTTCACATTAACACAAGAAAATAAAAAAAATCCGTGTAGTTTTGAAAATTGGTTTAACGACGTTTGGTTTAAAGGTAAAACAACGTTTTCTTAAATCTTCTATTTTTTATCTCTTTGTTAATTTAAACAGCCTGTAGCTCGTAAAGTTTTGATCGTAGAGTAAAAATGAATATGACCTTATTTGTAGAAAAGTTTATGTAGCATCTTTTGTCCGAAGTAATTATAATGCTACTCGTACAACCCCCCCCCCCCCTACACCCTCAGCACAACCCCCACCCCCGAGGACTTTTAGTATGTTCATCTGGACACCACAAGGTATAACCAAAGATAGATATAACTCCGTAATAGATGGATACAGTCTAAGGAAAAAACGTGCCTCGAAAATCAAGAAAATTTGATTCTCGTTCAGAGGGCGCTACTAGCTTTGGCCTGCAGTCGTATAGATGGCGTTGACGGTTTCGTTTGTTATTTAACAATTTTAACGCATATCAGTGAAAGAACATGGGTCAAAATCATAAAAATAATTAATGCAAATAAAAAAAATCATTTATCCATATTTAAATACATTTTATCGTATTTTTATAAATCTTCATTTTTAGTTTTAAAGTGTGTCGACAGATGGCAGTGAATTTACTGGGGTTACAAAATTTACTATGACAGTACCACTCTAGTATAAGTTACTCTATGGTATAACTATACCAATTTTCAAAACTACACGAATTATTTCCGCAGATTGCCCATTTTCGGCTTAGTTTGACGTGGCTACATTGTCCGATATAGGATCCGAATCCGACAACCGGGCGCCATCTTTAGTGGTCAGGCACACTACAACAAGCATTATGCCTACACATACGCACACAAACAAATATTATCGGTCCGACAGCTGACGGGGGGGCTCCGACATGGCTGAATTTATCGGAAGCGCCTTTCCGATATCGGATGTCGGAAGGAACCTATGACAAAATCAGCTGCAGGAGTGTGTGATTGGCATTAAGTCCTCCTTTTTTGCGTTATTTATAGTTTTTTAGTAATAATGATTTTTTAAATGCATAAATAAATACAGAGAAACACATATCTTACATTTTACTTCCTTCCGACATCCGATATCGGATCGGACAATATGAAAACGCTCTTAGAATAATAATTCATAATTGCCAAATAATGTGCCAACACTAATAAACAAAGTTATCATTAGAAACTTGAAAAACCAAAAAATATAAGAAAAAATATCGTAATAACGCAAACGTAATATTTGATGTCACGATAATATAAATACGATAAAAAAATTGGTTACACTTTGTCACTCAAAACCGCTTTTCATGCGATGCGCTGTTGAGACGTACGATCAAAAAGCGCATTTCAAAGAAGAGATAAGAACGTTGTTTCCAGCTCGCCAGCTACCATAGTTACCGAGAAATCTTCATTGTCACAACCCTCCTAGGTCTTCCCTAATTATCGACTTTGCTTTCCCTATTTCGGGAAAGCTTCAAAGCTAGTTACGCCCTTGCAGCGCAAAACCTTACAAACTGCACATAACTGCACAACAGTAAGTAGGTACGTAAGAACTCTTATACTTAATTAAATTAAATTGCAAGGACATGTGCCCACGCGCAGGCTGTGCTGTGACGCTGGTTTCCCTTTCACCGAGCCGATGGCGCGATTAATAAGCACTCCACTTGGATAAATTCATGTATAGGCACACTTTGTGCCCAAGCGCTCTGATCGCTTGTAGGCTCTTGTCATTTAAATGTAAGCTTTGTGGCATTAAAGTAACAAGCAACCCCTTTACTTATGCCTAAATAGTTAGGGGGCGAAACAAGGAAAACTTTTCAAAGCTTTTTCATTGCTTTGTGACGTTTTTAACTTTTTAAGGAAAAAATGTTTGTAGATAAAGGAGAGTTTATATTGTACGGCATTACTGCCTTAACCTAAAATAAGTTACCGATTGTGGATTTTCCTTGACAATTACATGTTTATTTATTACTTACCACTTACCCGTCATGAAACTCGTAATAAAAATTCAATCAAGTCAAAAATGCAGTCAAACTTTTGACTGAAACACGTTCTGGAATTAAGCAGATACCTACTCGTACAATCCGCATCAAAAGTAATGATTGAGAGAAACTACGCATCATAATAAACATTTAGTTAGAGATGCATATATATAAATACATATATCTACATGTATTTGTTAATTATTTCTTGGTTTCCTATCGATTTAGGAACTTTCGTGATAATATCACCATCACCCGTCCATTAAAACAGCTTCTTCTAACAAACGTCGCGTGACATTTGGTAAAATTCAAGCACTAAGGAGCCCACAGACTATCAGTCCGCCGGACGATGTCGGCCTGTCAGTTGTTCGGAACTGTCAAATTTTTGTTCTAACTGACAGGCCGATATCGTCCGGCGGACTGATAGTCAGTCAGTAGGCCCCTTTAGACGTATTTCAACATTATAACAGCAGCGTATGAATAGGTGCTAATTTCACAATTTTTTTTATATAAATACTAATACTTCAACCACTCCACTTCACTGGTTAGCTGGAAGAGATCCCTTATAGGGATAAGCTCGCCTTTGTACCTAAATTTATATGAATTTCATGTTAACAATTTTTGTTTTGTACAATAAAGTGATTTACTACTACTACTACTACTACTTCATTCGAATTGCTGATTTTGTTGAAAACAAAATTGCCAAAAATGCCAAATATGTGACGTCACACCAGGGGGGAGGGGGGGTTGCTAAATGTGACCAGTTGTGACAAGGAGGGGAGGAGGGATAAAAAAATCTTGTAATTCGTGTGGTGTAATTTATGAATTACGCTAAATATCTATTTATGGGTGGGGGGGAGGGGGCAGGTATCGATGCAGCTGACTGTACATCGTTAGCATATTATTATGTTAGACATCTTAATATACCTGTTTCCAAAATTACCTGTATAAAATACAGAAGAATAATTTACACATTAACTTATACTTAATTAAAATTTTATATGGATGGATTACCTATTACGGATAAGTGATAATATATTATTATGATGATCGAGTATTATAATTGTAACTATATTAAATTAAATAGAACTATCAAGGATTAAAGATTACAGTAAAGACGTATTGACGTCAATCTGATATTAAAGAAGGAGTGCGGTGCACTTTGGATTCATTAATGGCCTCAAACTATGTCATAAAAATTTTCCTGAATGGGGGCCTTAACGACTTGTGTAGTAGTAGTAGTAACACATCCTATTCATAAAATAATTTTGCACTCCTATCTATAGTTACCTATTTGTATATAAACTGTTTTCGAATTAGCTATTGAGTATATATATTTGGAATATAGTTGGAATCTTTTGAGGCGATTTTTTGGGCTTAAACCCTTATAATCTTTCTTTTATTCAGCGGTTACTACACTTACTACTACTGCTACTGACTGAACGGGAACAAGCCCGTTTAAAAAGCAATTTTACCATCCTATTTATATGGTTTAAATTCACGAAACAGCTCATTCGGAGATAACACGTTTTATTATCTCAAAAAAAATACCTGAATTTGGGCGGCTGATTATTCTACATCACCTAAACATATGTTATCACTATCAGGTTATCACCGAATAGGCTGTTACCTGAATTGAGGGCCTTCTTCAAAAAATTTAGGCAGTAAAATGCTTATGATGTTGGAGTTAGGTAGAGTCAGTCTTAGTTAATAATGATAATAAAAAACCGGCCAAGTGCGAGTCGGACTCGCCCACCGAGGGTTCCGTACAAATTTAACTTTTTTAAAATTAGTTTCTTATTTTGTACAAATGTATAGTTTTCAGATTTTTCCCTGTACTCGTAGTGTAAGACGATATTACTTGCCAAATGTCATAGTTCTAGGTCAACAGAAAGTGCCCTATGAATTTTTATTCCCTTGAGTGTCGAAATATTAGTTCTTTGCGGCGTTAAACGGACATATCTTCTTTTTACGTAAACTTACAAGATTGGTTTTTTCACAGCTTCAAGGGCCTGTAGACCTGAGTATATGGTTTTAATTTCAACTTGATACCTTCATGCGTTACCGAGATAGAGGGTCTTGACAGACAGACGGACGAACAACAAAGTGATCCTAAAAGGGTTCCGTTTTTTTCTTTTGAGGTACGGAACCCTAAAAAGTGTCGGCGCCATAAAATAAAAACGTTTATGGCGGCGTTTTCACACTCACTTTCAATAATCAGATTCTACTTATCCGTAGTTAGAAATGTTAGAATTAAAATGTAGCTAAAAATAATAATTTGGCCAAGCCCGCAGTCACAACTGCGGCAGCAAAGTGTTCCATGAGTAGGTAATCTATCTACTATCGTACAGTCATCTACAATAATAATACTCTTCGAAGGCCGCAAAAATATCTGACATGGTCTTATTTGTAGAGCCTGAGCGTGTCTCATATTTTTGCGGCATGTGAAGAGTAACATATTAATGCAGGTGACTGTACGCATCGTTATGACGCATTAAAGTTTAGGCATATCTCAAACACTATGAAATGATAAAGCTTATTAAATAGATAAAGCTTTTATCATTGCTTAAGGTATTTCGAACAGGTTTAATTTATGACCCATTTTGTACCATGTCACAGTGACAATAGTATGAGGGTATGAGGTCTAGCATACATTAAGAGGATAGGGTACAATCGATTCTCCGCACAAACGTAGTCCTCACTTTCCTCCCTAGATATTGACATAATGGAAAATATTTTTACACAATTTGATATATTTTAATCATAGCTATGCCCGGCTTATAGGAGTTTTTCAAAAATTGTATGAAACCTGGTTTTCGCCCCTAACTCTTATAATATAATCTGGTAGGTTGGTTTTGGTAGTATTTCGGTGTATGGTGGCGCCGCCTAATTACTGTTTTATGATGGACACTTTTCATACATAGAGATTTGGCTCCTTTATATAGTCTCCATGACCAAAGTAACAACCATATACGTCAAAGTTGACAGTAAAATTGACAACTTCGTATGTAAAAACTAAATACGTAAAAAACAGTAAGTAGGTATAAAACCTCATGTTATTATAACCTATGATTGTTGTAGGTATGTGAAACTTATAGACTGGACACGACTCAAAATGAAAAGTCCGTTTTTGTCTCTTAAGTTCGTTTTTTACAAATACCCCTTTACCGATTTTTTTAATGAGAGGTATATGAAAGTAGCAATAAGAAAAAATACATTTTATCTATATTGATTTGAGTTTGCCTCGCGGACGTAATGTGACGTTCAAAACGTCAGGCCAAAATGATAAAAGTAAGTGCATTCTATTAAATCCCGTTTCAGTGTTAATTTATCGCCATTCTCTCGAATTCGCGCTGATTGGTCACGGTTAGCCTAACATACTCCTTCTCGCTTTGCTTATCGTCGCACCTATCCTTTAACTCTGGCAGAATACCTACAGTGAAAACTAGTTTCACCTAGTGAAAATGCGTTTTCCCGAAAAGTCAAAACTAGTTTTAACTGCAATCAATTTGAAATATTTATTTATTTATTTACTTATGTATTAGGTTCCTAAATCATATATGTCCATCACACAACCCTTATCCAGGTTTACTTAACTCGACAGTATAATTTGACTAATCAGATACTGAATTGTCAGTCATAGTCAAAATTTGAAATCATCAACACTATTAAATTAATTTTAAAATTAGCTAGCTATCTACGATTTAGTAACTCTATGCACATATAAATTCCACAAACAAATTAACTAAATGACTTAAATATGTGAAAAATCCCGTTCCAAATTTAAACTTACTACTTTTTTTAAGGTAATAGGTCAACCATTGTAAAGTACACAATTACCAAGTACTGACTCCCAAGGTAACCTAAGATCAGGCTGCAGTCAAAGAACTAGTAAAGGTTACGTTATCCTAATAATTTTCCCGCCGTCTTCATGCTCGTTTTAGTTGGTTATTGTCTGGTTAGCTGCCTATTAGCTATAGTTTTTGCGAAAATCCCCAGGACAGAGGCGAATATTTTTGTATGAAAACTTGCAACTTTAAATGCATTTTTTATCGAAACTACTGCAGTCTAAAATGAAGTCAAAGTCAGTCCATCGACTCAATTTTTTGCAAGCTTTCTAATGGTACCCCACACGATTCTTACAAATGAAATAAAAAATCTGGTTACCCCTCTCAACCCCCTAAACTTCCCCCTAAAATAAGAAATAAGCGGTTTTGACTTATTTACAATATTAGTGGTGGTAATTGCTATAACTATTTCAAATGTTAGGTATCTACGTCAAACGGTCTCTGAGAAAAACGCATTTAACTGATTTGCAAGACCGAAGTGATCCCATAAGTGTTCCGTTTGTCAAAACAAAGTTTTGCACGGAACACTAAAAATCCATACATTGTGAAGCTAAGAGAACTCTAAGCGCATAATATATCTATTCTCAGACTACGAAATCAAGTTGTTAAAAGGATAGGAAGCTTCGCAGCTACGAAAATGCGTCATACATAAAAGCCATTTCTCAACCGGGCAGTCCACCGACCAAGAACGCATTCTCTCGCGTTTTCCTGTTACGACCTGTCGGCTTTCGCAACAGTCTGATTCAGACTAGCCACGAGAAAAATGATTTGCTATGCCGATGCCGTGATGAAAGCCTTTGGTGCGGTGCTGTTACTCGTAATTAATATTTTAATTTTATTTATTTTAAGTAATAATAAGATACAAAAGTTCTACATGACATTAAAGCTCTCCAAGGGGCCTTTACGTGTTGGATCTATATCCCCACGCAAGCCTATCAAAAGACCGGGATTTATAGGCCCGTGATATCCAAGGAGTTACAAATATTTGTATCTGCCAAGCGTCATGGAAGTATGTTGGCAGAATAGTTATTTGTTATACAAGGGTGCAAAGTTGCATTTTACCCGCGAGTGTGGAATTGAAACACACGAAAAGTAAAATACATTTGCACCCGTGTGTAACACAAAACTTTTCGCCTCACTGTAGCGAGTAAAGTGCAACATCCACAGGCATTAGATCATCTTCATCACTGGAATCACTCTTTTTTTTACGATAATAGAAAACTTTGGAATTTATGTATTTTTACGTGAGTCGACAATTAACATTTCTGACGATGCGTTTTGAATTTGCATCGACTCAACTTATGCGGTCAGTTATATGCAACATCATTATAAAAAAAAACAAATATTTCTACTGGAATTTGAAGGTTTATGACTTAAAATCATTAAATAAAGCTATATGTATTTGGTTTTAATATCGTAAATTAATATCGAACGAACCATTATTATAAGCATTTTACGTTTTGTTATCTGTCAAAAGCTACTTAAACACGCTTCAAGGTCAATTTACTTTCCCCACTAGTGGATAAAATGCGTTTTTCCCCGCTTGTTTTAAAGGATAAAAGACGGCTTTCCGAGCTATTGAGGGGAAAAACTTATTCTACCCTCCACCATACACACTCTCATATCTAGCTACACATTTTAATTCCATTTTCTAATATATAGGCATAACGTACACCTATCAAGTTGAGTTGAGTTGAGAGTTGTTGTGGTTCAATATTAGTCTTGTAGTCATTTTGGAAAAGAGCAATGTTGTCATTTTTTGTAATTATAAATGCGTAGGTATTGTGTGCTTTTCTTCCTATCTTTCCTTTGTTGAGATTTTGAATTCCGGAAAATAATGCTTCTTTTTTATGTAAGTAATTGAAAATCGAAACATGTCGCGCAAGTATTTATCAAAAAAATACGCGAGGTAAAGCTTCTTCCCTGAGCTAAATCATTCAAAACAATAACGCTACTAACGCTAGGTACTAATCTAGAGAAAACTCAATTGGAATCGAGAATCCTGCGCATGCACTGTGTATTTCCAAAGATAGATATAACTCCGTAATAGATGAATACAGTCTAAGGAAAAAACGTGCCTCGAAAATCAAGAAAATTTGATTCTCGTTCAGAGGGCGCTACTAGCTTTGGCCTACTGTCGTATAGATGGCGTTGACGGTTTAGTTTGTTATTTATCAATTTTAACGCATATCAGTGAAAGAACATGGGTCAAAATCATAAAAATAATTAATGCAAATAAAAAAAAGTCATTTATCCATATTTAAATACATTTTATAGTATTTTTATAAATCTTCATTTTTAGTTTTAAAGTGTGTCGACAAATGGCAGTGAATTTACTGGGGTTACAAAATTTACTATGACAGTACCGCTCTAGTATAAGTTACTCTATGGTATTTCTAAATAAATGTATGGTGCAATGTAGTCGGGTAGGTATTTGTATTTATTTATTTAGGTAAGTATCATCTCATGGAGAAATACATGAAAGAATTTTACATGATGACACATTTAGAGTTAAATGTGTATTGATAAGGTCGTGTTTTAACCAATGCAGTTATAAGTTTCCTTTTAAATTCCTTTTTCAGACATTAGAAAGTTTCGATTCCAATGTGTAAAACATGGGATACCGCCGTTTAGCCAAAATATTTTTCGCCAAATTTCACTTCCCAACAAACTTATGGCATCAGTTTCATTTCCCAAATGAAATTTTAGCAAGTTTTTATTTCGCAACCATTTCATTTCGCAACCCCATAGTTGGGAAATAAAAATCACGTACAAGCTGGGTTAGGTTAGGTTGGATTATGAAAATTTGCGAAATGAAATTTTGCCAAATGATAATTTGCGTAAAATAGTTTGGGAAGTAATACTTTGGGAAACGATTTTTGGCAATACATTAGTAAACCGTTAAACATTTCTTCTACTGCAGCTCTTTGAAGTCATTCATTACAACCCAAGGCACATATTTAGTCGTCAGATCTCTTAAACAAATGCCTTGTGACCAAACAATAAAGTTGAAATTAGCACGATTAATGAGTGAATCACATAACACCGGCCATTCGTCCTCGACCTAAAAAGACAAAAGTGAAAATCGGACCGTAAACAACAACACTATTCTTTGAGTTCTAAGAACTTATGAAAAATTGAGTTTGGCGATTTGGAATTAGTGAGTCACTCTTTGCAACAGCTATATTTTATGTTTAGGGAAAAGAAGAAAGATTGCAAAATAATTACAACGAATGTGAAAAGGTGAATGTAAAGAGTTCAGACCAAGCAGCAATGTTTATAGCACAGACGTGCAAGTCAGTTAAGTTTTAAACGTCACACTTCTATGAAATTATCACGTTTAAATAACACTCGCACAGTCTGTGCTATAAACATCGCTGCAGAGTTACCTTGGTCTGCCTCTAACTATCTAATATGTATTGTTAGTATCATTCTGTTTTTGATTAATAATATTGTCACACCTACCTACTGCTCTTTTGTGTTTGACTAGTTTTTCAGCTATTCAAAAGTTGCCAGGAAGAGAGTGCTCTTTAACAAAAATACCGACATTCTGTTTACCTTTTTGTGGTGTTCTCTATTGTTGAGGCATGCCAGGGTCGGTCCCTCTAAACCAATACCCCATTTTCCACGACATAATATCCATTTAAAAAACGTTAGGGATTTTAGGCATTATTTATTTTAAGTTCTTACAGGTTTACTTGAAGAAGGTACTGTATAGTGTATGCTACTATGAGTGTACGTTATGCGCAATATTGTGTCTTTCTTTAAGTTGTCCTTTAGTGGGACGAAGTAGGCTGCGCTGCGCAAGCTTTAAGAGGAAAGGGGACGGCCGCTTCCCCATACAAACGTAGTCCCCATTTTCCTCTCTGTATCATTATGGAAAATATTTTTTTAAATTAAAAAAAAAATCAAACGTAGGAGGGGCATAACTGTAGTTGATATATATATACAACAAATTGTGTCAAAATATTCTCAATACTGTTAATATTCAGAGAGGAAAATGAGAACTACGGTTGTATGAAAAGGCGATTTCGCGACGATTTGCGCGGCATCTCAATGACAGCCTGAGAAGTATCACTTTGAAGGTTTTTAAATAACTAGGGAAAGTTTTGCACAGACCAATAATATTGGAGAACTTACTACTTTTCAAAATGAGTTAAGGTGTAATTCGGGATTACTCACACACCTTACCTACATTTACATTAATTATCCAGAGGTTCGTTAAGAGTGGTTGCCGTTTATTCTTGTTTTTCTTACCTAAAACTAAAGGAAAACTGAATTGAAAAACTTCTGATACTTAGAGCCGTATAAATAACCAATGGACGGAGTAAAATTAGACTAGTCTAAAGGGTTTATAAAAAGAACCTAAGTTTTATACAGTTTTTACTTAAAACCTATTGAAGCGTAATCGTAGCGTAGCTAATCGGACAAAGTGCGCAAAAACAAGCGTTTCTGCGTGTGGGGCGAGTCGGATATATGTAAAAAAATATGCTTGTTATTAGAGATGCCCCGAATAGTGGTTTTGGTCGAATACCGAATATACAGTGGCGTAGCTAGGTGTGGGCGAAGTGGGCCGTCACCCACGGCGGCCTCGCGCCCCAAGGGGGGGCCTCGCGCGAGGCCCTTTCGGGCATAGTGACGAAATAGGGCCTCACAGATGCGATTTCGCCCACGGCTACGGCCTATAGTTCACGCTACGCCACTGGCGCCGAATATTCGGCATGACATGCGAACATTTTGAGTCCCGTGGCATCTCAACTTTTTATTGTACCTTGTAATTTTAGTCCCATATCTGATTTATTTATATTATTTTAACAACATTTGTAGTGTGCTCGTTAAAACGAAGGATCGAAGAGGCATTATTACAGGCAGTATTAATAGTGCCAGTTGTAATTATTTGATTAATAGTATTCACTAATTATACTGATTTTAAGTTCTAATTATGTACAGCAAGTCAATTACATTGTCTATGTTAACAAACATCAATAGGGTTGCGGACTGTCAAAGGTTTTGATAGATGGCGCCAGTATAGATTTTAGCTGTTTGTGGTTTTGTTCTGTGAGATGTGGCTTAAAGGGCTAGTATCCATGCCATGAAATCCCAAAAAACAACAAAAATTGGATACTATTTTAGGATTTACAAGTAAAACCTATGATGGATTTGTAGAATACATCGACCGGCCAACGCCAACCCAATTAGGTATTAATAATATTATAAAATAGAATGTTGATAAATAAGTGAACCAACTAACAAACTGATTATTTCATAAAAAAACGTAATATAAAGCCGCTTGCTATTTTTAAACTATTTCCCAAATTGTTTTTTAATTCAATTTAAATTAACCTTTAGTACTTAATAATAATTGATAATTACTAACACAGCCGTAGATTAATGAAACAAAGGAATTTCGAGGCGATTGTTCTACCAATCTACATATAGTGAAACGTAATGATTGTTTTTATTTAAGAGCATTTAATGAGCGGCCTTCGCGTGATTACTTCCGAGAGCTTTAGTCCAAAGCTGTTTAAAGCCCGATCAGATCACTATCTTAAAACTACTTCGCAAATCGAATTTACGTACTTCATAGTATAAAGTTAAATAAGTGTTGCCCAGCAGGCTTTTACTTGGGAAACATAAAGAGGTACCTATTAACAATTTGTAATTCTTATTAAATGAGAAAGGACATTACTAAAACGGGTCCCAATAAATAAGTACAAACCTACCCATTAGTGGGGATACTGGATACTTTCACAACTTCAGCCGCAAAAGTGCATGATGGCGACTTTATCAATGAATTCATTCATAATTTCTCCATGCAATCTCGCAGCTCACTGTACATACATGTCATTATGGAATAGTTATCAAGTTTTAAATAAATAACTATGTACGTGGATGAAAAAATACAATTTTGCCTTTTATCAAATCACATCATTTATTGAGACATTTGCGAACTAAGTTATCTAAATAACGGTTACAAATAAGAAATCCCTATTACAGTTATGAACCCTGGCAGGGTTGAATGATAAGGTCGGTATTTAAGTAAACATAAGAAAAACCCTTTACGCGGAACCGCGGGCCCGTCTTGTTACTTCTTAACGATCCAAGATTATGATAATTTCTCTCCCTCAATCAAAATAACACCAAAACCAGTTTAACACTTAACTGTCAATGTTCATGTATATTAAAATATAATTATGCAAGATAATATTACATTCGAATAACCACTAATAGGTAAATTATTATTCTTAGCCATTGTCAAACCGTATGAACGACATCTTTCCTAAAAATAACTGCAATTGTTTGGTTTTAGGGAGACCCCTACTCTAATAGAGACTTTTTTATTGACAAGTTTTTTTTTATTTTGGATTCTTCACACCGCGCGATTCCACATCGATTACGCGAGAAATCTAGCTAATAACATGTCAGTGTCATTTTTTTCTTTTATCGAGCGGTTGCCGTAACGAACCAGTATAAGTTGTTCTCCAATAAACACATAGTTAATATTGATAAAGTTCATACATAGGTATAGTGCATTGCCTGGGGAGAGTTCTCGGTAAGCGATGTATATGAACAGCTTCTGTCTGGGTGATCGTGTAAAGCGGAACGTTTATAATTATTTAAACGTTGAGGCAATAACGACCTTACCACTGATAGGTAAAGACCAGATTAACTTAATAGACAAGCGTGAAGTTTGTATGGCGCATTTTTAATGCGCAATTATAAATCGCCCCGATTTTACGTGTTTCCTTTCGTATTTTTAAAACAGAAAGTATCTATATTAACATTTTCTTTGTTTAACAAGCGGTTAAACAACCAATTTCTAGGCTAGTAATTTTTCAAGTACGAACTCGTAATTTTTTTGAAATTAGTACTATAAAAATATGTTTTAGCATTAGCAATTTGTTGTAATATAGTAATCATTTGTCATATAAATTCTACACGTACCTACGACAAATATAACTCCTTCGCATTGCGTTAAATTAGACAATCGTTCTAATTTAGTAATTTAATCTAGAAATAACACGAATAATCATATGATTTACATTTAAGTATCCTAAACGTAATAAATTAGGGAAGGGTTAATAGAAAATATACCTACTATCCTACTGTAACAGTGGCAGATGGGTCAAACTGGTAAGAACTAAATTAAATATCCCTTTTACATTGATTTCGATTCTGGCCGATTGGGTATGATTATATACCTACTAGTGAGTGTATATTGTAAGAGCTTGGAACGTCCGTTCTCCTACTGATATGCATAAATACATCTACATCTAGGTATTGTATGTATATAATATATGTTAACATATCGTTTTTACGAGCAGCATTGGCAACAGCTTACATCATCAACCTTAATCGTCGGCCAACGAGTAAAGCTTTTTTATAAACGTTTAGTTAGTAGGTACTTACTTGGAAGTGTTTTTACAATTAATATAATTTACAATATACTTATTTGTGACGTTTTCAATCAAAAGGTACCACATTGTCGGTTACCATAAGGACGAAAATTTCTGTTGTATCTTTATACGAAAAACCTGGCAGAGCGTCCTTATGGCAAGCGACAATGTGGTACCTTTTGCTGGAAAACGACACATTTTATGTTACATACAATTGCAGGTAGGTGAGTAAATCAAAAGTGTTAACAGTTCAAAAACCTGACGTTTTTGCGATAATTTGTCGTTTTGTTGGTTCTATTAAATGTCATTGGGTTTATCACTTAATACATTATAACCTGCATTAAGAATAACAAAAAGTTAGGTCTTGTAGGTACCAAGGGTACTCTATAATAGCTCGTGAGTCGGCTCAAAGGCTACTAATGCGCGAATGCTTATGCAAGTGTCATTTTAGCCTCGGACGTGTGTGACTGTGTGTGAATCAAAATCCACGTTTATTTAGATTTAATCGAGGTATTCACAACACTCCCACAGCAGGAGAAGCGCGCAATGAATATTTACAAAGCTTCTCTTCCCTGTGTTTTATATTAAGAAAAACTGTTCACGTTTTATGCAAATACGTCGGCGTTGAGCGAAAACTAGAAAGTTGACGCACACATAAATACATGAGCGACGCGTGTGTAAACCGGCTAGGTTTCATAATTCTACACGCATTGATACAACATTTTACACCCTCATCCATCGATTTGCACAAGTAAACCAATTAAAGTGTAATAACAAAGAAACATTAAAAACAACTTACCGTATCCGTCTCTTCAGAAAAACTCGACTCCCACAACATGTTTGCGTCGAACAGTTCAAAGCACTTCTAAAAAACGAAAATCACAAGTTTCTATTTTTGTTGTAAACAATCAGTCCATTCTTAGGGATGTTGACCTATCCCGTGACGTTTACGGAGTTAGAACCCTACGTGTTTAAATTTGAAACGCGCGCGACTGTTGCCGATGCCGCGTCTTGACGATATGTGCGCGGGCGCAGGCCGAGCGCGCCCGAGCCCCCCTGAACGCCACCGAAGTCGCCCGACCGAACCGACCTACTTTGTGGAAACGCCCGCCAAGTGAGCAGTGATTTTTTTCCATTTTCCAATGAAATTCAATACCTACGCGCAACCTTAAGAGTTAAGATCAAGTCATTATTCTTGGGTTTCTTATTAGCACATTCAATCAATTGCTGACTTTTCATATCTAGACAGCGCAGAATGTTGACATTTACCGGCGTCGGAACTTAAATTTCAAAGTAAAATGCGTTATTGTGCCTGCTGAGTTTGAATAGTTTGGTACTCGTATTATGAATGTACAATGATAAATATATACAATACCATTCGTAGATATTCTTAAGTAATCAATAATAAATTTTCTTTTCTCTGAAATGATTGACTGCGCCTGATTCTTAGTGTTCTTTGAACTCAAATTTAAAAAAAAATAGTTTGGAGGTAAGCCGTATAGACGGAGAGCTGACACATTTGGAGTAGCTCCTTGAGACAAGCGGAAAATTTGCCTGATACTTTTCACTGCACACTAACTTAGCCCTTATATTTTGAGATTTTTTTTTGGGCTCAAAAAAAGGTTCTTGAGGCAATCTGTAATTTTTACAGATTAAAGTTAAGTATCTAAATAGTCATAAAAAATAAACCTGAACATTTGGTTAGGTCTTTGTCGTCTTTGACCTTGCCAGAAGCGTGCAAAATATTTTTTCAAAAAATTCAGAACAAGCTTAGGTTCTTGAGGCAATCTTTATTATTTTGTTACAAGTTAAAGTTAAGTATCTAAACAGTCATTTAAAAAAAAGCCAGAACATTTGGTCGGGTCTTTAACCTTGCCAGGCGATCAAGAAAGAAAGTATGGCACTTACTCGCACGCAAAATTAAGTTTGACTACTATACAAATTGTATGAATTACAAAGTTATTTTTGCACGCAAAATTAAGTTTGTCTACTTTACAAAGTGAACAAGTGAAGATTTGACGAAGTTATTTTTGTAGACACTAGGTAGGATGTACAATCAAATCAAGTACAATGTGATTGTAAGAGAGTTGGGCAAAATATAATTGACTAACGATTAACGATTAAAATTAACGGATTTAATCGCGAGCGACAATTAAAAGTGACGATTAATTAGTTTTAGTCGAAAAGTTTCGTTTAACATTATAATAATATAGTCGCGATTTTAAATTAATCGTCGACTAATTTCCAGCGACTAATTTTTTCTATCGATTAATTATTTTCGGAACAAATATGGTCTTTGTTAGGGTTCCGTACCTCAAAAGGAAAAAAATGGAACCCTTATAGGATCGCTCGTGAGTCTGTCTGTCTGTCCGTCTGTTACAGCCTATTTTCTACGAAACTACTGGACCAATTAAGTTGAAATTTGGTACACATATGTAAGTTTGTGACGCAAAGATGGACATGTAACGTAAACAAATTAATTTTAAACATGGGAGCCACTTTTGGGACCCCCGACTTTTGGGTCCCCCGACTGACATGGCTGGCAAAGGTGAAGAGGGATATGGAAGAAGCCCAAATCCCACCTGAGATGACCCAGGACCGAGAAGCCTGGCGAATTATAACTAGGAGAGTCGATCCCAAATAATGGGAAAAGGACAAGGAGAAGAAGAATGGGAGCCACTTTTGGGGGTTAAACGAAAAAATTAAAAAATATGGTTTTTCAAACTATATCGTGTTACATATCAAATGAAAGAGCTTATTGTATCTCAAATATATATTTGTTATAATTTTAGGATAAACAGTTTAAAAGTTATTCAAGGAAAACTGCAATAAATTACCATCCACCCCTTTATCTTCGAAATTACTGGGTCTAAAATTTTGAAAAAATACACAAAATAGTTCTTTACCTATAGATGATAGGAAAACCTATAAGAAATGTGCAGTCAAGCGTGAGTCGGACTTAATTACTTAGTTTTTGATCCGACCCCGTGGGTTTCTTAAAGACAATTCACTCACGTTTCACATAAAAAAATGCATTGTTAAAAATTGCGTATTGTACGGAACCCTTGGAAAGCGAGTCCGACTCGCACTTGGCCGGTTTTTGTTTTATAGGTTTTAGGTACTGCGGATTTCGAAAAAGATGACTGTTTTGGAATCCATGATGGCGGCTACGCATTTTCTCATAAAAGTCGTTATATGGATTTCTATTTATAGGTTTTATATAGAGAGTGCCGGTTCGAAAATGATGACCATTTTGGAATCCAAGATGGCGGCTACACACTTGGTCATAACAGTCGTCATGGATGTCGTTTTATAGGTTTTAGGGAGTGCCGGTTTCAAAAATGATGACCATGTTAAAAAGATAATATTTGTTGCTAAAATTAATCGAATAATTAATCGAAAATTAATTAATTAATTTGTCGCTGGAAATTAGTCGACGACATCATCATTTTCGAAATCGGCCCTCCCTAAAACCTATTAAACGACACCCATGACGACTTTTATGACAAAGTGCGTGGCCGCCATCTTAGATTCCAAAATGGTCATAATTTTTGAAACCGGCACTACCTAAAGCAAAGCCTAGTCAACGACATCCATGACGACTTTTATGACAAAGTGCGTGGCCGCCGTTTTTGATTTCCAAAATGGTCATCATTTTTCAAACCGGCAGTCCCTAAAACCTATAAAACGATATTGACGATGACGACGATAGATGGACGCCGACCCCTAAAATCGCGGCGGCGGCGCGGCGGCAGCGCGCCGGCGAATAGAGGCCGGCGGCGGCGAGATGACGGAGGAACTTCCAAAAATTCGTACCCGATCCAAACTTTCAACTCCTATTCACTAGGGAATTACATTTTTAAAAACGCTGAAATACCTACATTTACCTGTTTTAATATTGTCTTTCACTTAAATCGTTTCCGTTACGAACTTTCAACCCTTTTTTACCGCCTTCGGGGATGAATTTTTAACAACGCTGACGTCTTAAAATAAATATTTGTACCACATCCAAACTTTCATTCCCATTTTAACCCCCTTAGGTTTGAATTATTAAAAATCACTCTTATATTTTCTTGTAAATAGGTACAGATTATTAATGTGCCTAATACTTATGCAAATTTCAACTGTTTCGATTGAAATAGATATCATACACTAAAGAAAAAGTGAAAAGAGAAGACCTAGTAGTCGGAGCAACCACCTACAAAGGTGTGAATCACTTTAGGTACCTTGGTTGCACAGTAACTGATACCAACCGAAGAGAGGAAGAGATAGATCTGCGAATCCAAAACGCCCTAAGATGCTCGACAGCGCTCCATCGAGTTTTAGTGTCCAAGCTGATCAGTAGACCGACCAAAATTCGAGTCTACAAGACTGTAATTAGACCAATTTTGATGTACGGATGTGAAGCTTGGACGCTGACTCAGAAAGAAGAGAACAAGCTCTTAGTGGCGGAGAGGAAAATCTGGCGAAAGATTCTGGGGCCTACCAGAGAAGATGGAACTTGAAGGCGCAGGAATAATAGGGAACTAGAGGAGCTGGTTGCAGTGCCCAATATAATTGGCGAAATCAAAGCCACACGACTCCGCTGGCTTGGTCACCTGGAGAGGATAGGAGAGGATCGTGCTGTGAGAAGAGCGTATGTGGGGCACCCGGGCGGAAAGCGTCCGTCTGGGCGTCCCAGATACCGCTGGAGTGACGAAGCCCTAAAAGATCTGTCCGCCCTCGGAATACCCAACTGGCGTCAAGTGGCGCAGAATAGGCAAAGATAGATCCGTAATAGATGGAGTCAGTCAAGGAAAAAACGTGCCTCGAAAATCACGAAAATTTGATTCTCGATCAGAGGGCGCCACTAGTTTTGGCCTACTCTCGTATAGAGGGCGTTGACGGTTTCGTTTGTTATTTATAATTTTAACGCATATCCGTTAAAAAACATGGGTCAAAATCATATAAAAATAATTAATGCAAATAAAAAAATAATTTATCCATATTTAAATACATTTAAGTTTCAGCTCTGCTTTGCCGAGTCAGTCAGTCAGCAGGAGTCAGGACATTTTACGCGTTTATTTATTTACATAATTTCAGCTTGATACCTTGGATACCTCCACGCGTTCCAGAAAAAAAGGGTCTTTACAGACGAACAGCAAAGTGATCCTATAAGGGTTCTGTTTTTGCCAACTGAAGTACGGAACCTCAAAACACTGATTTAATGTAATATTCAGTATATACAAAATCTAAGTTTGTTTTAATTTTCATGTTTGGTTCCTATCTATCCTATATCCTCCCCTTAAACTGGCAAAAACGAATTAACAACAAAAAATACTTGAACTTGAGTAGGTACTGAATCTAATCAGATTAAACATATGTCCTTCGTAAAAACTCGACGAACTATTTATATCATTATTATTGATTCTCAGAAATTGGCGCTGATATTTTGTACAGTGACCACATGTTCATGAATAAAAACACGTATTGCCCCAGTGCGTCGAAGATTACGTCATAGCTACGTAACAACTATGACGAGTTATATGGCCCCGACCACAGAATATATAATAGTACTAGGTACAGAAGATTCACTCCCTAACAAAACGCGACTACTACGCGCAGGCGTGCGTTCCGTGGCGGTGCGCGGTAATTACTATGGAAAAACCTCAAAATTGAGGCGGCCGCAGGTACTTATAGCGACGCGACGAAATCGCGAAGTGAGACACGCCTGCCCCGACCAAGAATAGTTAATAGGAAGGCACGGAGCGACGAGCGACACAGCCTCCTCGTCTCAAAGCTGGCACACGACTGCCGGCCACGCCATTTTCAGGCTGCATGAAATGTGGAAAAACGTTCGATTTCTTAAAAAAATATTTATTGATTAACAAAAGCTATGTTGCATTTGTAGAACCTGTTAAGACATTTTTGTTAGTTTAAAAATAATTTTAATCGGTTAAGTGGTTAAGCCGTTTAGTAGATATAAGCAAAGTTAGTCGCAAAACGGCCTGTCGTCTTATTATTTTTTCGGTGAAACTATAAGTTTCAGGAAAAAAGACAAATGTTACAATTGTTGTGCATAGAGTCTTCACTCTAAAAAATTATGAAAAAAAATATATATGCATCTTCATGCATATTTTTTTTTTCATATTTTTTTGTTGACCCGTTTAGAAGATATTAGCCCTAGAAAATAACAGATTTTGGCCAAAAACTGCGCGAAGCGCCTTACGGTATCTCCATCCAAACAAAAACGAATTACTAAATGCGTACGACGGGGTACTAAATTATTCAAACTATAACTTGCTCCTTTTGTTAAGTTTGTTTATAATTCAGGCGATCTGTGTAGTTAATAATGGTGTATCACTGTTTTGATTCGATAACACATTTAAAAATGAGTTCACGTAGTAAGAGCCGTTTCAAACGTTGTTTTAGAATCCGTTAAGAGATCCTGTACCTACCAACTATTACGAAAGCCTTCAAGGAAAAGCCCGCCATAATGAATTATTTATTATGAATTTGTACTGTACCACGCAGGCAATATTATATTTGCAATTAAAAAACTATGAAATAGTTTTGCTGTGAATAAGATTCATAGGAACGCTATATTTCATTAACAGCAATTGTAAATTTGTAGCGCTACAATAAGGCATTCGTAAGTAACTATTACCTTAACAATAAATGAAAGTTATTTCAGTTTAATTATGAGTGATTATGTAGAGGTAATTACCTACATTTAATTTATGGAATAAAATACATGGTACAAAGACCAGTTTTGTCTCTTTGGTTTCGTAGAATTACTTTTTATTTACATGATGTTGGAGGAAAACAGTATAATTATTACCTATTACCTAGTCAAGTAGTTAAATACCTACTTGGGTTAGGTCAATGCATCACTGTAAAGAACTTTTTAAAAATAATGGTATAATGACGCATTTCTCGGTATACATGTTTCAAGTTCTGATGTTCGTGAGAAAAAACTTGTCTATGTTCAAACGTGTCGAAGTCATGGGCAAACAAATCAGATCGACGGGAAGACTGCGAACAGTGCCGCGTCGCATGGCACTTTCAGGTAAGAATCCGCGAGTAATGGGCCCAACCTATTATGAAAGTCTACCAGCTGAATTTAGATATGAAATATCTGACGAAGCATTTGAACAACGACTGAGGAACTTTTTATTGAATAACCCTTTATATTCAGTAGACGAATACGTGGAATTAAAATTTAAATAACTGTTTGACATTATAGTTTTTGTAAAAATGGATTTCATTTGACATTAGTTCTTAACTGTTATTATTACTGCTCTTAGTTTTAGTATGACGATCATTACGAGATACCTTTTTTGTTTGACATGTATTCCATTATTTATTTAGTTTATTTTGACGGTAATTTTCCAATACCTTTTAACTTATAATTGTTAGTTTTTCATAATTTGTATTGTTTTTGATTTATCATTGTTGACATTTTATAATTATACTAGCTTTTGCCCGCGACTTCGTACGCGTGGATTTGTATGTTGGTGGTTATATATTCTACATGAGCATAATATAGAACATTATGCAGCAAAAGATATCAGTAGGGACGGTTAATCATTTGTTAATAATTATACAACGCATGAAATTTGTCTTTCACAAACTACGAAGTTTCAAGACCCTAACTGAAAAAAATTGTTTCCGATATAATCCCTCTCGACCCTCTTAGAAGATTTACAAGTCCACTATTTAAGAAAAATATTCGCTCCCAAAACTATTAATACAAACCTATCAAAAACGGTGTAAGTAATCAGTTTTCGTCTATTTTAATATAATGCCCTTTTTACCAAGTTTCAAGTTCCTAGCTTAAAAGAAAATTTGTACCACATATAAACTTACATCCCCTTTTTAACCCCTTTAGGGGTTGAATTTTTAAGAACGTTGAAATAACTTTTTTGGAATCTTATACAATGCCTATCAAGAAGTTTTTTTAATACAACGTCGGTGGCAATCAAGCATACGGCCCGCCTGATGGTAAGCAGTTACCGTAGCCTATGGACGCCTGCAACACCGGAGATATTACAAGTTACAAAGCATTTGTAATAGATTCACTTTCAACCCCTTTTTAACCCTTTTAGGGGATGAATATTTAAAAACGCTTAAATTTCTTTTCTTGTATTCTAATAATATGCCTTTATACAAAGATTCAAGTCCCCCACTCAAAAAAATATTTGATCTCCATACAAACTTTCAACCCCATTTTTACCACCTTGGGGGATGAATTTTCAATAATGCTGAAATAAGTTTTTTTCTCTTTCGATTATATATCTTTCTATGAAGTTTCAAGTACCTAGCTTAAAATAAAATTAGGACCACGACAAACTTTCAACCCCTTTTTAACCACTTTAGGGGATGAATTTTTAAAAACGCTGAAATACTTTTCTTATATTCTAATAACATGCCTTTTTGCAAAGATTCAAGTCTCGCACTTAAAAAAATGTTCGACCTCCATACAAACTTTCTACCCCTGTTTCACCACCTTAAGGGATGAATTTTCAAAAACGCTGAAATTAGCTTTCTTTTCTTTTAATAAAATGCCTTTTTACAAAGTTTCAAACTCTTAGCTTAAAATATAATTTGGACCCTATACAAACTTTCAACCCCTTTTTAACCCTTATAAGGAATGAATTTTTAAAAACACTGAAATTACTTTTCTTGTATTCTAATTAATAATATGCCTTTATACAAAGATTCAAGTCCCGCACTCAAAAAAATTTATGATCTCCATACAAACTTTCAACCCCTTTTTCACCACCTTAGGGGATGAATTTTGAAAAACCCCTTCTTAGTGGATACTAACGTCATAAAAGCTACCTAATGTGAAAAATTCAGATCTCTAGGTCCAACGGTTTGGGCTGGGCGTTGATTTAAGTGAGCCAGTCAGTCAGTCAGGACTTTTACGGTTATATATATGTTTATATGTTTGCAATGTTTGCATGCCGAATAACTGACGATCATAATATAAATTCATATAGATTAGTGTAAGAATAATTTATATTGTAATTTATCATTATGAAATAAATAAACTAAAGTAAACTAAATTGTGCAATGTTCAATAATTTATATGTATAGGTAGGTGTTCTTCGCTCAAACACTTTTTACTACTTATATGCCGACTTAGAATTTAGGTGTAAGGTAAAGTACCTAGTATAAACTTAATAAACTTTCTGAGTTAAAATTATATGTAATAAAAATAATCGCCAAAGTAATTTGTAAGATAAATTGTGATTTTTGCTCCATTTTATTCTAACGTTTATTTCCAGTGCAGTAAACATGAAGCTAATGCACACTACTTAAGTTGTTAAGGGGGACTTGAAATACAAATTGATGTGTTTTTCTGTCGACACTGTTGGACACTTTCCGACTGCATCATCTGATCAGCGTCATGTTACATGTTACATAATTTACAGAAGTAGGTTAGGTACCTTTATTTAATCAGACATCGACAAATGTGTTCGCCTGATACAATATTTAATAGACTCCAATAAAGGATTTTTTTTTGTATGTTCACCGATAACTCGGAGATTGAAAATCATTTTTTGTTCGATAGGTTATGCTTTCTAGTTGGTACTGAAGTGTCTAAACTTATAAGGGTTCAGTCACTTCAGAAGGTGAGCAGAGACACGGGAAAAGAGTAGGCGATTAAAGTAAACGATCTGTATAGTTATGATATGATCAAATCCGTCAATTGCCTCTTTATTCAGTATTGCCTCAGTATTGCATTTATAGACGTAGGTGGTCGTTGATACAAGCAATATGCGTTTATGTCGCAGTAAACTATTGTGTCACTGCTAAACACTGAAAGTGGCTAATTGCCATATTACAGTCCCATTACTGCCATTGTTAAGTCAGGATCTGTGCACAGGCATACTTAGGTATAGTAATTTTGTTATTTTTACGGTTCCATACCTCAAAAGGAAAAAACGGAACCCTTACCACGGATCACTCGTCTACATGTATGTCTGTCCATCGGTCACAGCCTATTTGCTCCAAAACTACTGGACCAATTAAGTTGAAATTTAGTACACATATTATGTAAGTCTGTGACCCAAAAACGGACATGTATCGTAAACAAATGAATTTTAAACATGGGGGCACTTTTGGGGGGTAAATGAGAAAATTAAAAAACAAAGATTTGCAAACTAAATCATGTAAATATCTTTATTTTATAATTTTAAAATAAACAGTCTAGAAGTTATTCGAGAAAATAGGCAAAAATGAATGAATGGATCGGGTGTCACCCGTTGACCACGGACGCTGTAAATGGTTCGAAACGTCGGGATGTATTATAAATTCAATATACGCGATATAATCCGTTTTCATAAAATAATAATAAAAAAATAATTATTAAGTAGGGATTACAGGGCATTTTTTAAGATTTGTCGAAGTCCCCTAACCCCTTAAGAAGTCCGCATTGAGAGCAATAGTAATAAAAATAAGCGAAGCTAAAGCTGCGCGCCCGCGGCCGGCGCTAAACTGGCGGACATTGCAGTGACAGTGACGGATTCTGGAATCTCCTCCACCACCTGCTTAAGGAGTTAACAGGAGTGGTCATTTCTCCGTACAAACGTACTCGACTGTTTGCTCCGTGGTTTTAGAAGCTAAAGCAATGATTTTTTCAACACAGATCATTATAATATTTGTGTCGAACTGTTTTGCTTTTTTGGAAATTTTTGTTTTTTAAGGCGCTAGAGCACTTCAAATGATCGCAATAACGGCCTAATTTACTAGGCCGCAAAGAGAAGCATGGTATTCAAAACTTTAAACTACCTATAGGTACCTACAACAAAACCGGATAGCCAACTGCAGGGTTAACTTTAAAATTAAATTGTAGGTTATGTCATTCTCAATCAAAAGGTAACTTATTGTCGGTAGCTACCTATTGAGTTATTTCTACCAGCATATGGTATGGTATGGCAAAACATTCTCTTTTATATACAAAAAGAATCAGAACTTTATGTTTCGTACTTATTTTTCTATGATTTTTTGAAAATTCATTCAAGTTTTGAGATATTCGATGTTAAAGTTTGAAAGTTTAAAAGACCAAGTTCTAGTGCGAAGTTATGGATAAAGCGGATTTAAAATGTTCCTTAATCATTATTATACTCGTAAACAAATGACATTTTATCTCTAATATTCTATATAGAATTGAGATATTATAAAAAAGTAATTGTGTGGTTTTATGAAACCACGATGCAAGTGATTTTTTTTTCGGATTGTAGATATAGGATATAGGCATTTATCTGAAAATATTCGTAAAATTATTCGATTTAGGGTGTTAAAATCGCGTTTTTAATCTTAATAAATATTATATTGTCTTCGGTTACCGCGATAGTTACTCATGAAATAAAACTATGAAAAACGTACGTAGGGGATGTATTATAAATTCAATATACGCGATATAATCCGTTTTTCATAGTCTTAATAAATATTCTCTAATTATCTTATAAAAGCTCGCCCAACGTCAATGTAATTCAACTACTCAACATGGTGCTGTAATTCATTATTAATATCGCTTTACTTATCAGTTGTTACGGATAATACGGATCTCAACGGTCATGTTACACTGGCGTTTTCGAGATGTCTAATACCCTTGCGAGTAGCCAACCGTTGGGACATTGGCCGTGACGTTCTAAAACAAAAAGTCATATGTGAATGTAAAGTTCCTATTATGACATGACACAACGTAGAATTTGACAGATAGAGAGTTTGACGTTATAGTATTTAAGGTTTTTTTTATTATTATTATAAACTGATCGGCGATTGGCCCTAGTTACACCTGATGGAAAGTGAAGACAGGGTATAAGATGGAGCTCATCGGTTCAGTAACAGCCTATTCACTCTTGTTTTAAAGAGACCGAGGTCATATTGATCAGGGAATACAGATGGAGGGAGCGCATTCCATTCCTTAGCCGTCCGTAATAAGGTTGATAAGGTCTACTGTCCTTAAAATTGTGTATGAAATTACAAACAAGTATCAGCCTTCGTGATTTAAGCAGTAGTCTGCTATTTTAAAGACTATGAACCAACTATAAATTCTCTCGAAATAAAGTAGAATTTTACTTATGCTATAATTATGTAATACGACGTGCTAAAGACAGCCCAAAAAATTTAGCGATAGAATAAAAGTTTCACTTTAAAAAACCAAGTAGGGTATCGAAACGTGACATGAAAATAAAAATACTTTTTATGGCTTAAAATCAATAGGTTCTCGGCTATCTTATATAGCTCTTGTACGTCTATAATGTAGGGATAATAGTAAAAATCATCAAACAGCTATAATGTCAAAGTAACTTTTTTATTAAATAAAGCAAAAATCAACATTAGCTGTAGAGATCTTACATATATGAATCACATTAATTTGTTGTTAACAAGCATTGTATGTTACTTTGTGGATTAAGATTTTGATTTAAAAAACTTCGAAGTTTAGTACTTTGGACATAATTTTCGTATGAAAAGTGATTAAGGATACCACATTGTCGGTTTTCATAACTTTAGAGAAAATAAAATTCTACGTGCATTTTGTACTTAAAATTCAAGCTATAAATTGCTTATATCTAATAAGAATTTTTCCCCTCACTAGCTCGGAAAGTTGTCGTTTGTCCTTCAATACAAGCGGGGAAAAACGCGTTTTATCCACTAGTGGGGAAAGTAATTTGACCTTGGATGGAGCGTGTTTAAGTAGCTTGACAGATAACAAAACGTAAAACGCTCATGATAATGGTTCGTTCGATATTAATTAAATAAATGGTTTGAAAATCTAATAAAAAATACCAAATTTAGCTTTATTTAATGATTTTAAGTCATAAACCTTAAAATTCCATAAGAAACGTTTGTTTTTTTATAATGATGTTAAATACTGAAGGAACAAGTTGAGTTGATGCAATTTCAAAACGCATCGTTGACATTTCATACATCAGAAATGTCAACATTGTCAACCTTTTCTCACCGACTCGCGTAAAAATACACAACTTCAGGAGTTTTCTGTTATAATATCGTAAATAAATGAGTGATTCCAGTGATGAAGATGATCTAACGCCTGTGGATGTTGCACTTTCCTCGCTATAGTGAGGTGAAAAGTTTTGTGTTACACACGGGCGCAAATGTATTTTACTTCTCGTGTGTTGAAACACTCGCTACGCTCAGGATTCTATTTTAGAACCACTCGCTTCGCTCGTGGTTCACCTATAGAATCCTTTCGCTTACTCGTGTTTCAATACTACACTCGCGGGTAAAATACAACTTTGCACCCTTGTATAACAAATAACTATTGTCATGTAACTCAAACATTACAAATTGGATACAAAAAACGATTCTCTTCGTCAGTTTTTAACTAATAATTTTGGTAGAAGTTTAACTACATCTTAGGGTACCACCACAGAATAAATAATAGTACTAGGTACCACTACCAGGGTAGGGTATTAAGAGAAATGTAATTTATAAGGTTGTTGTTAAAGGCTATTTTCATTTTCAATTTTAATAGTGTACCACATTGCCGGCTTATGAAATTTTAAAATTAAATAACACTTACATATGATATGATTGATTAAACAACACTTGGTACATGATTGATATGATTCCAATAAAATTTATTTTAATATGAAACAACACTTACATATGATTTAAGGGTCTCCCCGCGGTTTTCATCGATTTTTGACAAGTTTTGAGCCGTTACTCCTACATTTGCACTACAGATATAATAATAAGACAAACTGCTATCAGTTCATCATTTTTTTATCTCTTGTCTGCGGAATTTTGAAAGAAATGAATAAGAGAGGTAGGGGCACTGTGAATGTCATATCACGTTGTGTGGTAGGGCAACGCACAGCGGATGCCATTTCAGATCTAGAGCAAACCCGAAATGGGGAAGGACATCCACCTTACAGAAAATCGCAGCCAAATAACACTAGACCCTACTCATAGTGTTGTGTTCCTGCCGGTGAGTAAGGTTGCCTGAGCTCAACGAGGGTGCGAGGTGTTAGGGTGGGCAACGCGCATGTAACACCTCTGGAGTTGCGGGCGTCCATAGGCTACGGTGACCGCTTACCATCAGGCGGGCCGTATTGTTTGCCACCGACGAATTGTCACGGATTAATTTTTTATGATTTTTTAAACATTGTCTAAAAAAACACTTTTTTCGTAACTCGATCTCGATTGCTGTGAAGGATCTTACATATACGAAATCTTCTTATTTGGGTTCGTCTTTGACCTCTCTACAAACTGGTCAGATTTTAATTTTAAACTAATTAACACAAAAGTTTTGGCCAGAAAGCCAGTTTTTTGGCCTAAAATTGTTCAACTTTGATGCTAAATATTTCGAAGACAATGAACTTTGAAGTAAATATGAGATAGGTACTATATTGCTTAAACCCGTTAATATGATAAGCTACAAAAAACATTAGAAAACTAAGGGATTCAGATCGAAGGTCATTGGCGCCAGGGAGCCCTTTAATAGAAAGTTCAAACGTGGCTAAACACTTAAAGTTTGGCCAGTACCTACCTTAATAATGGTAGGGTACCTCATCGCCGATCATAAGGACGATCGACAATGAGGTACCCTATATAGTCATTAAACTTAAAGCGTGGTTTTTTCGCTCGAATTTGCAACTTTTGTAAAATGCACATGATTATTTTAAGTGTCTAGAGACTGTTTCTGAACAAAACAAAATTTCGTCAATTTCGACTTGATTTACATAATTTTTAAGAAAAAAAAACCGACTTCAATGGGGGCCGCTGAAAGTTCACTTATGGTGCAATCTTATTCCAGACAATGAAATGAAAAAGACAGCATCTTTTGCCTAATTATGTATTAAAGGAGGTAAAACCACCCACTTTTCTAGCAGCATTTCGTTTTTGTAAGGGTCGCAGTTCTTACCTAACCTACTTTTCTGATAGCATTTCGTTTCTGTAAGGGTCACAGCTCTAACATAACCTACTTTTCTGATAGCAGTTCTGTTCTGTGAGAATCGCAGTTCAAAACCCAACCACCCACCTAACCCACTTTTCTAGTAGCATTTCCGGGTCCGGGTCTTGGTCCGGATCAGAGTCCGGGTCCGTGTCCGGCTGTCCGGGTCCAAGTTTGGGTCAGAGTTCGGTCCGGGTCCGGGTCCGAGTTGGGGTCCATGTTCAGACCCGGGTCCGGGTCCGAGTCCGGGTCCAAGTTTAGGTCTGGGTCCATAAGGAAGAGAACAAATCGCCAAACGTGGACTATGTGTCATTGAGGAGTTCCATTCTGATCATTATCAGCAGTTTCCACTTCATCAAATGTCACTTTTTTAAATGTAAATGCTGGATTTGTTGATGAAAATACAAAAATCACTATATGTATGCCTTTCACATTTGAGGAGTTCCCTTGGTTCCTCGTGGGTCTTATCATCAGAACTCGAGCTTGACAAAAATATGTCTTAAAAACTTAAGTTGCTTAACAAACATAAAGAAGAGGACAAATCGCCAAACGTAAACTATACGTCATTAAAGAATGCCATTCTGATCATCATCAGCAGTTCCACTTCATCAAATGTCACTTTTTAAAATGGAAGTGTTGGATTTGTTTATAAAAATACAAAAATCACTATATGTATGCCTTTCACATTTGAGGAGTTCCCTCGATTCCTCATGGATCCCATCATCAGAACTCGAGCTTGACAAAAATGTTTCTTGAAAACCTAACTTGCTTAACAAACATAACGAATAGGACAAATCGCTAAACGTGAACTATGCGTCATTGAAGAGTTCTGTTCTGATCATCATCAGCAGTTCCACTTCAACAAATGTCACTTTTTAAAATGTAAGTGCTGGATCTGTTTATAAAAATACAAAAATCACTATATGTATGCCTTTCACATTTAAGGAGTTCCCTCGCTTCCTCATGGATGATCCTATCATCAGATCTCGAGCTTGACAAAAATGTTTCTTGAAAACCTAACTTGCTTAACAAACATAACGAAGAGGACAAATCGCCAAACGTGAACTATGCGTCATTGAAGAGTTCCGTTCTGATCATCATTAGCAGTTCCACTTCATCAAATGTTACTTTTTTAAATGTAAGTGCTTGATTTGTTGATGAAAATACTAAAATCTATATGTATGCCTTTAACATTTGAGGAGTTCCCTCGATTCCTCATGGATCCCATCATCAGAACTGCCTTTTGACAAAAACGGGACCAATCTGTATGTATATAATTACAATCAAAAAAAGAATTTTCAAAATCGGTCTAGAAATGACGGAGTTATGGAGTAACAAACATAAAAAAAAAAAAAAACCGAATTAGGGCTAACGCGTATGAATTCGCCGCTAGGGGCGCTAGTGTAGATGGTGGTTTTTTCCATAGTTCGAAATGTCAAATGTCACTTGTCACTTCAATGACTGACAGCTGTTCTTTAGTCTTTTGGACCACCATCAACAGAGGCGCCAACTGGTGAGCAAAAAAACGATAGCCCTCATTGAGAACCTCCTCCTTTGAAATCTTGAAGTCGGTTAAAAATCATTGATATCTCGGAATCCATAAGCGACAAAGTGGTACCTTTTGATTGAGAATGACACGTTTGATTCAAATATTTAAATGTATAAATAGTATCTAGAGCACAAAAAACTGTTTATCTGTGGCGCTTGATAGACAGTCATTGTAGTGTTTCTTTTTTGTTATTAAAAGGGCTTATAAACATCATAGTTTCAATGTACGCTGCTCGTTTTCGATTAATAGATAGGTACATTAAATTATATTAGGTAGTCAAGGTGAAGGACATAAAAAAACTGCCGGTTAAATGTTGAATTCGTTCCGAAGCTTTATTTAATTTTAATTAACATTAAGTATTTGAGTATTTTATTAAATCAAACCGTTCCGTATTAGGTAATTGAATTAGATTATATTATAATAGACTTAAGGCTGCGTCCTACGCACTGTAGTTTCTTAGCAACAAAAACCGGCCAAGTGCGAGTCGGACTCGCGTTCCAAAGGAAAATTTTAGACCCAGTAGCGGAGATAAATGGGGGGAGGGGATGGTATTTTTTTGGCTATTGTCTTAAATAACTTCTAAACCATTTATTTTACAATTACAAAAAAAAATATTTGAAATTCTCACAATGAGCGCTTTCATTTGACATGTAACACGATGTAGTTTGAAAAACTTTATTTTTTAATTTTCTCATTTACCCCCCAAAAGTGGTCCCCTTGTTTAAAAATCATTTGTGTACGTTACATGTCCGTCTTTGAGTCACAAACTTACATAAGTGTACCAAATTTCAACTTAATTGGTAGTTTCGGAGAAAATATACGCCTACTTTTTTTTTTTTTTTTCTTCATCTATGTTGAAAGTTGTAGGTCCTCGCTTTCAGTACGGGCGGCCTACAACTCTTATTACTTTGTTTCTATTTTACATTTACATACATGTTAATTACTGAATATAAAATATTAATTAAATATATATTTATATACATATATAAGTACGATCTATTTATGTATTATTAAATTTCTTTAGTGAGTTTATTATTTTTGTGATAAAATTTTCGAACGATGTTTTTGTTGTTTCTTTTTCTATTATTTTAGATACATCATACGGGTCAAAAACTCGTGGTCACTGCGGAAGTATGAATATTTGGGACAGTGTTTGAGTAGATGGTCGATAGTTTGTGGTGTCGTATCATCGCATGGGCAGGTATCAGTGTTAGTGATGTGGAAGCGTGCTAGGTAGGCTTTATGGTATCCATGACCGGTAAGTATTTGAGTGAGTTGGAAGGTGAGTGACATATGCTTGCGAAGTGTTGTTACATGAGTAAGTGTAGGCAGATGCTGCTTTGTGTGGGTTCCTGTTATACTGTTCATGTATATTTGTTCATGTTTTCCTATTATAGTTGTATGTAGGTTCTTTTTATGAAAGGATAGGGGAAATCTGCAGAAATCGGGTCTTCTGTGTAATGAGGCCGCGTGTTTGGCGGCTGCGTCTGCTACCTCATTGCCGTGAAGGCCGGCGTGGGCTTTAATCCAGCAAAAATGAATTTCACCTGCTCGTTGGATTTGACAAATTAATTTATGGATATTGTTTATCGTTCTGTTTGTGCTGCTGCGTTTTGCAACTTCTTGCAGCGCAGATTTTGAGTCTGAGAAAATAGTGGCTTTTTCGAGACGCAGTATGATGCATTCTTGACACGCTCCTTCTATAGCAACACATTCAGCCTGAAAAACTGTACAGCTCTTATGTAGCTTAATTTTTTTAGTTCTGTCGCTTCCATCAGGATAGTGTATAACGAATGCCGCTCCTACTCCTTCATCGTGCTTGCTTTCATCAGTGTAGATTCTGTGCATGTCTGACGTATAATAAGGTTCTAACTCGTTTTCTGTATGTATGTCGGTTATATTTATAGTAATTCTGTCTGCGGGGTGTAATAAGTCAGTCACCGGTACTCTCTTGTCATATATTATGTCATCTGGTAGGTATTCTGTCAGTCTAGTTCGTTTAACAGTTTCGATGGAAGCAATTTCTTGCACTTTAAGCGGAAGAGGCGTGAGTCCAGCTAGCGCGATCGATTGTACGGTTGGGAGAGTTCGAAAACCATGAATAATTTTGATAGCAAAGCCACGCTGCAAGCTTAGAAGTGCCTTGTTCACTTTTTTATACTTTATGGCATGATGCCATACCTCAGCCGCGTATGTTATTGTGGGTTCAATGACTTGTCGATAAATTGTGCTAACATTTTCAGAATGGACCCCCCATGTAGGTCTTACATACATACACATTTTTTTGTAAATATTTTGTGCCTTATTAATTACATATTCTATATGTTTAGTAAATGTTAAACGTTGGTCTATAATTACTCCGAGTAGTTTGAAATGTTTGTAAAATGGGATTTGAATATTGTTAAAAAATACTTTGGCGTTTTTGGCTTTCGACGTTGGTGAGATCATTTGTGTTTTCGTAGGTCCGAATTTTAACTTATTGTTCTCCCCCCACCTATATACCATCTCTAAGATGCTATTAGTGTTTAACTCCAGTTCATTTATATCTTTACCGTGGCAAATTAATAGTATGTCGTCCGCATACGCTTGTATGTGGGTGTTGGTTCGTGATATTTGTTCCAACAAGGTGTCTGTTATAGTATTCCAGAAGATAGGTCCAAGGACAGATCCTTGGACGCATCCTCTGGTTTGCGTTTTTGTTACGGTGGCGTCGGAATAGTTTAGAGTGACTGTTCGTTCCGTGAAGTAGCTGCGTATGAGATTTAATATATTATATTCGTATTTAGTCCTGGATAATTTTAACAGTGTAGTAGTCTCGATCGCTGGCCAATCTGACGCGAATTTAGAGTCGCCGAGATGAAAGAAAAAATTACCAACTGTCACGATGACATCCATATCTTTTTCGCGCGCCATATAACGCACATGTCGCTTTATGAACAATTTATGTTTTATTGAGTAATTCTTAGTTTTTCCCGTAATAATCAATGCAGTTATACCTAAAAAGACGATATGCGGTGCAAAGTGCACATGGAAAGTGAAAGTTATAAAATATCGGAACGTAAGTACAAGATAATTGAAGCAGTCTTCATTTTCCAAATTCTTGCTACTATAAGGTGCTAAAAGTGTTCCCGTGGGGAAACTTGGAGGTGTGATACAATAGTTTATGTACTTATCCTCACTTTATTATAAAATACCTATACAATTTTGTATCTAGTTCTTATACATTCTCGTGTGACGAGTTTGTCTATGTCCTTGTGGGACATTGTTTAAGGGTTGACTTGAAAATACCCATATGTCGCGTGGCGACATGGTGTTATGTTATCTTTGTCCGTGGGACATTCTGGGAGATGTTGGCTTAAAAATATCCACATGTCGCGTGGCGACATTGTGCCTCGTTCGTGGAACGAGGGTCAGATCTTTTTAAAATGACTTCAATTACTATGCTCATTGCATAGCAAGAAACCCTTCGTCCGTGGGACAAGTAAGAGAACCGACTATTCAATAATAAAAATTAAATATATGACCAGAAACACGTCATCCGTGGGATGATAATACACGAAATGTCTTTTAATAGCTAATTAATTTCTTATAATGACACTAGCAGCTGAGATTGACCTAACAAGAAACCCAAATATCTGGATCAAATTTAGCGCATCTTGTCACAGTCATGGACGGGGTCCTGTGTCATGTACATAAATATCAACTAGCTTATTTTAGTATTGTATGCTAATTAAGTGCTGACTTATTGTTTACAAATAATAACATTATTCTGGAAGCTGCTGGAATAAAATATTTGGATTAAGGTCTGTACCAAACACTTATAATATAATATATGCTGAATCCTTTTGAGGCATGTCATTTTTATTATTCCTTTGCTAATCAAAAATTCTGTAGCCTTATCCAGAAGAGAGGCAGTCAGTCTGCTAGCTGCATTAATACAATAAAATAAATAAGTGACTCAGTAGTGCACTTCATAGTCTTCATACCTACTCATATTATACTAATATGCAAAAGAATGCTATCAGCCTTTATAAGGACAAGATCCAGACAGCTGCCTTATTATGAAGATCAAATCTGGGGGTTCATGGCATATACTATTTTCATTAACACTTCTTACAAGCTTCCTATAGCTTAAGCTTGTTTCATAAATTTCATAATATCATATTGTTAGAACGGATTTTTTTTTTTTTTTTTTTTTCCTTTTGCAGGCAGTTTGGTAAATTGCCATACATGTTGACTAATACATTCCTTCTAATATCATAAGGAAAAATAACCCTTCAAGGGTTACTCAATTCAATTCAATTATAAATATAAATACTAATTTATTTTAGCCACTCTCACAAGAAACATAAATATCACAACAAATTATGATAATATTTCTTATTCTTATTCTTGATATGTTCCCGGATAGCCCAGTCAGTTGTGCATTAAAATTTTTAAGTTCTCAAAGCCCAATTGCCTTTGGTGAAAATAATCAAACAATACCATTTCCTCCAGAAATATGAATTATATATTGAATTAAATCAAGAGTTTATTCCTCCTTCAAATTACAGATAATGAACAGTAAGTTGTATAAAATACAAAACTGTAGGTGAACAAGGGTACTTACAATACCAAAGACTATACATAGAAAATTTTAATCAGTCAGCCATTGGATGGATGTCTAATATCAATAAATTATAAATTCTGAGCAAGTCCAAAGCTCCAAACTCTCATTTATTAAAATTATTTACCAAACTTTTGGGCCTTTTATAAAGGCAAGGCAAATTGTGGCAACATTTTTCCTACAATTGCTTGGAACCCTTTCACAAGATGGTAGGGTTCAATTTAGCACGAGCTCAGATTTCGATACATTTGTGATAAGGAAATAGAAATTTAATGGATATGTAAGTAATATTAAATAGGTAGGTAGGTTATATAAGTAGGTAGGTAGGTAGATAATAATGTAGGTTTATAGGTATTATGCAATAGTCATATCACATTTCCCAACATTTAAACATTAGTGTCCCCGTTACCTGGTATTGTTTGGTTTTGAAGGGTCTACTAACTTTAAGCCTAAGACATTAAATAAAACAACATTATTAGTTAGGTATGTACTAGAAAGATTCTTATCCAAAGTGTTCGAATGTTTGATACCTCTTGGTACTGTAAAATTACTTTAAACGGTTGGGGGATGATGATGATGATGGACCTGATGAAGACAATTATCGATAATAGAGCTGAAATGGAAAAAAGAATTGGATTCCAAAAAGAAAAATATGCTTTATGCCATAATGAGCAATTCCTATATATTTTTATTTTATTTGTAATGATATAATTAATCGATTATATTTATATAATCAGTAGTGAATTGAAATAATTTCACAAATACAATAAAATTCACAACAGATCATATTGTTGCATTTCATTTATATCGTTTTTTATATACTTTCTGTATGAATATGTTCAGTATAGATAAAACAGAAGTTGGAAAGACCTTTTAGCAGTAAGACTGTCCAAACTGATCTATGAAGTTATTTGTGGCATTTAACAGAGCATTTGAGACAAACTTTCTGTTCATAATAACTCATAATTATGATGTAATGAGAATAGTCATTTTCTGTTTTTCATTGTATTTCGGATTCTCAAGGCTAATGCTTATGTTGTAATTGATTCATGGTTTTTATTATGGAATTATGCAGGAAACGCCACAGACCGATCCACATACATATGTGGTGGTAATTTCACACATTTTCAATATAATAAGAATTTATATTATCTGAACCAAATTATAGGTTGTTTCGGTTCAAATTGCTTACTTACTAACTCATTTAGAATCTTTTGTCAGATTCAGTAGGTAGTGGTTGAGAAATACTAGAACAAATAATTGAAAGATATGATTCTTTATCTCTAACAGCATCACCTTTTTATATTCCTAGATGTATATAGACATTAAATAAAATATATTAAAAGACAACGTGAAGCTTGTTTTAGATAGGGAAGCAATTTAGAATATTTTAAGTGTAGGATGTATTATTTATATTACCCCTTATAGCATAGTAAGTGACTATTACTTACTTAGCTTAGTTAAGTGGTTACTTAACAACTTTTTAAATAAGGGTGCTTAAATCCCTTCCAACATAAACTATCTAATGTTTAATCACCATGTACATTTATTAGTACTATTGTTGAAAGTTGTTTAAACAACTCCGAGCATGTCCTAATCTCCCAAGATACACCAGGTCTGGGAAAAGAAGAGTGGTATTCAGACTTTAAAATATGGACATGATACAATCTATTACGCTTAATTGCGTGAATGTGAAGCAATGAGTGTCTTCTTAAGGGTGTATGTTACAAATAATAAATAAACTTGAGATTTTGAAAGTAAAATTACAGTCTTAGATATTTCATGTTTCAACAAATAATACAGTTCCTTTTATTTTTATGTTTATTTAAAACAGCAATACTCTTTAAAATCTTTAGAGAAGAGAAATTAATAATAAAGACTGCCACGCCACGTTTTTCCTTTACTGGGTAATGCCCCGAAAATATGACTGTCTAGACTCAATTTATTATTGTTTATGAATAAATAAATGAAATGAAATATGTATTTATTGGAATAAACAAATATAATATAAGAGAAAACTATAACATCATGTCTTAAAACCTTGTCTGATGTGTCTTAGACAAGCAACAAGAAAATAAAGGGTAGATAAATAGTAACGAATAAATATCTTTTATCTTTATCTTTGACAGTTCTCATGTCATCTTTCTTTTATGGAGGCTTTATATTTATATACCGCAATATAGGTACATTATTACATATTTTCTTTACATTTTCTAATTATGATGTCTCACATTGGTCAAGATAAAGATCATAGTATATGGGTAGGTCTCACCAGTGAACATAATGTTTTAAGCATAAAGGGATGCTCCAGATAACTACTCTGTTACTGTCTGCTGCTCTTGTTAGATATGAATTATCTTTACATCATAACTCAAAACTCTTATCTTTACATGTTCAAAACTTTGAACGCAGTAAGTAAATCTCTGATTCTCAGAGTATTTACCCATTAAAGTAGTATAAGTTCAAAACCTAATTTTATTATTGGTAATTCTCATGTAATTGGTCGGAGAATTTTTTAAAATTTCTCTGCTTTTTGCCAGGAAACTCAAAAGCCGATTTTGATATTTTGAGATTTCTCATAGCGACTTGTTTATTTTGCCTTCATTTTAATTTTTTTATGAAATATAGAGATAGGTATAGGTTTCCATGATAGATAATATATAGATATACATATTCTTGCCAAAAATACAAGTGCTTGTTTTTGGGTAGATTTTTGAGACATTTATTTTTACAAATTATTTAATTATCTTCTCTAAACATCTACACTGTTAAAATTATCCAGGACTAAATACGAATATAATGATAGGATTAAACGAACTTACCTGAAGTGAAGTTCAATCCTGATTATATGAAGTATTTAGTCCTGGATAAGGGCTATCCCCACCCTCCTCGAGTAACCTTGAATCCATGGTTACTTCCCATTTAGTGCATGAATACTCTAAACTATATGAATGTCATCGTGACAGTTGGTAATTTTTTCTTTCATCTCGGCGACTCTAAATTCGCGTCAGATTGGCCAGCGATCGAGACTACTACACTGTTAAAATTATCCAGGACTAAATACTTCATATAATCAGGATTGAACTTCACTTCAGGTAAGTTCGTTTAATCCTATCATTATTCGGACAGTTTATCTTATTAAGGCGGTTAATTAAGGCTGGCCACCACGCATGGTCGAAAGCTCCCTGTATATCTAGGGATATTACAATAACTAATTTTTTGTTAAGTTTTAATTCTTTCATGGTGTCAATGGCGGTAATTAGTGCATCTGTTGTTGTAAGCTGTTCTTTAAAACCAAATTGCTTGGAGTTACAGGCGCGTCTTGTATGCATGTAGTACGTTAGTCTCCTCGCAATAAGCTTTTCTAGAACTTTCCCTAAAATATTTATTAATCCTATAGGTCTATATGAGGCGAGCTCGCCGTAACCTGCCTTGTTTGGTTTCGGTATAGTTTTTATATACGCGGATTTCCATGACTTTGGAAAGTGTCCTAAGATCAAACATCTATTATATAGTTTCGTGATAAGTGCCGGGTACGTATCTATGAAATGTCTACATATATCTGAGGTTAGGTGGTCTACGCCTGGGGCCTTCTTAGGATTCATAGTATATATGGCTTCTTTGATTTCTTCGGTCGTGAATGAGGGTTCATTATTTTGCGTATTAATATACGCCTACTAGATAGCTATCGCTTAGTGTCTCCGCAACATTATGGACATCCATTGGTCAGATCGTGTGAGGAATACTGAAGTGCTTCGGCGTGCCAAAGATAGATATAACTCCGTAATAGATGGATACAGTCTAAGGAAAAAACGTGCCTCGAAAATTACGAAAATTTGATTCTCGATCAGATGGCGCCACTACCTTTGGCTTACTCTCGTATAGAGGGCGTTGACGGTTTCGATTGTTATTTAACCATTTTAACGCATATCAGTGAAAGGACATGGGTCTAATCATATAAAAATAATTAATGCAAATAAAAAAATCATTTATCCATATTTAAATACATTTTATCGTATTTTTATAAATCTTCATTTTTACTTTTAAAGTGTATCGATGGATGGCAGGGAATTTTCTGTGGTTACAAAATTTACTATGACAGTACCGCTCTATCTTATTATATCCCTCTTTGGGCGTGCTACTGTTGCTGGAGTTGAAGTTTATCTTATGCGACGGCAGCTGCGGTGGTGTGGCCATGTTTCGAGGATGTCCGAGAGTCGGGTAGCGAAGCGCATTTTTTACTCTGAACTGCAGAACGGCAAGCGGAAACCAGGCGGCCAATTCCTCCGTTATTAGGATGTCCAGAAAAGACACATGAGACGATGTAATATTGACCCCTTTGAGTGGGAAGCGCAAGCGGCGAAGCGTCCAGAGTCCAGAGTGGAGACGGTGGTTGGTGCAATCGAAGGTTGATGATTTCGTAGAGCGAACGAGGGTAGACCTTGACAGTAAGCGAGATGCTCTAAAGGCCCGACCACCTACAGCCTTAAGGCGGTTCCCTGAGCCAGAAGGCGAAAAATCTCCTTATATAATCATGTTTTTCTAAGAGGCGTTGATATTCGTAGACGTGGAAAAAATATATGTAGTTCTTGACTATATTATCTTTAATAACATAGCTTCCGATACACGAATTATGACACTTCGCTCGATACAATTAATTCCCAAAGTAACCTCTAACTCGGACTTTTAATCCAACTTTACACGGTTATTTATTATGTGATACTATAAACAAAAAAAGAAGAAAAAACAATCTTTACTTAAATACTAATTTCATAGCTTTCGAATTTCGATATTGTAAGGTTAAATAAAAAAACAAATTAAAGTATTTTCTGTAAATAATTTAATTTGTTCTAATACTTCTAACAGTATTGTAAGGTAACGTTTTTAAAATAAATAAAAATCGACAAAATTCGATCAAAATTGACACTTGGCGCGCATGATCTTTCCCGTTCTTTCTTGCGAAATGTGACAGTGACAGCGGCAAATCGATGGAATGGCCTTAACCTATCGCTACGTTGACGGAGTCCTAACATGCCCTCGGTGTGGACGAGCACTGCAGACGAAGATTGAATACTGCAGTCACATGAGGGCGCACGAACGGAACTGAGCGGACCAGTAGAGATATAACGCAGTCGCTGTGGCCGAAATCGGTCAGGAGAGGAGAAAGAGACTTTATCAATGGAAACAAGTGTTTTGTTTTATTACTTATCAATTTATTATTAACTGTTTTATCGTTGCTTATAATAATGATTGCTTTATAAAAGTAATCACAGTCGTGACACTTTTCACTACTTTCCTTTTATAGTGTATTTGGAGTATGTTTTGGTGGGGTCATATGGCTCCCATCTGGACGCCGGAAATATATGCTTGTTTCTTTCATACCAAGACCTGCAAAAAAGAAACAAAATGGATTTCATATATACATACGCCTGTAGTATTATCTAACTAAACTAATATATTTATTACAGTTATTGCCGGGTTGTTTTTTGGGAATAATAACGTACAAAAACTATTAGTAGGTACACTTACGATTACGAGGTTGACAACTGCCAATAGCCTTCAGATTGACGTATTAGCAGTTTTTAATTTTTTTACAAAATCCAACTCACCAGTTGGCGCCACTGTAGATGTAGGTCCAGAAAAAACAGATCTCAAAGTTTTTCTATGCTTATTTTTATAAAATCAATAGTTCTAATATACGCAAAGGTTAAAATACGTCTAAATGTGCCATTTTTTCAACCTGTTTAATTTTGCATATATTTTAGTTGGCACTTTTTTTAAACCACTAACATTTATTGAGCTATATCTATTGTTTACCATGATTAATCAAAGATGGACAAAGACTTACCACATTCATGAATAAGAAGTGAAAATTCCCGATAACAACCCCAAAACCCCAAAACTTCTATGCATTTGACATTTTGAAAGACCTCCATCTACACTAGCGCCCCTAGCGACGAAATTAAACGCGGTAGCCCTCATTGGTTTGGTGTCGTAGAAAAATATAAATGGTAATATTATTACGAAATTTTAAAGGGCCATAATATGTAAAACGTTGTACGATACATGTGCGAATAGGTAATTCGCAAATCGTGTCGACTTAAAACACTCCCTTCGGTCGTGTTTTAATTTATCGCCACTCGTTGCGAATGTCCTATTTTTCGCACTTGTAATGTATCATTAATTCATTATGTTTTCAAGACCGTTGCTGTATTAACAGGATAGATCGGAATCAGCTCGATAGATAATACTTCTAAAGTTAAGTCATAAAAATCTCCTTAACCTTTTGGATGCCAATGACTGATATATACGCACCGTAGGTTCAACGCCAAAGACCGATTAATCGGTCATAGACCAAAGAGCAACATAGACCTACATGCATATTCATAAAGTTCAATTTCAGTTTGGACACTTCGGTGACGTGGCGTCTGGATGACAGCTTTTGCATGTAATAAAAATTATTTGTTTAAATTTGAACTTTAATAGCTGTCAATAGAGTTGAATATCATATCCGCCATATATGGCTTCGTATTGGGTAAAGGGAAATCAGTTTTACGTCACTGGATGGTATTTACACCTGTCCAATTGCTTTATCCAATGTGCAAATATACATTGGACCAAGATATTAGACGGAATACCATCCTTAAAAACCGTCCCTAATAAAAAAACCGGAAGTGCGAATCGGCTCGCCCACCGAGGGTTCCGTACTTTTTAGTATTTGTTGTAATAGCGGCAACAGAAATACATAATCTGTGAAAAGTTCAATTGTCTAGCTATCACGGTTCATGAGATACAGCCTGGTGACAGACAGATGGACAGTGGAGTCTTAGTAATATGGTCATTAGGGTCCCGTTTTTACCATTTGGGTACGGAACCCTAACAACATACCTAACTCATTCTAAAGTCGTAATTGTTTAATCTTTAGCGTCACAAGAACAGCGTATTTCTTTTCATTTGTTAACACTTCTCAGTCACTCCCGTTCAAAAAGATAGACTCCATTTATACTTATTCTGTAACGGCAACAAAGGTTAATGTAAGTGTAAATAGTAAAAAGGTATTTCCGGCAAAAAACCCTCGCATTATTGAGCTCCACTCACCTCAGAAGCACTTTGCCGGCGTGAGAGTCTTGCTTCTCCTGCGTAGCGTCGTTCACCAATCGGACGTCATCGGAAGCGTCGAACTGGAAGAGAGGCCCGCTCTTCCCTCTGGCCTGTCAACGAAATATACTTAGTCAAACCAAATTGTCAGTAAATACAAACAAAAAAACTATACTCATCCTTTTCTTTTGGGAGCTAGTACTAGTGTAAGACAAAAGATAGTATGATTATTTCTGTCTATGTTTGTAATTACACAGTCCTTTGACAAACTATAGTAATTATTAACTGAAATAGATAAAATACACTAAAGAAAAAGTGACCAAGTCCACCGGTGGCCGAGGCGGGAATCGAACCCGCGTCTTTAGCTTACGCGGCTAACGTCCTGACCACTAGACCACCCGGACACAAAACAGTGTATTGGTCAGGACGTTAGCCGCGTAAGCTGAAGACGCGGGCGTAGGAAACCTTGTTAGAATGCATTAAGGTTTATATTAAACGGTAAACTTGCGTGTAAATTTAATCAAGTACCAATAAAAATACATAAAATGGAATATACCTACCTATTACCTAGACTAGAGTAAATGAAAGTAAAAGCGTTGTAAAAACATTATAAGGGCATCGAAGTATAAAAAGCAGACATAAGCTTGAGCATAGCTACTGTACCTTTGTGACGATGAAATCGTAGAAAGTATAATGGTGGGGCAGAATGAGATCCTCCTTCACGTACATTAGTTGGTCTGCCAAAACAGTCTTTAGCTCGCTGAACTCCGGCCTAAGTGTGTCTAGGCAACGCTGAAGGAACTGGTATATTGAGTTGCCTAAAACAAAAAGTTTCTTTTTTATAAAAGCTTTTATTGCTTATCTATGTAAAAACGTCAAGACTTTTTTCTTATGTTTTATTATACCAATTTCAGCGAGTGATCTGAGTTTTTTCTCACCTTTCTTTAAAGTAACATTCCTTCTATGCCCCGACCCGTCCCAGTAGCTGAATGTAACAGTGATGGGTTCGTCTTTAAGGCTGGCCTGAGTCATGACCCACTCCAATCGCAGCTCCTCTCGAAGCTTGAGATCTGCTTCCTCCCGTTCCCGGTCGGGCAAAAACGATGTGTCCACATCTGGGTTCTTGCGAATTTTCTTTAAACTCTGAAATTTAAAGTTTTAATGTATTTTGCCAGATTGGTCATTAGTACCTTCAGTATTGGATAAAAGAAAAACCTTTGCATATGAAGTAGTGTCTGACCGACCGAATTTTTATTTTATTTTTTGCCGAAACCGAAGGTTCGGTTTTGCTGGTTGGCATGGTTTGTGTGCCGATACCTGCTGAATCCTGCCGAATCCGAGTGCGGCCGGATACTACCGAAATTACAGTATTAAGTTTCGTGCGGACGAAAGGTTTGGCAGTTTTTGACCGAAACCGAACTTTCGCCCAAAATATGTTTTGGACACTATAAGGAAGGTGGTAGAATATCTAATCCCATCAAAAACATTACATGTAAAAAGATGCAAGTCTCGCAACGCAGTTCTACTACTACAAAAAAGTTTTGAGATGTAATGTGAAACCAAGTCGGTTATTTTAGTCAGTGCCAGGGGGTGTTAAAACCGTAACAATATTAGATACCTTTATTTTTTATACCTATAATGACTTGGCAATCGCATGGCTACATAGTGCATGACGGGTAATTCGTCAACTATTTAAAATAATCCTAATTGAACATAGCGCTAGCCCTAATGACATGCATTTTGAGCAATACACATACAAGTAAAGCATTGTGCGCGATTGCCAAGTCATTATATGTATGTACTAGATAATCCATAATAAATGACTTATAATAAACACTTGTGTTTAGTGAATTTAGACAATCCTGGTATGTACCTACCTAGTATTAATTACATGTAAATTTTGCAAGTTATATTATGAAAAAGTTTATTAACTTGAGACTATACACTTACTGGTTCTTCCTTCTCCCTCCAACCTTTTTCTTCTGTCTCTTCCTTTATACCACTGGTTTCAGGACCACTATCTTCTTCCTCTTCTTCATCATTCATGGCAAAGGATAGGGCTTGGATCTGTCAACAATAACTGATTCAATTAGGATTAATGGTTAATGCATGCATAATAATATTAATAGTGATAATTTTTGGTAAAACAAACAAGCAATTCAAAAGAGTGTCTCAGGAAAGAAAGGATTGGCAATTACTCCACCGACAAGAGCAAAGCTCTTAATGATGATGATGATTATATCGCGATATTATCACCGAAATTCGGGAGAGCACATGTGCTTACGTACCCGACAAATCCAGACTGGTTTTGTAGGAGTACCCTCATATTTCAATACACTACAATGATGAAAACAAACAAGTGTCATGTCCCTACTGTAAACATGGCAGGCATGGCAGGCAAGTAGTAAGTGAACTCAATTTATTTTTTACACAAATTGACTAAAACCTATGGCAAAGAGGATTATGGAGTTATATCTATCTTTGCCTATGGTAAGCTCAATAAGGCTTGTGTTGTGGGTAGTCAGACAACAATATGAATTATACAAAAAGAAACAGAATTGCAAAAAAAGATCCAATGTACAGTCAGCAGCAGAGAAAAGGCAACCCCCCTGCTTACAAAGTTCTGTAAATTGCTCCATAGCAATACAAAACTTTGTACGGAACTTGTACCCCACATCCACATGTGGGGTACATCTACATCTAAAGTTATAATTTTCCCCTAATTTTCATTTTCCTATTGACTGCTATTATATTGCACACAGCTGTATAATATACATAGAAAACAACCATGACACAGGAACAAAATAATATCTGAGCCATTACACAAATAAATGCTCTTAACGGGATTCGAACCCGGGACCATCAGCTTCATAGGCAGGGTCACTACCCACTAAGCCAGACGGGTAGTCAAATTCAAAAATGAAAATTCAAGTCCATATTACCTAGGTACTGTATCTATCCACATTCTGGTATACTAAAGGCAAAGAATTAGGGTGTTAAAAAAACATAGATCAAAGAAACCTAATTAAAAAGAAAACACAAATAGGTGGTGACAAATAAAATAAAGGATTTAAGATAGAAACCTGTCGTTTTTGTTTATTTTTCTGTGCCAATTTGGCTTCAATTTCTTTCTGTTTTTCTTTCTCCTTCTCGGCTTTCTTTTGAGCTAACTTTTTCTCTCTTTCACGCACAATATGCTCCTGTTTTGCCTTCATTTCATCAAGAGTTACCAAACCAATAGTAGAGCTCTTCAACTGTTGCTCAACAGCATCATAATGTGTTGCAAATTTGTTCTCGATGTTGTCTATTTTTAGATCTTCCTCTATTTTCTTCTTACGGAGCTCTATTTCCTGCTGAGCTTTCTCTCGCTTCTTCATTAGATGCATGGCTCTACCAGCCTCCGAAGCTGCTCCTTTGTAGTGTGCCATGACTGTAGTTCTCTAACACACTTCCAGAAATACAATAAGGCGATACTTATGGCCTTAACACAGTATTAAACTTTTTAAGTAATGAAAGCAATGTAAATGAAAATTTGTAGAAAGAAAATGGGATGCGAAATAAATAATTGTGTCAACAACACTCAATGAATGATTTTGACAAGAATTATGAAATTATGAATATGTCAATGTCACTGTCAGTGGCGATGGGCTGCCACAGATAAAGTAGGAACGTTCTGATACCCAGCCATGTACATCTTATGTGATCTTATGGCATATAGTCTGGCAAACCCAATTTGTCAGTAAATAAGAAGAAAAAACTAAACTCATCCCTTTTTTTGGGTGCTAGTACTAGCGCAAGATAAAGACAGGATGATTCTCTCTATCTATATTTGAAACGAGAACGTCCCTGGCCAAGGCTAAACTATTGTTCTTGTTAAAGTCGTAACAGACTACCGCACCGCACCGTGACCTTGGTGCGCCGAGCCCATTCTCACCAATAAGTGAGAGCGAGACAGAAATATCTCTTTCTCGCTGTGCGGGTGAGGGGCACCAAGGTCGCGTCGCGGTGCGGTAGTCTCTTACGATATTACTCCAAAGAGTAGTATAATATATAGGAGATATTACTCAAAGAGTAGTATAATATATAGATATTACTCATTCACTTCGTAGTTTGTTATTGCGTTTTGCTATATTAATGAATGAGATAAAACTTTGAAACTCATATAAACACGACCATGAGCGTACAACATAGATCTAGCATATTTTTTATAGATGTGCTATACGCGTGCGCCCGTAAGAACATATGCAATGCGACAATAGTTATTTGTGCAACAAGAGAGGAAAGTTGGTTTGTCTTGCGAGTGTTTATTTTGAGTCTCGAGAAAGCGAAAGATTCTAAGTTAGAATCTTGAGCGTAGCAAGGGACTCAAAAACACGAAATGTAAAATAACTTTGCTCTCGTGTTGCACATATAAATTTTCACCTCAGTAGTGAGAACATATTAAAGGGTGTATTTCGAATTGCACAGAATAATACAGAGAAAAACATCTAATTTGTAATAGAAGTATGAAGAGGCAGTTCATGGCCTTCACTAAATTAAAAAGCTACTTTGTTTCTTGTTTCACTCCCTGGAGTGAGGAAAGTCGCACTTTCGTCACTCCAGGGAGTGACGAAAGAACGCTTGTTCGAGCTGCTGAGGTGAAAAAATAAAGACATGATTTGACATTCCTGACAACATACAAACAAACAATAATAACGCGTTCACTGCTACTACTACTGAGAGATACATAAGACCAAAGAGTAGTATAATTTATCATAAGACTATCTAATCTATCTATCCCGTTCGGCCATTTCCCCCCACCCCCTTCGCTCATGAGTCTCATGATAAGTCCGCTCCAGACTACGCAAGTGAGGGACCGGGCAACCCTTTTCGCAATAAAACCCTTTCAATGGGCTTCCCTTAAACAAGGCTAACACATTGAAAGACTTTCCCTTTTGTACTGCAAGCCCATTCATACCCCTACCTTTGACTAACCCTTACCGAAAAGCTAACCAAAAATAAGGCTAGCCCTTAATAACCCTTATCTTTAAGCGCTTTTTATAAAGGTTTTCCTTTAGTAATGTCGTAGTTCAGCCTTGCCTTAAAGAGACAGGATTAGTATATATCTACGCTAGTGTATGAAAAGGAAAGAAAATACGTGCCTAGTCAAAGAACGCAGTCGCCGCCGCCGACGATCGCTCGGATTCGAAGTAATGTGTGCTTTATGAACAAGGTAGACGACTTAAATTAGCACGCTTATATGCTAAAAGGATAAGGCTAGGCTAACCAAACTAATATGCAAGGTGTTGGTGAGCGGATGATAAGGGTTTTGTAAGGGGATTTGGGCTACCGATTACTCAAATGTGTTTTAGCATCTTTATATAAGCTTTATACATATAAGGGTTTTTAAAAGCAAAATGAAAGGGTTTCATCTGGCAAAGGGTATGGTGAGTTAAGCCTTATGCAATACCCTTATAAAACACGGATAAGGGATAGCGGGCCGATCCCTGGAAATGTGTAGTCGATTTCGCTGATTAGCAAACTAGACACCACACTCGCGTTCGCGGCTTCGCGCCGCGATTAGCGCATGAGTGTGGAGGGCGCTACAGATCCAACTTGATTGGCGAACAAAGTTACAATACAAACAATAGTTGTGCTCATGTTGTGCTGTACCAAAGTCCAAAGCAGTACTGAACGTTTCTTGAACCTATTCCAGTTTTTACTATAAACGCGGAAATACTACGTTCTCTCTATTGATCCATCCATACCGGTGCATCCGTCACTTCGTTGTCTTCGTTTATGAAAACAAGAAAAGCGTGCACCGCACCGGATTACAATCGCGCGTAATTTTTTTTATGTGCCTTTGTTACTTAACAAAAGTTGGTGAAAATACTCTTAACTACGAGAAATGGATGAAACAGTATTATTTCCCTCGCCTAACTGGTTCCAAGTGTCAGGTTTAGCGTTGAGCAACGACGGTTGGCTAGTTTACGGCGGTCCAAGCAAAAGTCTTTGTGTCTTAAAGCCTGTGCCAGCTGATGCGAATGGCGTGGTTGAAGGTGCCGAGCAATATACTGCACGTGTCTTGAACAGAGCACATCCTGACAAGTAAGAACTTTAGTGTAATTACAGTGTTCCACTCTAATTAGCAGAAACATTGCCACTGTCTTTAGTGAGACAGATTTGATATAGATTTGTTTATTTTGTGCAGGATTGTAAGTGTAGACATATCGCCTGAGTGGCCAGAGAAGAAGCTGGTGCTGACGGGAAGTGCTAGTGGCTCTGTAAAACAATGGAGTTTAGAGGATGCAAATGGAGGAATAAAATTCATATCCAATCTTAGTCATGACATCCACACTCATGAGAAAGAGGTACCTATTGACTGTATTTTTTTGTAGTAATTACTTAGTTTTTGTAACAGTTTATAAGGGTAGATTGCTTGAAATCTACCTTCAAATCTTACAAAATAAAAGCTGTAGCTAATAAAAGGTAATAGTATAGATTTTATCTTATGTTTTGCTGTTTTCAGGAAATAGTTGGTGTTGCGTACAGCAACGAGGTGAATGCTGTAACAGTGGGCAGTTTCGGTAACATTGTGAAATGGGACCTAAATGCCAATGTGGTAAAAACATTCAACAACATGTTAAAGACATTTAAGCCAACATGCATGGCCTGCTCCCACCACATCACGCTCAATGTGGCCATTGGTACCAAGCAGGGAGTTCTGTTTGTGGTGGATTTGAGTGGTAAGATGGTTTATAGGTAATTAAGACTATAGTATTTAATAAGAACTGTATGAACTGTTCAACAATATTGAGTTTACCATTTTTCTCCATACTTTCAGTAACAGTAGTTCTCTGAAGCTCTTTATAATAAAAATTGTTGATGATAAATAAAAATAATTTTAAAAAGAGATAATTATAAAATGCTTTAGGTTGCTATTAATATAACAATAGTCTGTATCTTCAGGTAGTTAAATAAGTGAAAAGAGGATATAATAGGATAGAGCGGTACTGTCATAGTAAACTTTGTAACCACAGTAAATTCACTGCCATCTATTGACACACTTTAAAGCTAAAAATTAAGATTTATAAAAATACGATAAAATGTATTTAAATATGGATAAATGACTTTTTTTATTAGCATTAATTATTTTTATGATTTTGACCCATGTTTTTTTTACTGATATGCATTAAAATTGTTAAATAACGAACAAAACCGTCAACGCCCTCTATACGAGAGTAGGCCAAAGGTAGTGGCGCCATCTGATCGAGAATCCAATTTTTGTGGATTTTCGAGGCACTTTTTTTTACTGTATCCATCTATTACGGAGTTATATCTATTTTTGAATAAGTGTAAACAATGTGTTTTTACATTTTCGGGTACTTGAAACGTTTATCAGTTAACCAACCAAATAGAAAACTGTCTGGATCTGTCCCTTATAGTTCTGGCTTTAACCTATTTCATTTAGTCATGTAATGTTTCCATCTGCCCTCAAATGGCTAAACATTCTGTCTCGGTTTAGGTGCTTTACTAGGGCGAAGTAATAGCAAATATTACAAAACTAAATAACTATTCATTAATCAAATCATTCCGAGAAATTCCTATTAACAAAATAGCACGATTATAGCAGCTTCATTGTTACGTTGAGTAAGTAATATATCCTAGCAAAACTTATATAAGTATTGACACATCCATAACTTAATTGACTTGAAGAATATTCTTGCCCAATAAAAAACCTTATTGTGGTTTGTTTACATTTATTTAAATACCTAAAGATACAGACTAGACTGAAGATGGTTTTTTTTGAAGAGTAAAATTATTATTTTTTAAATGAAACATAATTCACTTTAATACTAATAAAGATATAACTGGCAAAAAACAAACCCAAAACATGCACTTATGATTATCAGTGGTTGGCGGGGGTGAGCTATTTATCTTATAATTTGACATGGCTTACGTCATATTATAAGGCAAATAGCTCACCCCCGCCGACCTCTGATGATTATGTGTCTATTAACAGAAATTATATTTAATTTAATTATTTTTATCAAAGGTGCTGGCAGCCTTATCTACAAAGTACGCAGCCAAGATGACGAAATCATGAATGTGAGCTGGTGTCCCCAATATGAAGTCCAAGTTGAAAAATCTGTTGATGAATCCCAAAGAACTGGCATTGTTACTGAAAAACCTAGCAAGTCCAAATCAAAGAAGGGAGCGGCTCAGAAAGAGCCTCAAAAGTCTAGTGCCTCTGATAGAATGGAAAGAATCAGGCAGCAACAAGACCTAGAAGTAAAGAATACTTCTGGAATCAAAAAGGATCTTCCCCAAGACAGTTTTGAAGATTTTGTAGTTGTTCCCGAAGATGACATGTTTGATATCTATAAAGACCATGAAGCAGATGAGTTTGGACACAAAAAATATGAACCAGAGGATATACTAGTAAAAATCAAGGAACCCAAGGAACAGAATGATTATTTGGCTGAATGCTTAAAGCTTAAAGATGCTATCCTAAAGAAAAATAATGAACCAGAGCCCTCAATAGAGTCCTTAGTAGAGGCACTTGAGAAAAGTGATATAAACAGTGAAAGTGGTGTAAAAGGAGAATTACCTAGTGGTAGTAAGGTTATTAGTGAATCTAGTCAAGAAGAAACCAGTTGTAGTAGGGAGGAGCAAGAGGAATCTTGTTCTGTGTCTAGTGTGCACATGCATAAGCATTTGTTAGCAACAATTGGGAAACATGGGTAAAGATTTTTTTATGATATGTGATGTAGATCCTCAAATGAAATCAAATTACAATTTTCATGGTTTTTATGAATCTTCTCAAACATTCTCTATTTGTTGTACTGCTCACATATTATTATATACTCTGCACATTTTTATAGTTATCTTTAACATTTTTTCCAGTGGTGTTCGCATCTGGTCAAAGACGGGCAAGCTTGTGGCTAGCTGCGCCTTGACCGCCGGGAAGCAACAACAAGGCCGCTTCAGGAATTCTTGGGCCACGTTGGCGTGGTGCCAGCCTGAGCTGCTGCTCATAGCTGATGGGAAGAACCAGGTGTTGGAGTGCAATCCACTGAAACCTGATTGGTAAGGCTACTTTTGTGATGGTGACTAAATAGTTACACTTATTTTTTATATTGTAACACTGTTTCTTAAGTTAGATCTAGATTCAGATTTTGTTATTATATATAACTAGCTTTTGCCCGCAATTTAATCTGCGTGGAATTAGCAATTAGGGTAGCTTATTTTTTATCAAATCTGCTTTTTATTGATTTCCCGTACAAACTTCCACCTCTCTTTTCACCCCCTGGTGGTAAAGGTATGACTAATTAGTCAAAAATGTATAAACATTCTTTATTTCTAACGAAAAGTTAAATGATAAAATCCTTATGGTCATTTTATTAAGAAATTATTCATTCCCTTTACAAACTTCCAGCGGTCACACACGTATCTTCTTCTTCAACCTAGCATTTTCCCGAACTAGCGCCAGGGTCCGCTTTCCTACTCAATCTTCTCCACTTTGCCATCTTTGGCATTCTCAGGTGTGAGATTGTTCTCTTGCATGTCCGCTATCACGACGTCCAGCCAGCGCTTCTTAGGCCTTCCAAGGCCCTAGATCACGCCGCTGTGCCATCGGCGTGAGATCGAGGCATCTATTTCCGACATAGTCTACCGGTCTGCGGCTTATAGGGCCATACCATCAGACTCATCAGAGGCAACTTTACTGTTACACGCGTATGATAGATTAAGTGTGTACTTATTTGAAACAGCAAGAACAAGCTGGTAACGAAGCTGGTTCACACTCTGCATAAGCGCGGGTTGCACTGCGTGGCCACCAACGCTTGGCGGGCGAACACCGCCACGCCCGTCGCTTGGAGCGTGTCGCAGGACCGCTCGCTCGTCCGCTACAGCCTGTGCGACCGCTCCACTACCGTGTACAACACGTGTGGGGGCTTCGTCTACAACGTGCAGTATTGTCCGTATGATGTCAGCAAGTGAGTAACTAAACAAATGACAACACCGCACTTTGCCAGTATTGGCATCGAACCCTAGCCTATCACCTAGAACGTGGTCCAGACCAGATTACCATTAAACATGTTGCAAATACAAGTGTTATTCTTGATACAGTACCGGCCACACGTTACTGTCCTGAATTAGCTATGAATCGTTTGTCTTTATCTATTTTGACTTATGTATTTGTAAGAAAGGGATAAAACATAATTTTTCTCAAACATGCTATGTAATATTGATATTACATTCTTTATATTAGGCTGGGAAGTATCACGTCTCAGGCGCGGCTAGACGAGAGGTCTGTACTGAAATTTCATACATAGTTGCAGGCCTAGGCCGGGAAGTAGCTTTTTTTAAATTTCCATTACACATATATTTGTGACACAGCATCATGGCATTCAGCCATAAAAAAAAACTATAACCAATATTTGCTTTTTGGTTCGGAATGACATTCTGCTAATACGACTATAAAAAAAACAATAAACGATATTTGATATATTTTGCAGTTTAATTTGTGTAGAATTTTCAAAAAAAATCATAAATAAAACATTATTAACAAATTCCAATAATATTGAATTGCAAAATTATAAATATTTTAAGCATAATATCAACATAAAAAACTGTAATCTTCACTATATGTGGCTAAAACTACAGTTAAACGGATGTAAGGCTAAATTCAAAGATACATAAATATATCTTGAAAATTTGTGTAATAAATTGATAAACTACATTTATAAAGATAGGTATAGGTGGTAGTTATATTTTTTGCCTCGTTTACTTTTAGTTTCTTTAGAAATAAAACTTTAATTTAGTGGAATTTCTTTATTTATTTCATTGCATGTTTGAGAAAAGCACTATACATACATCGGCGTGGAAAGGGATGTCGGCCTCCTAACTATGCGGCCTCACTACGTTCGGTATATATGCATTCTGCCGGCAGCCCCTTACTTCCCAGCCTCTGTAGTAATGTACTATAACTGTATACTATTTATTGTCAGGGTAGCGGTGAGCGTAGGCGACGGTGCCGTCCGCGTGTGGACGGCCGAGGAGGCCGAGGAGGCGGAGGGCAAGCTGTCGGCCGGCCGCGTCGTCACCTACTGGCAGCACGTGCAGGGCAAAGTGCTCACCGTGGCCTGGCATCCTAGTAGGGAGAACTTGCTGGCGTTTGGAACCGCTGAATCTAGGGTAAACTTTGCTTTGGGTAAAAATCGATGTACTTACTAGCTATGTGGAGTGGGGTATCATTGAATAGGGATTTGAAAGACATTATTAGCATTCTTCTAGCACTTTTAATTTTGAATAATCATTTGTGGCTTTCCATAGAGAAGGGTCCTTCCTTATCAAGTGCATAAGAACACTTATCTGATGGACAATTTCCTTGTGCACATGGAACGAGCATAAGGGAGTGGAAAGCCACGTTTAAGGCTTGGCCAAACACAAGGCGCGACCGCCGCCCATGCTAACAGGTTAGCGACGTCAAACAGACTGCGTCCCGCCGGCATCGCGCCCCGCTTCTATTGCGCCCCGTCGCGCGCGACCACGCGGCGCGGACGCGGCGGCATCCCGCGGCGCCGCGCTGGGTCACACATCAGTCTGACGTTAGGCAGCGTGCGGTGCGTGGTGCGAGCGTAGCAATATATTAGTTATTTTGTGATTGTGATTATGGATTATCTATGGCGTCGGAAGGAATGAGAAACCCTCCGCGCGCGCATGCTGTATCGGGCGCGAATTACGCCCGCATCGCGCCGCGTTCGCGCGCGCGATTAGGGCGTGTTGAGAGCGCGGGGCCGGCGCGATCCGCGCGCGACCTGTTTGAACAGGCATCACGCTGCGCGGACGCGGCGCTGCGTCGTGCCTTGTGTTTGGCCAAGCCTTTAGAAATGATAACGATTTAAAGTTCCTATTCTCACAGAATGCATTTTAAAACTGCAATATACATACTATACGCACAGAATAACTAATAGTACTACCGTACAGAAAATTCACTCCTTCACAAAAATCAGATTTAGGTATACAATTATACCTATACTCGCTGCCTGCAAGCAAAATTGAAACTTATAACCGCGCACGAACCGTGAATCTTCTTTGCGCGCCGCAGTTTTATGACCGAGCGGTGAGTGTCGGCACGGGGTTGTCACTTGACAAGTTTTTGTGCCTATACCTACTGATTTATTATTTTAAAGATAAATATGTAGAAATTACAAACGTTGATTCTGTAAACATAATTTTTTTATCCGGAGATTCGTACGTCTGATTCTCACGGAACCACAGAAGTATTTATTCCTTTGAAAATATGTCGGCCTATATAGTTCGGAATTTAAAAAAATGTTTGCTTCCTTGTTCTTCCGTTTATTCAGACATCCGTAAACAGAACAATATCTATAGATTTAGGGTACAAGGCATTATGTATTTTCAATTTTGCGCGAGTCGAGCGGCAGCCCATTGCCATACGCCTGCCCGGGAGGCGCGCCGGCCAAATGTACCTAAACCGCGAAGTGACACCCCCCTGGTGTATGCCTTGAATTGAAAGCCAATTCCCTACTCAATACTCTTTTGATACATTTGTAATAGTGTAGAAAATAAACAAATAACGCGGAAAACGCATGAAACACGGCGCCCGCAAACGCCAGCTGCGAGCTTATTCTGTGTATAACAGTTAAACGCATGCTTCGAGCGTGCTCGCTCCACGTATACATTGGTTAAAACAAAGGTATCCTCGTGCCGCCCAACACGACGCTGTACACTCTGTTTCAGAAATAGAATTTAAACTTTCATAAAAACAAAGTAGCAGTTCTTTCGTCTTAAACGTTTCGAATAAATGAAATTCAACCCAAATAAAAATACATCCATGTAACTTGGTTAACTATAATTTTGTACGGTGCGACTGCGATGGGTGTCACGAGGTTAAGGCGGTCAGCGAAAGCGCCGAGCGTGTTCTGTGGTCGTCGGGTAATGGTTGGTCGGCTGCAGGTGGGGCTGATCGAGGCGGGCGGGGTGGAGCGGCCTGCGCGCGCGCTGGGCGCGGGGCCGGCGGGCGGCGTGTACGCGCTGGGCTGGGGCGCCCGCCGTCTGTACGCGGCCGCGCGCCAGGAGCTCCGGGCCTACTGTCCCGAGCGACCCGACGAACGTGAGCACTGCAGGCGAACCACATACATTTAGAATAATACTCGTAATCGAGGACTAAATATCGATATGGCTGAAGGGCCAAAAATGTGCACATCATCTTCTTAGCATTGTCCCGTTTTCTAGGGATCATCTGACCTCCCAACTCCTTAGGCCTTATTAGGATTAGTCCGATTTCCTTCACCGATAAGCGCCGGGTAAATGTCAAATGATTATATCCTACATACTTCCGAAAACTCATTGGTATGAGCTGGTGGTGGTGGTGGAATTCTATTCTGGTGTTAGAACCGGCGTTTGGATTGAATGTCGCTCTTGCCGCTAGGCTACCAGCCAAAAAGTTTACACTTATTTTTGATGGCGCTTTATCCATGTCAATATTGTGGCGCTACTGGCGATAAGAGTCCCTTTTTAACTTGTTTTTTTGTTTTGTTTTAAAGCAAGGTAAGCTAGATTTGTTAGTAGTACAAACGCCTCTTTCTGCTGTCAAAATTGGCTTTTCAGATTATTTCATCCAGCAATCCGATCCGTAACCGACTGCTTATGGTTGTGTTGCAGCCGGGACGCCGGTGCCGGTGTCGGTGGAGGGCGCGGAGTGGGGTGTGAGCGCCGTGCGCGTGCGCGACGGCCTCATGTGTGTCGGCAGCGACGCGGGCGGCGTGGCCGTGCTCCACGAGCACGGGGCGAGGCTGCTGGCGGCGACCTTCGTCGGCAGGTGTGTAGAGACGGCCTCGTGTGTGTCGGCAGCGACGCGGGCGGCGTGGCCGTGCTCCACGAGAACGGGGCGAGGCTGCTGGCGGCGACCTTCGTCGGCAGGTGTGTAGAGACGGCCTCGTGTGTGTCGGCAGCGACGCGGGCGGCGTGGCCGGGGGCGAGGCTGCTGGCGGCGACCTTCGTCCTATAATTTTTTTTTGGCGCGGTTTTGTTTAACATTGATATCTGGTCGTGATTTTATAAAGCTACGAGTTATAATTTAATGAAATTACGTATTTTGTTTTAGTAAAATGATACACACCATCGAATGGCACCCACAACAGACCTCCTTCTCCAACGAGGAGTCTAAGCACAAGAATTTAATCGCTGTGTGCTCACAGGATAAGGCGAATTCGGTCTTTATATTGGAGTATGTCAATAAAGAAGGTAAGTCACTTACGGATCTGTGGGCTTAATTGTACATTATTGTCGAGCCGGGAAAGATGATAATTGCAGGCTAAGTTATATTAGTTTAAAATAGTTTTTTGAGAATAGTGCTATTTTTGCCAATCTGGAAGGAGCAGGAACAACATAAAAAAAGATTGTGGTTATGGGACTTAACATCTGACTCTTCTTTTACATTTGCAAATGTCTATAAGCTATAACTTATAAGATATGATGTGTGTGTGTGTGTGTGTGTGTGTGTGTGTGTGTGTGTGTGTGTGTGTGTGTGTGTGTGTGTGTGTGTGTGTGTGTGTGTGTGTGTGTGTGTGTGTGTGTGCGCGTGCGTGCGTGCGTGCGTGCGTGCGTGCGTGCGTGCGTGTGTGTTTTGTTATCCTATGGCACCCCAGAGGTGCAAAGGGCCTTCACAAGCTCGCGCCACGCCTTCCTATCTTCAGCGACCCTTCTGGCCTCGCTCCAGCTCAACCCGACCGCTCGTAGCTCACTCATGACGGACCGCTGCCAAGAGTGTACAGGGCGCCTGGAGCCACGGCTTCGTCCGGCGGAATAAATCGAAATCGTTGCTCCTATTAACACATTGAGTGCCGGAACCCGCTCGGCGGGTTCTCTGTTCGTAGCCGCCTTCCTCTACAAAGCGGGAAAACGCTGGGATCGGCTACGAGCTATGAAAACGTTGCTAATAAATGTGTTAATTAAAAGATTACCTAATATTTCTTTACATGTTATACATTCGTTGCACACCAACTCACAAGCGATATATTTCCCGCCAGAAAACCATCCGAAGTTGGTAGAATACAAGAGGCTCACCGGACACACGAACACGGTCCTGCAAGTGGCGTGGAGCCCCCATCATGAAATGAAACTCTTGTCGACTTCGCACGATGGCACCGTGAGGGTAAGGCGACTGACTATAGAAATACATAATTATAATCACGTAGTAAATGTTACAGACATACTAACAGAAACACTCAAATTACCATCCATATCCATGGACATTATAATTATGGTAAGATAATAGTTATTTTCGATACAAGTGCGGACGTTCGCACGTTTATCGAACAACGTTTTACAGTACATATGGCCCTTTAAACTTAGTGCGAGAAAGTAGCCAGTAGTAAACCATAGGTACTGTAAATATTATTTCATTGAAAAATATGCAAAAATTAAAACAATTTAATACGTTTTTAAATAGTACTTAAATGCCATAAATGTACAAACATGGTTTAGAAAAGTAAACATAAAATATTAGATCTTGTAAGCAAAAATTGTAACTGGCTCTAACATATTTTACATCAATACACAATTGATGAATAAATGATTCTAAATGATACCTAAACTAAGTAACTTAATACTTGTATCTTAGGTACCTATTTCGTGTAATCAGTTTATGTAATAAGGCTGTAATTATGATTGTAATGGTATTAAGGTTGAGTCATCCCAATCTTTTAAGCTTACGCTTTATGCTGCTCCTAGTGACCTTCGGTCCGTATTACTCGGTTTTCCCTTTAATATGTATTGCCTTTTAAGCAGGCTTTTCTATATGAAGATATATAATTACGAATCTATAACCATTGTTTGCTATTATTGTTTCTATCGTTACATAGTAACAGCAGAATATCGTATATTTATAATAACTTCCATGCGTTAAACAATATTTCTTTCCAAATTACATCAGCATTAACCCCTGTAGTCCTAGCGATAATATTAGACAATATCAAAAACCCCTTAAGTCCTCTAGGGATATTTATTCGTACATTTTGTATACGCGACTCGTATGCGATATCGCGGCCGCGGGATTTGAGGTTAAGCATTATGTTTACGGTCAGGTATGGGACGTAGAGGCGGGCACCTGCGTGTCGATATTCGGCGGGCACGGCGGCACGGCGCTGGGCGCGGCGTGGGTCGCGCAACCCTCCCTCCCGCACCACGTGCTGTCGGGCGGGGCCGACTGCTGCCTGCGGCTGTGGGACGCGCGCCAACACCCCGCCGAGGCCTACCGAGGTATGTCGTGCATACTCGACACAACCCTCCCTCCCGCACCACGTGCTGTCGGGCGGGGCCGACTGCTGCCTGCGGCTGTGGGACGCGCGCCAACACCCCGCCGAGGCCTACCGAGGTATGTCGTGCATACTCGACACAACCCTCCCTCCCGCACCACGTGCTGTCGGGCGGGGCCGACTGCTGCCTGCGGCTGTGGGACGCGCGCCAACACCCCGCCGAGGCCTACCGAGGTATGTCGTGCATACTCGACACAACCCTCCCTCCCGCACCACGTGCTGTCGGGCGGGGCCGACTGCTGCCTGCGGCTGTGGGACGCGCGCCAACACCCCGCCGAGGCCTACCGAGGTATGTCGTGCATACTCGACACAACCCTCCCTCCCGCACCACGTGCTGTCGGGCGGGGCCGACTGCTGCCTGCGGCTGTGGGACGCGCGCCAACACCCCGCCGAGGCCTACCGAGGTATGTCGTGCATACTCGACACAACCCTCCCTCCCGCACCACGTGCTGTCGGGCGGGGCCGACTGCTGCCTGCGGCTGTGGGACGCGCGCCAACACCCCGCCGAGGCCTACCGAGGTATGTCGTGCATACTCGACACAACCCTCCCTCCCGCACCACGTGCTGTCGGGCGGGGCCGACTGCTGCCTGCGGCTGTGGGACGCGCGCCAACACCCCGCCGAGGCCTACCGAGGTATGTCGTGCATACTCGACACAACCCTCCCTCCCGCACCACGTGCTGTCGGGCGGGGCAGACTGCTGCCTGCGGCTGTGGGACGCGCGCCAACACCCCGCCGAGGCCTACCGAGGTATGTCGTGCATACTCGACACAACCCTCCCTCCCGCACCACGTGCTGTCGGGCGGGGCAGACTGCTGCCTGCGGCTGTGGGACGCGCGCCAACACCCCGCCGAGGCCTACCGAGGTATGTCGTGCATACTCGACACAACCCTCCCTCCCGCACCACGTGCTGTCGGGCGGGGCAGACTGCTGCCTGCGGCTGTGGGACGCGCGCCAACACCCCGCCGAGGCCTACCGAGGTATGTCGTGCATACTCGACACAACCCTCCCTCCCGCACCACGTGCTGTCGGGCGGGGCCGACTGCTGCCTGCGGCTGTGGGACGCGCGCCAACACCCCGCCGAGGCCTACTGAGGTATGTCGTGTATACTCGACACAACCCTCCCTCCCGCACAACGTGCTGACTGCTGCCTGCGGCTGTGGGACGCGCGCCAACACCCCGCCGAGGCCTGCTGCTGCCTGCTCAATATTATTACACGATATAAATTATGAAGTATACACGGTGGCTAAAAAATAAGTGCATTCCCGTTGCCAGGGAAGTTTTTGGGATTATACTGAGCAACTTTTACTCTGGGACCAACCCCGAAATCGCGAAAATAAATTTGGCTGTTTCATACATTTTGGCTGGTCCATTTTCTTCTTCGCGATTTCGTGGTTGGTCCCATAGTAAATGTTGCTCAGTATAATCCCAAAACCTTCGTGGCAACGAGAATGCACTAATTGTTTAGCCACCCTGTATATTACTACTATTTTTGTTATAAATTATCCTGTATTCATATCTCCTAACAGAAACGAAGGAAGAAGCGCCTAAGAAAGACAAGAAAAAAAGGAAAGACAAAAAAGAAATCAAAACTGAAGCCATCGAAGATACAGAAACTGCAGAATCTGAAAAGAACGGTTTAGCAGCGACGTTAGAATCGAAAGTAAAAATTTCGAAGAAATTCTTACTGCCAACGATCACCAAACAGATGCAAAAGCCAAAGGCGAAGGGAGCCAAGAGGATGCTACATAAGTTCATGGTGAAGAGGAACTTGGAGACGGCAGTAGAGGAGACTGAAGAATACGATCTCGATTATACCAAGATTTTCGGTAATTCGAAGGAGGTCAATGAAGTGTTTGACATGGAGAGTAAGTATTATGTTCTTATCTATGTTCTTTCAGTTACTTTAAGGGGATTTTAGCCGCTGCCAAAAATAAGGCCACGCAAATTATGCCAGATTTTTTTTACTCGGTTCCGATTTATTTACTAGGACGCCCTACATAGCAAGAGCTCCACAAACTTTTGAGACTCTGACGTCAGACAAGCTATGGATGGAACGTGAACTGATAAAAAATAATGATTACAGTGGAGCACCACCTGCGCGTGGGCAACACGGAGTCGTGGCTGGTGCTGTGCGTGCTGCGCGGACACATCGACGCGGCGCTGCGCCTCGCCGCCGAGCGCGACCTGCTCTGCCCCTACCTGCTGAGCCTCGCGCCCGGCGTCTCCTCCAAGTGAGACCGTACTATACTACACACACACACACACACACGCGCGGACACATCGACGCGGCGCTGCGCCTCGCCGCCGAGCGCGACCTGCTCTGCCCCTACCTGCTGAGCCTCGCGCCCGGCGTCTCCTCCAAGTGAGACCGTACTATACTACACACACACACACACACACGCGCGGACACATCGACGCGGCGCTGCGCCTCGCCGCCGAGCGCGACCTGCTCTGCCCCTACCTGCTGAGCCTCGCGCCCGGCGTCTCCTCCAAGTGAGACCGTACTATACTACACACACACACACACACACACACACACACACACACACACGCGCGGACACATCGACGCGGCGCTGCGCCTCGCCGCCGAGCGCGACCTGCTCTGCCCCTACCTGCTGAGCCTCGCGCCCGGCGTCTCCTCCAAGTGAGACCGTACTATACTACACACACACACACACACACACACACACACGCGGACACATCGACGCGGCGCTGCGCCTCGCCGCCGAGCGCGACCTGCTCTGCCCCTACCTGCTGAGCCTCGCGCCCGGCGTCTCCTCCAAGTGAGACCGTACTATACTACACACACACACACACACACGCGCGGACACATCGACGCGGCGCTGCGCCTCGCCGCCGAGCGCGACCT